>NC_091283.1:246420972-247670972 GCF_032444005.1 Ranitomeya imitator
GAAACAAACAATCAAGATTTCTGGCTCTCACAGACCTGTAACTTCTTCTTTAAGAGTCTCCTCTTTCCTCCACTCATTACCTGTAGTAATGGCACCTGTTTAAACTTGTTATCAGTATAAAAAGACACCTGTGCACACCCTCAAACAGTCTGACTCCAAACTCCACTATGGTGAAGACCAAAGAGCTGTCAAAGGACACCAGAAACAAAATTGTAGCCCTGCACCAGGCTGGGAAGACTGAATCTGCAATAGCCAACCAGCTTGGAGTGAAGAAATCAACAGTGGGAGCAATAATTAGAAAATGGAAGACATACAAGACCACTGATAATCTCCCTCGATCTGGGGCTCCACGCAAAATCCCACCCCGTGGGGTCAGAATGATCACAAGAGCAGTGAGCAAAAATCCCAGAACCACGCGGGGGGACCTAGTGAATGAACTGCAGAGAGCTGGGACCAATGTAACAAGGCCTACCATAAGTAACACACTACGCCACCATGGACTCAGATCCTGCAGTGCCAGACGTGTCCCACTGCTTAAGCCAGTACATGTCCGGGCCCGTCTGAAGTTTGCTAGAGAGCATTTGGATGATCCAGAGGAGTTTTGGGAGAATGTCCTATGGTCTGATGAAACCAAACTGGAACTGTTTGGTAGAAACACAACTTGTCGTGTTTGGAGGAAAAAGAATACTGAGTTGCATCCATCAAACACCATACCTACTGTAAAGCATGGTGGTGGAAACATCATGCTTTGGGGCTGTTTCTCTGCAAAGGGGCCAGGACGACTGATCCGGGTACATGAAAGAATGAATGGGGCCATGTATCGTGAGATTTTGAGTGCAAACCTCCTTCCATCAGCAAGGGCATTGAAGATGAAACGTGACTGGGTCTTTCAACATGACAATGATCCAAAGCACACCGCCAGGGCAACGAAGGAGTGGCTTCGTAAGAAGCATTTCAAGGTCCTGGAGTGGCCTAGCCAGTCTCCAGATCTCAACCCTATAGAAAACCTTTGGAGGGAGTTGAAAGTCCGTGTTGCCAAGCAAAAAGCCAAAAACATTACTGGTCTAGAGGAGATCTGCATGGAGGAATGGGCCAACATACCAACAACAGTGTGTGGCAACCTTGTGAAGACTTACAGAAAACGTTTGACCTCTGTCATTGCCAACAAAGGATATATTACAAAGTATTGAGATGAAATTTTGTTTCTGACCAAATACTTATTTTCCACCATAATATGCAAATAAAATGTTAAAAAAACAGACAATGTGATTTTCTGGATTTTTTTTTCTCAGTTTGTCTCCCATAGTTGAGGTCTACCTATGATGTAAATTACAGACGCCTCTCATCTTTTTAAGTGGTGGAACTTGCACTATTGCTGACTGACTAAATACTTTTTTGCCCCACTGTATATATACACACACAGCAGTATACACACTAGCCGTATACACACACAGCAGTATACACACACATATACTAGCCCTATACACAGACAGCAGTATACATACAGCAGAAATCACACACACTAGCAATATATACACACACAGCACTGAAGTATACACACACATCAGTATACACACACATACTAGCCCTATATATACACACACACACAGCAGTATACACACAGCAGTATACACACACATACTAGGCCTATATATACACACACACACACAGCAGTATACACACTAGCCCTATATACACGAACAACAGTATACACACGTACTAACCCTATATATACACACACACACAGCAGTATACACACTAGCCGTATACACACACAGCAGTAAACACACATATACTAGCCATATATTTATATACACACACACACACACACACACGATGTATATATGCACACAGCAGTATACACACACTAGCAATATATATACACACAGCAGTATACACACACACTAGCTATATATACGCACATACTAGCAATATATATATATACACACACACTAGCTATATATACACACACTAGCAATATATACACACACACACACTAGCTATATATACACACACACACACACACTAGCTATATATACACACACACTAGCTATATATATACACACACACACACACACACACACACACACTAGCTACATATACACACACACACTAGCTATATATACACACACACACACTAGCAACACACACACACACACACTAGACAGATCAACATCCATCACATGGAATATGTATAGTACCTACAGAGAGTGCAGTTGCAGGGAGCTGGTCAGGCCCAGAGGAAATGAGCAGAGGAGACATGGAGCCTGTCCAGACTGTCAGCTCTCATCCCTGCAGACTCCCGGCGGGCCAGGCCTTCTCCTATCTCCTACCTAGAGTAGTAATTCCTCCTCCCCTCCCCCTATTTTCATGTGTATCCACTATCCCAGTCCTGCCGATCACTGGGGCTCTGGGAAGAATGTGTACCTGCACAGCAGCGAGTTGCATCATTCTTCAGTGACTCCCTCACTCGTCCTCTTCCAGCGTCTGCCGCCCCTCACCACACTGCACCAGTGACAGCCGGACAGCAGCGTAATGTATGCTAACAGGAGAGGTCAGGCAGGGGGCCCCTTTTGACCATCATATCACGTGTGCAGCAGAGCGGGCCCCCTGCTTCTCCTGTTAGCAGTAATCCTGCCGCCGGCTGTCATTCACCGCCCTGCTTTCTCGGTCCTTCAGGGGCCCCCTCCGGCTCTGGGCCCCGGTGCAGTTGCACAGGTTGAACCGGCGGTATGTCCGCCCATGGGTCTGAGTACGCATTGGACCACAGATATCCGGGTGTACTAAATCTAGTGGTTGTTCTGTTCTTTTAGTACTTTTCTTAGGAAAGGCCTTTCTGGACATTTTCCCTTTGATACAGCTGGAACACTTCATTGTCTGATTACATGAATCAATTGTAATATTATCAGCTAATTGTTCTTGAAATAACTTTCTTATTGCTTCTGGGTCTCTATGCGCAAGCCGCCTGTGCCATACATGAATACAGTTCTTGTGCATACACACTCTTTACATTTCAACTGATACAGTTCATCTCTGATTTTTCCTTTTGCTAATGTGTGACCCTCCTTTGAGATGATGCAGCTATCTTCCTTAAATGTAACTTCATTACCTTGTTTAGTGAGCTTTTTCACAGATAATAGATTACTTTCAAGACTAGGCACATATAGTACATCCTTTACATGGATCCTTCTACTTTGTGTTGCAGAGATGTTACAATCAATATAACCATCTCCTATGCCTTCTGAGTTCATGCACTGACCGTTTGCCATTATCACTTTCTCTGACTTATTTTGGTTAAGCTTAGTAAAGAAGTCTCTGTCATTGGTCATGTGACTGGTTGCACCAGAATCTATACACCACGCATGCTTTGATTTAAATGCATTGACTGATGTGAATGCAGCTTCAGTATTTGCCGAATCATTGTTTCCAGATACAGCACTCTTAACTCTCTGTTGGCTGTTTTGCTTTTTCAGCTGATTCATTTTAGCTTTTCAGACTGCATTCAGCTTTTAAATGATCTGGCTTCTTGCATACAAAATATTCACGTGTCTCTTTAGGGTGGTTTCTGCTGGTGGGCACATCATGTGTTTGTAAAGCAGTTTCCTTGTTACATATCTTGCTGCTCACATTTTCTGCCTTTCTCTTATATTCATCTACAAGCTTTCCTCTGACGTATTCCAATGTCAGCTCATCATCTGGGCGTGCATGTAATGCAGTTACAAGCGTGTCATAGCTTTCTGGGAGACCACTAAGTAATAGTGCTGCTACATGGAAATCCTTCATATCTTCCCCAATGCCCCGCAGGCGCTCTACGGTCTCCAGAGTATTTATAATGTAGTCCTGCATGTCCTGGTCATTGTGTAGCTTAGACTGATACAGCTTTCTCATTAGATAGAGTTTACAACTTAAATTTATTCTCTCATGTACTTTCTGCAACTGCTCCCACATTTCCTTTGCAGATTCACACTTATAGTAAAAAAGAAGAATATGTGGCACTCACCCAGAAAAGCTGCTGAATTAAAGTCCTTTATTCATGATGCGATAAAACAGAACACTTTTGGAGAGGCGGCTGGGATCGGGAGATGGTGCTGGGAGGAGGAGAGGTGGACAGCACCATCTCCCGATCCCAGCCGCCTCTCCAAAAGTGTTCTGTTTTATCGCATCATGAATAAAGGACTTTAATTCAGCAGCTTTTCTGGGTGAGTGCCACATATTCTTCTTTTTTACTATATGGAATGGACTTGATTTTTCTATGTGGAGCACCGCCGTAGTCTGCTTTATCTGTGCTTGCTACACGAATCCTGCGCAGACATTGTGCTGCTTTGCGTCAAAGATTGGGTGCATTTTGAGCCTGGTGCCGTCTATATTCTTTGTTTTGTCAGATTCACACTTACACACATGCACAATCTGATCATCCTCTATACTGAGTGATATGGTGCTCTGTGCTTTCTGATCCATTTCTAGCTATTCCTGTGGTACTGAGTCAGGCTTAGGGTCCTGAGTGTATTTCCACGTACCTTCTCTTATCAGCAGCATCTTCAACTTGAATTTCCAGGATTGGTAGTTCTGGTTATTCAGGCTTGGCACTGTAAACTTTGTTGAGTTGCTGCTGGCGGCCATTTTACTTCTTCTCAGTTTGCTGTTGTCTTTCTATCTCTGTGCTCTAGAGGTTTGGGATTGACTTGACTCCTGGGCCCATAACCTGTTAGCAGCGGGTTAATCAGCGTGATGTCCACAACGAGCAACAGAAAATGTTCATTTATTAAGAATCAAGAACATCCAGCATTACAACATGAGAACAGGATCAATCTGGTTTCTGAGAGAGAGAGATCTGCTGTGAGTCCTTTTTGCTTCAGCTACACACAAGAAATGATGTGCTCACAGGGAAGGGGGAGGAGGAACATCCTGTCTGTAAATGAGGACTCCGTTTTTTTTTTTTTTTACTTTGTTGACATGTGAACAATATGCATGCAGATATATAAATCACATCATATTAAACAAACAATAGTTGTTGCAATACATACAGATCAATATGCATTAGGCCAACACTGATATTTGGGAAAAAAACTCACACACTACTCAGCCAACCCGGTTCCTGAGGAGCGCTGCTCTGGTCTGTGTGGTGTGAGTACTGAGGCTCCGTACTACAGGTGTGATGTAGTGACGTCATTGTGCCTGCAGTGCACGGAGTCTCAGACTCAGAAGTGAAGGCTGAATGGTGGATCAGGAGCTTTCCACTCCCTGATTCACTAATCTATTCAGTGGTATCACCGTCATGGGAATGTGGATATCGCTGAAATTGTGATGATGGGAAGGAGAGGGTAACCAATACCACACCCCACCGAGCCCTGTCAATTCATAGGCATCATAGCAACCGAGTGGGCTATCTTTATGGATGATACACTCTTGCCTATCCAACTATCGTATGGTAAATATCTCATAGATCCTGGGTTCATAAGTATCTGCACCAAGAATGAGGCCAAGTGAGTATTTATTAATTGTCGGTGGTCAGAGGTAGTCAGTGAGGTGGATGGTACCATATTGTGCATGTAGGGGGCAGTACTGTGGGAACATTAAAAAGTGGGGGGATGCCAGTCCTGTGGAAACATTATCCTGTGTCTGTGGGAAGCCAATATTGTGGGAACAAAATACTGTGTGTGTTGGAATGATGGTACTGTGGGAACATTATACTGTGTGTGGGGGTATGGCGGTACTGTAGGAATATTATACTGTGTGTGGGGGTATGGCGGTACTGTGAGAACATTATACTGTGTGTGGGGTTATGGCGGTACTGTGAGAACATTATACTGTGTGTGGGGTTATGGCGGTACTATGAGAACATTATACTGTGTGTGGTGGGATGGAGGTACTGTGAGAACATTATACTGTGTGTGGGGTTATGGCGGTACTGTGAGAACATTATTCTGGGTGTGGTGGGATGGCGGTACTTGTCATGATCCCAATGGCAGGGGACCACAAAAGAACAAGCGCAAAAAACAAGACGGGCTCTAGGGTGATGGAAACTGAGCTGACCGCGATCCTGAACCTAAACACACAACTAGCAGTAGCCGGGGAAAGTGCCTACGATGATTCCTAGACGTCTCGCGCCAGCCGAAGGATTAACTTCCCCTATTAGAAGAAACACAGACCTCTCTTGCCTCCAGAGAAACACCCCACAGAAATAGCAGCCCCCCACATGTAATGACGGTGAAATGAGAGGAAAGCACATACGTAGATATGAAAACAGATTCAGCAAAATGAGGCCCGCTAAAGCTAGATAGCAGAGGATACAAAAGTGAACTGCGCGGTCAGCGAAAAACCCTACAAAAAACCATCCTGAAATTACTTGAACTCATGTGCCAACTCATGGAACATGAGGAGTAATATCAGCCCACTAGAGCAACCAGCAAAAAGGAATCACATATCTGCAAGCTGGACTAAGACTAAAATTAAGCAAAACGTGAAATAGAAAAATCAAAACTTAGCTTGTCCTGAAGATAACAGAAGCAGGATGCAGAAGTAACAAGACACACTGATTACATTGATCGCCGGCGAGGAAATGACAAGAAGGCCAGGTTAAATAGGAAACTCCCATATCCTGATAGAACAGGTGGACACCAGAGACAGCAGAGAACACAAGTCACCCAGTACCATCTGTAACCACCAGAGGGAGCCCAAAAACAGAATCCACAACAGGTACTATAAGAACATTATACTGTGTGTGGTGGGATGGACGTACTGTAGGAACATTATACCGTGTGTGGGGGTATAGCGGTACTGTGAGAACATTATACTGTGTGTGGGGGTATGGCGGTACTGTGGGAACATTACACTGTGTGTGGTGGGATCTAGGTACTATGAGAAGATTATACTGTGTGTGGGGGTATGGCGGTACTATGAGAACATTATACTGTGTGTGGTGGGATGGAGGTCCTATGAGAAGATTATACTGTGTGTGGTGGGATGGAGGTACTGTAGGAACATTATACTGTGTGGCGGTATGGCGGTACTATGAGAACATTATGCTGTGTGGGGGGGTATGGCGGTACTAATAGAAGATTATACTGTGTGTGGGGGTATGGCGGTACTGTAGGATCATTATACTGTGTGTGGGGGTATGGCGGTACTATGAGAACATTATACTGTGTGTGGGGGTATGGCGGTACTGTAGGAACATTATACTGTGTGAGCGCCATCATATATATTACATAAGGGGTGTAAAAAGTAGAGTCATAAAAAAGACTCCTCAGGGCTGTGCTGCATTTGTACAAAAAGACTGGGCAAAAAAGATTTTGTACAAAAAAGATTTGTACAAAAAGACTGCTATCTGCCGTCCAGACAGGACCATGTGACATCAATGGGAAGAGGGAGGGTTTCCGGAGGGAAGAGTCTAGAGGGTGCACCTGGTCAGGAGACCTTGATGATGCAGTTACTGATATTATAAAGGCCGGAGCCCCAAAGGCAGAACAGATTTGGCGCCAACAAAGGAAAGGGGTGCGGGGAAGAATCTGAGGTAACAGCTCATGGTAAAGTGCCCGAGGCAGCTGGGTGTGGGGCAGAACCCTGCTTACAGGGCATAATGGGGGCATTACACTGTGTGGGGCCAAGAAAAGGGCCCTGTACTAGGAGAACAATCCGCTCCCTCACTTCCTGTCCTCCATAGTTGGCTCGTATGTATCTATTACAGGAAACAGAACAACAACGTTATGATTAGTGTTGAGCGATACCGTCCGATACTTGAAAGTATCGGTATCGGATAGTATCGGCCGATACCCGAAAAATATCGGATATCGCCAATACCGATATCCGATACCAATACAAGTCAATGGGACATCAAGTATCGGAAGGTATCCTCATGGATCCCAGGGTCTGAAGGAGAGGAAACTCTCCTTCAGGCCCTGGGATCCATATTAAAGTGTAAAATAAAGAATTAAAATAAAAAATATTGTTATATTCACCTCTCCGGCGGCCCCTGGACATCAGCGGGAGGATCCGGCGTCCGGCACGGCTTCTTTCTTCAAAATGCGCGCCTTCAGGACCTGTGGAATGACGTCCCGGCTTCTGATTGGTCGCGTGCCGCCCATGTGACCGCCACGCGACCAATCAGAAGCCGCGACGTCATTCCTCAGGTCCTAGAAGGCGCTCATTCTAGGACTTTAGCTGAGGAATGACGTCGCGGCTTCTGATTGGTCGCGTGGCGGTCACATGGGCGGCACGCGACCAATCAGAAGCCGGGACGTCATTCCACAGGTCCTGAAGGCGCGCATTTTGAAGAAAGAAGCCGTGCCGGACGCCGGATCCTCCCGCTGATGTCCAGGGGCCGCCGGAGAGGTGAATATAACAATATTTTTTATTTTAATTCTTTATTTTACACTTCCGATACCGATACCCGATATCACAAAAATATCGGATCTCGGTATCGGAATTCCGATACCGCAAGTATCGGCCGATACCCGATACTTGCGGTATCGGAATGCTCAACACTAGTTATGATTCTTATAAAGTGGCAACAACAACCCCAAAAGAGTCTCAGTGCAGAAGGGGTTAATGTCCCCGTGCTCAGTAATGGGAATCTCCACATACCTCCACCTGCAGAGCCGCACTCCACATATATGGCTGCTCTGTGCGCACAGGACCTGTGATGAGGTCACAGGGGGAGGAGTCAGGGGTCACGTGATCCGCAGTGAAGACGCTACATGGAGACTTCTCCTCAGTCAGTGACATTTCCGCCATTATTCGCCCTTACTACTGGCACAATTATCAGATTGAATGGAAAATTAGCTCCAATCATTAGCGGACACCATGTCGCATTTGGAGAGCCCCTGTGTGCCTAAACATTGCAGATCCCCCACAAATGACCCCATTTTGGAAACTAGACCCCCAAAGGAACTAATCTAGATGTGTGGTGAGGACTTTGAACCCCCAAGTGCTTCACAGAAGTTTATAACGCAGAACCATGAAAATAAAAAAAAAAATTTATTTTCTCAAAAATGATTTTTTAGCCCGCAATTTTTTATTTTCCCAAGGGTAACAGGAGAAATTTGACCCCAAAAGTTGTTGTACAGTTTCTCCTGAGTACGCTGATACCCCATATGTGGGGGTAAACCACTGTTTGGGCACACGTCGGGGTTTGGAAGGGAAGTAGTGATGTTTTGAAATGCAGACTTTGATGGAATGCTCTGCAGGCGTCACGTTGCGTTTGCAGAGCCCCTGATGTGGCTAAACAGTAGAAACCCCCCATAAGTGACCCCATTTTAGAAACTAGACCCCGAAAGGAACTTATCTAGATGTGTCGTGAGCACTTTGAACCCCCAAGTGTTTCACAGAAGTTTATAACGCAGAGCCGTGAAAATAATAAATACGTTTTCTTTCCTCAAAAATAATTTTTAGCCCAGAATTTTTTATTTTCCCAAGGGTTACAGGAGAAATTGGACCCCAAAAGTTGTTGTCCAGTTTCTCCTGAGTACGCTGATACCCCATGTGTAGGGGTAAACCACTGTTTGGGCACACGTCGGGGCTCAGAAGGGAAGTAGTGACTTTTGAAATGCAGACTTTGATGGAATGGTCTGCGGGCATCACGTTGCGTTTGCAGAGCCCCTGGTGTGCCTAAACAGTAGAAACCCCCCACAAGTGACCCCATTTTGGAAACTAGACCCCCCAAGAAACTTATCTAGATATGTGGTGAGCACTTTGAACCCCCAAGTGCTTCACAGACGTTTACAACGCAGAGCCGTGAAAATAAAAAATCATTTTTCTTTCCTCAAAAATGATGTTTTAGCAAGCAATTTTTTATTTTCACAAGGGTAACAGGAGAAATTGGACCCCAATAATTGTTGCGCAGTTTGTCCTGAATATGCTGGTACCCCATATGTGGGGGTAAACCACTGTTTGGGCACACGTCGGGGCTCGGAAGTGAGGGAGCACCATTTAACTTTTTGAATACAAGATTGGCTGGAATTAATGGTGGAGCCATGTTGCGTTTGGAGACCCCTGATGTGCCTAAACAGTGGTAACCCCTCAATTCTACCTCCAACACTAACCCCCCCACACCCCTAACCCTAATCCCAACTGTAGCCATAACCCTAATCACAACCCTAACCACAACCCTAATTCCAACCCTAACCCTAAGGCTATGTGCCCACGTTGCGGATTCGTGTGAGATTTTTCCGCACCATTTTTAAAAAAAACGTGGGTAAAAGGCACTGCGTTTTACCTGCGGATTTACCGCAGATTTCCAATGTTTTTTGTGCGGATTTCACCTGCGGATTCCTATTGAGGAACAGGTGTAAAACGCTGCGGAATCCGCACAAAGAATTGACATGCTGCGGAAAATACAACGCAGCGTTTCCGCGCTGTATTTTCCGCACCATGGGCACAGCGAATTTGGTTTTCCATAGGTTTACTTGGTACTGTAAACCTGATGGAACTCTGCTGCGAATCCGCAGCGGCCAATCCGTGTGCACATAGCCTAATTCTAAAGGTATGTGCACACACTGCGGAAAACGCTGCGGATCCGCAGCAGTTTCCCATGAGTTTACCGTTCAATGTAAACCTATGGGAAACAAAAATCGCTGTACACATGCTGCGGAAAAACTGCACGGAAACGCAGGGGTTTACATTCCGCAGCATGTAGCTTCTTTCTGCGGATTCCGCAGCGGTTTTACAACTGCTCCAATAGTAAACCGCAGTTGTAAAACCGCAGTGAAATGCGCAGAAAAACCGCGATAAATCCACAGCGGTTTAGCACTGCGGATTTATCAAATCCGCTGCGGAAAAATCCGCATAGGATCAGAATACGTGTGCACATACCGAAACCCTAACCCTAGCCCTAACCCTAACCCTAGCCCTAGCCCTAACCCTAGCCCTAGCCCTAGCCCTAACCCTAGCCCTAACCCTAGCCCTAACCCTAGCCCTAACCTTAGCCCTAGCCCTAGCCCTAACCCTAGCCCTAACCCTAACCCTAATCTTAGTGGAAGAAAAAAAATTTCTTTATTTTATTATTGTCCCTACCTATGGGGGTGACAAAGGGGGGGGGGGGTCATTTAGTATTTTTTTTATTTTGATCACTGTGAGGTTTTATCACAGTGATCAAAATGCACTTGAAACGGAAAACAGATTCGGCGGGCGCACTGCGCATGCGCCCGCCATTTTGGAAGATGGCGGCGCCCAGGAAAGAAGACGGACGGACCCCGGGAGGCTCGGTAAGTATGATGGGGTGGGGAGCATGGGGGGGTGGATCGCAGTGCGGGGGGGGAGGTTCGCAGTGCGGGGCGGTGGATCGCAGTGCGGGGGGTTGGATCGCAGTGCGGGGAGGTGGATCGGAGTGCGGGGGGGTGGATCGGAGTGCGGGGGGGTGGATCGGAGTGCGGGGGGTGGGATTGGATCATGGGGGGTGGGATTGGAGCACGGGGGAAGCGGACAGGAGGACGGGGGAGCGGAGCACAGGACGGAGGGGAGCGGACCACAGATCGGAGGGCTGGGGGGGCGATCGGTGGGTTGGGGTGGGGGCACTTTAGTGTTTCCAGCCATGGCCGATGATATTGCAGCATCGGCCATGGCTGGATTGTAATATTTCACCAGTTTTTTAGGTGAAATATTACAAATCGCTCTGATTGGCAGTTTCACTTTCAACAGCCAATCAGAGCGATCGTAGCCACGGAGGGGTGAAGCCACCCCCCCCCCCTTGGCTAAAGTACAACTCCTTCTGTCCCTGCAGGCTGGGTGAAATTACAGTTAACCCTTTCACCCGGCCTGCAGGAGCCCAATCCGACCATGACGCATATGCTGCGTCACAGGTCGGATTGGCACAGGTTTTCATGACGCATACAGTGCGTCAAAGGTCGGGAAGGGGTTAAGGTCCAAGCAGTCCTTGATTGCTTCTAACCAAGTAACCTGAAAGCGTGAGGGTATGTGCACACGTCAGGATTTCTTGCAGAAATTTCCTGTAGAAAACCGGAAATTTTCTGCAAGAAATCCGCTTTTTTTTTTTTGCGTTTTTTTTCCCTTTTTTTTTGCGTTTTTTCCAGCATTTTGCAAGCGAAATTAGCTTGCAGAATGCTAAAGTTTTCCAAGCGATCTGTAGCATCGCTTGGAAAACTGATTGACAGGTTGGTCACACTTGTCAAACATAGTGTTTGACAAGTGTGACCAACTTTTTACTATAGATGCGGCCTATGCAGCATCAATAGTAAAAGATAGAATGTTTAAAAATAATAAAATAAAACAAATGGTTATACTCACCTGCAGACAGCCGATCTCCTCAGCGGCGTCCGTTCCTATAGATGGTGTGTGCAGGACCTTCGATGACGTCGCGGTCACATGAGCGGTCACGCGACCAATCACAAGATGGAGACGTCATCGCAGGTCCTTCACACACAGCATCTATAGGAATGGAAGAGAGAGCATGCACCGCTGAGAGGTGGGAGGACTCCGGGGCCATCAGAGGGTGAGTATATCACTATTTTTTATTTTAATTCTTTTTTTTTTACCAATTATATGGTGCCCAGTCTGTGGAGGAGAGTCTCCTCTCCTCCACCCTGGGTACCAACCGCACATAATCTGCTTACTTCCCGCATGGTGTGCACAGCAGATCAATGCATTCCTAGGTGTGCGGAATCCCCGCAATTCCACAAATTTAAAGAACATGTTGCTTTTTTTTCCGCAATGCGATTTTTTTTTTGCGGAAAATAATGCAACATTTGCACAAGAAATGCGGAATACACTGTAAAATAATGGAAGGCATATGTAAGCGTTTTTTTCGCGTTTTTATAGCGAAAAAACACGAAAAAAACGCGGAAAATACTGAACGTGTGCACATGGCCTGACAGAGATTTCTTGTAGTCGAGATACTGAGGAACAAACAGAGAAAAATAGGGTCTTATCTGATAACAAGATATAATGAAAATAGAGGAGTATTACACTCACCTGATAGAGCGGCACCTCAGCAACATGTTCAATGCATAAATCAGCTGCTGCCGGACACGGGGCCAAAGACCGAGCAGAAGAGCTGATCCGGGTATAATGTGTCTGTACCTGCACTGCTGATGAAGACTATCAGATATGGGGATTTCCTTAAAACGTTTATTCAAATAGGTTTTCAAAGTCAACACGTTTCAAAGTCACGCAGGACCTCTTCCTCAGGACAAAACCTGATAGCGGATAAACATGTCAAGCTTGGAACATTTTATATGCAGTTTCTTTTTGAAGAAAAAAAGCCAAACAAAGCACGATATGTCAAAGATCATGAGAAAGTCCGTCAAAGATAAATTATGGTTCATGAAACAACTAAAAACATTTACATACATTAAATATATTAACCCTAATGTTCTGTCCGGGTCATAGTGACCCGAACAAACTTTTTGCGGCCCTGTAGATTTTTTTCTGTAAGTCTATAAAACTTGAGACTCCTTGACTTTTCCTCATTTGGGGGGACCTACCTATGAGTATTTTTTTTTTTTTTTTCGTTTACTTTTTGCTGCACGCAAAAAGTTACACTTGTTGTGTTCGGGTCATAGTGACCCGACATCGTTTTTTACAGCTGTGAGGCCATATTTTCAGTGAAATAAAGGAGTTATAACCTCAGTTGGGTCTATTTATTGCATCTACTATTGTATATCAATTGATTTATTTCCTAAATTATTTCAATGGGGTCGTACACGTGCTCTACCGGGGGTATGCATTGAGATCTGCGCACCATAAAAATGGCTTTATATTGATTATTTTTGGTGCGCAGTCTATTCTAAAATGTAGAGTGCATCCGGAGAGATCACTGGGTGTGCACTACACGTGTATATTATGTGCAGAACTGACTGCTCAGAACGCGCTGTCTAAGACGTTTTTTTTTGTAAAGCTGAGCTGTAAAGTCTTGCAAATAATTTTTTTTTGCTAAAAAATAAATAAAATAAAAATAAAAACGTCATACTAATGAGTACTAACCACCATGATAATGAAGTAAGTACACGGGAAGATAGAAAACCAAATATGATCTTGGACTACAATGCAACCAAAGGTGGTGTAGACACATTAGACCAACTCATTGGTACATATTCCTGCAAAAGAAAATCAAATCGGTGGCCAATGATTCTCTTTTACAACATTCTGGATTTGTCAGCCTATAATTCTTTTGTGTTGTGGAGGGAAATCGATCCCAATTGGAACCCCAACAAACTCCATAAAAGAAGACTATTTATAGAAGAACTGGGGAAGTCACTGGTTAGGCCTTATATTGAGAACAGAAAAGTTACACCAAGAACATAAGCAGCAGCAGGCTTGGTACAAAGCATCCATCAACATGCCCAGGACAGTGAAGCCATGTCCTCCACAAGCGCTTCTACCCCCATGGCCTCTTCCGGCATCAAAAGAAAAAGATGCAGCTATTGCCCTTCTACTTGTGACAACAAGACGAGTATAACATGTTCTGGCTGTAAAACATTTCTATGCAAAAATCATGTGTATTGTTTTTCATGCAAGAATCCGTAAATTTATATGATCATGTAAATATATTCACATTGTAATGTTTATTATCTTTAATTTTTTTATCACAAAATGTTTGATTTGATTGTTTTTTTTTTTTGTTTTTTACAAAATATGTGTAGTTTTCTATTTTCGTTTTGCTCATTGATCTGTTTTTTCAGAATAAAAACAAAAAAAAAAAGATTTCTAGTTCATTTTTCTTTTTTTTTACTACCAAACATGTTCACAAACAGTCTAGTAAGCAAAAAGTATTTAAAAAAAATGGAGTTAGAGTGTCTAAAATCAAGGTTTAATAAGCCGGGTCATAGTGACCCGGAACACTACAAGTGTATAGTAAACAGCAACAAAACAGCAGGGTTAAAAAGTACTTATAAATTAAGTGAGGTCACCTAAAAGAATCAATAAACATGTATGTGATATGAATGACAAAGTTCTCGCCAGTAAATAAATCATTTATAAATGGTGTTATTGAGTTGTGTCAGTAGTTTCCTATATGAGATGTGACCTGGTGTTCTGTAAGTTCTGAAGTCACAGGTATAGTGGTGTAAAGCTGGGCACCATTAGCAGAGGCGTAGCTAGGATTTTGGTTCAGGGGGGGCAAAGCTTCTGAGTGGGCCCCTAACCAGGTAACCTTGATTACAACTGGGTGACGCCCCCTAATAGTGGAGGAGAACCTCAGCAGATGACCGCGCTATTACGGAAGATAATCTCTATATAAAGACCAATATTGATATTACCGCCATACAGGGCCGCCATCAGGGCATTACAGCCGTGACTGGCGTAAGGGGCCCGGTGAGCAGAGGGGGCCCGCATCGGGCCCCCTCTTACCTGCTCACCGGGCCCCTACCGGCAGCCACAGGCTGAATCGGGCCCTTAGCGGCGGCCGGCGCTGCAGCTGTACGCTATTGACATGCGGACCCGCGCCCGCACGTCAATAGTTAACAGCCGCCAGCCGCAGCGTGCAGGTCGCCGGCGTCTGACGTCATTGTCAGTCGCCGGCGAGTGCACAGTGCAGCTGCGTGGAGAGATCAGGAGCGCGGCAGGTAAGTAGAACTTTTTTTTTTTTTCTATTGAGAGCGGCGATCGGGGGGGGGGGGGGGGGTTTGGGCAGAAGGCCGCTGGACACAGGGGGGCAGAAGGCTGCTGGACACAGAGGGGGCAGAAGGCCGCTGGACACAGAGGGGGGCAGAAGGCCGCTGGACACAGGGGGGCAGTAAAGCTGGACACAGGGGGGGGCAGAAGGCCGCTGGACACAGGGGGGCAGAAGGCCGCTGGACACAGAGGGGGCAGAAGGCCGCTGGACACAGGGGGGCAGAAGGCCGCTGGACACAGGGGGGCAGAAGGCCGCTGGACACAGAGGGGGCAGGCAGAAGGCCGCTGGACACAGGGGGGCAGAAGGCCGCTGGACACAGAGGGGGCAGGCAGAAGGCCGCTGGACACAGGGGGGCAGAAGGCCGCTGGACACAGGGGGGCAGAAGGCCGCTGGACACAGAGGGGGCAGAAGGCCTCTGGACACAGGGGGGCAGAAGGCCGCTGGACACAGGGGGGCAGAAGGCCGCTGGACACAGGGGGGCAGAAGGCCGCTGGACACAGAGGGGGCAGAAGGCCGCTGGACACAGGGGGGCAGAAGGCTGCTGGACACAGGGGGGTAGAAGGCCTCTGGACACAGGGGGGCAGAAGGCCGCTGGACACAGGGGGGCAGTAAAGCTGGACACAGAGGGGGCAGAAGGCAGCTGGACACAGAGGGGGCAGAAGGCCGCTGGACACAGGGGGGCAGTAAAGCTGGACACAGGGGGGGGCAGAAGGCCGCTGGACACAGGGGGGGGCAGAAGGCCGCTGGACACAGGGGGGCAGAAGGCCGCTGGACACAGGGGGGCAGAAGGCCTCTGGACACAGGGGGGCAGAAGGCCTCTGGACACAGGGGGGCAGAAGGCCGCTGGACACAGAGAGGGGCAGAAGGCCGCTGGACACAGAGGGGGCAGAAGGCCGCTGGACACAGGGGGGCAGAAGGCCGCTGGACACAGGGGGGCAGAAGGCCGCTGGACACAGGGGGGCAGAAGGCCGCTGGACACAGGGGGGCAGTAAAGCTGGACACGGGGGGGGCAGAAAGCTGGACAGGGGGGGCAGGAAGCTGGACACGGGGGGGGGGCAGAAAGCTGGACACATGGGGGGCAGAAAGCTGGACACATGGGGGGCAGAAAGCTGGACACGGGGCAGAGTGCTGGACAGAGATGGGGCAGAGTGCTGGACAGAGATGGGGCAGAGTGCTGGACAGAGATGGGGCAGAGTGCTGGACAGAGATGGGGCAGAGTGCTGGACAGAGATGGGGCAGAGTGCTGGACAGAGATGGGGCAGAGTGCTGGACAGAGATGGGGCAGGATTGGACAGAGATGGGGCAGAGTGCTGGACAGAGATGGGGCAGAGTGCTGGACAGAGATGGGGCAGAGTGCTGGACAGAGATGGGGCAGAGTGCTGGACAGAGATGGGGCAGAGTGCTGGACAGAGATGGTGCAGAGTGCTGGACAGAGATGGTGCAGGATTGGAAACAGATGGGGCAGGATGGGGAGATCATATGGGGCAGAATGGATACTCATGAGGGCAGGATGGGAGAACATATGGCTGGAGCCTGGAATGAGACACACGGGGGCTAGGATGGCGAATATTACCATAGGGGCTAATTAAGGGATATTATTATTGCAGTGATGTATTTATTTTATTTTTTGAGTATACTGTTTTAAATGGGGGGGCGGTCCTGTTACTGTGTAGAGTGATACTATGTTGCCTTCTTCATGTGGTGTAATGTAGAAGTTGGGAAAATTAAGTAATGTGTTCTACAAGCGGAACTCGAGATAACTGTTTTATTTCCTGCAGAGACGAGTCCTGGCTGGATAAAGTGATGGCGGTCTGTGCTGGATGAAAGATGAAGGACTTCACCTAGAGACGTCACTGGTGAGTCAGTGTTACCTATACACTTACACTATACACTGTATACTATATACAGAGGTCCTGTGTACAATGTCACCAGTGATCACTGTATTATCTATACATTATATACAGAGCTCCTGTGTGTAATGTCACCAGTGATCACTGTATTACCTGTACACAGACACTGCTTACTAATTACAGATCTCCTGTGCATAATGGCACTGATGGTGATAGTATTGTGGGTTTTTTTTTTATTACTGATCAGTATTGTAGTATTCAGTCATTGTTGGTAATATGTGGTCTGGTCATGATGTGGTGGTAATATGTGGTCTGGTCATGGTGTAGCGGTATTTGTTCCTTGTATTTTATATTATTCGATCACTGTGGTGGTAATATGTCATCTGGTCATAGTGCTGTGGTATTTGTTCCTTGTATGTAGTATTATAGGTCATTTTAAAAATTGAAAAATAAAAAAATATATACCTAAATTGTATTGCATATTTTAACAAATATTTAGTAGGTTACAGTAGAGTAGGGCCCGGCCAAAAGTGTCTACCTTGTTGTGGTGGCGGCTTAAAAAATCTTTTGGCCAAAACAAAAGCTGCCGGCTATATGTGTGATCTGGTGATGGGAACTGTTAATGTGTGATAGGTGAGAAGTGGAGATTTTCCAAGAGAGAGCGGTGGGACTGTGGACAGTTCGTGGGGTGGAGCCTGGAGGCGGGGCTGGGGTGGAGCCTGGGCGGAGTTTCAAGGGGGCCCCGAAAATTTTGCCAGTATGGGGCCCTGAAATTTCTAGTGGCAGCCCTGCCGCCATATACTTTTCCCATTTTTTCCATCTGGCCCAGACCGACATGACAACTTCTTCCAGCCAGGACTCGTCTGCAGAGAATACAACAAAGACACATTTCACTTCTCATATTCCAGCCGCATCACCATCTATTCCCAACCTGCACAAACTCCTCATCCTGCTGATACCCCAATACTAAGCCTCTGCTGCCGTATGTGTTCTTATTACTGCCCCTGATACCCCAATACTGAGCCGCTGCTGCCGTATGTGTCCCTATTACTGCCCCTGATACCCCAATACTGAGCCGCTGCTGCCGTATGTGTCCCTATTACTGCCCCTGATACCCCAATACTGAGCCGCTGCTGCCGTATGTGTCCCTATTACTGCCCTGATACCCCAATACTGAGCCGCTGCTGTATGTGTCCCTATTACTACACCTGATACCCCAATACTGAGCCGCTGCTGCTGTATGTGTCCCTATAACTGCCCCTGATACCCCAATACTGAGCCGCTGCTGCCGTATGTGTCCCTATTACTTCACCTGATACCCCAATACTGAGCTGTTGCTGCCGTATGTGTTCCTATAACTGCACCTGCTGCACAGTTCTCCGAGGCTTCTAAATTCTAAAGCACCCCTCTATAATATAGTAATGCTGGGTGCAAGTGCCCTAGAAAACAGTGCCCACATTTTGCTCCCTAGAAAGTAAATATTGCCATGTGTGCCCCTTTGATAGTCACAGTAACCTGAGATCCCCTATAACAAGAAGTGCCCACTTTACATTTAATAATGTCCTGAGTCTGCCCCCCCTGTACAGCTCCCCTATACAGAATAATGCCCCCTCACTGTATAGTACCATCCACACAGTATACTGACCCCTTAGTAGGCCCCAAACTGTTTGATGGCTCCAACACTGTATGATGGCCCCTTCACTGTAATCTCCACATTGTATGATGGCCCACTAGATGGCCTCCCTATAGTATAATGCACCAGATCATCCTAAATATAGTACAGTATAATGCATAGGCCTCCATATAGTATAATGCACTCCCCATAGGACTCCATATACTATAATGCACTCCCCATAGGCCTACTCTATAGTACAAGGCAGCACCCATAGGCAGACTTTATAGCACAAGACAGCACCCCCATAGGCAGACCCTGTAGTATAGGCAGCACCCCACAGGTAGACTCTGTAGTATAAGACAGCACCCCATAGGCAGACCCTGTAGAATAAGGCAGCATCCCATAGGCAGGTTCTTAAGTGTAAGGCAGCACCCATATAGGCAGACCCTGTAGTATAAGGCAGAACCTGTAGTATAAGGCAGCCCTCATAGGCAGACTCTAGTAAAAGGCAGCACCCCATAGGCAGACTAGTAAAAGGCAGCACCCCATAGGCAGATCCTCAAGTATAAGGCAGCACCCCATAGGCAGATCCTCAAGTATAAGGCAGCCCCCCATAGGCAGATCCTGAAGTATAAAGCAGCCCCTATAAAAAAAAAAAAAATAAATACTCACCTCTCTTCCTCCTTGTTCCAGCAGTGCTCCGACCTACCGCTCATCTTCTGACAGCGTGGTGGTGACGTCATCGCTCCCACTGTCGGCATCGGTGATGCCAGACGCTGATAAGGGGATGATGGGAGAAGGAGCGCAGCGCTCCTTCTCTCATCAGTGTGGTGATGGGCGGGTGGCCCACTACTTGCACCAGGCCCCCCGGCCTGCTCGGGGCCACATAGCGGGCGCCAGAGCAGGGAGATTGATTCTCCCTGCTCTGCTGCAGAAGGTAACTGTATCGGCGCGCTGCACATGCCGATACAGTTACAGCAACGTAGCTCTGGGTGGGCCCCTTCTGAGCTCCGGGCCCGGGGCGATGGCCCCTTCTGCCACCCCGGTAGTTACGCTCCTGACCACTAGTGAACTTGATGGATCTGCATTGGACTGAAAAAATAGGATTATTGGAAAAGAATCCATAGAACCAGAAGACAAACACGTAACCCAATGGTTAATAAGTAATAAGAATGAATGTCAGCCTGGGGTGTTACATATTGAGAAATGGAAGTGCTGACAAAACAAGAATGTGACTGAATCTTGTATGTGACGGCTCTCTATTCGAAGAGCACGTGTTGGTTCCTGATCGCGGCTGTTCTGGTAACAGGAGACATAAACCTAGTGAGCATGTATCGGGGTCAAGCTACTATGGTGGAAGCTGATAGAATATGTAGTGAATGGGAGTAAGTGAAAATGAGGGAGGTGTTGTTGATGAGGTGAATAATGCGATACAAAGAGCGTCGGCTGATCACTCAGGCTACAGAATGGAGGATCCATTGGAGGAGCACTCTGGATGCCAGAGACAACAAAAAAACTGGGGGAACGAACTACACTAGTGATGAGCAAGCATACTCGGTAATGCTCATTACTGGCCCGAGCTTCGCTGTACTCAGTGAGCACCGAGTATTTCCGGGGTTGCTCAACAGGAGTTCGGGTCCTCGCGCTGCATGTTTGGCGCTCTTTAGAGACCAATAAACATGCAAGGATTGTCTGCCACACACTGTAATGCCGTAGCCATGTTGGTCCGTGGTGACCTTCATCAGTTACATAATGTTCAATAGCAGAAGTCAGGGATGAGTGGTGGACTCCATGTCAGGGAGCACGTTTGCTCCAGGTACTAATACCATTCACTCTCTCCTATAGCGATCTGCATTGAGCTTGAAGCCCCATACTTGCCTTATACAAACGGCACTACTTATCTACTGTCTACTTTTGCTATTGAACATTATGTAACTGATGTCACCATGGACCGAAACGTTTTATTGTTCATACTACAATAAACCTTGCTGCAATATATACTTAAGTTGAGTGCTGGGTTTACTATCTTCCATCTACAGTTGTGGCCAAAAGTATTGACACCCCTGCAATTCTGTCAGATAATACTCAGTTTTTTCCTGAAAATGATTGCAAACACAAATTCTTTGTTATTATTATCTTCATTTAATTTGTCTCAAATGAAAAAACACAAAAAGAATTGTCCTAAAGCCAAATTGGATATAATTCCACACCAAACATAAAAAGAGGGTGGACAAAAGTATTGTCACTGTTCGAAAAATTATGTGATGCTTCTCTAATTTGTGTAATTAACAGCACCTGTAACTTACCTGTGGAACCTAACAGGTGTTGGCAATAACTAAATTACACTTGCAGCCAGTTGACCTGGATTAAAGTTGACTCAACCTCTGTCCTGTGCCCTTGTGTGTACCACATTGAGCATGGAGAAAAGAAAGAAGACCAAAGAACTGTCTGAGGACTTGAGAAACCAAATTGTGAGGAAGCATGAGCAATCTCAAGGCTACAAGTCCATCTCCAAAGACCTGAATGTTCCTGCGTCTACCGTGCGGTGTCATCAGAAAGTTTAAAGCCCATGGCACTGTGGCTAACCTCCCTAGATGTGGACGGAAAAGAAAAATTGACAAGAGATTTCAACGCAAGATTGTGCGGATGTTGGATAAAGAACCTCGACTAACATCCAAACAAGTTCAAGCTGCCCTGCAGTCCGACGGTACAACAGTGTCAACCCGTACTATCCGTCAGTGTCTGAATGAAAAGGGACTGTATGGTAGGAGACCCAGGAAGACCCCACTTCTTACCCCGAGACATAAAAAAGCCAGGCTGGAGTTTGCCAAAACTTACCTGAAAAAGCCTAAAACGTTTTGGAAGAATGTTCTCTGGTCAGATGAGACAAAAGTAGAGCTTTTTGGGCAAAGGCATCAACATAGAGTTTACAGGAGAAAAAAAGAGGCATTCAAAGAAAAGAACACGGTCCCTACAGTCAAACATGGCGGAGGTTCCCTGATGTTTTGGGGTTGCTTTGCTGCCTCTGGCACTGGACTGCTTGACCGTGTGCATGGCATTATGAAGTCTGAAGACTACCAACAAATTTTGCAGCATAATGTAGGGCCCAGTGTGAGAAAGCTGGGTCTCCTTCAGAGGTCATGGGTCTTCCAGCAGGACAATGACCCAAAACACACTTCAAAAAGCACTAGAAAATGGTTTGAGAGAAAGCACTGGAAACTTCTAAGGTGGCCAGCAATGGGTCCAGACCTGAATCCCATAGAACACCTGTGGAGAGATCTAAAAATGGCAGTTTGGAGAAGGCACCCTTCAAATATCAGGGACCTGGAGCAGTTTGCCAAAGAAGAATGGACTAAAATTCCAGCAGAGCATTGTAAGAAACTCATTGATTGTTACCGGAAGCGGTTGGTTGCAGTTATTTTGGCTAAAGGTTGTGCAACCAAGTATTCGGCTGAGGGTGCCAATACTTTTGTCTGGCCCATTTTTGGAGTTTTGTGTGAAATGATCAATGTTTTGCTTCATTCTCTTTTGTGTTTTTTCATTTTTCGCTTGTTTGTTCCTCAGTATCTCGACTACAAGAAACCTCTGTAACGCTCTCAGGTTACTTGGATAAAAGCAATCAAGGACTGCTTGGACCTTAACGGGGTCCATCTGAAACCCCAGTGCAGAAGCCAAATGTCCTGAGAACTGGACCTGCTGTACCACAAATTGCCATTTCTCCAGGTTGTTATTATTATTATTTATTGTTATAACGCCATTTATTCCATGGCGCTTTACATGTAAGGAGGGGTATACATAATAAAAACAAGTACAATAATCTTAAACAATACAAGTCATAACTGGTACAGGAGGAGAGAGGACCCTGCCCGCAAAGGCTCACAATCTACAAGGGATGGGTGAGAATACAGTAGGTGAGGGTAGAGCTGGTCATGCAGCGGTTTGGTCAATCGGTGGTTACTGCAGGCAATAGGCTTTTCGGAAGAGGTGGGTCTTCAGGCTCTTTTTGAAGGTTTCGATGGTAGGTGAGAGTTTGATATGTTGTGGTAGAGAGTTCCAGAGTAGGGGTGATGCGTGAGAGAAATCTTGTATGCGATTGTGGGAAGAGGAGATAAGAGGGGAATAGAGAAGGAGATCTTGTGAGGATCGGAGGTTGCGTGCAGGAAAGTACCGGGAGATGAGGTTACAGATGTATGGAGGAGACAGGTTGTGGATGGCTTTGTATGTCATGGTTAAGGTTTTGTACTGGAATCTCTGGGCAATGGGGAGCCAGTGAAGGGATTGACAGAGGGAAGAAGCTGGGGAATAGCGGGGGAACAGGTGGATTAGTCAGGCAGCAGAGTTTAGAATAGATTGGAGGGGTGCAAGAGTGTTCGAGGGGAGGCCATAGAGCAGGAGGTTGCAGTAGTCAAGGCGAGAGATGATGAGGGCATGGACTAGGGTTTTTGCAGATTCTTGGTTGAGGAATGAACGGATTCGTGAAATATTTTTGAGTTGAAGTTGGCAGGAAGTGGAAAGGGCTTGGATATGTTGTTTGAAGGAGAGATCAGCGTCAAGGATTACCTCGAGGCAGTGAGCTTGTGGGACCGGGGAGAGTGGGCAGCCATTTACTGTAATAGATAGGTTCGTTGGGGGAGTCACGTGAGATGGGGGAAAGATGATGAATTCTGTTTTGTCCATCTTAAGTTTCAGAAATCTGGCGGAGAAGAAGGATGAAATAGTGGACAGACATTGAGGGATTCTAGTTAGAAGGGAGGTGATATCTGGTCCAGAGATGTAGATCTGCATAGAGATGATACTGAAAGCCATGAGATTTTATGAGCTGTCCCACACCAAAGGTGTAAATGGAGAAGAGCAGGGGCCCTAGGACTGAACCTTGTGGGACTCCGACAGATAGGGGACGTTCAATGTCAGGTCTGTTAGTTATGATGAGATCCAGGATAGGGCCAAGTCTGTGATGCCAAGGGATGAGAGGGTCTGTAATAATAGGGAATGGTCCACTGTGCCTTTGGGCAGCCGACAGGTCCAGAAGGAGGAGGTCAGAGTAGTGTCGCTTGCTCTTGGCGGTTAAGAGGTCATTGGTGACCTTATTAACGGCAGTTTCAGTGGAGTGGTGTGACCGGAAGCCAGATTGTAAGCGGTCAAAGAGGGAGCAAGAAGAGAGATGGGAGGACAGTTCAAGGTAGACGTGTTGTTCCAGTAGCTTGGAGGCATAGGGGAGAAGTGATATAGGGCGATAGCTAGATACAGAGGATGGGTCAAGAGTGGGCTTTTTGAGGATAGGTGTGATGGAGGCATGTTTAAAGCTTGAGGGGAAAACACCAGTTGTTAGTGATAGGTTGAAGAGATGGGTTAGAGTTGGGATGAAGACTGTGGTGAGGTTTGGGATGAAGTGGGATGGGATCGGGTCAGATGCACAGGTGGTGAGATGTGATCTTGAGAGTAGAGTGGAGAGTCGATCTTCTGTAATGGTGGAGAAGTTGGTTTTGGAGGTGGAGGGCTGGGAATTCTGGAGGAAGGGCTCTGGGGGTTGTTGACCAAAACTGTCTCTGATGTAGCAAATACATAGTTGTCACGTAGAACCTGGAGAACCTGTCTGACATGCTCACCATGCTCCTCCAGAGTACGTGAGTCACTCAATATATCATCCAGGAAAATTACCACAAATCTACCAATCAGTGAGAAAAATAAATGATTAATGACATTTTCAAAGACTGCCGAAGCATTGGTATCCCGAATGGCAGCATCAATTTTTCAATCTGCCCTTCAGGTGTATTGAATGCGGTCTTCCATTCGTCACCATCACGTATATGTATAAGGTTATATGCCCCTCTCACGTTAAGTTTGTAAAACCATTTATCTCCAGGTAATTGGCTAAACAGGTCAGATATAAGGGGTAAGGCTACGTGCACACGTTGCGGAAAGTCCTGCGGATTTTTCCAGACTGATTCTGTTAAATCCGCAGGTAAACCGGACTGCGGATTACCTGCAAAATTACAGCGGATTTGCCATGATTTTTTTTTGCGGATTTTGTGCGGATTTCACATGCAGTTTTACACCTGCGGATTCCTATTGTGGAGCAGGTGTAAACTGCTGTGGAATCCGCACAAAGAATTGACATGCTGCGGAATAAACAGCGCAACATTTCCGCGCGGTATTTTCCCCAGCGTGTACACATGCGTATATGTGGCGCCCCAGGGTCCTAGTCGTCACAGTAGCATTGCTTTCCTCCCAGGGAGAGTGATGTTACGCTTGAAGGCAAGAAGGGATAACTGCAACCAGGTACCACAAACATGTAACACATTCACACTCCAGGAAACCAGGGGGAGCTTTTCATCATACTTGCTAGGTGACTCCCTATATATATATATATATATATATATATATATATCTGGTAGTCTGTAGGGAGAGACAGAACAGTACTTGCCACGGAACAAACTGGATCAGTCTGAAGCAAAGCAGAAGTTTTTACGGAGCTGTGTAGCCCCAGTGCAGCAGTTCCTGGAAAGAGACATTGAGAAAGCCAAATTGATTGCAGAGAGTGTGCAGGAGAGCAAAGCACAGGAGTGGATATCAGAGAGAGACCAGCCCCGAGCAGGCTGTCTCCTTCTGAGGCGCAGGAACCGGTAGCCGGAACACCGAGGATCGTAAGGCACTCTATGACTTACATCAGAGACCGGCAGGACAGCTGAACTTTACATTACCTGTCCGTCATAACACCCAGGAGGCATGGTGGCATCCCCTAGAGGCTGGGGCGTTCTAGAGTCCCTATAAACAGCCTCAAGCCAACAGTCATACGGGTTGTGTCCTATCCTACCCGGGGGATAGAGAGCGAGACAACATCTGTGAGGACCTTATGTGAGCTTTTAGCAGTAAGGGACTACAACACCATGGCGGTAAAGGAAAGCTTTTGATTTTCACCTGGGTAAGGGGACTCCTAACTTGCCTTCAAGCCGCCTGGACCTTGCTTGCCCTGTGATCTGATGCTCTGGACTGTGGATGCTGAAGCCTTCAGTAAACCAAGGTAAAGAGACTGCAAACTTGTGTCCTCATTCGTTACTGCACTCCTCACCATCTTCCATCTACACCACAGGGAGCCCTGGGGATATACTCCACCTGTGGGAAGTTATACCATCTAACTGCCATAACATCACCCCAAAGGACCCCCTAAAGCAGCGTTGGTCCCCACTGACCAAATACCACAGGTGGTGTCACGAACACAAACTTTTTCCCCTTTAAAATCCTTTCCCCTTTAACGTTGGTCACCACTGTGACATCCACTTTAAGTACTGGACCCGGTACCGAGTAACCAGCCGTGGGGTGCTCCATCTTTGGCGTCACGAACAGGATGGACTGACCCAGCAAATCCGGTCATGTGCACCTAAAAGACTGTGCCTGAACCGTGCTTTATTGAGAGACTGTTCACTGTGAAATACCACCAAAAATTGCCGCCAAAACCGCCGCCATTACAGCGCAACGAGGAGTGCTGGAGAAGAAGGGCGTGCCACCATGGGAGGAGACTACCAGAGAGGAGCGAACAGTGATGAACACCCCCTACGAATTTTACTATGCGACGAGGATTGGCCCGTCTGCCAAAGAGGTTTGCCTCCTGATGTGTTATGGCGGGGACAAGGAGGAGAAGAAGCCCCGGCCCGAGGAGACAGAGGAGCAGCATGCTTGTGTGGTCGTAGACCCGGAAGAGGAGATGGTGACCAGCGGGTACCCGAAAGACGGCGAAGTGATCCAGGACTCTCTCAGGCCACCTGAGGACTCAGATCTGCTGCTGCCGGAGGATCCAGACTACCTGGAACCGCAGGTGGAGGAGCTGAGCCGCCAGCTCCTAGACACAGAGCTGACAGCAGTGAAGAAATGGAAGTCGGCCTAGTGCAGGAAGATCGCTCTGGAGGAGTCACAGTCCGTGCAGCAGCTGACTCCAGAAGCCTCATCAGCGGAGCGGACTGGAACCGGTGGAACCACATCAGACGCAGGTACAGAAAGCGACCCTGCCCCGGCGACTGATCCCGCTCCAGCGACTGCTCCTCCCCCAGTCACTGACCCTGCTTTAGCGACAGGTCCTTCCCCAGATGAAGGCCCTGCTCCGGCGACTCTTACCGCCACCGACGAGATGCTGACAGGCCCACTCCCAACACCCATAGGCACACCGCTGAAGGTGAGCCCTGAGGAGGTGGTTTTCCAATGGGACAATCCAAGAGCAGAACAAATCGGGTCCCCTGGGAAGGCCCAACCGGAAGCATCCCATATTGAAGCCCTCACCTGGGAGGAGCATTACCATCGTCTGGTGCTAAAATGGAAGGAGGAAAGTGGGAGTGACACCCTACGCAAAGCGCCGGCCCCTGAAACCCAACAATGTAACGAAATCCCAGTAAAATGAGGTATAGTAGTAGCCTTCCACCTAAAAAAAGGTTGGGGTTTCATTCAGGAGTCAGGAATGCCGACAAAGGTCTATGTCACCCGCCGTGATGTGGAATCTCATCTCCGGGAAGGACATTCAGGCCGGGACCTATACCGAGGGAGTCATGTGACCTACACCCGTCACTGGGGTGAAAAAGGCTGGTACACTAAGAATGTTAAGAAATGCGTACCCACAACAGCGCCACCTAGCGTCAAAGTTGATACCATCATTATCCCTCCGGTCACGGAGCCAGTAACCCCTCAAACCATCACTACTACCTCTGTGTGCATAATCACCACCACTGAATCCACTGTAGCAGCTGCACCAGTAGATATGCATACTCAGGACACGCAAACTCTAATTACAGCCTGTGACTTGCCCTTATATTGGACCATACCAGGGGCTACCATGGATGATGCCACAACTGAGATAAAGTAAAACAATTCTGAACATGACTGTAAATAGTTAACTTAAGCCTTTGCTACAAGTTTCTAAATTGACTGTTGCTGTTCACAAGTTCATTAAACCCACCAGGGTTTCTACTTAAAGGGGCCCCACATTTAAAGGGATCCTATGTTTACAAAGTTACATTTTGTTTAAAGACACTCGAGTCATGGACAGTGAATGGCTCACAAACTTTCCATTGTAAATAGTTTGCGCCTTCTTAAAGGTGTTTCCTACTTGTTTTACAAAGAAGTTTTAAAAAGACTGCTTCTAACATTTCACTGAAAGTTACTTTGTTTTTCAGAGACCTGAAGAAAAACCCATCTGGTATGGCAGGATTCCAGGTCTGGATACACGCCTTGTAGCCCGCCCAAGGCAAACGTTGAGGGTTAATGACGGGTCCCTCGCATCATTGCTACTGTTGCAAAGTTAATGACTGACTTGAGTATTGATTGCACTACCTCAGTATTGAAAGACTTTGTATTTTGAAATACTGTTTGCACTAGGGTTGAGCGACCTTGACTTTTTTAGAGTCGAGTCGGGTTTTGCAAAACCCGACTATCTCAAAAGTCGGGTCGAGTGAAGTCGGCCGATTATGACGTTAAGTCGGGATCAACCGAAACACGAAACCCAATGCAAGTCAATGGGGCAGCATAGTCGGCAGTGAGTGGGGGCCAGGAAAACACCTAGAGTGCCCATTTTAATGGCAAAACCATCCATTCTTCTTAATGAAGCTTGTCAATCTTAATTTCCCTTATAATAATAGTTAGGCATTGGAAATTGGGGGTCATTTGGCTAAAGTTGTGGGGGGTAGGGCTGGTTCAAGTATTTAGTGGGCCCAGGTAATCTGGACCACCTCAGGGCAGTGGAGCAGGGAGAGGTACCGGTAAGTATTTAAACTTTGCATGTGCTGTGATCCTGAGCAAGCAGGGGGGGCCCACTCGTTGGCATTGGCACTGGCACAGGGCCCCTCAAAGTACGGCGGTGTGTTTGCACGGCGGGGGCGCCTCCCACCGGCAGCGACACTTTTACGTACTATGAGGGGCCCTGTGCCAGTGACGTCACCAACGAGTATTCCTCCCCCCACCTGATGAAGGAACCTGCACTTTCATCTGCACCTTCCTCTTTGTCCCCGTGTAAGGTGGTATGGTATGCGTGAAGAGGAACCTGACTTTCAGCAGGGCCACAATCTTGCTGTGTAGCGTGCACGAGGAATGTTGCGTTATGGGTCAATGTACCAGCAGACTCATCTATCACTGGCTGGGCAATGGGCAGGATGAGGAGGAAACACAGATATAGGCCCAAAGAATAAAGTGGGCTAAATGCAGTTCAAAATTGGTAACAGGTCTAACCAGGGGGCATTGTTTTGTTCAGTGGAGGACAACTGGAATGAGAGGCTGACACAGAGAATAGGCCCAAATCAGTAAGTAGTCTAAATGCAGTTCAAAATTGGCAACCGTAGTAAACAGGCGGCACAGCTTTGTTCAGTGGAGGAGAACATCAAGGAGTGGCAGACACCAATAGTAGGCCCCAACACAACTAGTAGGCCAAATGCAGTCTAACATTAACAACTACTTAACGAGAGCCTGAAAATTGAATTTCAGGACAGGAAACCAGGAGAACAGCAAGGAGCGGCAGACACTGTTAGTAGGCCCCAACCCAACTAGTAGGCCAAATGCAGTTGTTCCATTTAACAACTATTTAACAAGAGCCTGAAGATAGAAGCTCAGGAAAGGCAACCTGGAGAACACCTTGGAGCGGAAGACACCGTCTCTACAACCCAGACCCAACTTGTAGGCCGAATGCAGTGTTGTTTTCAACAACTACTTAAGAAGAGCCTTAAGATTGAAGCAATGGAGAGGCAACCTGGGGAACACCTTGGAGTGGAACACACCGTCTCTATACCCCAGACCCAACTTGTAGGCCGAATGCAGTGTTGTTTTCAACAACTACTTAAGAAGAGCCTTAAGATTGAAGCAATGGAGAGGCAACCTGGGGAACACCTTGGAGTGGAACACACCGTCTCTACACCCCAGACCCAACTTGTAGGCCGAATGCAGTGTTGTTTTCCACAACTACTAAATGAGAGCTGTAAGATTGAAGCAATGGAGAGGCAACCTGGGGAACACCTTGGAGTGGAACACACCGTCTCTATACCCCAGACCCAACTTGTAGGCCGAATGCAGTGTTGATTTCAACAACTACTTAAGAAGAGCCAGAAGATCAAAGCAATGGAGAGACAACCTGGGGAACACCTTGGAGTGGAACACACCGTCTCTACACCCCAGACCCAACTTGTAGGCCGAATGCAGTGTTGTTTTCCACAACTACTAAATGAGAGCTAGAAGATCGAAGCTAAGGAGAGGCAACCTGGGGAACACCTTGGAGTGGAACACACCGTCTATACACCCCAGACCCAACTTGTAGGCCGAATGCAGTGTTGTTTTCCACAACTACTAAATGAGAGCTGTAAGATTGAAGCAATGGAGAGGCAACCTGGGGAACACCTTGGAGTGGAACACACCGTCTCTATACCCCAGACCCAACTTGTAGGCTGAATGCAGTGTTGTTTTCCACAACTACTAAATGAGAGCTAGAAGATCGAAGCTATGGAGCGGCAACCTGGGGAACACCTTGGAGTGGAACACACCGTCTCTACACCCCAGACCCAACTTGTAGGCCGAATGCAGTGTTGTTTTCCACAACTACTAAATGAGAGCTGTAAGATTGAAGCAATGGAGAGGCAACCTGGGGAACACCTTGGAGTGGAACACACCGTCTCTACACCCCAGACCCAACTTGTAGGCCGAATGCAGTGTTGTTTTCAACAACTACTAAATGAGAGCTAGAAGATCGAAGCTATGGAGAGTCAACCTGGGGAACACCTTGGAGTGGAACACACCGTCTCTACACCCCAGACCCAACTTGTAGGCTGAATGCAGTGTTGTTTTCAACAACTACTTAAGAAGAGCCTTAAGATTGAAGCAATGGAGAGGCAACCTGGGGAACACCTTGGAGTGGAACACACCGTCCCTACACTCCAGACCCAACTTGTAGGCCGAATGCAGTGTTGTTTTCCACAACTACTTAAGAAGAGCCAGAAGATCAAAGCAATGGAGAGGCAACCTGGGGAACACCTTGGAGTGGAACACACTGTCTCTACACCCCAGACCCAACTTGTTGGCCGAATGCAGTGTTGTTTTCCACAACTACTAAATGAGAGCTAGAAGATCGAAGCTATGGAAAGGCAACCTGGGGAACACCTTGGAGTGGAACACACCATCTCTACACCCCAGACCCAACTTGTAGGCCGAATGCAGTGTTGTTTTCAACAACTACTAAATGAGAGCTGTAAGATTGAAGCAATGGAGAGGCAACCTGGGGAACACCTTGGAGTGGAACACACCGTCTCTACACCCCAGACCCAACTTGCAGGCCGAATGCAGTGTTGTTTTCAACAACTACTTAAGAAGAGCCTTAAGATTGAAGCAATGGAGAGGCAACCTGGGGAACACCTTGGAGTGGAACACACCGTCTCTACACCCCAGACCCAACTTGTAGGCTGAATGCAGTGTTGTTTTCAACAACTGCTTAAGAAGAGCCTTAAGATTGAAGCAATGGAGAGGCAACCTGGGGAACACCTTGGAGTGGAACACACCGTCTCTACACCCCAGACCCAACTTGTAGGCCGAATGCAGTGTTGTTTTCCACAACTACTAAATGAGAGCTGTAAGATTGAAGCAATGGAGAGGCAACCTGGGGAACACCTTGGAGTGGAACACACCGTCTCTATACCCCAGACCCAACTTGTAGGCCGAATGCAGTGTTGTTTTCCACAACTACTAAATGAGAGCTGTAAGATTGCAGCAATGGAGAGGCAACCTGGGGAACACCTTGGAGTGGAACACACCGTCTCTACACCCCAGACCCAACTTGTAGGCCGAATGCAGTGTTGTTTTCCACAACTACTTAAGAAGAGCCAGAAGATCAAAGCAATGGAGAGGCAACCTGGGGAACACCTTGGAGTGGAACACACCGTCTCTATACCCCAGACCCAACTTGTAGGCCGAATGCAGTGTTGTTTTCCACAACTACTAAATGAGAGCTAGAAGATCGAAGCAATGGAGAGGCAACCTGGGGAACACCTTGGAGTGGAACACACCGTCTCTACACCCCAGACCCAACTTGTATTCTGAATGCAGTGTTGTTTTCAACAACTACTTAAGAAGAGCCTTAAGATTGAAGCAATGGAGAGGCAACCTGGGGAACACCTTGGAGCGGCAGACACCGTTAGTAGGCCCTACCAAAGTAGTAGCCCGAATGCAGTTTTCAAATTCCTAGAGGCTGAAAACAAGACTATTGACGCTCAGCTTTTTTCAAAGGAGGACAGCTGTATTGAGTGGCGCAGACAGACACAGGTAGTAGGCCTTAATCCAAAAATGTGGCTCAATGCAGTTTTAAAAAGGTTACAGGGGTACACAGGCAGCATTGGTCTGGTCAGTGGAGGACAATTTCAATTATGGACCGCAGACAGACTTTGTACGCCTACTATTCAAGAAAGGATGCTCTATGCAATTAAAAATAGGATCCAGGGGTCCACGGGCAGCAGTGGTGTGGTCAGTGGAGGAGTATTGGAAGGAGGGACCGCAGACAGGCGTAGTAGGCCTAACATAACAAAATTAGGCTGTAGGCACTTTAAAATTGATTCCAGGGGTACACGGTCAGCAGTGGTGTGGTCAGCGGAGGACAATTTGAATTAGGGACTGCAGACAGACTTTGTTGGCCATTCCCTTGTGGACCATGCATCCAAAACATTAACCCAGTGCGCCATAATGGACACGTAACTTTTTGTGGACATGCCTACTGGTCCATGCGTCTCTTGTCAGGTGCACCTTTCTACTGTTTGATTGCCTGAGTGCTATGACAATGCAGACTTTTTCATGCCGGTGGAGGGCTGGGATGGCTTTTCTCGCAAAAGTGTCGACTGGGTAGCTTGAACCGTGGTACAGCGTAGTTCATCAGGGCTTTATAAATATAAAACAACGGAAAAAAGTTGGCTCCATGCACTCTCAGCTTGGTTCCAGGGGTACACGGCCAGCATTGGTTTGGTCAATGGAGGCCTAGTGGAAGGTGGGAGCGCAGACAGGCTTCGAAGGCCTAACATAATAAAATTGTTCTGTAGGCACTTTAAAATTGGTTCAAGGGGTACACAGGCAGCAGTGGTCTGGTCAGTGGAGGCCTAGTGGAAGGAGGGACCGCAGACAGGCTTCGAAGGCCTAACATAATAAAATATGGCTGTAGGCACTTTAAAATTGGTTCCAGGGGTACATGGGCAGCAGTAGACCGGTCAGTGGAGGCCTAGTGGAAGGAGGGACCGCAGACAGGCTTCGAAGGCCTAACATAATAAAATATGGCTGTAGGCACTTTAAAATTGGTTCCAGGGGTACACGGGCAGCAGTGGTCTGGTCAGTGGAGGACTAGTGGAAGGAGGGACCGCAGACAGGCTTCGAAGGCCTAACATAATAACATTGGGCTGTAGGCACTTTAAAATTGGTTCCAGGGGTACACAGGCAGCAGTGGTCTGGTCAGTGGAGGCCTAGTGGAAGGAGGGAGCGCAGACAGGCTTCGAAGGCCTAACATAATAACATTGGGCTGTAGGCACTTTAAAATTGGTTCCAGGGGTACACGGGCAGCAGTAGACTGGTCAGTGGAGACCTAGTGGAAGGAGGGACCGCAGACAGGCTTCGAAGGCCTAACTTAATAACATTGGGCTGTAGGCACTTTAAAATTGGTTCCAGGGGTACACGGGCAGCAGTAGCCTGGTCAGTGGAGGCCTAGAGGAAGGAGGGACCGCAGACAGGCTTCGAAGGCCTAACATAATAACATTGGGCTGTAGACACTTGGAATTCTCTTGCAGGGGTACACAGGCAGTATTGGTGTTGTCAGCGGAGGGCGATTGTAATGAGTGTCTGCATGTTAGTAGTCCCAAACAATAAATACATGTTAATGTCTCGCATTACAACAACACGAAAACACAAAAGGGTGCAATCATTAGGTACAGGGGTGGGCTCCTCTGCGTAGTTTCAGACCTAGTAATTTGGCGCAAAGTATTTACTTGGGTAAATATAGGACACTGCCCCTGACTATGTTAAGTACCATCATACATGTCAACACAATGTTATTGTCAGTGGCAGGAATTTAAGGATGTCAGCGCATAGACTAAACATTGATGGAACTGTGAGAGATAATTATGCAAGTGGTAAAGCAATGTTTGAGCTGGGGGTGGGGGAACTCTCTTGTGGCCGGCGGTACAGGCCCAGGGCCCCTCATGTTACAACAGTGTGTCTGACGTTGGGTGCGCACCACCACCGCCAGAGACACTTTATTGTACTATGAGGGACCCAGTGGCAGTGCCGTAGACCAAAAGCGGGCACACCAACCTATTCAGACAAACAGCACTCTCACGGGTGCTTGCGCCAAGTGGTGATACCATGGCCCCGTGTGGGGAGTTTGGCCATTTTGGGAGGTGTAAACATGTCGTATGCTGGACTATCAGCTGCTGCAAATTACGAGATTGGTAAAGTCATTCAGAGTAGTCGACAGGCAAGACCTTTTCATAGGAAAGCTAGGTGTCGGCCGGGCAAGGTGGGGCAAAAGATTTTGAAATCCAGTTGTGGTTCATTTTAATGAAGGTTAGATCATCAACATTTTGGGTAGCCAGACGAGTCCTTTTCTCGGTTAATATTGAACCTGCAGCACTGAATACTCTTTCTGATAGGACACTAGCTGCCGGGCAAGCAAGCTCCTGCAATGCATATTCTGCCAATTCTGGCCAGGTGTCTAATTTGGATGCCCAGTAATCAAATGGGAATGACGGTTGAGGGAGAACATCGATAAGGGATGAAAAATAGTTAGTAACCATACTGGACAAATGTTGTCTCCTGTCACTTTGAATTGATGCTGCAGTACCTGTCCTGTCTGCGGTCATAGCAAAATCACTCCACAACCTGGTCAGAAAACCCCTCTGTCCAACGCCACTTCTGATTTGTGCACCTGTAACACCTCTGGTCTGCTGCCCCCTGCAGCTCGTGTGAGAACGATCACGGGCGCTGTGTGCTGGGAATGCCTGAAGCAAACGGTCAACAAGAGTTGATTGTTTGGTTGCTAATATTAGTTCCAAGTTCTCATGTGGCATAATATTTTGCAATTTGCCTTGATAGCAAGGATCAAGGAGGCAGGCCAACCAGTAATCGTCATCGTTCATCATTTTAGTAATGCGTGTGTCCCTTTTGAGGATACGTAAGGCATAATCCGCCATGTGTGCCAAAGTTCCAGTTCTCAAATCTGCGGTTGTGCTTGGTTGAGGGGCAGTTTCAGGCAAATCGACGTCACTTGTGTCCCTCAAAAAACCAGAACCCGGCCTTGCCACGCCACCAATTTCCAGTGTACCCGGGAAAGCTTCCTCATTAAAAATAGACTCATCCCCATCATCCTCCTCGTCCTCCACCTCCTCTTCGCCCGCTACCTCGTCCTGTACACTGCCCTGACCAGACAATGGCTGACTGTCATCAAGGTTTTCCTCTTCCTCTGCTGCAGACGCCTGCTCCTTTATGTGCGTCAAACTTTGCATCAGCAGACGCATTAGGGGGATGCTCATGCTTATTATGGCGTTGTCTGCACTAACCAGCCGTGTGCATTCCTCAAAACACTGAAGGACTTGACACATGTCTTGTATCTTCGACCACTGCACACCTGACAACTCCATGTCTGCCATCCTACTGCCTGCCCGTGTATGTGTATCCTCCCACATGAACATAACAGACCGCCTCTGTTTGCACAGTCTCTGAAGCATGTGCAGTGTTGAGTTCCACCTTGTTGCAACGTCTATGATTAGGCGATGCTGGGGAAGGTTCAAAGACCGCTGATAGGTCTGCATACGGCTGGAGTGTACGGGTGAACGGCGGATATGTGAGCAAAGTCCGCGCACTTTGAGGAGCAGGTCGGATAACCCCGGATAACTTTTAAGGAAGCACTGCACCACCAGGTTTAAGGTGTGAGCCAGGCAAGGAATGTGTTTCAGTTGGGAAAGGGAGATGGCAGCCATGAAATTCCTTCCGTTATCACTCACTACCTTGCCTGCCTCAAGATCTACTGTGCCCAGCCACGACTGCGTTTCTTTCTGCAAGAACTCGGACAGAACGTCCGCAGTGTGTCTGTTGTCGCCCAAACACTTCATAGCCAATACAGCCTGCTGACGCTTGCCAGTAGCTGCCCCATAATGGGACACCTGGTGTGAAACAGTGGCAGCTGCGGATGGAGTGGTTGGGCAACTGCGGTCTGTGGACAAGCTCTCGCTTCTGCACAAGGACGAGGAGGAGGAGGAGGAGGGGGTGCGAATGCCTACAGCCAACTGTTTCCTAGACCGTGGGCTAGGCAGAACTGTCCCGAAATTGATGTCCCCTGTGGACCCTGCATCCACCACATTCACCCAGTGTGCCGTGATGGACACGTAACGTCCCTGGCCATGCCTACTTGTCCATGTATCTGTTGTGAGGTGCACCTTTGTACTCACAGATTGCCTGAGTGCATGGACGATGCGCTCTTTAACATGCTGGTGGAGGGCTGGGATGGCTTTTCTAGAAAAGAAGTGTCGACTGGGTAGCTCGTAGCGTGGTTCAGCGTAGTCCATCAGGGCTTTGAAAGCTTCACTTTCAACTAAAGGTACCTTCACACTAAACGATATCGCTAGCGATCCGTGACGTTGCAGCGTCCTCGCTAGCGATATCGTTCAGTTTGACACGCAGCAGTGATCAGAATCCTGCTGTGATGTCGTTGGTCGGAGCTAGAAGGCCAGAACTTTATTTCGTCGCTGGACGTCCCGCTGACATCGCTGAATCGGCGTGTGTGACACCGATTCAGCGATGTCTTCTGTTGTGATTTGGTAATTCAGTACCACAATGGACATAGAAGTCCAATACTAGAACATTTACTGGAGGCCAGGATCAAAGCACTAGGTGGAGTTAAATAGAGCAGCACCTAACGACTTCACCACATCACCTGAGGAAGGAAACTCAGAAGCCGCAGTACCACTTTCCTCCACCAACGGAAGCTCATAGAGAGAATCAGCCGAAGTACCACTTGTGACCACAGGAGGGAGCTCTGCCACAGAATTCACAACAGTCTTCACTGGTAACCAGGGTAAACATCGGGTTACTAAGCGCAGGGCCGCGCTTAGTAACCCGATGTTTACCCTGGATACCATCCTAAAAGTAAAAAAACCAAACGCTTCATACTTACCTTCCGCTGTCTGTCCCTCGGCGCTGTGCTTTCCTGCACTCACTGTGAACACGGCGGACGGAAAGCAGAGCGGTGACGTCACCGCTCTGCTTTCCGGCCGCTGTGCTCACAACCAGTACAGAGAAGCACAGCGCCGGAGACAGACAGCCGAAGGTAAGTATGAAGCGTTTTTTTTTTTTACTTTTAGGATGGTAACCAGGGTAAACATCGGGTTACTAAGCGCGGCCCTGCGCTTAGTAACCCGATGTTTACCCTGGTTACCGGCATCGTTGGTCGCTGGAGAGCGGTCTGTGTGACAGCTCTCCAGCGACCAAACAGCGACGCTGCAGCGATCCGGATCGTTGTCTGGATCGCTGCAGCGTCGTTTAGTGTGAAGGTACCTTAACCGGTAGGGCATCATCTCTAACAAGATTAGTCTAGCTATGTGGGCGTTCAAACCCTGTGTACGCGGATGCGAGGATAAGTACTTCCTTTTTCTAACCAGAGTCTCATGTAGGGTGAGCTGGACTGGAGAGCTGGAGATCGTGGAACTAGCGGGGGTGCCGGTGGACATGGCAGACTGAGAGACGGTTGGAGACGGTATTGTTTCCGCCGGTGCCCTAGATGCAGTGTTTCCTACTACGGAACTGGTGATTCCCTGACCCTGACTGCTTTGGCCTGGCAAAGAAACCTGCACAGATACTGCAGGTGGTGCGGAAAAATGGTGGCCTTACAGTGACGGAAGGGATGTAGCGTTGCTGACTAGCTTCATTGGCCGAGGGTGCTACAACCTTAAGGGACGTTTGGTAGTTAGTCCAGGCTTGCAAATGCATGGTGGTTAAATGTCTATGCATGCAACTTGTATTGAGCCTTTTCAGATTCTGACCTCCGCTTAAGGCAGTTGAACATTTTTGACAGATGACTTTGCGCTGATCAATTGGATGTGGTTTAAAAAAATGCCAGACTGCACTCTTTCGAGCATCGGATCCCTTTTCAGGCATTGCAGACTGAGCTTTAACCGGATGGCCACGCTGTCCTCCAACAGGTTTTGGCTTTGCCAAGCGTTTTGTCCCATCTACGGGCCCGGCAGATGGAACCTGTTGCGACGTTGATGCCTGCTGCGGCCCCTCCTCCTCCGCTTCAGAACTACTGCCGCCTGCACCCTGTTCCCCCAATGGCTGCCAATCGGGGTCAACAACTAGGTCATCTATAACCTCCTCTTCGAGCTCGTGTGCAACTTCGTCTGTGTCACCGTGTAAGTCGGTGGTATAGCGTTCGTGACGGGGCAACATAGTCTCATCAGGGTCTGATTCTGGATCAGTACCCTGCGAGGGCAATGTTGTGGTCTGAGTCAAAGGACCAGCATAGTAGTCTGGCTGTGGCTGTGCATCAGTGCACTCCATGTCAGATTCAACTTGTAATGGGCATGGCCTGTTAAATGTTTCACTTTCTAAGCCAGGGACGGTATGTGTAAAGAGCTCCATGGAGTAACCCGTTGTGTCGCCTGCTGCATCCTTCTCTGTTGTTGTTTTTGCTGAAGAGGACAAGGAAGCGACTTGTCCCTGGCCGTGAACATCCACTAGCGACGCGCTGCTTTTACATTTACCAGTTTCAAAAGAGGAGGCAAAAGAGCTAGAGGCTGAGTCAGCAAGGTAAGCCAAAACTTGCTCTTGCTGCTCCGGCTTTAAAAGCGGTTTTCCTACTCCCAGAAAAGGGAGCGTTCGAGGCCTTGTGTAGCCAGACGACGAACCTGGCTCCACAGCTCCAGACTTAGGTGCAATATTTTTTTTCCCACGACCACCTGATGCTCCACTACCACTACCCTCATTACCAGCTGACAATGAACGCCCACGGCCACGACCTCTTCCACCAGACTTCCTCATTGTTTTAAAAACGTAACCAAAGTAACGGTATTTGTTGCTGTCAAACAACTTACACGGTGAGCTATAACTTAAGTATGATTTAGATATCCCTTTACAGGTGGGTGAGACCGCAAGGAAAATCAGGCACAATGTTACACACTCTGTTTTTGGTGGCACCAAATGAGAGAGATGCCACACACGCAGGACTGTCACTCATGCACAAATGTCAATATTAATCTCCCACTGTTTTTTTTTATTTTTTCAGGAAGAATTTAGAAAACAAATAATAAAAAATGATTTTTTCAGGAAGAATTTAGAAAACAAATAAAAAAAAAAATAGGCTTTCTATGGCCCACTATTTGAGAGAGAGAGATGGCACACCCAGGAGTCAGGACTGGCACACAAGCAGAAAGGCCAATATTAATCTCCCACTGTTTTTTTTTATTTTTTCAGGGAGAATTTAGAAAACAAATAAAAAAAGTGATTTTTTCAGAGAGAATTTAGAAACCAAATTTAAAAAAAAAAAATAGGCTTTCTATGGCCCACTATTTGAGACAGAGAGATGGCACACCCAGGAGTCAGGACTGGCACACAAGCAGAAAGACCAATATTAATCTCCCACTGTTTTTTTGTATTTTTTCAGGGAGAATTTAGAAACCAAATTTAAAAATAAATAAATAAATAAATAGGCTTTCTATGGCCCACTATTTGAGAGAGAGATGGCACACTCAGGACTGGCACACAAGCCCAAAGGCCAATATTAATCTCCCACTGTTTTTTTTTTTGCATGGAGAATTTAGAAACCCCCCAAAAAAAAACAGAAAAAAAACAGAAAAAAAAAATAGGCTTTCTATGGCCCACTATTTGAGACAGAGAGATGGCACACCCAGGAGTCAGACTGGCACACAAGCAGAAAGGCCAATATTAATCTCCCACTGTTTTTTTTTATTTTTTCAGCGAGAATTTAGAAACCAAATTTTTTACAAAAAAAATAAATAAATAGGCTTTCTATGGCCCACTATTTGAGAGAGAGATGGCACACTCAGGACTGGCACACAAGCCCAAAGGCCAATATTAATCTCCCACTGTTTTTTTTTTCAGGGAGAATTTAGAACCCCCCCCAAAAAAAAACAGAAAAATAAAAAGGCTTTCTATGGCCCACTATTTGAGACAGAGAGATGGCACACTCAGGACTGGCACACAAGCCCAAAGGCCAATATTAATCTCCCACGGTTTTTTTTTTCAGGGAGAATTTAGAAACCCCCCCCCAAAAAAACAGAAAATTTAAAAAGGCTTTCTATGGCCCACTATGTGAGATGGCACACACAGGGATGGCACTCAAGCAGAAATGCCAATCTTAATCTCCCACAGCTTTTTTTTTAGGGAGAATTAAAAAAAAAAAAAAAACAGGGACTGTCCTACAATTACTATCTCCCTGCAGTAATCTCAGCAATGTATGGCAAGCAGCAATAAGGAGTGGACTGCTGCACAAATTAAATCAAAAGTGTGGACAAACAAACAAGATAGCTGTGCAGAAAGGAAGGAACAACAGGATTTGTGCTTTGAAAAAAGCAGTTGGTTTGCACAGCGGCGTACACACAGCAATGCAGCTATCAGGGAGCCTTCTAGGGCAGCCCAATGAGCTACAGCGCTGAGGAAAAAAAAATGTAGCTTCCACTGTCCCTGCAAACAAGGGTGGTGTTGGACAGTGGAAATCGCTACAGCACAAGCGGTTTGGTGGTTAATGGACCCTGCCTAACGCTATCCCTGCTTCTGACAAAGCGGCAGCAACCTCTCCCTATGCTCAGATCAGCAGCAGTAAGATGGCGGTCGGCGGGAACGCCCCTTTATATCCCCTGTGACGCCGCAGACAGCAAGCCAATCACTGCAATGCCCTTCTCTAAGATGGTGGGGACCAGGACCTATGTCATCAGGCTGCCCACACTCTGCGTCCACCTTCATTGGCTGAGAAATGGCGCTTTTCGCGTCATTGAAATGCGACTTTGGCGCGAAAGTCGCGTACCGCATGGCCGACCCGCACAGGGGTCGGGTCGGGTTTCATGAAACCCGACTTTGCCAAAAGTCGGCGACTTTTGAAAATGAACGATCCGTTTCGCTCAACCCTAGTTTGCACCCATAAACGGAATGTTAAATCGTTGCACTTTGCTGATCTGGTGCCTAGAGTTGGTTAGAAATGCACTTTATATGCTAGTTGGTTAATATATTAGAGTTAATATAGTGAATAATAGTAAAATTGAGAGTTGAAGTTAGATAGTATTGTATACAGATATATAGGAAGATATCTCATGATGCACTGCTGAATAAAATGAGTAAGATACAGTGAGTCCGTGGGGGTTGGTTTAAAGTTTTGTACTTGAAGAAGAGTAAAGATAAAATGCTTGTTTTGCACTTTGAAGCCTTAAGATAGTATACCCATAGCGGGTAATTGTTTTTCATAGTTAGTTAATTGTTATATTGTTTTATTAAATTGCTCTATTCTTAAAAGTGTATCCACCATGTAAATAGTTCATGTAAAGTTCAAGTGTCCTCACCTCCCATAAAGGGAAGCTCTAGTTTATATAATTAACTTCCAAAAATTGTAAGTCTTTTTGCTAAATTGTATTGTTGTTCTTCTTTTCCCAGTCCGGGAGTACTGGATTTAACAGGGGGGAATGTGGCTCCCCAGGGCCCTGGTCGTGTCAGTAGCATTGCTTTCCTCCCGGGGAGAGTGTTGTTACGCTTGAAGGCAAGAAGGGATAACTGCAACCAGCTGTTAGGGTTGGTGGAACACACTGAGTATATATATATATGTATAAATAGGTGCGTTCGTAACCCGGGGTCCTCCGTGCAGGAGAGGACCCTGCTGCTCGCAAATGGCGGTGCTATAAGCAAACTCTGTTAACTCCACAGAGTCGCTAGAAATAAGATGCTGTGCCCTGTTAGCGTCACAGGGGAGCACAGCTAACTGCTGAGCTGATGGAAGTCAGTGGTCACGCACCCAGAAAAGCACACAAACACTCCTCACCGGAGGTGCCGGTATTCTAGGGGCCTATTTCAGCCGGGTCCCACACATACAGGTGCGACCACAAATAATAAGCTCATGACATGAGGTGACACTAACGCATGGCCGTGCGGCCATGCAAACCTTTTATAGCTGTAGTAGATTCAGGACCTTCCTAGAGGACCAATGATAGCTGCTGCAGTACCTGAGCATGTGATCCCTGACCTCCAATGAGAGGTCTTTCCTTGGGCATGCTCAGTGTGTGCAAGGCAGGACTTTGTCCCAGAAAAGCCTGCTCGCCGCTGACCAGTGCAGGCTACAACAGCAGAGCCTAGAAAAGCAGCAGTAACCCTTTGCACAATATCAGACTGAGCGAGACGCTGGACCAACGTCTCTGCTGAGCAGGCTCCACTGCGGTCGATGTAAAATGGGAGACCGCAGCATACATGGCTTGAGATCCCCCTGTGCAGCAGCCGGATCTCGACTTCTAACACCAGGTGTTGTGATAGGCAATTCAGTAACACAATGTACATAGCGATCAGAGCACATACAGTGATCTGACAATAACCCAAAATAATAGAACGAGCTCTGAGACGTGGGAACTCTGCAGACTGCAATCCCTGATCCTCTCCTAACACAACTAGAGGCAGCTGTGGATTGCGCCTAACGCTCCCTATGCAACTCGGCACAGCCTGAGAAACTAACTAGCCTGAAGATAGAAAAATAAGCCTACCTTGCCTCAGAGAAATACCCCAAAGGAAAAGGCAGCCCCCCACATATAATGACTGTGAGTAAGATGAAAAGACAAACGTAGGGATGAAATAGATTCAGCAAAGTGAGGCCCGATATTCTAGACAGAACGAAGATAGGAAAGATGACTTTGCGGTCTACACAAAACCCTAAAGAAAACCACGCAAAGGGGGCAAAAAGACCCTCCGTACCGAACTAACGGCATGGAGGTACACCCTTTGCGTCCCAGAGCTTCCAGCAAAACAAATAGACAAGCTGGACAGAAAAAATAGCAACAAATAGCAAAGAAGCACTTAGCTATGCAGAGCAGCAGGCCACAGGAATGATCCAGAGATACACAAGTCCAACACTGGAACATTGACAGGAAGCATGGATCAAAGCATTAGGTGGAGTTAAGTAGAGAAGCAGCTAACGAGCTCACCAGATCACCTGAGGGAGGAAACTCAGAAGCTGCAGTACCACTTTCCTCCACAAACGGAAGCTCCCAGAGAGAATCAGCCGAAGTACCACTTGTGACCACAGGAGTGAACTCTGCCACAGAATTCACAACAGTACCCCCCCCTTGAGGAGGGGTCACCGAACCCTCAACAGAGCCCCCAGGCCGACCAGGATGAGCCACATGAAAGGCACGAACAAGATCGGGAGCATGGACATCAGAAGCAAAAACCCAGGAATTATCTTCCTGAGCATAACCCTTCCATTTAACCAGATACTGGAGTTTCCGTCTTGAAACACGAGAATCCAAAATCTTCTCCACAATATACTCCAATTCCCCCTCCACCAAAACCGGGGCAGGAGGCTCAACAGATGGAACCATAGGTGCCACGTATCTCCGCAACAATGACCTATGGAATACGTTATGTATGGAAAAAGAATCTGGGAGGGTCAGACGAAAAGACACAGGATTAAGAACCTCAGAAATCCTATACGGACCAATAAAACGAGGTTTAAACTTAGGAGAGGAAACCTTCATAGGAATATGACGAGAAGATAACCAAACCAGATCCCCAACACGAAGTCGGGGACCCACACAGCGTCTGCGATTAGCGAAAAGTTGAGCCTTCTCCTGGGACAAGGTCAAATTGTCCACTACCTGAGTCCAAATCCTGCTGCAACCTGTCCACCACAGTATCCACACCAGGACAGTCCGAAGACTCAACCTGTCCTGAAGAGAATCGAGGATGGAACCCAGAATTGCAGAAAAACGGCGAAACCAAGGTAGCCGAGCTGGCCCGATTATTAAGGGCGAACTCAGCCAACGGCAAAAAGGACACCCAGTCATCCTGATCAGCAGAAACAAAGCATCTCAGATATGTTTCCAAGGTCTGATTGGTTCGTTCGGTCTGGCCATTAGTCTGAGGATGGAAAGCCGAGGAAAAAGACAAGTCAATGCCCATCCTACCACAAAAGGCTCGCCAAAACCTCGAAACAAACTGGGAACCTCTGTCAGAAACAATATTCTCTGGAATGCCATGCAAACGAACCACATGCTGGAAGAACAAAGGCACCAAATCAGAGGAGGAAGGCAATTTAGACAAGGGTACCAGATGGACCATCTTAGAAAAGCAATCACAGACCACCCAAATGACTGACATCTTTTGAGAAACGGGAAGGTCAGAAATAAAATCCATAGAGATATGTGTCCAAGGCCTCTTCGGGACCGGCAAGGGCAAAAGCAACCCACTGGCACGAGAACAGCAGGGCTTAGCCCGAGCACAAATCCCACAGGACTGCACAAAAGTACGCACATCTCGCGACAGAGACGGCCACCAAAAGGATCTAGCCACTAACTCTCTGGTACCAAAGATTCCAGGATGACCAGCCAACACCGAACAATGAAGTTCAGAGATAACTCTATTCGTCCACCTATCAGGGACAAACAGTTTCTCCGCTGGGCAACGATCAGGTTTATTAGCCTGAAATTTTTGCAGCACCCGCCGCAAATCAAGGGAGATGGCAGACACAATTACTCCTTCCTTGAGGATACCCGCCGGCTCAGATAAACCCGGAGAGTCGGGCACAAAACTCCTAGACAGAGCATCCGCCTTCACGTTTTTAGAGCCCGGAAGGTACGAAATCACAAAGTCAAAATGGGCAAAAAACAACGACCAACGAGCTTGTCTAGGATTCAAGCGCTTGGCAGACTCGAGATAAGTCAAGTTCTTATGATCAGTCAATACCACCACGCGATGCTTAGCTCCTTCAAGCCAATGACGCCACTCCTCGAATGCCCACTTCATGGCCAGCAACTCTCGGTTGCCCACATCATAATTTTGCTCAGCAGGCGAAAACTTCCTGGAAAAGAAAGCGCATGGTTTCATCACTGAGCAACCAGGACCTCTCTGTGACAAAACAGCCCCTTCTCCAATCTCAGAAGCATCAACCTCGACCTGGAACGGAAGAGAAACATCTGGTTGACACAACACAGGGGCAGAAGAAAAATGACGCTTCAACTCTTGAAAAGCCTCCACAGCAGCAGAAGACCAATTGACCAAATCAGCACCCTTCTTGGTCAAATCGGTCAATGGTTTGGCAACACTAGAAAAATTGCAGATGAAGCGACGATAAAAATTAGCAAAGCCCAGGAACTTTTGCAGACTTTTCAGAGATGTCGGCTGAGTCCAATCATGGATGGCTTGGACCTTAACCGGATCCATCTCGATAGTAGAAGGGGAAAAGATGAACCCCAAAAATGAAACCTTCTGCACACCAAAGAGACACTTTGATCCCTTCACAAACAAAGAATTAGCACGCAGGACCTGAAAAACCGTTCTGACCTGCTTCACATGAGACTCCCAATCATCCGAGAAGATCAAAATGTCATCCAAGTACACAATCAGGAATTTATCCAGGTACTCACGGAAGATGTCATGCATAAAGTATTGAAACACTGATGGAGCATTGGCAAGTCCGAACGGCATCACTAGATACTCAAAATGACCCTCGGGCGTATTAAATGCAGTTTTCCATTCATCGCCTTGCCTGATTCTCACCAGATTATACGCACCACGAAGATCTATCTTAGTGAACCAACTAGCCCCCTTAATCCGATCAAACAAATCAGATAACAATGGCAAGGGGTACTGAAATTTAACAGTGATCTTATTAAGAAGGCGATAATCTATACACGGTCTCAGCGAACCATCCTTCTTGGCTACAAAAAAGAACCCTGCTCCTAATGGCGACGATGACGGGCGAATATGCCCCTTCTCCAGGGATTCCTTCACATAACTGCGCATAGCGGTGTGCTCAGGCACGGATAAATTAAACAGTCGACCTTTTGGGAATTTACTACCAGGAATCAAATTGATAGCACAATCACAATCCCTATGCGGAGGTAGGGCATCGGACTTGGGCTCATCAAATACATCCCGGTAATCAGACAAGAACTCTGGAACCTCAGAAGGGGTGGATGACGAAATTGACAGAAATGGAACATCACCATGTACCCCCTGACAACCCCAGCTGGACACAGACATGGAATTCCAATCCAATACTGGATTATGGGCTTGTAGCCATGGCAACCCCAACACGACCACATCATGCAGATTATGCAACACCAGAAAGCGAATAACCTCCTGATGTGCAGGAGCCATGCACATGGTCAGCTGGGTCCAGAATTGAGGCTTATTCTTGGCCAAAGGTGTAGCATCAATTCCTCTCAATGGAATAGGACACTGCAAGGGCTCCAAGAAAAACCCACAACGTTTAGCATAATCCAAGTCCATCAAATTCAGGGCAGCGCCTGAATCCACAAACGCCATGACAGAATACGACGACAAGGAGCATATCAAGGTAACGGACAGAAGAAATTTTGACTGTACAGTACCAATGGCGGCAGACCTAGCGAACCGCTTAGTGCGCTTAGGACAATCAGAGATAGCATGAGTGGAATCACCACAGTAGAAACACAGCCCATTCAGACGTCTGTGTTCTTGCCGTTCAACTCTGGTCATAGTCCTATCGCACTGCATAGGCTCAGGTTTAATCTCAGGTAATACCGCCAAATGGTGCACAGATTTACGCTCACGCAAGCGTCGACCGATCTGAATGGCCAAAGACATAGACTCATTCAAACCAGCGGGCATAGGAAATCCCACCATGACATCCTTAATGGCTTCAGAGAGACCCTTTCTGAAAATGGCTGCAAGCGCAGATTCATTCCATTGAGTGAGCACGGACCATTTTCTAAATTTCTGGCAATATAGCTCTATCTCATCCTGAGCCTGACAAAGAGCCAGCAAATTCTTTTCTGCCTGATCTACTGAATCAGGCTCATCGTACAGCAATCCAAGCGCCAGGAAAAACGCATCAATATTACTTAATGCAGGATCTCCTGACGCAAGAGAAAATGCCCAGTCCTGAGGGTCGCCACGCAAAAAAGAAATGACGATCCTAACCTGTTGCGCTGGGTCACCAGAAGAGCGAGGTTTCAAAGCCAGAAACAGTTTACAATTATTCTTGAAACTCAGAAATTTAGTTCTATCTCCAAAAAACAAATCTGGAATAGGAATTCTCGGTTCTAACAAAGAATTCTGAACCACAAAATTTTGAATATCTTGAACTCTTGCCGTGAGCTGATCTACACATGAAGACAGACCTTTAATGTCCATTGTAACACTTGTGTCCTGAAGCACCCAAATGTCTAGGGGAAAAAAAAGACAAATCACAGTGCAAAGGAAAAAAAATGGTCTCAGAACTTCTTTTTTCCCTCTATTGAGAATCATTAGTACTTCTGGCTTCCTGTACTGTTGTGATAGGCAATTCAGTAACACAATGTACATAGCGATCAGAGCACATACAGTGATCTGACAATAACCCAAAATAATAGAACGAGCTCTGAGACGTGGGAACTCTGCAGACCGCAATCCCTGATCCTCTCCAAACACAACTAGAGGCAGCTGTGGATTGCGCCTAACGCTCCCTATGCAACTCGGCACAGCCTGAGAAACTAACTAGCCTGAAGATAGAAAAATAAGCCTACCTTGCCTCAGAGAAATACCCCAAAGGAAAAGGCAGCCCCCCACATATAATGACTGTGAGTAAGATGAAAAGACAAACGTAGGGATGAAATAGATTCAGCAAAGTGAGGCCCGATATTCTAGACAGAACGAAGATAGGAAAGATGACTTTGCGGTCTACACAAAACCCTAAAGAAAACCACGCAAAGGGGGCAAAAAGACCCTCCGTACCGAACTAACGGCACGGAGGTACACCCTTTGCGTCCCAGAGCTTCCAGCAAAACAAATAGACAAGCTGGACAGAAAAAATAGCAACAAATAGCAAAGAAGCACTTAGCTATGCAGAGCAGCAGGCCACAGGAATGATCCAGAGATACACAAGTCCAACACTGGAACATTGACAGGAAGCATGGATCAAAGCATTAGGTGGAGTTAAGTAGAGAAGCAGCTAACGAGCTCACCAGGTCACCTGAGGGAGGAAACTCAGAAGCTGCAGTACCACTTTCCTCCACAAACGGAAGCTCCCAGAGAGAATCAGCCGAAGTACCACTTGTGACCACAGGAGTGAACTCTGCCACAGAATTCACAACAACCAGGCACCACAAACATGCAACACATTTACACTCCAGGCCAACAGGGGGAGCTTTTGATCGTACTTGCTAGGTGACTCCCCATATATATATATATATCTATATATATATCTATATATATATATATATATATATATATATATATATATATATATATATAATTGGTAGTCTGTAGGGAGAGACAGAACAGTACTTGCCACGGAACAGACTGGATCAGTCTGAGGCAAATCAGAAGGTTTTACAGCGCTGCGTAGCCCCAGTGCAGCAGTCCCTTGAAAGAGACATTGAGAAAGCCGAATTGGCTGCAGAAAGCATGCAGGAGAGCAAAGCACAGGAGTGGATATTAGAGGGAGCCCAGCCCCGAGCAGGCAGCCTCCTTCTGAGGTGCAGAAACCGGTAGCCAGAACACCGAGGATTGTAAGGCCCTCTATGGCTATGTGCACACATATCCTGGTCTACTGCGGATTTTTCCATGGCAGATTTGATAAATCCGCAGTTGAAAACCGCTATGGATTTACTGCGGTTTTACAACTGCGGATTTCTATTGGAGCAGTTGTAAAACCGCTGCGGAATCCGCAGAAAGAAGTGACATGCTGCGGAATGTAAACCGCTGCATTTCCGTGCGTTTTTTTCCGCAGCGTGTGCACAGCGTTTTTTGTTTCCCATAGGTTTACATTGTACTGTAAACTCATGGGAAACTGCTGCGGATCCGCAGCTGCGGAAACACTGCGGATCCGCAGCACGTACCCTATGACTTACATAAGAGACCGGCAGGACAGATGAACTTTAGGTTACCTGTCCGACCTAACACCCAGGAGGCACGGTGGCATCCCTCAGAGGCCGGGGCATGCTAGAGTCCCTATAAACCGCATCAAGCCAACACTCATACGGGTAATGTCCTATCCTACCCGGGGGACAGAGAGCGAGACATCTGTGAGGACCATATGTGAGCTTTTAGCAGTAAGGAACTACAACACCATGGCGGTAAAGGAAAGCTTTTGATTTCCACCTGGGTAAGGGGACTTCTAACTTGCCTCCAAGCCGGCCGGACATTGCCTGCCCTGTGATCTGGTACTCTGGACTGTGGATGCTGAAGCCTTCAGTAAACAAGGTAAAGAGACTGCAACCCTGTGTCCTCGATCTTTACTGCACTCCTCACCATCTTCCATCTACACCATCGGGAGCCCTGGGGACATACTTCACCTGTGGGAAGTTATACCATCTAGCTGCCACAACATCACCCCAGAGGACCCCCTAAAGGTGGCATCACAAACATAAACTTTATCCCTTTAAAGACCTTTAATGTTGGTGACCAGGGTAACGGACCGGGTCGCCACCGTGACATCCCCTTTAAATACTGGACCCGATACCGAGTACGCAGCCGTGGTGCATTCCATGTGCACATACCCTAAAGGATAGGGAAGGTGAGCTGTGATTTTATTAATCTCTCTGAAGTCCAAGCATGGACGCCGCCCTCCATCCTATTAACAAACCCCACAGTGACTGGAGAGGGGCATGGCCGTATATGACCCTTAGGCCGGAGTCACACATGCGAGAAACACGTCCGTGTCTCGCATGTGAAAACCAAGCTCTGGCGCCGTCACTTGGGAGCGGAGCGTGCGGTTCCATGTGTTGCTATGCGGCCGCACGCTCCGCTCTGGAGTTCCGGCGCCAGAGCTTGGTTTTCACATGCGAGACACGGATCTGTTTCTCGCATGTGTGACTCCGGCCTTAACCGGACACTGGAAGGGGGTAAATAAGTGAAATTTCGGCATTTTAGCTCCTGGTGTGGAGGCGATAGCACAATCATATGCCGCCATATACTAGACGTCCGGTAACCGGTAATAATTCCCTCATGTGTGGGGTCTATTTGTCTCCAGAGAAATCACACGTTACATTCCACACATAACATTGTGTAGAAAAGGTGGCGCGAGGTAATTGTGCCAGTAGTGAGGGCGAATAATGGCGGAAATGTCACTGACTGAGGAGAAGTCTCCATGTAGCGTCTTCACTGCGGATCACGTGACCCCTGACTCCTCCCCCTGTGACCTCATCACAGGTCCTGTGCGCACAGAGCAGCCATATATGTGGAGTGCGGCTCTGCAGGTGGAGGTATGTGGAGATTCCCCATTACTGAGCGCGGGGACATTAACCCCTTCTGCACGGAGACTCTTTATAAGAATCATAACGTTGTTGTTCTGTTTCCTGTAATAGATACATACGAGCCAACTATGGAGGACAAGAAGTGAGGGAGCGGATTGTTCTCCTAGTACAGGGCCCCTTTCTTGGCCCCACACAGTGTAATGCCCCCATTATGCCCTGTAAGCAGGGTTCTGCCCCACACCCAGCTGCCTCGGGCTCTTTACCATTAGCTGGTACCTCAGATTCTTCCCCGCACCCCTTTCCTTTGCTTAGCGCCAAATCTGTTCTGCCTTTGGGGCTCCGGCCTTTATAATATCAGTAACCTGCGTCATCAAGGTCTCGCCGTGCTTGGACCTTCTTATGCCCATTTGCAGACGTCTCCAGCTGTGCCGCTTGACCCATTGGAAGAATTTAATATGCCATTGAATTTGGATCCAACCCTTTGCATCAATCGGAAGATTTTGCACTCACATTTACTTTTGGATTAATTATCATGTGCTGTATTTTTATGGAAATAGTGTTGTCTGATATTATGGTATGATTAATTTAATTATTGATATGGGGCTGCCCTGCGGTAACTTCTGAGGGGAGTATTTGGTGGCGCGCATGTGCCGTGTCTATCCAGCAGCTCCTCGTCTGCCGCGGCGTCTTCCCAGCCTCTCAAACATGCTTTCCTGCATGCAAGATTGTGCCTGACGTCAGCGGCCGCTGTAGGACCTGCGGAGTGCAGGGCACATGCGCCAAGATACCAATACTATTGGCTGAGACACATCATGTGACCGGCGTTAGATGAGTCACCAATGGGATAAAAAGGTCCTTGTGTGCAGTAAGAGTTATCCCCTTGAGAAAGCAACAAACAAACAAGCGAAACTTACTTTGGGGGCTCTGTTGGATTCCTCTGGTGTCATCCACCCCATTCTGGTGTTAGCTGCTGGTAAGCGCCATTTACAGCTACAGTATTTGCTTTGACGAGTACGGTATATGGTTACTTTGGGTCAGCACATCATTTTTTTTTTTCTTTAGTGCTACTCATTTCGTTTGGTGCTGGCTGCAGGGAAGTGCTATTGTACAATTTATTCAATGAGACCACACTATTGCTCTATATTAGCACTTTCATTATGGCATGCCTTCCTGATTTATGTGATACTGGCAGCTACGTGGGGTATATGGCACTCATGATATTTCGTGTCATCCTGTTGTAATTTTTACTGTGTGTTACACTTTATTAAATTTTCACAATAAAATACTCCCTTTTCCTCCTAATTTTTCAGGATTCTTCTGATGTTACATCGGCTCATCTTCTCATTCAGGTCTCTACAATAACGGATCCTCTCAGTGAAGATCTGCTACAAAAGAACATTTTCCTGATTTACCCATCAAACATGGATATGGACAGAGACAAGATGGCGGAGAGGATATTACACCTCACCCTAGAGATCCTCTTCCGGCTTACTGGAGAGGTGAGAGGTTCTGATGACGTCACATTACATCATTCTTATCTATGGGAATAACAGATGGACAGAACTGGAGAGGTGAGGACTCTGGAGATGTCTGTAGTGAGATTTATTAATGTGTCTCTCCATTACCAGGATTACACAGTGGTGAAGAAGACCTCTAGTGATCGCTGTCAGGACCCTGTGTCTGAGGGATGGGGAAGACCCCTGAGCCCAATCACGGGGCCTCCACCTCACATCCATGACCAGAAGATCCTAGAACTCATCTACAAGATGATTGAGCTGCTGACTGGAGAGGTGACACTGCTGGGAATGCTGGGACATTATACAGTAACACTATGAAGGGATCGGGGGATGACGGTATCATTGTATGTGTCAGGTTCCTATAAGGTGTCAGGATGTCGCTGTCTATTTCTCCATGGAGGAGTGGGAGTATTTAGAAGGACACAGAGATCTGTACAAGAACGTCATGATGGAGGTTCCCCAGCCCCTCACATCTCCAGGTAATAGGAGTAAATACACATGGCCTATAATTATCTGTACGTAAAGAATGAATTCTCTCCCTGTATGTGTTTCCTCCAGATCTATCCAGTAAGAGGACAACACCAGAGAGATGTCCCCGTCCTCTTCTTCCACAGGACTGTAACCAAGAAGATCCCAATGCTCCTCAGGATCATCAGGTAGATGGAGAGAAGGTGTCAGGAGATCTCCCCTATGATGTGTAGACGCCGGTGAAGGTCTTGTGCTCAGTCTTGTTTTATCCACCAGTATTGTATGTTTTATACCTGTGTAATGAGAGCGGTGGAGATGGCAGGATTAGAGCTGATCATAAATGTGACTTCTCCATCTGTCGGTGACTTTTACAATATTTGTTTCAGGGTGAAGATCTGACCCATATTAATACTACAGAGACATATGTGAGGGGGGATGAGCGGTGTAAAGAGGAGATTCCCACATATGGCTACCCAGGTGAGTAGTAACCACTAAATGCAGAGAAGTCACAGATTCTTCTCAGTCACCGGCTGTGGCTGCTTTATCGGAGGTGTAGTCCGGCCGTATTACCATGGTCACCATTTTACCTCTAGACCACAACATTCTCCTCCACCCAAAACTGTTCAAATGACTTTGGTCATTGAAAGCCCTTTTCTATAGATCTTACAACCTGGTAGATCCACCTACCCCCTGGGTTTAGGAGACGCTGTTACTTGCCCAGATTTGTGAACTATAAAGCCAAATGACAGCGTACGTAGAATGTGCTGACAAGATAGAAAATCACTTGAAGAAAAATATTATGATGGTCCTGTAAGAGAAAGTGGAGGGTAATGATGCTGTTGGCTTCCTAGAACCCTGAGATCTTATCGGATGAATCTCCCTTCTCTCCCTTCTGTGCTGCTGAATGTGATCATATGGTCCCTACAAGACCAGGTCCAGTCTTTCTGCCCAAACTTCCAGGAGGATTGTAATAATCTACATAAACCCATCACACCGGTGCCATGATATATCTCTGAGCTGTGCGTGGCTGATGGCTGGAATATACATTTATTCCCGCCTGCAGGAGATGTGTTGGCTCCAGCCCTGGTTTCATGGATTCACTCCACCTCATAAATTACATTGTTTTTGATCCTAAGAAGTTCAGATTACTGCACAATCTCTCCTGAAATGGGGAGCAATATTATTTCCTCTAATCTTCTGGTCAGGATTCATAGTAGCTCCAATGGTCCACCATAAATGAATGCAACTCTGGTTTACTGCTGTGTAATCTGTATTTGGAGTTTTCAGTTAATGAGATTATCGTGTTCTAGGGCGGGGCTGTGGGCGGGGCTTTATGTGGTGCTCTGGGGCGGGGCTTTATGTGGTGCGCTGATTACATATTCATCTGTATTGGCCTATGACAGGTCACTGATCCCTCACTGACCCCCATTTTTACATAATGCATATAATAGTGTTGATATTATTGTTGATAATGCCTATAATATTGTGGCTATTGTGAGGCTTAGAAAAAAAATTACATCCAGCAAAATGACACCAGCGGTTCCTGTCCAGTAGCATCTATCTCTTACTTATAGATGCTACTGCACAGGCGCCGCCATCGCCGGTGACATTTTGCTGGATGTAATTTTTTTTCTAAGCCTCACAATATTATAGGCATTATCAACAATAATATCAACACTATTATATGCATTATGTAAAAATGGGGGTCAGTGAGGGATCAGTGACCTGTCATAGGCCAATACAGATGAATATGTAATCAGAACACCACCTAAAGCCCTGCCCACAGCCCCGCCCCAGAGCACCACATAAAGCCCCGCCCACAGCCCTGCCCCAGAGCACGAGAATCTCATTAACTGAAAACTACAAATACAGATTAAACAACAACCACAAGACGGATTTCATCACCAGGTATCGGTGTAGTCAGTATAACGGCACCGACCTGAGAGTGTCTGTAGTCACTGAGCACAATCCTGCTGACAGGTTCCCTTTAAGACCTCTCTGCTCTGCACTATTATACACAGTTCTCTTTAAATGTGTAATATTTCTTCTTGAAACTCATCTGACAGAAAATATTGGATTTTCCGATAGTTTAGATTGTGAAGTCACCGAGCCCCGTGCTCTAATTCCCCCAGAGAGGTTTCACCACTAGCTGCTCATTTATTACTGATGGAGACAGTTCAGTTTGAGCATTTCAGTAGATGTTATTGTCTATAGTCAGTTTTTGATTACAGTAGTGTCCAGAATCCTCTGATTTATCCTCTTCCCGCAGCCAGTTTTGTGTTCTTAATCAGGCCCCATTTTTACAATCTGACGTGTGTCACTTTATGTGGTGATAACTTTGGAATTATTCACAAATGATAATAGAAAACAAATGGATCTTACAAATTATTTTCCAGCTTCTCACAATACCCTAAATACGATTGTACACTACTCTCTGGGCACATGGCAGTGTTCAGAAGGGAAGGAGCGCCATTTAGCTGTTTGAATGCAGATCTAGCTGGAATAGTTTGCAGACACAATGTATTGGGAGCACTGTTCATGGTCAACTGGCAGCTCAAAAGATCTCCACCATGAACATGCTTGGCACTATCTTCTCCGCTTTCCATATCCCAAGGATTGCCTTGCTCATCGCCCTTTAACACCATTACATGGATCTGGACTTACACTGGGACCCCTAGGCTTGGACCATGGTGTTACCTGCTATTCTGTGGTATTAGATGGCAAGAAGAATAGTCAGGTAGCTGGGTCAGAACCGGAAGGACAGAATACAGAATCGGAAGACACAAGAGTAGTCAGTAAACGGGCCACGGTCACAACTATGGTTGAGCGAAACGGGTCGTTCATTTTCAAAAGTCGCCGACTTTTGGCAAAGTCGGGTTTCATGAAACCCGATCCGACCCCTGTGCGTGGTCGGCCATGCGGTACGCGACTTTCGCGCCAAAGTCGCGTTTCAATGACGCAAAAAGCGTCCTGGTTCCCACCATCTTAGAGAAGGGCATTGCAGTGATTGGCTTGCTGTCTGCGGCGTCACAGGGGCTATAAAGAGGCGTTCCCGCCGACCACCATCTTACTGCTGCTGATCTGAGCATAGGGAGAGGTTGCTGCCTCTTCGTCAGAAGCAGGGATAGCGTTAGGCAGGGTCCATTAACCACAAAACCACTTGTGCTGTAGCGATTTCCACTGTCCAACACCACCTTCGGTTTGCAGGGACAGTGGAGGCTGCATTTTTTTTTCCTCAGCGCTGTAGCTCATTGGGCTGCCCTAGAAGGCTCCCTGATAGCTGCATTGCTGTGTGTACGCCACTGTGCAAACCAACTGCTTTTTTCAAAGCACAAATCCTCTTGTTCCTTCCTTTCTGCACAGCTATCTTTTTTGTTTGTCCACACTTTTTATTTCATTTGTGCATCAGTCCACTCCTTATTGCTGCCTGCCATACCTGGCTGAGATTACTGCAGGCAGGGAGATAGTAGCTGTAGCAATATGTTATATGTTCATGTGGCCTCTAGGGGTCTCACTACTTTTATGTGTGTTCTATCTTCTGTGTTTGGAACTTGTTGGATGTTGTTGTACTCGGAATTCATGTAATGGAGGTTGAGACATGATGTGAATAAAGAGCCTGGAGATACTCACAGAGTGTGATTTATGACAGGATTCATCAAACAGAACATGGTGGCAGCCGGGCACAGAACCTGCAAATTCTTAGAGCTTATATGAGGCTGGAACTGCACAGATCACTGCAACTGTAAGTACAGATTCCCTGACAGTACAGAAAAATGGAGACTGGTCTGAAGCCCCCTCAGAGACTGGATGTCACTTCATGTAATCTGTCCCAGACTTGGAGACATTGGAAGGAAGAGTTTACACTGTATGTGGATCTGACTGTGGGCCCCACTGATGACAAACGGAAAGTAAAGCTGTTTTATTACCTAATTGGGGAAAATGGCAGAGAATTAGCCCACACCTTGCTCCCAGACACAGACAACCTCCTCCTAGCAGACATTGTGCAGGCATTTGATAAACACTGTGACCCAAAGAAGAATGAGACAGTGGAAAGATATAAGTTTTTCACAAGACATCAGGAGGATGGTGAAAATGTGGACAGATATCTGACAGAGCTGAGGAGACTTGCAGAAACATGTGGCTTTGCAGAGATCAGGGACAGTCTAATCAAGGACAGAATGGTGTGTGGCATAAAGGACAGTCATCTCAAAGAAAGATTACTGAGAGAGGAAGACATGACTTTAGAGAAATGTATGCAAATCTGCAGGGCTGCTGAGCTCACAAAGCACAGCCTGAAGATGATGGCAGGCACCAGTGAGAATAATGATTACAAGGTACATGCAGTATCTATGAAAGGAAAGACAGGACCAGACTACCCTATAAACACTGTCCACTGCAAGTATTGTGGGAAAAGACATGAGAGAGACAAAACCAAGTGTCCAGCATATGGGGAAACCTGCAGGTCATGTGGCAAGAAGAATCATTCCTCTGCTGTCTGCAGGCAAGGAAGAGGCAAACAGTACAGACAGCTCCACACTGTGACACCAGACACTGACAGTGCAGAGGACATTACATGGCTACAAATGCAGTCTACAACAGAGAAAGTCAATGTAGTCGGGCAGTCAGTAGTGAAGGATGTCAAGCAGCTTTATGCAACATTCTTGTTGGATGAGAAGCCCATTAGATTTCAGCTGGATTGTGGAGCAAGCTGCAATGTAATTTCATTTGATCTGCTAAACAAACAGGTTTCTATTGAGCCAACTGACAAGGTACTGGTGATGTACAACAAAAGTGTTCTGAAACCAATGGGGACATGTAAGCTAAAAATACGAAACCCATGTAACAGAAAGAGTTATAGAGTTGAATTTACCATGTTACGGGGTGGTAACCATGTACCATTACTGGGAGTAAAAGCAGTTCAGGCAATGGACTTAATAAAAGTACAGTCTCAGAACATTATGTCTGTTGAAGTTGCCCAGGATATACAAAATCCAAAACTAAATGCAGAGCACAACTTGGACATGCAGAAAATAAAAGCAGAGTATGCTGATGTATTTGAAGGTGATGGATGCTTTGAAGGTAAATATAGGCTAGAAATTGACAACACAGTGCAGCCCACCAGATTACCTACAAGAAGAGTGCCTGTAGCGTTAATGCAACCGCTGAAAGTAGAACTGCAAGATCTACAGAGAAGAGGCATGATAGCACCAGTCCATAAGAGCACAGATTGGATCAGCAGTTTGGTCATAGTGCAGAAACCATCGGGCAAGTTAAGAATATGTATTGATCCTAAGCTACTCAACAAGGCGCTGAAACGAAATCATTACCCAATGCCAACATTAGATGATGTTCTACCAGATTTATCAAAGGCTAAAATATTTTCTGTATGTGATGTAAAAAATGGATTCTGGCATGTGGCCCTGACTGAAGATTCAAGTTTATTGACAACATTTTCTTCACCATTTGGACGCTTTAAATGGCTGAAAATGCCCATGGGACTAAAACCTGCTCCAGAGATATTCCAGCAGAAATTGATGCAGGCTTTGGAAGGACTTACTGGAGTGAAGACAATAGCGGATGATATCCTAGTAGTGGGAGAAGGTGAGACTATGGAATCTGCAATCAAGGATCACGATCAGAAGATGATACAATTTTTGGACAGATGCAGAGAAAAAAACATAAAGCTGAATTTGGACAAATTCAAATTGAAAATGACAGAAGTGGCCTATATTGGTCATCGACTGACTTCAACTGGGGTCAAAGTGGATCCTGAAAAGGTGAGAGCAATACAAGATTTGCCTACCCCTACTGATGTTTCTGGAGTACAACGATTTTTGGGCATGGTGAATTATCTCTCAAAATTTTGCAGACATCTGTCAGACATGTGTGAGCCACTGAGACAGCTAACCCACAAAGATGTGCGCTGGGAATGGACAGAAAGCCAGGAGACTGCTTTCCGAGCAGTAAAGAATGCCATTGCAGATACAGCAACCCTAAAGTATTTCGATCCAGATCGAGAAGTGGTGGTACAATGTGATGCTTCGGAAAAAGGCCTTGGAGCCACATTAATACAGAACAAACAGCCAATTACATTTGCAAGCAGAGCCCTTACAACAACAGAGCAGGGATATGCGCAGATTGAGAAGGAACTACTGGCTGTGGTATTTGGGATGGAGAAGTTTCACCAGTACACCTATGGTCGACGGGTAACAGTGCAGTCGGATCACAAACCATTGGAGAGCATTACAAAGAAACCATTACTAAATGCCCCAAAGAGACTACAGCGCATGCTGTTGCGACTTCAGAAATATGATGTTGACATCGGGTACTGTCCAGGAAGAGACTTACTGATTGCAGATACGCTAAGCAGAGCTTACCTTCCTATCACAAATGATGAGCAGGAAGACATTGAAACCATCAATATGTGTAACTACCTTGCAGTGTCAAAAGAAAAGGTCAAGCAAATCCAGACTTTTACAGAGAAGGATAAAAGTCTCCAGAGTTTAAAGACTGTCATCTTGCAGGGCTGGCCAAAATACAAGCAGCATGCTCCGAGGGAAGTCTCACCATTCTTCCACATAAGAGATGAATTGTCAGTGCAGCAAGGAATCATCTTTAAAGGAGACAGGGCTGTTATACCTGAAGTTCTCAGAAGAGGCATATTGAAGACATTGCACTCTTCTCACTTAGGCATGGAAGGATGCCTACGTCGTGCACGAGAATCAGTTTATTGGCCAGGAATGAATGACCACATAAAAAATTACATAGCACAATGTGAAATATGTGCATCCCGCAATGATAAGCAACCAAACGAGACATTGCAACCTCATGAAATTCCACATAGGCCTTGGTCAAAAATAGGAACAGACTTGTTCACATGGAATGACAAAGAATACCTGATTACAGTGGACTATTTCTCTAACTTCTAGGAGGTTGATTTGGTGCAGGACACAAGGGCGAGAACAGTGATTAAAAAACTCAAGGCCCATTTTGCCAGGTATGGCATTCCAGATATCGTTTTCTCTGACAATGCGGCACAGTTTACGTCGGAAGAATTCAAAACTTTCAGTAAGAAATGGGAATTTGAACACCAGACGTCTTCTCCAAGATATCCTCAGAGTAATGGGAAAGCAGAGTCAGCAGTAAATACGGCCAAAAGACTCATGCAGAAAGCAAACCAGGCGGGTGCTGATGTATATCTGTCTATACTGGATCATAGAAACACACCCACCCAAGGCCTAGACAGCAGTCCGGCACAGAGGCTCATGAGTAGGCGTACAAAGACACTAGTACCAACTGCGTGTCATCTGTTAGAGCCAAAGCTGCTGGGAAACATCGAAGCTAAATTACAGAAGAATCAAGCTAGGCAAGCTTTCTATTACAATAAATCTGCAAAGGATCTGCCTGAGCTCCAGAGAAATGACAACATTCGGCTGCAGCCAAGCACCACATTTGACAAACACTGGCAAAAGGCAAAGGTTGTCCAGAAACTGGGACCTCGGTCTTACGAAATTCTAACAGACGATGGAAGAAGACTAAGGAGGAATCGAAGATATTTGAGGAAAACGCAAGAAAGAGATGATTCATGGCCTTTTGAACAGTATCCAGACACCCAAGACAACGAGGCAGCAAGTACAAGTCAGGCACCAACAGTGACAGCTGACCATCAGGGTGAGGACTCTGGCCAGAGACAGACAATATCAGAAGAACTACCAGATGTACCAGATGTAGAAAGTGACACATCTTATATTACCAGAGCTGGCAGAATTAGCAAAAAGCCGGCGCACCTTAAAGATTATATCTAACTGGACGTACTAGGTTAATTTCTAACTTTGTCATAGTATACATTAGTTTAGTATCTTTTATTGTTCCTCTAGTTAAAAGAGAAAGGATGTAGCAATATGTTATATGTTCATGTGGCCTCTAGGGGTCTCACTACTTTTATGTGTGTTCTATCTTCTGTGTTTGGAACTTGTTGGATGTTGTTGTACTCGGAATTCATGTAATGGAGGTTGAGACATGATGTGAATAAAGAGCCTGGAGATACTCACAGAGTGTGATTTATGACAGGATTCATCAAACAGAACAGTAGCTGCCTGCCATACCTGGCTGAGATTACTGCAGGCAGGGAGATAGTAGCTGCCTGCCATACCTGGCTGAGATTACTGCAGGCAGGGAGATAGTAATTGTAGGACAGTCCCTGGTTTTTTTGTTTTTTTGTTAGTTTTTTGGTGGGAGATTAAGATTGGCAATTTGGCATTTCTGCTAGAGTGCCATCCCTGTGTGTGCCATCTCTCTCACATAGTGGGCCATAGAAAGCCTTTTCATTTTTCTGTATTTTTTTTGTGGGGTTTATAAATTCTCCCTGATAAAAAAAATACAGTGGGAGATTAATATTGGCCTTTGGGCTTGTGTGCCAGTCCTGAGTGTGCCATCTCTCTCTCAAATAGCGGGCCATAGAAACCCTATTATTTTTTTTTTTTATTGGGTTTCTAAATACTCCCAGAAAAAATAAAAAAAAATCAGTGGGAGATTAATATTGCCCTTTCTGCTTGTGTGCCACTCCTGACTCCTGGGTGTGCCATCTCTCTCTCTCAACTAGTGGGCAGTCACTGGGCCATAGAAAGGCTATTTTTGTTCTTTTTGTTGATTTGGTTTCTAAATTCTACCTGAAAAAATCAATAAATCAATCAGTGGGAGATAAATATTGGCCTCTGGGCTTGTGTGCCACTCCTGACTCCTGTGTGTGCCATCTCTCACTCAGTGGGCCATAGAAAGCCTATTTTTTTTTTTGTTTCTAAATTCTTCCTGAATAAATCATTTTATTTAATTTTGTTTCTAAAGTCTCCCTGAAAAAAAAAAATCAGTGGGAGATTAATATTGCCCTTTCTGCTTGTGTACCACTCCTGACTCCTGGGTGTGACATCTCTCTCTCTCAAATAGTGGGCAGTCACTGGGCCATAGAAAGGCTATTTTTTTTCTTTTTGTCGATTTTGTTTCTAAATTCTCCCTGAAAAAATCATTTTATTTAATTTTGTTTCTAAAGTTTCCTTAAAAAAAAATAAATAAAACAGTGGGAGATTAATATTGACATTTGTGCTTGAGTGACAGTCCTGCGTGTGTGGCATCTCTCTGATTTAGTGCCACAGAAAACAGAGTGTGTAACATTGTGCCTGATTTTCCTTGCGGTTTCACCAACCTGTAAAGGGATATCGAAATCATACAGAAGTTATAGCTCACCGTGTAAGTTGTTTGACAGCAACAAATAAAGTTACTTTGGTTAAGTTTTTAAAACAATGAGGAAGTTTGGTGGAAGAGGTCGTGGCCGTGGGCGTTCATTGTCAGCTGGTAATGATGGTAGTGGTAGTGGAGCATCAGGTGGTCGTGGGAAAAAAATTATTCCACCTAAGTCTGGAGCTGTGGAGCCAGGTTCGTCATCTGGCTACACAAGGCCTTGAACGCTCCCTTTTCTGGGAGTGGGAAAACCGCTTTTAAAGCCGGAGCAGCAACAGCAAGTTTTGGCTTACCTTGCTGACTCAGCCTCTAGCTCTTTTGCCTCCTCTTCTGAAACTGGCAAATCTAAAAGCAGCGCGTCGTTAGTGGATGTTCACGGTCAGGGACAAGTCGTTTCCTTGTCCTCTTCAGCAAAAACAACAACAAGAGAGAAGGATGCAGCAGGCGACACAACGGGTTACTCCATGGAGCTCTTTACACATACCGTCCCTGGCTTAGAAAGTGAAACAGTTAACAGGCCATGCCCATTACAAGTAGATTCTGACATGGAGTGCACTGATGCACAGCCACAGCCAGACTACTATGCTGGTCCTTTGACTCAGACCACAACATTGCCCTCTCAGGGTACTGATCCAGAATCAGACCCTGATGAGACTATGTTGCCCCATCACGAACGCTATACCACCGACCTACACGGTGACACAGACGAAGTTGCACACGAGCTAGAAGAGGAGGTTATAGATGACCCAGTTGTTGACCCCGATTGGCAGCCATTGGGGGAACAGGGTGCAGGCGGCAGTAGTTCTGAAGTGGAGGAGGAGGGGCCGCAGCAGGCATCAACATCGCAACAGGTTCCATCTGCCAGGCCCGTATCTGGCCCAAAACGCGTGGCAAAGCAAAAAACTGTTGGAGGACAGCGTGTCCATCCGGTTAAAGCTCAGTCTGCAATTCCTGAAAAGGGATCCGATGCTAGGAAGAGTGCAGTCTGGCATTTTTTTAAACAACATCCAATTGATCAGCGCAAAGTCATCTGTCAAAAATGTTCAACTAGCTTAAGCAGAGGTCAGAATCTGAAAAGTCTCAATACAAGTTGCATGCATAGACATTTAACCACCATGCATTTGCAAGCCTGGACTAACTACCAAACGTCCCTTAAGGTTGTAGCACACTCGGCCAATGAAGCTACTCAGCAACGCAACATCCCTTCCGTCACTGTAAGGCTACCATTTTCTTCACCACCGGCAGTATCTGTGCAGGTTTCTTTGCCAGCCCAAAGCAGTCAGGGTCAGGGAATCACCAGTTTCGTTGGAGGAAATACTGCATCTAGGGCACCGGCGGAAACAATACCGTCTCCAACCGTCTCTCAGTCTGCCATGTCCACCGGCACACCCTCTAGTTCCACGATCTCCAGCTCTCAAGTCCAGCTCACCCTACATGAGACTCTAGTTAGAAAAAGGAAGTACTTATCCTCCCATCCGCGTACACAGGGTTTGAACGCCCACATAGCTAGACTAATGTCGTTAGAGATTATGCCCTACCGGTTAGTTGAAAGCGAAGCTTTCAAAGCCCTGATGGAGTACGCTGAACCACGCTACGAGCTACCCAGTCGACACTTTTTTTCCAGAAAAGCCATCCCAGCCCTGCACCAGCATGTTAAACAGCGCATTGTCCATGCACTCAGGCAATCTGTGAGTACAAAGGTGCACCTGACTACAGATGCATGGACCAGTAGGCATGGCCAGGGACGTTACGTGTCCATCACGGCACACTGGGTGAATGTGGTGGATGCAGGGTCCACAGGGGACATCAATTTCGGGACAGTTGTGCCTAGCCCACGGTCTAGGAAACAGTTGGCTGTAGGCGTTCGCACCCCCTCCTCCTCCTCGTCCTCCTGCAGAAGCGACAGCTCTTCCACTGACCGCAGTCGTCAAACCACTCCATCGTCAAAGACAAATAGAAGAAAAAATGCGGCAGCACTCACCGAAGGTTGCGTGGTCTGAATCCTTTATTGCAGACACTTACAATACAAGTAGCATGCTGACGGCACGGGGGAGCAGGAAAGATGAGGTGAGCAGGGAAAAGACAACGGCCGTTTCGCGCCGACGGTAGCGCTTCAACGGGTCTCAGGTGTCAGGAAATGACGTGGGCAAGATAAAGGTGAGTAAACACACCCTCCCCTCACACCTCCAATCCCTGACACCTGACAAAATACAATAGCTTCTATGGTGACTAGTGCAACACATAAACAGACAAAATACACAAGGCTGGAAGCCAAATGTCTGTGAATTAAAACAAGATTTTTGCTGATGAATCAATGCAAATATAACAATGGAGATATAAATATCATTATTTAAATAAAGAACGGAGATAATCCATGAAATAAGAATAGTAATACTCCTGCAACAATACTTACTAGTGATGTATCACATACTAACCATAGCGCGAGTTTTAACACTATTTTGTATATATATGCGATTTTTTTATATACGATTTTTATCTGCGATTTTTTTATTAGAAATAACAAACAATTTTTTCCCCCTCAAAAAGCGGCTTGAAATTTAATCACACCAAACGGGGAACACCAGGAAACAGAAAAATATATACTAGCCGGCAGATGACAGTAAATCTCTGCGGGGATCACAGAAACACAGCCATATCAACTCTATCGTTTAACCCCGCAGATCCTGTGGCCTGAGTGCGTATAATCCACATAGCTTCCTGTCTAAGCAGTAGCTTATGTAGATCTCCCCCTCTGGCGGGTAAAGTAACCCTTTCTAAGCCGGCAAAAGAAAGGACTGATGGATTCCCCGCATGTGCCTCCCTAACATGGGTGATGAGTCTAGGCACCCCTTTGCCTGTCCGAACTGACCTGACATGTTCCCTAAAGCGTACAAATAACTGGCGAATGGTCTTTCCCACGTAAAAACGTTTACAGGGGCAGAAAACTACGTAGACCACGTACTCAGTTTTACAAGTAATAAAATGCTGGACAGTATGTTTTATGGGACCCACTTGTATACTCCGCCCTGTAACATGGTGTGCACAAAAATTACATTGGCCACAACGAAAATTTCCTCTCGGGGCAGAATGTTCCAACCATCTGATTTGAGGACTTGGCATATAATTTCGCACCAAAACATCTCTAATGCGTGTACTACGCCTATTGGAAATTAGGGGCCCTTCAGCTGCCTTCCCTGCCAAGTCCCTATCTCTTTCAAGGATATGCCAGTGCCTTCTAATAGCAGCCCTTATCTCTTGGTCCATTGGACTGTAACGAAAACAAAAGGTGAACCGCGGTGTCGTTGATACGGCCCTGGGACCATCCCGTTCACCAGAGTAACCCCTGACCCGATCCATTGCTGTCTGTAGAAGAGCACTGGGATATCCTCTATCCTGAAGCCTGCCACACAACTCGCTGGACTGACGTTCAAAACCATCTTGGGTACTATTCACTCTTTTTGTCCGCAAAAGCTGGCTATATGGAAGGGAACGTCTGACATGGGCTGGATGAAAGCTATTATAATGTAGGACAGAGTTTGACGCGGTAGGCTTGCGATGAATGGTAGTGCAAATATTATCATCCTAGATAGTCACCAACACATCCAAAAATTCTAATCTGTGACCTCCAAAGATGGAAGTAAAGGACATACCCATATTGTTAGACCTATTTAAATAATCCACAAACGAACCAAACTCTTCCTCCGTTCCGTCCCACACCAGAAACACATCATCAACATATCTCAAAAAAAGCTTTATATGCTGAAGAAAACGATTTTTCGTAGAATAAACAAAATCCTCCTCAAGTACTGCCAAAAATAAATTGGAAAAAGTACATGCAACCGGGGTCCCCATGGCAGTCCCAGTAGTCTGAAGATACCAGGTGTCCAAAAAAGTAAAGGCATTATGGGTAAGTATGAAGTTTAACCCATTGCAAACAAAATCAATGAAAGCGTCACCCCTGCCAGACACACTTAAAATGCGTCTGACAGTGTCCACACCCATTGTCTGCGGGATACTGGTATAAAGGTTGACTACATCGATGGATGCCATGGAGAACCCCGGCTGCCAAACAAAATCACGAATATAATTCAAAAAGGAGGTTGTGTCTCTGGTGTAGGACGGAACGGATCGGAGTAATGGATGTAGCAACCATTCCAAGTATTGGGATAAGGGTTCAGTTAACGATCCAACCCCCGACACAATAGGTCTACCGGGGGGTTGGGTTACAGATTTGACCAAGGAGGCCTACATTCAGGAGGCCACTAGACAATTGTCAGACATGAATACTTATCATAAGTTATCACAGGATCCGACAAGTAGATTCAAAAAAGAGTTACGGTCATTCCTGAGAGTTTCTGTAGAGCGTCAGGTATTAACACAGAAAAAAGCAGAGAAGCTCTTGCCAGAGTTTCCCACCAAACCTTACTGGTATTATCTTCCTAAGGTGCACAAATCTGTAACCCAACCCCCTGGTAGACCTATTGTGTCGGGGGTTGGATCGTTAACTGAACCCTTATCCCAATACTTGGAATGGTTGCTACATCCATTACTCCGATCCGTTCCGTCCTACACCAGAGACACAACCTCCTTTTTGAATTATATTCGTGATTTTGTTTGGCAGCCGGGGTTCTCCATGGCATCCATCGATGTAGTCAACCTTTATACCAGTATCCCGCAGACAATGGGTGTGGACACTGTCAGACGCATTTTAAGTGTGTCTGGCAGGGGTGACGCTTTCATTGATTTTGTTTGCAATGGGTTAAACTTCATACTTACCCATAATGCCTTTACTTTTTTGGACACCTGGTATCTTCAGACTACTGGGACTGCCATGGGGACCCCGGTTGCATGTACTTTTTCCAATTTATTTTTGGCAGTACTAGAGGAGGATTTTGTTTATTCTACGAAAAATCGTTTTCTTCAGCAAATAAAGCTTTTTTTGAGATATGTTGATGATGTGTTTCTGGTGTGGGAGGGAACGGAGGAAGAGTTTGGTTCGTTTGTGGATTATTTAAATAGGTCTAACAATATGGGTATGTCCTTTACTTCCATCTTTGGAGGTCACAGATTAGAATTTTTGGATGTGTTGGTGACTATCCAGGATGATAATATTTGCACTACCATTCATCGCAAGCCTACCGCGTCAAACTCTGTCCTACATTATAATAGCTTTCATCCAGCCCATGTCAGACGTTCCCTTCCATATAGCCAGCTTTTGCGGACAAAAAGAGTGAATAGTACCCAAGATGGTTTTGAACGTCAGTCCAGCGAGTTGTGTGGCAGGCTTCAGGATAGAGGATATCCCAGTGCTCTTCTACAGACAGCAATGGATCGGGTCAGGGGTTACTCTGGTGAACGGGATGGTCCCAGGGCCGTATCAACGACACCGCGGTTCACCTTTTGTTTTCGTTACAGTCCAATGGACCAAGAGATAAGGGCTGCTATTAGAAGGCACTGGCATATCCTTGAAAGAGATAGGGACTTGGCAGGGAAGGCAGCTGAAGGGCCCCTAATTTCCAATAGGCGTAGTACACGCATTAGAGATGTTTTGGTGCGAAATTATATGCCAAGTCCTCAAATCAGATGGTTGGAACATTCTGCCCCGAGAGGAAATTTTCGTTGTGGCCAATGTAATTTTTGTGCACACCATGTTACAGGGCGGAGTATACAAGTGGGTCCCATAAAACATACTGTCCAGCATTTTATTACTTGTAAAACTGAGTACGTGGTCTACGTAGTTTTCTGCCCCTGTAAACGTTTTTACGTGGGAAAGACCATTCGCCAGTTATTTGTACGCTTTAGGGAACATGTCAGGTCAGTTCGGACAGGCAAAGGGGTGCCTAGACTCATCACCCATGTTAGGGAGGCACATGCGGGGAATCCATCAGTCCTTTCTTTTGCCGGCTTAGAAAGGGTTACTTTACCCGCCAGAGGGGGAGATCTACATAAGCTACTGCTTAGACAGGAAGCTATGTGGATTATACGCACTCAGGCCACAGGATCTGCGGGGTTAAACGATAGAGTTGATATGGCTGTGTTTCTGTGATCCCCGCAGAGATTTACTGTCATCTGCCGGCTAGTATATATTTTTCTGTTTCCTGGTGTTCCCCGTTTGGTGTGATTAAATTTCAAGCCGCTTTTTGAGGGGGAAAAAATTGTTTGTTATTTCTAATAAAAAAATCGCAGATAAAAATCGTATATAAAAAAATCGCATATATATACAAAATAGTGTTAAAACTCGCGCTATGGTTAGTATGTGATACATCACTAGTAAGTATTGTTGCAGGAGTATTACTATTCTTATTTCATGGATTATCTCCGTTCTTTATTTAAATAATGATATTTATATCTCCATTGTTATATTTGTATTGATTCATCAGCAAAAATCTTGTTTTAATTCACAGACATTTGGCTTCCAGCCTTGTGTATTTTGTCTGTTTATGTGTTGCACTAGTCACCATAGAAGCTATTGTATTTTGTCAGGTGTCAGGGATTGGAGGTGTGAGGGGAGGGTGTGTTTACTCACCTTTATCTTGCCCACGTCATTTCCTGACACCTGAGACCCGTTGAAGTGCTACCGTCGGCGCGAAACGGCCGTTGTCTTTTCCCTGCTCACCTCCTCATCTTTCCTGCAACCCCGTGCCGTCAGCATGCTACTTGTATTGTAAGTGTCTGCAATAAAGGATTCGGACCACGCAACCTTCGGTGAGTGCTGCCGCATTTTTTCTTCTATTTGTCTTGGACTTAACATTTATCTTCATGCGAGCACCGCTGTTGGGAGGATCAGGTTTTTTCCATTATACCACCACGAGGTTACTACAACTGGTAGTATAAGCGGCTGTGCAGCTTTACTTTTTTCTTGGATGTATACCACTCCATCGTCAGCTGTCACTGTTGCACACCAGTTGTCCCATTATGGGGCAGCTACTGGCAAGCGTCAGCAGGCTGTATTGGCTATGAAGTGTTTGGGCGACAACAGACACACCGCGGAAGTTCTGTCCGAGTTCTTGCAGGAAGAAACACAGTCGTGGCTGGGCACAGTAGATCTTGAGGCAGGCAAGGTAGTGAGTGATAATGGAAGGAATTTCATGGCTGCCATCTCCCTTTCCCAACTGAAACACATTCCTTGCCTGGCTCACACCTTAAACCTGGTGGTGCAGTGCTTATTGAAAACTTATCCTGGTTTCTCCGACCTGCTCCTCAAAGTGCGTGGACTTTGCTCACATATCCGCCGTTCGCCTGTACACTCCAGCCGTATGCAGACCTATCAGCGGTCTTTGAACCTTCCCCAGCATCGCCTAATCATAGACGTTGCAACAAGGTGGAACTCAACACTGCACATGCTTCAGAGACTGTGCCAACAGAGGCGGGCTGTTATGTTTTTGTGGGAGGATACACATACACGGGCAGGCAGTAGGATGGCAGACATGGAGTTGTCAGGTGTGCAGTGGTCGAAGATACAAGACATGTGTCAAGTCCTTCAGTGTTTTGAGGAATGCACACGGCTGGTTCGTGCAGACAACGCCATAATAAGCATGAGCATCCCCCTAATGCGTCTGCTGATGCAAAGTTTGATGCACATAAAGGATCAGGCGTCTGCACCAGAGGAAGAAAGCCTTGATGACAGTCAGCCATTGTCTGGTCAGGGCAATGTACAGGACGAGGTAGCGGGCGAAGAGGAGGTGGAGAACGAGGAGAATGATGGGGATGAGTATATTTTTAATGAGGAAGCTTTCCCGGGGGCACTGGAAATTGGTGGCGTGGCAAGGCCGGGTTCTGGTTTTTTGAGGGACACAAGTGACGTAGATTTGCCTGCAACTGCCCCTCAACCAAGCACAACCGCAGATTTGACAACTGGAACTTTGGCCCACATGGCGGATTATGCCTTGCGTATCCTCAAAAGGGACACACGCATTACTAAAATGATGAACGATGACGATTACTGGTTGGCCTGCCTCCTTGATCCTCGCTATAAAGGCAAATTGCAAAATATTATGCCACATGAGAACTTGGAACTAATATTAGCAACCAAACAATCAACTCTTGTTGACCGTTTGCTTCAGGCATTCCCAGCACACAGCGCCCGTGATCGTTCTCACACGAGCTCCAGGGGGCAGCAGACCAGGAGTGTTAGGGGTGCACACATCAGAAGTGGCGTTGGACAGAGGGGTTTTCTGACCAGGTTGTGGAGTGATTTTGCTATGACCGCAGACAGGACAGGTACTGCTGCATCAATTCAAAGTGACAGGAGACAACATTTGTCCAGTATGGTTACTAACTATTTTTCATCCCTTATCGATGTTCTCCCTCAACTGTCATTCCCATTTGATTACTGGGCATCAAAATTAGACACCTGGCCAGAATTGGCTGAATATGCATTGCAGGAGCTTGCTTGCCCGGCAGCTAGTGTCCTATCAGAAAGAGTATTCAGTGCTGCAGGTTCAATATTAACCGAAAAAAGGACTCGTCTGGCTACACAAAATGTTGATGTTCTAACATTCATTAAAATGAACCACAACTGGATTTCGAATTCTTTTGCCCCACCTTGCCCGGGCGACACCTAGCTTTCCTATGAAAAGCTCTTGCATGTGGACTACTGTGAATGACTTTTCAAATGTCTTAATTTGCAGCAGCTGATTGTCCAGCATACGACATGTTTACACCTCCCTAAATGGCCAAACTCCCCACACGGGGCCGTGGTATCGCGACTTGGCGCAAGCACCCGTGAGAGTGCTGTTTGTCTGAAGAGGTGGGTGTGCCCACTTTTGGTCGACAGCACTGCCACTGGGTCCCTCATAGTACAATAAACTGTCTCTGGCGGTGGTGGTGCGCACCCAACGTCAGACACACTGTTGTAACATGAGGGGCCCTGGGCCTGTACCGCCGTCCACAAGAGAGTTCACCCACCCCCAGGTCAAACATTGCTCTGCCACTTCCACAATTATCTCTCACACTTCCACCAATGTTTAGACTATGCGCTGACATCCTTCCATTCCTGCCACTGACAATACCATTGTGTTGACATGTATAATGGTACTTAACATAGTCAGGGGCAGTGTCCTCTATTTACCCAAGTAAAAACTTTGCGCCAAATTAGTAGGTCAATAACAACGCAGAGGATCCCACCCCTGTACCTAAAGATTGCACCCTTTAGTGTTTTCGCTGGATTTTAATGTGAGACATTCACATTTATGTATTGTTTTGGACTACTAACTGGCAGACACTCATTACAATCATCCTCCGCTGACCAGGCCACTGCTGGCCGTGTTCACCTGGAACCAATTTAAAATTGCCTACAGCCATATGTTATTATGTTAGGCCTTTGATGCCTGTCTGTGGTCACTCCTTCCACTAGGCCTCCACTGACCACACCACTGCTGCCCGTGTACCCCTGAAACCAATTTTAAATTGCCTACAGCCAGCCCAATTTTTTTATGTTAGGCCTTCGAAGCCTGTCTGCGGTCCGTTCTTTCTACTACTACTACACTGACCAGGCCACTGCTGCCCGTGTTCCCCTGGAACCAATTTAAAATTGCCTACAGCCATCTGTTATTATGTTAGGCCTTCGATGCCTGTCTGCGGTCACTCCTTCCACTAGGCCTCCACTGACCACACCACTGCTGCCCGTGTACCCCTGGAACCAATTTTAAATTGCCTACAGCCAGCCCAATTTTTTTATGTTAGGCCTTCGAAGCCTGTCTGCGGTCCGTTCTTTCTACTACTACTACACTGACCAGGCCACTGCTGCCCGTGTTCCCCTGGAACCAATTTAAAATTGCCTACAGCCATCTGTTATTATGTTAGGCCTTCGATGCCTGTCTGCGGTCACTCCTTCCACTAGGCCTCCACTGACCAGACCACTGCTGCCCGTGTTCCCCTGGAACCAATTTTAAATTGCCTACAGCCAGCCCAATTTTTTTATGTTAGGCCTTCGAAGCCTGTCTGAGGTCCGTTCTTTCTACTACTACTACACTGACCAGGCCACTGCTGCCCGTGTTCCCCTGGAACCAATTTAAAATTGCCTACAGCCATCTGTTATTATGTTAGGCCTTCGATGCCTGTCTGCGGTCACTCCTTCCACTAGGCCTCCACTGACCAGACCACTGCTGCCCGTGTTCCCCTGGAACCAATTCTAAATTGCCTACAGCCAGCCCAATTTTTTTATGTTAGGCCTTCGAAGCCTGTCTGCGGTCCGTTCTTTCTACTACTACTACACTGACCAGGCCACTGCTGCCCGTGTTCCCCTGGAACCAATTTAAAATTGCCTACAGCCATCTGTTATTATGTTAGGCCTTCGATGCCTGTCTGCGGTCACTCCTTCCACTAGGCCTCCACTGACCAGACCACTGCTGCCCGTGTTCCCCTGGAACCAATTTTAAATTGCCTACAGCCAGCCCAATTTTTTTATGTTAGGCCTTCGAAGCCTGTCTGCGGTCCGTTCTTTCTACTACTACTACACTGACCAGGCCACTGCTGCCCGTGTACCCCTGGAACCAATTTTAAATTGCCTACAGCCAGCCCAATTTTTTTATGTTAGGCCTTCGAAGCCTGTCTGCGGTCCGTTCTTTCTACTACTACTACACTGACCAGACCACTGCTGCCCGTGTTCCCCTGGAACCAATTTTAAATTGCCTACAGCCAGCCCAATTTTTTTATGTTAGGCCTTCGAAGCCTGTCTGCGGTCCTTCCTTCCAATAGTTCTCCACTGACCAGACCAATGCTGGCCGTGTACCCCTGGAACCCAGCTGAAAGTGCATGGAGCCTCCTTTTTTTCTTTGTTTTATTTTTAGAAAGCCCAGATGAACTACGCTGTACCACGGTTCAAGCTACCCAGTCGACATTTCTTTTGCGAGAAAAGCCATCCCAGCCCTCCACCGGCATGAAAAAGTCTGCATTGTTATAGCACTCAGGCAATCAAACAGTAGAAAGGTGCACCTGACAAGAGACGCATGGACCAGTAGGCATGTCCACAAAAAATTACGTGTCCATTACGGCGCACTGGGTTAATGTGTTGGATGCATGGTCCACAGGGGACAGCCTACAAAGTCCCTAATTCAAATTTTCCTCCGCTGACCACACCACTGCTGCCCGTGTACCCCTGGAACCATTTTTAAAGTGCCTACAGCCTAATTTTGTTATGTTAGGCCTACTACGCCTGTCTGCGGTCCCTCCTTCCAATACTCGTCCACTGACCACACCACTGCTGCCCGTGGACCCCTGGAACCGATTTTTAATTGCATAGAGCATCCTTTTTTTAATAGTAGGCGTACAAAGTCTGTCTGCGGTCCACTATTGAAATTGTCCTCCACTGCCCAGAGCAATGCTGCCTGTGTACCCCTGTAACTTTTTTAAGCTGCAGTGAGCCACATTTTTGGTTTAAGGCCTACTACCTGTGTCTGTCTGCGCCACTCAATTCAGCTGTGTTCCTTTGAAAAAAGCTGAGCGTCAATAGTCTTGTTTTCAGCCTCTAGGAATTTTAAAACTGCATTGGGGGTACAACTTTGGTAGGGCCTACTAACGGTGTCTGCCGCCCCAAGGTGTGCCCCAGGTTTCGTCCACATTGCTTCGGTCTTCCGACTCTCGTTTAGTAGTTGTAGAAAACTACACTGCATTAGGCCTACAAATTGGGTATGGGGTGTAGAGAGATGGTGTGTTCCACTCCAAGGTGTTCCCCAGGTTTCCTCTCCATTGCTTCGATCTTCATGCTCTCGTTTAGTAGTTGTTGGAAACTACGCTGCATTAGGCCTACAAATTGGGTATGGGGTGTAGAGAGATGGTGTGTTACACTCCAAGGTGTTCCCCAGGTTTCGTCCACATTGCTTCGGTCTTCCGACTCTCGTTTAGTAGTTATAGAAAACTACACTGCATTAGGCCTACAAATTGGGTATGGGGTGTAGAGAGATGGTGTGTTGCACTCCAAGGTGTGCCCCAGGTTTCCTCTCCATTGCTTCGATCTTCAGGCTCTCGTTTAGTAGTTGTTGGGAACTACACTGCATTAGGCCTACAAAATGGGTATGGGGTGTAGAGAGATGGTGTGTTCCACTCCAAGGTGTTCCCCAGGTTTCCTCTCCATTGCTTCGATCTTCATGCTCTCGTTTAGTAGTTGTTGGAAACTACGCTGCATTAGGCCTACAAATTGGGTATGGGGTGTAGAGAGATGGTGTGTTGCACTCCAAGGTGTTCCCCAGGTTTCCTCTCCATTGCTTCGATCTTCATGCTCTCGTTTAGTAGTTGTTGGAAACTACACTGCATTAGGCCTACAAATTGGGTATGGGGTTGTAGAGAGATGGTGTGTTACACTCCAAGGTGTTCCCCAGGTTTCGTCCACATTGCTTCGGTCTTTCGACTCTCGTTTAGTAGTTGTAGAAAACTACACTACATTAGGCCTACAAATTGGGTATTGTGTGTAGAGAGATGGTGTGTTGCACTCCAAGGTGTTCCCCAGGTTTCCTCTCCATTGCTTCGATCTTCAGGCTCTCGTTTAGTAGTTGTTGGGAACTACACTGCATTAGGCCTACAAAATGGGTATGGGGTGTAGAGAGATGGTGTGTTCCACTCCAAGGTGTTCCCCAGGTTTCCTCTCCATTGCTTCGATCTTCATGCTCTCGTTTAGTAGTTGTTGGAAACTACGCTGCATTAGGCCTACAAATTGGGTATGGGGTGTAGAGAGATGGTGTGTTGCACTCCAAGGTGTTCCCCAGGTTTCCTCTCCATTGCTTCGATCTTCATGCTCTCGTTTAGTAGTTGTTGGAAACTACGCTGCATTAGGCCTACAAATTGGGTATGGGGTGTAGAGAGATGGTGTGTTGCACTCCAAGGTGTTCCCCAGGTTTCCTCTCCATTGCTTCGATCTTCATGCTCTCGTTTAGTAGTTGTTGGAAACTACACTGCATTAGGCCTACAAATTGGGTATGGGGTGTAGAGAGATGGTGTGTTGCACTCCAAGGTGTTCCCCAGGTTTCCTCTCCATTGCTTCGATCTTCATGCTCTCGTTTAGTAGTTGTTGGAAACTACACTGCATTAGGCCTACAAATTGGGTATGGGGTGTAGAGACGGTGTGTTCCACTCCAAGGTGTTCTCCAGGTTGCCTTTCCTGAGCTTCTATCTTCAGGCTCTTGTTAAATAGTGGTTAAATGGAACAACTGCATTTGGCGTACTAGTTGGTTTGGGGCCTACTAACAGTGTCTGCCGCTCCTTGCTGTTCTCCTGGTTTCCTGTCCTGAAATTCCATTTTCAGGCTCTCGTTAAGTAGTTGTTAATGTTAGACTGCATTTGGCCTACTAGTTGGGTTGGGGCCTACTATCGGTGTCTGCCACTCCTTGCTGTTCTCCTCCACTGAACAAAGCTGTGCCGCCTGTTTACTACGGTTGCCAATTTTGAACTGCATTTCGACTACTTACTGATTTGGGCCTACTCTCTGTGTCAGCCTCTCATTCCAGTTGTCCTCCACTGCAATGCCCCCTGGTTAGTCCTGTGTTACCAATTTTGAACTGCATTTAGCCAACTTTATTCTTTGGGCCTATATCTGTGTTTCCTCCTCATCCTGCCCATTGCCCAGCCAGTGATAGATGAGTCTGCTGGTACATTGACCCAGAACGCAAAATTCCCCGTGCACGCTACACAGCAAGATTGTGACCCTGCTGATAGTCAGGTTCCTCTTCCCACATACCATACCACCTTACACGGGGACAAAGAGGAAGGTGCAGATGAAAGTGCAGGATCCTTCATCAGGTAGGGGGAGGAATACTAGTTGGCGACGTCACTGGCACAGGGCCTCTCATAGTACGCAAAACTGTTGCTGCCGGTGGGAGGCGCCCCCACCGTGCAAACACACCGCTGTACTTTGAGGGGCCCTGTGCCAGTGCCAATGCCAACTAGTGGGCCCCCCCTGCTTGCTCAGGATCACAGCACTTGCAAAGTTTAAATACTTACCTCTCCCTGCTCCACTGCCGTGACGTGTTCCAGATTTCCTGGGCCCACTAATTACTTGAACCAGCCCTACCCCCCACAACTTTAGCCAAATGACCCCCAATTTCAAATGCCTTCCAATTATTATAAGCTAAATTACGATTGACAAGCTTCAGTAACAAGAATGGATGTTTTGCCATTAAAATGGGCAGTGTAGGTGTTTTCCTGGCCTCCACTCACTGCCGACTATGCTCCCCCATTGACTTGCTTTGGGTTTCGTGTTTCGGGCGATACCCGACTTTTCGCGATAATCGTCCGATTCCACTCGACTCGACTTCTAAGATAGTCGGGTTTCGCGAAACACGACTCGACTCTAAAAAGGTCAAGGTCGCTCAACCCTAGTCACAACAGTAAACAAATACACAAGCCACAAGCTGAGCACAGAGGACTGAACCAGAGGAGAACAACGCTGTTTATGGCAGATTCCGGCCATGTGCTTTGAGCTTTAGTAGGGTGTGGTACTTTCCAATTGGCTGAAGTAGGGAGCAGATTACTCCAGCTGGACAGCAGGAACAGATCCCAGATGAGATTGGACGCACCATATGCAGAAGCCCAAATATGACTAAATGACAGAAAACCAGAAGAGTCAAAATCCCCATAAAGTGATTCCATTTTATAAATTAATTCACTGAGGGTTATAATTTATACATATGTGGTCAAAATTGTTGGTTCCCCTCGTTTAATGACAGAAAACCCCACAATTGTGACAGAAATAACTTGAATCTGACAAAAGTAATAAAAAAATAAAAAAATCTATGAAAATGAACAAATGAAAGTCAGACATTTTCCACCATGCTTCTATGGAATTTAAAAAAAATAAATAAAACTCATGAAATAGGTCTGGACAGAAATGATGGTACCCCTGAAAATAATGTGACAAAAGGGACATGTTAAATCTCAGTGTGTCCACTAACTATCATCACAGGTGTCTACAATCCTGGAATCAGTGAGTGGCCTGTATATAGGGCTACAGATACTCACTGTGCTGTGTAGTGACATGGTGTGTATCACTCTCAACATGGACCAGAGGAAGCGAAGGAAAGAGTTGTCTCAGGAGATTAGAAAGAAAATTATAGACAAACATGTTAAAGGTAAAAGTTATAAGACCATCTCCAAGCAGCTTGATGTTCCTGTGACTACAGTTGCACATATTATTCAGAAATGTAAGATCCATGGGACTGTAGACAACCTCCCTGGACATGGCTGCAGGAGGAAAATTGATGACAAATCAAAGAGACGGATAATAAGAATAGTAACAAAAGAGCCCAGAAAAGCTTCTAAACAGATTAAAGGTGAACTTCAAGCTCAAGGAGCATCAGTGTCAGATCGCACCATCCGTCGTTGTATCAGCCAAAGTGGACTTCATGGGAGACAACCAAGGAGAACACCATTGCTGAAAAAAACCATAAAAAATCAGACTGGAATTTGCATACATGTTGACAAGCCACAAAACTTCTGGGAGAATGTCCTATGGACAGATCAGACAAAAATGGAACTTTTTGGCAAGGCACATCAGCTCTATTTTCACAGATGGAAAAATGAATCATATCAAGAAAAGAACACTGTCCCTACTGTGAAGCATGGAGGAGGCTCTGTTATGTTCTGGGGCTGCTTTGCTGCATCTGGCACAGGGTGTCTAGAATCTGTGCAGGGTACAATGATATCTCAAAATTATCAAGGGATTCTAGAGAGAAATGTGCTGCACAGTGTTGGAGAGCTTGGTCTCAGGCGCAGCTCATGGGTCTTGCAACAAGATAATGACCCAAAACACACAGCTAAAAACACCCAAGAATGGCTAAGAGGGAAACATTGGACTATTCTGAAGTGGCCTTCTGTGAGCCCTGACCTAAATCCTATTGAGCATCTTTGAAAAGAGCTGAAACCTGCCATCTGGAAAAGGCAACCTCCAAACACAAGACAACTGGAGCAGTTTGCTCTTGAGGAGTGGCCAAAATACCTGTTGAGAGGAGCAGAAGTCTCATTGACAGTTACAGGAATTGTTTGATTGCAGTGATTGCCTCAATAGATTTTCAGCAAAATATTAACCCTTTCACACCTGGGCCTGTTTTTACCTTCATGACCGGGCCAAAGTTTTCATTTCTGACCAGTGTCACTTTATGAGGTCATAACTCTAACACCTCAATGAATCCTGGTGATTCTGAGATTGTTTTCTTGTGACATATTGTACTTTATGATAGTGGTAAAATTTCTATGATATAACTTGTATTTATTTGTTAAAAAATGGAAATTTGAGAAAATTTTGCAATTTTCTAAATTTTAATTTTTATGCCCTTAAGGCCGGCGTCACACACAGCGTATTAAAATACAGTCCGTATATCACGGCCGTAATATGCTGAAAAGTCCCGAAAATAGTGGTCCGTAGCTCCTCCGTAGGCAGGGTGTTTCAGCGTTTTTTGCGCATGGCATCCTCCGTATGTAATCCGTATGTCATCCGTACTGCGTGTTTTTATCGCAGGCTTGCAAAACCGACATACGGCTATACAAGGGATCCATGTGTGAAAAAAACAAACAAACATATATACTGTGTGTATATATATATATATATATATATATATATAGATAGATAGATAGATAGGAAAAAACGAGAGCAGCACAATCCTCACCGGTGGGTGCCAAGCCTCCTGGATAGGACCATCCACTAGTCCAACCACGTAATATATCAAGCAAAAAAAGAAGGCAGCACTCCAACATCAGATAAAGGTGAAAAAAGGCTGTGAAGTTTATTTCAGACCCACATCTCGCGACGTTTCGGCTCGCACTGAGCCTTTCTCAAGCAATGGGTGGTAACAAGTTGTGTCCTTATATACAAACCATCCTCAATCATTTACATAATACATAGCCAAATATGTGTTTACAAATATTTATAATACATATACATTATATTTCCACAGTGCTCCAAGTGTTACCCTATATAAAGTGCATAGTGCTAAAGTGCTTTTTAATTTCTCTCCTTTCCCCCTGCCCACAAGTAATACTGCTTTTAGGGTTATTCATAGTTAATTAATGTACATAAAAGGATTCATAACCTCATATATTATTAATGTATGGCGCTTACCCTGCCGAATAGACGGAGTCACCTGGAGGACTAACATGCCGCTGATTTTCGGCGTTCTCTAGGATCTACTGCGCATGTCAAAAACCTCCCATTCCCATGTGGTGTGACGCTAGCCAGTGAGACAACAGATGTTACTTCATTTCATCCGCGCCTGCGCACAAGGACAATGTCTGCCCCGCACTTCCATCTTAGTTGTGGCAGCGCAAAGCTATTAGATAAGCTCTCTCTATTAATGTTCCTTGCTGTTTACGCAATAAATCCATCTTATATCCAGATATCAAAGGGGCCACTATAACATTCTACCTTCGGCAAGCAGGACAACACCTTATTCAGGTTGTCTCCCGCTGCCCATGGACCTTTACTTCGACCTGTGACCTTCTCAGACCACATAATCTCCGTAAGAGGACCCATATCAGTGTGCCTTTCTTATGCCCAGTATCTTAAACAGAGCAGAGATACTTTCAATATTAAATTAATATATTCGCTATTGAATGCCAAATTGTATATTTATTAGTCATATGAAGACAATCTCAACTGGCCAGCATACCAACATCAGGAAAATATACGGGGAATAACTATAAATTATAACAGATAAAAAAATAAAAAAATTATATTAATAATTGTGTCCTCCACCGTGAACATCCAATTCGTAAACAGCAGGGCAAGGACCTTTTTGCTGGGAGCGGAGATGTATCTAAAAAAATACAAACATAACACTTATTAAAATTGGAGCAGTAGAACAGTCTTCATTCTGCATGTTCCATATAACCGGAATGTATATACCCCAATTCATATAGATATATCCCATTAAGGTAGCACCATTGATGGATAGATTTTAAATTCTACATTTAAACCTTTAGGTTTTAGTGTATTTAGTTCATAGATCCAACGAAGTTCTAATTTTTTTAGGAGATTTATTCTGTCTCCCCCTCTTCTTTGCGCTGGGACTCTATCTATGATTCTAAATTTTAGATCCTTTTCCGTATGTTTAAATTCTACAAAATGTTTCGAGACTGGTAGATCTTGTCTTTTTTTCCTTATTGAGAAGCGATGGTTATTCATGCGGGTTTTAAACTCGCATGTTGTTTCCCCAATATACCATAATTTGCAGGGGCATTCCAATAGATAAATAACATGGTCAGAGTTACATGTAAGATATTCACGAATTCTATATTGCTTATTTGTAACTGGATGATCAAAAGTAGATCCCTTTATCATATGTTTACAATTTACACATGATAAACATGGGAAACACCCATGCTGTTTGTTACCTGTGATTGTGGTTTGACCAGTGTTTTTGAGGGAACCAATATCTGATTTTACTATATGATCACCAAGATTTTTATTTCTACGGTATGAAAAAAGTGGAGGTTCTCTAAACTCTTTAATATTGGGTAGGCATTTGCCCAACATACCCCAATGTTTCCTAATTACCTCCGAGATAGCTCCACTCTCTTCCGTATATGTCATTACACATGGGATTCTATTTAGCATTTTTTTCTCTGTATTTTTCTCAATTAATTCACTTCTATTTCTATTGAGTATCCCATGCTTGACTCCATTAAGTAATTTCTTCGGGTATCCTCTCTTCAAGAACTTTTGTGCCAGTTTGTCTATTATTCCCTCAATCTCATTTTCCTCTTTCACTATTCTGCGTACCCTTAGCATTTGGCTAAGGGGTATTGACCTAATCATACTACTGGGATGTTGACTATTGAACATTAACAGGTTGTTTTTATCTGTTTCCTTGACAAATAAGGTTGTAGTGAGTTCACCGTTCTCCTGTCTCACCAAGACATCCAGGAACTGTATACTTGTCCTTGAAGATATCAACGTGAATTTAATAGTCCTATCTATCGTATTTAAATACTCATGGAAGTACGTAAGCTCTATTTCTGTCCCTGTCCATAGGAGGAAGACGTCGTCTATGTATCTCCACCACACCAGCACATGCTGGAAGTGGTGGGACACATGGACGAGATCCTCCTCCAGGACACTCATTACCAGGTTTGCATAAGCGGGGGCCATACTGGCCCCCATTGCTGTACCGCGTTGTTGCGAGTAAAACGTATCCCCAAAAAGAAAGTAGCTCCGCCCCAAAATAATTTCCAATAATTTCAATATAAATTGTTTCCCTTCCATAGACACTTCAATTGTATTTAGCTTCTTTTCTACTGCTTTTAATCCAGTTTGGTGTTCAATTGATGTATAGAGAGAGATGACATCAAATGACGCCAAAATTGTCTCTCCCTCTAATTTAATGTCTTCCAATTTTTTTTAAAAATCTGTTGTGTCTTGGATATATGATTTGCTTTTTCTGGCAATTGGGTTGAGGATCTTGTCTAAAAATGTACCCATCCTACTGAACACTGAGTCCACCCCCGACACTATAGGTCGTCCAGGGGGGTCCTTTAGTGTCTTGTGGATTTTAGGGGTCGTATATATTACAGGTGTTCTCGGGAATTCTATATATAGATAATCCATAAGCTCTTGATCTATTACGTTATTTTTTACTGCATCTTCTAGACATTTTTTAATTTCAGCCATAATGGTAAATTTCGGGTCACCTTCCAATTTATGATACACCGTACCATCTCTAAGTTGGCCCTCAATCTCTGCAATATATTTGTGCTTGTCCATGATGACGACAGCACCCCCCTTATCCGCGGGTTTAATGATGATGTCGTCATCATGGACAAGCTCCTTCAATGCCTTGGATTCCTCCACCGTAATGTTCGGATGTTTGAAATTTTTAGTAGCCCCATTCCTCAATTCCTCTATCTCCCCTCTTACCACCTTTTCAAACGCACTGATAACTGCAGAATTTACTTGCGGTACAAACTCACTACTTTTTCTCAGTCCCATAGATTTAGAATTAAACTCAGTATTTTCTACAGTATACATTATGTTTTTGTCATGAAACCACTCTTTTAATTTTATGGATCTAAAAAATAAATATACACCTGAGGATGAGGAGCGTATCCTTGGTGGAACATCCGAACATTACGGTGGAGGAATCCAAGGCATTGAAGGAGCTTGTCCATGATGACGACATCATCATTAAACCCGCGGATAAGGGGGGTGCTGTCGTCATCATGGACAAGCACAAATATATTGCAGAGATTGAGGGCCAACTTAGAGATGGTACGGTGTATCATAAATTGGAAGGTGACCCGAAATTTACCATTATGGCTGAAATTAAAAAATGTCTAGAAGATGCAGTAAAAAATAACGTAATAGATCAAGAGCTTATGGATTATCTATATATAGAATTCCCGAGAACACCTGTAATATATACGACCCCTAAAATCCACAAGACACTAAAGGACCCCCCTGGACGACCTATAGTGTCGGGGGTGGACTCAGTGTTCAGTAGGATGGGTACATTTTTAGACAAGATCCTCAACCCAATTGCCAGAAAAAGCAAATCATATATCCAAGACACAACAGATTTTTTTAAAAAATTGGAAGACATTAAATTAGAGGGAGAGACAATTTTGGCGTCATTTGATGTCATCTCTCTCTATACATCAATTGAACACCAAACTGGATTAAAAGCAGTAGAAAAGAAGCTAAATACAATTGAAGTGTCTATGGAAGGGAAACAATTTATATTGAAATTATTGGAAATTATTTTGGGGCGGAGCTACTTTCTTTTTGGGGATACGTTTTACTCGCAACAACGCGGTACAGCAATGGGGGCCAGTATGGCCCCCGCTTATGCAAACCTGGTAATGAGTGTCCTGGAGGAGGATCTCGTCTATGTGTCCCACCACTTCCAGCATGTGCTGGTGTGGTGGAGATACATAGACGACGTCTTCCTCCTATGGACAGGGACAGAAATAGAGCTTACGTACTTCCATGAGTACTTAAATACGATAGATAGAACTATTAAATTCACGTTGATATCTTCAAGGACAAGTATACAGTTCCTGGATGTCTTGGTGAGACAGGAGAACGGTGAACTCACTACAACCTTATTTGTCAAGGAAACAGATAAAAACAACCTGTTAATGTTCAATAGTCAACATCCCAGTAGTATGATTAGGTCAATACCCCTTAGCCAAATGCTAAGGGTACGCAGAATAGTGAAAGAGGAAAATGAGATTAAGGGAATAATAGACAAACTGGCACAAAAGTTCTTGAAGAGAGGATACCCGAAGAAATTACTTAATGGAGTCAAGCATGGGATACTCAATAGAAATAGAAGTGAATTAATTGAGAAAAATACAGAGAAAAAAAATGCTAAATAGAATCCCATGTGTAATGACATATACGGAAGAGAGTGGAGCTATCTCGGAGGTAATTAGGAAACATTGGGGTATGTTGGGCAAATGCCTACCCAATATTAAAGAGTTTAGAGAACCTCCACTTTTTTCATACCGTAGAAATAAAAATCTTGGTGATCATATAGTAAAATCAGATATTGGTTCCCTCAAAAACACTGGTCAAACCACAATCACAGGTAACAAACAGCATGGGTGTTTCCCATGTTTATCATGTGTAAATTGTAAACATATGATAAAGGGATCTACTTTTGATCATCCAGTTACAAATAAGCAATATAGAATTCGTGAATATCTTACATGTAACTCTGACCATGTTATTTATCTATTGGAATGCCCCTGCAAATTATGGTATATTGGGGAAACAACATGCGAGTTTAAAACCCGCATGAATAACCATCGCTTCTCAATAAGGAAAAAAAGACAAGATCTACCAGTCTCGAAACATTTTGTAGAATTTAAACATACGGAAAAGGATCTAAAATTTAGAATCATAGATAGAGTCCCAGCGCAAAGAAGAGGGGGAGACAGAATAAATCTCCTAAAAAAATTAGAACTTCGTTGGATCTATGAACTAAATACACTAAAACCTAAAGGTTTAAATGTAGAATTTAAAATCTATCCATCAATGGTGCTACCTTAATGGGATATATCTATATGAATTGGGGTATATACATTCCGGTTATATGGAACATGCAGAATGAAGACTGTTCTACTGCTCCAATTTTAATAAGTGTTATGTTTGTATTTTTTTAGATACATCTCCGCTCCCAGCAAAAAGGTCCTTGCCCTGCTGTTTACGAATTGGATGTTCACGGTGGAGGACACAATTATTAATATAATTTTTTTATTTTTTTATCTGTTATAATTTATAGTTATTCCCCGTATATTTTCCTGATGTTGGTATGCTGGCCAGTTGAGATTGTCTTCATATGACTAATAAATATACAATTTGGCATTCAATAGCGAATATATTAATTTAATATTGAAAGTATCTCTGCTCTGTTTAAGATACTGGGCATAAGAAAGGCACACTGATATGGGTCCTCTTACGGAGATTATGTGGTCTGAGAAGGTCACAGGTCGAAGTAAAGGTCCATGGGCAGCGGGAGACAACCTGAATAAGGTGTTGTCCTGCTTGCCGAAGGTGGAATGTTATAGTGGCCCCTTTGATATCTGGATATAAGATGGATTTATTGCGTAAACAGCAAGGAACATTAATAGAGAGAGCTTATCTAATAGCTTTGCGCTGCCACAACTAAGATGGAAGTGCGGGGCAGACATTGTCCTTGTGCGCAGGCGCGGATGAAATGAAGTAACGTCTGTTGTCTCACTGGCTAGCGTCACACCACATGGGAATGGGAGGTTTTTGACATGCGCAGTAGATCCTAGAGAACGCCGAAAATCAGCGGCATGTTAGTCCTCCAGGTGACTCCGTCTATTCGGCAGGGTAAGCGCCATACATTAACCCCTTTACCCCCAAGGGTGGTTTGCACGTTAATGACCGGGCCAATTTTTACAATTCTGACCACTGTCCCTTTATGAGGTTATAACTCTGGAACGCTTCAATGGATCCTGGTGATTCTGACATTGTTTTCTCGTGACATATTGTACTTCATGACAATGGTAAAAATTATTTGATAGTACCTGCGTTTATTTGTGAAAAAAACGGAAATTTGGCGAAAATTATGAAAATTTCGCAATTTTCCAACTTTGAATTTTTATGCAATTAAATCACAGAGATATGTCACACAAAATACTTAATAAGTAACATTTCCCACATGTCTACTTTACATCAGCACAATTTTGGAACCAAAATTTTTTTTTGTTAGGGAGTTATAAGGGTTAAAAGTTGACCAGCAATTTCTCATTTCTACAACACCATTTTATTTTAGGGACCACATCTCATTTGAAGTCATTTTGAGGGGTCTATATGATAGAAAATACCCAAGTGTGACACCATTCTAAAAACTACACCCCTCAAGGTGCTCAAAACCATATTCAAGAAGTTTATTAACCCTTCTGGTGCTTCACAGGAATTTTTTGAATGTTTAAATAAAAATGAACATTTAACTTTTTTTCACAAAAAATGTAGTTCAGCTCCAATTTGTTTTATTTTACCAAGGGTAACAGGAGAAAATGGACCCCAAACATTGTTGTACAATTTGTCCTGAGTATGCCAATACCCCACATGTGGGGGTAAACCACTGTTTGGGCGCATGGCAGAGCTCGGAAGCGAAGGAGTGCCATTTGACTTTTCAATGCAAAATTGAATGGAATTGAGATGGGACGCCATGTTTCGTTTGGAGAGCCCCTGATGTGGCTAAACATTGAAACCCCCCACAAGTGACACCATTTTGGAAAGTAGACCCCCTAAGGAACTTATCTAGAGGTGTGGTGAGCACTTTGACCCAACAAGTGCTTCACAGAAGTTTATAATGTAGAACCGTAAAAATAAAAAAACATTTTTTCACAAAAATTATCTTTTCGCCCCCAATTTTTTATTTTCCCAAGGGTAAGAGAAGAAATTGGACCCCAAAAGTTGTTGTACAATTTGTCCTGAGTACGCTGATAGCCCATATGTGGGGGTAAACCACTGTTTGGGCGGATGGGAGAGCTCGGAAGGGAAGGAGCGCCGTTTGACTTTTCAATGCAAAATTGACAGGAATTGAGATGGGACGTCATGTTGCGTTTGAAGAGCCACTGATGTGCCTAAACATTGAAACCCCCCACAAGTGACACCATTTTGGAAAGTAGACCCCCTAAGGAACTTATCTAGAGGTGTGGTGAGCACTTTGACCCACCAAGTGCTTCACAGAAGTTTATAATGTAGAACCGTAAAAATAAAAAATCATATTTTTTCACAAAAATTATCTTTTTGCCCCCAATTTTTTATTTTCCCAAGGGTAAGAGAAGAAATTGGACCCCAAAAGTTGTTGTACAATTTGTCCTGAGTACGCGGATACCCCATATGTGGGGGTAAACCACTGTTTGGGTGGATGGGAGAGCTCGGAAGGGAAGGAGCGCCGTTTGACTTTTCAAAGCAAAATTGACAGGAATTGAGATGGGACGCCATGTTGCGTTTGAAGAGCCACTGATGTGCCTAAACATTGAAACCCCCCACAAATGACACCATTTTGGAAAGTAGACCCCCTAAGGAACTTATCTAGAGGTGTGGTGAGCACTTTGACCCACCAAGTGCTTCACAGAAGTTTATAATGCAGAGCCGTAAAAATAAAACAAAATTTTTTTCCCACAAAAATTATTTTTTTAGCCCCCAGTTTTGTATTTTCCTGAGGGTAACAGGAGAAATTGGACCCCAAAATTTGTTGCCCAATTTGTCCTGAGTGCGATGATACACCATATGTGGGGGGAACCACTGTTTGGGCACATGGGAGGGCTCAGAAGGGAAGGAGTGCCATTTGAATGCAGACTTAGATGGAATGGTCTGCAGGTGTCACATTGCGTTTGCAGAGCCCCTAATGTACCTAAACAGTAGAAACCCCCCACAAGTGACACCATTTTGGAAAGTAGACCCCCTTAGGAACTTATCTAGATGTGTGCTGAGCGCTTTGACCCACCAAGGGCTTCACAGAAGTTTATAATGGAGAGCCGTAAAAATAAAACAAAAATTTTTTCCCACAAAAATTATTTTTTAGCCCCCAGTTTTGTATTTTTCCGAGGGTAAAAGGAGAAATTCGACCCCACAATTTGTTGTCCAATTTGTCCTGAGTGCGCTGATACCCCATATGTGGGGGGGAACCACTGTTTGGGCGCATGGGAGGGCTCGGAAGGGAAGGAGCTCCATTTGGAATGAGGACTTAGATGGAATGGTCTGCAGGTGTCACATTGCATTTGCAGAGCCCCTAATGTACCTAAACAGTAGAAACCTCCCACAAGTGACACCATTTTGGAAACTAGACCCCCTAAGGAACTCATCTAGATGTGTTGTGATAGCTTTGAACCCCCAAGTGTTTCACTACAGTTTGTAACGCAGAGCCGTGAAAATTAAAAAAAAAAATCTTTCCCCCCAAAATTATTTTTTAGCCCCCAGTTTTGTATTTTCCCGAGGGTAAGAGGAGAAATTCGACCCCAAAAGTTGTTGTCCAATTTGTCCTGAGTACGCTGATACCCCGTATGTTGGGGGAAACCAACGTTTGAGCGCATGGCAGAGCTCGGAAGGGAAGGAGCGCCATTTGGAATGCAGACTTAGATGGAATGGTCTGCAGACGTCACATTGCGTTTGCAGAACCCCTAATGTACCTAAACAGTAGAAACCCCCCACAAGTGACCCCATATTGGAAACTAGACCCCCCAGGGAACTAATCTAGATGTGTTGTGAGAACTTTGAACCCCCAAGTGTTTCACTACAGTTTATAACGCAGAGCCGTGAAAATAAAAAATCTTTTTTTTCCCACAAAAAATATGTTTTAGCCCCGAGTTTTGTATTTTCCCAAGGGTAGCAGGAGAAATTGGACCCCAAAAGTTGTTATCCTATTTGTCCTGAGTACGCTGATACCCCATATGTTGGGGTAAACCCCTGCTTGGGCACACGGGAGAGCTCGGAAGGGAAGAAGCACTGTTTTACTTTTTCAACGCAGAATTGGCTGGAATTGAGATCGGACGCCATGTCGCGTTTGGAGAGCCCCTGATGTGCCTAAACAGTGGAAACCCCCCAATTATAACTGAAACCCTAATCCAAACACATCCCTAACCTTAATCCCAACAGTAACCCTAACCACACCTCTAACCCTGACACACCCCTAACCCTAATCCCAACCCTATTCCCAACCGTAAATGTAATCTAAACCCTAACTGTAACTTTAGCCCCAACCCAAACTGTAGCCCTAGCCCTAACCCTAGCCCTAACCCTAGCCCTAACCCTAACCCTAGCCCTAGCCCTAACCCTAGCCCTAACCCTAACCCTAGCCCTAACCCTAGCCCTAACCCTAACCCTAGCCCTAACCCTAGCCCTAACCTTAGCCCTAACCCTAGCCCTAACCCTAGCCCTAACCCTAGCCCTAACCCTAGCCCTAACCCTAGCCCTAACCCTAGCCCTAGCCCTAGCCCTAACCCTAGCCCTAACCCTAGCCCTAACCCTAGCCCTAACCCTAGCCCTAACTCTAACCCTAGCCCTAATGGGAAAATGGAAATAAATACATTTTTTTAATTTTTCCCTAACTAAGGGGGTGATGAAGGGGGGTTTGATTTACTTTTATAGCGGGTTTTTTAGCGGATTTTTATGATTGGCAGCCGTCACACACTGAAAGACGCTTTTTATTGCAAAAAATATTTTTTGCGTTACCACATTTTGAGAGCTATAATTTTTCTATATTCTGGTCCACAGAGTCATGTGAGGTCTTGGTTTTTGCGGGACGAGTTGATGTTTTTATTGGTAACATTTTCGGGCACGTGACATTTTTTGATCGCTTTTTATTCCGATTTTTGTGAGGCAGAATGACCAAAAACCAGCTATTCATGAATTTCTTTTGGGGGAGGCGTTTATACCGTTCCGCGTTTGGTAAAATTGATGAAGCAGTTTTATTCTTCGGGTCAGTACGATTACAGCGACACCTCATTTATATCATTTTTTTATGTTTTGGCGCTTTTATACGATAAAAACTATTTTATAGAAAAAATAATTATTTTTGCATCGCTTTATTCTCAGGACTATAACTTTTTTATTTTTTGCTGATGATGCTGTATGGCGGCTCGTTTTTTGCGGGACAAGATGACGTTTTCAGCGGTACCATGGTTAGTTATATCTGTCTTTTTGATCGCGTGTTATTCCACTTTTTGTTCGGCGGTATGATTATCAAGCGTTGTTTTTTGCCTCGTTTTTTTTTTTTTTTTCTTACGGTGTTTACTGAAGGGGTTAACTAGTGGGCCAGTTTTATAGGTCGGGCCGTTACGGACGCGGCGATACTAAATATGTGTACTTTTATTGTTTTGTTTTTTTTATTTAGATAAAGAAATGTATTTATGGGAATAATATTTTTATTTTTTTTTTCATTATTTTGGAATATTTTTTTTTATTTTTTTTTACACATTTGAAATTTTTTTTTTTACTTTTTTACTTTGTCCCAGGGGGGGACATCACAGATCAGTGATCTGACAGTTTGCACAGCACTCTGTCAGATCACTGATCTGATAGGAGTGCAGGCTGCTTCACAGTGCCTGCTCTGAGCAGGCTCTGTGAAGCCACCTCCCTCCCTGCAGGACCCGGATCCGCGGCCATCTTGGATCCGGGGCTGGAGGGAGCAGGGAGGGAGGTGAGACCCTCGCAGCAACGCGATCACATCGCGTTGCTGCGGGGGGCTCAGGGAAGCCCGCAGGGAGCCCCCTCCCTGCGCGGTGCTTCCCTGTACCGCCGGCACATCGCGATCATCTTTGATCGCGGTGTGCCGGGGGTTAATGTGCCGGGGGCGGTCCGTGACCGCTCCTGGCACATAGTGCCGGATGTCAGCTGCGATAAACAGCTGACACCCGGCCGCGATCGGCGGCGCTCCCCCCGTGAGCGCTGCCGATCGCATATGACGTACTATTGCGTCCTTGGGAAGTAAAGCCCACCCCACATGGACGCAATAGTACGTCTAATGGCAGAAAGGGGTTAATAATATATGAGGTTATGAATCCTTTTATGTACATTAATTAACTATGAATAACCCTAAAAGCAGTATTACTTGTGGGCAGGGGGAAAGGAGAGAAATTAAAAAGCACTTTAGCACTATGCACTTTATATAGGGTAACACTTGGAGCACTGTGGAAATATAATGTATATGTATTATAAATATTTGTAAACACATATTTGGCTATGTATTATGTAAATGATTGAGGATGGTTTGTATATAAGGACACAACTTGTTACCACCCATTGCTTGAGAAAGGCTCAGTGCGAGCCGAAACGTCGCGAGATGTGGGTCTGAAATAAACTTCACAGCCTTTTTTCACCTTTATCTGATGTTGGAGTGCTGCCTTCTTTTTTTGCTTGATATCTATATATATAATTGCCTAAGGGTTTTTCCGTCTGTCTGTCTGTCTGTCTGTCTGTCCTGGAAATCCCGGCTCTCTGATTGGTCGAGGCCGCCAGGCCTCGACCAATCAGCAACGGGCACAACGACGATGATGTCATAATGGTTGCCATGGCGACGATGATGTCATAAAGGTCGCACAACAGACAACCATACACAAATATGCACAAATCATCATTGGCCATATACTACGGGGACATGCATATTCTAGAATACCCGATGCGTTAGAATCGGGCCACAATCTAGTATATATATATATATATGTATATGTATATGTATATATATATATATATATATATATATATATATATATATACATATATATATATATATAATGTATGTGTATGTGTATATATATATATATATATATATATATATATATATATATATATATATATATATATATATATATATATATATATATAAAGTCAGTAGACACATATATGTATATATATTAATAGTTCATCCAGCGCGATATAACAGAAAGCTGGTAATTCAATTACCGGCTTTTGCTTTCTCCTTCCTAAACCCGACATGATATGAGACCTGGTTTACATACAGTAAACCATCTCATATTCCCATTTTTTGCATATTCCACACTACTAATGTTAGTAGTGTGTCTATGCAAAATTTGGCCGTTCTAGCTAGTAAATTAAAGGGTTAAATGGCGGAAAAAATTGGCGTGGGCTCCCGCACAATTTTCTCCGCCAGAGTAGTAAAGCCAGTGACTGAGGGCAGATATTAATAGCCTGGAGAGGGTCCATGGTTATTGCCCCCCCCCCCCTGGCTAAAAACACCTGCCCCCAGCCACCCCAGAAAAGGCACATCTGGAAGATGCGCCTATTCTGGCACTTGGCCACTCTCTTCCCATTCCCGTGTAGCGGTGGGATGTGGGGTAATGAAGAGTAGAATGAGAGTAGAATAAATCAATACAACAACCTGTGTGATTTTTTCATTAAATTGATTTTTAATAATGTGTGTGTGTTTTTTTTTTTTTAACCCTTTACTAGTATTGGATTAATAATGGATAGGTGTCATAATTGACACCTCTCCATTATTAATTAGGCTTAATGTCACCTTACAATAGCAAGGTGGCATTAACCCTTCATTACCCCATATCCCACCGCTACACGGGAATGGGAAGAGAGTGGCCAAGTGCCAGAATAGGCGCATCTTCCAGTAACCGTGGACCCTCCCCAGGCTATTAATATCTGCCCTCAGTCACTGGCTTTACTACTCTGGCGGAGAAAATTGTGCGGGAGCCCATGCCAATTTTTTCCGCCATTTAACCCTTTAATTTACTAGCTAGAATGGCCAAATTTTGCATAGACACACTATTAACATTAGTAGTGTGGAATATGCAAAAAAATGGGGATATGAGATGGTTTACTGTATGTAAACCAGGTCTCATATCATGTCGGGTTTAGGAAGGAGAAAGCAAAAGCCGGTAATTGAATTACCGGCTTTCTGCTATATCGCGCTGGATGAAATAATAATATATATACATATATGTGTCTCAATGACATATATATATATATATATATATATATATATATATATATATATATATATACACAGTATTTTTCGGACTATAAGACGCACCGGACTATAAGACGCACCCAAGTTTTAGAGGTGGAAACTAGGGAAAAAAATATTCGAAGCAAAAAAGTGGTAAAATGTAATAACATAAATAACATTCTATTGTATGTGGTGTTATTATATATAAAAGTATGTTATTATGTTGGAAGCTGCGGAAAGAAGATGGTGCTGCGGGACCAGTGTGGTAGCTGTAAAGTACTATATGAAGACACTGGATGGTGAGTATAAGAATGGGTGCACAGGGCTTATATTTAAAGCACCACTCCAGCACTGCAAAATAACACTGGAGTGCTGCTTTAAAATCCCATGGGAGAACTATAACTCCCATCATGTCCTGCAGATCCTATGGCATGCTGGGAGTTATAGTTCACCAAAGGATTGGCAGAGCAGAGTGCTTTATTGTGTGTTGTAAAGACTAACCTCTTAATTGTGACAGCCAGCCACTGTGGTGAGGTAAAAGCATCCCATGACTGCACACACAGAGCCCTCTCTCTTGTTGCCTCTCCACAGGTCATAAGAGGAAGCCAGCAGATTCTAGTGCGTAGTCTGAAGGACCTGTGATGACGTCAGAAAAGGGAGGGCTCTGTGATGTCATGTGATGCTCCAGCTCCCCAGTTCATGACATCACACAAATCCTTATGCTCAGCATCCAGCACAGCCACGCAGGTATGCAGCGATCTTGTCCCCTCTGGCCCCTGCTGCTGCCCCCTCCTCCACTGGACACACAGATCTCCCCAGCTGCTGCAGGAATCCAGGCTGGGGAAACCATGTGTGTGGCTGCTTAAGTGAAGGAGTATTCATTTGCTGCTCCCTGCTCAGCTGACAGGTGGGCGGGGAAGCGGCTAATGAATATTCACTGCACTTAATCATCGGGACCATGTGGTTTCCCAGCACTGATTCCAGCAGGGGGGACATTTTTCTGCCTCCTGAAAGTGGGATCCCAGTGCGATCCCACTATCCGCTGCCCCCCTCCACACGTTACATCCCTACCATAAGACGCACCCACACTATCCTCCCAAATTTGGAGGAAAAAAAGTGCGTCTTATGGTCGGAAAAATACAGTGTATATATATATATATATATATATATATATATATATACCTATTCTATGTGTACACATTTATTCTACCTATTCTACTGTAAGCTGTCAGTGTGATTTTACTGTACACCACACTGAATTGCCGGCTTTTCTGTCTAACAGCGCTGCGTATTCCTCGCAAGTCACACTGCTGGTCCGTGTGTAATCCGTATTTTTGGGGCTTCCATAGACTTTCATTGACGTTTTATTTGCGCAATACGGTGACAAACGCAGCATGCTGCGATTTTCTACGGCCGTAGAAAGCCGTATAATACTGATCAGTTTAATACGGCAGATAGGAGCAGGGGCATAGAGAATAATTGTGCCGTATGTTTTGCGAGTTTTACGGACGTAGTTTCTGCGCTCTTATGTCCGTAAAACTCGCAAGTGTGACGCCGGCCTAAAACAGAGAGTCATATCACACAAAATAGTTAATAAGTAACATTTCCCACATGTCTCCTTTACATCAGCACAATTTCTGAAACACAATTTTTTATGTTAGGACGTTATAAGGGTTAAAATTTGACCAGCAGTTTCTCATTTTTACAACAAAATGTACAAAACCTTTTTTTTAGGGACTACCTTATATCTTTAGTGAGTTCGGGGGATCAGTATGACAGAAAATACCCAAAAGTGGCACCATTGTCAAAACTTCACCCCTGAAGGTGCGCAAAACCACATTCAAGAAGTTTATTAACCCTTCAGGTGCTTCACAGGAATGAATGGAAGGTGGAAGGAAAAAATAAGCATTTACTTTTCTTTCACAAAAATGTTCCTTTAGACCTAATTTTTTTTACTTTCATAAGGGTAACAAGAGAAAATGCTCCATACAATTTGTTGTGCAATTTCTCCTGAGCACGCCGATACCCCATATGTGGGGGAATACTACTGTTTGGGCGCACGGCAGAGCTCAGAAGGGAAGGAGCGCCATATTGGAGAGCAGATTTTGCTGGAATTGTTTGTGGGTAACATGTCACATTGTCAGAGGCCCTGATGTGTCCAAACAGTGGAAACCCCCAACAAGTGACCCCATTTTGTAAACTAGACCCCCCCAAGGAACTTATCTAGATGTGTAATGGGCACGTTGAACCCCCAAGTGCTTAACAGAAGTTAACTACGTAGAGCCGTGAAAATAAAAAAATCATATTTTTTCCACAAAAAAATTATATTTTCGTCTTCAATTTTTTTTCAAAAGGGTAACAGGACAAATTGGACCCCAAAAGTCATTGTGCAATTTGTCCTGAGTATGCTGACACCCCATATGTGGGGGTAAACCACTGTCTGGGCGCATGGCAGAGCTCAGAAGGGAAGGAGCGCCATATTGGAGAGCAGATTTTGATGGAATTGTTTGTGGGTGACATGTCACATTGTCAGAGCCCCTGAGGTGCCAGAACAGCATAAGCCCCTAAAAGTGACTGCATTTTACAAAATACTTCCGTGAATGAATTCTTCTAGTGGTGCAGTGAGCATACTGACACCACAGCTGTTCCATAGAAAATTATACCATTGGACAGTGAAGAAAAATAATTACATTTTTACCACTAAAATGTTGTTTAACCCCAGATTTTACATTGGAAAATGGTTAGATCAGTAAATGGTCACTACACCCATAGATGAATTCGCAGAAGGGTGTCATTTCCAATTCCCAGAGGGGTATCTTTTCCAAATTGGGGTCACTTTAGGGGGGATTCTGCTGTTATGGCACTTTGGAGAGCTGCTAACTGCCAGAACAACAGAATCCCCCCTGAAGTGACCCCATTTTGGAAATGACACCCCTCTGTGAATTCATCGATGGATATAGTGACCATTTTCACTACAAGGATGATTTCCAGAAACACGTAGTGGAAGTTTTAGAGCAAAAATTGCAAAAATGTCATTGTGGTGCCCAATATATTGTGCCCAGCTTGTGTCTCTGGAGACATCCCCCCACCTACCCCGGAAATTAAATCAGCTCTACTCAGATGTGTCTGTCACTAAATAAACCAAATGCTTGAATGTCAAAACAGTTTAAAAACGTGGTTCTGTGTGGAAGATTGTAAATCAGTCATGGAGACATAAGGCTGGCAATGATGGGCATTGTGGGCAATAATAGCGGGTATCATGCCTCATTCCTCTCTTGGAATATACACGACATCTTCTCTGGAGGTTCTTTCGTGTCTCAGTTGCTGGAATGAGTGCAATAAAATGTCGCTCAGTGAGTCTTCTGACATCTTCAGATTCTAAAGGATTGGCGAGTACAACATTTTCAAAAACAAGAATTTCAATGACCTTTTCCTGGTAATCAAGGAAAGTATCTGCATTTCCGGCTTTTTTGTAGAACACAAAAGAATTTTATATGTGGCCACCTGAAACAAATAAATGACTAACTTTTTATACCAGGTATATGATTTTCTTGATACCTGGTATGGCTGTAGAACGTGATCTGCAAGGTCCACACCCCCCATATATTTGTTGTAGTCAATGACAGACACAGGTTTTGGAGTAGTGGATCCCTGCTGGTCTGCAGTGGCCCTTGTGGCATCTGTGTGGATCGAGCTCCGGATAAAAATATCTTTTTTATCCTCATACTTAAGGGCACACGGTTCTCCATTGCTAAAGCCCCTGACTGCCCCTTTCAGAACTTTTCATTGACCAATGATTGTGGAAACCCCTGATGGTTTTTGCGAATGGTCCCACAAGCCCCCATGTTATGTTCAACCAGACTTTTAAATGGGGGTACGCTGATGTAGTAGTTGTCAACATACACAACATACAGATTATAGCCTTTTTGTAAAAATGGAGTTATCAGCTCCCAAACGATTTTTCTAGATGTCCTCAGATAAGTAGGGCATCCTGGTGGGTTTAGTTGGCTATCTTTCCCCTCATAAATGCAAAAAGCTGATGTGTATCCAATTGAACTCTCGCACATTTTATAGAACTTTATTCCGAATATTGCCCTCTTAGAAGGAATAAATTGCTTGAGGTGCAGTCTTCCTTTGAATTTTACAAGGGACTCATCAATGGAAATGTTTTCTGTTGGGTGTAAAGCTTTAAGAACTTTTGTGTCAAGAATTCGATGATGGGTCTGATTTTGAATAGTCTGTCATGTTCTCGGGCATTTCTGGGCAGGCATTGACTATTGTCTTTAAAATGCCGAAATCACATGAGGATTTCATAACGGGTCCTAGGAAGAACGGCAGAAAACATTGGGGTGGCTTGAACAAGGCGGTTGGACCAATAGGACCGAATCCTGTTTTTTTTAGCAGGCCCCATAGTGAATGTAAGTCGTAAATTGTTTTTTAATTTCTAGGACATTATTTGGTGTCCATAAATTTGACCTAGCATGATAGGATCTTGGATTCTGGCTGATGAATTGGGAAGCATATAAATTTGTTTGTAGGATAATATGCTCTAGCAAGGTATGTGTGAGAAACAAATTAAAAAAATTAATTGGTCCAAAGTTTTCCACCTCCACATTTATACCAGGAATGGCATTAAAATTAGGGATGAATGGAGTAGCCGAATCCGAAGCCTCCCATCTGGGAAATGCTGCATCAAGAGGCAAAGCCCCTTGGACATTGGTGTGCACCAACTCACGAGCACTAGGGACAGCGCTAGTACTGGGCATTGTTCCCTGAGTTGGAGACATTTCTTGCTATTTGTCCTTCTTGTTGTACTGGTCCTTGTGTGTGAGGATGGACCAGAATCACTGCTCATTTCTGAGCTATCACTGTCGCTGCTACTAAAGCCCTCGAAATCCACATCGCCATCTAACACTGCACTTTCTTCGCTGCCAGAACATAAAAGTGCATAAGCCTCCTCTGCACTATAATACTGGGGCCATTTTATTCATTTTTATTTGTTTTTGATTTTTTTTGTTAATAGAAATCTCTGACCTGTCGTGACCAAATTATTGGTGAGACAATTGAGAAAAGCCTGATTCTTTAACCTAAAAGTATCCCTAACTTTAGCCTAACAGTAACCATAACTTTATCCTAGCAGTAACCCTAACTTTAGCCCCAACACTAACCCTAACTATAGCACTAACCCTAACCTGCCTTGTCTGTTTGTTTTTTACTTTTTAACAAGATCGCTGACTGACACAGCTGTTGCCAGCAGCACTTGTAACACTGTTTCTCCTCTAATCTCTCACTGACAGGAGATCTGAGGATAAACAGCGTTTTTATGAGGTAGATCGCCCGAGAAAGTTCGTTGCTGCAACAAACTTTCCTAGTGATTTGTTTCATTGACTGGTGTGACGCTGACTTCATCAGGACCTGATCCAATCAGGTCTTGATGAGGTCGGGGTCACAGGAAGTGTTGTGCGCCAGAATCCCCTTTTAATAAGGTACGTGGGGGTCCCGATGAGAACAAAACCGCGCACCATAGACAAAAGTTGGCACAGCACAAAGCCCTGCTAGCGCCGACATTTATCTACTGTTGACGGTTAAGGGTACCATCATTTCTGTCCAGGCCTATTTCATGAGTTTTATTTTTTTTAATTCTGTGGAAACATGGTTGAAAAGCAATGTCTGACTTTCATTTGTTCATTTTCATAGAATTGTGATTTATTACTTTTGTCAGATTCAAGTTATTTATGTGACCATTGTGGGTTTTTCTGACATTAAACGAGTGAAACCAACAATTTTAACCACATTTGTAGGTGGAATGAATATTTTGACTCCACAGCCACTTTCTGGAAATTAGCACGAAGTGGAAGTTGGAGAGTGAAAATTACACATTTGCCATTTTATTACCCAGCACATAGTGCCCAGATTGTGCTCCAGGAGACAGACACTGCAAATTAAGTGGATTCTTCTCACTATATAATATTGGTAAATAGAGGGATCCTAAATGTTGTTTGAGCACACTGCAAGACTCAGAAGTGAGAGCAGATTTTGCTGGATTGGTTTATAGAAACTCTGTTGCTTTTCAACAGCCTTTGAGCCACTAATAGTTTGGGAACCTCTGTTTTTTCCATTGACAGATGATGGACCTGAGTGGGGACTTGGCTTTTTTTTGTGAGATGAGAATAGGTATTATTTTCACCTACATAACATTGATTGTTCATTCTGCCTCCCAAATATGGAATAAAAAGAAACCAAATAGTTGAACACCACGCACTACTGGTTCATCAAACAAGGTTTTCTATTAGACTGTGACCTGTCATTGTCTTGGTAAATAATTAAAGTTTTTTTACATAGCTTGCAATTTTATGGACAGTTAAAGTAGAAATGTTTAAAAATTTAAAACTCAAGGATATTTTATTTAAAAAAAATGTTTTTTATCTTAGCAGATGACTGGACCAGGAGATCAGAGGGACAGCTGACATCTTCAATTTTTAAATCTGATGATCTTGAGATCCTACAAGATACAACTGAAGTGATTGCTGTTACTCCAGATATATCATCATCCATTCACAGCAAAGATCTGTCATCTGATCCTATGAAACAGGTCCCATCTTCTGATTCATTACTGACTACTAAGGAAAATCAAAGTCACAAAAGAGGCATTGAAAAACAAACTGCTCCTAAAGCAAAGAAGTCATTTTCATGTTCACAATGTGGGAAATGTTGTAACTACAAATCACAATTGGTAACACACCAAAGAACTCACACAGGGGAGAAGCCTTTTTCATGTTCAGAATGTGGGAAATGTTTTAAATGCAAATCAGATTTGGTTCGTCACCATATAACTCACACAGGGCAGAAGCCTTTTTCATGTTCAGAATGTGGGAAATGTTTTAATTGGAAATCTGCTTTGGTTCTTCACCATAGAACTCACACAGGGGAGAAGCCTTTTTTCTGTTCAGAATGTGGGAAATGTTTTAACCAGAAAGGGAGTCTTGTTAAACACCAAATATCTCACACAGGAGAGAAGCCTTTTTCATGTTCAGAATGTGGGAAAAGTTTTACCAACAAAAGGAATCGTGATGAACACCAAAGAACTCACACAGGAGAGAAGCCTTTTTTATGTTCAGAATGTGGGAAATGTTTTACCAACAGAGAGAGTCATGATGAACACCAAAGAACTCACACAGGAGAGAAGCCTTTTTCATGTTCAGAATGTGGGAAATGTTTTACCAACAAAAGGAATCGTGATGAACACCAAAGAACTCACACAGGAGAGAAGCCTTTTTCATGTTCAGAATGTGGGAAAAGTTTTACCAACAAAAGGAATCGTGATGAACACCAAAGAACTCACACAGGAGAGAAGCCTTTTTTATGTTCAGAATGTGGGAAATGTTTTACCAACAAAAGGAGTCGTGATGAACACCAAAGAACTCACACAGGAGAGAAGCCTTTTTTATGTTCAGAATGTGGGAAATGTTTTACCAACAAAAGGAATCGTGATGAACACCAAAGAACTCACACAGGAGAGAAGCCTTTTTTATGTTCAGAATGTGGGAAATGTTTTACCAACAAAAGGAATCGTGATGAACACCTAAGAACTCACACAGGAGAGAAGCCTTTTTTATGTTCAGAATGTGGGAAATGTTTTACCAACAAAAGGAATCGTGATGAACACCAAAGAACTCACACAGGGGAGAAGCCTTTTTCATGTTCAGAATGTGGGAAATGTTTTAAATGCAAATCAGATTTGGTTCGTCACCATATAACTCACACAGGGCAGAAGCCTTTTTCATGTTCAGAATGTGGGAAATGTTTTAATTGGAAATCTGCTTTGGTTCTTCACCATAGAACTCACACAGGGGAGAAGCCTTTTTTCTGTTCAGAATGTGGGAAATGTTTTAACCAGAAAGGGAGTCTTGTTAAACACCAAATATCTCACACAGGATAAAAGCCTTTTTTATGTTCAGAATGTGAGAAATGTTTTACCAACAAAAGGAGTCGTGATGAACACCAAAGAACTCACACAGGAGAGAAGCCTTTTTCATGTTCAGAATGTGGGAAATGTTTTAACAGATCACATCTTGGTAGACACCAGAGAACTCACACAGGGGAGAAGCCTTTTTCATGTTCAGAATGTGAGAAATGTTTTAACCAGAAATCAGATTTGGTTCGTCACCATAGAACTCACACAGGGGAGAAGCCTTTTCCTGTTCCTTTATGAGGTTTTAACTCTGGAACGCTTTTCTCGTGACATATTGTACTTCATGTTAGTGGTAAAATTTCCTTGACATTACTTGAGGTTATTTGTGAAAAGAATGGAAATTTGGCAAAAATTTAGAAAATTTCGCAGTTTTCCAACTTTGAATTTTCAGGCCCTTAAATCACAGAGACATGTCACACAAACTACTTAATAAGTAACATTTCCCACATGTCTACTTTACATCAGCACAATTTTGGAACCAAAATTTTTTTTTGTTAGAGAGTTATAAGGGTTAAAAGTTGACCAGCAATTTCTCATTTTTACAACACCATTTATTTTTAGGGACCACATCACATTTGAAGTCAGTTTGAGGGGTATATACTGTATGATAGAAAATACCCAAGTGTGACACCATTCTAAAAACTGCACCCCTCAAGGTGCTCAAAACCACATTCAAGAAGTTTATTAACCCTTCAGGTGTTTCACAGGATTTTTTGGAATATTTAAAAAAAAAAATGAACATTTAACTTTTTTTAACAAAAAATTTACTTCAGATCCCATTTTTTTATTTTAGCAAGGGTAACAGGATAAATTGGACACGAAAAGTTGTTGAACAACTTGTCCTGAGTACGCTGATACCCCACATGTGGAGGTAATCCACTGTTTGGGCGCATGGCAGAGCTCGGAAAGGGAAGGAGCGCCATTTGACTTTTCAATGCAAAATTGGTTGGAATTGAGATAGGACGCCATGTGTCGTTTGGAGAGCCCCTGATGTGCCTAAACAGTGGGAACCCCCCGAAACGTGGCACCATTTTGGAAAGTAGACCCCCTAAGGAACTTATATAGTTGTGTGGTGAGCACTTTGAACCGCCAAGTGCTTCACAGAAGTTTATAATGTAGAGCCATAAAAATAAAAAATCTTTTTTTTTACAAAAATGATTTTTCGCCCCCAATTTTTTATTTTCTCAAGGGTAACAGGAGAAATTGGACCCCAAACGTTGTTGGAGGCGACATGAGGTGGCAAGAGGATTGCGATGAATCTGGTAGAGCTAATAGTAAAATCCGCCCGGGGTCACCAACACATATTTGTAGTTGTAGACTACGCCACCCGGTAGTGCCCTAATCCTATCGTCAGGCGGTGCTCGACATGGCTCACACTCACATGCTGGGAGGGCATTTGGGGGCCAAAAAGAAGCAGGAACGCATACTACAGCAGTTTTTTTGGCCTGTTGTCTACACTGAGGTCCAAAGGTGCTGCATACATGTCCGGATTGCCAACTAACCTCACTCACCATGAACTACCAGAGTCCATTTGCCTATAATAGAGGTACTTTTTGAGCGGATTGCGATGGATCTGGTAGGGCCAATAGTTAAATCAGCCCAGGGCCACCAACACATATTAGTAGTCATAGACTATGCCATCCGGTACCCAGAGGCAATACCTCTCTGCCACACCTCGGCTAAACTAATAGCTTGTGAACTATTTGCTAAGTTTTGTTGCATTGGGCTACACAAGGAGATCCTTACAGATCAGGAAACTCCTTTTATGTCTAATATGATTAAACAGCTACATAGAGTACAGACCAAAAGTTTGGACACACCTTCTCATTTAAAGATTTTTCTGTATTTTCAGGGCTATTAAAATGGTACATTCGTACTGAAGGCATCAAAACTATGAATTGACACATGTGGAATTATATACTTAACAAAAAAGTGTGAAAAAACTGAAATTATGTCTTATATTCTAGGTTATTCAAAGTAGCCACTTTTGCTTTGATGACTGCTTTGCACACTCTTGGCATTCTCATGATGAGCTTCAAGAGGTAGTCACCGGGAATGGTCTTCCAACAATCTTGAAGGAGTTCCCAGAGATGCTTAGCACTTGTTGGCCCTTTTGCCTTCACTCTGCTGTCCAGTTCACCCCAAACCATCTCGATTGGGTTCAGGTCTGATGACTGTGGAGGCCAGGTCATCTGGCGTAGCACCCCATCACTCTCCTTCTTGGTCAAATAGCCCTTACACAGCCTGGAGGTGTGTTTGTGGTCATTGTCCTGTTGAAAAATAAATGATAGTCCAACTAAACGCAAACCGGATGGAATAGCATGCCGCTGCAAGATGCTGTGGTAGCCATGCTGGTTCAGTATGTGATAGAAATATTTATATCATTTAGATCTCACTTGCATTTATACTCCTCTATAATCATATATACTCATATAAACGCAAATATATCTATATACATTATAATCAATTGCTTAAAATGGCTGACATAAACGAATATAAGCCAGACAGACTGTTCGGTGTTTCCCACCCAAAAAGCAGAAGAACTCCAGATGTATTAAGTGCTGATGAGTTGTCTCAACTTTGTCCCAGATGCAGAGAACTTCATTTTAGTTGCTTAATCAGCAGTCATATGTGCATTAATCACAATATTCCATATATATTCAGATAACCAATAACAGAGGAGCTAGACAATATGTTAATTAACTAACCACCCCTAACCACTCCTTTCTATATGCAATTATAAAACTATGTACCAGGAAATAAAGAGGCAGTATTGATGGAATGCTTTCCTGTCACAATCGTGTACAGACTCATTCTTGAGCGCTCAAAATACTCAGTCTTATTGGGAACGGCCGCAGCACACACGGCATAGATTTATCCAACCCAAATTTCCATATCAAGTATGCCTTCAATTTTGAATAAATCACCAACAGTGTCACCAGCAAAGCACCCCCACACCATCACACCTCCTCCTCCATGCTTCATCGTGGGAACCAGGCATGTAGAGTCCATCCGTTCACCTTTTCTGCGTCGCACAAAGACACGGTGGTTGGAACCAAAGATCTCAAATTTGGACTCATCAGACCAAAGCACAGATTTCCACTGGTCTAATGTCCATTCCTTGTGTTCATTAGCCCATACAAGTCTCTTCTGCTTGTTGCCTGTCCTTAGCAGTGGTTTCCTAGCAGCTATTTTACCATGAAGGCCTGCTGCACAAAGTCTCCTCTTAACAGTTGTTGTAGAGATATGTCTGCTGCTAGAACTCTATGTGGCATTGACCTGGTCTCTAATCTGAGCTGCTGTTAACCTGCGATTTCTGAGGCTGGTAACTCAGATAAACTTATCCTCAGAAGCAGAGGTGACTCTTGGTCTTCCTTTCCTGGGGCGGTCCTCATGTGAGCCAGGTTCTTTGTAGCGCTTGATGGTTTTTGCCACTGCACTCGGGGACACTTTCAAAGTTTGCCCAATTTTTCGGACTGACTGTCCTTCATTTCTTAAAGTAATGATGGCCACTCGTTTTTCTTTACTTAGCTGCTTTTTTCTTGCCATAATACAAATTCTAACAGTCTGTTCAGCAGAACTATCAGCTGTGTATCCACCAGACTTCTGCACAACACAACTGATGGTCCCAACCCCATTTATAAGGCAAGAAATCCCACTTATTAAACCTGACAGGGCACACCAGTGAATTGAAAACCAATCCCGGTAACTACCTCTTGAAGCTCATCAAGAGAATGCCAAGAGTGTGCAAAGCAGTCATCAAAGCAAAAGGTGGCTACTTACGATAACCTAGAATATAAGACATAATTTCACTTGTTTCACACTTTTTTGTTAAGTATATAATTCCACATGCGTTAATTCATAGTTTTGATGACTTCAGTGTGAATGTACAATTTTCATAGTAATGAACATACAGAAAAATCTTTAAATGAGAAGGTGTGTCCAAACTTTTGGTCTGTACTGTACGTTTGTGTACCACCCACAAACCGACGGGTTGGTGGAGAGGTTTAATCAGACCATCAAAGCCATGCTCAAAAAGGTGGTTGCCAAGGATGGGAGGGATTGGGACATGTTACCAACCTATCTAATGTTCATCATCTGAGAGGTTCCTGCAGGCGTCCACGGGGTTCTCTCCATTTGAGCTATTGTATGGCAGGCACCCAAGGGGACTGCTGGATGTAGCCAAGGAGACGTGTGAACAGGAGCCCACTCCACTTAAGTGTCATCGAGCCTGTGGCAAGTGTGGAGGATTGGATTGCGGCCGCGCGGCACATAGTAAAGGAGCATCTGTTGGATGCCCAGGCCTCTCAGAGCTGCACGTATAATAAAAGGGCCACATCAGGACCTTTAAAGAAGGAGACTGGGTGTTGGTACTAGTGCCCATCCTAGAGAGAAAGCTCATGGCCAAGTGGCACGGGCCATTTGAGATAGGAGGGAAGGTGGGCGAAGTGAATTATAGGGGGCACCAACCCAGGATAAGGAAACATGAGCAACTGTGTCATGTTATCCTGCTAAAAGCCTGGAAGGCTGGGAGTGCTTAGTCACAGAGGCGACTTTGCGCATACCAACGGGGAACCCTCTGGCCCCGGGCAGGGATGTGGCCAGGTGTGAGGTAAAAGTACAGTGCCTTGAGAAAGCCCCCTGAAACTTTTCAGCCTTTTCCCACATATCATGCTTCAAACATAAAGATACCAAATGTAAATTTTTGGTGAAGAATCAACAACAAGTGGAACACAATTGTGAAGTTGAACAAAATTTATTGGTTATTTAACATTTTTGTGGAAATTCAAAAACTGAAAAGTGTGGGGGCGTGCAATATTATTCAGTCCCTGTAACTTAATACTTTGTTGCGCCACCTTTTGCTGCAATTACAAGTCTCTTGGGGTTTGTCTCTATCAGTTTTGTACTTCGAGAGACTGAAATTCTTGCCCCATCTTCCTTGGCAAGCAGCTCGAGCTCAGTGAGGTTTGATGGAGATCGTTTGTGAACAGCAGTTTTCAGCTCTTTCCACAGATTCTCGATTGGATTGAGGTCTGGACTGTGACTTGGCCATTCTAACACCTGGATACGTTTATTTGTGAACCATTCCATTGTGGATTTTGCTTTATGTTTGGGATCATTGTCTTGTTGGAAAACAAATCTCCATCTCAGTCTCAGGTCTTTTGCAGACTCCAACAGGTTTTCTTCAAGAATAGTCCTGTATTTGGCTCCATCCTTCTTCCCATCAATTTTAACCATCTTCCCTGTCCCTGCTGAAGAAAAGCAGGCCCAAACCATGATGCTGCCACCACCATGTTTGACAGAGGAAATGGTGTGTTCAGGGTGATGACCTGTGTTGCCTTTACACCAAACATATCATTTGGCATTGTTGCCAAAAAGTTTGATTTTGGTTTCATCTGACCAGAGCACCTTCTTCCACATATTTGGTGTCTTCCAGGTGGCTTGTTGCAAACTTTAAATTACACTTTTTATGGATATTTTTGAGAAATGGCTTTCTTCTTGCCACTCTTCCATAAAGGCCAGATTTGTGCAGTGTGCGACTGATTGTTGTCCTATGGACAGACTGTCCCTCCTCAGCTGTAGATCCCTGCAGTTCATCCAGAGTGATCAAGGGCCTCTTGGCTGCATCTCTGATCAGTCTTCTCCATGTTTGAGATGAAAGTTTAGAGGGACAGCCGGGTCTTGGTAGATTTGCAGTGGTATGATACTCCTTCCATTTCAATATGATCGCATGCACAGTGCACCTTGGGATGTTTAAAGTTTTGGAATTCATTTTGTGTCCAAATCCGGCTTTAAACTTCTGCACAACAGTATCACGGACCTGCCTTTTGTGTTCCTTGGTCTTCATGATGCTTTGTGCTTCAAACACAACCCTGAGACTATCACAGAGCAGGTGCATTTATACAGAGACTTGATTACAAACAGGTGGATGATATTTATCATCATTAGGCATTTAGGACATCATTGGATCATTCACAGATCTGCAATGAACTTCTGAAGTGAGTTTGCTGCACTGAAAGTAAAGGGGCTGAATAATATTGCACGCCCCCACACTTTTCAGTTTTTGAATTTCCACAAAAATTTAAAATAACCAATAAATTTCGTTCAACTTCACAATTGTGTTCCACTTGTTGTTGATTCTTCACCAAAAATGTACATTTGGTATCTTTATGTTTGAAGCATGGTATGTGGGAAAAGGTTGAAAAGTTCCAAGGGGCCGAATACTTTTGCAAGACACTGTAAATGACGCCCTCACAAAACAGCAGCAAAGAGAGATTCGAACTTGCAGCAGAATACGGACATATTCTCAGAGCTACTGGGGCAAACCTCGATAATCCAACATGACATGGTCACTGAACCCCAGGTACAGATGAAACCACAGCAGGTACCAGAAGCCCGGAAGCAAGCCTCAGCAGCTGAAGTGAAGTGAAATTCTTCAATTGGGAGTCATCGAGGAGTCCTGGAGTGAGTGGACTAGCTCCATTGTGCTAATACCTAAACCAGACGGGTCGTTACGCTTCTGTAATGACTTCAGAAAGTTAAATGAGGTGTCAAAATTTGACCTCTATCCAATGCCCCGAGTGGACGAGCTAATTGAGAGACTGGGAAAGGCCCAGTACTTCACCACGCTCAATCTCACCATAGGTTACTGGCAGGTCCCGCTAACAGAATCAGTGAAAGAGAAGACTGCATTTATAATGCCAGAGGGCCTATATCACTATGTTGTCTTGCCTTTTGGGTTACATGGGGCTCCGGCCACATTCCAGAGCCTGATGGACATAGAATTAAAGCCTCATCGGAAATACGCATCGGCGTATTTGGATGACATAGTCATCTTTAGTCCCAACTGGGAGACCCATCTGTCCCAGGTATAAGCAGTGCTGGCGTCTCTCAGAGTCACAGAGTTAACAGCAAACTCAAAGAAATGCACGATAGGACTCATGGAAACCCGGTACGTAGGTTATGTGACTGACTGCTTGGATAAGTAAACAAGATCGAGGCCATCCAAAGTTGGTCCAAGTCGTTGAGTACCAAACAGGTGAGGGCTTTTCTTGGCAACATTGGGTACTATCTCCGGCTTATACCCAATTTTGCAGGGAAATCAGCACCCCTAACTGACCTCTTAATGAAGTCAGTTATGATGTGGTGGAATCCTCAAGCGGAGGAAGCATTCCAATCCCTGAAGTTGGCATCAACTTCAAAGAAAGGTTTATAGCGCACTCCGATGCTTCAGAGGTAGGCCTAGGAGCTGTGCTGTCGCAAGAGGTGAACAAATAAAGCATCCAGTCACCTATCCGAGCAGGAAACTGACCCCGGCGGAGAAAAATTATAGCGTAGTGGAGGAGTGCTTGGCGATTGTCACAATAATGTAAGAATCCCATGTTCTGAGTAATTTTCTAGAAGGTTCCATGGTTCCAGATACACGCTGCAGATTCGACCCCCTCCTTTTTCCCCCCACTGCATTCGCTGATACAAAAGCAAAGCCCTATGGCAGATACACACTGTGGGCTCTCTGACCCCCCCCCCCCCCCTTCACTCTGAGTGTCTACGCTGTGAAATTCTAAACCCCTTATCCCCCCTCCCGCCTAATACCAACTACAACTGGTATAGCAGCTTCAAGCAGCATGGGGACTCCTTTGTTCTTTAAAAGTTACGTATAATGGCACCGACTAGAGATAGAGACTAGTGATGACTGAATATACTCGTTACTCGAGATTTCTCGAGCATTCTCGGGGGTCCTCCGAGTATTTGTTTAGTGCTCGGAGATTTAATTTTTATTGCCGCAGCTGATTGATTTACATCTGTTAGCCAGCATAACTACATGTGGGGATTCCCTAGCAACCAGGCAACCCCCACATGTACTTATGTAAGTACATGCAAAGTATGTAGTACAAAGTAAGGCAGCCTTTCTGGCGACTAATTACCCTAGGTGCAGTACGTTGACTGACCTGAGGGTAAGGGGGCGCGCCAGAGAGCTGCAAGTTCCAAACCGGCCAAACGATGATCATAAGGCAAGTATTTATATATCATAAAAATATTATTTTACTGTAGAAAAACATAATTTAAAACCATACTGCCAGAACTGGGAGAATAGAAAAACCTGCTTCACACAATCACCCATTAAGACACGCAGGTCCAGGTGAAAACAGCTATTGTGCATGCATACATATAAAAGAGAGGGGTTGCCAATAATCTATTGACATCACAAAGAAAATGGATGTGATGCGCCATGTTGCCTAGTCAACGGCAACGCCGGCGTCATAACGAAAGCAAGCAGTATGGTTTTCAATTATGTTTTTCTACAATAAAATTATATTTTTATCATATATAAATACTTGCCTTATGATCATCCTTTTGTTGGATTCTATGCAGTATTTGATGATGGGCTTTAGTAATCCAGGTGGATACATGGTTATAGAATTGTTGAATAGTATACCATGTTTTTCTGTCATACTTGTTATTTAAGTTTCAAACCGGAACTGGGAAGTGGGATATAGAGAAATCCCCTTCAGAAAAGGACCAGGGGCAATCAAACAACCTCGGTTCATGACATATTGGTGTGAGCGGTGGGGATGATACAAATATCCCCCCTTTGATTCATGACATATTTGGTGGCAGTGTTGGGATGATAGAGCATTATTGATCAGGTTTGAGCAATCATTCCTCTTACTAAAAACTTGCACAGTTCTTGCGAGGACTCTGTACAAAAAAGTTTTGGAGAATAAACTCAGTGTTTACTAGTCCTGAGACAGTAGTGTGAATAACAATTACCCCCTCCCTTGTGTTTGTTTTTCTATCCTATCTTTTATTTAGCAATGATGGCCACAAAAGGGGAAGGCTAGTATCAGCAGCATACCAAGGACACTTTTATTGCCCTTTGCGGGTTGAGACAGAATGACACCACGGGCGAAAACAAAAGCCAACTGGTCATGAATCTGGTGCAACTGGAAATCATTCAGAGCCAGCGGGCGCAGAAGCCAGCCCAGGTGTTCAACCACTGAATGCTGGCCCTACTCTTAGTCAGGGAGGATTGGACCCCCAACTGTAGGCGACCTTGGAACAACTCCCCGCCAACGACCGTGATGGATGTGTGAGGTTGATCCAGCAATACCAGCAGGAGGCCCAAGCACAACGGGAGGCAGAGAGAGCGGGAGTACCAGCTAGAGTTAGCCTGACTCCACGGGCCGAGGTCGTCCCAGTCCAGTGGTGAGTCCAGCAGCGCTCAGTTTTCCAAACCCCGGCTAGAGCACTTTCCTGTGATGGAAAAGGATGAGAACTTGGACACTTTTCTGAGGGCCTGTGAAAGCCTGCCACAGTACTTGCTGCCTGAGGACCTATGGACCCGATACCTGACCCCAGGGCTAAGAGGCAAAGCTCTGGAGGCATGTGCTGCTCTCCCTCAAGACCAAGATGGTGACTATGAGGCCATCAAGCAGGCGCTGATAAAGAAATACCAGCTAACACCTGAGGTTTACCGTAGAAAGTTCTAGAACCTCCAACATGGCCCACACGACAGTTATAGCGATGTGGTGCATGGACTCAGGACCCACTTTAACCAGTTGATCCAAGGACTGTTAGTGACCATCTTTGATCAGCTGGGAGACCTGATGATCAATGACTAGTTTCTACACCTGTGCCCAGCTGAAGTGCAACAGTTCGACAGTTCGTGATGGACCGAGAGCCCAAAGACGCAGATGAAGCAGCGCAGATTGCCGACGCCTATGAGGCCAACCATAAATCGGAAGTGCGGAAGCCAGTTACCGCCAGCTGGAGAGGGGGTAAGCCTGCAACCAACGCCAGTACCCCTGCCAGCCAACTCACCGGAGGCCCTGTCCCCTTTGCCAACACAACCAGATCTACCACCTATCTTCGCAAGTGTTTATGCTGCAATAAAATGGGTCATATCAGTGCCCTGTGTTTGGAGAAGCAGAAGAACCCCCAGCCAAGGCCCCAGGGCCTAATGCAGCAGTTTTGGTGGGGGGCGGTTGGGAGGGTCTATGACAACGTGTAGCAGGGGGCCATGTCGCTACAGGCCTCAAGGACACCGAGGTTGAACGAACCCTCATCCAACCAGAACTGGCGGCCCCTGAAAAGATTATTCCAGGGAAAACCCTGACTGTCACCGGGATTGGGGGCATCCGTTGTCCCTTGCCGATGGCCTGGTTGTTTATAGATTGGGATGCCTGGAGCGGGGTGAAGGAGGTGGGTTTGACCGAAAACTTGCCCACCAACGTTTTTTGGGGACTGATTTGGGGCAGATGGTTGCATATTATGTCCCTGACCCCCCTCCCCAATCTAATGCTGATGATAGCGATGGGAAATTGCATGTGTTACCTGACAACGCTTTAATAAGTTACCAGGTGCAGGAGTGCTCAGCCACGCCACTCTGCAGGATGGGATGGCTGAGGAACCCCTAACAGGATCAAACGATAGTGCTATAGGGAATGGGGAGATGCATAGGAACCTTGAGGAAGGTGATGCCGTGCACCTGACCAGTGCCACAGAAGAAGGTAACTGTCCCATAAGTAGCACTGCTCCTGAGGTAATGGGGGTGGATGGGGAGGTAGTACCCATAGCAGCACCGACTGATGTGTCTGTGGATATTCCTGGGGAGACAGCCTATGTAGCTGGTGTCACCCTTAGTCAGAGTGCACGGAACACAGAAAACGTTCTGCCTTCCGGACCCTCCACAGTCACAGGGGTGACTGAACCAGAAATGGACCTGGAGCAGGTCCCAGAGGGTTCCCGTGGGGAAGGGACCCTGACGTTGCTTCTGGCTGCCCCTAGCCAGAAGTTCCAGGCTGCTCTGCACTCAGATGCTAGCCTGGAGAGTTTGAGACACCTCGCCGAGACACCCACCTCCATGACTGATAAGGAGAGGGTGTTCTGGGAATGAGGGAGGTTGTATCGGGAAACAGTACCCAGTCAATCCCAAAAGGAGTGGTTGAGGGAAAGACAGCTGGTTGTCCTGTATCAATTCAGGGGTGAGTTGATGCGGATTGCCCATGAGATCCTACTCGCTGGACACTTGGCGATCAGCAAACCTAAGGCATGGCTGTCTCAACACTTCTATTGGCCCAAGGTGGGGACAGATGTGACAAATTACTGCCGCTCCTGTATCACATGCCAAAGAGTGGGCAATGCGCGGGCCTGCTCATAAGGCTCCCCTGATCTCTTTGCCAGTGATAGAGGAGCCTTTCCAGAGGATCGCAGTTGACATTATGGGCGCGCTGGCCATCCCCAGCAGCTCTGGAAAGCAATACATCCTCACTGTGGTAGACTACGCTACCCAGTACCCAGAGGCAGTGGCTCTGTCCTCAAGTAGGGCAGATAAGGTGGTGGACGCACTGTTGGCCATCTTTCCATGGATAGTATTTCCAAAGGAGATGATTACCGGTCAAGGGACCCAATTCATGTCCCACCTAATGGAGGCTCTCTCTAAGAGAATGCAGGTGAAGCGTCTGGTATCGAGTGCGTATCACCCACAGACCAATGGCTTGTGTGAGCGCTTCAACGGTACCCTCAAACATGCTACATATGCTGGTTGAGACCCAAGGACACACCTGGGAACAGTATCTCCCACACCTGCTATTCGCTTACCGAGAGGTTCGGCATGCCTCAACGGGGTTCTCCTCTTTCGAGCTCCTGTGCGTCAGGCGAGTCCAGGGACCCCTTGGGTTGGTAAGCGAATCCTGGGAAGAGGAGCCAAACCCTTCTGAAGTGTCCATAGTGGAGTATTTCATGTACTTCCTTGACAAAATGCAGACTTTGAAGCAGTTGGTGCATGATAACATGATGCAGGCTCAGGCTAACCAGAAGCACTGGTACGACTAGAACACCCCCGAAAGAGGACCTACCAGGTGGGTCAAAAGGTGTGGGTGCTGGTCCCCGTGCCAAAGGATAAGCTTCGGGCAGCCTGGGTAGGCCTGTACGTCGTCCACCAATAACTCAGCCCAGTCAACTACGTGGTCATGCTTGGGGTAGGCGAAAGGCCTTTCACGTCAATATGATGAAGGTTCATCATGAAAGTGAAGCCTATGTCCTACCGGTCTGCAGCCTGCCCGAAGATGGGGAGGAAGACCCCTCTCCTGGACATGCTGGCCCAAGGCTGGTGGGTCAATTGAGGATGTGGAGGTAAGCGCCTTGTTAACTGAACCCCAGTGGTTGCAGTTGCAAACCAGGCTGAGACCCTTCTGTCACGGGGTCCTTCTCCAGTACCACACAATCAATAGAGCTAGAGTATAGTAAACAATTCCATGACCTTTATTTAGGAAAAAATACGAAAGGTCCATATACGATCCACCACACAAAGGATAAAATAGTCCAGAACACGATGCAGTTCAGTAACAGGATAAAAGTCCAACAATCCAGCAGACAGAGGATAGCATAGTCCATATACTCTTCTTTCTCTCGGAGATGCTGTAAACACATAATCATTCCACACAGGACTCATCTGTGCCTCACCTTCCTGATATTTACAAGTCCCTCTCCTCATTCACAGGTTATGGGGGTGGGTCGCAGGGACTCATTGTTTCAACAAGCTAGGTCAATATGTCATTAGCATATTAGCAAACAATACTGTGGGGGCTGATATCAGATGGCAGCAACAGCCATTCATCAATTAGCAAATAACTCCTTCTACAAGAGAACACCATCAAAATAAGTAAAATAGAAATATACACAAAAATGATACCCACATAGCATATCACACCATTACAACCTCTCCCCCCTCATAATAAGCGAGCACGCTATGAGGTCTACACAGACCTCTTGGCTGCTCACTTTAGCACACATTGCTCAATAGTTTATAGTTCCTTGTACAGTGGCAGGGGTTGCAATAATCATGAGCACTTGTCCATAAATTCCCAGGTCGTGGCTTTATGGTCATACCAGTCTTTTTGACTGGACTAGGCCGTTCACTGATGTTCATTAGCCAAGGTAGCTAGCTGGGCGAGACAGTCTCTGAACTCTAAAACGTCGAGAATGATGGGTGTTCCGGTATCTGCAATATCTCCCTCCAATTGTTCTTTCAGAAGAGTGAGAGGCCCACGGACCTTCTGCTCCCACAAAATGACTTTGTAACTCCCCAATATCATTTCCAAGGAGGATATCTGTGGGAAGTCCTCTCATAACTCCAATCCAACACAGTTTTTCTCCAAAACCATAATCCAAATGTACCAAAGCTCGCTGTATATATTTGCGGACACCCTTCACCAGGACAATGGGAATTCCCGAGCCCTGGTGAATTGCATTGGGTCGAACCACACGGGGGTCAGCGATAGTCAGGAATGCCCCCGTGTCTCTAAATCCTGACACTTTGTATCCATCAATTAAGACATCCTGCAGGTGGTAATGCCGTTGCTCTGTATTTCTGATGGACAAAGGCTGGAGTCCGTACACTCCAGGAGGGGTATCTATGGTGCCGTAGTCGGTGATCCACTCTGGTGGGGGTGGTGGTAGCTCTTCCTCAAGTGGGATGGAGTGCACAAGATGTACTGGATGAGGTGGGACTCCCCCCGAATCCTTGAGGAACAGCCAGACTGCAAATGTCCAGGTTGCCCACACCCATAACATCTCTCTGTGATACCCCCATGTCATGGTTGGAACTGTTGGAGCCCAGGATTGTGAGGCGTGATTGTCATTGGCTTGCGACTGGGTGGAAGGGCAGATATAATTGGGGGGGATGGGATGCGGGAGAAGGCCGTGGTTCATTGTGCAGAAGCCTCCTCCATTGCGGTCGGATAGTAAGGGCTTCATCGGCCAGGGCTGCAGCTCTATCCACGGTGCACGGCGTGCGCTCCCGGACCCATTCCTGTACCTCTGCGGGGCACTTAGCAAGAAATTGTTCTATAAGGAACGCCTGTATAACATCTTCCACAGTAAAGGCGTTTTCTGCTACCAGCCATCTCTGACATGCCTGGAACATCTTATGTGCAGACATCCTAAACGATCCCCCTGTAGTGCATGGGAGGTTTCGGAACTTGGCCCAATATGAGTCTGGGGTGATAGCATGGTAATCCAGGATAGTCTGCTTTACAATGTTATAATCCCGATTCTGCTGTGCGTCAATGGTTCGGTAAGCCTCTGCCAGGCTACCGTTCAGGAGTCCCACTAAAAAACGCATCCAGCCAGAGTGGGGCACCTCCATCACAGCACACTGCTGCTCAAAGTCCTTGAAGAACCCCTCCACATCTACGGAAGCCTTATCAAATGGCTTAAACTCGGTCCGGGTGATCAGTACAGGCTTCCAGATTGTTGGGTTTACACTCCATATTGCGTTACTCCCTCTTTCAAGCTCCATTGCTTCTTGTCTCTGCTGTGCCCGGCGAGCAGCCTCCTCCTTGTACTCCTGAGAGATGCCTGGGCCCAAAACTGCCATCTCTTCTTTGTACCACACCACCCAGTGGTTTTTTGGGGTGGGGGTCCTCGTCTCCAGTGCTCGTCCTTCAGAGATTTGGGAGGAGGTGGCCGGGCTGGCACCCACCTGTATGTCAGTTAAGGCCTCTTTAGTCAGCCCCTGGAAGTTCAGGCCCAGGTCTCTGGCTCTCTCCTGTAAACTGGATACAGTCCAATTTCTGTACTCACTCTGTGGGCGGTTCTTCATTAGGTTACGCTTTGTTGATCCCACTGCTTGCCACCAGTTGTCACGGGGTCCTTCTCCGGTACCACACAATCAACAGAGCTAGAGTATAGTAAACAATTCCATGACCTTTATTTAGGCAAAAATATGAAAGGTCCATATACGATCCACCACACAAAGGATAAAATAGTCCAGAACACGATGCAGTTCAGTAACAGGATAAAAGTCCAACAATCCAGCAGACGAAGATAGCACAGTCCATATACTCTTCTTTCTCTCTGAGATGCTGTGAACACATCATCATTCCACACAGGACTCATCTGTGGCTCACCTCCCTGATATTTACAAGTTCCTCTCCTCATTCACAGGTTAGGGGGGTGGGTCGCAGGGACTCATTGTTTCAACAAGCTAGGTCAATATGTCATTAGCATATTAGCAAACAATACTGTGGGGGCTGATATCAGATGGCAGCAACAGCCATTCATCAATTAGCAAATAACTTCTTCTACAAGAGAACACCATGAAAATAAGTAAAATAGAAATATACACAAAAATGATACCCACATAGCATATCACACCATCACACCTTCCGAGCCATGTTCTCCAACCGACCTGGAAGAACTGAGTTAGCGGTCCACGAGGTGGACACTGGGAATCATGCCCCACTACAGCGAACACCCTATCGGATCACCGGCGAGGTGCAGCAGGTTATGCGCCAGGAGATCGATGAGATGTTACAGCTGGGGGTGATTCAACGGTCAAAGAGTGCATGGGTCTCACCTGTAGTTGTTCTTCCAAAGAAGAATCGGACCACCCAATTCTGCGTGGACTACAGGGGGCTCAACGCCATCACAGCCTCTGCCGCGCATTGAGGAGCTGCTTGAGCAGTTAACTGGCACCAAATATCTGTCTATAATGGATCTGAATCGGGGATACTGGCAGATTGCCCTGAGCTCCGAGGAGCAGGAGACGTCCGCCTTTGACTGTATGAGTCGACGGTCATGCCCTTCGGCATGAAGAATGCCCCTGCCACTTTCCAGCGGATGGTCAACCACCTGCGTCAGGGACTGGAGAAGTACGCGGTGGCGCACCTGGATGACATTGCATCTTCATTCTTTACTGGGGGAACACCTGCAGCATCTCCATTATGTGCTCAGGAGAATTCACCAAGCAGGTCTGACCATCAAGCTGGGAAAGTGCCAGATGGGCATGAGAGAGGTCCACTACCTGAGGCACCGAGTAGGCAGTGGCTCTATGAAGCCAGAGCCTTGGAAAGTGGACACAATCGCGTCCTGGCCCACACCCAGGACCAAGAAACAGGTGAGGTCCTTCTTGGGCACTGCAGTCGCTTCGTACAGAACAATAGTAGCCTGGCAAAACTGTTGACGGACCTCACCAGAAAGAAGCTACCCCAGTAAACTGGATGGACAGCTGTAAGTTGGCTTTCTGGGCTTTAAAAACAGCCCTGTGTAACTCTCCCGTGTTAAAAGCAGTCGACAGCAGGTGACCATTCCTGGTGCAGACTGATGCCAGCGAGTTTGGCCTCGGTGTTTTGCTCAGACAGGTCAACTCAGGGAACCAAAAGCACCCCGTGTTGTACCTGAGCCGGAAGCTTCTGCCAAGGGAAGTGGCCTATTCCACCATCAAGAAGGAGTGCCTGGTCATGGTCTGGGCCTTGCAACATTTGCAGCCCTATGTGTACAGTCACACATTCACTGTGGTGACCGACCACAACCCTCTGTGCTGGCTACAATCCATGCCTGGAACCAACTGAAGGTTGCTACGCCGGAGCCTTGAACTCCAACAGTATGACTTTACCATGAAACACAAAAAGGGCAGCAAGCATGGCAATGCAGATGGGTTGTTCTGCCAGGGTGAAGCTGCCGAGGTGTGCATGGAGGAGTACCGAGAGATCGTGCCTCCGTAGTGCAAGCCAAAAGGGGGAGGTGTCATTATAATGTAAGAATGCCATGTTTTGAGCAATTTTCTAGAATTTCAATGGTTCCAGACACATGCTGCAGATCCGACCCCCTCCTTTTTTCCCCCACTGCATTTGCTGATACAAAAGCAAAGCCCTATGGCAGACACACACTGTGGGCTCTTCCCCCCTCCCACCTGATACCAGCTACAACTGGTATAACAGCTTCAAGCCGCATGGGGACTCCTTTGTTCTTTAAAAGTTACATATAATGGCACCGAGTAGGGATAGAGACCTAAAAGTTGCATATTCCGGATGTCCACCGAGAGATCTATACCCCACTGAAATCTCTCTGTTTAACACCTGATAAAACTCAAGGAGCAGATTTCTCTTGAAGAAGGTCATGTATCCACTGCGTGTTTTGTTGTGAATTCTGCTCTTGGGTTCCCTCCAGTGGTTGTAGGTGGGAATGCAGTTGTCTCTGACTCGCAGTCCTGGCCAGGTGTATCGGATGATTACAGTTCTGACTGGGATATTTAGGTGTGCAGGATCCTTTAGCCCTTGCCAGTTGTCAATGTTCCTTGTGAAGTGTTGGATCACTTTCTGGCTTCTCCTGCTTGCTGCCAAATTCAGTGTTTGGTTTTTGTATCTGTGGCACACTGCTGTGTGCTTGTTTCAGTTTTATTCCTGCTCTGATTGTAGGATTCACTGGAGTTGCAGATTTACGCTCCTACATCTGTTAGTTAGATGTAGGAAGTTTTTTTGTATATTCTGCTCTGGATGTTTTTGAATGGTTTTAATACTGACCGCACAGAACTCTGTCCTATCCTGTCCTATCTAGCTAGAGTGGCCTCCTGTGCTAAAACTTGTTTTTCTGCCTGTGTATGTTTTTTCCTCTCCGACTCACCGCCAATATTTGTGGGGGGCTGTCTATCCTTTGGGGATTTTCTCTGAGGCAAGATAGTATTCCAATTTCCATCTTTAGGGGTATTTAGTCCTCCGGCTGTGACGAGGTGTCTAGGTGTGTTAGGTACACTCCACGGCTACTTCTAGTTGCGGTGTTAAGTTCAGGATTGCGGTCAGTATAGTGGCCACCTTCTCCAGTGAAAGTTCTCATGCAGCTCCAAGGTCACCGGATCATAATAGTACAACTGGTCAACAATGAGTTAAATGCATCTCAGAAGAAGGGAAGGAAGCTCTTGAGCCAATTTTTTTTCTCCAGTCTGTTTTGTGTTCTCTTCCCTCTTAATATCTGGGTGGCTGAGGAGCTTGGTGCAAGCATGAATGTTCAGGAATTAGCTTCTCGTGTAGACCAGCTTGCTGCTAGGGTGCAAGGTATTTCTGACTATATTGTTCAGACTCCTGCTTTAGAACCAAAGATTCCTACTCCTGATTTGTTTTCTGGTGACAGGTCTAAATTTTTGAGTTTTAAAAACAACTGTAAACTGTTTTTTGACCTGAGACCTCGATCCTCTGGTGATTCCATTCAGCAGGTAAAGATCGTAATCTCCCTGCTGCGTGCTGACCCGCAGGATTAGGCGTTTTCCCTGGAATCTGGGAATCCGGCTTTGCTTAATATTGACTCCTTTTTTCAGGCTTTAGGGCTATTATATGATGAACCTAATTCTGTGGATCAAGCTGAGAAGACCTTGTTGGCCCTGTCTCAGGGTCAAGAGGCGGCAGAATTGTATTGACAGAAATTCAGAAAATGGTCTGTGTTGACTAAATGATGCTTTGGCGGCATTTTTCAGAAGGGGGCTTTCTGAATCCATTAAAGATGTTATGGTGGGGTTTCCCACGCCTTCCGGTCTGAGTGATTCTATGTCTCTGGCCATTCAGATTGACCGACGCCTGCGGGAGCGCAGAACTGTGCGCGCTGTGGCGTTATCCTCAGAGCAAATTTCTGAGCCTATGCAATGTGGTAGAATTCTGTCTAGAACGAAACGACAAGGTTTCAGACGTCAAAATAGGTTGTGTTATTATTGTGGCGATGCTTCTCATATCATTTCTGTCTGCCCTAAGCGGACAAAGAGGATCGCCAGTTCAATTACCATCAGTACTGTACAACCTAAATTTCTGTTATCTGTGTCCTTGATCTGCTCATTGTCATCATTTTCTGTCGTGGAGTTTGTGGATTCAGGCACCGCCTTGAACTTAATGGATTTTGAGTTTGCCAAGCGTTGTGGTTTTCCCTTGCAGCCTTTGCAGAACCCTATTCCTTTAAGGGGCATTGATGCTACACCCTTGGCTAAAAATAAGCCCCAGTTTTGGACACAGGTGACCATGTGCATGGCTCCAGCTCATCAGGAAGATTGTCGATTTCTGGTGTTGCATAACTTGCATGATGTTATCGTGCTGGGTTTTCCATGGTTGCAGGTACATAATCCTGTGTTGGACTGGAAGTCCATGTCTGTGACTAGTTGGGGTTGTCAGGGGGTTCATAATGATGTTCCTTTGATGTCAATCTCCTCTTCTTCACCTTCTGAAATTCCAGAGTTTTTGTCTGATTTTCAGGATGTATTCAATGAGCCCAAGTCCAGTTTCCTTCCACCGCACAGGGACTGCGATTGTGCTATTGACTTGATTCCAGGCTGTAAGTTTCCTAAGGGTCGTCTTTTTAATCTATCTGTGCCTGAACATACCGCCATGCGGAGCTATATTAAGTAGTGTTTGGAGAAAGGGCATATTCGGCCATCTTCTTCACCGTTGGGAGCGGGGTTCTTTTTTGTTGCTAAAAAAGATGGTTCCTTGAGACCCTGTATAGATTATCGCTTCTTGAATAAAATCACGGTCAAGTTTCAATACCATTTACCTTTGTTTTCCGATTTGTTTGCTAGGATTAAGGGAGCTAGTTGGTTTACCAAGATTGACCTTCGAGGGGCATATAATCTTGTTCGTATTAAGCAGGGTGATGAATGGAAAACTGCGTTTAACGCGCCCGAAGGCCATTTTGAATACCTTGTGATGCCATTCGGACTCTCTAATGCTCCATCTGTTTTTCAGTCCTTCATGCATGATATCTTCCGGACTTATCTTGATAAATTCTTGATTGTATATTTGGACGATATTTTGATTTTTTCTGATGATTGGGAGTCTCATGTGCAACAGGTCAGGATGGTATTTCAGATCCTTCGTGACAATGCCCTGTTTGTGAAAGGGTCCAAGTGTCTCTTTGGGGTGCAGAAAGTATCTTTTTTGGGCTTCATTTTTTCTCCTTCGTCTATAGAGATGGATCCGGTTAAGGTTCAGGCCATTCATGATTGGATTCAGCCCACATCCGTGAAGAGCCTTCAGAAATTTTTGGGTTTTGCAAATTTTTATCGCCGTTTCATTGCTAATTTTTCCAGCGTGGTTAAACCCTTGACCGATTTGACGAAGAAAGGTGCTGATGTGGCGAATTGGTCCTCTGCGGCTGTCTCTGCCTTTCAGGAGCTTAAACGTCGATTTACTTCTGCTCCAGTGTTGCGCCAACCGGATGTTTCTCTTCTGTTTCAGGTTGAGGTTGACGCTTCGGAGATTGGGGCAGGGGCCGTTTTGTCTCAGAGGGATCCTGTTGGTTCCTTAATGAAACCGTGTGCCTTCTTTTCCCGTAAGTTTTCGCCTGCTGAACGCAATTATGATGTCAGCAATCGGGAGTTGTTGGCTATGAAGTGGGCGTTTGAGGAGTGGCGACATTGGCTTGAGGGAGCTAAGCACCGTATTGTGGTCTTGACCGATCATAAGAATTTGATTTACCTCGAGTCTACTAAACGGCTGAATCCTAGACAGGCTCGATGGTCCTTGTTTTTTTCCCGTTTTGATTTCGTGGTCTCGTACCTTCCGGGTTCTAAGAATATTAAGGCTGATGCCCTCTCTAGGAGTTTTTTGCCTGATTCTCCTGAGGTCTTAGAGCCGGTCAGTATTCTGAAAGAGGGGGTGGTCCTTTCTGCCATTTCCCCTGATTTACGACGGGTTCTTCAGGGATTTCAGGCTGACAAACCTGACCGCTGTCCTGTGGGGAAATTGTTTGTTCCTGACAGATGGACTAGTAGAGTGATTTCTGAGGTTCACTGTTCCGTGTTGGCCGGTCATCCTGGCATTTTTGGTACCAGAGATTTGGTTGGCAGGTCCTTTTGGTGGCCTTCATTGTCACGTGATGAGCGTTCTTTTGTGCAGTCCTGTGGGACTTGTGTGCGGGCAAAGCCTTGTTGTTCCCGTGCTAGAGGGTTGCTTTTGCCATTGCCAGTCCCTGAGAGGCCCTGGATGCATATTTTGATGGATTTTATTTCTGATCTTCCGGTCTCCCAGAAGATGTCTGTTATCTGGGTTGTTTGTGACCGGTTCTCTAAGATGGTTCATTTGGTGCCCTTACCTAAATTGCCTTCCTCTTCAGATTTGGTTCCATTGTTCTTTCAGCATGTGTTTCGTTTGCATGGTTTTCCGGAGAATATTGTGTCCGACAGAGGTTCCCAGTTTGTTTCTAGGTTTTGGCGGGCCTTTTATGCTAGGCTGGGCATTGATTTGTCTTTTTCTTCTGCATTTCATCCTCAGACAAATGGCCAGACCGAGCGAACTAATCAGACCTTGGAGACTTATTTGAGATACTTTGTGTCTGCTGATCAGGATGATTGGGTGGCCTTCTTGCCATTGGCCGAGTTTGCCCTTAATTATCGGGCTAGTTCTGCTACCTTGGTTTCGCCTTTGTTTTGTAATTTTGGTTTTCATCCTCGTTTTTCTTCTGGGCAGGTTGAGCCTTCTGACTGTCCTGGTGTGGATTCTGTGGTGGACAGGTTGCAGCAGCTTTGGGCTCATGTGGTGGACAAGTTGGTGTTGTCTCAAGAGGAGGCTCAACATTTTGCTAATCGTCGTCGGTGTGTTGGTTCCCGGCTTCGGGTTGGGGATCTGGTCTGGTTGTCTTCCCGTCATGTTCCTATGAAGGTTTCTTCTCCTAAGTTTAAGCCTCGGTTTATTGGTCCTTATAGGATTTCTGAGATTATTAATCCGGTGTCTTTTCGACTGGCGCTTCCGGCCTCTTTTGCTATCCATAATGTCTTCCATAGATCTTTGTTGCGGAAATATGTGGAGCCCGTTGTTCCCTCTGTTGATCCTCCGGCCCCTGTGTTGGTTGATGGGGAGTTGGAATATGTTGTTGAGAAGATTTTGGATTCCCGTTTTTCGAGGCGGAAGCTCCAGTACCTGGTCAAATGGAAGGGTTATGGCCAGGAGGATAATTCTTGAGTTTTTGCCTCTGATGTCCATGCTGCTGATTTGGTTCGTGCCTTTCATCTGGCTCGTCCTGGTCATCCTGGGGGCCCTGGTGAGGGTTCGGTGACCCCTCCTCAAGAGGGGGGGTACTGTTGTGAATTCTGCTCTTGGGTTCCCTCCAGTGGTTGTAGGTGGGAATGCAGTTGTCTCTGACTCGCAGTCCTGGCCAGGTGTATCGGATGATTACAATTCTGACTGGGATATTTAGGTGTGCAGGATCCTTTAGCCCTTGCCAGTTGTCAATGTTCCTTGTGAAGTGTTGGATCACTTTCTGGCTTCTCCTGCTTGCTGCCAAATTCAGCAAAGATAAGTGTTTGGTTTTTGTATCTGTGGCACACTGCTGTGTGCTTGTTTGTTTTATTCCTGCTCTGATTGTAGGATTCACTGGAGTTGCAGATTTATGCTCCTACATCTGTTAGTTAGATGTAGGAAGTTTTTTTGTATATTCTGCTCTGGATGTTTTTGAAGGGTTTTAATACTGACCGCACAGAACTCTGTCCTATCCTGTCCTATCTAGCTAGAGTGGCCTCCTGTGCTAAATCCTGTTTTTCTGCCTGTGTATGTTTTTTCCTCTCCGACTCACCGCCAATATTTGTGGGGGGCTGTCTATCCTTTGGGGATTTTCTCTGAGGCAAGATAGTATTCCAATTTCCATCTTTAGGGGTATTTAGTCCTCCGGCTGTGACGAGGTGTCTAGGTGTGTTAGGTACACTCCACGGCTACTTCTAGTTGCGGTGTTAAGTTCAGGATTGCGGTCAGTATAGTGGCCACTAGGGTTGAGCGAAACGGGTCGAACATTTTCAAAAGTCGCCGACTTTTGGCGAAGTCGAGTTTCATGAAACCCGATCCGACCCCTGTGCGTGGTCGGCCATGCGGTACGCGACTTTCGCGCCAAAGTCGCGTTTCAATGACGCGAAAAGCGCCATTTCTCAGCCAATGAAGGTAAACGCAGAGTGTGGGCAGCGTGATGACATAGGTCCTGGTCCCCACCATCTTAGAGAAGGGCATTGCAGTGATTGGCTTGCTGTCTGCGGCGTCACAGGGGCTATAAAGGGGAGTTCCCGCCGACCGCCATGTTACTGCTGCTGATCTGAGCTTAGGGAGAGGTTGCTGCCGCTTCGTCAGAAGCAGGGATAGCGTTAGGCAGGGTCCATTAACCACAAAACCGCTTGTGCTGTAGCGATTTCCACTGCCCAACACCACCTTCGGTGTGCAGGGACAGTGGAAGCTCCTTTTTTTTTTTTTTCCTCAGCGCTGTAGCTCATTGGGCTGCCCTAGAAGGCTCCCTGATAGCTGCATTGCTGTGTGTACGCCGCTGTGCAAACCAACTGCTTTTTTCAAAGCACAAATCCTCTTGTTCCTTCCTTTCTGCACAGCTATCTTGTTTGTTTGTCCACACTTTTTATTTAATTTGTGCATCAGTCCACTCCTTATTGCTGCCTGCCATACCTGGCTGAGATTACTGCAGGGAGATAGTAATTGAAGGACAGTTCCTTTTTTTTTTTTTTTTTTTTTTGTGGGAGATTAAGATTGACATTTCTGCTAGAGTGCCATCTCTGTCTGTGTCATCTCTCACTCAGTGGGCCATAGAAAGCCTATTTATTTTTTTGCTTGATTTGGGTTCCAAAATCTACCAGAAAAAATCACAACATCAATCAGTGGGAGAAAAATATTGGCCTCAGGGCTTGTGTGCCACTCCTTACTCCTGTGTGTGCCATCTCTCACTCAGTGGGCCATAGAAAGCCTATTAATTTTTTTGCTTGATTTGGGTTCTAAATTCTACCTGAAAAAATCAATAAATCAATCAGTGGGAGATTAATATTGGCCTTTGGGCTTGTGTGCCAGTCTTAAGCGTGCCATCTCTCTCTCTCTCAGATAGTGGGCCATAGAAAGCCTATTTTTTTATTATTTTATTGGGTTTATAAATTTTCCCTGGAAAAAAAAAAAAGTGGGAGATTAATATTGGCCTCTGGGCTTGTGTGCCAGTCCTGAGCGTGCCATCTCTCTCACAAATAGTGGGCCATAGAAAGCCTATTTATTTTTTTGGTTGATTTGGGTTCATAATTCTACCTGAAAAAATCAATCAATCAATCAGTGGGAGATTAATATTGGCCTTTGGGCTTGTGTGCCAGTCCTAAGCGTGCCATCTCTCTCTCTCAGATAGTGGGCCATAGAAAGCCTATTTATTATTATTTTTTTTATTGGGTTTATAAATTTTCCCTGGAAAAAAAAAAAAAGTGGGAGATTAATATTGGCCTCTGGGCTTGTGTGCCAGTCCTGAGCGTGCCATCTCTCTCACAAATAGTGGGCCATAGAAAGCCTATTTATTTTTTGGGTTGATTTGGGTTCCTAATTCTACCTGAAAAAATCAATCAATCAATCAGTGGGAGAAAAATATTGGCCTCAGGGCTTGTGTGCCACTCCTTACTCCTGTGTGTGCCATCTCTCACTCAGTGGGCCATAGAAAGCCTATTAATTTTTTTGCTTGATTTGGGTTCTAAATTCTACCTGAAAAAATCATTAAATCAATCAGTGGGAGATTAATATTGGGCTTTGGGCTTGTGTGCCAGTCCTAAGCGTGCCATCTCTCTCTCTCAGATAGTGGGCCATAGAAAGCCTATTTATTATTATTTTTTTTATTGGGTTTATAAATTTTCCCTGGAAAAAAAAAAAAATTGGAGATTAATATTGGCCTCTGGGCTTGTGTGCCAGTCCTGAGCGTGCCATCTCTCTCACAAATAGTGGGCCATAGAAAGCCTATTAATTTTTTTGCTTGATTTGGGTTCCAAAATCTACCTGAAAAAAATCACTAAATCAATCAGTGGGAGATTAATATTGGCCTCTGGGCTTGTGTGCCACTCCTGACTCCTGTGTGCGTCATCTGTCACTCAGTGGGCCCTAGAAAGCCTATTTTTTGTTTTATTTGTTTTCTAAATTCTCCCTGAAACAATCATTTTATTTTCTTTGGTTTCTAAATTATTCCTGAAAAAAATCATTTTTTTTTTTTTTTTTCTCTCAAGTCTCCCTGAAAAAAAAAAAAAAAAAAAAATCTGTGGGAGATTCATATTGCCCCTTCTGCTTGTGTGCCAGTCTTGACTCCTGGGTGTGCCATCTCTCTCTCTCTCCCCAATTGTGGGCCATAGAAAGCCTATTAATTTTTTTGCTTGATTTGGGTTCCAAAATCTACCAAAAAAAATCACTAAATCAATCAGTGGGAGATTAATATTGGCCTCTGGGCTTGTGTGCCACTCCTGACTCCTGTGTGCGTCATCTGTCACTCAGTGGGCCCTAGAAAGCCTATTTTTTGTTTTATTTGTTTTCTAAATTCTCCCTGAAACAATCATTTTATTTTCTTTGGTTTCTAAATTATTCCTGAAAAAAATCATTTTTTTGGTATTTTTTTTTCTCTCAAGTCTCCCTGAAAAAAAAAAAAAAAAAAAAAATCTGTGGGAGATTCATATTGCCCCTTCTGCTTGTGTGCCAGTCTTGACTCCTGGGTGTGCCATCTCTCTCTCTCTCCCCAATTGTGGGCCATAGAAAGCCTATTAATTTTTTTGCTTGATTTGGGTTCCAAAATCTACCAAAAAAAATCACTAAATCAATCAGTGGGAGATTAATATTGGCCTCTGGGCTTGTGTGCCACTCCTGACTCCTGTGTGCGTCATCTGTCACTCAGTGGGCCCTAGAAAGCCTATTTTTTGTTTTATTTGTTTTCTAAATTCTCCCTGAAACAATCATTTTATTTTCTTTGGTTTCTAAATTATTCCTGAAAAAAATCATTTTTTTGGTATTTTTTTTTCTCTCAAGTCTCCCTGAAAAAAAAAAAAAAATAAAATCTGTGGGAGATTCATATTGCCCCTTCTGCTTGTGTGCCAGTCTTGACTCCTGGGTGTGCCATCTCTCTCTCTCTCCCCAATTGTGGGCCATAGAAAGCCTATTAATTTTTTTGCTTGATTTGGGTTCCAAAATCTACCAAAAAAAATAACTAAATCAATCGGTGGGAGATTAATATTGGCCTCTGGGCTTGTGTGCCACTCCTGACTCCTGTGTGCGTCCTCTCTCACTCAGTGGGCCCTACAAAGCCTTTTTTTTTTTTTTTTTCCTAAATTCTCCCTGAAACTATCATTTCATTTTATTTGTTTTATAAATTCTTCTGTAAAAAATAATTTTTTTTTAATTTTTTTTTTTTCTGAAGTCTCCCTTTTAAAAAAACCAAACACAAATCAGTGGGAGATAAATATTTACATTTGCGCTTCAGTGACAGTCCTGCGTGTGTGCCATCTCATTTGTTGCCAACAACAACAGAGTGTGTAACATTGTGGCTGATTTTCGTTGTGGTCTCACCCACCTGTAAAGGGGTAGCTAAATCATACTGAAGTTATAGCTCACCGTGTAAGTTGTGTGACAGCAACAAATACCGTTCGTTTGGTAACGTTTTTAAAACAATGAGGAAGTCTGGTGGAAGAGGTCGTGGCCGGGGGCGTTCATTGTCAGCTGGTAATGAGGGTAGTGGTAGTGGTGGAGCATCAGCTGGTCGTGGGAAAAAAAATATTGCACCTAAGTCTGGAGCTGTGGAGCCAGGTTCGTCGTCTGGCTACACAAGGCCTCGAACGCTCCCTTTTCTGGGAGTAGGAAAACCGCTTTTAAAGCCGGAGCAGCAAGAGCAAGTTTTGGCTTATCTTGCTGACTCAGCCTCTAGCTCTTTTGCCTCCTCTCGTGAAACTGGTAAATGTCAAAGCAGCGCGTCGTTAGTGGATGTTCACGGTCAGGGACAAGTCGCTTCCTTGTCCTCTTCAGCAAAAACAACAACAGAGAAGAATGCAGCAGGCGACACAACGGGTTACTCCATGGAGCTCTTTACACATACCGTCCCTGGCTTAGAAAGTGAAGCAGTTAACAGTCCATGCCCATTACAAGTTGAATCTGACATGGAGTGCACTGATGCACAGCCACAGCCAGACTACTATCCTGGTCCTTTGACTCAGACCACAACATTGCCATCGCAGGGTGCTGATCAAGAATCAGACCCTGATGAGACTATGTTGCCCCATCACGAACGCTATACCACCGACCGCCACGGTGACACAGATGAAGTTGCACACGAGCTACAAGAAGAGGTAATAGATGACCCAGTTCTTGACCCCGATTGGCAGCCATTGGGGGAACAGGGTGCAGGCGGCAGCAGTTCTGAAGCGGAGGAGGAGGGGCCGCAGCAGGCATCAACATCGCAACAGGTTCCATCTGCCGGGCCCGTATCTTGCCCAAAACGCGTGGCAAAGCTAAAACCTGTTGGAGGACAGCGTGGCCATCCGGTTAAAGCTCAGTCTGCAATGCCTGAAAAGGTATCCGATGCTAGAAAGAGTGCAGTCTGGCATTTTTTTAAACAACATCCAATTGATCAGCGCAAAGTCATCTGTCAAAAATGTTCAACTACCTTAAGCAGAGGACAGAATCTGAAAAGTCTCAATACAAGTTGCATGCATAGACATTTAACCACCATGCATTTGCAAGCCTGGACTAACTACCAAACGTCCCTTAAGGTTGTAGCACCCTCGGCCAATGAAGCTAGTCAGCAACGCAACATCCCTTCCGGCAGTGTAGGGCCACCATTTTCCGCACCACCTGCAGTATCTGTGCAGGTTTCTTTGCCAGGCCAAAGCCGTCAGGGTCAGGGAATCACCAGTTTCGTAGTAGGAAACACTGCATCTAGGGCACCGGTGGCAACAATACCATCTCCCACCGTCTCTCAGTCTGCCATGTCCACCGGCACCCCCGCTAGTTCCACGATCTCCAGCTCTCCAGTCCAGCTCACCCTACATGAGACTATGGTTAGAAAAAGGAAGTACTTAGCCTCGCATCCGCGTACACAGGGTTTGAACGCACACATAGCTAGACTAATCTCATTAGAGATGATGCCCTACCGGTTAGTTGAAAGCGAAGCTTTCAAAGCCCTGATGGACTACGCTGTACCACGCTACGAGCTACCCAGTCGACACTTTTTTTCCAGAAAAGCCATCCCAGCCCTCCACCAGCATGTTAAAGAGCGCATCGTCCATTAACTCAGGCAATCTGTGAGCACAAAGGTGCACCTGACAACAGATGCATGGACCAGTAGGCATGGCCAGGGACGTTACGTGTCCATCACGGCACACTGGGTAAATGTGGTGGATGCAGGGTCCACAGGGGACAGCAAGTTTGGGACAGTTCTGCCTAGCCCACAGTCTAGGAAACAATTGGCTGTAGCCGTTCGCACCCCCTCCTCCTCCTCTTCGTCCTCCTGCAGAAGCGAGAGCTCGTCCACAGACCGCAGTCGCACAACCACTCCATCCGCAGCTGCCACTGTTGCACACCAGGTCTCCCATTATGGGGCAGCTACTGGCAAACGTCAGCAGGCTGTATTGGCTATGAAGTGTTTGGGTGACAACAGACACACCGCGGAAGTTCTGTCCGAGTTCTTGCAGAAAGAAACGCAGTCGTGGCTGGGCACTGTAGATCTTGAGGCAGGCAAGGTAGTGAGTGATAACGGAAGGAATTTCATGGCTGCCATCTCCCTTTCCCAACTGAAACACATTCCTTGCCTGGCTCACACCTTAAACCTGGTGGTGCAGTGCTTCCTGATAAGTTATCCGGGGTTATCCGACCTGCTCCTCAAAGTGCGTGGACTTTGCTCACATATCCGCCGTTCGCCCGTACACTCCAGCCGTATGCAGACCTATCAGCATTCTTTGAACCTTCCCCAGCATCGCCTAATCATCGACGTTGCAACAAGGTGGAACTCAACACTGCACATGCTTCAGAGACTGTGTGAACAGAGGCGGGCTGTTATGTTTTTGTGGGAGGATACACATACACGGGCAGGCAGTAGGATGGCAGACATGGAGTTGTCAGGTGTGCAGTGGTCGAAGATTCAAGACATGTGTCAAGTCCTTCAGTGTTTTGAGGAATGCACACGGCTGGTTAGTGCAGACAACGCCATAATAAGCATGAGCATCCCCCTAATGCGTCTGCTGATGCAAAGTTTGACGCACATAAAGGATCAGGCGTCTGCAGCTGAGGAAGAGGAAAGCCTTGATGACAGTCAGCCATTGTCTGGCCAGGGCAGTGTACAGGACGAGGTAGCGGGCGAAGAGGAGGAGGAGGACGAGGAGGATGATGGGGATGATTATATTTTTAATGAGGAAGCTTTTCCGGGGCCACTGGAAATTGGTGGCGCGGCAAGGCCGGGTTCTGGTTTTTTGAGGGACACAAGTGACGTGGATTTGCCTGAAACTGCCCCTCAACCAAGCACAACCGCAGATTTGAGAACTGGAACTTTGGCCCACATGGCGGATTATGCCTTACGTATCCTCAAAAGGGACACACGCATAACTAAAATGATGAATGATGACGATTACTGGTTGGCCTGCCTCCTTGATCCTCGCTATAAAGGCAAATTGCAAAATATAATGCCACATGAGAACTTGGAACTAATATTAGCAACCAAACAATCAACTCTTGTTGACCGTTTGCTTCTGGCATTCCCTGCACACAGCGCCCGTGATCGTTCTCACACGAGCTGCAGGGGCCAGCAGACCAGAGGAGTTAGAGGGGCAGAAATCAGAAGTGGCGTTGGCCAGAGGGGTTTTCTGACCAGGTTGTGGAGTGATTTTGCTATGACCGCAGACAGGACAGGTACTGCAGCATCAATTCAAAGTGACAGGAGACAACATTTGTCCAGTATGGTTACAAACTATTTTTCATCCCTTATCGATGTTCTCCCTCAACCGTCATTCCCATTTGATTACTGGGCATCAAAATTAGACACCTGGCCAGAATTGGCAGAATATGCATTGCAGGAGCTTGCTTGCCCGGCAGCTAGTGTCCTATCAGAAAGAGTATTCAGTGCTGCAGGTTCAATACTAACAGAAAAAAGGACTCGTCTGGCTACCCAAAATGTAGATGATCTAACCTTCATCAAAATGAACCACAACTGGATTTCGAAATCTTTTGCCCCACCTTGCCCGGCTGACACCTAGCTTTCCTATGAAAAGGTCTTGCCTGTGGACTATTCTGAATGCCTTTTCCAATCTCGTAATTTTCAGCACCTGATTGTCCAGCATACGACATGTTTACACCTCACTAAATGGCCAAACTCCCCACACGGGGCCGTGGTATCGACACTTGGCGACAGCACCCGTGAGAGTGCAGTTTGTCTGAAGAGGTGGGTGAGCCCGCTTTTGGTCGACGGCACTGCCACTGGGTCCCTCCTAGTACAATAAAGTGTCTCTGGCGGTGGTGGTGCGCACCCAACGTCAGACACACCGTTGTAATATGAGGGGCCCTGGGCCTGTACCGCCGGCCACAAGACAGTTTCCCCCCACCCCAGCTCAAACAGTGCTCTACCACTTGCAAAATTATCTCACAGCTCCACCAATGTTTAGTCTATGCGCTGACATCCTTCAATGCCTGCCACTGACAATACCATTGTATTGACATTTTTGTTATGTTAGGCCTTCGATGCCTGTCTGTGGTCACTCCTTCCACTAGGCCTCCACTGACCACACCACTGCTGCCCGTGTACCCCTGGAACCAATTTAAAATTGCCTACAGCCATGTGTTATTATTTTAGGCCTTCGATGCCTGTCTGTGGTCACTCCTTCCACTAGGCCTCCACTGACCACACCACTGCTGCCCGTGTACCCCTGGAACCAATTTAAAATTGCCTACAGCCAGCCCAATTTTTTTATTTTAGGCCTTCGATGCCTGTCTGCGGTCCATTCTTTCAACTACTACTACACTGACCAGGTCACTGCTGCCCGTGTACCCCTGGAACCAATTTAAAATTGCCTACAGCCATGTGTTATTATTTTAGGCCTTCGATGCCTGTCTGCGGTCACTCCTTCCACTAGGCCTCCACTGACCACACCACTGCTGCCCGTGTACCCCTGGAACCAATTTAAAATTGCCTACAGCCATGTGTTATTATTTTAGGCCTTCGATGCCTGTCTGCGGTCACTCCTTCCACTAGGCCTCCACTGACCACACCACTGCTGCCCGTGTACCCCTGGAACCAATTTAAAATTGCCTACAGCCAGCCCAATTTTTTTATTTTAGGCCTTCGATGCCTGTCTGCGGTCCATTCTTTCAACTACTACTACACTGACCAGGGCACTGCTGCCCGTGTACCCCTGGAACCAACATCAGAAAATATAAAAATAAGTATTTTGCTTACAAAAAAGAAAATACTGGAGAGATATCAAATGCAGACATTTTAACATTAAAAACAAACACACAACTAAAATCTGGTACAGTACTAAAAATGGCCACCAGCTACAATTACTTTCTCCTGCAAGTAGTTAACTGAAACTCATCCCCGGACGAAGCTACACGCGAAACGCGCGTCGGGTTGCTGCTACCACCGCTAGGTAATTACTATGGCTGCTTATTTCCCATCGGTTGCACTGCTGCACGTTTAGCCTATGTGACTCTAAACTTAGACGGGTCTTTATCCCATCATCCCTCCAAATTCTCTGCTTAGTTGCATACACTGGTTTAGCCATCTGGTTGCATTATAGGCATAGGTTTATCGCTATGTTCATTTGCTGCGCATACTAAGTTCTTACAGTTAATAAACATTTTTTGATATTTTTTTTTGAGGATGGCTCCATTTTACTTAAGAACTTTTTTCTTATTATATATTTAGATATTCTGTTTGCAGTGTACTATTTAACCAATTTTGGTTTGCCGTAGGGATTTACTACATTTTTTGTATTACATGTGAACACTGTCTGATGGGACTATGTAGCATGCCGGTCTTTCTTTTGTTTTCACTTTTGCACGGCATAGGCTATTGCCATGTCTGACATTTGTCTGGTGCGTACAGTTTAACATATTGAAGTCATTATATATATATTTTTTTCATTGATTACCTCGGTACATTTAGTATTTGCATTATATTTTTCCTTACGGTGGTTTTTCTTTTTGCATATTTTCTGCCCCAGTTTTTATAAACTTTTTTGTCTTATGTATTGATATGTGTTCTAATAAAATTTGACTTATTTTATGGCTATGTTGCTTCATAGTTGCTCTTTTGGATGATGATTATACCTATTTGGAGCATTGCCACTTGACTAGGCAGGTACTTTTTCTGATTTGATGTATAGTTAACTGAAAGGTTTTTTAAATTGAAAACACAGATATGGCATCCACCGAGTGTTGTCCTGTCGCGTCTTCTTTATATTATTGCCGAGAAGATGCAAAACAATGAAAATAATAAAATCATTAATTACCAAAATAATAGAGAAAGTCAACACCACATTGCAAATAAACATTCATTCCAAATAAAGAAGCAGGGCGCGTCCGAGGGTGAGTATATACCTAATAAGAATATAATCACCCTCGGACGCGCAATGCTTATTTCCAACAGCCTTCCTTCCTAAGAATCAGCCCTTCCGTGGTGTAGAGAGACGTTGTGTTACACTCCAAGGTGTTCCCCAGGTTGCCTTTCCTGAGCTTCGATCTTCCGGCTCTCGTTTAGTAGTTGTTGGAAACTACGCTGCATTAGGCCTTCAAATTGGGTATGGGGTGTAGAGAGATGGTGTGTTCCACTCCAAGGTGTTCCCCAGGTTGCCTTTCCTGAGCTTCGATCTTCCGGCTCTCGTTTAGTAGTTCTTGGAAACTACACTGCATTAGGCCTTCAAATTGGGTATGGGGTGTAGAGAGAGGGTGTGTTACACTCCAAGGTGTTCCCCAGGTTGCCTTTCCTGAGCTTCGATCTTCATGCTCTCGTTTAGTAGTTGTCGGAAACTACGCTGCATTAGGCCTACAAATTGGGTATGGGGTGTAGAGAGAGGGTTTGTTACACTCCAAGGTGTTCCCCAGGTTGCCTTTCCTGAGCTTCGATCTTCCGGCTCTCGTTTAGTAGTTGTTGGAAACTACGCTGCATTAGGCCTTCAAATTGGGTATGGGGTGTAGCGAGAGGGTGTGTTACACTCCAAGGTGTTCCCCAGGTTGCCTTTCCTGAGCTTCGATCTTCCGGCTCTCGTTTAGTAGTTCTTGGAAACTACGCTGCATTAGGCCTTCAAATTGGGTATGGGGTGTAGCGAGAGGGTGTGTTACACTCCAAGGTGTTCCCCAGGTTTCCTTGCCATTGCTTCGGTCTTCCGACTCTCGTTTAGTAGTTGTAGAAAAGTACACTGCATTAGGCCTACAAAATGGGTATGGGGTGGAGAGAGATGGTGTGTTACACTCCAAGGTGTTCCCCAGGTTGCCTTTCCTGAGCTTCTATCTTCAGACTCTCATTAAATTGTGGTTAAATGGAACAACTGCATTTGGCGTACTAGTTGGTTTGGGGCCTACTATCGGTGTCTGCCACTCCTTGCTGTTCTCCTGGTTTCCTGTCCTGAAATTCCATTTTCAGGCTCTCGTTAAGTAGTTGTTAATGTTAGACTGCATTTGGCCTACTAGTTGGGTTGGGGCCTACTATCGGTGTCTGCCACTCCTTGCTGTTCTCCTCCACTGAACAAAGCTGTGCCGCCTGTTTACTACGGTTGCCAATTTTGAACTGCATTTCGACTACTTACTGATTTGGCCCTACTCTCTGTGTCAGCCTCTCATTCCAGTTGTCCTCCACTGCAATGCCCCCTGGTTATTCCTGTGTTACCAATTTTGAACTGCATTTAGCCCACTTTATTCTTTGGGCCTATATCTGTGTTTCCACTTCATCATGCCCATTGCCCAGCCAGTGATAGATGAGTCTGCTGGTACATTGACCCATAACGCAACATTCCCCGTGCATGCTACACAACAACATTGTGACCCTGCTGAAAGTCAGGTTGCTCTTCCCGCATACCATACCACCTTACACGGGGACAAAGAGGAAGGTGCAGATGAAAGTGCAGGTTCCTTCATCAGGTGGGGGGAGGAATACTAGTTGGCGACGTCACTGGCACAGGGCCTCTCATAGTACGCAAAAGTGTTGCTGCCGGTGGGAGGCGCCCCCGCCGTGCAAACACACCGCTGTACTTTGAGGGGCCCTGTGCCAGTGCCAATGCCAACAAGTGGGCCCCCCCTGCTTGCTCAGGATCACAGCACTTGCAAAGTTGAAATACTTACCTCTCCCTGCTCCACTGCCGTGACGTGGTCCAGATTTCCTGGGCCCACTAATTACTTGAACCAGCCCTACCCCACACAACTTTAGCCAAATGACCCCCAATTTCAAATGCCTTCCAATTATTATAAGGTAAATTACGCTTGACAAGCTTCATTAAGAAGAATGGATGGTTTTGACATTAAAATGGGCACTCTAGGTGTTTTCCTGGCCCCCACTCACTGCCGACTATGCTGCCCCTTTGACTTGCATTGGGTTTCGTGTTTCGGTCGATCCCGACTTTACGTCATAATCGGCCGATTTCACTCGACCCGACTTTTGAGATAGTCGGGTTTCGCGAAACCCGGCTCGACTCTAAAAAGGTCAAGGTCGCTCAACTCTAGTGGCCACCTTCTCCAGTGAAAGTTCTCATGCAGCTCCAAGGTCACTGGATCATAACAGTGTTTATACTTAAACAAACCCCCATGTCCTGGTGAGCATAATGATAACTTTGTCATCTTTCTATGAGGTTCATACGCCGAGATATGTAGGATGATGTTTTTTCACATACTTAAGAAAGAGGAGTGCATTCCATAGCTCTGCCCACCCCATGAGGTCATCCGGGGGGGGGGGGGAAGCCCTAAGTTTTGAGCAAAGGTATAAAACTCAGAGGCCCAGACAAGGGAGGGTCTTTTGACGGGGGATTCAGCTACGACAGGCTGTGCAATTTGACCTGATGATTTTGGGAAGGTCCCCTTCCCCGCCACCACATGGTGTATCATGAAATGATATCAAAGAACTGCAAGTCTATTTTCTTCCGTTAATCCCTTTTTATTTGTAATCGTTCTGTATATATATATGTGTCTCATTTTATAATATCTTTTTACACTTTTGTAAACACTGCCTATCTTTTGGTGTAAAATATATAAAATTACTAGCTTCATTTCTCCTTGCTCTATAACGTACTGTCAAGTCCTCTGAAGTGAATTACGCTACTAATTGGGTTGGCTCCAGACCCGTTATTAATTAAGAAATCGGAGCTGGTGGCAGCAGACTTGTCTTGTGCCTTTAGGGAAACCTGGTAGCTATGGACGGCGTTGATAATTATTGTTCCCTCCTGAGTGGGAGTAGTTATATCGACTTCGCTGCAGTGTGCCCATTAGCCAGTACAAAGTAAGGCAGCCTTTCTGGTGACTATCCTAGGTGCACTATGCTGACTGACCTGAGGGTAAGTGGGGTGCCAGAGAGCTGCAATTTCCAAACCAGAACTGGTAAGTGGGATATAGAGAAATCCCCTTCAGAAAAGAACCAGGGGCAATCAAACACCCCGGTTCATGACATATTGGTGTGAACGGTAGGGATGATAAAAAAATATCCCCCCTGTGATTCGTGACAGCGATTAATTGGGCCTTGGAGTCCCTACGCTATTTTTTGCTCAAGGGAAGGATCACCACTCAAAGATCATATAATAGGCCAGTGGTGATCCTTCCCTTGTGCTCCAGTTTCATCTGTGGAGTCCTACAAATGATCTTTTGAACTTCTTGTATCTAAGCATTTTTTCCTATGTCTTGTTTCCAGTATATTTAGTCTTATATGACCATAATGGTCTGTCTTTCCTTTGTTTGTATATTATTTATTATATATTATAACAGTATCTTATTTCTCTGTTTTGCAGAAAACAGACATAACTTGAAAAAGGCATGATTAGCCAAAATGTTGTAAATTAAATAATCTGTAATAATCTTTTTTTCATATAATCACCACGTGTGGCATTATAAACGAAAATAAAATAAAAAATAAAAATTATATTGCTTGAAGAATATTTGCGAGTGCCGTAGTTTATCTAATTTTATAGGACTATTTTTTTCTCCTGAGCACCGGTCTTTAATTTACTGTGAGGACCCCATAAACTTTCTGACTTTATTTTTTGCTCAGGGGTCAGTTTCGTTTGGTAACGAACCATTCATCCCTCGTGTGGATGAGAAACGCAAAATAGAGGAATGCTTGGGTGACCAGATGGTTCTTGTCCCTGCAAAACTTCAGTTTCTCAGTGGAATATCGGGCGGGAAAGTCACAGGGAAATACGGATGCCCTATCCAGGGCCCCCTGTATGGTAACAAATGTTTAACCCCACAAGTTTGAACAGGGGGGTATGTGAGGTAGTAACTGGTGTGATTTGCGAGGGTCGCTATGTGTCCCTTACGATGCGCTCAGAAGAGTATTAGATCCGCTGGAATATCTTGTGGTCACAGCAGGACGCCTGTGAGTCACAATGAAGAATAAGGGTATGTGCACACATTGCGGATTCCATTGCGGATTTTTCCATGTGGATTCTGCAGAATCCGCAGGTAAAATGACCTGCGTTTTACCTGCGGATTCCCTGCGGGTTTTCTGCAGATTTTGTGCAAATTTTGTGCGGATTTCTCCTGCATTTTTACACTTGCAGATTCCTATAATGGAATGGATTCCACACAAAGAATTGACATGCTGCAGAAAATAATCCACTGCGTTTCTACGCGGAACTTTCTGCAGCATGTGCACAGCGGATTTGGTTTTCCATAGGTTTACATGTTACTGTACATTGCATGGAAAACTGATGCGGATCTGCAGGGCCATATCCGCAACGTGTGCACATACTCTATAAGTAAGCATGAACCTTGTCAAGCTATTTGGCCAAGGAATTGTTAAGGAAAACCTGGTATGGGCTTTTATTTTTGAAACGTACTGCAGGAAGGTAGTGGGGTCAGTCCATTTCCTCAAGCACGGATCTTACAAGTGGCCCACGGCCACAGAGTCAAGATGAGGAAAAAAACCCTGCAGGAAGGGGTTTGGGTGTGTCAGTTTGGAGTTGGCATGGTGTAGAGCAGACAGCTCTACAAAAGTTCTGCCTGTGTGAGGGAACACAGAGCCCAGTGGGGCAAACTCCTGGGACTCCGCAGCATGATACTGTAGTGCGGTCGGCCCTGGCAGCCAGACGCATTTATGGACTGTTTTGCTTCCTGGCTGCGGTCCGGAGGATACCATTTCTTTTGTTTGTAAGTTTTTTTGGACATTAAAACCTATGTTTACTTTGAACTTTCTTGGGTCACTGCCTCATCATTGCACAGCGTGGACACTGCTGCACTACAGAATGTAGTAGAAAAATCATCTGCAAGGCCTTCAGGAGGGTAAGAGATACCCCCATATTAGAGTTACTGAAACCAAACGTTAAGAAGGAAGATACCCAACAGGTCCGATTCATCTCACAGTATACCACCAACTGGAAAATGATGAGAGATGCATTGCAAATATTCTGGCCTCTTCTCTCCCTGTATGTGCCACGCACAACCTCCATATGCCAGCTCCCCCTGTATATGCCACACACAACCTCCATATGCCAGCTCCCCCTGTATAGGCCACACACAACCTCCATATGTCAGCTCCCCCTGTATGTGCCATGCACAACCTCCGTATACTAGCTCCCCCTGTATATGCCACGCACAACCTCCATATGTCAGCTCCCCCTGTATATGCCACGCACAACTTCCATATGCCACGCACAACCTCCATATGCCACGCACAACCTCCATATGTCAGCTCCCCCTGTATATGCCACACACAACCTCCATATGCCAGCTCCCCCTGTATATGCCACGCACAACCTCCATATGTCAGCTCCCCCTGTATATGCCACGCACAACTTCCATATGCCATGCACAACCTCCATATGCCACGCACAACCTCCATATGTCAGCTCCCCCTGTATATGCCACACACAACCTCCATATGTCAGCTCCCCCTGTATATGCCACACACAACCTCCATATGTCAGCTCACCCCTGTATATGCCACACACAACCTCCATATGCCAGCTCCCCCTGTATATGCCACACACAACCTCCATATGTCAGCTCCCCTTGTATATGCCACACACAACCTCCATATGTCAGCTCACCCCTGTATATACCACACACAACCTCCATATGTCAGCTCACCCCTGTATATGCCACACACAACCTCCATATGTCAGCTCCCCCTGTATATGCCACACACAACCTCCATATGTCAGCTCCCCCTGTATATGCCACACACAACCTCCATATGTCAGCTCACCCCTGTATATGCCACACACAACCTCCATACGCCAGCTCCCCTTGTATATGCCACGCACAACCTCCATATGCCAGCTCCCCTTGTATATGCCATGCACAACCTCCATATGCCAGCTCACCCCTGTATAGGCCACACACAACCTCCATATGCCAGCGCCCCTTGTATATGCCACACACAACCTCCGTATGCCAGCTCCCCCTGTATAGGCCACACACAACCTCCATATGCCAGCGCCCCTTGTATATGCCACGCACAACCTCCATATTCCAGCGTCCCTTGTATATGCCATGCACAACCTCCATATGCCAGCTCCCACCTGTATATGCCACGCACAACCTCCATATGCCAGCGCCCCTTGTATATGCCATGGACAACCTCCATATGCCAGCTCCCCTGTATATGCCACGCACAACCTCCATATGCCAGCTCACCCCTGTATATGCCTCGCACAACCTTCATATGTCAGCTCCCCCTGTACCCTGTTACAGGGTCTGACTATGGGAGTGCAGCCTTATTATAGGGTCTGACTATGGGGGTGCTGCCTTATTACAGGGTCTGACTATGGGGGCTGTCTTATTACAGGGTCTGACTATGGGGGTGCTTCCTTATTATAGGGTCTGCCTATGGGGGTGCTGCCTTATTACATGGTCTGACTGTGGGGGTGCTGCCTTATTACATGGTCTGACTGTGGGGCTGCTGTCTTATTATCGTGTCTGACTGGGGGCTGTCTTATTACCGTGTCTGACTATGAGGATGCTGCCTTATTACATGGTCTGACTATGGGGGTGCTGTCTTATTACAGGGTCTGACTATGGGGGTGCTGCCTTATTACATGGTCTGACTATGGGAAGCTGTCTTATTACCGTGTCTGACTATGAGGATGCTACATTATTACAGGGTCTGACTATGGGGATGCTGCCTTATTACAGGGTCTGACTATGAGGATGCTGCATTATTACAGGGTCTGACTATGGGGATGCTGCCTTATTACATGGTCTGACTATGGGGGTGCTGCCTTATTACAGGGTCTGACTATGGGGGCTGTCTTATTACCGTGTCTGACTATGAGGATGCTGCCTTATTACATGGCCTGACTATGGGGGTGCTGCCTTATTACACGGTCTGACTATGGAGTGCTGCCCTATTACAGGGTCTGACTATGGGGGTGCTGCCTTATTACAGGGTCTGACTATGGGGTGCTGCCTTATTACATGGTCTGACTATGGGGATGCTGCCTTATTACATGGTCTGACTATGGGGGTGCTGCCTTATTACATGGTCTGACTATGGGGATGCTGCCTTATTACATGGTCTGACTATGGGGATGCTGCCTTATTACCGTGTCTGACTGGAGGCTGTCTTATTACCGTGACTACGGAGACCCGTGTGTCGTAAATAGTGCCTTCCCCCTACCACCAATCCCGAAAAGATAACACGAACAGGCTTAGATGGGTTGAACTAGTCGGTCACAGTTTATTAATTTGATAAGCAGGGAGGGGCAAATTACATTTCGCAACGGGCTCATCGCCGTGGGCCCAGTCTGCGACCGACAGGCGGCCAGCCAATGAGCGGCTACGAAGCTTCGCCCCTCCCTCCACTTCCGCTGTGACTTAAAATTAACAGTATAATTATCGTCAGCATTAAGGTTCAAGTATATGAAAATATTTTAATAAAACGTCACAAAAACATTAGCAAATATGTAAGGGAGGGAGGGTGGGACAATTGCTTCCAGAGGATCAGCCGGGGGGAAAGAGGAAGGAACTGACCCCGGCACCTGGATTTAACCCTTGTGGGTGTGGCCGGCCTCCCGTTGGTCAGCTGGGCGTCCCAATTAGTGCATCACCTGTGGGAGTGGCGTGAGGGGGAATTGGCACTGCACGGTGTTCTTATTGGCTTCGTCTATAAGGGGCTCCGCAGTCAGAGGCACATTCCCTATGCAGTACCGTGCCTACCAGACTACGGAGACCCGTGTGTCGTAAATAGTGCCCTCCACTTCCGCCACGGAGGATCATGTGTACTACCTACACGTGACTCCGACCCCCACCCATCAGCATTAGGGCCTGTTCGATTCCGTCTTGTAAACCTGACAAAAATATATCAAGCCCCAATGTCCGTGAGATGAATGCTGTCGGGCCTCAGCAGTCCTGATTTGTCACCTTCCAGTTGGTAGTGGCGAACTACAATGCCGAATTTTGATTTTACAAATCTTGCCACTCTCAGGTTGATCTTCTTTCTTGATCGTTCTAAGCCCTTTGGGTCCTTAGCCCCATGCCAGACCGCTCGCGGCACCAACTCCGACCACACCAGTATCATATCGGGCAGTAGGTGGAAGAAACGCTCGATATCAGCTGTTATCGTTGAACTGAGGTCAATACATCTCCGTTTTCCCAGATCGTTGCCACCAGCGTGCAAGACTAGTATCACCGGCCCACTGGCCCTTTTAGCAATGTTGATGACTTCTGGGAAGATTTTTGGCCACTGTAGGCCTCTTATCCCTCTCCAGTTGACCACAACGTTCCTGAAACCTAGATTCACGCCCCCGGGCCGATGTTCGGCCCGCTTCTTTGCCCAGTAGATGTATGAATGTCCAACCACCCAAACTGCAGGTTTTTTAGCACCTGGAAAAGACAAGATATGTTACTTAAGCAGGTCGGGTCTTATGTATCTGGCAAAGCATGTGGATTTCCATCGACCTAAACGCTGAACTTCGGCCTCGGGGATGCCAGCCTTAGCCGCCTCGGTGGCAGCCCCTATACGAAAAGAATGTGTCCCGTATTCTGACGGATCGACGCTAGCGGCTTCGAGACATCGAGTAAAAATTGTGTGGAACTGGTATTTGGTAAGGGGAGAGCCATCGGTGTGAGACAGAAAAAATCTACCCGCGCATTTCATAGCCGTGTATTTTTTCACTACGTTTAGTGGGCATACGGGGCCATCCGACGATTTAACGAGGACCCACGTCCCTCTCCCAGCGGGATCGCATTTCGATTTGCGCACCCTAATGCGCAGTGCACCGTTACATATGACGAGGTCTTCGTCGATTAGTCCGCCGTCTAGTGAGGTTTTTGACCGTGGTACCAGCTCGTTGATCCGAAGCGCCCCGAAAAATGCGATGGCAAACGCGGCAGACACTAGGACTGACTCGTAATGGGAGGTGCATACCGAAGGGGAAATCGTGATAATATCGTGTAGTAATCTCGAAGAAATGGGGCGATGGCACTCCTGACTGGGTTGGAGCCTTTTCCAGCCTTTTACGGCTTGTTTGATGAAAAAGTATTTAGTCACGTCTGCCCACCCCAAGAGCTGGAAGAAAAACGCTATTCCCGAGAGATGGCGCTGCGCCGATGTTCCCGACGTGCCTCTTTGCCTGAGCAAATTCAAAAGATCGACCAGCACTTCGCATCTCGCCCGGTCACACCTATCAACTGGTCTTCCGTGAATTAGTGAGCACCACTCGTCCCACGCCTTACGGTAAACCTGCCAGGTAGCCGGCGTAACTGATGCGCGGATCAGTGGCATCATTGATTGGCTACTGTGTCCAAAAGGAGTGTTGGACACTGGGCACCCGATGGATGCGTGGTCGGAAGGATAGCTTTGAAGGCCTGCCAATCGGAAAACAACAGAGCGTTAACAAGGTTATTATCAACTGACGTAAATGTGGCGCGACACCAGATGTTGTGTCTCAGGCATAGTAATGCCAGGCGGCGTAGCAGCGCGAGTAAAGGTGGGGATGCAGAAGACATGCTGTTCAAGCTCTTTGCTGTGCCGGGGTGTTTTGTGGAGAATCTTATGTTCCTGTTCTCTAGTTGTGCGCCCCAGAGCTCCACTGCAGCTACGATCGCAAAGACTTCTAGCAGGGCTGGGTCGCGGCCCCAATTGGCGGTGGCCCATGAGGCTGGCCAGCCCGCTTTGCACCATTGGTCTTGGTAGATTGCCACAAACCCGTCTCTGAGGTTTCCACCCGCTGCTAGCCCCGGCTCTTCGCTTGGCGTTTCTTGAGACATGAGGCAAGTATGGCCGTTGTAGGAATGTAGGAATATTTTCCAGAGTAGTAAATCTTCCTTCAGTGTGCGAGTAAGCCTAATTCTATGGCCTGGCTGGGAGATGCCCTTCGTCGCCAGCGATAAACGGCGTGAAAAGGTTCTACCCACTGGCATTACGCGGCAAGCAAAATTGAGCAAACCTAGCAGGGACTGCATCTGTTGGAGGGTGACTTTTTTAACCCCGCAGAAATCTTCGACCGTTGGCAGCGTTTTCAACAATTTATCCTCTGGCAATCTAAATACCATTGCGTTGGTGTCTATCTCTATGCCCAGGAAAGGCAGCACATTACACGGGCCAACCGTTTTTTCCATTGAGAGAGGTACGCCGAAGTGATTGGCTAGAAATTTAAATTTTTTGTAGGAGGAAATAGCCGAGTTTCGAGTCTTTTGGCCCGATGAACAGGAAATCGTCGAGGTAGTGGACCGTCGAATTGCTGCCGGTTTCGTGACGCACTACCCAGTCAAGAAAAGTGCTGAACAGCTCGAAGTAGTGACAGGAGATGGAGCAGCCCATCGGTAGGCACATGTCAAAGTAAAAGAGCTGGTCCACCTTACAACCCAACAGGTGGACGCACTCAGGGTGAACGGGTAGTAGGCGGAACGCTGACTCTATGTCCGATTTTGCCAGCAGGGCGCCGGGCCTGTCAAACGAAGCATAGATTACTGATGCCTCTTCTGGGAGTATCGCGTCGTTAACCGAATCGCCTTTAGGGTATGAGAGGTGATGGATTAACCAATATTTTCCCGGTTCTTTTTTAGGGACGATGCCCAGGGGTGAGATTCTAAAATTACTGAATGGCAGTGATGTAAATGGGCCCGCCATCCTGCCTAGCTCTATCTCTTTTTGTACGTAAGATCTCGGGAAATTTGCAAGCGGATTTAAGATTATCTGCTGATTTCGTCTCGCGACTAAAGTTAAAGGGGATAAAGAAACCGAATTTAAAGCCGAAATTGAGTTGCCGCGCGGCCTCTTTATTAGGATAGAGGCATAGCCAAGGGAACGAACTTAGGTCTGTTTCTTTCGAATCCTGTCCTCCGCTCCTTATCTACGGATTGTTGGTCTTCTGACAATAGCGACCATATATCCCCGTAATCATTATCCCATATTTTCTGCTTTATCTCTGGTTCAACGTGTGTACCTAGGCGACTAATTCCACAGAAAAGCCGTTACGGCTGATGGTGTCGCTCCCGCCATGTCAATGTGAGGCTGAGCCGTTACCGCTAATGGTGTCGCTCCCGCCATGTTAATGTGAGGCTGAGCGGTAACCGCTGTTGGCGTCGCTCCAGCCCCGATGGATCCTCGGGGTGCGCGCCGTCTTCTATGGTACCGCCTCTCGCGGCACTCGGAACTGTCAGACTGTCCCGATGTGTACGGTGAGCGCCACCTAGCGGACCGGGATCTGTGGCGATACGTATGTGTGCGGCGCCTGGGGGGGGAATGGTGGGGATTTGGGGTGCCGTGGACGTAATGCTGTGAATCTTCGGAGGAGGATGGGGACGGTCTGTGGCGTATGCGCCTGTGACTGTCGTGGTTAGGGGATGTTATGGAGGCGCGCTGGCTGTGTGCCATAGCTGGTGTGGGGCGGGGTGAAGGCATTGGCGATAACGCGACGAAGTTAGCCGCCAGGGGTGTGTGTGGGGGGGGGGACTGAGGAGGGAGTATTAAGCAGCTCCGTTTGCGTCTGGGTGTATGGGGGTGTCGGCGGCGCGCCGTTTATTAGTGGGATGCGTGTGTTGCGTGCGCACGTGTTTGTGTTATACTGTGCTGGTCGTGGAGCGCGCCAGTCGGACGAGATGGCCCGATCGGCGCGTCCGCGACCGCGTTGTAGGGGGATAGGCCTGACCCCACGAACCCCCGTGCGGGCATTGCAGCGATGCCTGCCGGAAGGGCGATGTGGGCCAGGCCGCGGTTGGCAGATGATCTGTGCTGGGGTGTGGGGTGGCTGAGAGGGAGCTGACTGGGGAGACCAGACAGCGCAGCCTGTGAAGCACCCCTCCGGATGATTTGGTGGGCGGGGTCCCCCCAGGCTAGCGCTGCGGTCGCTGAGAGTGCAGCTGCATGTGGAGCAGGCAGCAGGGAGGGGGATCTGCCTGTAGCTGCGGGGGGCCTGCGGCGCGGCCGGGCTGTCCGGCCGCGTCGCGCCGCTATCCCGCCGAGCGGCTGGCGCACCGCAGAGTTAACGGGGGCGGTGTGCGGTCCCTCCTGATGCCCAGAGCTCCGGGCTGCAGGTAGGAAGTGGGGGCGGAAGTGGGCGTGTCCCTGCCGGCCCGCGGTGCACTCTGGGAGATGGGACGGGCCTGCATCCTTGGGAAGTGCAGGGCTTGCTCCACGAGCGCCGGGCCCCGGTCTACAAAGCAGGGACCGGAAGTGACCGGGGCCTGCGTGTTTGCAGGAAGAGCGGGGCAGCGTGGACGGGCGCGGTGCTGCGGCACCTCGCGGCGTGCGGCGGCGCCCAGCGAAGACGGGGCGGCTGGAAGAGCACGGTGGCCTATAACTGCCGGCTCCCCGCCGACACGCAGGCGCTCGGGGGGGCGTGAGGAACGCCCCGAGTGTCTGCCCGGGGGAAGCGCTGCAGCGGCGAAAAGAGCGGCGGTGGCAGAGGGCAGAAGCCCCGGCGGGGTGGAGGAGGAGGAACAGCCCGCCGCTCCAGCGATGGACAGAGGTGGCTCCGCGGGCAGGGGAGCGGGTACAGTCAGTCCCGGAGAGGGAGCAGCGGTGCTCCGGGAGACACCGAGGTCTGCGGGCAGGGGAGGGGGGGGGGGTTGTTAGCCCCGGGGCGGCAGGAGAGGATGAGGCCCTGGGGGACAGTGTCTGGGAGGACGAAGCCCTGGGGGACGGCAAGGAGTCTTGAGGGGAAGCTAGGGGGTGAGGAGAGGGCACAGGAAGGTGAGCACCCAGGCCAGAAATAAGCGATCGCAACCATTGCTCACCTTCCTGTGCAGCTCCCCGCTGTATGGCCTCGATCATGGGGTCGGACATGGCAGACGGGATATCCGGGACTCAATTGCTTCCAGAGGATCAGTCGACAATTGCTTCCAGAGGATCAGCCGGGGGGAAAGAGGAAGGAACTGACCCCAGCACCTGGATTTAACCCTTGTGGGTGTGGCCGGCCACCCCTTCCTCTCTCCTCCCGTTGGTCAGCTGGGCGTCCCAATTAGTGCATCACCTGTGGGAGTAGCGTGAGGGGGGAATTGGCACTGCACGGTGTTCTTATTGGCTTCGTCTATAAGGGGCTCCGCAGTCAGAGGCACATTCCCTATGCGGTACCGTGCCTACCAGTCTGACTATGAGGATGCTGCCTTATTACCTGGTCTGACTATGGAGGTGCTGTCTTATTACAGGGTCTGACTATGGGGGTGCTGCCTTATTACATGGTCTGACTATGGGGATGCTGTCTTATTACCGTGTCTGACTATGAGGATGCTGCATTATTACAGGGTCTGACTATGGGGATGCTGCCTTATTACATGGTCTGACTATGGGGGTGCTGCCTTATTACAGGGTCTGACTATGGGGGTGCTGCCTTATTACAGGGTCTGACTATGGGGGTGTTGCCTTATTACATGGTCTGACTATGGGGATGCTGCCTTATTACAGGGTCTTACTATGGGGGTGTTGCCTTATTACAGGGTCTGACTATGGGGGTGCTGCCTTATTACAGGGTCTGACTATGGGGGTGCTGCCTTATTACAGGGTCTGACTATGGGGGTGCTGCCTTATTACAGGGTCTGACTATGGGGGTGTTGCCTTATTACATGGTCTGACTATGGGGATGCTGCCTTATTACAGGGTCTTACTATGGGGGTGCTGCCTTATTAAAGGGTCTGACTATGGGGGTGCTGCCTTATTACAGGGTCTGACTATGGGGGTGCTGCCTTATTACAGGGTCTGACTATGGGGGTGCTGCCTTATTACAGGGTCTGACTATGGGGTGTTGCCTTATTACATGGTCTGACTATGGGGATGCTGCCTTATTACAGGGTCTTACTATGGGGGTGCTGCCTTATTACAGGGTCTGACTATGGGGGTGCTGCCTTATTACAGGGTCTGACTATGGGGATGCTGTCTTATTACAGGGTCTGACTATGGGGGTGCTGCATTATTACAGGGTCTGACTATGGGGGTGCTGCCTTATTTCATGGTCTTGTTGAGGGAGGATCTAAATTGATCCTTCACGGTTGACTCAGTGATTTCCAAATTAATCTACAGGGCGTTGTCGGCAACTGAAAATGACCAGACGGAGACTCGTGCCTCTGTGTGGGGGATCGAGCAGATCTCTGGGCCCCCGTTTATTGTGTATGAGTTTTCATAGTCATAGAAATTATACTTCAACCAATCAGCATAAGAATACGCTCACAGTTCTTAACCTATAAGAATACAGGAAAAACTTAACCCATGAGGATACAGGAAAAATGGAAACTACAGATATGGTCATGTCTTTTTGGCATAGAAAAACATATTAACAGATGCCTCAGTCTTGTATAGCGATACACCCACGAGTCTCTTATCTGGCTCACTCGAGTTAGAATACTCAAGGTCTTTATACTAATTATGAACCATAGACTAGCTGAATAACAAAATGTTATCTTCGTGAGAAACAGAACAGTTACTTCATAGCAGCTGTAACCTTCTACCTAAATAAATAACAGAATTTATCTTTAACCAACAACAAAATGGAGTCAAAGCACAAAATGGAGAATCTTTCATAATTTGTTCCTTCACATTCCCCCCTAGATAAATTTTGTTAATTAATGTCCAGCATCAGAGGTACTATCCCAAGCTATAAGCTCGAGGGGTACTGGTCTTCACATGACTGGTGCCATGTTACCAGCCATGGCTGTTGCGGCGTACCCGTCCCCCCTGTATACTAGAATTTATGAATAACAATTATTGATAACGGTCGTGGGGATCTTTTGAAGATAGCCATGCGCTTGGCTTCAACATCTTCATCTGATAACTTTGTGAAATCTACACCGAGAGCAGGGGTGGCAACGCTTTTGGTTTCATTATTAGTTGTCTTAGTGCCGAATTTCCTAATACATGCAGAAATACACCAAAGAACAAGTTTTAGTATTACATACATGACAAGGATAAAGGCAGCGATGTGTAACAAACTTTGCAAGATTCCAGCTATCCAGCCGCAAGTCCCTCAAACCAATTGGTTGGATTAAGAAAGGAGAAGGTGTCTGCCCACCAACTGTCCTTATTACAGTCATTGTCTTTATCATATTGATCTCTGACTTTTTGAATATCTTCTAACTTTAACTTTAAAGTACTATTGGGATCTATATAATGACAGCATGCGGGTCCAATAACCTGACACATACCACCCTGTGCTGCTGTTAAGTAGTCCAGTACTACAGTATATTGATTAGTGACTATGATAAGTTGGTTTTGGACAGCGACAGTAGTATTAAGTATAGTATATTCAATATATCCCAAATTTGATCATCTGGATAATCTGTGGCCCTAAGCAATTTATCCCACATTTGTGTAATCATAGGGTAAATGAAAATAGAACTGAATTTTATTGGCTATACCCATCTGTACTATTAATCTTTCATGATATTGTACAAACTTATTATTCAAGGATGTTGGAGAATTTAGGCTGTCCCATTCGGTTATCAATATTATTATATGGAAATACGAAATACCAAAACATCATGTCCCCTTATTTGCCACTAGTCTGTTTGACCAGCTTGCAGTGCGATACGTGGATCCACGTCGGCCTTCCTTCCAGCTTTACTGACATCGGAGTAATGAGGAGGACTTGGTAGGGACTGTCATACAAGGGCTCTAGTCCGTGTTTTCTGACATAGCTTTTCACGACCATAAAACCACCAGGCTTCAAATTGTGACAAGTGTCGGTTTCTGCTGAATCTGGAAGGAAAGAAGAAACTAAAACATGGGTGTTAGCAACATTTTTACTAAGCTGAATAACATATTGAACAGCACGGTCAGTTTCTTCTGATAACTACTGAGACTGGAAATTTGCAACTGAGAACCTAGCACCAAACAATATCTCATATGGGGACAGGCCATGTTTTGCAATAGGGGTAGTACGAATGTGTAAGAGCCCTGGCCATGGAGCCGTAGTCTCCTGCATAATTTTGGTCAATTGTCCCTTCAGTGTGCCGTTCAGCCTCTCAACTTTCCCACTGGATTGTGGAGAGTATGGAGGGCAGCAGTGGATCTAAGCATTGTCAGAACCTCCTGATACACATGAGAAGAAAAGGCCGGGCCTTGGTCACTTTCGACGACTTCTGGAACACCATATCTGCATATAACTTCCATCACCAGTTTCTTTGCTGTGGTTTTTGCAGTCATGTTGGTAACGGGGAATGCTTCTGGAGAACATGTCGACAACCACCAGACAATATTCATACCTTCCAGACTTAGGCAACGTGATGTGGTCCACCTGGAGCCTTTGGAAAGGATAGTCGGGCTTAGCAAGATACTTTGGGGGTACACGTTGAAGTTGACCGGGATTGCAGGTCTGACAGATATATATATTACATATACGGTTGAGTGCTGTCAGGCCTGTAGAAATACCTGGAGCCCAGTAGAATTTTTGTATCAGGTCAAGGGCCTGTTTTTTTTTTTTTCCTCGATGTGTGGGCCCATGTGCCCACATGGCAATAGCAGGGTACATCCGCTTAGGGAGACACACAAGTTGGTCCTTTTTCCAGAGACCATTGTCCATACATGCTCCATCAGCCTTCCACTGCTTCACCTCTTCCTTTGGAGATATTCTCTGCATCGTCATTAAACAGTCTCGCGGGGTCCGGCAGAAAACCTCAGTCTGGCATAGATCATCAGGTTCCTGTAGAGTCAGTGTTTACGCTGAGAGCGTGTGGTCACCATAGTTGGTATGGTTAGTTCAACAGACAGAAGAGCAGCGGCTTTTGCTTGCATATCCGCAAAGGCGTTACCAACAGTCTGTGGACTGTTCCTAGGGCCGTGAGCCTTGACCTTGATAATGGCCACCTGGGTAGGTAGTTTGATTGAGTCCATGAGGGTTTTAACAGCTTCAGCATTCTTCACTGGAGTTCCGGCGGTAGTAACAAATCCTCGATTAGCCCATAGGGCTCCGAAATCATGAGCAATACCCAATGCATACTGTGAGTCCGTGTATATATTAGCCCCCCTGTCCTTGGCCAGAACACATGCAGTAGACAGAGCCTGAAATTCTGCTTCTTGTCCTGACAGGGTGGGAGGGAGTGCACTCCGTGCAATACAGTGTCTTCCGTAGTAACAGCGTATCCGGTGTGGAATCTGCCAAAATCATCACCATATCTTGAACAGTCTTTCAGGGCATTGTAGAGAGGTAGCATTATGCGGGATGCGTCCGGTATTCACTGACAACAATAAATACATAGTCCAAGGAAACACTGGAGTTCAGTCTCATCTTTTGGAAATGGAAGGGAGCTGATGGCTATTTTTCTTTCTTCTGTGAGGTGTCTGGCACCCTGAAGGAGACAGTGACCCAAAAATATCACTTGACCAAGGCAGAACCGAAGTTTCGAGGCCGAAACCTGACAGTCCAGATCTGCCAGATACTTGCAAAAACTAACAGTGGCAACAATGGCTTCCTGCTCTGTCTGTACACACAACAAAAGATTACCCACATACTGAAGCAACGTGACATAGGGATATTCTAACTGCCAGGGTTAAAGACACTCGCCCATATATTTTTTGCAAACTGATTGGGAAAAGGCGTGTAAGATACACATCTCATTATATTCATCTGCATAGGGGTTATATAACGTAAATACCATTTGACCATCATCTTGGAATTGTATTCTGGAGTGGAACTGTGATAATAAATCTGCCCCCAGTAAATTTACCGGACATGAGGGAGAGATTACGAACTGAGCAGTAACTTCAGGGAAAGGTCCCACAGGGATGGGTTTTGTGAGAGTATATTTATTGGGTCTGCCATCTACTCTAATTAAAACAAGCTCTTGATCTGAGAATTAACATAGCGAGGGTGATTCCCAGACATAGGGTTAAAATGAATATTGGAGTATGAGACTGGATTTGTGTAAGGGAGGGGGAGGGCAGGAGCTGGAGCCTGGGCCACTGATAAGGAAGGGAGCTGTGTTCTTGAAGCTGCGGGGGCTAGAGAGCGAGTAAAAAAATCACTGCAGCTGTTGATTTAACCCTTGATATCACTGCTGATACAGAATGGGTTAAGTTCTTCTGGAAACTTTGTACTACTTTTTTTTTTTTTTTCTTCAATGCATCGTCTGGAATGGAAGTCTCAATATCGGATCTGACTGACATTATTGCCTCTTTCAATTCAGGTTTGAGGCTGGGACATCAAAGCTACCACATAAAGGTGTGAATGGGCTTTATTATACAGTGAAAACCCCAAATCTTTAAGTACTACCATAAGACGCCCATAGAACTTCTCGGCAAACCAGGATATATTGGTGCCTTGGGGTTAAGGGGCACAGAGCTTACAGTTGGGAGAAGAGGCTTAATTTCCTGGGGAGGGACCATATTACCTAACAGGGAGCCCCCCCTGTACCAAATTTCTTATTGTTTGCTTTCCCAACACATTAATCCCAGTCACTTTCTCAGTTCCTTTTTGTACCACAAAACATCCAGTTTTTTTTTGTCATAGCAATAGACAACTTTTCCTTTTTCAACGTAACAAAAACAAATCCGAATTCACTTTCTCTGTTAATCCTTAATTTGCTATATATCAACCATTCAACTTGAAGCAGATGAGTCTTTTACCAATCTTTCAATTACACTGATAACCAAACGATCTCTTTCAAGTTTCCTTCTAAAACAAAACACCATATTTCACTTTAAACTTACAATAATTCTTTCTACTTTAATACAATATTGTACTATTGCTTTAAATAAAGCACAGATCTTCCAGTACATATTACACAAGGATAGAAAATTCAGAGAGGACGCAGCATTGTGCCCCCTCCATACCAGAAACACAGAACAGATAAGAACATCACAGCATTCCTCAACACAAAAGAAAGCAATAGCGCAGCTGTTTGACCCCTCCCATCGGATATTTTGGAAATCTATACACAGAAACGGAATACAGCAGTTCTCAGACTTAATTAATTTCTACAAAACCTTCATCACACAATTCATATGCCAGAACACCTTAGAAAAACCAATGATTGAGAATATTTTCCTCATCTTTGGGCTAACAGTATCAGATTCAACACACAAATTCAAAGTCTTCTCTTACTTCCATGGAAACATGATTCTCCTTTAGAGCTAAATATCCTTACTTTGTTGTGCACAATACCGAAAGGCCTTTACGGTTTGTTCCACTGGGTCTCTCTGTCCCCCGCTGGGACAAACCAAAAACGCGGTACTCAGTGAAAGGAGGAGGGCGTCTTAGACTTCCCTCCGAATACCTCTGGATATATATATTGTATACTTCTATATATTCCTGAGTTACGTATCCTACCCAATCTTCGATCACCTCACCGCGCCTGATTCTAACAATGATCAGGAATTCAGGATATTTTGACTATAAAGAGAATTACATCACTGGTCAATCCAGGGTGTCCGTCCCTTATGAGGTACGGTTCGAGCACTGGGCTCCCAACGGAACTACACCTCTATATGATTCCACCCAAAAATCACCCACCATCGGGGACAAACCTCAGATCCTCTTTGCAGCAATAAACACAGGAAAACCACACCAAACGGTCAGTCTGGACAGTATAACTGCCAACTTACCGTGGTTGTTGTGGGGGATGATCAGTCCCAATTTTCCAGTGCCTGTGTCCGATCCGAGGGTCCTTTGTCTTGTTGTCCTCCGGGGGGCAGAGGCGTTCCTGTTTGGGGCCCCACATTTTCGGGCGCCAAGCTGTTGAGGGAGGATCTAAATTGATCCTTCACGGTTGACTCAGTGATTTCCAAATTAATCTACAGGGCGTTGCCGGCAACTGAAAATGACCAGACGGAGACTCGTGCCTCTGTGTGGGGGATCGAGCAGATCTCTGGGCCCCCGTTTATTGTGTATGAGTTTTCATAGTCATAGAAATTATACTTCAACCAATAAGCATAAGAATACGCTCACAATTCTTAACCTATAAGAATACAGGAAGAACTTAACCCATGAGGATACAGGAAAAATGGAAACTACAGATATGGTCATGTCTTTTTGGCATAGAAAAACATATTAACAGATGCCTCAGTCTTGTATAGCGATACACCCACGAGTCTCTTATCTGGCTCACTCGAGTTAGAATACTCAAGGTCTTTATACTAATTATGAACCATAGACTAGCTGAATAACAAAATGTTAAATTCGTGAGAAACAGAACAGTTACTTCATAGCAGCTGTAACCTTCTAACTAAATAAATAACAGAATTTATCTTTAACCAACAACAAAATGGAGTCAAAGCACAAAATGGAGAATCTTTCATAATTTGTTCCTTCACAGTCTGACTATGGGGATGCTGCCTTATTACATGGTCTGACTATGGGGGTGCTGCCTTATTACATGGTCTGACTATGGGGATGCTGCCTTATTACAGGGTCTGACTATGGCGATGCTGCCTTATTACAGGGTCTGACTATGGGGATGCTGTCTTATTACAGGGTCTGACTATGGGGATGCTGCCTTATTACAGGGTCTGACTATGGGGGTGCAGCCTTATTACAGGGTCTGACTATGGGGGTGCAGCCTTATTACAGGGTCTGACTATGGGGGATGTCTTATTACAGGGTCTGTCTATGGCGATGCTGCCTTATTACAGGGTCTGACTATGAGGATGCTGCCTTATTACATGGTCTGACTATGGGGATGCTGCCTTATTACAGGGTCTGACTATGGGGATGCTGCCTTATTACAGGGTCTGACTATGGGGGTGCTGCCTTATTACAGGGTCTGACTATAGGGGAGCTGCCTTATTACAGGGTCTGACTATGGGGGTGCTGCCTTATTACATGGTCTGACTATGGGGATGCTGCCTTATTACAGGGTCTGACTATGGGGATGCTGCCTTATTACAGGGTCTGACTATGGGGGTGCTGCCTTATTACATGGTCTGACTATGGGGGTGCTGCATTATTACAGGGTCTGACTATGGGGATGCTGCCTTATTACATGGTCTGACTATGGGGGTGCTGTCCTATTACAGGGTCTGACTATGGGGCCTGTCTTAATACATGGTCTGACTATGGGGGTGCTGCATTATTACAGGGTCTGACTATGGGGGTGCTGCCTTATTACAGGGTTTAAGGGAGTGCTGCCTTATTACATGGTCTGACTATGGGGGTGTTGCATTATTACAGGGTCTGCCTATGGGGGTGCTGCATTATTACAGAGTCTGCCTATGGGAGCTGCCTTATGCTATAGAGTCTGCCTATGAGGAGTGCAATATACTTTATTGAGGACTATCTGGTGCATTATACTATGGAGACTATCAAGGGGGCCATCATACAGTGTGGAGATTACAGTGAGGGGGCCATCATACAGTGTTGGAGCCATCAAACAGTTTGGGGGCTACTAAGGGGTCAGTATACTGTGTGGGTGGTACTATACAGTGAGGGGGCATCATGATAATTATAGGGGAGCTGTACAGGGGGAGACTTGGAACATTATTAAATGTAAAGTGGGCACTTATTGTTATAGGGGAACTCAGGTTACTGTGACTATCAAAGGGGCACACAGGGCAATATTACTTTCTAGGGGGCAAAATGTGGGCACTGTTTTCTAGGGCACTTGCGCCTGGCATTACTATATTATAGAGGGTTACTTTAGAATTTAGAAGGCACAGAGAACCACACAGCAGGTGAAGTAATAGCTACATATACGGCAGCAGCGGCTCAGTATCGGGGTATCAGGTGCAGTAATAGGGATACATACGGCAGCAGCGGCTCAGAATTGAGGTATCAGGGGCAGCAATAGGGACACATACGGCAGCAGCGGCTCAGTATTGGGGTATCAGGTGCAGTAATAGGGACACATACAGCAGCAGCCGCTCAGTATTGGGGTATCAGGTGCAGTAATAGGGACACATACAGCAGCAGCGGCTGAGTATTGGGGTATCAGGTGCAGTAATAGGGACACATACGGCAGCAGCGGCTCAGTATTGGGGTATCAGGGGCAGTAATAGGGACACATGGCAGCAGCGGCTCAGTATTGGGGTATCAGGGGCAGTAATAGGGACACATACGGCAGCAGTGGCTCAGTATTGGGGTATCAGGTGAAGTAATAGCTACACATACGGCAGCAGCGGCTCAGTATTGGGGTATCAGGGGCAGTAATAGGGACACATACGGCAGCGGCTCAGTATTGGGGTATCAGGTGCAGTAATAGGGACACATACGGCAGCAGCGGCTCAGTATCGGGGTATCAGGTGCAGTAATAGGGATGCATACGGAAGCAGCGGCTCAGTATTGGGGTATCAGGTGAAGTAATAGGGACACATACGGCAGCAGCAGCTCAGTATTGAGGTATCAGGTGCAGTAATAGGGACACATACGGCAGCAGCCGCTCAGTACTGGTATATCAGGTGCAGTAATAGGGACACATACGGCAGCAGCGGCTCAGTATTGGGGTATCAGGTGCAGTAATAGGGACACATACGGCAGCAGTGGCTCAGTATTGGGGTATCAGGTGCAGTAATAGGGACACATACGGCAGCAGCGGCTCAGTATTGGGGTATCAGGTGCAGTAATAGGGACACATACGGCAGCAGTGGCTCAGTATTGGGGTATCAGGTGCAGTAATAGGGACACATACGGCAGCAGCGGCTCAGTATTGGGGTATCAGGTGCAGTAATAGGGACACATACGGCAGCAGAGGCTCAGTATTGGGGTATCAGGGGCAGTAATAGGGTCACATGGTAGCAGAGGCTGACCCTATTACTGCCCCTGATATCCCAATACTGAGCCGCTGCTGCCGTATGTGTCCCTATTACTGCACCTGATACCCCAATACTGAGCCGCTGCTGCTGTATGTGTCCTTATTACTGCCCCTGATGTTGTGAATTCCGTTCTGGAGCTCCCTCCTGTGGTTGCTAATGGTATTTTTGTGAGTTCTGCCCTTGGGCTCCCTCTGGTGGTTTCGAGTGGAACTGCTGCTCCTTTAGGTAGCTGTAGCAGCTGCCTTCACTAATCGCCTTGCCTGGGTTTGTTATTTAAACCTGCTCTGGGCTTTAGTTCATGCCTGCTGTCAATGTTCTTGGTTGGATTTGGTTCTCTCCTTGGAATTTTCATATGGCCAGTCCTTGTCTGCAAAAGATAAGTTTTTGCCAGTTTTTGTTTGTCCATTTGTTTGGACTCTATTGCTTTGCATTTATGTCTCTTTTTGTCCAGCTTTCCAAGAGAAAGAAAAGATGGTCGACAGCACTCACAGCTTGGAGCGCCCGTCCAGGTCCAGGGAACCCACTAGGACCATAGAAGACTCAGACAATAGAATGACAGCGCTCCATCAGGGTGTAAAGTCGAAACGAAAAAGTTTATTGAGCCATCCAACAGCAACGTTTCGACCCAATGGGTCTTTGTCAAGCATACAACAGAGTGCACAGGTGTGGCTTTAAATAGTGTGTGTGTCACGCAGGACACCAATCACCATCAAGCCGCCCTCCAACATGTTTAACATATAATACAGATTAAAAACAGACATCAGACATGTACATGTTAAAAGTTCCCAACCGTCAGTACTCATAATATATATGGCAAGTCGATATCCCTGCAGTATAGATATATATAAAAGTAAATAAAGAGTCTCCGGCAGTCACAGGATCATAATAGCAGCCTTATCCAATCCCCACAAGACCACATGGCTACCTGTAAACAAAGCAGAGCCAATAAGCTCCATGCTTCCATAAGCATGGACCCATACGTCATTGCCGGGGAGTCCTCAGCTGTTGTCTGAAGATCCACGGCGCCGCGCTAATGGAACGCATGCGCAACTGTCCGAACCAGCCCCTCTCACGTGACCGTGCCAGGGCCCGCCTCCAAACATAGCGCGTCACGTATCTACCCAATGCGGCGCCCCGAGAAGCCAGAAGCGGTTGCTAAGGTAACTAAGACCAAGGAGTCCATAGCCGCTACCTAGGATACCGCAACGCAGTGCTAAGGGAGCGCATGCGTTCCATTAGCGCGGCGCCGTGGATCTTCAGACAACAGCTGGGGACTCCCCGGCAATGACGTATGGGTCCTTTGGACTTGGTAGGAGCCCCGGGATTCGTCGGGAGGGCACTTCCTGAGACTAGTGATTGGCGACATTAGTGGGCATGGAGCTTATGGAAGCATGGAGCTTATTGGCTCTGCTTTGTTTACAGGTAGCCATGTGGTCTTGTGGAGATTGGATAAGGCTGCTATTATGATCCTGTGACTGCCGGAGACTCTTTATTTACTTTTATATATATCTATACTGCAGGGATATCGACTTGCCATATATATTATGAGTACTGACGGTTGGGAACTTTTAGCATGTACATGTCTGATGTCTGTTTTTAATCTGTATTATATGTTAAACATGTTGGAGGGCGGCTTGATGGTGATTTGTGTCCTGCGTGACACACACACTATTTAAAGCCGCACCTGTGCACTCTGTTGTATGCTTGACAAAGACCCATTTTGTCGAAACGTTGCTGTTGGATGGCTCAATAAACTTTTTCGTTTGGACTTTACACCCTGATGGAGCGCTGTCATTCTATTGTCTGAGTTTTTGTCCAGCTTGTCACTATGTCTTATTCAGGCTAGCTGGAAGCTCTGGGAAAGCAGATTTGCCCCTCCACACCGTGAGTCGGTGTGGAGTTCATTTTTGTAAACTCTGCGTGGATTTTGTAGTTTTTATACTGACCGCACAGTATCCTTTTCTCTCTGTCTATCTAGTTTAGTATTGGCCTCCTTTGCTGAATTCTGATTTCATTTCTGTGTACGTCATTTCCCTCTCCATTCACAGTCCATATTTGTGGGGGGCTATCTTTCCTTTTGGGGGTTTTCTCTGAGGCAAGATAGCTTTCTATTTCCTTCTTTAGGGGTAGTTATTTCTTAGGCTGTGAAGAGGTGTCTAGGGAGAGTCAGGAACATCCCACGGCTATTTCTAGTGTTGTTGTTAGGATTAGGGACTGCGGTCAGTAGAGATACCACCTTCTCAGAGCTCGCTCCATGTTGCGTTTTAGCCACCAGGTCATATCAGTGTGGCCTCTTAACCACCAGGTCATAACAGTACAGCAGGCCAGAAAGGAATTAAATGCATCTCAAAAGAAGGAAAAGAAAGTTCTGAACCATTTTTTTTTCTGTGCTCTGTTCTGTCTTTTTTTTCCTCTTGATATCTGGGTGGTGCTGGATATATGCTCTGGTATGGAGGTTCAGAGTTTGTTTTCTCGTGTGGATCAAACTTGCTGCAAGAGTCCAGAGTATCCAAGATTATATTGTCCAGACTCCGGCTCTAGAGCCTAGAATTCCTACTCCTGATTTGTTTTTTGGGGACAGATCCAAGTTTTTGAACTTTAAAAATAGCTGTAAATTGTTTTTTGCTTTGAAACCCCGTTCTTCTGGTGATCCCATTCAGCAAGTAAAAATCATCATATCCTTACTGCGTGGAGATCCTCAAGACTGGGCTTTTGCTCTTGAAACAGGGGATCCGGCATTGTTGAGTGTGGATGCATTTTTTCAAGCGCTCGGATTGTTGTATGACGAACCTAACTCTGTAGAGCATGCTGAGAAAACACTGTTGGCCCTGTGTCAGGGTCAAGAAGCATCAGAGTTATACTGCCAGAAATTTAGAAAATGGTCTGTGCTCACTAAGTGGAATGAAGAGGCTCTGGCTGCTATTTTCAGAAAAGGTCTTTCTGAAACCCTTAAAGATGATATGGTGGGCTTTTCTACGCCTACCGGTTTGAGAGAATCTATGTCTCTAGCCATTCAGATTGATCGGCGCTTGCGTGAGCGCAAGGTGGTGCACCATATGGCAGTGTCCTCTGAGCAAAGTCCTGACTCTATGCAATGTGATAGGATTTTGACTAGAGCAGAAAGACAGAAATTCAGACGTCAGAATGGCCTGTGTTTTTACTGTGGTGATTTTGCTCATGCTATTTCTGATTGCCCTAAGCATACTAGGAGGGTTCCTGGGTCTGTTACCATTAGTACTGTACAGCCTAAATTTCTCTTGTCTGTTACCCTGATTTGCTCATTGTCGTCCTTTTCTGTTATGGCATTTGTGGATTCTGGCGCTGCCCTGAACTTAATGGACTTAGAATTTGCCAAGCGCTGTGGTTTTTCCTTGGAGCCTTTGCAGAGTCCTATTCCCTTAAGGGGGATTGATGCTACGCCATTGTCCAAGAATAAACCTCAGTATTGGACTCAGTTAACCATGTACATGGCTCCAGCACATCAGGAAAATATTCGCTTTTTGGTGTTGCATAATTTGCATGATGTTGTTGTGCTGGGTTTTCCATGGTTACAGGTACATAACTCAGTGCTGGATTGGAGATCTATGTCTGTAACTGGTTGGGGTTGTCAGGGGATACATAGTGATATTCCTTTGATGTCCATTTCCTCGTCCCCTTCTTCTGAAGTTCCTGAGTTTTTGTCGGATTTCCAGGATGTATTTGATGAGCCCAAGTCCAGTTCCCTGCCTCCTCATAGGGACTGCGATTGTGCCATTAATTTGATTCCTGGCTGTAAGTTCCCTAAGGGCCGACTTTTCAATCTGTCTGTGCCAGACCATGCCGCTATGCGGAGTTATGTAAATTCGCCCGTCTTCGTCACCGTTGGGAGCGGGATTTTTTTTTGTTGCCAAGAAGGATGGCTCCTTGAGATCCTGTATAGATTATCGCCTTCTCAATAAGATCACTGTCAAATTCCAGTACCCTTTACCTTTACTTTCTGATTTGTTTGCTCGGATTAAGGGTGACATTTTTGCCGTTGGCCGAGTTTGCCCTTAATAATCGGGCTAGTTCTGCTACCTTGGTTTCGCCTTTCTTTTGTAACTTCAGGTTTTCATCCTTGTTTTTCTTCAGGGCAGCTTGAGCCTTCTGACTGTCCTGGTGTGGATTCCGTGGTGGACAGGTTGCAGCAAATTTGGACTCATGTGGTGGACAATTTGACGTTGTCTCAGGAAAAGGCTCAACGTTTTGCTAACCGTCGTCGGTGTGTTGGTCCCCGGCTTCGTGTTGGTGATTTGGTCTGGTTGTCTTCTCGTCATGTTCCTATGAAGGTTTCTTCACCTAAGTTCAAGCCTCGCTTTATTGGGCCTTATAAGATTTCTGAAATTATCAATCCAGTGTCTTTTCGTTTGGCCCTTCCAGCTTCCTTTTCCATTCATAATGTGTTCCATAGATCCTTGTTGCGGAGATATGTGGTACCGATGGTTCCCTCCGTTGATCCTCCTGCTCCGGTGTTGGTTGAGGGGGAATTGGAATATGTGGTGGAGAAGATTTTGGATTCTCGTTTTTCGAGGCGGAAGCTTCAGTATCTGGTCAAGTGGAAGGGTTATGGCCAGGAGGATAATTCTTGGGTTGTTGCCTCCGATGTTCATGCTGCCGATTTGGTTCGTGCTTTCCATTTGGCTCGTCCTGATCGGCCTGGGAGCTCTGGTGAGGGTTCGGTGACCCCTCCTCAAGGGGGGGGTACTCTTGTGAATTCCGTTCTGGAGCTCCCTCCTGTGCTTGCTAATGGTATTTTTGTGAGTTCTGCCCTTTGGGCTCCCTCTGGTGGTTTCGAGTGGAACTGCTGCTCCTTTAGGTAGCTGTAGCAGCTGCCTTCACTAATCGCCTTGCCTGGGTTTGTTATTTAAACCTGCTCTGGGCTTTAGTTCATGCCTGCTGTCAATGTTCTTGGTTGGATTTGGTTCTCTCCTTGGAATTTTCATATGGCCAGTCCTTGTCTGCAAAAGATAAGTTTTTGCTAGTTTTTGTTTGTCCATTTGTTTGGACTTTATTGCTTTGCATTTATGTCTCTTTTTGTCCAGCTTGTCACTATGTCTTATTCAGGCTAGCTGGAAGCTCTGGGAAAGCAGATTTGCCCCTCCACACCGTGAGTCGGTGTGGAGTTCATTTTTGGAAACTCTGCGTGGATTTTGTAAACTCTGCGTTTCATTTTTGGAAACTCTGCGTGGATTACTACACCTGATACCCCAATACTGAGCCGCTGCTGCCGTATGTGTCCCTATTACTGCACCTGATACCCCAATACTGAGCCGCTGCTGCCATACGGCATATTACCGCATACAGTAGAAGGTGCAGCCAGGAGAGGAAGCAGCGACAGCCAACGAGGGAGCCGGGTGAGTATTTTCAGAACAGCGGGGGGGCGCACAAAGGGTGGGGACATGGACCTTTATTTTATACACGAAAAACCACAAAAAGAATGGATTATTCATATCTTCTTTACAGCAAACGCTGCTGCACAGAAGATATGAATCGCGGCTTCAGCACCATGTGGGGGGGACAGCGCTTACTGGAGCGCTGTCTCCTGCACGGCACACGGACTGCACATGGACAACGTCCGTGTGCGGTATGTGTTTTACACGGACCCATTGACTTTAATGGGTCCGTATAATACGTGCGCTCCCACGAACACTGACATGTCTCCGTGTTTAGCACACGGAGACACAGTCTGCAAAAAATCAATGACATCTGCACAGATGAATTGATTTCAATGTGTCTACCTGTGTCAGTGTCTCACGTACCGGAGCCACTGACGTGTGAAACCGGCCAAAGGCCGGCGTCACACTCAGTGTAAGACAATACGGTCCGTATATTACGGCCGTAATACGCTGAAAAGTCCCCAAAAAAGTGGTCTGTAGCTCCTCCGTAGGCAGGGTGTGTCAGCGTATTTTGCGCATGGCATCCTCCGTATGTAATCCGTATGGCATCCGTACTGCGTGTTTTTCTCGCAGGCTTGCAAAACCAACACATGGCTATACAAGGGATCCATGTGTTTAAAAAAAAAATTATATATATATACTGTCTATATATATATATATATATATATATATATATATGTGTCAATAGACACATATATGTATATATATTATTACTTCATACAGCGCTAGATAGCTTTAAAGCTGGTAATTCAATTACCGGCTTTTGCTATCTCCTTCCTAAACCCGACATGATATGAGACCTGGTTTACATACAGTAAACCATCTCATATCACCTTTTTTTTTTGCATATTCCACACTACTAATGTTAGTAGTGTGTATATGCAAAATTTGGCCGTTCTAGCTATTAAATTAAAGGGTTAAATGGCGGAAAAAATTGGCGTGGGCTCCCGCGCAATTTTCTCCACCAGAGTAGTAAAGCCAGTGACTGAGGGCAGATATTAACCCCTCTGTGACCTTAGACGTACTATCCCGTCGAGGTGCCCTGGGCTTATCTGACCCTGGACGGGATAGTACGTCATAGCCGATCGGCCGCGCTCACGGGGGGAGCGCGGCCGATCGCGGCCGGGTGTCAGCTGCTTATCGCAGCTGACATCCGGCACTATGTGCCAGGAGCGGTCACGGACCGCCCCCGGCACATTAACCCCTGGCACACCGCGATCAAAGATGATTGCGATGTGCCGGCGGTACAGGGAAGCACCGCGCAGGGAGGGGGCTCCCTGCGGGCTTCCCTGAGCCCCCCGCAGCAACGCGATGTGATCGCGTTGCTGCGAGGGTCTCCTCACCTCCCTCCCTGCTCGAGCCCCGGATCCAAGATGGCCGCGGATCCGGGTCCTGCAGGGAGGGAGGTGGCTTCACAGAGCCTGCTCAGAGCAGGCACTGTGAAGCAGCCTGCACTCCTATCAGATCAGTGATCTGACAGAGTGCTGTGCAAACTGTCAGATCACTGATCTGTGATGTCCCCCCCTGGGACAAAGTAAAAAAGTAAAAAAAAAAATTTCCAAATGTGTAAAAAAAATAAAAAAAAATATTCCAAAATAATGAAAAAAAAAAAATATATTATTCCCATAAATACATTTCTTCATCTAAATAAAAAAAAAAAACCAATAAAAGTACACATATTTAGTATCGCCGCGTCCGTAACGGCCCGACCTATAAAACTGGCCCACTAGTTAACCCCTTCAGTAAACACCGTAAGAAAAAAAAAAAAAAAACGAGGCAAAAAACAACGCTTTATTATCATACCGCCGAACAAAAAGTGGAATAACACGCGATCAAAAGGACAGATATAAATAACCATGGTACCGCTGAAAGCGTCATATTGTCCCGCAAAAAAAGAGCCGCCATACAGCATCATCAGCAAAAAAATAAAAAAGTTATAGTCCTGAGAATAAAGCGATGCAAAAATAATTATTTTTTCTGTAAAATAGTTTTTATCGTATAAAAGCACCAAACCATAAAAAAATGATATAAATGAGGTATCGCTGTAATCGTACTGACCCGAAGAATAAAACTGATTTATCAATTTTACCAAACGCGGAACGGTATAAACGCCTCCCCCAATAGAAATTCATGAATAGCTGGCTTTTGGTCATTCTTCCTAACAAAAATCGGAATAAAAAGCGATAAAAAAATGTCACGTGCCCAAAAATGTTTTCAATAAAAACGTCAACTCGTCCCGCAAAAAACAAGACCTCACATGACTCTGTGGACCAAAATATGGAAAAATTATAGCTCTCAAAATGTGGTATTGCAAAAAATATTTTTTGCAATAAAAAGGGTCTTTCAGTGTGTGACGGCTGCCAATCATAAAAATCCGCTAAAAAACCCGCTATAAAAGTAAATCAAACCCCCCTTCATCACCCCCTTAGTTAGGGAAAAATAAAAAAAAATGTATTTATTTCCATTTTCCCATTAGGGCTAGGGTTAGGGCTAGGGTTAGGGCTAGGGTTAGGGCTAGGGTTAGGGTTAGGGCTAGGGTTAGGGCTAGGGTTAGGGCTAGGGTTAGGGCTAGGGTTAGGGCTAGGGTTAGGGCTAGGGTTAGGGCTAGGGTTAGGGCTAGGGTTAGGGTTAGGGCTAGGGTTAGGGCTAGGATTAGGGTTAGGGTTAGGGTTGGGGCTACAGTTAGGGTTGGGGCTAAAGTTAGGGTTAGGGTTTAGATTACATTTACAGTTGGGAATAGGGTTGGGATTAGGGTTAGGGGTGTGTCAGGGTTAGAGGTGTGGTTAGGGTTACCGTTGGAATTAGGGTTAGGGGTGTGTTTAGATTAGGGTTTCAGTTATAATTGGGGGGTTTCCACTGTTTCGGCACATCAGGGGCTCTCCAAACACGACATGGCGTCCGATCTCAATTCCAGCCAATTCTGCGTTGAAAAAGTAAAACAGTGCTCCTTCCCTTCCGAGCTCTCCTGTGTGCCCAAACAGGGGTTTACCCCAACATATGGGGTATCAGCGTACTCAGGACAAATTGGACAACAACTTTTGTGGACCAATTTCTCCTGTTACCCTTGGGAAAATACAAAACTGGGGGCTAAAAAATAATTTTTGTGGGAAAACAAAAAGATTTTTTATTTTCACGGCTCTGCGTTATAAACTGTAGTGAAACACTTGGGGGTTCAAAGTTCTCACAACACATCTAGATAAGTTCATTGAGGGGTCTAGTTTCCAATATGGGGTCACTTGTGGGGGGTTTCTACTGTTTAGGTACATTAGGGGCTCTGCAAACGCAATGTGACGCCTGCAGACCAATCCATCTAAGTCTGCATTCCAAATGATGCTCCTTCCCTTCCGAGCCCTCCCATGCGCCCAAACGGTGGTTCCCCCCCACATATCGGGTATCAGCGTACTCAGGACAAATTGGACAACAACTTTTGTGGACCAATTTCTCCTGTTACCCTTGGGAAAATACAAAACTGGGGGCTAAAAAATAATTTTTGTGGGAAAACAAAAAGATTTTTTATTTTCACGGCTCTGCGTTATAAACTGTAGTGAAACACTTGGGGGTTCAAAGTTCTCACAACACATCTAGATAAGTTCATTGAGGGGTCTAGTTTCCAATATGGGGTCACTTGTGGGGGGTTTCTACTGTTTAGGTACATTAGGGGCTCTGCAAACGCAATGTGACGCCTGCAGACCAATCCATCTAAGTCTGCATTCCAAATGATGCTCCTTCCCTTCCGAGCCCTCCCATGCGCCCAAACGGTGGTTCCCCCCCACATATCGGGTATCAGCGTACTCAGGACAAATTGGACAACAACATTTAGGGTCCAATTTCTCCTGCTAACCTTGGAAAAATACAAAACTGGGGGCTAAAATATAATTTTTGTGGAAAAAAAAATATTTTTTATTTGCATGGCTCTGCGTTATAAACTGTAGTGAAATACTTGGGGGTTCAAAGCTCTCACAACACATCAAGATGAGTTCCTTAGGGGGTCTACTTTCCAAAATGGTGTCACTTGTGGGGGGTTTCTACTGTTTAGGTACATTAGGGGCTCTGCAAACGCAATGTGACGCCTGCAGACCATTCCATCTAAGTCTGCATTCCAAATGGCGCTCCTTCCCTTCCGAACCCTCCCATGCGCCCAAACGGTGGTTCCCCCCCACATATGGGGTATCAGCGTACTCAGGACAAATTGGACAACAACTTTTGTGGTCCAATTTCTCCTCTTACCCTAGGGAAAATACAAAACTGGGGGCTAAAAAATAATTTTTGTGGGAAAAAAATTTTGTTTTATTTTTATGGCTCTGCATTATAAACTTCTGTGAAGCCCTTGGTGGGTCAAAGTGCTCACCACACATCCAGATAAGTTCCTTAGGGGGTCTACTTTCCAAAATGGTGTCACTTGTGGGGGGTTTCAATGTTTAGGCACATCAGTGGCTCTCCAAACGCAACATGGCGTCCCATCTCAATTCCTGTCAATTTTGCATTGAAAAGTCAAACGGCGCTCCTTCCCTTCCGAGCTCTCCCATGCGCCCAAACAGTGGTTTACTGCCACATATGGGGTATCAGCGTACTCGGGACAAATTGGACAACAACTTTTGAGGTCCAATTTCTTCTCTTACCCTTGGAAAAATAAAAAATTGGGGGCAAAAATATAATTTTTGTGAAAAAATATGATTTTTTATTTTTACGGTTCTGCATTATAAACTTCTGTGAAGCACTTGGTGGGTCAAAGTGCTCACCACACCTCTAGATAAGTTCCTTAGGGGGTCTACTTTCCAAAATGGTGTCACTTGTGGGGGGTTTCAATGTTTAGGCACATCAGTGGCTCTCCAAACGCAACATGGCGTCCCATCTCAATTTCTGTCAATTTTGCATTGAAAAGTCAAACTGCGCTCCTTCCCTTCCGAGCTCTCCCATGCGCCCAAACAGTGGTTTACTGCCACATATGGGGTATCAGCGTACTCAGGACAAATTGGACAACAACTTTTGAGGTCCAATTTCTTCTCTTACCCTTGGAAAAATAAAAAATTGGGGGCAAAAATATAATTTTTGTGAAAAAATATGATTTTTTATTTTTACGGTTCTGCATTATAAACTTCTGTGAAGCACTTGGTGGGTCAAAGTGCTCACCACACATCCAGATAAGTTCCTTAGGGGGTCTACTTTCCAAAATGGTGTCACTTGTGGGGGGTTTCAATGTTTAGGCACATCAGTGGCTCTCCAAACGCAACATGGCGTCCCATCTCAATTCCTGTCAAGTTTGCATTGAAAAGTCAAATAGCGCTCCTTCCCTTCCGAGCTCTCCCATGCGCCCAAACAGTGGTTTACTGCCACATATGGGGTATCAGCGTACTCAGGACAAATTGGACAACAACTTTTTGGGTCCAATTTCTCCTGTTACCCTTGGTAAAATAAAACAAATTGGAGCTGAAGTAAATTTTTTGTGTAAAAAAGTTAAATGTTCATTTTTATTTAAACATTCCAAAAATTCCTATTAAACACCTGAAGGGTTAATAAACTTCTTGAATGTGGTTTTGAGCACCTTGAGGGGTGCAGTTTTTAGAATGGTGTCACACTTGGGCATTTTCTATCATATAGACCCCTCAAAATGACTTCAAATGAGACGTGGTCCCTAAAAAAAAATGGTGTTGTAAAAATGAGAAATTGCTGGTCAACTTTTAACCCTTATAACTCCCTAACAAAAAAAAAAATTGGTTCCAAAATTATGCTGATGTAAAGGAGACATGTGGGAAATGTTACTTATTAAGTATTTTGTGTGACATATCTCTGTGATTTAATTGCATAAAAATTCAAAGTTTGAAAATTGCGAAATTTTCAAAATTTTCGCCAAATTTCCGTTTTTTTCACAAATAAACGCAGGTACTATCAAAGAAATTTTACCACTATCATGAAGTACAATATGTCACGAGAAAACAATGTCAGAATCACCAGGATCCGTTGAAGCGTTTCGGAGTTATAACCTCATAAAGGGACAGTGGTCAGAATTGTAAAAATTGGCCTGGTCATTAACGTGCAAACCACCCTTGGGGGTAAAGGGGTTAATAGCCTGGAGAGGGTCCATGGTTATTGGCCCCCCTGGCTAAAAACATCTGCCCCCAGCCACCCCAGAAAAGGCACATCTGGAAGATGCGCCTATTCTGGCACTTGGCCACTCTCTTCCCATTCCCGTGTAGCGGTGGGATATGGGGTAATGAAGGGTTAATGCCACCTTGCTATTGTAAGGTGACATTAAGCCAAATTAATAATGGAGAGGCGTCAATTATGACACCTATCCATTATTAATCCAATAGTAGTAAAGGGTGAAAAAATACACAAACACATTATTAAAAATTATTTTAATGAAAAAATCACAAAGGTTGTTGTAATAATTTATTCTACGCTCAATCCACTCACTGAAGACCCTCGATCTGTAACAAAGTCAAAATAATAAACCAACAATATCCATACCTTCCGAAGATCTGTAATGTCCAACGATGTAAATCCATCTGAAGGGGTTAAAATATTTTGCAGCCACGAGCCTTGCTAATGCAACGTTGTTCGTGGCTGCAAAATCCCGGGGAATGAAGGTAAAGTAGGTCAATGACCTATATTTACCTTCATTTGCGGTGAGGCGCCCTCTGCTGGTTGTACCTAGATCGTGGAAACTTTCCTAGAAAGCTCCCAGGCTCGAGTTCATATGAGGACAACCAGCAGAGGGCGCCTCTTATGAACTGCCATAGAAAGCCGTATAATACTGATCAGTAAAATACGGCAGATAGGAGCAGGGGCATAGAGAATAATTGTGCCGTTTGTTTGGCGAGTTTTACAGACGTATTTTCTGCGCTCTTACGTCCGTAAAACTCGCAAGTGTGACGGCGGCCAAAGTCTGTAAAACCATTTATCTCCAGGTAATTGGCTAAACAGGTCAGGTGTAAGGGGTAAAGGATCGAGAAGGTGAGCTGTGATTTTATTACTCTCTCTGAAGTCCAAGCATGGACGCCGCCCTCCATCCTATTACCAAAACCCCACAGCGACTGGAGAGGGGCATGGCCATATATGACCCTTAGCCGGACACTGGAAGGGGGTAAATAAGCGAGATTTCGGCATATTAGCTCCCGGTGTGGAGGCGATAGCACAATCATATGCCGCCATATACTAGACGTCCGGTAACCGGTAATAATTCCCTCATGTGTGGGGTCTATTTGTCTCCTGAGAAATCACACGTTACATTCCACACATAACATTGTGTAGAAAAGGCGGCGCGAGGTAATTGTGCCAGTAGTGAGGGCGAATAATGGCGGAAATGTCACTGACTGAGGAGAAGTCTCCATGTAGCGTCTTCACTGCGGATCACGTGACCCCTGACTCCTCCCCCTGTGACCTCATCACAGGTCCTGTGCGCACAGAGCAGCCATATATGTGGAGTGCGGCTCTGCAGGTGGAGGTATGTGGAGATTCCCCATTACTGAGCGCGGGGACATTAACCCCTTCTGCACGGAGACTCTTTTGGGGTTGTTGTTGCCACTTTATAAGAATCATAACGTTGTTGTTCTGTTTCCTGTAATAGATACATACGAGCCAACTATGGAGGACAGGAAGTGAGGGAGCGGATTGTTCTCCTAGTACAGGGCCCCTTTCTTGGCCCCACACAGTGTAATGCCCCCATTATGCCCTGTAAGCAGGGTTCTGCCCCACACCCAGCTGCCTCGGGCACTTTACCATCAGCTGGTACCTCAGATTCTTCCCCGCACATGATGCTCCATACTGTATAATGGCCACACATAGCTACTCCTACACACACGGCTCCTCCGTACACCTCGTACACACACGGCTCCGCTCCATACACCTCGTACACATGCGGCTCCTCTCCATACACCTCATACACACGGCTCCGCTCCGTACACCTCATACACACGGCTCCGCTCCGTACACCTCGTACACACGCGGCTCCACTCCATACACCTCGTACACACACGGCTCCGCTCCATACACCTCGTACACACACGGCTCCGCTCCATACACCTCGTACACACACGGCTCCGCTCCATACACCTCGTACACACACGGCTCCGCTCCATACACCTCGTACACACACAGCTCTGCTCCATACACCTCGTACACACACGGCTCCGCTCCATACACCTCGTACACACACGGCTCCGCTCCATACACCTCGTACACACACGGCTCCGCTCCATACACCTCATACACACACGGCTCCACTCCATACACATCATACACACACGGCTCCTCTCCATACACACACGGCTCCTCTCCGTACACACACGGCTCCGCTCCGTACACCTCGTACACACACGGCTCCGCTCCATACACCTCGTACACACACGGCTCCGCTCCATACACCTCATACACACACGGCTCCACTCCATACACCTCATACACACACGGCTCCTCTCCGTACACACACGGCTCCGCTCCGTACACCTCGTACACACACGGCTCCTCTCCGTACACACACGGCTCTGCTCCATACACCTCATACACACACGGCTCCGCTCCATACACCTCGTACACACACGGCTCCGCTCCATACACCTCGTACACACACGGCTCCGCTCCATACACCTCATACACACACGGCTCCTCTCCATACACCTCATACACACACGGCTCCGCTCCATACACCTCATACACACACGGCTCATCTCCATACACCTCGTACACATGCGGCTCCGCTCCATACACCTCATACACACAAGGCTCCGCTCCGTACACCTCGTACACATGCGGCTCATCTCCATACACCTCATACACATGTGGCTCCTCTCCATACACCTCGTACACACACGGCTCCTCTCCATACACCTCATGCACACTCGGCTCCGCTCCGTACACCTCATACACACACGGCTCCGCTCCGTACACCTCGTACACACGCGGCTCCACTCCATACACCTCGTACACACGCGGCTCCGCTCCATACACCTCATACACACACGGCTCCGCTCCATACACCTCGTACACACACGGCTCCTCTCCATACACCTCATACACACACGGCTCCACTCCATACACCTCATACACACACGGCTCCGCTCCGTACACCTCGTACACACGCGGCTCCACTCCATACACCTCGTACACACGCGGCTCTGCTCCATACACCTCATACACACACGGCTCCGCTCCATACACCTCGTACACACACGGCTCCTCTCCATACACCTCATACACACACGGCTCCACTCCATACACCTCATACACACACGGCTCCTCTCCGTACACACACTGCTCCGCTCCGTACACCTCGTACACACACAGCTCCGCTCCATACACCTCATACACACACAGCTCCATTCCATACACCTCATACACACACGGCTCCTCTCCGTACACACACAGCTCCGCTCCGTACACCTCGTACACACACGGCTCCTCTCCGTACACACACGGCTCTGCTCCATACACCTCATACACACACGGCTCCGCTCCATACACCTCGTACACACACGGCTCCGCTCCATACACCTCGTACACACACGGCTCCGCTCCATACACCTCATACACACACGGCTCCACTCCATACACCTCATACACACACGGCTCCTCTCCGTACACACACGGCTCCGCTCCGTACACCTCATACACACACGGCTCCTCTCCGTACACACACGGCTCCGCTCCGTACACCTCGTACACACACGGCTCCACTCCATACACCTCATACACGGCTCCTCTCCGTACACCTCGTACACACACGGCTCCTCTCCATACACGGCTCCGCTCCATACACCTCGTACACACACGGCTCCGCACCATACACCTCGTACACACACGGCTCCACTCCATACACGGCTCCACTCCATACACCTCATACACACACGGCTCCACTCCATACACCTCATACACACACGGCTCCTCTCCGTACACACACGGCTCCGCTCCGTACACCTCGTACACACACGGCTCCACTCCACACACCTCATACACACACGGCTCCACTTCATACACCTCATACACGGCTCCGCTCCATACACCTCATACACACATGGCTCCGCTCCATACACCTCATACACACACGGCTCGGCTCCGTACACCTCGTACACACACGACTCCTTTCCGTACACACACGGCTCCGCTCCATACACCTTGTACACACATGGCTCCACTCCATACACCTCATACACACACGGCTCCACTCCATACACCTCATACACACACGGCTCCACTCCATACACCTCATACACACATGGCTCCGCTCCATACACCTCATACACACACGGCTCCGCTCCATACACCTCATACACACACGGCTCCGCTCCATACACCTCGTACACACACGGCTCCTCTCCATACAGCTCATACACACACGGCTCCGCTCCATACACCTCATACACACACGGCTCCGCTCCATACACCTCATACACACACGGCTCCGCTCCATACACCTCATACACACACGGCTCCGCTCCATACACCTCATACACAGACGGCTCCACTCCATACACCTCATATACATGCGGCTCCGCTCCGTACACTCCATACACCTCATACACACACGGCTCCGCTCCATACACCTCATACACACACGGCTCCACTCTATACACCTCATACACACACGGCTCCTCTCCGTACACACACGGCTCCGCTCCGTACACCTCATACACACACGGCTCCTCTCCATACACCTCATACACACACGGATCCACTCCATACACCTCATATGCATGCGGCTCCGCTCCGTACACCTCGTACATACACGGCTCCTCTCCATACACCTCATACACACACGGCTCCGCTCCATACACCTCATACACACACGGCTCCGCTCCGTACACCTCGTACACACACGGCTCCTCTCCGTACACACACGGCTCCGCTCCATACACCTTGTACACACATGGCTCCACTCCATACACCTCGTACACACACCGCTCCACTCCATACACGGCTCCACTCCATACATCTCATACACACACGGCTCCGCTCCGTACACACACGGCTCCGCTCCATACACCTCATACACACACAGCTCCGCTCCATACACCTCATACACACACAGCTCCGCTCCATACACACACGGCTCCACTCCGTACACCTCGTACACTCGGCTCCGCTCCAAACACATTGCACACGCTGCTCCGCTCCATACACCTCGTACACACACAGCTCTGCTCTGTACACCTCATACACACACGGCTCCTCTCCATACATCTCGTACACACACGGCTCTGCTCCATACACCTCGTCCACACACGGCTCTGCTCCATACACCTCGTACACACACGGCTCTGCTCCATACACCTCGTACACACACGGCTCTGCTCCATACACCTCGTACACACGGCTCTGCTCCATACACCTCGTACACACGGCTCTGCTCCATACACCTTGTACACACACGGCTCCGCTCCGTACACCTCGTACACATTCAGCTCCACTCCATACACCTCAAACACACGGCTCTGCTCCATACACCTCGTACACACCCAGCTCTGCTCCATACACCTCATACACACGGCTCTGCTCCATACACCTCGTACACACCCAGCTCTGCTCCATACACACACAGCTCTGCTCCATACACCCCATACACACACAGCTCCGCTCCATACACCTCATACACACACAGCTCCGCTCCAGACACACACGGCTCCGCTCCATACACGTCATACACACCCGGCTCCACTCCGTACACCTCGTACACTCGGCTCCGCTCCAAACACATTGCACACGCTGCTCCGCTCCATACACCTCTGCTGTTTGTTTGGGACCAAACAACTTCTCCACCACCATCCGTACCTTGTTCCAGATCACGTGCACTATCACGCGGTTCACTGCGGTACACAGGTCCTATCTCGGCGCCGCACACACATCGCGCACGAGTCGGCCTGCTTTGATACCACGCCACTGCACGTGGGGCTGTGAATAGTTCCAAGACTGCCGCCGGCCGGGGCAGTCGGCATTCATCAGCTGGACAACAGGATCTTCAGCCGCTACATTAAGGACGCTCTTCAGCCGCTTGGACTTCCACTGCTTGCGGTAAGAGCATCTCACTAGAGACTTTCTTCTACATATTACTTGTGTGTAATTCCTAGGAGCATGGGCGTCCGCTATTCTTAAGGACTTTGCCCACCTCAGGACTATCTTTTATTTATCATTTTTATATTGACTTTTCTACACTAATTTATTCTGCAGGAGGTTCATCAGCGCGAACATTTAGATACACTTTTGTGGATCTCTGTTTTATTTGCATCTTATTAAACCTGCTAAATCTGCAGGGGGTTGAATACTACTTGTAGGCACTGTACATGGACAAGGCAAGAGAACCTGGATCTGGAAAACTAGTCACACAACGTTTCAATATCATAAAGAGAAAGCTATTATCACAACTTGAGATAGATCAACTGCACTGCAGATCCACCCCACATGAACTTCTGGAAGAACAACATGTGCAACCCCCTGAAGATTCTGATCCAACCCTGCAACTAGAGAGCACTGCAGCTGGTCTGACAAAAGATCTTAGATAAACTAAATACCATCAATATCAGAGATCGACTGCCAAGGCTCAGCAAAGAAACACCACCAGATAGTATGCTAGAGGATACTAATAGAGCAACTCTTGCATCAATACCTTCCACCACCATAACTCAAACTAATAACCTGATCTATGCTACTGCCTCAGCAATCATGGAAATGCTTGGCTATACAACCAGAAAGAACAACAGAAGTACGTGCTCCCCTTGCAAAAGAAGACTAGACAAAGATCAAGGTGCCACGAAGGGAAGTCGGCAAACTATCAGAAATACAAAAGTGTGTAAAGATCAAGAATAAAACCAAGCTGGACAAGTACAAACGCCAGACCCTAACTCTAGAGACTGCTAAACAAAGGCTCACAGCACTCACTGCAAGACAAGGGAGATACATTAGAGAAGCTGAGGCCAAGAAGATAAATGCCCTGTTCTCCAAAGAACCATCCAAAGGTGTAAAAAACACAACAGCAGTGCAATGTGGCTGCAATATCTGAGAATGAAACACAGCAACCACCTAGAGCAAGAACCAGTCACCATTAGAATTGAGCGAAACGGATCGGTCATTTTCATAAGTCGCCAACTTTTGGCAAAGTCGGGTTTCATGAAACCTGACCCGATCCCTGTGTGGGGTCGGCCACGCGGTCGGCGACCTTCGCGCCAAAGTCGCGTTTCATATGACGCATTCAGCGCCATTTCTCAGCCAATGAAGGAGGACGCAGAGTGTGGGCAGTGTGATGACATAGGTCTCGGTCCCCACCATCTGAGAGAAGGGCATGGCAGTGATTGGCTTGCTTTCTGCGGCGTCACAGGGGCTATAAAGGGGCGTGCACGCCGACCGCCATCTTACTTCTGCTGATCTGAGCATAGCAAGAGGTTGCTGCCGCTTTGTCAGAAGCAGGGATAGCGTTAGGCAGGGAATATAAACCCCCAAACCGCTTGTGCTGTAGCGATTTCCACTGTCCAACACCACCTTTTCCTTGCAGGGACAGTGGAGGCTAGATTTCTGTGCATCAGCTCTGTAGCTTATAAGGCTCCCTGATAGCTGCATTGCTGTTTGTACGCCGCTGTGCAAACCAACTGCTTTTTTCAAAGCACAAATCCTGTTGCTCCTTCCTTTCTGCACAGCTATCTTGTTTGTTTGTCCACACTTTTTTGTGCAGTAGTCCTTTTTATTGCTGCCTTCCATACTTTTCTGAGATAACTGTAGGGAGATAGTAATTGTAGTACAGTCCCTTTTTTTTTTTTTATATATATATATATATATATATATATATATATATATATATATATATATATCTTCAAGCCACTTTCTGCCCCTGAAACTGTGTAGTGTGAAACAGTGGGCCTGTATTTTTCTGCACTGTCCCACACCTAAAAAGGGAGATTTATATTGCCAATCAGTGCATCTGTGCCCGTCCAGTCTGTTGTATCTGTCAGTCATTTTCTGCCACAGAAACTATACTGTAAAACAGTGGGCCAGATTTATTCATTAGTCTTCCATATAAAAAAAATGGGGAGCTTCAGGCTATGTGCACACGTTCAGGATTTCTTGCAGAAAATTCCTGAGAATTCCGGACATTTTCTGCAAGAAATCCGCAAGAAAACCGCATGCGTTTTTGCCGCGATTTTGCCGCGGTTTTGACTGCGTTTTTTTCCGGACACTTCCCAATGCATTTTGGAGTTGGAAATCCGCAAAAAAACCGCAAAAAGATAGAGCATGTCCGGATTTTGTGCCTGATGCGTTTTTTTTGTGGAAAAAAACGCATCATGTGCACAAAACATGCGGAATTCATTCTAAATGATGGGATGCTTATTGTATGCGTTTTTTTTGCGGTTTTATAGCGTTTTTATCGGGAAAAACCGCGAAAAAAACGCAACGTGTGAACACAGCCTCATATTGGCAAATCTGTACATCTGTGCCAGTCCAGTCTGTGGTATCTGTCAGTCATTTTCTGCCACAGAAAATATACTGTAATACAGTGGGCCAGATTTATTCACTAGTCGCCCATATAAAAAAAAAAGGGGGAGATTAATATTGGCAAATCTGTGCATCTGCGTCAGTCCTGTCTGTGGTAGCTGTAGCTGTCATTTATTTTCTGCCACAGAAACTATACTGTAATACAGTGGGCCAGATTCACTAGTCTCCCATATAAAAAAAAAAAAAGGGGGAGATTTTTATTTCCAGTGTGTGCATCTGCATCAGTCCTGTTAGTGGCATATTTGTCAGCCACTGTCTGCCACTGAAGCTGTGTACTGTAATACAGTGGGCCTGATTTTCCCTGCAGTCTCACACACCTATAAAGGGAGATTTAAATTCACAACAAGTTTGCGTCCACCTTCTAACTGGTTTTACAGTACCAAATACCGTTTGTTAGTTTGGTTACATTTTTGCAAGAATGAGGAAGTCTGGTGGAAGAGGTCGTGGCCGTGGGCGGTCATTGCCAGCTAGTAATGATGGTAGTGGTGGTGGAGCATCAGGTGGTCATGGGAAAAGCAATATAGCACCTAAGTCTCGAGTTGTTGAGCCAGCGTCATCGTCTGGCTACACAAGGCCTCGAACGCTCCCTTTTCTGGGAGTAGGAAAACCGCTTTTAAAGCCGGAGCAGCAGGAACAAGTTTTGGCTTTCCTTGCTGACCCTGCTTCTAGCTCTTTTGCCTCCTCTTCGGAAAGTGCAAAATGTAAAATCAGCGCGTCGTCAGTGGATGTTCCCGGTCAGGGATAAGTCGCTTTCTTGTGTTCTTCACCCAGAACAACAGAGAAGGATGCGTCAGGCGACACAACGGGTTACTCCATGGAGCTCTTTACACATACCGTGCCTGGGTTAGAAAGGGAAATTGTTAACAGGCCATGCCCATTACAAGATGAATCGGACATGGAGTGCACAGATGCACAGCCACAGCCAGATTATTATGCTGTTCGTTTGACTCAGATCACAACATTGCCCTCGCAGTGTACTGATCCAGAATCTGACCCTGATGAGACTATGGAGCCCCGTCACGAACGCTATAGCACCGGCCTACACGGTGACACAGAGGAAGGTGCACAGGACATAGAAGAGGAGGTCATAGATGACCCAGTTGTTGACCCTGATTGGCAGCCATTGGGGGAACAGGGTGCAGCCGGCAGTAGCTCTGAAGCGGAGGAGGAGGAGCCGCAGCAGGCATCAACATCGCAACAGCTTCCATCTGGCAGGCCCGTATCTGGCCAAAAATGTGTGTCAAAACCTAAAACTGTTGTAGGACAGCGTGGCCATCCGGTTAAAGTAGCTCAGTGTGCAATGCCTGAAAAGGTATCCGATAGTAGGAAGAGTGCAGTCTGGCACTTTTTTAAACAAGTTCCAAATGATCAGTGCAAAGTCATCTGTAAGAAATGCTCAAGGACCTTCAGCAGAGGTCAGAATGTTAAAAATCTAAATACAAGTTGCATGCGTAGACATTTAACCACCATGCACTTGCAAGCCTGGACTAACTACCAAACGTCCCTTAACGTTGTTGCATCCTCTCACAAAGAAGCTAGTCAGCAACGCTGCATCCCTTCCCTCACTGTAAGCCCATTGTTTACCACACCACATGCAGCAAATGTGGAGGTTTCGTCGCAAGGCCAAAGCAGTCAGGGAATCACCAGGTTCTTGGTAGGAAACACTGTATGTAGGGCAACAGCAAGAATACCATCACCAACCCTCTCTGTCTGCCATGTCCACCGGCACCCCTGCTAGTTCCACCATATGCAGCTATCCAGTCCAGCTCACCCTACAAGAGACTCTCGTTAGGAAAAGGAAGTACTCATCCTCTCATCCGCGTACACAGGGTTTGAACGCCCACATTGCTAGACTAATCTCGTTAGAGATGATGTCCTACCGGTTAGTTGAAAACGAAGCTTTCAAAGCCCTGATGGACTATGCTATACCACGCTACGAACTACCCAGTCGACACTTCTTTTCAAGAAAAGCCATCCCAGCCCTCCACCAGCATGTAAAAGACCGCATTGTCCATGCACTCAGGCAATCTGTGAGTAGAAAGGTGCACCTGACAACAGATGCATGGACCAGTAGGCATGGCCAGGGGCGTTACGTGTCCATCACGGCACACTGGGTTAATGTGGTGGATGCAGGGTCCACAGGGGACGCAATATTGTGACAGTTCTGCCTAGCCCACGGTCTAGGAAACAGTTTGCTGTAGGCGTTTGCCCCCCCCCTCCTCCTCCTCGTCCTCCAGCAGAAGCGAGAGCTCGTCCACAGACCGCAGTCGCACGACCACTCCATCCGCAGCTGCCACTGTTGCACACGAGGTGTCCCATTATGGAACAGCTAGTGGCAAGCGTCAGCAGGCTATATTGGCAATGAAGTGTTTGGGTGACAACAGACACACCGCGGAAGTTCTGTCCGAGTTCTTGCAGCAAGAAACTCAGTCATGGCTGGGCAGTGTACACCTTGAGGCAGGCAAGGTAGTGAGTGATAACGGAAGGAATTTTTTGGCTGCCATAGCCATTTCCCAACTGAAACACATTCCTTGCCTGGCTCACACCTTAAACCTGGTGGTACAGTGCTTCTTGAAAAGTTATCTGGGGTTACCCGACCTGCTCCTGAAAGTGCGCAGACTTTGCTCACACATCCGCCGTTCGCCCGTACAGTACACTCCAGCCGTATGCAGAACCATCAGCGATCTTTGAACCTTCCCCAGCATCGTCTAATCATCGACATTGCAACAAGGTGGAACTCCACACTGCACATGCTTCAGAGACTGTGCGAACAGAGGCGTGCTGTTATGTATTTGTGGGAGGATACACATACACGGGCAGGCAGTTGGATGGCAGACATGGAGTTGTCAGGTGTGCAGTAGTCGAAGCTACAAGACCTGTGTCAAGTCCTTCAGTGTTTTGAGAAATGCACACGGCTGGTTAGTGCAGACAACGCCATAATAAGCATGAGCATCCCCCTAATGCGTCTGCTGATGCAAAGTTTGACGCACATTAAGGAGCAGGCGTCTGCAGCCGAGGACGAGCGAAGCCTTGAAGACAGTCAGCCATTGTCTGGTCAGGAAAGTCTACTGGACGAGGTGGCAGGCGAAGAGGGGGAGGATGATGGGGATGAGTATTTTTTGGATGAGGAAGCTTCTCAGGGGGCAATAAAAACTGGTGGCATTGCAAGGCCAGGTTCAGGGTTTTTGAGGGAGACAAGTGACGTTGATTTGCCCGAAAGTGCTCCTAAACCCAGCACAAGCAGTGAATTGACAACTGGAACATTGGCCCACATGGCGAATTATGCCTTGCGTATCCTAAAAAGGGACCCCCGCATTATAAAAATGATGACCGATGATGATTACTGGTTGGCCTGCCTCCTGGATCCACGCTATAAGGGGAAACTGCAAAATATCATGCCACATGAGAACCTTGAACAAATATTGGCAACCAAACAAGCAACTCTTGTTGACCGTTTGATTCAGGCATTCCCAGCACACAGCGGCGGTGATGGTTCTCACACGAGCTGCAGGGGGCAACAGGGCAGAGGAGTTAGAGGTGCACAAATCAGAAGTGGCGTTGGACGGAGGGGTTTTCTGACCAGGTTGTGGAGTGATTTCGCAATGACCGCAGACAGGACAGGTACTGCAGCATCAATTCAAAGTGACGGGAGACAACATTTGTCCAGTATGGTTACTAACTATTTTTCCTCCCCTATCGATGTTCTCTCTCACCCGTCATTCCCATTTGATTACTGGGCATCCAAAATAGACACCTGGCCTGAATTGTCCGAATATGCATTGCAGGAGCTCGCTTGCCCAGCAGCTAGTGTGCTATCAGAAAGAGTATTCAGTGCTGCAGGTTCAATACTGACCGAAAAAAGGACTCGTCTGGCTACCCAAAATGTTGATGATCTAACCTTCATTAAAACGAACCACTCATGGATTTCTAATTATTTTGCCCCACCTTTCCCGGCTGACACCTAGCTTTCCTGTAAAAAGGTCTTTCTTTTGGACTGGTCTTACTGACTGTTCCAATCTCTTAATTTGCAGCTGCTGTATGTCCAGCATACGACATGTTTACACCTCCCTAAATGGGCTGACTCCCCGCCACGGGGCCGTGGTCTCGCCACTTGGCGCAAGCACCCGTGAGAGTGCCGTTTGGCTGAAGAGGTGGGTGTGCCCACTTTTGGTCGACTGCACTGGCACTGGGTCCCTCATAGTACAATGAAGTGTCTCTGGCGGTGGTGGCGCGCACCCAACGTCAGACACACCGTTGTAACATGAGGGGCCCTGGGCCAGTACCGCCGGGCACGAGAGAGTGCCCCCCCACCCCCCAGCTCAAACTGTGCTCTACCATTTGCAAAATTATCTGTCACTGCTCCACCGCTGTTTAGTCTGTGCGGTGAAATCCTTCAATGCCTGGCACTGACAATACCAATTTGTAGACATGTATGATGCTAATTAACCCCTTCCCGACCTTTGACACCACGTAGGCGTCATGAAAGTCGGTGCCAATCTGACCCATGACGCCTATGTGGAGTCATGGAAAGATCGCGTCCCTGCAAATCGGGTGAAAGGGTTAACTCCCATTTCACCCGATCTGCAGGGACAGGGGGAGTGGTAGTTCACCCCCCCGTGGTTACGATCGCTCTGATTGGCTGTTGAAAGTGAAACTGCCAATCAGAGCGATTTGTAATATTTCACCTATTAAAACTGGTGAAATATTACAATCCAGCCATGGCCGATACTGCAATATCATCGGCCATGGCTGGAAACACTAATATGCCCCCACCCCACCGATCGCCCCCCCCCAGTCCTCCGATGAGTCCTATGCACCGCTCCGTCCTGTGCTCCGCTCCCCCCGTGCTCTTGTCCGCTCCCCCCGTGCTCCAATTACCCCCACGTGCTCCGATCCAACCCCCCTGCACTCCGATCCACCTCCCCCGTGCTCCGATCCATGCCCCCGTGCTCCGATCCACCCCCCCATGCTCCGATCCACCCCCGTGCTCCGATCCACCCCCGTGCTCCGATCCACCTCCGTGCTCCGATCCACCCCCGTGCTCCGATCCACCCCCCATGCTCCGATCCCCCCCCGTGCTCTCCCCCCACCCCATCATACTTACCGATCCTCCCGGGGTCCGTCCGTCTTCTCCATGGGCGCCGCCATCTTCCAAAATGGCGGGCGCATGCGCAGTGCGGCCGCTGAATCTGCCGGCCGGCAGATTCGTTCCAAAGTGCATTTTGATCACTGAGAGAGGTTATATCACAGTGATCAAAATAAAAAAAATAGTAAATGACCTCCCCTTTGTCACCCCCATAGGTAGGGACAATAAAAAAATAATTTGTTTTTTTTCCCACTAAGGTTAGAATAGGGTTAGGGTTTCGGTATGTGCACACGTATTCTGGTCCTCTGTGGATTTTTCCGCTGCGGATTTCGCAGCGGTTTTACAACTGCTCCAATAGAAAATCGCAGTTGTAAAACTGCAGTGAAATGCGCAGAAAAACCGCGGTAAATCTGCCATAAATCCGCAGCGGTTTAGCACTGCAGATTTATGGCAGAATTACCGCGGTTTTTCTGCGCACTTCACTGCAGTTTTACAACTGCGATTTTCTATTGGAGCAGTTGTAAAACCACTGCGGAATCCGCAGAAAGAAGTGACATGCTGCGGAATACCGCTGCGTTTCAGTGCAGTTTTTCTGCAGCATGTGTACAGCGATTTTTGTTTCCCATAGGTTTACATTGAACTGTAAACTCATGGGAAACTGCTGCGGATCCGCAGCATTTTCAGCAGCGTGTGCATATACCTTTAGAATTAGGCTATGTGCACACGGTGCGGATTTGGCTGCGGATCCGCAGCGGAATGGCCGCTGCGGATTCGCAGCAGTGTTCCATCAGGTTTACAGTACCATGTAAACCTATGGAAAACCAAATCCGCTGTGCCCATGGTGCGGAAAATACAGCGCAGAAACGCTGCATTGTATTTTCCGCAGCATGTCAATTCTTTGTGCGGATTCTGCAGCATTTTACACCTGTTTCTCAATAGGAATCCGCAGGTGAGATCCGCACAAAAAACACTGGAAATCCGCGGTAAATCCGCAGGTAAAACGCAGTGCCTTTTACCCGCGGATTTTTCAAAAATGGTGCTGAAAAATCTCACACGAATCCGCAACGTGGGCACATACCCTTAGGGTTAGGGTTGGAATTAGGGTTGTGGTTAGGGTTGTGGTTAGGGTTATGGCTACAGTTGGGATTAGGGTTAGGGGTGTGTTGGGGTTAGGGCTGTAGTTAGGGGTGTGTTGGGGTTAGGGTTATGGCTACAGTTGGGATTAGGCTTAGGGGTGTGTTGGAGGTAGAATTGAGGGGTTTCCACTGTTACGGCACATCAGGGGTCTCCAAACGCAACATGGCGCCACCATTGATTCCAGCCAATCTTGTATTCAAAAAGTCAAAAGGTGCTCCCTCACTTCCGAGCCCCGACGTGCGCCCAAACAGTGGTTTACCCCCACATATGGGGTACCAGCATACTCAGGACAAACTGCGCAACAATTACTGGGGTCCAATTTCTCCTGTTACCCTTGTGAAAATAAAAAAATGCTTGCTAAAACATCATTTTGGAGGAAAGAAAAATCGTGACGCCGCAAAGTCTGAAGAAGCCGGAAGGAGGGGAGTGAGAGGCAAGGATATGCACTGTGCATGCCCATGGATCCAAGGCCCGCAGTGGGATTACGTTAGATGACACTGCGAGGTGGGATCTGGAGCAGCGTGGACGCACAGGCACTGACAGCCTGACACCAAATTATGTCAGAAGACAGGCAGTGCAAATTGGGCATGGCCAAGGGATAACAGAACAGCGCAGGCTCCGTGACAGCTTCAAACAACGCTGAGGAGGCAGCGCACGGCACCAAGGGGATAGGAATGACAGCTGTGCTGCGTCCCATTACGAAGGAAATTCCCATCTCCGGGACGGTTTTACGGTATAAGGGGACACATTTTTAGTGTTTACTTCTGTGTTTGCAAGGAGCATAATTAAAGGAGCAACCTTTTCCTTTTGCATCCTCCTTAGTGCTGCACAAGATGGCTCTTTCAGCTACAAACGTCTTGGGGGGGGGGGGGTTAAAGGTTCCCTTTCAACTTGCTCCAATCAGGCTTCGGCCTACACTCTGTTCCTCTGCTCCTCCTGCTGTCCCTGGGCTCTAACACCACCAGTTGGTGCCTGGAAGTGCTGTCTGCACAGTCAACAGTCGCTCCTTTGTTATTGGGGTTCAGTAACGCCAGCTGATCCCCAGCTGTGTATCCGGCAACGTGTCATGCGACCGCCACGCTGGCACAACAAAAATGTAAGGGAACCTGTCCCCAGCGTTTGTTACTGGAAGAGCCACCTTGTGCAGCACTATTACTGCACAAGGAAAAGGTCGCTCTTTAAATTATGCACCTTGTAAACGCTGAAATACACACTCATGTAATGTGTCCCCTCACACCGTCAAACCGTCCTGGAGGTGGGACTTTCCTTTGTAATGTGACGCAGCACTGCTGTCATGCCTACCCCCTTGGCTCCGTGCGCTGCCTCCTTAGCGTTGTTTGATTCCGTCATGGAGCCTGCGCTGTTATGTTATCCCTTGGCCATGCACAGTTTGCACTGCCCGTCCTCTGACATCATTTGTTGTCGTCCTGGCTGCGCCTGTGCGTCCACGCTGCCCGAAATCCCACCTCGCAGTGTCGTCTAATGTGATCCCACAGTGGGCATGGTATCCATGGCCATGCGCAGTGCATATACTAGCCTCTCACTCCCCTTCTTCACGCTTCTTCAGACTAGGCGGCGTCAGCTGATCCCTAATAGCATGCCACGGCCGTGACGCCGCACAGTCTGAAGAAGCAGGAAGGAGGGAAGTGAGGGGCGATGATATGCACTGCGCATGCCCATGGATCCTAGGCCCGCAGTGGGATTACATTAGATGACACTGCGAGGTTGGATCTCGGGCAGCTTGGACGCACAGGCACTGCCAGCCTGACACCTAAATGATGTCAGAAGATGGGCACCGCTAACTGTGCATGGCCAAGGGATAACATTACAGCGCGGGCTCCGTGACAGAACCAAACAACGTTGAGGAGGTGGAGCACGGCACCAAGGGGGTTGGAATGATGGCTGTGCCGTGTCACATTACAAAGGAAAGTCCCACCTCCGGGACGGTTTAATGGTGTGAGGGGACACATTATATGAGTGTGTACTTCAGCGTTTGCAAGGAGCATAATTTTAAGAGCCACCATTTTCCATGTGCAGTATTACTGCTGTACAAGATGGCTCTTTCAGCAACAAATGCCTGGGGGGGGGGGGGTTAAAGGTTCCCTTTCAACTTGCTCCACTGCAGGCTTCGGCCTACACTCTGCTCCTCTTTGATTCCCTGGGTTTCAACACTGTCAGTTGCCACCTGGAAGTGTTGTCTACACAGAAAAAACACTTGCTGATGTGTCAGTGGGGTTCAGCACCGCCAGCTGTTCCCCTGCTGTGTAGTCGGCAACGTGTCCAGCACAAGCACAACAGACCAAAAGCTGCCACCAGTGCAGGCTTCGGCCTACACTCTGCTCCTCTCCTCCTCCTGCTGACCCTGGGCTCTAACACCGCCAGTTTTTGCCCGGACGTGCTAGCTGCACAGAGCAAAACACCCGCCAATGTGTTAGTGGGGTTCAGCAGCGCCAGCTGTTCCCCTGCTGTGTAGCCGGCAACGTGTCAAGCACAAGCCACGCTGGCACAACAGACCAAAAGCTGCCACCAGTGCAGGCTTCGGCCTACACTCTGCTCCTCTCCTCCTCCTGCTGACTCTGGGCTCTAACACCGCCAGTTTTTGCCCGGACGTGCTAGCTGCACAGAGCAAAACACCCGCCAATGTGTTAGTGGGGTTCAGCACCGCCAGCTGTTCCCCTGCTGTGTAGCTGGCAACGTGTCCTGCAAACGCCATGCAGGCACCTGAACTGAAATTAAAGGGACCCTGGCCCCCCCCAGGTGTTTCTATGTATAACAGCCACCTTGTACAGCAGTAATGCTGCATTTGTACAAGGTGGCTGACTTTTTCTCCTTGCCCACGTGGAACTCAACACATACAAAATGTGTCTCATTAGAGTCCATTACACTGCCCCTGAGGTGTGACTTTCCTTACTAATGATACGCAGCACCCCCCTTGGTAGTGCTGCCCGTCTTCTGACATCATTGGTTGGCTGGCTGTGCCTGTGCGTCCGCCCTGCCCGACACAACGCCCCTCGTTGTCTCATTTCGTTTGACAGCGAGGGTGTGCTTGATGGACACGAGCAGTGCATATCTTTGCCTGTCTTCACTCCCCTCCTTCCGCCTTCTTCAGACTTTGTGGCCTCATGGCCGCTGCATGCGATAAGGGATCAGCTGAGGCCGCACAGTCTGAGGCAGGTGTAAGGACATGAGTGAGCGGCGAACATATTTACTGCACAAGGCCAGGAATCCCAGACCCGCAGTGTGAATTTTAGAAAACACACTGTGGGTCTGGGATTCATGGCCAACGCTAACTGCACCAGCCAACATGAAATGAGGTCAGAAGACAGGCAGTGCTCCCAGGGCATTGCCAAGGGATAACACAAGAACGCAGACTCCTGTACAGCAAATAACAACGCTCAGGAAGATGCGCCCAGCACCAAGGCGTTATTTTTGGACACCTGTGCTGCGTCTCCTTAAAAAGACAAGTCACACCTCCAATACAGTTCTACTGTACAATGGGCAAAATTGTGTACGTCTTTCATTCTGCGTGTGCAATGAGCAAAATTTAAAGAGCAACCTTTCACGTGTGGAGCATTACTGCTGCACAAGGTGTGGCTCTTCTACATTGTAACACCTGAGGGTGGGTTAAAGGTTACCTTTGAAATTGGTTCAATTAGGCTTCGGCCTACACTCTGCTCCTGCTGCAGAGCCTGGGCTCTAACTACTCCAGTTGGGGCCCGGAAGTGCTGGCTGCACAGAGGAAAACACCCGCCATTGTGTTAGTGGGGTTCAGCACCGCCAGCTGTTCCCCTGCTGTGTAGCCGGCAACGTGTCCAGCACAAGCCATGCTGGCACAACAGACCAAAAGCTGCCACCAGTGCAGGCTTCGGCCTACACTCTGCTCCTCTCCTGCTGACCCTGGGCTCAAACACCGCCAGTTTCTGCCCGGACGTGCTAGCTGCACAGAGAAAAACACCAGTCAATGTGTCAGTGGGGTTCAGCACCGCCAGCTGTTCCCCGGCTGTGAAGCCGGCAAAGTGACCTGCAAACGCCACGCAGGCACCTGAACTGAAATTAAAGTGACCCTGACTCCCACCCCCAGGTGTTTCTATGTATAACAGCCACCTTGTACAGCAGTACTTCTGCATTTGTACAAGGTGGCTGACTTTTTCTCCTTGCCCACGTGGAACTCAACACGTACAAAATGTGTCTCATTAGAGTCCATTACACTGCCCCTGAGGTGTGACTTTCCTTACTAATGATACGCAGCACCCCCCTTGGTAGCGCTGCCCGTCTTCTAACATCATTGGTTGGCTGCTTGTGCCTGTGCGTCCGCCCTGCCCGACACAACCACCCTCGTTGTCTCATATATTTTGAATGCGAGGGTGTGATTGATGGCAATATGCAGTGCATATGTTCGCCTGTCTTCACTCCTCTCCTTCCGCCTTCTTCAGACTGTGCGGCATACGATAAGGGATCAGCTGAGGCCGCCCAGTCTGAAGCAGGTGTAAGGACATTTGTGAGCGGCGAACATATTTACTGCACAAGGCCATGAATCCCAGGCCCGCAGTGTGAATTATTAAAAACACACTGGGGGTCTGTGATTCATGGCCATCGATAACCGCACCAGCCAACATGAAATTAGGTCATAAGACAGGCTGCGCTCACAGCGTATGGCCAAGGGCTAACAAGAGCACACACTCCTGTACAGCAAATAACAACGCTCAGAAGGCTGCGCCCAGCACCAAGGCCTTATTTTTGGACACCTGTGCCGCGTCTCCTTAAAAAGACAAGTCACGCCTCCAATACAGTTCTACTGTACAATGGGCAAAATTGTGTACGTCTTTCATTCTGCGTGTGCAATGAGCAAAATTTAAAGAGCAACCTATCACTTGTGGAGCAGTACTGCTGCACAAGGTGTGGCTCTTCTACATTGTAACACCTGAGGGTGGGTTAAAGGTTACCTTTGAAATTGGTTCAATTAGGCTTCGGCCTACACTCTGCTCCTCTCCTCCTCTTGCTGACCCTGGGCTCTAACACCGCCAGTTTTTGCCCGGACGTGCTAGCTGCACAGAGAGAAACACCAGCCAATGTGTCAGTGGGGTTCAGCAACGCCAGCTGTTCCCCCGCTGTGTAGCCGGCAACGTGTCCTGCAAACGCAATGCAGACACAAAGCTGCCTCCAGTGCAGGCTTCGGCCTACACTCTGCTCCCCCTGCTTACCCTTTGCTCCAACACCGCTAGTTGGGGCTCTAGGAAGACAATCTTTAATAGGCAACGCATCCGGGTTCCAGCAACGTCAGCTGGTTCTCGGCAGTGTCTTTGTCACGGGTACTCCCTCCTGCCCAGCCTGGTTCCAGCACCGTCAGCTGGTTCCGGGTAGTGTCAATGTCACTTACACGCCTATGCGTTGCCCCGTCGTGTTGCGGTCGAGTTAGCCAACTTCAGGGTGCTTCCAGTTTAGGAGCTTCCTATGTGGGCTGCGTGAATTGGTAGTCAAGGCTGGTTCTGTAGTGCCAGTAGGCCAAGCTCCCCCTGTAGGACTGTTGGTGTTCGATAACTGCGGCTGCCTCGCGGCCTAGCTGTTCTCTCCTCTCCTGTGGGTCTTCTGGTCCACCACCTGGTTCCAGCACCGTCAGCTGGTTCCGGGCAGAGCCTTTGGCTTAGGTGCCTCCTCCTGGGTATCCGAGTTCCGCCAACGCCAGGCGGTCCTCGGTAGTGCTTTTAAGCACGGGCACCTACAGCTTAGTAACCGGGTTCCAGCACCGTCAGCTGGTCCTCGGTGCCATTGGCTCTTGCACACTTGGGCAACGCATCCGGGTTCCAGCACCGCCAGCTGGTTCTCGGCAGGTTTTTTGTCACGGGTACTCCCTCGTGCCCAGCCTGGTTCCAGCACCGTCAAATGGTTCTCGGCAGTGTCTTTTGCTCTTGTACCTTCTGCTCCCCATCCTGGTTCCAGTACCGTCAGCTGGTTCCGGGCAGAGCCTTTGGCTTAGGTGCCTCCTTCTGGGTATCCGAGTTCCACCAACGTCAGGTGGTCCTTGGTAGTGCTTTCAGGCACGGGTACCTCCTGCTTAGTAACCGGGTTCCAGTAACGTCAGCTGGTCCTCGGTAGTTCCATTGGCTCTTGGACCTTCGGCTACCCATCCGGGTTCCAGTACCGTCAGCTGGTTCTCGGCAGTGTCTTTTGCTCTTGTACCTTCTGCTCCCCATCCTGGTTCCAGTAACGTCAGCTGGTTCCGGGCAGAGCCTTTGGCTTAGGTGCCTCCCTATGGGTATCCGAGTTCCGCCAACGTCAGGCGGTCCTTGGTAGTGCTTTTTAGCACGGGTACCTCCTGCTTAGTAACTGGGTTCCAGTAACGTCAGCTGGTCCTCGGCATTTTCTCAGCCTTCTTGTACCTTCTGCTACATTTCCAAGTTGAAGACCCTAAAGACGACGTCACGGAAGACCACCCCTAAGATGACGACGACACCAGAGACGACAACCACTCAGATGACGACGACCCTGGAGATGACGACCCTGAAGACCACCCCGATGACGACGACGATGGCGGAGACGACGACCCTGTAGATGACGACATGGAAGACCGAGATGCAGAAGAACAAGAGGCTGCAGAACAAAGAGCAGAAGAACATTAAGCATAACACTTAATATCAGAGCAAAAGATATTATCTAAATTATATGCAGAAGAAGACTAAGCAGTGTATGGGGGTGAGTCCGTTCCTCCTCGTGGTGCCCCTGGATAAAGCCTGATGCTGCAGGCCAAACTGAACGCGGCCAAATGTAACTTTTGTGACTGGCAGAACGGAAGGTGTAATCTTCAAACTTTTATAGATCACAACTACGGGAATGCCTGTCACAAATGAGAATATGATGAAGAAGTAGAATAGGAAGAATAATAATAGTTGAATAAAATAAATATGAAGAATGTAATAAAAAAAAAAATAGATAGAAGATTTAGAAGAAGATGAATAAGGTGAAGAAGAAGTTGATGTCAAAGATGATGATGATGAAGATGAAAGTGTGGGAATAGTAAAAAAAAAAAAAGGGGGGAAGGGTGTGGAATAGTGAAACATCAATATCTGACAAAAAAAAAATTACATAGTCAATATCTTTGTCAATCCGAACCTTTAAAAGAAAAAAAAAAAAATTATGCTATTCTATTTGATTGGGCTACGCCTCTATGACTTTAATGTCTCCGCCACCTCTCCAAATACATCCTGAATTATTCTTAGTTGTTTTCCTTCATGTAGAATGAACCTACAAGGAAAGAAAGGGTTTATTTTAATTCCGATATTTTATTCCCATTGACTTGCATTGGGATCGAGTATCGGTATCGGCGATATCCGATATTTTTTGAGTATCGGCCGATCCAATCCGATTCCGATACTTTCCGATATCGGAAGGTATCGCTCAACACTAATTGTCACCAATTTAAAATAAAATATTAATAAATATATTTCTAAAGGTGCTATTGACATAAAATTCTCATCAGAAATCCATACAAGAAAAATCTCATGATGGGTAAAACCAGTCAGGTGTCTCAAAACCTTTGAAGCCTTACTGTTGCAAAACATACTGATGGCATTGGTTACAGAAGAATTTCTTAACTACTGATGATACAGTGAGTACTGTTGCAGCAATAATCCAAGAGCTACAAAAAGACCTGGAATCATACAAGATCTCCCCACCTCCTCTTTCCTCCAACTCAAAAATATTCTCAGAAGCCATCCTTACCTCGACCCTCACTCTACTAAAATGCTTGTGCCTGCACTGATTTCCTACCTTGACTACTTCAACATTGTCCTGTGTGGCCTACCTGCTAACACTCTAGCACCTCTCCAGTCTGTCCTTAACCCTGCTGCCCTATTCATTGAACTCTCTCCTCGATACTCCTCTGCTTCTCTTCTCTGCAAATCTGTTCATTCGCTCCTAGTTCAAACTACTAAAACTGACTTACAAAGCCATCCGTAACCTGTCTACCCTATATATTTCCAAATTAATTTCCTGATATCTTCATTCATGAAATCTCTTGTACTCCCAAGATCTCCTTCTCTCCTCCACACTCAATTTTTTCTTCACCCAATTGTCTACTAAACTTCTCTCGAATTTCTCCCATCCTCTGGAATTCTGTGACCCAACACATGCTATTATCAACCACATTCGGATCCTTCAGAGGCAACGTAAAAACTCATCTCTTCAAGAAAGCTTACAGCATGCAATGACCACGCTGTCACTTCAACACCATTGGAGCTATCACAACCCCCAAACCTACAGTCTTCTTCCCCATCATCCTGTAGAATGCAAGCCCAGAAGGGCAGGGTCCTCTTCACTCTGTACCAGTCTATCACTGTTAGTATGTTTACTGTAAATAATATCTGTATTTTGTATGTAACCACTTCTCATATACAGCATCATGGAATTAATGGTGCTATATACCATATATAATCGTGTACAAGCCGAGTTTTTCAGCACTTTTTTTGTGCTGAAAACGCCCCCCTCGGCTTATACACGAGCCAATTGTCCAGAAAGCCGGCAGGGGATTCGGAGCAGCGGGTCACAGGAGGCAGAAGCCAGTGGCTTAGGCTGTAACTGTGACCACTGCTAAAGAGAAATAAATATTAATTTCTCTTACAGCAGCACATAGTGACAGCCGCCAGCTTCTAGAAGACACACTACTCACCCACCAGCGTGCCCTTGCAGCATCTCCGTGGTCCCGGCGCCTTTACAGAATCTTGATGGTTCTGGCTTTCAGCAGCTGTTCCTGCGCGATCATGTGGCACCTCTCGTTAAGGTAATGAATATGCACACGTCTCTACTCCCTTAGGCGTGGATCGCATATTCTGCGAAGGCTCCGAAACCACCGAGATGCTGTGAGGGCACGCTGGAGGATGAGTTGGATAGGGGATAAGGAGCCATGCATACCAGGACCAGATGGGGGAGCTATGCATAGCAGGACAAGGACCAGGGAGCCATTTATACCAGGAAAGTGATGGGGGAGCCATGCATACCAAGACAGTGGAGCCATGCATACCAGAACAGGGATGGGGGAGCCATGCATAACAGGACAGGGATGAGGGGACAATGCATACCCGGCTTATACTCGAGTCAATAAGCGTACCCATTTTTCCGTGGCAAAATTAGGTGTCTCGGCTTATACCCGGGTCGGCTTATACTCGAGTATATACGGTAAATACATAATAATAATCAGCAGGTAATAAAGAAACATACACTACTCAAAAAAATAAAAGAAACACTTAAACAACGCACTGTAACTCCAAGTCAATCACACTTCTGTGAAATCAATCTGTCCAGTTATGAATCAACATCGATGGGAAATCAATTTCTCATGCTGTTGTGTAAATTGAACAGACAACAGTAAAATTGATAGGCAATTAGCAAGACAACCCCTGTAAAGGAGTGGTTCTACAGGGGGTGATCACAGACCATTTCTCTGTTTTCATCCTTTTTGGCTGTTATGTTGGTCACTTTTGCATTTTGTCATTGCTCTCACTCCAAGAGGTACTGTAGGGTAGCATCAGGTGGTGTCTACAACCCACAGAAGTTGCTCAGGTAATGCAGCTCATCCAGGATTTCACATCAATGCGAGCTGTGGCAAGAAGGGTAGCTGTGTCTATCTGTGCCTTTCACGGATGGGATGCGAGCAAGCACACACTGAGCATATCTGACAGAAGTGACAGAGTCTGGGGATGCCATGGAGAACATTCTGCTGCCTGTAACATCATCCAGAATGATTGATTTGGCAGTGGGCCAGTAATGGTGTGGGGAGGCATTTCTTTGGAGGGCAGCACAGCTCACCCTGTGCTAGTTGGAAGTACCCTATCTATACCGGGATGAGATCCTCAGACCCATTGTGAGACCATATGCAGGTGCAGTGGGCCCTGGGTTCCTTGTGATGGATGACAGTGTTAAGCTTTATGTGTCTGAAGTATGTCAGCAGTTTCTGCATGATGAAGAGATTGATGCTGTGGATTGACCTGTCCGTTCTCCAGTCCTGAATCAAGATGAGCACATTTGGGACATCATGTCTTTTTCCATCCACCAACGCCACGTTGAAACAAAGACTGTCCAGGCATTGACAAACGCTTTAATCCAGGTTTTGGAGGAGAACCATCAGAAGAACATACACAGCCTCATCAGGAGCATTCCCATGCATTGTAGGGAGGTCACATAAGCGAGTGGAAGCCACACACTACTGAACATCATTTTCTTGTCATGAGGCATTTCCACTGAAGTTGGATCAGCCTTTACTTTGATTTTCCACTTTGATTTTTTTTTTTTTTTTTTTTTAATTTTTAATTTTCAAATTTTCAAAATACATGAACAACAAAATGGTACACGTGAATCTGAGAACATCATGTTACAAACTTCTGATTGGGATAAATGTACCATACAGATGCACAATTGTTAATCGAAGGTGACCATAACTATGGTAATTTGCATAAAATGTTGGTGGTATTTTTAGGTCACGAAGTTCGGGTTATGCAACCCAAAACGCTCAAAAAGAAATAGTTGACACTTTAACATGTGAATCGAGAGTAACAAAAACTGCAATAAAGAAAAGGGGGAGGAGGGAGAGGGGGGGGGGAAAGTACCGGAGGGGAGATAGTGGTCGAAGTAGAAATTTCTGAATACAGGTCCTTCGTCTGAAGATGACGGGTACACTAAAAACTTAAAACCAGTAGAAATTAGTCAGATGATTTCGACCATCTGTAAAAGAGTGCTATGGAGAGTTTAAGTAAAACTAAGGTAACCAGGTGAGTGAGTAGTGCCCGGGTCCATCACAGCGCATTGTCAATAAACTTGATGAGTTCACAGGGGAAACAAAATTATAGAGCTAAGAGGAATAACTAGTGGAAGGTAGAGAAGAAGGGCTATTTAACATTTGCCATGGCAACCATGTCCGAAAGAATTTATCGTGTGAGTGAGAATCCCAGCTGGACAATTCCTCCAACCTACAGATGTCCTGGACTTTTTTGGTCCATTCATTGATATGAGGGGGGTTCTTTTGTCTCCAGTGTAATGAGATCAAGTGTTTGGCAGCAGCTATTAGTAGAGGGAGAAGGTCATGTTTTTTCGGCTTGTATGATTTCGTGGGAAGTGACAGTAAAGTTTCTTGGGGTGTTAGGTTGTGAGTTATTAATCCCAGTTGGCGGAGTCGGTCGAAGACGTCTTTCCAGAATTTTGTGATAGCAGGGCATGACCAGAATATGTGTGATAACGAGCCCTTTGACTTCATACATCTCCAAGAAAGAGGAGAGTCTGAGAGGCCCAGGTGATAGAGTGATTCGGGGGTTCTATACCATCTGGAAAGGACTTTAAAAGCATTCTCCTGTAGCAGGACACACCTTGAGAACCCATGTGAGTGTCCTAATACTTGATTTGATTCCCTATTGGAGAGAGAAATGTTTAACTCAGACTCCCAGGAGGAAAGGTATAAGGGTTTAAAATTAGTGTTTGGGGAGATTAAATTATGGTATAGTTTGGATATTAATTTAGGGGGTGTGGGATTAAGTTTTAGTATAAGCTCAAACCAAAGCCAATCTGGGTTGTGTTGGATGCTTGACTTTAGTTTGGATATGATGTGTTGAACGTGGTGTATTTGCCTGAAGTCTCGGGGACGCTTCCTGGCTTCACATGGCCAACTATTTAAACAGTTGATTTGATTAGAAAGCAATTGAGAGACTGGGAGATTCGGTAATGAGTCCCAGAGGTCAAATGCGTCTACGTATTTTGGATCGATGAGCCAAGGTACGACCCCCAGAGGCATGTTATCCAAAAAGAGACAATATGGCCAGTTGTTTGGGATCAGTTTCCTCCTAATGGACAGTGTTTTGCTAGTTATTTCTTCAAGGGAATTTTTCGGGGGGACGGCTGAGGTCCAGAGGTATTTTTCAGCCCCCTTCCCTAGTAGCAAGAGTTCAAGGTTAGGTGTTTTTTGGGAAAGTCTGGGTTTGGTCAGAGATAACCACCTGGCCAAATGGATTGCCCGGTAGTAATTCTCAAAGTGCGGAAGTCCAAGACCCCCCTTCTTTCTCGGGAGTGAGAGGATTTTGAATGGGAGTCTAGGTCTTTTACCCTTCCAAACATATCTTTTGACTATTTTATTGATTGCTGTGAAGAAAGTCTTGGGGAGAGATATAGGAATCATGTTCATTTGATAGAATATCTTTGGAAGGATGTACGATTTGATTATGTTTATCCTCCCAATCCATGAAATGTATGGTAAGTCATAGGTTTTAAGTAGTGTTTGGAGATTGACCAGGAGGGGTTCAAAATTGTGTTTGTAAAGAGTGGAGGGGTTCGCAGTGAGAAAGACACCTAGATATTTCAATTTATCTGTAAGCCAATTGAAGGGGGTAGATTTTTTGAGATATAGGGCGACCTCGTCTGGTAGTGTGACGTTCATGACTTCTGACTTGTGCATATTTACTTTGAAGTTGGAGACAACTCCAAACTCCTCGAGAAGTTTCGAAATAGAGGGGATTGCGGACTTTGGATTTGAGATCAAGATCATAAGGTCGTCTGCGAAAGCAGCTGTTTTAAATTCTGTGTGATCCACGGTTAGACCCTTTATTGACTCCTCCTGCCTTATTTTCTGTATTAGCGTCTCCATAACCAACACAAATAGCGTCGGGGAGAGAGGGCAGCCCTGCCTGGTCCCATTTCCTATCCCAAAAGGATCCGAAAGTAGCCCGTTGACTCTAACTCTAGCGGTTGGGGTTGAATACAGAGTCATGATGGCATCAATAAGAGGTTGTGGGAAGTCAAACTTCTTTAGAGAGCATACCATGTAGTGCCAACTGACTCTGTCAAAAGCCTTCTCGGCGTCAGTTGATAATAGAGCCAACGGGATTCCGGAGCGTCTGGCGTGTGAGATAGCTAAAAGGATTTTTAATGTGTTTTCCTTCCCCTCCCGACCTCTGACAAAACCCACTTGGTCAGGGTGTATCAGGGATTCAAGGACACTATTGATCCTAGATGCAATAATTTTAGCCCAAAGTTTTAGATCAGAGTTCAATAGAGATATTGGGCGGTAGTTGCTGCATTGACCGCCATCTCTCCCTTCTTTGGGGATAACAGATATGTGTGCTTCTAAAGTCTGTCTGGCTGGAGGAATTCCCGCTAGAAAGGAGTTAAACAGGGAAGTCAAGTGCGGTAGGAGTAGGTCTGAAAATTTATTATAGTATGATAGTGGGAAGCCATCTGGGCCCGGGGTTTTATTGGGTGCCATATTTTGTAAGGTGTCGCTAATTTCTTGACTGGTAACCTTAGACAGGAGGGCTGAATGGTCTTTGGATTGGACCTTTGGGAGGGAAAGAGGCGCCAAGAAATCATGAATCTTGTCTGTTGCAGCTACACAGTCTTTCATGGAATCGGGGGACTCTAAGTTATAGAGGGATTGATAATAGCGTCTAAACGCCTCAGCAATATCCTCGGTTCTGTTGACCTTCGCGTTCAGATCGTTGTACACATGCTTTATAAATGTGCTCTCCTTCTGTTTTTTGAGAAGGTGGGAGGTCAGCTTGCTATTTTTATTCCCGTGCATATAGAATCGATGTCTACAATGCATGAAGATCTTAGCCGATTTGACATTAAGCAAGTCTTTCAGCCTGATGCGGAGGTCGACTAACTCCCGTTGAAGATCTTGTGTGCCAATTTTTTTATGTAGGCGCTCTGTGGTTGCGATTTGGTGAAGAAGAGACATCATCTCCTTATCTCTTTGTTTTTTTGCGTGGGCCCCGATTGAAATAAATTCTCCTCGGAGTACCGCTTTGTGGGCCTCCCATCTGTTGGGTGTTATTGCCTCATCTGTGATATTTTCTAAAAAGTATCGTGAGAGTGCGTACTTTATTTTCTCTAAGTTTTGTGGGCTATCTAATAGGGATTCATTTAGTCTCCAAGATGTTGCTGGACGGGGTAATGTGTCGATGACAATTTCTATGAAGATCGGTGCGTGGTCTGAAATTGTGATTGAGCCAATACTAGCGGACTTAATTAAATTTAAGGACCTTGATTGTATCAAAAGGAGATCAATACGATGGTAAGATGAGTGAGGGGGGGAAAAGAAGGTGAAGTCTTTAGTGGTAGGGTGAAAGATACGCCATGGGTCAATGAGATGTAGGGTAGATAGTTTATTCAAGAGATTATGTCTTAATTTTTTAGAAACAAATGACTGGCCGCTTGAGGAGTCAATCTCTGGGCTAAGGTGATGTTAAAATCTCCCCCCATAATTAGTAATCACTCGGTGAAAAGTTGTAATACCTCCAATGTTTTCGATATCCACTGAACCTGGTGTTTATTGGGTGCATAGAGGTTGGCAAACGTGACTAGGGTGTTGGCTAAGTGTCCCTTAACAAAGATGTATCTCCCCTCATGATCACTCAATGTATCCTTGGGCGAAAACGGTAAACCTTTTTTTAGTGCAATACTGACACCCTTGGATGCAGAAGAGTTGCAGCTGTTGAACCACGTTGGATATGGGGAGAAGGAGGTGTTAGGTGCCCTACCGCTTTTAAAGTGTGTTTCCTGGAGGAAGGCTACTTGGGTCTTTTGTTTTTTTAGAAGATTAAGAATTTGGTTTCTTTTTGCGGGTGTATTAAGGCCTTTTACATTAAAGGAGGCAACTGTGATGGACCCGGGGCTCACCTTACTGTTCGCACTCATCATGTCTTGAAGAGAAGATTATCCCATCACGGTACCTGGGAGAAGAGGGGAAAAACATGAACAACAAACTATATACATTTAAATTCTCGCCCATCGCAGGGGGGGGGGGGGAAGAGTACCCAGACATAGGCGAGGGATAGTCCAAGTTGTGATCTGGTCTATAGCTGTGTAAAAATACCATCTAGTAATTTAAAGATATAAACTCAAAGAAAAAAGGCAGAGGTAGTTGTGTGAAAAAACAAGAAATCTAAACAATCCAAACAACTACTTGTACTAAATGAAGGGCCATAGGAGGAATAAGGCTCTCATGGTGGATGCTTCTTAGGGTCTTGTTTCTTCACTTTAGGCGAAGTGGATTTCTTCCTTTGCGACCATTCTAAGGGTTTTTTCATTGGGGGTAGGTTCCAGTCAGAGTCAATTGGCATCCAGGAGGGTATATTTATTGGTGAAATGTCTAAGGTTTCCCAGGCCTTTTGAAGGTCTTCTGGTGTACGGATCGTAATTTGACGACTGGCGATATTCACTGCGAGGCCAAATGGGAATAGCCATTTATATGACAAACTTTTGGCCTTCAGGGCTGCCAGGAGGGGTTTGAGGATTCGTCTTTTTGCTAAAGTGGAAGGGGCTAGGTCCTGGAAAAGCTGTATTTGTGAGTTCTCATGTAGAATTTTGTCTTGTTCTCTAGCGCTTGCTAGAATCGCGGCTGTATCCACAAAGCTGAGCAGTCCACATATGATGTCTCTAGGAGGTTCTTCAGGTTTTGGTTTAGGCCTTAGAGCACGATGGATCCTTTCGATGGTAACTTTGGAGGCTCTCTCTGGTCCCAGAAGGTTAACGAAGATTTCTTTAGCCACCTTTTCTAGTGCCTCTCGGGCGAAGGATTCTGGGACCCCTCTAATCCTGATATTCTTCCTCCTGCTTCTGTTTTCTTGGTCTTCCACGGCTAGTAACGCTGTGTTTAGATGTTGTTGCTGCTTAAGAGCTTGTTCGTTTAGGCAGGTAACAGCCTCCACTATATCGACATTTGCGGATTCAAGGGACTCGACTCTGTGGCCAAGATGTTGAAGGTCTGATCGCATACCTGAGACTTCCTCCATGAGTGGCTTCATGTTTTGGGCAATCAGTTTTCTCATGAAGGCTCTAGAGATAGGGGCAATATCTCCTGTAGTTGAGTCGCTGTCAGAGTCCGCCTCACTGGGGTCTGATTCATCAATGTTTTCGGATGAGATTGCTTTTTTGAGAGATCGCCTAGCAGGGGTTTGAGAAACCTCATTTTTCTTTTTCAGATATGAGTCAAGAGCACCATGAGCACCTTTTTTCTGGTCGTCTGCCATGGTTTTATTTGCTGACTTTTCACGTTCTTTTTGTGATTTAACCATTTTGAGGCTGCGTGTTAACGTGAAGTGCGACGATCACAACTTGGACGGAAAGGAAAACAACTATTTACATATTGTAATGGAATTAAATCATATTCTCAGAATGGCCACTAGGTGTCGCACTAAGATCAGAAAGCGAAGAGAAAAAAAAAAAAATGCTTTGTTGAATCCAGTTATCAAGGTAGAAATATATTAGGCACCAGAATAATGTTGTAGATTGAAAAAAGAAAATATTATTAGCAGTTTCTATAGTTCACCAGAAGATGGCAGAGGTGAACTGTGGCTTTTTTCCACTAGCTCCTTACTTGCTAATATCAATAGGATGAAGCAGAGTTGGATGTGTGTAGGTTAGTATTCAAAAGGGACATTCGGTGCCACAATGTAGGGGAACTCACTCTGTCTCACCACTGATTCTCCAAAGTTTAATGCACCTTTTAGTCGTGAGCAAGAGAGCGTTCTGGGTACAGCTAATTTATTGTCCGTTTGAGAGCACTGTCTTATTGTTAACCCCTGATGGCACTGGGTATGGGGTGGCTAGAGAGCAGTAATGGTGGAGCTTCCTATCTGTGGCAGGGCCGGCTCCAATATGGCGCTGGCGCGAAATTTCCCGCGCTTCTCCGGTGCTTAAGCGCTCTAAATCCCCGGCTCCGTCGCACTCTCCCTCCTCACCTCTATATCTCTGGGGTCAGGATCGGGAGTCAAGCAGCGGGCGCAGGCACAGGCAGAGCTCGCAGCCCTCAGGTACGTCCGCGGCGGCAGAGAGCAGGCGGGCGGGACGAGCCGGAGCAAAGGGGTCAGCAGCGGTTCCCAGCAGCGTCGCGCTCTTGTGGCCGATTCCTCCGGAGCAGGTTGGAGACCAGCTCGGTCTCGCGTCTCTCCGCCGGCCGATCCTCCGGCCGCAGCGGACCGCGGTGGACTCGGCAGCCGGGGGGTGGGGCGATCGGGCCGCAGGGCACCTCTCCTCCTTCAGTCCCCTCACCTTCGCCCGACACCGCAGCTCGGCTCTCGCGACCCCCGTCCGCGCTCCCGCTGATCAGCCTCTCCTTTCACAGGGGGGAGTGAGAAGGTTTAGTTGTGGCCGGTACTTCAATTTAGGAGCACCGTTCGGCACGCTCCTAGCTGGGAGGTGATCTGTCCAGCCGGACCAAGGCCCACATGTAAGCCTCAGGGCCCAATCCAGAGAATGATAGTCCGTCGCTGGGAACAAATGGGTCCAAAAGACTCCCCAGACACTGTGGGGCTGCCCCAGTCTATTATAAACAGCAGATGGGCTGTATATTAGTGTGGATTGATTGCGATTTGAGCAGCCAGCAGAGGAGCTTAATGGCCGCACGTCCTGCTCCTTCAGCTGCTGGCCACGCCCCCCCTTTCCACTTTGATTTTGAGTATCATTCCAATTATCAAATCCAGACCTCCACGTGATATTAATTTTAATTTACATTGATAATTTTTTCTGTTTTATTATTCTCAACGTATTCCATTATATAATGAATAAAGATGTGCAACTTGAATATTTCATTCAGTGATATCTAGGATGTGGGATTTTAGTGTTTCCTTTATTATTTTGCGCAGTGTATATGTAGTACACTCACCATCCATGGCCTGTATGCACGCTTACCACGCAAGACTATTGCTGAAAATAAAGCATGCTCAAGCGCATTTAACATTTGCTCAAAAACGTATAAAGAAGCCAGTCCAGTTCTGGAAAAGCATTCTCTGGACTGATGAAACCAAGACCAACCTGTACCAGAATGATGGGAAGAAGAAAGTATGGAGAAGACTTGGAGCGGCTCATGATCTAAAGCATACCACAGCATCTGTACTACATGACGGAGGCAGTGTGCTGTGTTTATTGATGAAGTGACAGCCGGAAGAATTCTGAAGTGTACATGGTGACATGTTCTGCTGTAGTGTGACTCCGGCCTCAGCCGGACACTGGAAGGGGGTAAATAAGCGAGATTTCGGCATTTTAGCTCCTGGTGTGGAGGCGATAGCACAATCATATGCCGCCATATACTAGACGTCCGGTAACCGGTAATAATTCCCTCATGTGTGGGGTCTATTTGTCTCCAGAGAAATCACACGTTACATTCCACACATAACATTGTGTAGAAAAGGCGGCGCGAGGTAATTGTGCCAGTAGTGAGGGCGAATAATGGCGGAAATGTCACTGACTGAGGAGAAGTCTCCATGTAGCGTCTTCACTGCGGATCACGTGACCCCTGACTCCTCCTCCTGTGACCTCATCACAGGTCCTGTGCGCACAGAGCAGCCATATATGTGGAGTGCGGCTCTGCAGGTGGAGATTCCCCATTACTGAGCGCGGGGACATTAACCCCTTCTGCACGGAGACTCTTTTGGGGTTGTTGTTGCCACTTTATAAGAATCATAACGTTGTTCTGTTTCCTGTAATAGATACATACGAGCCAACTATGGAGGACAGGAAGTGAGGGAGCGGATTGTTCTTTCTTGGCCCCACACAGTGTAATGCCCCCATTATGCCCTGTAAGCAGGGTTCTGCCCCACACCCAGCTGCCTCGGGCACTTTACCATGAGCTGGTACCTCAGATTCTTCCCCGCACCCCTTTCCTTTGTTGGCGCCAAATCTGTTCTGCCTTTGGGGCTCTGGCCTTTATAATATCAGTAACTGCGTCATCAAGGTCTCCTGACCAGGTGCACCCTCTAGACTCTTCCCTCCGGAAACCCTCCCTCTTCCCATTGATGTCACATGGTCCCGTCTGGACGGCAGATAGCAGTCTGTACAAATGCAGCACAGCCCTGAGGAGTCTTTTTATGACTCTCCTTTTTACACCCCTTATGTAATATATATGATGGCGCTCACACAGTATAATGTTTCCACAGTACTGGCATCTCTCGTAAAAGAGGTGTTTTCACACTACAGCCATACCCCCTCACACAGTATAATGTTCCTACAGTACCGCCATACCCCCACACACAGTATAATGTTCTCATAGTACCACCATACCCCCACACACTGTATAATGTTCTCATAGTACCGCCATACCCCCACACACAGTATAATGTTCTCATAGTACCGCCATACCCCCACACAGTATAATGTTCTCATAGTACCGCCATACCCCCACACAGTATAATGTTCTCATAGTACCGCCATACCCCCACACAGTATAATGTTCTCATAGTACCGCCATACCCCCACACAGTATAATGTTCTCATAGTACCGCCATACCCCCACACAGTATAATGTTCTCATAGTACTGCCATACCCCCACACAGTATAATGTTCCTACAGTACCGCCATACCCCCACACACAGTATAATGTTCCTACAGTACCTGCATCCCACCACTCACAGTATAATGTTCTCATAGTACCGCCATACTGCCACACACAGTATAATGTTCTCATAGTACCGCCATACCCCAACACAGTATAATGTTCCTACAGTACCGCCATACCCCTACACACAGTATAATCTACTCATAGGTCCGCCATACCCCCACACAGTATAATGTTCCTACAGTACCTCCATCCCACCACACACAGTATAATGTTCCTACAGTACCGCCATACCTTCACACACACTATAATGTTCCTTATAGTACCGCCATACCCCCACACATAGTATAATGTTCTCATAGTACTGCCATACCCCCCCCACACACTATAATGTTCCTTATAGTACCTCCATACCCCCACACAGTATAATGTTCTCATAGTACCGCCATACCCCCCAAACAGTATAATCTTCTCATAGTATCACTTTACCCTGCCACACATAGTATAATCTTCTCATAGTACCGCTATACTCCCACACACAGTATAATGTTCCTAAAGTACCGCCATACCCCCACACAGTATAATGTTCCTACATTACCTCCATACCACCACACACAGTATAATGTTCTCACAGTACCGCCATACCCACCACACACAGCATAATGTTCTCATAGTACCGCCATACCCCCACACAGTATAATGGTCCTACAATACCTCCACCCCACCACACAGTATAATCTTCTCATAGTAGTGCCATACCCCCACACACAGTATAATGTTCCTACAGTACCGCCATACCCCCACACAGTATAATGTTCCTACAGTACTTCCATCCCACCACACAGTATAATCTTCTCATAGCACCGCCATATCCCCACACACAGTATAATGTTCCTACAATACCTCCATCCCACCACACACAGTATAATCTTCTCGCAGTACCTCCACCCCACCACACACAGTATAATCTTCTCATAGTACCGCCATACCCCCACACACAGTATAATGTTCTCATAGTACCGCCATACCCCCACACACAGTATAATGTTCTCACAGTACCTCCACCCCACCACACTCAGTATAATCTTCTCATAGTATCACCATACCCCCACACACAGTATAATGTTCCCTCAGTACCGCCATACCCCACACACAGTATAATCTTCTCATAGTACTGCCATACCCCCACACTCAGTATAATCTTCTCATAGTATCGCCATACCCACACACAGTATAATGTTCCTACAGTACCGCCATACCCCCACACACAGTATAATGTTCCTACAGTACCGCCATACCCCCACACACAGTATAATGTTCCCTCAGTACCGCCATACCCCACACACACAGTATAATCTTCTCATAGTACTGCCATACCCCACACACACAGTATAATGTTCCCACAGTACCATCATCCCACCACACACAGTATTTTGTTCCCACAATAGTGGCTTCCCACAGACACAGGATAATGTTTCTACAGGACTGGCTTCTCCCTCACACACAGTATAATATCCCCATAGTACTGACATCCCCCCCACTTTTTAATGTTCCCACAGTACTGCCCCCTACATGCACAATATGGTACCATCCACCCAGGGGTGCACCTATCATGAGGCAACTTGAATCGGTTGCCTCAGGCGGCACCACCTGCTGATAAGAAGGGGGGTGGCATCTGCCGGGGGCCATTCTTTCAGATGCCGGCTTGTGCCTTCATATTTGACCGCTCTTCTCTCCCTGACATCCTGCTATCTCCTGCTGTGCCGCCCGCTTCATACTGGGGGAATATGCACTTTGATTACTGGTGTGCGGTGGCTTTTACCCTCCGGGTTCAGCAACTCAGAGAGGGGAAGTGTCCTGCAGGAGAAGAACACTGGCCAATGAATGCTCTCACATCACTGACAGAAGAGCTGATTGGCCATTGCTTCTATCCTCCTGCATGGCACCTCTTTGAAGGGAAGAAGTGAGAGCCAGGAAATAAGAGCAGAGGAGCCACCTGTGCTGGAAGATACTGGAGAAGCAGCTCCAATCCACAAGGTGACAGATCTCCTGCTGGGCAATCCCCACACAGAGTGGGTGTGGGGCTCAGCTGCTGTGAGTAGGGGAAGCTGCACATATACACCAGCCCCCACCCCTGTAGCACTGAAGAGTTGCATGTATGTGTTTGGGTTGTCTGTGTGGGTTGCATGTCGTGTTGTTTCTGTGTGGGTTGTGTCTCTCTGTCTTTGTGTGTAGGTTGTGTCTTTCTGTGGTGTGTCTGCGTGTGTGTGGGTTGTGTGTCTGTGTCTGGGATGTGTCTTTGTGTGCAGGTTGTGTCTTTCTGTGCATTGTCTGTGGTATGGGTTGTGTCTGCATGTGTGTGGGTTGTGTCTTTGTGTGTAGGTTGTGTCTGTGGATTGTGTCTCTGTGTGGGTTGTGTCTCTGTCTGTGTGTGGGTCATGTCTGTGTTTGGATTGTGTATGTGTGTGGGTAGTTTGTGTCTCTGGGTGGTGTGTGGGTTGTGTCATACAACACACCACAGTCTGTGTGGTGTGGGTTGTTTCTGTTTGTGTGTTGTGTCTGTAGGGTATTTGTGTGTGGGTTGTGTGGATTGTGTCTCTGGTGTGTGGATTGTCTGTCTATGCATTGGTTGTGTGTCTGGGTTGTGTCTTTGTGTGTGGGTTGTGTGGTGTGTGAGTTGTGTATGTCTGTGGGTAGTTTGTGTCTGTGTGGTGAGTGGGTTGTGTCATATAACACACCACATGAGAGAAAACACCGTGTGCACAGCTATAACTGTGGTGCTTAGACTAGGTTCCCAGACCTTCAATATAAATATAAAGAAGTCTAGCACTCAACTTAAGCAGCGATAGATTTGATCTATTTGTAGCACTTGAAACGTTTCAGTCCATAAGGACTTTCATCAGTCACGTGCCATTAGAAGCCCGTAGGGCTGGGTTCAAAAAGAGCAGGGATGCACAGAATGTGCCTTAATTAGAGTGCTGTAATGGTGGGGCAATCGCCGCACATCAGGATGTAGCACCCACAAGCTGAAAGCGCTGGTGTTCGGGGTGAGGGGCACTGCCTCCAGACACGGTGAGACTAGCGGTGGATACCATCTCTGGCTTGTCAAGGTAAGGAGGCTTATTCGCCGTGCAATGCTCCTCTGGGAAATATAATATGCAAATTGCCTCTTCTGAGAAAAAGAGGACTTAAACTCTATAGCGCCACCTGTTGGAAGTAGCGATCCTACAAGTCACAATCAACTCTTAAGGCTGTGTTCACACGTTGCGGTTTTTTCGCGTTTTTTTCCGATAAAAACGCTATAAAACCGCAAAAAAACCACATACAATAAGCATCCCATCATTTAGAATGAATTCCGCATGCTTTGTGCACATGATGCGTTTTTTTCCGTGAAAAAAAAGCATTGCGGCAAAAAACGCAGCATGTTCATTAATTTTCCGTTTTTTTTGCGGATTTCCCACTCCAAAATGCATTGGGAAGTGTCCGGAAAAAAACGCGGCAAAAACACGGCAAAAGCGCGTCAAAACCGCGGCAAAAACGCATGCGGTTTTCTTGGGGATTTCTTGCAGAAAATGTCCAGAATTCTCAGGAATTTTCTGCAAGAAATCCTGAACGTGTGCACATAGCCTTAACGAGTCGTGCAATATGACTTAGGATAAAAGCCAAATTAGTATCTCAATTCGCAGACACGGTGTTTCGGCCTGTTGGCCCTCGTCAGTGCGAAGCATGAGAACTAATTTGGCTAGGTGAGAGGCTCTGGACTGAGAAAGGACAACAAAGACCACCTCCATTGGGGGTGAGAAGGAAGTTTTCTCATAGATGTCAGTGACAGTGTGTATGTATATATATATATATATAAAGAGCTGGTAATTCAGCACCCGCGGTAGTGTAAAATCACTGCAGGAGCCGACAAGATAGAAACATAGTAACATAGTTAGTAAGGCCGAAAAAAGACATTTGTCCATCCAGTTCAGCCTATATTCCGTCATAATAAATCCCCAGATCTACGTCCTTTTACAGAACCTAATAATTGTATGATACAATATTGTTCTGCTCCAGGAAGACATCCAGGCCTCTCTTGAACCCCTCGACTGAGTTCGCCATCACCACCTCCTCAGGCAAGCAATGGATTACATACAGTAAATACAAATAGAATAGGTAGATATACAGATGTCAGTGAGAAATACAATTAGTACAGTGTGTGCACCTTACTGTAGATGTAATTTTTCTAAAAAAAAAATGGTGTGGGCTCTTTGAGATCCCCGCTAGCACCATGAGGAAGTCACACGGTGCAGAGACGAGTTCACGGGAGAATTTCACTGCAATGAATTTCAACTCTCCTCTGCACTGTGCGACTTTCTCATGGTGCTAGCGGGGATCTCACTGAGGTCACCGCAGTTCAGCTAGGCTAGGACGTTACTGCCAGTCACTCATGTTGCGTTCCCAGCAGCTCATTCACCAGAGGTTCTCAGCCTGGACGGTCACATCTTGGCACCGTCCAGGTTGGAAACTATTTCTCCCCAGACATGGATTACGGCGTGGGACAGAACGACAGACAGGTATGGTATATTGTTGTTTTTTAGTTTTAGTACAGGAGATCGAGGGATTTGGTGGAATTGGGCAAGGTCGTAAGTATGGTTTAATTGAGATTATTAAAGGAGTCTGTGTCATTTTTTCAATTCACTTTATTCTTGCTGTGTCTTTATTAAATAACTATAGGATTAGTAATGGATCGGTGTCTTAGTCTCCATTACTAAGCCGTGGGCTTGATGTCACCTGACAATACAAAGGTGACATCAACTACACAAATTTGAACCCCACTTGCCACCACTACAGAGCAAGAGGGAAGAGCTGGGCTAAGCACAAGAATTAGTGCATCTAATAGATGTGCCTTTTCTGGGCAGCTGCGGGCTGCTATTTTTAGGCTGGGGGCGGGTCAATATCCATGGCCCCTTACCAGCCTGAGAATACCAGCCCCCAGCTTTAGAAAGGTTGGTTGTCAAAAAATGGGGGGACCCCATGCCATTTTTTAAAAATTATTTATTAAAATAATTAAAAAAAAGCGTGTTGACTCCTTTATTCTTGATAACCAACCTTGCTGAAGCTGACCGCTGAGGGTTGCAGCCTCCAGCTGTGAGTTTTGCCTGGCTGATTATCAAAAATAGGGGGGAACCCACAGTTTTTTTATTATTTATTTACAGTGCAAGAGCGACTGATGAATACCCTCCATCATCTGCTCCTGCTCTCATGGGTATGTTCACACTGGGCGTTTTTGATGCGTTTTTATATGCAAATTTTCAGCTGCTTTTTCCATAACCAGAAAAGTCTGAGATTTCAGAAATCTCATACACACCCTGTTTTTTTTTTTGTCATCAGGATTTTGTGCTTTGCAGCGTTTTATTTACGTAGAGCATGTCACTTCTTTCAGTTTATTTGCAGCAGAAAAGTCAAGGACATCCGGATGTGACCTCACACTCGGCTCTGCTACCTCTAGATGGCAGGCTGCAGGATGCATCTTTACAGCTTGTCATTGAGCAGAGTGGACCCGAACCCCATTCACTTGAATGGGGGCTCGACAATACAGTGTTTGACACGTTATGATATGCATGACAGCACGGCAAACACCGCTTCTGAACGGCGATTAAACCATCCCTGACTGTCAGAGAGCCGCAGTTCCCCCATTGTCAATAGACAGCGGGAGCGCTCAGCTGTGATGGGAGGTATACAGGTTACCTCCGGCCACTGGTGTCAGCTGATGGGACAACTGCTCCCATCATCCAACACCTGCTAATAACAGTGAGAGCAGGAGCAGATGATAGGAGTATTCATTAGCTGCTTCTGTGCGGTAAATAAATAATTTTAAAAACCTGTGTGGGTTCCCCCTATTTTTGATAACAAGCCAGTCAAAACTCACAGCTGGGGTCTGCAACCCTCAACTGTCAGCTTCAGCAAGGCTAGTTATCAAGAATAGAGGGGTCCCCACAATGTATTTTTTAATAATTCTCCCGGTGAACTCGCCTCTACACCGTGCGACTTTCTCACAGTGCTAGCGGGGATCTCACTGAGGTCACCACAGTTCAGCCCAGCTGGGAACGGAGCATCAGTGATGTCACCGCTAGACACTGAGGCTGTGCTCGCAGCAGGTGGGAATTTTGGGGAATGTTGCAAATTCGGCAATCGTGAGCCGAACAGAACATTAAAATATTAGATCGTCTCTACCCATAATACTGTGTGAGGTGCTGTGGGGCCGTCATACTGTGTGGAAACCTCATACTGAGCTACATGGGCACACAGGAGAACAATTTTCTTGTACTGCAGGAGATTATCAGACATCCTCCATCCCATAGTCCCGTGCCCATATACCCATCACACATCCTCCATCCCATAGTCCAGTGCCCATACAGTTAGGGCCAGAAATATTTGGACAGTGACACAAGTTTTGTTATTTTAGCTGTTTACAAAAACATGTTCAGAAATACAATTATATATATAATATGGGCTGAAAGTGCACACTCCCAGCTGCAATATGATAGTTTCCACATCCAAATCGGAGAAAGGGTTTAGGAATCATAGCTCTGTAATGCATAGCGTCCTCTTTTTCAAGGGACCAAAAGTAATTGGACAATGGACTCTAAGGGCTGCAATTAACTCTGAAGGCGTCTCCCTCGTTAACCTGTAATCAATGAAGTAGTTAAAAGGTCAGGGGTGGATTCCAGGTGTGTGGTTTTGCATTTGGAAGCTGTTGCTGTGAGCAGACAACATGCGGTCAAAGGAACTCTCAATTGAGGTGAAGCAGAACATCCTGAGGCTGAAAAAAAAAGAAAAAATCCATCAGAGAGATAGCAGACATGCTTGGAGTAGCAAAATCAACAGTTGGGTACATTCTGAGAAAAAAGGAATTGACTGGTGAGCTTGGGAACTCAAAAAGGCCTGGGCGTCCACGGATGACAACAGTGGTGGATGATCGCCGCATACTTAATTGGGGGAAGAAGAACCCGTTCACAACATCAACTGAAGTCCAGAACACTCTCAGTGAAGTAGGTGTATCTGTCTCTAAGTCAACAGTAAAGAGAAGACTCCGTGACAGTAAGTACAAAGGGTTCACATCTAGATGCAAACCATTCATCAATACCAAAAATAGACAGGCCAGAGTTAAATTTGCAGAAAAACACCTCAAGAAGCCAGCTCAGTTCTGGAAAAGTATTCTATGGACAGATGAGACAAAGATCAACCTGTACCAGAATGATGGGAAGAAAAAAGTTTGGAGAAGAAAGGGAACGGCACATGATCCAAGGCACACATCCTCTGTAAAACATGGTGGAGGCAACGTGATGGCATGGGCATGCATGGCTTTCAATGGCACTGGGTCACTTGTGTTTATTGATGACATAAGAGCAGACAAGAGTAGCCGGATGAATTCTGAAGTGTACTGGGATATACTTTCAGCCCAGATTCAGCCAAATGCTGCAAAGTTGATTGGACGGCGCTTCATAGTACAGATGGACAATGACCCCAAGCATACAGCCAAAGCTACCCAGGAGTTCATGAGTGCCAAAAAGTGGAACATTCTGCAATGGCCAAGTCAATCTCCAGATCTAAACCCAATTGAGCATGCATTTCACTTGCTCAAATCCAGACTTAAGACGGAAAGACCCACAAACAAGCAAGACCTGAAGGCTGCGGCTGTAAAGGCCTGGCAAAGCATTAAGAAGGAGGAAACCCAGCGTTTGGTGATGTCCATGGGTTCCAGACTTAAGGCAGTGATTGCCTCCAAAGGATTTGCAACAAAATATTGAAAATAAAAATATTTTGTTTGGGTTATGTTTATTTGTCCAATTACTTTTGACCTCCTAAAATGTGGAGTGTTTGTAAAGAAATGTGTACAATTCCTACATTTTCTATCAGATATTTTTGTTCAACCCTTCAAATTAAACGTTACAATCTGCACTTGAATTCTGTTGTAGAGGTTTCATTTCAAATCCAATGTGGTGGCATGCAGAGCCCAAATCGCGAAAATTGTGTCACTGTCCAAATATTTCTGGCCCTAACTGTATACCTATCACACATCCTCCAATCCATAGTCCAGTGCCCATATACCCATCACACATCCTCCAATCCATAGTCCAGTGCCCATATACCCATCACATCCTCCATCCCATAGCCCAGTGCCCATATACCCATCACACATCCTCCATCCCATAGTCCAGTGCCCTTATACCCATCACACATCCTCCAATCCATAGTCCAGAGCCCATATACCCATCATACACATCCTCCATCCCATAGTCCAGTGCCCATATACAAATCATACACATCATCCCATAGTCCAGTGCCCATATACCCATCATACATCCTCCATCCCATAGTCCCGAGCCCATATACCCATCACACATCCTCCATCCCATAGTCCAGTTCCCATATACCCATCATACATCATCCCATAGTCCAGTTCCCATATACCCATCTCACATCCTCCATCCCATAGTCCAGTGCCCATATATCCATCACACATCCTCCATCCCATAGTCCTGTGCCCATATACCCATCATACACATCCTCCATCCCATAGTCCAGTGCCCATATATCCATCACACATCCTCCATCCCATAGTCCTGTGCCCATATACCCATCATACACATCCTCCATCCCATAGTCCCGAGCCCATGTACCCATCACACATCCTCCATCCCATAGTCCCGTGCCCATATACCCCTCACACATCCTCCATCCCATAGTCCAGTGCCCATATACCCATCACACATCCTCCATCCCATAGTCCCGAGCTGGGTGGCGCTGAGCAGGGAGTTCCTGGAGATCCTGTTATGTAACCTGGCAGTGCGGCTCTGTGTGCGGCCGCTGATGATGCGATTTTCTACGCCAGTAACAATAGAGCGCGGCAGTAATAGAGGAGGGGGATTCATTTCTGTCATGTGCTCTCTGCTCCTTTCTGGGGGGCAGACAATGGCTGGAGCTTATGTTCCCAGGAATGCAAGATTTCTCCCACCCGGTCAGTGTCTGCTGAGGTGTTGTGGAGTGGGAAAACTGTTGCTCATAGCAACCAATCACAGCTCAGCTTCTTTTAAACAGCTCTGGTGAAATGAAAGATGCTTAGTGATTGGTTGCCATGTGGAATGGGTGTGGCCACACACACACACACACACACACACACACACACACACACACACACACACACACACACACACACATTCATACACTCAGCTTTTTATATATATATATATATATATATATATATATATATATATATAAAGCTATATATATATTTTTTTTTTTTTTTACGTTGGAGGGCCCAATTCCAGCTGTAGCTGTCTGACCTGTGATTTCTATCTCCTTCTTTCACAGCAGCAAGTGGTTAAACCGCCAGGGTTTTTGTTAAAGCCTCATCTGTGCCGTCCCTGCGGTGCACATCTATGTTCTGGGGCACAAAAAGATTAATTTCTTTTTAATAAATGTTTAATAATGTTTATACTAATATTATTAAATGTTTAATAATGTTTAACATCCAGACACCAAGGAGAGCAGACGTGTCTGTCTGCTCTCTGCTGGATGAGGACAACAAGGCGCCGTGCTAGTGGCAGCCCATTGCAGCAGCAATAGTTTTGTTTTGTTTTATTTTGTTTTGTTTTATTTTACTTTATTTTTTATTTTGGAATTATTTTTGTTATGTGTGAACCTTTTTCTTTCTGAACCTCAGTTTTTGGTACTCCTAAGGAATTTTCTTTTCCCCAGTACCTTCTCCTTCTGAACTTGGATCTGCTGGAATGCTTCCCTTGGATTTATGCTGAACCCTTGGATTTATGCTTAACCCTTGGATTTCCCCTTGGCTGGTTGCGTCTGAACCTGGGATCCTCTGATTTGTTTCCCCTGGATGCATACTGCTACCCATAGCTTTCTGGGTGTATGCTTCTGATCCTTGGCTCCCCTGGAAGGTTTCCCTTGGATGTTTGCTGCTACCCGCAGCTATCTGGATTTACAGTGCATTTGTGATCACCTTGCAATCTAGGACTGGTATTATACGCACCTACTGCCAGGCGGCCACTACCTGTCTGGGAATTGGCACAGCTATGTCTGGAGGAGTGCACTGTATGCCTCCCTACACGGACAGGCTTAGTGCGACTAACATGGGCAAGGTTTTGATTGATGTCCCTAAGTCTGTTCATAAACGTGTTGCTTACTTAAGGGGCCGAATTCTGGAGCTGCGCAGGCTAATGCCTTCTCCTGCAGTGGGTAGACCACGTGTCCCGTGTGAGGTAAGGCGACCCTACAGAGGCTGCAGAGCAGGCAAAAAACTTAAAGCAAGGCGAAGACGGTTTAAACCAGTAGTTCCGTCCATCATCATGGGGAATGTTCAATCACTGGGTAATAAGTCGGATGAACTGCTGGCATTAATACGGACCCAGAGGGATTACAAGGAATGCAGTTTGATGTGTTTTACTGAAACATGGTTACGTGGCGAGATCCCAGACTCAAGTGTCTCAGTACCAGGATTTCACATGGTCCGGGCGGATAGAGACACTATGAAGAGCGGCAAAATAAAGGGCGGTGGAGTTATACTCTACATAAACAATGGTTGGTGCAATCAGGGGCATGTGACAGTAAGGGAGCGCCATTGTTGTCCGAACATTGAACTGCTAGCTGTTGGCCTCAGACCTTACTATATTCCTAGAGAATTCTCGCTTGTTATTGTAATAGTGTTGTACATACCACCAACTGCAAACCATGAGGCTGCAGGTGAAGTGCTGTCAGGAGTCATTGCTCGGCTCCAGCTGAAACACCCCAACTCGCTTACTGTAATCTCTGGGGATTTTAACCGGGCTAAAATTTCTACTGCCTTAGAAGCGAGTTTTATCAGTTTGTTAAATGTACAACAGGTGACAAAATTACTTTGGACTTAGGGTACCGTCACACAGTGCAATTTTGATCGCTACGACGGCACGATTCGTGACGTTCGAGCGATATAGTTACGATATCGCAGTGTGTGACACGCTCCTGCGATCAGGGACCCCGCTGAGAATCGTACGTCGTAGCAGATCGTTTGAAACTTTCTTTCGTCGTCTAGTGTCCCGCTGTGGCGGCATGATCGCATGGTGTAACAAAAGTGTGCACGATATTGTATACGATGTAATGGGTGGAGGAGCTGGCTACGTAGGAGCGCCAAATTCTCCACCTCCTGTGTGCTGATTGGGCGGTACAATACTGTGCGCTCATTCGACAGACAAAGGACTATTGTTCCCGGCGGATAAAACCGGAGCTGTCGAGCGCTCTATTCTTTTCTCTCTGGAGCACGTGCTGGAAACAGAAATCCTAAATTCGCTGGATTCCCTGGACTTTTATAACTACTATAACTACAGACTTTTACCGCAAGAGGTATGTATAATGCTACAGCTTAGCAGATGTTGCGCTTCAACGGGGATAAACGCTGGAGCGTGGTCGATTGTTCCTTTATGGAGAGTAGGGTAGGCCAGAGAGCCTCAGGTACACAGCTGTAGCGTGGCCCAATTAATTAATCCTTTTACAGATCGAGCTGTAGCATGGTTGACTGCCCCGTTTATGCCAGTAGTAACATATATAGTTATTAGATCAATGGTCAAAACATTGTTTTGTAAGCACGTGTATTTATTGTACGTTTGTTTTCTTTTTAGAAAGTATGCTCACTTCCGGTGAGAGTTCTGTCGTTGCTGCTGCCCTGTTGTTTGAGGCAGCACGTCTCCAAGAGGAGAGACGTCCTAAACGAAAACGTCGCATGTGGACCCGGAGCTGGCTGCAGAAAAGATCCACATTGTCACACATGGATCTCATACGAGAGTTACGTGATAATAACCCTCATGATTTCCGAAACTACCTTAGGATGTCAGAGGAATCCTTCAAGATAATACTGTCTGCTGTAACGCCACTCATACAAAGGCGTGATACGCCGATGCGTGCAGCCGTGCCTGTGGATGAAAGGTTGGCGGTGACACTGCCTTCCTGGCTACAGGAAGGTCTCTTCAGGATTTGCAGTTTTCCGCAGCTGTTTCCAGACATTTCCTGAGCGTTGTGATTGCGGAGACATGCGAGGCCATTGTGCAGAGCTTAAGGCATTATATCGAGGTACTACTATTTTTTTGGGCTGCTGTGTTATGTCGATATATTATACTAGCAATTTAACCCGTTCTACGCCCTGGTGGCGCGCATTTCTATTGGTATATGTTCTCCATCCTATCATGTACTGCTCCCATCCTGCGCCCCCATTCTGACATGTGCTGCTGCGATCCTGCGCCATGCTGCGCCTCCATTCTGACATGTGCTGCTACCATTTTGCGGCTCCATTCTGATATGTGCTGCTCCAACCCTGCGCCACCATTCTTTTATTTGCTGCTCCCAACGTTATTTTATTGATTATATTATTTCGATATATTGTTTAGCACCCCCTCTCAGTCAGTGAAGCCATCTGATAAAATGGCTGCCTGCAAACTCAGGGTTGTTGACTTTGTTATACTAATCCATACTGCGCGTCAATCACTCTAGGATGTCCACATGAGAGTGTATGTGCACAACAATATATTTTACCTAATTTGTACATGTTTCCTTCTCATCTTGCAGTTTCCCAAGACGGCGGATGACTGGAAGAAGATTGCTTCCGATTTTTATCAGCTGTGGCAGTTTCCAAACTGCGGTGGTGCATTAGATGGAAAGCATGTGCGCATCACGCAACCAGCCAACTCTGGATCCTTTTTTTTCAACTACAAAGGATATTTCAGTGTGATCCTCATGGCCCTTGTCAATGCGAACTATGAGTTTGTCGATGTGGATGTTGGCATGAATGGTCGAGTCTCCGATGGTGGTGTTTTTGAACACACTTCATTTGGGGAAAGCTTGAGGAACAATCAACTGCAGTTGCCACTAAATGAAGACACAAAAGCAAACCTCAATTTTGTTTTCATTGCAGATTAAGCTTTCCCTCTTCATCCACATCTGCTGAAGCCATTTGCGCAGCGAACACTCACAGCGGAGCGCAGAATATATAATTACCGGTTGTCTAGGGCCCGCCGTGTGGTTGAAAATGCCTTTGGGATTATGGCGAATCGGTTTAGAGTGTTCCACACAGCTATCAACTTGAAGCTGCCGTCTATAGACTTTGTGGTTTTGGCATGCTGTGTGCTCCATAATTTCCTGAGACATCATGATACCAGCTCCTATTCTCCTCCTTCATTTATTGATGCAGTGGACGCAAGAACCGGAGATATTGTGCCCGGGGAATGGCGTACACAACCTGATAATTTAACAGCTCTTCAAGCACTGGGATCTGGCAGACAGGCAGACGATGCAAGGGACTGTCGAGAAAAATACTGTCAGTACTTTAATGGTTCTGGAGCTGTACCCTGGCAGGATCACGCCGTATAACAAAAATTTTTCTTTTTGGTTTGCCGTTTACTCAACAATATGCATGTTATGCTTTCGTGTCCACAATGTAATTTTGCGAGTCGGTCACTGTCTTTTGTGTAATAAAATTAAATTGTATTTTTTACTCCCGTTATTCTTGGTTGTTCATTTTAGATAAAGTGGTTAACTCATATGACGTCCTATGCCGTCAAGGTGTCCTGTGACTCATTAATACCCATTGACGGGATAGTACGTTATAGCGATCGGTCTATATTGCATTCCAAAGTCAAATGGCGACTTCCTTCCATTCCAACCTCTGTCATGCACCCAAACAATGGTGTACCCACACACAATCGTATTTTCAATCATATAAACCTCTCTAAATGACTTTAAATGAGATGAGATGCCTAAAAAATGGTGTAGTAAACCCTTATAGCTCCATAAACATTAAAGAATGCGAATATTTTTTTTTTGGGTAAAAATTTCTTTGTATTTAACAATTAACCTACAAAATATTACATAACAAAAAACCAAAAAAAATAATTTATCTCCTTCCACGGCCCAACAGGTGTCGCAGCGTCACGCCCTGCTGCTCTGCTTGAGCCTGGAGGAGCGCTGCTGTCTGCTGCAGGAGCGCTGCTGTCCGCTCCAGGCGCAGTTGCCTTGCCAGGAGCTCTCTCACGCTGGGCGGTTCTGTGGATAGAAGAGGTTGGAGAACAGACGGTGATTCCGCTGAAAATACATCTCGACCTCTGGGGCAGGACCAAATTGAGTGTGTTGTAATTTTCAATTTGGTCCGGACCCACAGGGCGATGTTTTTTTTATTAAATTTTACAGTTTTAGTTGTCAATTGTGACATCCCGCAGATAACCACTCGTATTATCTTAATACTTGCGGAGAAGGGACGCCGGTTCTTCATTGCCAGAACCAGAGCTGCTTATTTGCCATCCCTGAGATCTGGCCACTGCTGCAGCAGCTAAAAGGAAATAATAACAGATCTGGTTAACTATGGAACACGCCGTTGGGAAGCGCTCGCTGTTTTGGTCACTTACGTATGGTAGCTTCTGGGGAGAAGGCCGCCGACCCGGGGGAGGAAGATGAGTGGCTGAAGGGAGGTGTTGAGGGTGGTGTTGGGGTGCGAGGCCGCCTGGTCTCAAAAGATGTTGGAGGCGTGGTAGGGCGCCTGCTCCTTAATGCGCCTATAATGTATACAATATTTCTGCTACTCTCTTATGTCACCTATGCAGTAATAAAATAGCAATGAATGATGGTACACTTACGTGAGGTCCCGGGCTGTGGGCTGCCGCTGGTGGCGGACGAAGGAGAGCTGGTCTCAATGGCAGGTGCCTGTTGCCGACGCCTTCTCTCTACACATAAATGAAAAAAACCCAATGGTTAGACATTCCTATACTGCATGTTCAAAACCAAGTGCAAAGCAAAGGGAATCATTGCAACCAATACGGTTCCTGCTTTAATTTGTCCAAAAATTTTAAGGGAATGAACGCTGTGTTCTGAGCATTTGGACAAGTTGTTACAGAGAAGCTTGTCTTTTATATGTGTAGTACAGTTTGTGCTCCATATTGTGTGCTCCGTCTGATGTGTACGTCGTACTGTGTGCGGCACGTTGTGTACGTCGTAGTGTGTGCGGCGCTGTGTGTGCTCCGTATTGTGTGCGGCACGGTGTGTATGCCGTAGTACTACAAGCGCATCACGGCTGCGCGCGTCTACTGATTACCTGCCATTATTTCCCCTCCGGGCAGTGCACGCAGGATAATGTATACAATATTTACGCTACACTGTTATGTCACCTATGCTGTAATTAGATTAATATGAGTGACGGTACACTTACGTGAGGTCCCGGGCTGTGGGCTGCTGCTGTTGGTGGACGAAGGAGATCTGGCGGCAATGGCAGGTGTGTGTTGCCGGCGCCTTCTCTCTACACATAAAAGAAAAAAAAGCAATGTTTTTAAAACAAAGAACAGGGATTCCAGAGCCCAAAAAAAAAAAAAAAAAAAAAATGCGCGCAGGGTTGCCAACCTCCTCCAAAAAGCGTGCATCGCCCAATTCCCCCATACTGGTACTTGCCTCGCCTTGTCTCCGCACGCAGCTCTGCCAGAAGGTGTGGATTTTTGTGGCGGAGGTCGGCCCATTTCTTCCGCAGCTGCTGCGCACTGCGGCGGACGCCAAACCTCCTATCCAGCATTTGCACAATGCGACGCAGCACCTCCTGCTTGTGTAGGTTCGGGTGGGCTGGGCGAGTCTCCTGGCACTCATAACACAGGGCATCCATGTGATGTACAAAAAACCGGAGCTCGGTCTGCCCCAGAGGTGCAGATCTTTGTCTTCCAGCCATTTTAGGTGAAATGACGCTATAAAGCAACGCCTAACCACGCCCAGAGGAGGTCCTTAACTATGCAGTTCTCCCGCGCGATCCGCATCGCTATAGCGTTGCCGTTTATGGACAGCGTCACATTTGTGACGGCTGAGCGCTACAGAAGGAACGCACATAGTAAATGCCGTTCGAAGGATGTAGATATAACGCCGGAGCGGCACGTAATGTGCGCTCGTGGTATATGACGGCGTGATGACGTTACAGCGTTCCGGCGTGCCTGCGCTACCTTGCTTTGCTTCCCTGACATCCTGAAAATGGCTGCCAGGCGACGTGATCCTCCTATGGGCATCCCAGAGCTAAAGTTCCTGATTAGCACTATGGATGGGATGCAGTACGAAACCACTGGGCTGGTGCTGCACCGCAACCAGCACAAGGATGAAGTGGTGCATGTGGTGTCTGAGGGCCTCATGAAGCAGTTTGGGATAACTCGCAGTAAGGCCCAGATTGTTAAAAAATGGGGCGATCTGAAGTCCAAAAGCCCAGCGCGCCTGCAGGAGCTTCGCCGCGAGATCCGCAGAGGTGAGTACCCAGGTACCCTAAAGTATTGCATGCCGAAGGGTTAATTAGGTGTGTATGTGGTGTGTATGTGGCACAGCTATGTGGCAGTTGGAACGTTGCAGAGCCACTATGTGGCACAGCTATGTGGCAGTTTGAACGTTGCAGAGCAACTATGTGGCACAGCTATGTGGCAGTTTGAATGTTGCAGAGCCACTATGTGGCACAGCTATGTGGCACTTGAAACGTTGCAGAGCCACTATGTGGCACAGCTATGTGGCAGTTTGAACGTTGCAGAGCCACTATGTGGCACAGCTATGTGGCACTTGAAACGTTGCAGAGCCCCTATGTGGCACAGCTATGTGGCAGTTTGAACGTTGCAGAGCCACTATGTGGCACAGCTATGTGGCAGTTTGAACATTGCAGAGCCACTATGTGGCACAGCTATGTGGCACTTGAAACGTTGCAGAGCCACTATGAGGCACAGCTATGTGGCAGTTTGAATGTTGCAGAGCCACTATGTGGCACAGCTATGTGGCACTTGAAACGTTGCAGAGCCACTATGTGGCACAGCTATGTGGCAGTTTGAACGTTGCAGAGCCACTATGTGGCACAGCTATGTGGCAGTTTGAACGTTGCAGAGCCACTATGTGGCACAGCTATGTGGCACTTGAAACGTTGCAGAGCCACTATGTGGCACAGCTATGTGGCAGTTTGAACGTTGCAGAGCCACTATGTGGCACAGCTATGTGGCAGTTTGAACGTTGCAGAGCCACTATGTGGCACAGCTATGTGGCACTTGAAACGTTGCAGAGCCACTATGTGGCACAGCTATGTGGCACTTGAAACGTTGCAGAGCCACTATGTGGCACAGCTATGTGGCAGTTTGAACGTTGCAGAGCCACTATGTGGCACAGCTATGTGGCAGTTTGAACGTTGCAGAGCCACTATGTGGCACAGCTATGTGGCACTTGAAACGTTGCAGAGCCACTATGTGGCACAGCTATGTGGCAGTTTGAACGTTGCAGAGCCACTATGTGGCACAGCTATGTGGCAGTTTGAACGTTGCAGAGCCACTATGTGGCACAGCTATGTGGCACTTGAAACGTTGCAGAGCCACTATGTGGCACAGCTATGTGGCACTTGAAACGTTGCAGAGCCACTATGTGGCACAGCTATGTGGCAGTTTGAACGTTGCAGAGCCACTATGTGGCACAGCTATGTGGCAGTTTGAACGTTGCAGAGCCACTATGTGGCACAGCTATGTGGCAGTTTGAACGTTGCAGAGCCACTATGTGGCACAGCTATGTGGCACTTGAAACGTTGCAGAGCCACTATGTGGCACAGCTATGTGGCACTTGAAATGTTGCAGAGCCACTATGTGGCACAGCTATGTGGCAGTTTGAACGTTGCAGAGCCACTATGTGGCACAGCTATGTGGCAGTTTGAACGTTGCAGAGCCACTATGTGGCACAGCTATGTGGCAGTTTGAACGTTGCAGAGCCACTATGTGGCACAGCTATGTGGCACTTGAAACGTTGCAGAGCCACTATGTGGCACAGCTATGTGGCAGTTTGAACGTTGCAGAGCCACTATGTGGCACAGCTATGTGGCAGTTTGAACGTTGCAGAGCCACTATGTGTCACAGCTATGTGGCAGTTTGAACGTTGCAAAGCCACTATGTGGCACAGCTATGTGGCACTTGAAACGTTGCAGAGCCACTATGTGGCACAGCTATGTGGCACTTGAAACGTTGCAGAGCCACTATGTGGCACAGCTATGTGGCAGTTTGAACGTTGCAGAGCCACTATGTGGCACTTGAAACGTTGCAGAGCCACTATGTGGCACAGCTATGTGGCACTTGAAACGTTGCAGAGCCACTATGTGGCACAGCTATGTGGCAGTTTGAACGTTGCAGAGCCACTATGTGGCACAGCTATGTGGCAGTTTGAACGTTGCAGAGCCACTATGTGGCACAGCTATGTGGCAGTTTGAACGTTGCAGAGCCACTATGTGGCACAGCTATGTGGCACTTGAAACGTTGCAGAGCCACTATGTGGCACAGCTATGTGGCAGTTTGAACGTTGCAGAGCCACTATGTGGCACAGCTATGTGGCAGTTGGAACGGTGCAGAGCACTATGTGGCACAGCTATCTGCTGACCGACCTTTTTTTTTTCCTTCACAGAGGCAAAGACACAGCGCCGCCGCCACGAGGCATCACACACCGCCTCTGCTGTCCCAGTGCCCTCAGGTTCAACGCCTCCAGATCCTAGTAGGTTCCCACAATAATGTGATTTGGATTTGGTTGCAGGTCCCCTATTCACCACCCCACCCCCCCCCCCCCCCCCGCAGCCAGTGTTGCCATATTTGCTGACAGACCTTTTTTTTTCCTTCACAGAGGCAAAGACACAGCGCCGCCGCCACGAGGCATCACACACCGCCTCTGCTGTCCCAGTGCCCTCAAGTTCAACGCCTCCAGATCCTAGTAGGTTCCCACAATAATGTGATTTGGATTTGTTTGCAGGTCCCCTCTTCACCAACCACCCCCCCCCCCCAGCAGCCAGTGTTGCCATATTTGCTGACAGACCTTTTTTTTTCCTTCACAGAGGCAAAGACACAGCGCCGCCGCCGACAGCACGAGGCATTCGACACAGACTCCGACTCAGAAACCAAAGTGCCCTACGTGTCAATGCCACCACACCCTAGTAGGTTCCCACAATAATGTTATTTTGATTTGGTTGCAGGTATGCCTCCCCCCCCCCCGCAGCCATTGTTGCCATGGGCAGCACGGTGGCACAGTGGTTAGCACAGCAGCCTTGCAGCGCTGGGGTCCTGGGTTATAATCCCACCCCGAACAACATCTGCAAAGAGTTTTTATGTTCTCTCCGTTTTTGCGTGGGTTTCCTACGGGCACTCCGGTTTCCTCCCACATTTAAAAGACATATTGATAGGGATTCAAGATTGTGAGCCCCATCGGGGACAGCGATGATAATGTGTGCAAAACTGTTAAGCGCTGCGGATTATGTTAGCGATATATAAAAATAAAGATTATTTATTTATGAATGCTGACAGCACCTTTTTTTCCATTCAAAGAGGCAAAGACACAGCGCCGCCACCACGAGGCATCCCAGTCAGCGCAGTACTGGCCCCCTGATGCTCTTCCGGGCTTCTCTCCTTCAGAGAATATGTCCCCAGATGAGGTCTTGCCACGTAAGTTTTTCCAACACGCTTAAGATTGTCACTCACTGCCTCTCTCTATGTAACCCTGTACAGCAAGGGCCATTTCAGAGCCTTCCGCCGCCTCAGATGTTTCATTCATCCTAAACGCTATTATGGGGATGTGATCACAGCCCACTATCGGGATAATACTGTGGTATTAATGTTAGGTTTTTATGCTTTCTCACCAACAGCAGCCGGCAGTGTGACCATCCTCGATCTAAAAACCAGGATTGAAAGGCTGTGCGAGACTGTGGCACAGATTCAGGAGCAGCAGAATGTGGCAATCGGAGAGTTGCAGAAGATTAGGGACATGTGCCAACAGTTGGAGGCGGGACAATAATAATTACTATTCCCGGTTTAAAAAATGTTATGTTGTTAAATAAAAAAAATATAGTTAAACTTTGATTCAATTTTTTTTTTTTTGTTAAATTTACATTACTTTGTTACGTGAATTTCTGCCCTCATACAGTGCTGTGGACCCATTTTGTCTCTGTGATCGAGACACACCAATCAAGCAGTCGAGATTGAATTTCAAGGAAAAGGTTTTATTAAACACATTAGATTAACAAGACAATAAAAAAAACAAATAATGTAAAATAAATAATAAAATCACAAATCGTGATACGACGAATCTTCAGTTTGATAACTTGGGTGCCTGATGGGCGAAGCCATATGAGAAGGTATTGGCGTGTAGGAGTTAGGGGGTGGCTGGCCGAAGTGGGAAACGGGAACATTGTGTCGCATTGGTGTCTGAGACTGTGACCAACCATTATAATATGAGGGTATTATACCCTCTGCAATCCCGCTGCATTGGCCGGGAAGAGACCAAACGAGTGTGCTCCTCCAAATTGCCATCTGTACCCTTGTTCACAGCTTCCAAAATTAGACGCTCCGTTAGTGTTCTTTGCCTGTCGTCCATTTTGGCCAGTTTGTCAACTATATAGTGTCCAAAACCCTGCAACGCAGGGCTGACATTGTTTGTTAACGCCTGTTTTGCCAGGCTCACCAGTTCAAGTGAGACGTCTGAGGTGGCTTTCCGTTTCCTTGATCCTTGCCTCCATTGAGTCCTGGCAGGTGCAGCCTCCACAAATTCAGTCGTCGAGCAGTCCTGTGCACAGTCCTGTGTACTGTCCTGTGCACTGTCCTCCTGGGGAGAATAAAAAATTAAGTTATTAACCCGGAAACAAAAAGTCTTAACACCATAACCGCATCCAAACTATATATTCGTATTTTAAGGAAAAACAGTTTGTAATAGATTTTTAGCTTAGTAATATTATTTAACATTCCCATTTATTTATTACTTTGAACTACACTGTTCTGACTGCTAGGGGAACCTGATGAATATTTTATTGTCGAAATAGTCTCAACAAGAATACTTATCTGCAGCTGGAAGCGATACTATTTTCTATATTGCTTAGATGGTATGGTTTAGAAAGGTCGCCATTTCATACTTATGATGTTCGCCATATAATACTTTACTGAGACAGGGTTACTTATGTGTACATGATTTTGTAATAACTTCTAATTGATGGGATAATCAGAAGTATAAAACATAAAATGCAGATAAATTATATGTAATTATAGGACACATTGGTGAACTGTCGTGCAAAGCGGTACTTACTTGTTGCCCTTGTGAGTCCTGCTCGGCGAGGTTCTCCGATACAGTTTGTTCCACAGGTGCCAACAAGTGAAAACACGTGGATGTCCGTGGCACCTCTTGGTCCCTCAGAAAATTCATATGTTCGAAATACCAAAGCTTAGGCACGTAAACATCTTCGGTGGAAGCTCCGGACTTTGTAGTGTGAAGAACCTTGTTAAGCTCCTTCCTCCACACCGTGCGTAGCGCCTGAATTTTCTTCTTGATTACCGCTTCGTTTGCTTCCTCTTCTGGTGCATGGCGATTGTACAACTCAATGAGCTTTGAATAACCCTCCTTCCTCTTTTCCCTGTTACAATACTCTGGAGATTTGATCTTCCAGAGGCAGGGAAAAGACTGGTAGATTTCTATGAAATCCCTGATAAATTCCACGCGATTTGACATCTGAAAAATAATTATAAAAAAATGTTACGCGTTTGACAAAGAGTTCATTAAACACTACTTTTACCAGTGTACCAAACGCTTCACAACAGCAGCCACACAAAGTGCTCATGCCGACCATACATTGTTCCATCTGCCACGCCCTAGGCCACCATAACCCAAAACAGTGTACCACCCGCTTCACTACAGCAGCCGCACAATGCCCTCATACCGACCATACATTGTTCCATCTGCCACGCCCTAGGCCACCATAACCCAAAACAGTGTACCACCCGCTTCACTACAGCAGCCACACAAAGCCCTCATACCGACCATACATTGTTCCATCTGCCACGCCCTAGGCCACCATAACCCAAAACAGTGTACCACCCGCTTCACTACAGCAGCCGCACAATGCCCTCATACCGACCATACATTGTTCCATCTGCCACGCCCTAGGCCACCATAACCCAAAACAGTGTACCGCCCGCTTCACTACAGCAGCCGCACTAAACGCTCATGCCGACCATACATTGTACCATCTGCCACGCTGTAGCCCACAGTCACAACCAGTCACAACAGCGTACCATCGGCTTCGCTTCAGCGGCGGAACGAAGTGCTCATGCCGACCATACAGCGTTCCATCTGCCACGCTCTCGCCCACCAGTCACAACAGCGTACCATCCGCTTCGCTTCAGCGGCGGAACGAAGCGATCATGCCGACCAAACAGCGTTCCATCTACCACGCTCTAGCCCACCAGTCACAACCAGTCACAACAGCGTACCATCCGCTTCGCTACAGCAGCCTCACAAAGCGCTCATGACGACAATACATTGTTCCATCTGCCACGCTGTAGCCCACCAGTCACAACAGCGTACCATCCGCATCGCTTCAGCGGCGGAACGAAGCGCTCATGCCGACCGTACAGCGTTCCATCCACTATGCCCAAGCGGTTTAACATACCTCGAAGCTGCGGTGCAAAGCGTGGAATATTCTGTGAAATACTAAATCCGACATCCAGGTCCAGGTCCACCAAGTGTCCAAGTACAAAGTGAAGAAAGGAAATTTTGAAACCTGTGAGGTGGCTTTTGGAACAATAGCGCTCAGGTGACAAATTTTCCAACCAATTGTGTGCACAGAACCTGTGGCCTATCAGCACATTAGCTAGCAGCTCAACACGCCCCTAGTGAACAACATCACGCACAGATTATGCAAAATGTGCTCTGAATCGTCTTGTGTGACATGACCGGTACGACTGTCCCATACGACTTCTACATCGCAAATACGTTATGAAATTGTCGCTCCAGCGCCGTGCATCGTGAAGTGTGACCTCAGTCTACGATGTTGGAGCGATAATTAGGTGAAGATGTAACGTCACGAATCGTGCCATCGTAGCGATCAAAATTGCACTGTGTGACGGTACCCTAAGATTGACCTCCGAGGGGCATATAATCTTGTTCGTATTAAACAGGGTGACGAATGGAAAACTGCATTTAATACGCCCGAAGGCCATTTTGAATACCTTGTGATGCCATTCGGGCTCTCTAATGCTCCATCTGTGTTCCAGTCTTTCATGCATGATATTTTCCGCAATTATCTTGATAAATTCTTGGTCGTATATTTGGATGATATTTTGATTTTTTCCGATGATTGGGAGTCTCATGTGAAGCAGGTCAGGATGGTGTTCCAGATCCTTCGTGATAATGCTTTGTTTGTGAAGGGGTCTAAGTGCCTATTCGGAGTTCAGAAGGTCTCTTTTTTGGGTTTTACTTTTTCTCCCTCGTCTATAGAAATGGATCCTGTTAAGGTCCAAGCTATTCATGACTGGATCCAACCCACATCTGTGAAGGGCCTTCAAAAATTTTTGGGCTTTGCTAATTTCTATCGCCGTTTCATTGCCAACTTTTCATGTGTGGTTAAGCCCCTTACTGATTTGACGAAGAAAGGCGCTGATATGACGAATTGTTCCTCTGAGGCTGTTGAGGCCTTTCAGGAGCTTAAACGCCGATTTACTTCTGCCCCTGTGTTGCGTCAGCCGGATGTTTCTCTTCCTTTTCAGGTTGAGGTCGACACTTCTGAGATTGGGGCAGGGGCCGTTTTGTCTCAGAAGGAGTCTGATGGTTCTTTGATGAAACCGCGTTGTGGTCCTGACCGATCATAAGAATCTGATTTACCTCGAGTCGGCCAAGCGGCTGAATCCTAGACAGGCCCGATGGTCCCTGTTTTTCTCCCGTTTTGATTTTGTGGTCTCGTATCTTCCGGGATCTAAGAATGTTAAGGCTGATGCCCTCTCTAGGAGTTTTTCGCCTGATTCTCCTGGAGTCCTTGAGCCGGTTGGCATTCTTAAGGAGGGGGTGATTCTTTCTGCTATCTCCCCTGATTTGCGGCGGGTGCTTCAGGAATTTCAGGCTGATAGGCCTGACCGCTGTTCAGTGGGGAAGCTGTTTGTTCCTGATAGATGGACAAGTAAGGTTATTTCTGAGGTTCATTGTTCAGTGTTGGCTGGTCATCCTGGGATTTTTGGTACCAGAGATTTGGTTGCTAGGTCCTTTTGGTGGCCTTCCTTGTCGCGCGATGTGCGTGCTTTTGTGCAGTCCTGTGGGACTTGCGCCCGGGCCAAGCCTTGCTGTTCCCGCGCTAGTGGGTTGCTTTTGCCTTTGCCCGTCCCGGAGAGGCCTTGGACGCATATTTCCATGGATTTTATTTCGGATCTTCCTGTTTCCCAGAAGATGTCTGTTATCTGGGTTGTTTGTGACCGGTTCTCTAAAATGGTCCATCTGGTACCTTTGCCTAAGTTGCCTTCCTCCTCAGATCTGGTTCCATTATTTTTTCAGCATGTGGTTCGTTTGCATGGCATTCCGGGGAATATTGTCTCTGACAGAGGTTCTCAGTTTGTCTCTAGATTTTGGCGGGCCTTTTGTGCTAGGATGGGCATTGATTTGTCTTTTTCTTCGGCGTTTCATCCTCAGACTAATGGCCAAACTGAGCGAACTAATCAGACCTTGGAGACCTATTTGAGATGCTTTGTGTCTGCTGATCAGGATGATTGGGTGTCTTTCTTGCCGTTGGCCGAGTTTGCCCTTAATAATCGGGCTAGTTCGGCTACTTTGGTTTCACCTTTCTTTTGTAATTTTGGTTTTCATCCTCGTTTTTCTTCTGGGCAGGTTGAGCCTTCTGATTGTCCTGGTGTTGATTCTGTGGTGGACAGGTGGCAGCAGATTTGGACTCATGTGGTGGACAATTTGACGTTGTCTCAGGAAAGGGCTCAACGGTTTGCTAACCGCCGTCGGTGTGTTGGTCCCCGGCTTCGTGTGGGGGATTTGGTTTGGTTGTCTTCTCGTCATGTTCCTATGAAGGTTTCTTCCCCTAAGTTTAAGCCTCGGTTTATTGGTCCTTATAAAATTTCTGAAATTATTAATCCGGTGTCTTTTCGTTTGGCTCTTCCAGCCTCTTTTGCCATTCATAATGTTTTCCATAGATCTTTGTTGCGGAGATATGTGGTGCCCGTTGTTCCCTCGGTTGACCCTCCTGCCCCGGTGTTGGTTGAGGGGGAGTTGGAATATGAGGTTGAGAAGATTTTGGATTCTCGTTTTTCGAGGCGGAGGCTTCAGTATCTTGTCAAGTTTAAGGGTTATGGTCAGGAGGATAATTCTTGGGTTGTTGCCTCCGATGTCCATGCCACCGATTTGGTTCGTGCTTTTCATTTGGCTCATCCTGATCGGCCTGGGGGCTCTGGTGAGGGTTCGGTGACCCCTCCTCAAGGGGGGGTACTGTTGTGAATTCCGCTCTTGGGCTCCCTCCGGTGGTTGTAAGTGGCACTTTTGTGAGTTCTGCTCTTGGGCTCCCTCTTGTGGTTTCAAGTGGTATGGCTGCTCCTTGGAGTTAGCTGTCATCAGCTGCCTCCACTTATCGTCTCTTCTGCTCGGCTATTTAGGCCTGGCTGTTCCTTCAGCCAGTGCCACTTGTAAATGGTTCCTGGTTGGATTCACATCTCTTTGGATTTCCCTGTTATCCTGACCAGTTCAGCAAAGCTAAGTTTTTGCTTGCGCTTTTCTGTTTACAGATTGTGGACTTATCCGTTCAGTGCGTTCTATGTTTGTCCAGCGTTATCAGTATGAATTAATTCTGTCTTGCTGGAAGCTTTGGGAAGCAGATTTACCCTCCACACCTTTAGTCAGGTGTGGAGCTTTTTTTGTAAACTCTGCGTGGATTTTTGTAGTGTTTTATACTGACCGCACAGTATTCCATCCTGTCCTATCTATCAAGCTAAGTAAATAAGGCAGCACACTGCAGCGCTAAAACATGTAAACTCGAAAACACGAAGTTTGAACTGCATTACTGCACTAGAAATATGAAAAATGAGAGCTTTTAGCGTATAAAAATGGCCAATTTTATGTGTACCTGGTAGCCCCTTTACGGCATCTCTCTTATACCAGGTCCTAAAACTTGCCTTACCTCGCTGAGAATAAACGTCTCCATCTGAATGGGTACATGTGAAAACCTCTTCCTAGACTAAAATTCTCTCTCTCTGTGGAGGTGCCGTAAAGGGGCTACCAGGTACCAGGTATGTTTTAGCGCTGCAGTGTGCTGCCTTATTTACTTAACTATGTACGAGTTGGCGACTCTAGGTTCAGCACCTGTTCAAACTTGGTCTATGTTTGGATGTGCCGATCAGGTTTTTGAAATGTATTCTTTGGCCTTCTGATCGTGCACTCCGCCTCCTAGCTTCAGGTGTTTTAATTACAGGAGGTCCAATACCCCTCCACAGAGAGAGAGAGAATTTTAGTCTAGGAAGAGGTTTTCACATGTACCCATTCAGATGGAGACGTTTATTCTCAGCGAGGTAAGGCAAGTTTTAGGACCTGGTATAAGAGAGATGCCGTAAAGGGGCTACCAGGTACACATAAAATTGGCCATTTTTATGCGCTAAAAGCTCTCATTTTTCATATTTCTAGTGCAATAATGCAGTTCAAATTTAGTGTTTTCAAGTTTACATGTTTTAGCGCTGCAGTGTGCTGCCTTATTTACTTAACTATGTACGAGTTGGCGACTCTAGGTTCAGCACCTGTTCAAACTTGGTCTATGTTTGGATGTGCCGATCAGGTTTTTGAAATGTATTCTTTGGCCTTCTGATCGTGCACTCCGCCTCCTAGCTTCAGGTGTTTTAATTACAGGAGGTCCAATACCCCTCCACAGAGAGAGAGAGAATTTTAGTCTAGGAAGAGGTTTTCACATGTACCCATTCAGATGGAGACGTTTATTCTCAGCGAGGTAAGGCAAGTTTTAGGACCTGGTATAAGAGAGATGCCGTAAAGGGGCTACCAGGTACACATAAAATTGGCCATTTTTATGCGCTAAAAGCTCTCATTTTTCATATTTCTAGAGCAGTAATGCAGTTCAAATTTAGTGTTTTCAAGTTTACATGTTTTAGCGCTGCAGTGTGCTGCCTTATTTACTTAACTATGTACGAGTTGGCGACTCTAGGTTCAGCACCTGTTCACACTTGGTCTATGTTTGGATGTGCCGGTCAGGTTTTTGAAACGTATTCTTTGGCCTTCTGATCGTGCACTCCGCCTCCTAGCTTCAGGTGTTTTAATTACAGCAGGTCCAATACCCCTCCACAGAGAGAGAGAATTTTAGTCTAGGAAGAGGTTTTCACATGTACCCATTCAGATGGAGACGTTTATTCTCAGCGAGGTAAGGCAAGTTTTAGGACCTGGTATAAGAGAGATGCCGTAAAGGGGCTACCAGGTACACATAAAATTGGCCATTTTTATGCGCTAAAAGCTCTCATTTTTCATATTTCTAGTGCAGTAATGCAGTTCAAATTTCGTGTTTTCAAGTTTACATGTTTTAGCGCTGCAGTGTGCTGCCTTATTTATTTAACTATGTACGAGTTGGTGACTCTAGGTTCAGCACCTGTTCACACTTGGTCTATGTTTGGATGTGCCAGTCAGGTTTTTGAAATCTATCTATCAAGCTAGACTGGCCTCCTATGCTCATCCTGGTTTCATTCTGTGTATGTCTTTTTCCTCTCCACTCACAGTCATTATTTGTGGGGGCTAATCTATCCTTTGGGGATTTTCTCTGAGGCAACATAGTTTTCCTGCTTCTGTCTTTAGGGGTAGTTAGCTGTTAGGCTGTGACGAGATGCCTAGGGAGAGTTAGGAGCATTCCACGGCTACTTCTAGTGTTGTGTTGAGCTTAGGGACTGCAGTCAGTACAGTTACCACTTCCTCCAGAGCTCGTTCCATGTTGCTCCTAGACCACCGCATCATAACAGTGACGTCATTGTGCCTGCAGTGCACGGAGTCTCAGACTCAGAAGTGAAGGCTGAATGGTGGATCAGGAGCTTTCTACTCCCTGATTCACTAATCTATTCAGCGGTATCACAGTCATGGGAATGTGGATATCGCTGACATTGTGATGATGGGAAGGAGAGGGTGACCGATACCACACCCCACCGAGCCCTGTCAATTCACAGGCATCATAGAAACCGAGTGGGCTACCTTTATGGATGATACACTCCTGTCTATCCAACTATCGTATGGTAAATATCTCATAGATCCTGGGTTCATTAGTATTTGCACCAAGAATGAGGCTAAGTGAGTATTTATTCATTAACTGTCGGTGGTAGTCAGTGAGGTGGATGGTACCATATTGTGCATGTAGGGGGCAGTACTGTGGGGACATTAGAAGGTGGGGGGATGGCAGTACGGTGGGGACATTATCCTGTGTGTGAGGGGGATGCCAGTCCTAAGGAAACATTATCCTGTGTCTGTGGAAGGCCACTATTATGGGAACAAAATACTGTGTGTGGGGGTATGGCGGTACTATGGGAACATTATACTGTGTGTGGGTGGGATGGCGGTACTGTAGGAACATTATAGTGTGTGTGGGGGTATGGTGGTACTGTAGGAACATTATACTGTGTGGGGGTGTGGCGGTACCGTAGGAATATTATACTGTGTGTGGGGGTATGGCGGTAGTGTGAAAATACCTTTTTTACGAGAGATGCCAGTACTGTGAGAACATTATACTGTGTGTGGGGTTATGGCAGTACTGTAGGAACATTATACTGTGTGGGGGTGTGGTGGTACTGTAGGAATATTATACTGTGTGTTGGGGTATGGCGGTACTGTAGGAACATTATACTGTGTGTGGGGGTATGGCGGTACTATGAGAACATTATACAGTGTGTGGTGGGATGGCGGTACTATGAGAACATTATACTGTGTGTGGGGGTATGGCGGTACTATGAGAACATTGTACTGTGTGTGTGGGGGTATGGCGGCACTGTAGGAACATTATACTATGTGTAGGGGTATGGCGGTACTATGAGAACATTATACTGTGTGTGGGGGTATGGCGGTACTATGAGAACATTATACTGTGTGTGGGGGTATGGCGGTACTATGAGAACACTATACTGTGTGGGGGTATGGCGGTACTATGAGAACATTATACTGTGTGTGGGGGTATGGCGGTACTATGAGAACATTATACTGTGTGTGTGGGGGTAGGGCGGTACTGTAGGAACATTATACTGTGTGTAGGGGTATGGCGGTACTGTAGGAACATTATACTGTGTGTAGGGGTGTGGCGGTACTATAAGAACATTATACTGTGTGTGGGGGTATGGCGGTACTATGAGAACATTATACTGTGTGTGGGGGTGTCAGGATTCCCACCGTGACCGTCACCCCTACGTCAGGGATTGAGGTGACTTTAGGCCAACAGACGGCTATCACATGTGCAGGGGGGCTTATCTTAGTTATCCCTCCACTCCACGATGTGATGAAAAACCACACAAGGCTATTGACCTCTTAGTTTACAGCAGGGGCTTATTTTAGGTATCCCACTGCTTTTCTATATACCACAAACTGCAGGGATTTATGTGTATCCCGCTTACAGTTCCACTTAACACTTGCAGCTCTCTGGCACCCCCCTTACTCTCAGGTCAGATTAGGTACTGCACCCTGGGTAATTAGTCGCCAGAAAGGCTGCCTGCTATGTACTGGCTATTGGGCACGCTGCAGCGACGCGATAACTACTCCCACTCAGGCAGGAACAATAATTATCAACGCCGCAGTCGCTACAGCATCCCTCAACAGTCAGCACACTCTCGCTGCCACCAGCTTCGATTAAACGGGTCCGAAGCTAACCCAACACAACAGTAGCGTATTTCCCTTCAAGAGACTTAGGGTACGGTTTAGAACAGGAGAACGAACTAATATTGAATATTATATTCCATAAAAATTAGGCAGTGCTTTATCAAAAATATTTTATAAAGATGTTACAAATGAGACAATTGCAAATATGTACAAGGGTAATTATGAAATAAACAGGGAATAAATGAGAAAAAGTAACACTCACATGTTCAAAGCATGACAGGCAACCAGGCTAGGGCAGTTTTCCATACATCCCAGTTCATGGGATGCTGCTGGCTTCAGGAGAAGACAAGAAGTCAGGAAGAAATCAAGCAGAAGACTGAGCTGGGGAGCCTGCCACAAACTTAAAACTTCAAGGCTGTGACATCACAGAAAGGCTGGCTTATCCAGACCCTCCTCTCTCTACATTCTGAGTAAACTTTAAACTATTTTCTCTGATTTCTATAACTTCACTACAAAACATGTCAGAGTCATACCAAACCCATAATTCATCTCGGAATAATGTGAGCATTCTAATGAGATCAAATATGTCCTATCTGGGACACATATTTACAGAGAAAACCCTACTTCTTTACCAGACGGAGTTAGAAGCCCGTGTTTCGGGAAATGGATAGGTCCACCGATTGAGAATACGAATATATATTTTCGTGTTCGTAACGTAAACGGGGTGCCTAAAATCGTACAAAAACTAAACAAAAGACTTTCATGTATTTCTGGAAAATTTTAAACAGTTCTCTGCAGTTCTCTGCTAGAGGAGATTTGAGCCTAGTCGTAAATTCCTTTCGGCAATAAAACCTCTCTTCCCCCATACATTGGCAAAGCAGCTTTTGGCTGAGTGAAAGGGAAGGAATTTGAAGCTACAAACTGTTGCAGCATCACTCCAAGAAGGGGGGCTTAGTCCACGCAGGCTAGCAAGAGAGCTACTTATGATATTTCATACCATATCGTGACAGGGGGTATGGCGGTACTATGAGAACATTATACTGTGTGGGGGTATGGCGGTACTATGAGAACATTATACTGTGTGTGGGGGTGTGGCGGTACTGTAGGAACATTATACTGTGTGAGGGGGTATGGCGGTACTATGTGAACATTATACTGTGTGTGGGGGTATGGCGGTACTGTAGGAACATTATACTGTGTGGGGGGGGTATGGCGGTACTATGAGAACATTATACTGTGTCTGGGGGTATAGCGGTAGTATGAGAATATTATAATGTATGGGGGGTATGGCGGTACTATGAAAACATACTGTATGTGGGGGTATGGTGGTACTATGAGAACATTATACTGTGTGTGGGGGTATGGCGGTACTATGAGAACATTATACTGTGTGGGGGTATGGCGGTACTATGAGAACAGTATACTGTGTGTGGGGGTATGGTGGTACTGTAGGAACATTATACTGTGTGTGGGGGTATGGCGGCACTGTAGGAACATTATACTGTGTGTGGGGGTATGGCGGTACTATGAGAACATTAAACAGTGTGTGGTGGGATGGCGGTACTATGAGAACATTATACTGTGTGTGGGGGTATGGCGGTACAATGAGAACATTATACTGTGTGTGTGGGGGTATGGCGGTACTGTAGGAACATTATACTGTGTGTAGGGGTATGGGGGAGCCGTGAACGCAGGGGAGAAGGATGGGGGAGCCGTGAACGCAGGGGAGAAGGATGGGGGAGCCGTGAAGCAGGGGAGAAGGATGGGGGAGCCGTGAACGCAGGGGAGAAGGATGGGAGAGCCGTGAACGCAGGGGAGAAGGATGGGGGAGGCATGCACGCAGGGGAGAAGGATGGGGAAGCCAAGCACGCAGGGGAGAAGGATGGGGGAGCCGTGAACGCAGGGGAGAAGGATGGGGGAGCCGTAAACGCAGGGGAGAAGGATGGGGGAGCCGTGAACGCAGGGGAGAAGGATGGGGGAGCCGTGAACGCAGGGGAGAAGGATGGGGGAGCCGTGAACGCAGGGGAGGATGGGGGAGCCGTGAACGCAGAGGAGAAGGATGGGGGGGCAGTGAACGCAGGGGAGAAGGATGGGGGAGCCGTGAACGCAGGGGAGAAGGATGGGGGAGCCGTGAACGCAGGGGAGAAGGATGGGGGAGCCGTGAACGCAGGGGAGAAGGATGGGGGAGCTGTGAACGCAGGGGAGAAGGATGGGAGAGCCGTGAACGCAGGGGAGAAGGATGGGAGAGCCGTGAACGCAGGGGAGAAGGATGGGGGAGCCGTGAACGCAGGGGAGAAGGATGGGGGAGCCGTGAACGCAGGGGAGAAGGATGGGGAAGCCAAGCACGCAGGGGAGAAGGATGGGGGAGCCGTGAACGCAGGGGAGAAGGATGGGGGAGGCGTGAACGCAGGGGAGAAGGATGGGGGAGCCGTGAACGCAGGGGAGGATGGGGGAGCCGTGAACGCAGGGGAGAAGGATGGGGGAGCCATGAACGCAGGGGAGAAGGATGGGGGAGCCGTGAACGCAGGGGAGAAGGATGGGGGAGCCATGAACGCAGGGGAGAAGGATGGGGGAGCCGTGAACGCAGGGGAGAAGGATGGGGGAGCCGTGAACGCAGGGGAGAAGGATGGGGGACCCATGCACGCAAAGGAGAAGGACCATCCTTCTCCCCTGCGTTCACGGCTCCCCCACGCTTCTCCCCTGCGTTCACAGCTCTCCCATCCTTCTCCCCTGCGTTCACGGCTCCCCCATCCTTCTCCCCTGCATTCACGGCTCCCCCATCCTTCTCCCCTGCGTTCACGGCTCCCCCATCCTTCTCCCCTGCATTCACGGCTCCCCTATCCTTCTCCCCTGCGTTCACGGCTCCCCCATCCTTCTCCCCTGCGTGCATGGGTCCCCCATCCTTCTCCCCTGCGTTCACGGCTCCCCATCCTTCTCCCCTGCGTTCACGGCTCCCCCATCCTTCTCCCCTGCGTTCACGGCTCCCCCATCCTTCTCCCCTGCGTTCACAGCTCCCCCATCCTTCTCCCCTGCGTTCACGGCTCCCCATCCTTCTTCCCTGCGTTCACGGCTCCCCCATCCTTCTCCCCTGCATGCTTGACTTCCCCATCCTTCTCCCCTGCGTGCTTGGCTCCCCCATCCTTCTCCCTTGCATGCATGCTTCCCCTATCCTCCCACCCTGCGTGCATGGCTCCCCATCCTTTTTCCCTGTCATACTCACCTCTCACCGCGCGGCACAGAACAGAACTTCCTGGCATCTCTTCTGCAGCGTCTTCCTTCCTGTCTTCAGCGGTCACATGATGGCGCTAATTAAGGTAATGAATATGCGCATATTCATGACCTTAAAGGAGCGGTACCATGTGACCGCTGAAGACAGGATGCGCTGCCGGCGCTAGGACGCAGTTGCAGCCACCGCTGGAGGAAGGTAAGTATTACGTCTTCAGGGAGGGGGGGCGGGAAGGAAAGAGGGAGGAGGGGGGGGCGGGAAGGAGAGAGGGAGGAGGGGGGATGGGCACTTGACCCCGGAGCTTTATAAAAATAAAAAAAACCTAGCAGCACAAATCCAGTTACTATAGAGTCTGCCGCGCTCTCTCTTCTGCCACTTGAGCCAAAGGGCTCAAATCGCCTAATGGTAGCAGCGTCCCTGCGTGTAATGACTGCATTGCATGTCCCAATATGCGAAGAGCACTGATATTTGAATCAAGTGATGGCTTGAAAACATATACCATTACCCAACATATCACATGCAACACCATAGGTGTGATATACTATGCCACCTGCCCGTGTGGAAAAATTTATGTGGGCCTTACATCGAGACAACTCAAAATCAGAGTTAGAGAACATTACAGGGACATAATCAATGCACGTGAAGTAGACAATGTCTCGGAGTTAAAACCAATACCGAGACATTTTAAACTTGCCCATGATTGCAATGCCAAACTTCTAAAAATATCAGGAATTGATAAAGTTTATATAGATCTAAAGGTACCGTCACACTAGACGATATCGCTAGCGATCCGTGACGTTGCAGCGTCCTGGCTAGCGATATCGTCCATTGTGACAGGCAGCAGCGATCAGGCCCCTGCTGTGATATCGCTGGTCGGGGAAGAAAGTCCAGAACTTTGTTTCGTCGCTGGATCTCCCGCTGACATCGCTGAATCGGCGTGTGTGACGCCGATTCAGCGATGTCTTCGCTGGTAACCAGGGTAAACATCGGGTTACTAAGCGCAGGGCCGTGCTTAGTAACCCGATGTTTACCCTGGTTACCATCGTTAAAGTAAAAAAACAACCACTACATACTTACCTACCGCTGTCTGTCCCCGGCGCTGTGCTTCTCTGCTCTGGCTGTGAGCACAGTGGCCGGAAAGCAGAGTGGTGACGTCACCGCTCTGCTTTTTGGCTGCCCGGCACTCACAGCCAGAGCAGAGAAGCACAGCGCCGGGGACAGACAGCGGTATGTAGTGGTTGTTTTTTTTACTTTAACGATGGTAACCAGGGTAAACATCAGGTTACTAAGCGGGGCCCTGCGCTTAGTAACCCGATGTTTACCCTGGTTACCGGGGACCTCGGGATCGTTGGTCGCTGGAGAGCGGTCTGTGTGACAGCTCTCCAGCGACCAAACAGCGACGCTGCAGCGATCCGGATCGTTGTCGGTATCGCTGCAGCGTCGCTTAGTGTGACGGTACCTTAAGAGGTGGCAATTGGAGAAAGACTCTGGCCCAATTAGAGGCCAGATGGATTATGAAGATTAACTCTGTTCAACCTTATGGCTTAAATGAAGTCCTTCGCTTCGCCCCTTTCCTTTAGTTTGTTCTGTTTTTAGTATTTTAGCTCTTTTTTATATATATCTTTCTTTTATTAATATTTGTGTGTATTTTTGTATTCTAGTTTTATACTTATTCTATTTGAAAACCAACTTTTTGTCCTCTTTGGTGATTGGGATGGAGGCGCTTATCTGGAGATGTCTGGAGAATTGCCTGATGGTGGTCTAATGTTATCTACATCCTTGCATGGAAAGAAAAGAAGGAAAAACATGAATGAGAAGATGAAGGGAGCTACCTTTGTTTATATGACTGTACATATTTTTATTGCATTTTATTTTTTAGATTTATTATTTTGTGTTATATCTATATATATAATTGTCTAAGGGTTTTTCCGTCTGTCTGTCTGTCTGTCTGTCTGTCTGTCTGTCTAGGAAATCCCGCGTCTCTGATTGGTCGAGGCCGCCAGGCCTCGACCAATCAGCAACGGGCACAGCGACGATGATGTCATAAAGGACGTAGAAATCCCACGTTTCTGATTCAGCGACAGGCACAGTATCGACGTAGATGTCATAATGGTTGCCATGGCGACGATGATGTCATAAAGGTTGCCTCGACCAATCAGCGACGGGCACAGTCTGCCGCGAATTCTGGAATCATCATTGTCCATATACTACGGGGACATGCATATTCTAGAATACCCGATGCGTTAGAATCGGGCCACAATCTAGTATATATATATATATATATATATATATATATTTTTTTTTTTTTTTTTTCCTTTAGTCTCTATGTCCATAATTTGGATATGGATACTTTAACACTATTCTATGTGATTTAAGAAGATTATGGTAAAATATGCACCAAATTATGCACTATATGTAATTTGTGAATTCAGTGTTTTCAACTTGTGCCATTAAGTTCTTTTTATGCTCCTTGGAGCAGTTGTTTGTTTATATATATATATATATATATATATATATATTTATTTATTATTCATATGCACTTTAATATGTTATTCATTTAGTATATTCACAAGTACACTTACTATTGAATGAATGCCCAGGGCCACGGACCGGATCACTGCTGCCGTGACATGTCCCCTTTAAGAACAGGCCCGGTTCCGAGTACCTCATGATCCTAGTGGGTGTTCCATTTTGTGTCACGAACAGCATGGACCGATCCTGCAAGCTGGGTCCTGTGCGCCATAAGCTGTGTTAAATTGTGCAAATTAACCACTATTGCAGCACCATGAGGCACACAGGAGAAGAGGGGTGTGCCATCATGGGCGGGATCCAGCTGTGAGGCACGAAGATCATGCCCACCCCCTGCCATTACTGCTATGTGAAAAAGAGGTGTCCGTCAGCAAGAGAACTCGACCTCCTGATCTGATATGTGGGAATAGAAAGAAGGACCGCCTAAAGGAGAGAAAGAAGGAACAACACCTGGGTGCTGCAAACAACCCGGAACCCAAGATGGCGAGCGGTGGCTGTCCGGAGCGAGGGCTGAAAGCAGAGCACTTCCCCAGCCGATGAGATGAGAACTCTGACCAGCTGCCAGCCATGGATCCGGGGTTCCTTCGAGCGGAGTTGCAAGAGCTGAGCCGCCAGTTCCTGCACTCACTGATCACCGCGGCTCATCTAAGTGGAAAACGGCCACGTGGTCCTAGATGGAGACCAGCGATGCTCTGCAGTCACGCCCAGAGCGTACGTGGGGGTTTGGGACGGTTACCCCATAGTACACTGACAGAAGGGATACCCTGGCTGGGGATCCCACTAAAGCTTGTTGAACTCCACTTGCCATACAGACATTTTATTGCCTTCAATAAGAACTGACCTGGTGAACTCGAAGAAGAGGAGTTCATAGAAAGCAGCATTAAAGTGTGCTAATGCCTTATTCCATGTTTTATGCTTGATAGTTATGTTATTGTTGTTATTTGAAGTTGTAACGTTTAAATGTGAAGTACCTCCCATAAAGGGAAAAAAGTTTTTACCTGTTTTACTTGATATGCATATCGGAAAAATGTTTGTATGCTTTCTTATAATATCTGTTTTTTACTCTCTTCCAGCCCATGGACGTGCTGTGTTTAACGAGGGGGGTGGGGGTATGTGACGCCCCTGAGGGTCCAGTCGCCACAGAGTACTGCACCTCACCCAGAGGTGTGGGATTCCACTCTAAGGTAGGGAGGGGGCACGGCACAGAACCCTACACCTGCATCCAACACTAGACAATTCAGTCAGGGCCTGGCTGGATAGGAAAGGGTGTTGGAGGAGTGGGTGGGGTAGGTAGAGTAGGGGAGGAGCTTGTACAAGCATCAGCTTAGGCGCAGATTGAGAGAGAAGTAGAGCTGAGCAGACGTGGGGGTCTGCAGCTCCTGTCTGACAGAAAGGAGTTCCCAGAAAGTGAGGGAACTGAAGAAAAGTGAAACGACAAAAATAACCGAAGGAAGGGGTCCTAGAGGCATGGGTAGTGAGAAGTCCACCCGTGGGGCTCGTATCCATGCTGACCATCTTCGGGTGGGGGGACCAGGTCGCAGTGAGGGACCGGCCCTAAAAGGAGTGGAGAAACTGAGAACTCAGCTAGCTAACCGGAGGCTGTGGCATTTGCAAGAAACACAGTCACACCTGCACACATTCACTGAAAAGGCAATCGTATAGGATTAAGGGAGGACTTAACACTCATTGCCCGGCAAGATCCATGGCTGCTGGCTTGGGACATGGGTGGCAGGCGCAGGGCAGGAAAGGGGATAGCCAGCGAAGAAAGACTGCAAGAGAAAGGAATATAAGAAAGAGGGTTCTGGAAAGTGCACCCAAATTGCTTGAGAGCTGGCTGGACCACAAACATGGAGGACACAGCACCCCGGCTGGGGCAACTAAGAACTGTAAGTAAAGCATTGGAAACTGCACCACGCTGTGTCCTTACATTTATTTACTGCACCACCCACCTTGCACTACATCTACCGTCAGCATCGCCATCATTTACAACCAAAGTGCCCTGGAACTAAAGCTTTGCCTGTGGAGAGCAGTACCAAATCTGCTGCATCACCATCAGCTCCAGTGGTCTCTTCAAGCAGCGTCGGCTAACACGTCATATTTGACGAGTACCACAGGTGGCATCACGAACATTTATCCCATAAACTTTATTCCCATTTCAATTCCCCTTTGATTGGATGCCCAGGGCCATGGACCGGGTCACTGCTGCCGTGACACATCCCCTTTAAGAACCGGCCCGGTACCGAGAACCCCATGGTCCTAGAGGGTGCTCCACACATTTCTCATCTGCTTGCACTTGAAATGTTGCCTTTTAGGCTCATGGAGACGGAAGCTTTCCACAACCTGATAGTGGCGACTGTCCCAAGGTATTCGGTCCCCAGCTGGCACTATTTCTCCCAGTGTGCCGTCCCAGCATTACTCAAGCACATGTCCCATAACATTACCCGTGCCCTCAACAATGCTGTTACTGGGAATGTCCACCTAACCACGAACACGTGGACAAGTGTTTGTGGGCATGGATGGTACATCTCACTGACGGCTCACGGGGTTAACATAGTAGAAGCCGGGACACAGTCGGACCTTGTGATGGAACACATACTGTATTCCCGATGCCAAGGATTGCAAGCCCTACATCAATCAGGGTTGCCCACCACAGTCTACAGCTCCTGCACTTCTTCCTCCTCCTCCTCCTCCGCCTCCATCTCTGAAATTACCACATCAGTCACAAGCTGGAATCACTGCAGCACTGCCTCAGCCAATTGGCAACAGGCTGTGCTGAAGCTAATCTGCTTAGGTGACAAACCGCACAATGCTGAAGAGTTGTGGACAGCTCTGACAGAGCAGGCAGATCTGTGGCTGACACCGCTGAACCTACAGCCATGCATAGTCGTTTGTGACAATGGCCAGAACCTGATGGCGGCTCTGGCGCGAGGCGAGTTCACACAGTGCCATGCCTGAATCTCGTGGTTCAGCGGTTTCTCAAAACCTACCCAGAGCTGCTGCATCTGCTTGTCATGCTGTTACAACTGCATATGTTGTAACTAATTTATGAGTAATATTTAGAAGACACTGCACACTCTAATTAATGCTTATGCAAAATAGTGCCAATTTATTAAACACAACTACACATTAGTGACACATGGGAGCAATATACAATTCAAGGATAAACGACCACTTGAAGTAACAATTGATGTTTCGGCTCTCCCGAGCCTTAATCATAATATCGCTAAAAAATATAACAAGTGTAAATATACAAAACAACAAAAAAATATATACATATATACAGCATCCATGCATGATGTAACAATCAACATTACGCCAAGGTACAGAAGAAATGGCAAGCAACCGGATGCACCGAAGTGAATAAAATTCCTAAAGCTATGCCAGATGTGGATGCCATAGGTGGTCTAGAGGTCAAAGAGGTTAGGATTAGTGTTGAGCGATACCGTCCGATACTTGAAAGTATCGGTATCGGATAGTATCGGCCGATACCCGAAAAATATCGGATATCGCCGATACCGATATCCGATACCAATACAAGTCAATGGGACATCAAGTATCGGAAGGTATTCTCATGGTTCCCAGGGTCTGAAGGAGAGGAAACTCTCCTTCAGGCCCTGGGATCCATAGGGATGTGTAAAATAAAGAATAAAAATAAAAAATATTGATATATTTACCTCTCCGGCGGCCCCTGAACTCAGCGCGGGTAACCGGCAGGCTTCTTTGTTCAAAATCAGCTCTTTTAGGACCTGAGAATCACGTCCCGGCTTCTGATTGGTCGCGGGCCGCCCATGTGACCGCCACGCGACCAATCACAAGCTGTGACGTCATTCGCAGGTCCTTAACGCGCTCATTTTTTAAAAATGAGCGCGGTAATGACTTTCAAAGACGTAGCGGCTTGTGATTGGTCGCTTGGCCGCGACCAATCACAAGCCGCTACGTCTTTGAAAGCCATTAACGCGCTCATTTTTAAACATGAGCGCGTTAATAGCTTGCGGTGACGTCGCGGCTTGTGATTGGTCGCGGCAACGCGACCAATCACAAGCTGCTACATCTTTGAAAGTCATTAACGCGCTCATTTTTAAAAATGAGCGCGTTAATAGCTTGCGGTGACGTCGCGGCTTGTGATTGGTCGCAGCCACGCGACCAATCACAAGCCGCTACGTCTTTGAAAGTCATTAACGCGCTCATTTTTAAAAAATGAGCGCGTTAAGGACCTGCAAATGACGTCACGGCTTGTGATTGGTCGCGTGGCGGTCACATGGGCGGCCCGCGACCAATCAGAAGCCGGGACGTGATTCTCAGGTCCTAAAAGCGCTGATTTTGAACAACGAAGCCTGCCGGTTACCCGCGCTGAGTCCAGGGGCCGCCGGAGAGGTAAATATATCAATATTTTTTATTTTAATTCTTTATTTTACACATCTCTATGTATCCGATACCCGATACCACAAAAGTATCGGATCTCGGTATCGGAATTCCGATACCGCAAGTATCGGCCGATACCCGATACTTGCGGTATCGGAATGCTCAACACTAGTTAGGATCAAGAGAAGAAGAGGAGCAGGACAGTAGGCACTCGTTACCTTGGTAAAGCAATGATAAGTACACATAGCGAATTCCTCGCTTAAAGGTGTAGGTGATGCTGCAAAGGATTGACAGGAGGTAAACTTTTAGGCAAGGTGTGTCAATGCAGAATTCCAATGAAAAAAGGGTTGCCTGGTTCAATACCTATTGGATGATAAGGCGGTGTGTGGCCAGCCGTGGTTTGCTGCCCTGTGTGCTGAACCTATATTGAACCGAAGTCAAAAAAATTAGAAGCGTTCTACATCAGGGATAAAGGTGAGGTAGAGTTACAATAAAGACTGTCCGGAAACTAATGGGAGGAGGGGAGAAAAAGGTATGACCAGAGGAAATGGGAAGCCTGAATAAGCAGGGATCGCAATGTCTGCATATGAAGTTCATTGGTCCCCGTGGAAGGACCTGCACGAAATGTCAGGGAGGTTCCCCAATAGATGTGGAGGCAGAGTCCTACCATACCTGGGGTGGATGTCTTTCTTAACGGCGCTCCCACGCCCTGCTGATATCGGCGTGACCAGGGAGAGGAGGTAGGGCTGTTAAATAGCAGCGGTGACCGCCGTATCGGAAGTGCGTCATCCAGACCGGAAGTCCCTCTGTATGGGGCAATGAGGAGCTACAGCGCATGTGTGTCACCATAGTAACTGGCTTTTGTATAACAACTTGTAGTAATCGGGATACATACATTGCACTCCTAAGGGCATGTAAGTGAGTGTTTAGGGATAAATGGACTATGTGATACAGAGTCTGGTGTGAATATACGATACAGACGCTGTGTGTGTGTCACCATAGTAACCGGCTTTATATAACAAGTTGCAGTAATCGGGGTACATAGTAATAGCGCTCCAAAGAGCAAGTAAGTAGGTGTTTTAGGGATAGCTGGACTATGCGATAAAGGGTCTGGTGTGATTATAAGATACAGGCGCTGAAGGGAATAAAAATAAACAAAAATATGGGATAAGTGAAGAAAATAAAAATAAGAGGTTGGTATAAATGAATGAACCATGAACAAAGAACAGCCTACTGGAGAAATAAAAAAATGAAATAAAAAATAATAAATGGATAGAATGAAAAAAATGAAGAAATAAAAGTTGAAAAAACTGAAAATAATTGATTGGATGCCCAGGGCCATGGACCGGGTCACTGCTGCCGTGACACATCCCCTTTAAGAACCGGCCCGGTTCCGAGAACCCCATGGTCCTAGAGGGTGCTCCACACACATTTCTCATCTGCTTGCACTTGAAATGATGCCTTTGAGGCTCATGGAGACGGAAGCTTTCCGCAACCTGATGGTGGCGACTGTCCCAAGGTATTCGGTCCCCAGCTGCCACTATTTCTCCCAATGTACCGTCCCAGCGTTACTCAAGCACATGTCCCATAACATTACCCGTGCCCTCAACAATGCTGTTACTGGGATTGTCCACCTAACCACGGACACGTGGACAAGTGTTTGTGGGCAGGGATGGTACATCTCACTGACGGCTCACGGGGTTAACATAGTAGAAGCCGGGACACAGTCGGACCTTGGGATGGAACACATACTGTATTCCCGATGCCAAGGATTGCGAGCCCTACATCAATCAGGGTTGCCCCTACAGTCTACAGCTCCTGCACTTCTTCTTCCTCCTCCTCAGCCTCCATCTCTGAAATGACCACATCAGTCACAACCTGGAAGCACTGCAGCACTGCCTCAGCCAATCGGCAACAGTCTGAACTGAAGCTAATCTGCTTAGGTGACAAACCGCACAATGCTGAAGAGTTGTGGACAGCTCTGACAGAGCAGGCAGATCTATGGCTGACACCGCTGAACCTACAGCCATGCATAGTCGTTTGTGACAATGGCCAGAACCTGATGGCGGCTCTGGTGCAAGGCGAGTTCACACAGTGCCATGCCTGAACCTCCTGGTTCAGCGGTTTCTCAAAACCTACCCGGAGCTGCCGCATCTGCTTGTCATGCTGTTACAACTGCATATGTTGTAACTGATTTGTGATCAGAAGAGGGCTGTTGTTGACTACCAGCAGGGCCGGCGTCAGCACCCGGCGCACCCGGGCAAGTGCCGGGGCCCTGACAAGATAGGGGGGGCCCACTCACGCAGTCATACATCCATCTGGCCGCTTTAACCCTGTCTACCCTTTCAATTTGCCCTGCCTGGCACAAGCATCTTCTCAGTCAGGGCAGGGCCAGGCACATAGGGGTTAAGGACACAGCCAGCGTGACATTGTGGGCAGAGAGTTCTCCTGCTCTGCTCTCCAGAGGGGGGGCTGGAGGAACGGAGTTAAGAAAAGCCCCCCATGACTGCGTTGCCAAGGGAACGCAGGGGAGCAATTTTTAAATATGAAGGCAGGGAAAAGCGATTGGTTAGGGGTTGGGGAGGAGTAGAGGATTGGCCTAGTGGGGGTGGGGGCGGGTCATGGGAAAGTGCGGGAAAGGGGGCCATTACTGGCAGAGCATCTGACCTGAGAAGACGTCACATCAGACCGGAGCAGAAGTTCAGGATGGCCTCAGTGGATGTGATCCTGGGGCAGCTGCGTGAGATGGCGAGATCGCGGCGGGGAGGCTGGCTGGAGGATCAGCTGGCGTCGTTGTTGGGCAGCCCGGGAGCCCAGGGGACAAGATCCAGGAGGACCCGTCCCCCAGAGCGACTGTCGCCGGAGATCGGAGGGCGCGGCAACCGCCGGCCACGGAGCCCCTCTCGGGACCCTGCGGAGCGGGCGGGCCGGCGATCACCTACTCCCTCCGTCCCGTCCTCCGGCAGGAATCCACCGGCCGGCGTTGCGGGCGCTGGACGGCGGACGGGAGCAGCGGTGGCGCAGGCCCAGGGAGGAGAGCAGGCCGCACCGGAAGTGCCCGGCGGACTTCCGGTTCGCGGCACCAACATGGCGGCGCCCAGCAGGAGCGGTACCCGGCGAGCAGCGGCGGTGTCTGCGGTGCCGGCGACGTCACCGGCGACGAGGAGCAGGACACAGGGAGCAGTGGGACGAGCCAGCAGCAGGGGAGTGGCGGCGGGTACCTCGGGGTTTGTATCACCCCGGGTGCCTGGCAGAGGCGGCGCGGCAAGAGGAAGAGCGACGGGCAGGTATACCTCAACCCCGCAGCCTGGCCCAGCACGGCGGGGAAGAATGCCGGCAGCGGCCGGGGCTCGCGGGAGAGCCCGGCAAGAAGACAGGTCCGGAGTCGGGCTGGCGGCGGCCAGGTCCAGGTCACCCAGAAGATCCAGGGAAAGTTCCAGCTCACCTGCTCCGGTCCCCCCTGGTGACGTGGAGGCCAGGGGCGCGGGCCTGGAGCAACACAGCGGCGCGGAGGATTCCGGTTCCAGGAGCGACCCGCGGGAGTTCGGTGATCGCACGGCTGGCGGGGACACAGCACCCGCGCAGCTTGGTGTGTATGAAAATTAATCTGTTGCGGGGTGGGATATTGACGCTCGGGTGGGGGATAGTTGCTATGGTGGTGTTAATTTGGCGGAGAGTGGGGGGCCCAGCACCGCGGGGGTCCCGGGGGTCAGAGAGCTTTTGGCGGGTATGTCCCAGATTTTGAGGAGATTGGATGGGGAGGGCCCGGATAGTGTGCGGTCGTCTCCGTTAGGGGCTTGGTTGCCGGTTTCTGGTACGGGTTCGGGAGGGGGAGGCGGATCCGATAGGGCGAGTGGAGTGGAACAGGCGACATCGGCGGGGGTGTCGGTGTCGGTACAGACGGATAAGGAAAAAGGGGATAGAATCAAGTTGGATGATAGAGCCAAGGGGGAGGTTTATGTGTGTTTTGAGGGGCCGTTGGGTGCTCATTTAAAGAAAGAGGTTAAGGAGAAAATATGGAAGGATGAGTATGTAGAGATTTTTTCCTTGTTGCCCCTGGAGAAGTTTAATCTGGATAAGGGTAAGAAAGAGGATAGCAAAAAGGAAGAGGAGGAGAAGAGGCGTTGGCGATTGATACCGCAGACGTTTGCGAACTGGCAACAGGCGTTTTTTATTTTGGCGGGAGTTATAGGCGAGAAGTTTCCGGAGAACTGTACTGGTTTGTTCTGCTATGTCGATGCGATAGGGGAAGCATACAGGGCGTACGGGGGCCAGGCGTGGTTACGCTACGACGAGCAGTTTCGTCAAAGGAAGGCGATTAGACCCGAGATAAAGTGGGAACAAAAAGACATAGGTTTGTGGTTGAAGGTAATGGCCCCGACGAGGTTTGGGCAGTCCTTTCATGGGGGTGGAGGGAGTAGCGGTCAGCAGTCAGGACAAGGAAGTGGGGGTTAGGGGTCACAAGGGGTTAAGGACAAAACAGGGACGTGTTGGCAGTTCAATGACGGCCAATGCAAATATGGCAGCACATGCAAGTTCAAGCATGTCTGTTCCCACTGCGGAGGGGCCTCACATGGAGCGGCCAAGTGTTTCAAGAAAGCGAGGGGTAAACCAGGAGTGGGAGGCGGTCATGGGGGTGACACCGGTGAAGGTTCTAAGGATGGCCCCTTATCTAAGTAGGTATCCGGATAGGGAAAAGGCTAGGTTGCTGTCTGAGGGGTTTTCTGAGGGGTTTAGAATTCCTCATCCGGCTCATGCTATCCCCTTTTCTAAGAAGAACTTGAGGTCGGCTAATTTGCAGCCGGATGTGGTTACGGCTAAATTGGCAAAGGAGGTTGAGCTGGGGCGCATGGCGGGGCCGTTTAGTGATTTACCTTTGGAGGGAGTGGTTGTGTCACCGCTTGGGGTGGTTCCTAAAAAAGAGCCCAACAAGTTTCGCCTTATTCAGCATCTGTTTTATCCGAAGGGCCAGTCAGTTAATGACGGGATAGCGGATGATCTCTGCTCTGTGGTTTATACCTCTTTTGATACTGCCGTGCAATGGGTGCGGAGGTATGGCACGGGTGCATTAATGGCTAAGACAGATGTTGAATCGGCTTTTCGTTTGCTTCCGGTTCACCCCGATAGTATACCGCTGTTGGGATGTTTTTGGAATGGGGGTTCTACTTGGATAGGTGTTTGCCGATGGGTTGTTCAATTTCCTGCTCGCTGTTTGACGCATTTAGTACTTTTCTGGAGTGGGTTGTTCGGGACGTTTCCCAGGTTCCGTCGGTTATTCATTACTTAGACGATTTTTTGTTTGTTGGCCCCCCGGATTCTTTGTCGTGTGGCAATTTGTTGGCTACGATGGAGTGGGTGGCAGGTCAGTTTGGGGTGCCTTTAGCGCGTGACAAAACGGAAGGACCTGTTACGGTGTTGAGTTTTTTAGGAATTCTCATAGATTCGGAGAAGATGGAGTGTCGCTTGCCTGAGGAGAAGCTGTTGGCCTTAAGGCAAGAGGTAATGAGATGCGAGAAGCTGCGCAAGGTTACGTTGAAAGAGCTTCAGTCACTGTTGGGGCGGTTAAATTTTGCGTGCCGGATCATGCCGATGGGCAGGATATTTTGTAGGAGATTGTCGAGAGCTACGGCCGGGGTGCGGTCTGCGCATCATTTCGTACGCTTGAAAAGAGAGCACAGGGAGGATTTGGTGGTTTGGAGGCGTTTTTTGGACAACTATAATGGCAGGGCCCTGATTCAACAGGAGGATTTGAGCGATTTCGATTGTGAAATTTTTACGGACGCGGCTGGTAGTGTCGGATACGGGGCTTATTGTGCTGGAAAGTGGAGTGTTGGGGGATGGCCGGATTGGTGGCGTGATGCGGGGTTTACAAAAAATTTGGCGTTGTTGGAGCTGTTTCCAATTGTGGTTTCGGTGTTCATTTGGGGCGGTACGTTTCAGGATAGGCGGATACGTTTCCATTGCGATAATTCGAGTGTGGTGTCGGTGATCAATAGTTTGTCATCTTCATCTCCTCCGGTAATCAAATTGGTTCGGGAGTTAGTTTTGCGGTGCTTGGAGTTGAATACATGGATTTCAGCTGTACATGTTCCCAGTGTGCAAAACTCTATAGCCGATGCTCTGTCTCGTTTGCAGTGGGAGCGTTTCCGGGAGTTGGCTCCAGAAGCGGAAGATGCAGGAACGACATGCCCTTCTCATTTGTGGCTGATAGTTGCGGACGAGGAGGACGGCTGATACAGTCGTCAGTGTCGGGAAGGACGTGGTCAGGTTATGAGGCGTCGTGGCATTTGTGGGAAGGGTGGTTGGAACAGTTGGGTTCAGTCGAATCGGATGATGATAGGGTGATGGCGTTGTTGCTTTTCATCGGTTCGGCGGATGAATGGGGTTGGTCCATAACAAAGTTGAATAAATTTATAGCTGGGGTTGCTTTTGGTTTCAAGCTTCAGGGTTCTGTTGATGTTACTAAGGAATTTCTCATTCGGCAGGCATTAAAAGGTTTTAGAAGGGGTTTTTCAACGTGTGATACTCGGCGGCCCATATCGTTCGGGATGTTGGAACGTTTGGGGGTAGTTTTGGGGGAAGTTTGTAGTTCTGATTATGAGGCTGTGCTGTTTCGACTGGCTTTTTCGCTAGCCTTTTTCGGGGCTTTGAGAGTAGGGGAGCTGGTTTCCCCGAGCAGGTTCCCCCCTGGGGGTTTGTTGGCGGGGGATACTGAATTTTGGTCAGGTGGGGTTGCTTTTTGGATCCGGCGGTCAAAGACTGATCAGTTGGGGAAAGGAAGGCGTGTGGTTTTAGGAAAAGTGATTGGGGGGGCGATGTGCCCTCATAGGTGTTTGGAAGAGTATTGGGGTTTGGATCCGGATAGGTCGGGCCCACTTTTGCGGCATCGTCAGGGCGAATTTTTATCGCGGTTTCAGTTTACGGCTGTTTTGAAACAAGCGTTGACAATTTTGGGCCTGGATCCGTCGTTATTTGGGACGCATTCCTTCCGAATTGGGGCAGCATCTGAGGCTGCTGGTTTGGGGCTGGGTCCGGAGGTTATTCGGCATATTGGTAGGTGGTCGTCGAATCGTTACTTATCTTATGTGCGTAATTGATTTGTTATTTGTTAGTGGGGGTATTAATCATTATTGTATTTTGCAGGGCGGACCCCACTTCTGGCGTGGATTTTCGGACATTCTTTCGTGCACTGGGGGGCGATTCGTGCTGATGTTAGACACGATGGTAGGCAATTGGGATTTCAGAGGGAGGCGGTGGTGGTCCGTTGGTTGGGTTTTCGGGGCATGTCCTGGCGCGGGTTTTTGACCGAATTTTCTCGATCGGTTAGTTTGGATCGTTCTCCGGATATTGTTGTTGTGCATTTGGGTGGTAATGATTTGGGGTCTAAGCCGGTGAGGGAATTAATTTGAGATATAAGGTACGATTTTTTGCGATTGTGGGTATCCTTTCCAGGGATGGTTACGGTGTGGTCCGACATTGTGCCCAGAAAAACGTGGAGGGCAGCACGCTCTATGAAGGGTATCAATAGGGCCCGGGTAAAGTTAAATAGGGCTGTGGCGAGTTTTGTTTCTCGGAACGGGGGGATGGCGGTTCGCCATTTTGAGTTGGAAGCTGGTGTGGGAAATTACTGGAGGAGTGATGGCGTTCATTTGAACGATATTGGTTTGGATTTGTGGATGTTGGCAATTCAAGAAGGGGTGGAGAGGGCCATGGCGGTGGTGGGGCACTCGCGAGCCTGAGGTGTTCAGTGCTGCTCGTGGTTGGCGGGGGGCGGGGTTCTTGGAGTTGGTTTCATGGGGCTGATCTGGCTTTGGTTTACCGGCTCTGGACGGGGATTTGACCTCGGGAGCTTTGGGGTTGGTTTGCCCGGTAAATGGGTTACATGGTGCCCTCGAGCTGGTGGTTACGGCTGAGGCTAAAGAAGGGGTTTTTTCCATGTTGGTTTTGGGCTTTGCCTATTGGGTGCCAGATTTATTAGCTCCAAGAACCCTCCCCTCAAGTTTTATATAAATGTATAAATGGTTATGTTTGTTAATTAATAAAATGGCCGCTGTGGCCAAATTATCCAAAGAATTAATTGTTGTGTTTTATTTAAGAGAGCCTTAATTAGGCTTGGCAGGTGGGGTATAAGGATCAACGCGGTAAGAGAGGTATGGTAGCTCGGAGGTCCCATTTTGGAATACGCAGTCATGGCTGTGTGCAGTGCTGAACTAATCAGGCACAGGCAGATTCCGGACTGGAGGAGCTGCTACCGGCACCTGAGTGAGTGCCATGCTATATCGCTGTATATTCTGACAGTCTGGGTGACCTGGGGGGGCGGCCATGGGCTGGGCAACTGCAGCTGACATATATATATATATATACATATATATATATACTACAGCAGCCGCCCAGCCCAGGCCCCCAGCACAGCCTGTATAGATACAGTGTATATAATATATATACAGGACAGGTGCTGGGGGCCTGGGCTGGGCGGCTGTTGAAGTATATACACTGCACAGTACCTCTCCCCTGTATATATACACTGCACTGTACCTCTCCCCTGTGTATATACACCGCACAGTACCTCTCCCCTGTATATATATACTGCACAGTACCTCTCCTCCTGTATATATACACTGCACAGTACCACTCCCCTGTATATATACACCGCACAGTACCTCTCCCCTGTATATATACACCGCACAGTACCACTCCTCCTGTCCTGTATATATACACTGCAAAATAGCTATCACTCATGTAAGAAGTGAATTATGGCATTGGACTATACCTATATTTCTCTGCTGTATCTGGGCATCATGAATCGTGGTATGTGTTAAAGGGGATGGGGCCCATTGAGACTCTTTCACCCGGGGCCCTCAAAAACCTGGAGCCGGCCCTGACTACCAGCATCAACAAGGCAGTCGTTATTCAGTTTAGTCTCCCCACATAAGACCTCAGGAGTGGACATGGATGTCAGACATATGTACCATCCTCCAAAACTTTGAGGACCACCAAGATGGTGAGTGGTGATGATGCCATAATTAGCTTCACCATCCCGCTTCTCTGTGTTCTGAAACTCTCTCTGCTCACAATCAAAGAGGATACATTGCAGGCGGAGCACGATGAGATGGAACCATACAGGGTGATTACACATAGCCAGCCTCATCTCATCCCAACATGGCTTGGGTGACAATGAGGAGGAGGAAGAACAAGAGCTACTTTCATGCGCTATAGATGGTACTACAAGCACTACTGTCATACCATCTATTCAGCATGGATGGCCTGAGCCTAGGGAGGAGGAGGAGAACATGGTCAGTGTCCCCTTGGTGAGGACACAGAAGTCTTGCCTGTTGCCAGTCTGGCACGCATGCGCTGCCTTTCCTGTGACCCTCGTATTCCCAAAATTTTGGGTGACAGTCATTACTGGTTAGTGACACTTTTAAACCTACGCTTTCAATCTCTTCATCCATAGGCAGATAGGTGTACTAAAATGATGCTTTACCAGAAAGCCCTTTTTGCGGAATTATTAAGAAAATTCCCATCTGTAAATGCTGGTGGCAGTCGTCACAGTTCATTGGATAACCAAGGAGTACAGGCGAGACACACACAACTCCAATACAGCAGAGGCACACTGGCATCATTCTGGGACAGTTTTCTCAGACCCTCCCATCGCAGTCGCCATGAAGTGTGGGGTACTGTCACCAGGAGTGCAAAGTTTTGGAAGATGCTGAGGGAGTACCTTGCTGACCGTGCCAACGTCCTCCATGATTCCTTTGTGCCTTATAATTATTGGGTCTCAAAGCTGCACACGTAGCATGAACTGGCTATCTACGCCTTGGAGGTCCTGGCCTGTCCTGCCACTAGTGTTTTGTCAGAGCGGATTTTTAGTGCCGCTGGTGGAATTATAACTGATAAGCGAATCCGCCTGACAACTGAAAATGCTGACAGGCTGACTCTTATAAAAATGAACAAGGGCTGGATTGGGCCAGACTTCTGTACACCACCGCATGAAAACAGTGAAACCTAACCTCAAATCCAGATTTTTTTGGGGGGAGGTATATTCCCATGCACCTCTTCACATCTACACATGGGTATACGCTTCCTGAATTGGGCTATTTGCTGTTATCTTCCTTCTTCTCCTTCCTCCTTCTCCTCATCCTCCACTAGATCACCAGGGTGAATGTGATCCTTGATGCAACAGCCACGTTACTGTTGGCAAGGGTGTTTATGATGCCATTATAAAAAATGTTCACACAGTAGGCTGATGCGTACCCCTCAGGGTGAAATGTTTGTCAGCCCATTCACTTAGTGTATGGACATTACAAGTATAGGAGACCCGCTCCTTTAACCTGGGAAAACATTTTTCTGAGGCCATCCTCCACATTTCTTCCTTGGGTGATTGGAGTTCGTGCAAATTTGGGGTAGGCCTTGTATTCCCTTCATGGGCAAACTTTATGTGACTTAAAAAAAAATAATAGTGTGATCTTGGTTTTCCTGTGGCCAGTACATGGGTTCAAAGGCTTATTGGGGTGCGTGTAACTTTGGTTCAAGGCAGGCCTTGCACTCAATGCATAGGCTAACAGTACGGCGGTACCAAATGAAAAATAGAGGGAATTTTGATTTCATGTGGCCATCCAGGACGTCTGTTCCAAGGGTTATTGGGGTGCCTGTAACTTTGGGGCAGGGCAGGCCTTGCATTCAATGCATAGGCAAACACTATGGGAGACCCAGTTTCTTATAATGGGAACATTTTTTCAGGAGGCCCTCCTGTACGTGTCGTGAAAGGGTTATTGGGGTGCGTCCTAATTTTTGGCAGCCCATCCACTCACTGCATAGCCAATAACAGTATAGGAGACACACTGTGTAATAATGGCCCTTTAAGAATATCAATGCCGCCTGATTCCCCTATAAAAATAGGCTCTGTGACTTTAAGAGTCCCTCCTGCGTAAATGAAACAAGATGTGTCTGATGATGTGTCACACACCACATGGCCAGCTAGGGGTGTTACATGTTACAATGACATTTCCCTACATGTGAATATAGCCCAAGTGGTGGAGGCACATATTGTTTTGGGTTCTTTATTTTGCGTTACATACTAATTATTACCCTGGAAAGGATGTTCCTTGACATATTTCCCAGGAAAATCTATTTTGTTTCGTTTTTGTATGTTTTAGTGTGTGCCTGTAAAATTGCTGTCACACTCTGACAACATTGGTCACACCTGCGACCTAGGAGTCAGAAATGCTTTTAGGGGTCTTCTCCATGATGTTCCTGTGTCATTTGAGCACTGTTCCCATTGATTTCTGATGTTTTTAGACCCTAAAATGACCCCTGGGGGGATCGCGACAAAAATGCTCGGGTTTCCCTTAGACTTAAATTGAGTTCGTTGCTCGGGTCGAGTACCTGAGTATTCCAATTTCCTCGACCCGAGCATCGAGCACACGAGCATTTTAGTGCTCGCTCATCACTAAACTACACACTCAGGAATTGGTGTCAAGTGTGCAGTATATAATATAGTATATATATCGGGATAGGAAAAGAATAGTTACCCGATGTGATATAAATAAACGATGTGTAATTATAGTAGAAATGTATGAAAACTGTATTATAAATAAGAGTGATAAATATGACAATGACATTTATGAAAGTATTAGAAGTATGGTAAAAATATTAAAATAATTAAGATCCTCAATGAACAGACCAATAAAATGTATTATGAATATGACAATAAACTGTTATAATAAATAATACAAGTTATGAAGTCAGGAAGGAGGTCACAAAAATCCATCTGTGATTTCGCTGAGTCCATTTGGAGTAAGGTGTTTAATTTATAAATCCACAAGATTTCTTTCCGATGTTGTTGTCCAGTGCGATTCTGAGCCTGTGGGGGAATCTCCTCTGTGGGGAATATTTTCCGCTGTTTGTCATCTTTATTGTGTTTGATGGTGCAGTGGCGTGAAAGCCCATGTTTGAGAAAACCCTATTGGATCTTGGGACGGTGTGAGTTCAGCCTTTTGTGGGGGGTTGGGTTGTCCTTCCCACATATACATTCTGACATCTATATATATAATCGTCTAAGGGGCACTTCCGTCTGTCTGTGTGTCTGTCTGTCACAGAAATCCCGCGTCACTGCCCGCGACCAATCAGCGACGGGCACAGTCCGGCCGCAAATTCGCCCCTTCCTACTTTCTGTCAGTGCCCCCTCCATACTCCCCTCCAGTCAGCGCTCACACAGGGTTAATGGCTGCGTTACACTCCGTTACCGCCGCTATTAACCCTGTGTGACCAACTTTTTACTATTGATGCTGCCTATGCAGCATCAATAGTAAAAAGATCTAATGTTAAAAAAAAATAAAAAATTATTATATACTCACCTTCCGACGCCTTTTCCGCTCCTCGTGACACTCCGGGCCATGCATTGCGGTCTCGCGAGATGATGACATAGCGGTCTCACGAGACCGCTACGTCATCATCTCGCGAGACCGCAATGCATTCTTGAGACCGGAGCGTCGCGAGGAGCATCGCTAAACGCCTCGCCTGGATCCAGGGGCCGACGGAAGATGAGTATATAACTATTTTTTATTTTAATTCTTTTTTTTAACAGGGATATGGTGCCCACATTGCTATATACTATTTGGGCTATGTTATATACTATGTACTGTAGGCTGTGTTATATACTGCGTGGGCTGTGTTATATACTATGTCTCTGTGCTATATACTATGTTGGCTGTGCTATATCCTACATCACTGTGCTATATACTATGTGGGCTGTGTTATATACTGCATGAGCTGTGTTATTATACACTGCGTCTTTGTGCTATATACTACGTGGGCTGTGCAATATATTACGTGGCTGGGCAATATACTGCGTGAGCTGAGCTATATACTACGTGAGCTGTGCTATATACTACGTAGCTGTGCAATATATTACGTGGCTGGGCAATATACTACGTGGCTGTTATATACTGCGTGAGCTGTGCTATATACTACGTGGCTGTGTTATATACTACGTGGGCTGTGCTATATACTACGTAGCTGTACAATATACATGGCTGGGCAATATACTAGGTGGCTGTGCTATATACTAGGTGGCTGTGCTATATACTACGTGGGATTTGTTATATACTACATGGGCTGTGTTATATACTATGTGGGCTGTGGTATATACTGTGTGGGCTGTGTTATACTCTGCGTAGGCTGTGCTATATACTATGTGGGCTGTTATACACTGCGTGGGCTGTGTTATATACTACGTGGGCTGTGCTATATACTACATGGGCTGTATTATACACTGCGTGGGCTGTGCTATAAACTACGTGGGCTGTGTTATACACTGCATGGGCTGTGCTATATACTATGTGGCTGTGCTATATACTACGTGGCTGCGCTATATGCTACGTGGCTGTGCTATATGCTACGTGGGCTGTTATATACTACGTGGCCTGTGCTATATACTATGTGGCCTGTGCTATATGCTGTGTGCCTGTGCTATGTGGGCTGTGTTATATGCTATGTGGGCTGTGTTATATGCTACTTGGCTGTGGTATATTTCTCTGCTGTATCTGTGCATCATGAATCGTGGTATGTGTTAAAGACGGGGGCCCACTGAGACTCTTTTGCCCGGGGCCCTCAAAAACCTGGAGCCGGCCCTGGCTTCACTGGTCACGCCCGGCTGGCCGCGAACTATCAGCAACAGGCGCAGTCCGGCTGCGAACTGAATTTGAACCAAGCTTCGTTAATTGGTCGCGCCCGGCCAGCCGAAGCTTGTGTATAAATTGAATTTTTCTGAAAACTTCATGAATAAACTACATACATATTCTAGAATACCCGATGCGTTAGAATCGCGCCACCATCTAGTTAGCATATAATCACATAGATGACATAACTGGTGGAACATGACATGGGACTTTTCATAGGGAAAATGTCACCTGTAGAAATAAAGGTGAATTCAGAGAGACCATGGCAGATCGCAGGACAACACAGACAATTTGTCAGGTTGCATGTAATGACTTTATTCGGAAGACGCCACTTTTAGTGAATCTTCCATTTTCTTTGTTATCTTTCTTGGTGCTAGCACATTTTTTAATGATGGAGTCGAAATGTCACAAACAGATTGCTAGGTAATGTTCTTCCCACTCCGGCTGTCTGACATGCTCACCATGCTCCTCCAGAGTACGTGAGGAACTCAATATATCACCCAGGAAAATCACCACAAATCTACCAATCAGGGATAAAAAATATAATTAATGACATTTTCAAAGACTGCCGGAGCATTGGTCACCCCGAATGTCAGCATCAAATGTTCAATCTGCCCCTCAGGTGTATTGTGTGCGGTCTTCCATCCGTCACCATGGCGATACGTATAAGGTTATATGCCCCTATCACGGTAAGTCTGTAAAACCATTTATCTCCAGGTAATTGGCTAAACAGGTCAGGGGTAAGGGGTAAAGGATCAGGAAGGTGAGCTGTGATTTTATTACTCTCTCTGAAGTCCAAGCATGGACGCCGCCCTCCATCCTATTACCAAAACCCCACAGCGACTGGAGAGGGGCATGGCCGTATATGACCCTTAGCCGGACACTGGAAGGGGGTAAATAAGCGAGATTTCGGCATTTTAGCTCCTGGTGTGGAGGCGATAGCACAATCATATGCCGCCATATACTAGACGTCCGGTAACCGGTAATAATTCCCTCATGTGTGGGGTCTATTTGTCTCCAGAGAAATCACACGTTACATTCCACACATAACATTGTGTAGAAAAGGCGGCGCGAGGTAATTGTGCCAGTAGTGAGGGCGAATAATGGCGGAAATGTCACTGACTGAGGAGAAGTCTCCATGTAGCGTCTTCACTGCGGATCACGTGACCCCTGACTCCTCCCTCCTGTGACCTCATCACAGGTCCTGTGCGCACAGAGCAGCCATATATGTGGAGTGCGGCTCTGCAGGTGGAGGTATGTGGAGATTCCCCATTACTGAGCGCGGGGACATTAACCCCTTCTGCACGGAGACTCTTTTGGGGTTGTTGTTGCCACTTTATAAGAATCATAACGTTGTTGTTCTGTTTCCTGTAATAGATACATACGAGCCAACTATGGAGGACAGGAAGTGAGGGAGCGGATTGTTCTCCTAGTACAGGGCCCCTTTCTTGGCCCCACACAGTGTAATGCCCCCATTATGCCCTGTAAGCAGGGTTCTGCCCCACACCCAGCTGCCTCGGGCACTTTACCATCAGCTGGTACCTCAGATTCTTCCCCGCACCCCTTTCCTTTGTTTGGCGCCAATTCTGTTCTGCCTTTGGGGCTCCGGCCTTTATAATATCAGTAACTGCGCCATCAAGGTCTCCTGACCAGGTGCACCCTCTAGACTCTTCCCTCCGGAAACCCTCCCTCTCCCCATTGATGTCACATGGTCCCGTCTGGACGGCAGATAGCAGTCTTTTTCTACAAATGCAGCACAGCCCTGAGGAGTCTTTTTTATGACTCTCCTTTTTACACCCCTTATGTAATATATATGATGGCGCTCACACAGTATAATGTTTCCACAGTACTGGCATCTCTCGTAAAAAAGGTATTTTCACACTACCGCCACACACAGTATAATGTTCTCATAGTACCGCCATACCCCCACTTTCTAATGTTCCCACAGTACTGCCCCTACATGCACAATATAGTACCATCCACTTCACTGACTACCACCGACAATTAATAAATACTCACTTAGCCTCATTCTTGGTGCAAATACTAATGAACCCAGGATCTATGAGATATTTACCATAAAATAGTTGGATAGGCAGGAGTGTATCATCCAAAACGGTAGCCCACTTGATTGCTATGATGACTATGAATTGACAGGGCTCGGTGGGGTGTGGTATTGGTCACCCTCTCCTTCCCATCATAATAATTTCAGCTAAAGAGCAAGTAGGAAGAGAGAGGCTAAGTGCCAGAATTAGTGCATCTTAGAGATGTGCCTTTTCCGGGCGGCTGAGAGCTGATATTTTTAGCCAGCAGACACAGTATCCATGGCCCCTTCCAAGGCTATTAATATCAACCTGCAACTGTCTGCATAGCCTTTGCTGGTTATTAAATATAGTGTCAAACTACATCACTTTTTTAGAGGAGTCCCCCATTTTAATAGCCACTAAAGGCTAAGTATACAGTTGTGAGCTGATATTACTAGCCAGGGAAGCTCCATGGGTATTACCCCCTTTCCTAGCCTATAAACAAACTTCTGTGTGTGAATCAGAGCTGAGATCTAACGTGATAGAAGATTACAGTGCGGGGAAGACAGGAAACCTTCATATAGAGGCCGGTGGTGATGGAGTCAGTGACCGACTCTGGCCACATCTGTCTCTAGAGCCGTAGTAGAAGATGAAGATGTCGTCCTCATCATGAAGTAGTTATTTCTCATGTCGCGTGTAATGAATATCTCCTGCAGTATTGCTAATGCCGATTCCAGGGTCGGTAAATGAGACGAGAATTAGCGTTATGGAAGATGAGTCTATGAGAAACGTATTCAGCTGCCGACTCTGAGGAGGAAACTGCTTGTTGTCTGGGGCCTAAATATATAGGATTTATTAGTAGATGTAAAGAAGGAAACTAAATACTGTAAAATAATAAATCTCCTCATATGTTTCCCTTATTATCTCCAGTAATTGTATTATTACACAGGATTCTTATGATGTTACATCGGCTCATCTTCTCATTCAGGTCTCTACAATATCGGATCCTCTCAGTGAAGATCTTCTGCAAAAGAAAACTTTCCTGATTTACCCATCAAAGATGGATATGGACAGAGACAAGATGGCGGAGAGGATATTACACCTCACCCTAGAGATCCTCTTCCGGCTTACTGGAGAGGTGAGAGATTCTGATGACGTCACATTACATCATTCTTATCTATGGGAATAACAGATGGACAGAACTGGAGAGGTGAGGACTCTGGAAATGTCTGTAGTGAGATTTATTAATGTGTCTCTCCATTACCAGGATTACACAGTGGTGAAGAAGACCTCTAGTGATCGCTGTCAGGACCCTGTGTCTGAGGGATGGGGAAGACCCATGAGCCCAATCACAGGGCCTTCATCTCACCCCCTGATCCATGAGGACATCAATGACCAGAAGATCCTAGAACTCACCTACAAGATGATTGAGCTGCTGACTGGAGAGGTGACGCTGCTGGGAATGCTGGGACATTATACAGTAACACTATGAAGGGATCAGGGGATGACGGTATCATTGTATGTGTCAGGTTCTTATAAGGTGTCAGGATGTCGCTGTCTATTTCTCCATGGAGGAGTGGGAGTATTTAGAAGGACACAGAGATCTGTACAAGAACGTCATAATGGAGGTTCCCCAGCCCCTCACATCTCCAGGTAATAGACACTACTAAATACACATGGCCTATAATTATCTGTATGTAAAGAATGAATTCACTCCCTGTATGTGTTTCCTCCAGATCTATACAGTAAGAGGACAACACCAGAGAGATGTCCCCGTCCTCTTCTTCCACAGGACTGTAACCAAGAAGATCCCAATGCTCCTCAGGATCATCAGGTAGATGGAGAGAAGGTGTCAGGAGATCTCCCCTATGATGTGTAGACGCCGGTGAAGGTCTTGTGCTCAGTCTTGTTTTATCCACCAGTATTATATGTTTTATACTTGTGTAATGAGAACGGTGGAGATAGCAGGATTAGAGCTGATCATAGATGTGACTTCTCCATCTGTCGGTGACTTTTATAATGTTTGTTTCAGGGTGAAGATCTGACCCATATTAATACTACAGAGACATATGTGAGGGGGGATGAGCGGTGTAAAGAGGAGATTCCCACATATGGCTACCCAGGTGAGTAGTAACCACTAAATGCAGAGAGGTCACAAATTCTTCTCATCACCGGCTGTGGCTGCTTTATCGGTGGTGTAGTCCGACCGTATTACCATGATCACCATTTTGCCTCTAGAGCACAACATTCTCCTTCTATACACTGACCTGAGAGACTTCCTGATCATCACTGCGCATGACAGAAAGCCTCTCAGGTCTGGAGACCCTGATGTCGTCGTGACAACATCGGGTCTCAATGGCAGCGATCGGGACCACGCGTCATGCCCCGGGGTCTAGGATCCAAAGTCAGAGGGGATGTTGGCCCATGTAGAGAGGGATCAGCGACCTGTCATAAGCCAATACAGATGGATATGTAATCAGAGCATCACATAAAGCCCCACCTACCAGCCGCCCACAGCACCACATAAAGCCCCGCCCACAGCACCACACAAAGCTCCGCCCACAGTCCTGCCCCAGATCACGAGAATCTCATTAACTGAAAACTACAAATACAGATTAAGCAACAACCACAAGACGGATTTCATCCCCAGGTATCAGTGTAATCAGTATAACGGCACCGACCTGACAGTGTCTGTAGTTACTGAGCACAATCCTGCTGACAGGTTCCCTTTAAGACATCTCCGCTCTGCACTATTATACACAGTTCTCTTTAACTCCTTAGTGACAGAGCCAATTTAGTACTTAATGACCAAGCCTATTTTTACAATTCTGACCACTGTCACTTTATGAGGTTATGACTCTGGAACACTTTTATGGATCCCGCTGATTCTGAGAGTATTTTTTCGTGACATATTGTACTTCATGTTAGTGGTAACATTTCTTCGATATTACTTGCGATTATTTATGAACTAAACGGAAATATGGCAAAAAAAAATAAAATTTTGCAATTTTCAAACTTTGAATTTTTATGCCCTTAAATCAGAGAGAAATGTCACACAGTTAATAAGTAACATTTCCCACATGTCTACTTTACATCAGCACAATTTTGGAAACAAAATTTTTTTTAGTTAGGAAGTTATAAGGGTTGAAAATTGACCAGCGATTTCTCATTTTTACAACAAAATTTACAAAACCATTTTTTCTTAGGGACTATCTCACATTTAAAGTCACTTTGAGGGGTGTACATGACAGAAAATACCAAAATTTGACACCATTCTAAAAACTGCACCCCTCAAAGTGCTCAAAACCACATTCAAGAAGTTTATTAACCCTTTACGTGTTTCACAGGAACTGAAACAATTTTGATGGAAAAAATTAACATTTAACTTTTTTTTGCAAACATTTTACTTCAGAACCAATTTTTTTTATTTTCACAAGTGTAAAAAGAGAAAACGAATCACAAAATTAGTTGTGCAATTTCTCCTGAATACGCCGATACCCCATATGTGAAGGTAAACCACTGTTTGGGTGCATGGAAGAGCTCGGAAGGGAAGGAGCGCTATTTGACTTGACAATGTACAATTGGCTAGAATTGAGATCGGACGCCATGTTTCGCGTTTGGAGAGCCCCTGATGTGCCTAAATAGTTGAAACCCCCCACAAGTCACTCCATTTTGGAATCTAAGCCCCTTAAAGAACTTATCTAGATATGTGGTGAGCACTTTGAACCCTCAGGTGCTTCCTAAAAGTTTATAACGTAGAGCTGTGAAAATAAAAAATCACATTTTTTTCTACAAAAATGATCTTTTCACCCCCAAATTTTTATTTTCACAAGGGTAACAGGAGAAATTAGACCAAGAAAGTTGTTGTGCAATTTGTCCTGAGTACGCTGATACCCCATATGTGGGGGTGACGCATGGCAGAGCTTGGAAGAGAAGGAGCACCGTTTGACTTGACAGTGCACAATTGGCTGGAATTGAGATCGGACGCCATGTTGTGTTTGGAGAGCCCCTGATATGCCTAAACAGTGAAAAAACTCCACAAGTGACCCCATTTTGGAAACTAGACCCATTAAGGAACTTATCTAGATGATTGGTGAGTACTTTGAACCCCCAAGTGCTTCACAGAAATTTATAACGTAGAGCCATGAAAATAAAAAATCCTTTTTTTACTCAAAAATGATTTTTTAGCTCGCAATTTTTTATTTTCTCAAGGGTAACATGAGAAATTGGACCCCAAAATTTATTGCCTGGTTTGTCCTGAGTATGCTGATACCCCATATGTGGGGGGGGGGACACTGTTTGGGCACATATCGGGGCTCGGAAGGGAAGTAGTGATGTTTTAAAATGCAGACTTTGATGGAATGGTCTGCGGGCCTCATGTTGCATTTGCAGAGCTCCTGATGTACCTAAACAGTAGACACCCCCCACAAGTGACCCCATTTTGGAAATTAGAACCCCAAAAGAGCTTATCCAGATGTGTGGTGAGCACTATGAACCCCAACTGCTTCACAGAAGTTTATAATGTAGAGCCATGAAAATAAAAAATCATATTTTTTCCACAAAAATGATCTTTTCACCCCAAAATTTTTACTTTCACAAAGGTAACAGGAGAAATTGGACCCCAAACTTTATTGTACAATTTATACTGAGTACGCTGATACCCCATATGTGGGGGGGGGGGGGGGGCACTGTTTGGGCGCATGGCAAAGCTCGGAAGGGAAGGAGCGCCGTTTTGAAATGCAGACTTTGATAGAATAATCTGCTGGCGTTATGTTGCAGTGACCCCATTTTGGAAACTAGACCCCCAAGGAACGTATCTAGATGTTTGTTGAGAACTTTGCAGAGTTGTGAAAATAAAAAATATTTTTTTTCCACAAAAATGATTTTTTTAGCCCCCAATTTTTTATTTTTCCAAGGGTTAGAGAGAAGAAAAAAAATTCCTTTCTTGGCGCTTCCGGAAGACAAGGATAGTTTGAAGGTTGAGATAATTTGCTCAGTACCAGATTTATTAGGACACTTTAATAAGAACAAAACAACACGTTTCAGCCCACAACGGCCTTCATCAGGTATTATATGTGCTTTTAAAATTGTTTTAAAAGAAAGTTATCTTTATAGACTGGTGACTCCTAACACATAGCAGGGGTGTGCCTGAATTAATTGGGATTAACACTCCACCCCAAGTAAGTCAGTGTAATCTTAAACCAATCTGCTGTGAATTCTGTGGCAGAGCTCCCTCCTGTGGTCACAAGTGGTACTTTGGCTGATTCTCTCTGGGAGCTTCCGTTTGTGGAGGAAACTGGTACTGCTGCTTCTGAGTTTCCTCCCTCAGGTGATCTGGTGAGGTCGTTAGGTGCTTCTCTACTTAACACCACCTAATGCTTTGATTCATGCTTCCTGTCAATGTTCCAGTGTTGGACTTGTGTTTCTCTGGATCATTCCTGTGGCCTGCTGCTCTGCATAGCTAAGTGCTTCTTTGCTATTTGTTGCTATTTTTTTCTGTCCAGCTTGTATATTTGTTTTGCTGGAAGCTCTGGGACGCAAAGGGTGTACCTCCGTGCCGTTAGTTCGGTACGGAGGATCTTTTTGCCCCTTTGCGTGGTTTTCTTTAGGGTTTTGTGTAGACCGCAAAGTTATCTTTCCTATCCTCGTTCTGTCTAGAATATCGGGCCTCACTTTGCTGAATCTATTTCATCCCTACGTTTGTCTTTTCATCTTACTCACAGTCATTATATGTGGGGGGCTGCCTTTTCCTTTGGGGTATTTCTCTGAGGCAAGGTAGGCTTATTTTTTCTATCTTCAGGCTAGTTAGTTTCTCAGGCTGTGCCGAGTTGCATAGGTAGCGTTAGGCGCAATCCACGGCTGCCTCTAGTTGTGTTTGGAGAGGATCAGGGATTGCGGTCTGCAGAGTTCCCACGTCTCAGAGCTCGTTCTATTATTTTGGGTTATTGTCAGATCACTGTATGTGCTCTGACCTCCATGTCCATCCATTGTGATACTGAATTGCCTTTCATAACACCAATCCTGGTGTATCAAATGTTATAATGGTATAATAAAAAAAACATTATATGTAAATAAACATACATTATAACATTTGATACACCAGGATCGGTTTAAGATTACACTGACTTACTTGTCTTCCGGAAGCGCCAAGAAAGGAATTTTTTTTTCTCTAACCATTGTATTCACATGCAATCCTTGGATCAAGGCTGGCATAGTTCCTGCAATAGTGCTGCATACCGGAATATTATAAGGCGTGGATCCATCATACGGATCAATTGAATGTACATACAAGACATCTAAAGGGTGAGTGCAACAATATATATTTCTTGCTGTGAATATACACCTACACTTAGACTCTGCGCCCCTTGTCTCCCCTTTTATATCTCCTTCCGATATCCTTGTGTTATTTTTCCAAGGGTAACAGGAGAAATTGGACCCCAAAAGTTGTTGTACAATTTGTCCTGATACCCCATGTGTGGGGGGGGGACCACTGTTTGGGCACACATCGGGGCTCGGTAGGGAAGGAGCGCCGTTTGGAATGCAGACCTAGATTGATTGGTCTGCAGGCGTCACATTGCATTTGCAGGGCCCCTGATGTACCCAAACAGTAGAAACCCCCCACAAGTGACCCCATTTTGGAAAGTAGACGCCCCAAGGAACTCATCTAGATGTGTTGTGAGAGCTTTGAACCCCCAAGTGTTTCACTACAGCTTATAACGCAGAGCCGTGAAAATAAAAAAATCTTTTTCTACAAAAATGATTTTTTTAGCCATCAATTTTTTTTTATTTTCGCAAGGGTAACAGGAGAAACTGGACCCCAAAAGTTCTTGTCCAACTAGTACTTAGTATGCTGATGCTCCATATGTGGGGGTAAACCACTGGGCGCACGGCAGAGCTAAGAAGGGAGGGAGCATAATTTGACTCTCGTTTGGAGACCCCCTGATGTACCTAAACAGTTGAAACCCCCCAATTATAACTCCAGCCCTAACCCCAACACACCCATAATCCAACCCAATCCATAATCCTAATCACAATCCTAAGCCCCAAAACACCCCTAACCCTAATCCCAACCCTAACGATAACCCTAAACCCAACACAACCCTAATCCTAATCTCAACCCTAACCTCAAAACCTAACCCTAATCCCAACCCTAACCTTTACCCTAATCCCAAACGTAACCCTAATGCCAACCCTAATCCATACCCTAATCCAAACCCTAACCCTAACTTTAGCCCTAACCCTAACTTTAGCCCCAACCCTAACCGCATCCCTAGCTCTAACCCTAGCCCTAACCCTAATCGGAAAATAGAAATACATACATTTTTTTATTTTATTATTTTTCCTAACTAAGGGGGTGATAAAGGGAGGAGTTATTTAATATTTTTTTTTCTTTTGATCACTGTGATAGGATCTCACAGTGACCAAAATAAAACAAGAGGAAGAATCTTCCTCTGCTGGCCGGCAGATCACGGCGGGCGCACTGCTCTTACCAGAGCAAGAAGCCAACGGCCAGGAGAGGAAGCAGGAGGACCCAGGGACACCGGTAAGTATAACAGAATCCCTGATCCCCTATTGTGTGTGATCACATCAGAGGACAGAGAATGACAGATCGCTTTTTTTTTTTTGGCGGCCGCTGGTAAACGGTTAACCCCTTCCCGACCTTTGACGCCACGTAGGCGTCATGAAAGTCGGTGCCATTCCGACCCATGACGCCTATGCGGCGTCATGGAAAGATCGCGTCCCTGCAGATCGGGTGAAAGGGTTAACTCCCATTTCACCCGATCTGCAGGGACAGGGGGAGTGGTAGTTTAGCCCAGGGGGGGTGGCTTCACCCCCTCGTGGCTACGATCGCTCTGATTGGCTGTTGAAAGTGAAACTGCCAATCAGAGCGATTTGTAATATTTCACCCATTATAACGGGTGAAATATTACAATCCAGCCATGGCCGATGCTGAAATATCATCGGCCATGGCTGGAAATACTAGTGTGCCCCCACCCCACCCCTCCGATCGCCCCCCCAGCCCTCCGATCTGGCCGGTACACTGCTCCGGCTCCCCTCCGTCCAGTGCTCCGCTCCCCCCCGTGCTCTTGTCCGCTCCCCCCGTGCTCCAATCACCCCCCCGTGCTCCAATCACCCCCCCTGCACTCCGATCCACCCCCCCGGTGCTCCGTTCCACCCCCCCGTGCTCCATTCCAGCCCCCCCGTGCTCCGTTCCACGCCCCCCGTGCTCCGTTCCACCCCTCCCGCACTCCGATTCCCCCCCCGTGCTCCGATTCCCCCCCCCGTGGTCCCCCCCACCCCATCATACTTACCGATCCAGCCGGGGTCCCGTCCGTCTTCTCCCTGGGCGCCGCCATCTTCCAAAATGGCGGGCGCATGTGCAGTGCGCCCGCCGAATCTGCCGGCCGGCAGATTCGTTCCAAAGTGCATTTTGATCACTGAGATATAATCTATCTCAGTGATCAAAATAAAAAAAATAATAAATGACCCCCCCCCTTTGTCACCCCCATAGGTAGGGACAATAAAAAAATAAAGAAATTTTTTTTTTCCACTAATGTTAGAATAGGGTTAGGGTTAGGGGTAGGGTTAGGGGTAGGGTTAGGGGTAGGGTTAGGGCTAGGGTTAGGGCTAGGGGTAGGGTTAGGGTTAGGGGTAGGGTTAGGGTTAGGGCTAGGGGTAGGGTTAGGGCTAGGGTTAGGGTTTCGGTATGTGCACACGTATTCTGGTCCTCTGCGGATTTTTCCGATGCGGATTTGATAAATCCGCAGTGCTAAACCGCTGCGGATTTATGGCGGATTTACCGCGGTTTTTCTGCGCATTTCACTGCGGTTTTACAACTGCGATTTTCTATTTGAGCAGTTGTAAAACCGCTGCGGAATCCGCACAAAGAAGTGACATGCTGCGGAATGTAAACCGCTGCGTTTCCGTGCAGTTTTTCCGCAGCATGGGCACAGCGATTTTTGTTTCCCGTAGGTTTACATTGAACTGTAAACTCATGGGAAACTGCTGCGGATCCGCAGCGTTTTCCGCAGCGTGTGCACATACCTTTAGATTTAGGCTATGTGCACACGGTGCGGATTTGGCTGCGAATTCGCAGCAGTGTTCCATCAGGTTTACAGTTCCATGTAAACATATGGAAACCAAATCCGCTGTGCCCATGGTGCAGAAAATACCACGCGGAAACGCTGCGTTGTATTTTCCGCAGCATGTCAATTCTTTGTGCGGATTCCGCAGCGTAAGTATAACAGAATCCCTGATCCCCTATTGTGTGTGATCACATCAGAGGACAGAGAATGACAGATCGCTTTTTTTTTTTTGGCGGCCGCTGGTAAACGGTTAACCCCTTCCCGACCTTTGACGCCACGTAGGCGTCATGAAAGTCGGTGCCATTCCGACCCATGACGCCTATGCGGCGTCATGGAAAGATCGCGTCCCTGCAGATCGGGTGAAAGGGTTAACTCCCATTTCACCCGATCTGCAGGGACAGGGGGAGTGGTAGTTTAGCCCAGGGGGGGTGGCTTCACCCCCTCGTGGCTACGATCGCTCTGATTGGCTGTTGAAAGTGAAACTGCCAATCAGAGCGATTTGTAATATTTCACCCATGTGAAATGTGGTTTTGAGTACCTTGAGGGGTGCAGTTTTTAGAATGGTGTCACTTTTGGGTATTTTCAGCCATATAGACCCCTCAAACTGACTTCAAATGTGAGGTGGTCCCTAAAAAAAATGGTTTTGTAAATTTCGTTGTAAAAATGACAAATCGCTGGTCAAATTTTAACCCTTATAACTTCCTAACAAAAAAAAATTTTGTTTCCAAAATTGTGCTGATGTAAAGTAAACATGTGGGAAATGTTATTTATTAACTATTTTGTGTCACATATCTCTCTGGTTTAACAGAATAAAAATTCAAAATGTGAAAATTGCGAAATTTTCAAAATTTTCGCCAAATTTCCGTTTTTATCACAAATAAACGCAGAATTTATTGACCTAAATTTACCACTAACATGAAGCCCAATATGTCACGAAAAAACAATCTCAGAACCGCTAGGATCCGTTGAAGCGTTCCTGAGTTATTACCTCATAAAGGGACACTGGTCAGAATTGCAAAAAACGGCAAGGTCTTTAAGGTCAAAATAGGCTGGGTCATGAAGGGGTTAATTACCTGCGATCGCAAAACAGGGGTCAGTAAAAACCGTCCCCGATCATGTTCTTTGGGGTCTCTGCTACCCCCGGCAGCCGAGACCCCAAAGATCTGCCAGGTCCCGGGCAGTGGGCGCACTGCGCATGCGCCCGCCATTGTTTTCCCGGAACAAGATGGTGGCGCCCATCAGGAGCCACGAGGAGCACTGGGGAGACAGGTGAGTATCAGGGGGCGATCGGGGACCCCATTTCTCTGTCCTCTGATGTGCAATCACATTGGAGGACAGAGAAATTACATGGCAAATCACGTTTTGTTTTTTTTTGTTGTTGCGACCGCCGGTAAACGTTAATTACCAGCGATCGCAACTCGGGGGTCGGTAAAACCCACCCGAATCATGTTATCTGGGGTGTCGGCAACCCTCGCCAACCGAGACCACAGAGAAAATCCGACTGTGGGGGGCGCTATTCACTTTTTCCACAGCGCCGTTAATTAACGGCGCTGTGGTTTAAGTACCCTTAACTGCCGCCATTAAAAGGCGTATCGGCGGTCGTTAAGGGGTTAAATGTGTAATATTTCTTCTTGAAACTCATCTGACAGAAAATATTGGATCTTCCGATAGTTTAGATTGTGAAGTCACCGAGCCCCGTGCTCTAATTACCCCAGAGAGGTTTCACCACTAGCTGCTCATTTATTACTGATGGAGACTGTTCAGTTTGAGCATTTCAGTAGATGTTATTGTCTATAGTCAGTTTTTGATTACAGTAGTGTCCAGAATACTCTGACTTATCCTCTTCCTGCAGCCAGTTTTGTGTTCTTAATCCGGCCCCATTTTTACAATCTGACGTCTGTCACTTCATGTGGTGATAACTTTGGAATTATTCCCAAAGGATAATAGAAAACAAATGGATCTTACAAATTATTTTCCAACTTCTCACAATACCCTACATACGATTGTACACTACTCTCTGGGCACATGGCCGTGTTCAGAAGGGAAGGAGCGCCATTTAGCTGTTTGAATGTAAAATATGTTGGAATAATTAGCGTTTGCCATGTCACGTTTGGAGAGCCCCTGATGTGCCTAAACATTGAAACACCCCACAAGTGACACCATTTTGTAAACTAGACCCCTTAGGGAACTTATCTGGATGTGTATTGAGCACCTTGAACCCACAGATGCTCCACAGAAGTTTATAATGTAGAGCCATGGAAATAAAAAAAAAATACATTTTTCACAAATCTTTTTAGCTCCGTATTTTGCATTATCGTAAGGGTAATAGGAGAAATTGCTCCATGCAATTTGTTGTGCAGTTTCTCCTGAGCACAGCGATATCCCATATGTGGGGGAATACTACTGTTTGGGTGCACGGCAGAGCTTGGAAGGGAAGGCGCGCCATATTGGAGAGCACATTTTGCTTGAATTGTTTGTGGGTGACATGTCACATTGTCTGAGCCCCTGATGTGTCTAAACAGTGGAAACCCCCCAATAATTGACCCCATTTTGGAAACTAGACCCCCCAAGAAACTTATCTAGATGTGTGGTGGGCACTTTGAATCCCCAAGTGCTTCACAGAAGTTAATTACGTAGAACCGTGAAAATAAAAAATCATTTTTTTTTCCTAAAAAAAAAAGATCTTTTTGCCCTCAATTTTTTTCCAAAGGGTAACCGGAGAAATTGGACCCCAAAAGTTATTGTGAAATTTCTCTTGAGCATGCCGATACGCCATATGTGGGGGTAAAGCACTGTTTGGGTGCATGGCAGAGCTCAGAAGGGAAGGAGCGCCATTTTGGAGAGCAGATTTTGCTTGAATTGTTTGTGGGTGACATGTCACATTGTCAGAGCCCCTGAGGTGCCCGAACAGCATAAGCCCCCAAAAGTGACTGCATTTTACACAATACTTCCCTGAATGAATTCTTCTAGTGGTGCAGTGAGCATACTGACACCACAGCTGTTCCATAGAAAATTATACCATTGGGCAGTGAAGAAAAAATAATTACCGTATATACTCGAGTATAAGCCGACCCGAGTATAAGCCGACCCCCCTAATTTTGCCACAAAAAACTGGTTGACTCGAGTATAAGCCTAGGGTGGAAATGCAGCATTTACCGGTGAATTTCAAAAATAAAAATAGATCATTATTTCCCCATAGCTGTGCCATATAGTGCTCTGCACCGTTCATTATTTCCTCATAGCTGTGCCATATAGTGCTCTGCACCGTTCATTATTTCCCCATATCTGTGCCCCATATAGTGCTCTGCACCGTTCATACTGCCCCATATCTGTGCCCCATATATGCTCTGCACCGTTCATTTTTGTCCCATAGCTGTGCCCCATACAGTGCTCTGCACCGTTCATATTTCCCCATAGATGCTCCACATAAATCTGTGCCGCTGCTGCTGCTGCAATAAAAAAAAAAAAGCCATACTCACCTCTCTTGCTTGCAACTCCCAGCGTCCGGTCCCAGCGTCTCTCCGCACTGACTGATCAGGCAGAGGGCGCCGCGCACACTATATGCGTCATCGCGCCCTCTGACCTGCACAGTCAGAGCGCAGAGACGCCGGGAAGATGGAGCGGCGCCCGGCGGCTGGAACGTGGACAGGTGAATATGACATACTTACCTAGTCCCAGCGATCATGGCGCTCCCCGCCTGTCCCACGGTCTTCTGTGCTGCAGCCTCTTCCTCTATCAGCGGTCACCGGCACCGCTGATTAGAGAAATGAATAGGCGGCTCCACCCCTATGGGAGGTGGAGCCGCCTATTCATTTCTCTAATGAGCGGTCCCACGTGACCGCTGAAGAAGGGAAGAGCTGCAGCACAGAAGACCGTGGGATGGCAGGGGGAGCGCCAGGATCGCTGGGACTAGGTAAGTATGCCTCAGCACCCTCTCTCCCCCTCACCCGCCGACCCCACCGCTACCGTGACTCGAGTATAAGCCGAGAGGGGCACTTTCAGCCCACAAATTTGGGCTGAAAATCTCGGCTTATACTCGAGTGTATACGGTACATTTTTACCACTAAAATGTTGTTTTAACCCCAGATTTTACATTGGAAAATACGTAGATAGGTAAATGGTCACTACACCAATAGATACATTCGCAGAGGGGTGTCATTTCCAAAATGGGGTCACTTCAGGGGGGATTCTGCTGCTATGGCACTTTGGAGAGCCGCTAAGTGCCAGAACAACAGAATCGCCCTGAAGCGACCACATTTTGGAAATGACACCCCTCTGGGAATTCATCTATGGATATAGTAACCATTTTCACTACACGGATCATTTCCAGAAACACGTAGTGGAAGTTTTAGAGCAAAAAGTGCAAAAATGTCATTGTAGTGCCCAATATATTGTGCCCAGCTTGTGTCTCTGGAGACATCCCCCCACCTACCCCCGGAAATTGTTATCAGCTCTACTCAGATGTGTCTGTCACTAAATAAACCAAATGCTTGAATGTCAAAACAGTTTAAAAACGTGGTTCTGTGTGGAAGATTGTAAATCAGTCATGGAGGCATAAGGCCGGCAATGATGGGCATTGTGGGCAATAATAGCGGGTATCATGCCTCATTCCTCTCTTGGAACATACACGACATCTTCTCTGGGGGTTCTTTCTTGTTTCAGTTGCTGGAATGAGTGCAATAAAATGTCGCCCAGTGAGTCTTCTGACATCTTCAGAAACAAAACAAGATTTTCAATGACCTTTTCCTGATAATCAAGGAAAGTATGTGCATTTCCGGCTTTTTTGTATAACACAACAGAATTATATGAGGCCACCTGAAACAAATAAATGACTAACTTTTTATACCAGGTATTTGATTTTTTTGATACCCGGTATGGCTGTAGAACCTGATCCCAAAACTTGTCCAATTTGTCCTGAGTACGCTGATACCCCATATGTTGGGGTAAACCCCTGTTTGGGCGCACAGGAGAGCTCGGAAGGTAAGAAGCGCCGTTTCACTTTTTCAACGCAGAATTGTATGGATTGAGATCGGACATCATGTTGCATTGCAGAGTCCCTGATGTGCCTAAACAGTGGAAACCTCCAAATTCTAACTCCAACCCTAACCCCAACACACCACTAACCCTAATCCCAACCATAACCCAGCCGTAAATGTAATCCAAACCCTAACTTTAGCCCCAACCCTAACCCTAATGGGAAAATGGAAATAAATACATTTTTTTTATTTTATTATTTTCCCTAACTAAGGGGGTGATGAAGGGGGTTTGATTTACTTTTATAGCGGGTTTTTTAGCGGATTTTTATGATTGGCAGCCGTCACACACTAAAAGACGCTTTTTATTTCTAAAAATGTTTTTTGCGTTACCACATTTTGAGAGCTCTAATTTTTCTATATTTTGGCCCACAGTCATGTGAGGGTCTTGTTTTTTGCGGGACGAGTTGACGTTTTTGTTGGTAACATATTCGGCACATGACATTTTTTGATCGCTTTTCATTCTGATTTTTGTGAGGCAGAATGACCAAAAACCAGCTATTCATGAATTTCTTTTGGGGGGGGCGTTTATACCGTTCCACGTTTGGTAAAATTGATAAAGCAGTTTTATTCTACTGGTCAGTACGATTACAACGATATCTCATTTATATCATTTTTTATGTTTTGGCACTTTTATACGATAAAAACTATTTTACAGAAAAAATAATTATTTTGGCATCGCTTTATTCTGAGGGCTATAACTTTTTAATTTTTTTGCTGATGATGCTGTATGGCAGCTCGTTTATTGCCGGACAAGATGACGTTTTCAGCGGTACCATGGTTATTTATATCTGTCTTTTTGATCGCGTGTTATTCCACTTTTTGTTCGGCGGTATGGTGATAAAGCGTTGTTTTTTGCCTCTTTTTTTACGGTGTTCACTGAAGGGGTTAACTAGTGGGACACATTTATAGGTCCTGTCGTTACGGACGCTGGGATACTAAATATGTGTACTTTTTTTTTTTTCATTTACATAAATAAATGTATTTATTGGAACAAATATATACCGTATATACCCGAGTATAAGCCGACCTGAGTATAAGCCGACCCCCCTAATTTTGCAAAAAAAAAGCTGGGAAAACGTATTGACTCAAGTATAAGCCTAGGGTGGAAAATGCAGCAGCTACTGGCAAATGTCAAAAGTTAAAATAGATATCAATAAAAGTTAAATTAATTGAGACTTCAGTAGGTTAAGTGTTTTTGAATATCCATATTGTATTGTATCAGGAGCCCTATATAATGCTCCATACAGTTCATTATGGCCCCATAGATGCTCCATATAATAATGTGCCCCATATAATGCTCCATACAGTGCATTATAGCCCCATAAATGCTCCATATAACAATGTGCCCCATATAATGCTCCATGCAGTTCATTATGGCCCCATAGATGCTCCATATAATAATGTGCCCCATATAATGCTGCTGCAATAAAATAAAAATGACATACTCACCTCTCGTCGCTGCCTGCTCCTCCTCAGCGTCCCGTCTCTCCGCAGTGACTGTTCAGGCACACTAATACGTCATCGTGCCCTCTGACCTGAAAAGTCACAGCCAGAAGACCGAGCAGCGGTGGAACGAGTGAAGTTGAATATGAAATACTCACCTGCTCCCAGCGCGGTCCCTGGCAGCTTCTCCCGGACAGATGGTCTCCAGTGCCGGCAGCTTCTTCCTGTATTGAGCGGTCACTGGAACCGATCATTACAGTAATGAATATGCGGCTCCACCCCTATGGGAATGGAGTACATATTCATTACTTTAATGAGCAGTACCACGTGACAGCTGAACAGGGGAAGAAGCTGCCGGCGTCGGAGACCACGGGACATGCAGGGACCACGTCAGCAGCGCCAGGAGCAGGTGAGTATGTGTCTGCCGTCGCTCCCCCTCAACCGCCCAACCCCCCGGCGACCATGACTCAAGTATAAGCCGAGGGGGGCACTTTCAGCCCATTTTTTGGGGCTGAAAATCTCGGCTTATTTGCGAGTATATACGGTATATATATTTTTTTATTTAGGATTTTTTTTTTTTTTTACACATGTAAATTTTTTTTTTTTATTTATCCCAGGGTGGGACATCATGCTATAATGCCAGATCGCTGATCTGACACTTTGCACAGCACTGTGTCAGATCAGCGATCTGACAGGCAGTGCTGGAGGCTTGCCGGCACCTGCTCTCAGCAGGCACTTGCAAGCCACCTCCCTGCAGGACCCAGAAGGAGCCCTGCAGCCATTTTGGATCCGGGGCCTGCAGGGAGGAGACACATCGCGTTGTTCCGAGGGTCTCAGGGAAGCACGCAGGGAGCTCCCTCCCTGCACGATTCTTCCCTATACCACCGGAGCGCTGCAATCATGTTTGATCGCAGTGTTCCGGGGGTTAGTGTGCCAGGAGCGGTCCGTGACTGCTCCTGGCACATAGTGCCGGATGTCAGCTGTGATAATCAGCTGACACCCGGCCGCTGATCTGTGATGACGTACTTTCCCATAAGTGGTCATAGGGGCCCAGGTCACCTCGACGGGATAGTACATCTTATGTCAGAAAGGGGTTAAATAGGGGTATGCTGGTGTAGTAGTTGTCAACGTACGGATTGTAGCCTTTTTGTAAAAATGGAGTTATCAGCTCCCAAACGATTTTTCCAGATGTCCTCAGATAAGTTGGAAAAATGTTTAGAATTGAGAGTCCTCAGTGGTTGATACCTTTTAATGGCTAACTGAAAAGATGGTAACAAATTGCAAGCTTTCGAGACTACACAGGTCTCTTCATCAGGCATAGACTAATACAAATTCTGAAGAAACACATACAGGTCCTTCTCAAAAAATTAGCATATAGTGTTAAATTTCATTATTTACCATAATGTAATGATTACAATTAAACTTTCATATATTATAGATTCATTATCCACCAACTGAAATTTGTCAGGTCTTTTATTGTTTTAATACTGATGATTTTGGCATACAACTCCTGATAACCCAAAAAACCTGTCTCAATAAATTAGCATATTTCACCCATCCAATCAAATAAAAGTGTTTTTTAATAACAAACAAAAAAACCATCAAATAATAATGTTCAGTTATGCACTCAATACTTGGTCGGGAATCCTTTGGCAGAAATGACTGCTTCAATGCGGCGTGGCATGGAGGCAATCAGCCTGTGACACTGCTGAGATGTTATGGAGGCCCAGGATGCTTCAATAGCGGCCTTAAGCTCATCCAGAGTGTTGGGTCTTGCGTCTCTCAACTTTCTCTTCACAATATCCCACAGATTCTCTATGGGGTTCAGGTCAGGAGAGTTGGCAGGCCAATTGAGCACAGTAATACCATGGTCAGTAAACCATTTACCAGTGGTTTTGGCACTGTGAGCAGGTGCCAGGTCGTGCTGAAAAATGAAATCTTCATCTCCATAAAGCATTTCAGCCGATGGAAGCATGAAGTGCTCCAAAATCTCCTGATAGCTAGCTGCATTGACCCTGCCCTTGATGAAACACAGTGGACCAACACCAGCAGCTGACATGGCACCCCACACCATCACTGACTGTGGGTACTTGACACTGGACTTCAGGCATTTTGGCATTTCCTTCTCCCCAGTCTTCCTCCAGACTCTGGCACCTTGATTTCCGAATGACATGCAAAATTTGCTTTCATCAGAAAAAAGTACTTGGGACCACTTAGCAACAGTTCAGTGCTGCTTCTCTGTAGCTCAAAAGTGGCTTTACCTGGGGAATGCGGCACCTGTAGCCCATTTCCTGCACACGCCTGTGCACGGTGGCTCTGGATGTTTCCACACCAGACTCAGTCCACTGCTTCCTCAGGTTCCCCAAGGTCTGGAATCGGTCCTTCTCCACAATCTTCCTCAGGGTCCCGTCTCCTCTTCTCGTTGTACAGCGTTTTCTGCCACATTGTTTCCTTCCAACAGACTTACCATTGAGGTGCCTTGATACAGCACTCTGGGAACAGCCTATTTGTTGAGAAATTTCTTTCTGGGTCTTACCCTCTTGCTTGAGGGTGTCAATGATGGCCTTCTTGACATCTGTCAGGTCGCTAGTCTTACCCATGATGGGGGTTTTGAGTAATGAACCAGGCAGGGAGTTTATAAAAGCCTCAGGTATCTTTTGCATGTGTTTAGAGTTAATTAGTTGATTCAGAAGATTAGGGTAATAGGTCGTTTAGAGAACCTTTTCTTGATATGCTAATTTATTGAGACAGGTTTTTTGGGTTATCAGGAGTTGTATGCCAAAATCATCAGTATTAAAACAACAAAAGACCTGACAAATTTCAGTTGGTGGATAATGAATCTATAATATATGAAAGTTTAATTGTAATCATTACATTATGGTAAATAATGAAATTTAACACTATATGCTAATTTTTTGAGAAGGACCTGTATTTATGCACAAAACAAACAAAAAAAAACATAGATAAGACAGGTGGCATGAAGCAGAATTACCATGAGTGATAAACAGTTATGTCCATAAATGTTGGGCCAGTTCTTAGATAAGGAATGTTTTATTGACCTCTTCAATGGCCCCTACCCAGGCTATGAATATCAGCCCACAGCTGTCTGTGTAGCCTTTACTGGCTATTAAAATAGGGGGACCCCCTCCAAAAACAATGATGTGGGGTCCCTCTATTTTAATAGCCAGTAAACGCTACGGGCTGATATTCATAGTCTGGGAAGGGCCCATGGATATTGCCCCCTTCCCAGCCTACAAATATTGGCCCCTGCCATTTTTTCCCTGTTTTAATTTTTTTTTAAATTAAACATGTTGATTGATAAACATCAGCCTTGCTATTATATATCTATCTGAAAAAGGGTGCCGGCGCACAACCAATCTGTAAATAGTTGATGAGGGGTGCAGAGAGATGGTAAAATAACATACCCACGCTGATCCTTGCCGTCCTTTTTTCTTTCCCCGTGTGTGTGCCCATTTGTGGACTGGATCTTTTTCATCTGGCATAGGCCGTTTGGTGCCGGTCTTTCTCCAGGGCCATGTGAGCAGTCCATTCTTCTGCTATTGGGTCTTCTATCCATGCCTGACCATAGGTTTGTTTGAGCCTTATCATTTTCTGCCCATTTCACTATATTTCCCATGCAGGGAGCCTGGTGTGTATTACATCGCTATTGATTTCTTTGGCATATAGGGGCCCTTTTTTTACCCCCAGGCATTGGTGAGTGTAGCCAGTTAGTACACATTATATGAGGGTTCATTGCTGTTGTCATGGGCTACCCCCGCGGGGAGAATTTAGTTGTATCTATATTATAACCATGGTAATGTGTACAGGTTATTTTGGCATTATATTGTGTCGTATATATTCATATGTTTATGTTATGAACGTCTTGACTAGTGATATTTTCGGCAGGATCTCTCGGGTTTTTGTGGGGATGTTTTTATAATGTTTTTAATGTTATTGCATCAATAAAGTTTTCCTTTTTATATATATATATACCTATGAGTGGTGTGCGGTACTATATAGAGTGGTGCTTTTTTCTTCTTTCAGTGATTATATATCTATCTATCTCATTCCTTCTATCTATCCCATATCTATCTATCCCATTCGTTCTATCTATAGATAGAAGGAATGAGATATATATATATATATATATATATATGATAGAATAGATAGATGGAATGAGAGAGATAGATGATAGATCTATAGATAGATAATATCTATCGATCTATTATTATTATTTATTATTATAGCGCCATTTATTCCATGGCGCTTTACATGTAAGGAGGGGTATACATAATAAAAACAACCCCGGAAGAAGCTTATTGCGAAACGCGCGTTGGGGTGAGGTGGAACGCTGTGCTGACTGCAGGTAGATATCATTACAATGTCTGGATGTATATGCACTAGGATTTTTTCTGTATTATGAGCATGCTTAGGCAGCTAGAGGTACATCGGGCAGTAGGGAGTTATACAGTTACTACTTTGCATTTATCATTATTTAATGGTGTACAATATCCAGCTTTCCACCTTATGTTATGGTGCTAGAGCATTTATGCATTTCTTATAATTTTTCCCAATGAAAGCCTTAAATTCACTTTAATCTGGATCTCTTCATTGTGGCTACCTTTAAGGTGTGACCGCTTTTTTTGCTTGGTATAATAAAAGCAAGTACAATAATGTTAAACAATACAAGTCATAACTGGTACAGGAGGAGAGAAGACCCTTCCCGTGAAGGCTCACAATCTACAAGGGATGGGTGAGAATACAGTAGGCGAGGATAGAGCTTGTCGTGCAGCGGTTTGGTCGATCGGTGGTCACTAGGTTGTAGGCTTGTCGGAAGAGGTAGGTCTTCAGATTCTTTTTAAAGGTTTCGATGGTAGGCGAGAGTCTGATATGTTGTGGTGGAGGGTTCCAGAGTAGGGGGGATGCGCGAGAGACATCTTGTATACGATTGTGGGAAGAGGAGATAAGAGGGGAGTAGAGAAGGAGATCTTGTGAGGATCGGAGGTTGCGTGTAGGTAAGTACCGGGAGACAAGGTCACAGATGTATGGAGGAGACAGGTTGTGGATGGCTTTGTACGTCATGGTTAGGGTTTTGTACTGGAGTCTCTGGTCAATGGGGAGCCAGTGAAGGGATTGACAGAGGGGAAAAGCCAGGGAATAGCGGGGGGACAAGTGGATTAGTCGGGCAGCGGAGTTTAGAATAGTTTGGATGGGTGCGAGAGTGTTAGAGGGGAGGCCACAGAGCAGGAGGTTGCAGTAGTCAAGGCGAGAGATAATGAGGGCATGCACTAGGGTTTTTGCAGATTCTTGGTTGAGGAATGTACGGATCCAGGAAATATTTTTGAGTTCAAGTCGGCAGGAAGTGGAAAGGGCTTGGATATGTGGTTTGAAGGAGAGATCAGCGTCAAGGATTACCCCGAGGCAGCGAGCTTGTGGGACTGGGGACAGTGGGCAGCCATTTACTGTAATGGATAGGTTCGTAGGGGGGTGTCGCGTGAGATGGGTAAAGATGATGAATTCTGTCTTGTCCATGTTAAGTTTCAGAAATCTAGCAGAGAAGAAGGATAAAATAGTGGACAGACATTGAGGGATTCTGTTTAGTAGGGAGGTGATATCTGGTCCAGAGATGTAGATCTGTGTGTCATCAGCATAGAGGTCATACTGAAAGCCGTGAGATTCTATGAGCTGTCCCAGGCCAAAGGTGTAAATGGAGAAGAGCAGGGGCCCTAGGACTGAGGGTGAGGTGAGGATGTGGTGTGTGAGTGGGAGACTCTGAATGTCCGGTCTGTTAGGTATGACGAGATCCAGGATAGGGCCAAGTCTGTGATGCCAAGGGATGAGAGGGTCTGTAATAATAGGGAATGGTCCACTGTGTCAAAGGCAGCGGACAGGTCCAGGAGGAGGAGGATAGAGTACTATCGCTTGCTCTTGGCGGTTAAGAGGTCATTGGTGACCATAGTTAGGGCAGTTTCAGTGGAGTGGTGTAAGCGATCGAAGAGGGAGCAAGAAGATAGATGGGAGGACAGTTCAAGGTAGACGTGTTGTTCCAGTAGTTTGGAGGCATAGGGGAGAAGTGATATAGATCGATAGCTAGATACAGAGGATGGGTCAAGAGAAGGCTTTTTGAGGATAGGTGTGATTGAGGCATGTTTAAAGCTTGAGGGGATAACACCAGTTGTTAGTGATGGGTAGTGTTGAGCATTCCGATACTGCAAATATCGGGTATCTGCCGATATTCGCTGTATTGGAATTCCGATACCGAGTTCTGATATTTTTGCGATATTGGAAATCGGAATTGGAAGTTCCTATAGTGAAATTATGCACCATAATGGAGTGTAGGCGGTGCGTGGACGGAGACTGCGTGTGTGCGCGTTTGCAGGCGGTGTCTGTGCGTGACCGTGGGGCTCTCTGCGTGTGTGCCGGGGCTCTATGCGGCGTGCGAGTGTCTCTGTGCGGCGTGTCTCTGTGCGGCGTGCCTCTGTGCGGCGTGCCTCTGTGCGGCGGGTCCCTTTGCGGCGTACGGGGTGTCTGCGGCATGCGGGGGGGTCTCTGTGCGGCGTCTCTGTGCGGCGTGCGGGGTCTCTGTGCGGCGTGTAGGGTCTCTGTGCGAGGTGTCTGTGCGGCGTGCGGGGTCTCTGTGCGATGAGTCTGCGGGGTGTCTGTGCGGCGTGCGGGGTGTCTCAGTGCGGGCATCGTCCGATGGGACTACAAGTCCCATCGGACAATGCCTGCTACCCTGACAGTGATTGACACATTAGCCAATGATGGGATAGTAGTAGTCCCATCATCCGGCTAATGTGCTGAATGAAAAAAAAAAAAAAATACTCCATACATACATGCTATTTACATGCTACATACATGCTACATACATACATGCTACAATACATACATGCTAGATACATGCTACATACATGCTACATACATAAATGCTACATACATAAATGCTACATACATGCTACAAACATACATGCTACATACATTCATACTGCATACATGCTACATACATGCTACATGCATACATACTGCGTACATACATGCATACTACATACATGCTACATACATACATGCTACATACATGATACATGCATACATACTGCGTACGTACATACATACTACATACATACTACATACATACATATAGACATTCAGTACATTAAACATAGAGTTCATACTCACTATTACTTGTCATTTTGATCCCCGAAGCCAGTGTCATCTGTAAAAAATATGAAAAAAACAAACAACCAATATACTCCCTGTCCGCAGAAATCCAGGAGTGTCCCACGACGATCTCCCGTGGAGAACGGCAGCAACAGCTGTTGCAACCGCTCCCCAGGGGACCCAGATACACAATGACGGGAGGAAGGTATTCCTCCGCCGCTGTAAAAAAAAAGAAAGTCCCTAGTCTCACTTTATGCCATTGCTGTATGAGAAATTTTCCCAGGCAGCAATTGCCATAAAGTGAGACTTTGAACTCAGGTAACCTCAGTGATAGACTGCAGGAGCCATTGTCTCCTGTCAGTATGTCACTGAGGGTCCTATAGAGCAGTGACATCACCTGATGTCACTGCTCTATAGGGGAGATCGTCGTGGGACACTCGTTATTAATTGGACTATGGCGGACAGGTAGTATGCGTTTTATTATTTTACGTTTTTTGCAGGCGCTGAAGTATGGTAAGTATGGTGAAATGAAGAATATTAAAATACTTTTTTCTAATGTGTGCGTGTTTTATTAACCCTTTCTTACTATTGGATTAATAACGGATAGGCGTCTTATTGACGCCTCTCCGTTATTAACCCGGCTTAATGTCACCTTACAATAGCAAGGTGACATTAACCCCTTATTACCCCATATCCCACCGCTACACGGGAGTGGGAAGAGAGGGGCTAAGTGCCGGAATTGGTGCATCTTACAGATGCGCCATTTCTGGGGTGGCTGCGGACTGGTATTTGTAGCCGGGGGGGGGGGCAATATCCATGGCCCCTCTCTAGGCTATGAATATGTGTAGCCTTTCTGGCTATAAAATATAGGGGGACCCCACGTCATTTTTTTGGGGGGTCCCCCTATTTTAATAGCCAGTAAAGGCTACGCAAACAGCTGTGGGCTGATATTCATCGCAGGCTACAAATATTGGCCCCAGGCCGTCGGCTTTCCCCCTCTGGTGCAGAAAATTGCGCGGGAGCCCACGCCGTTTTTTTGTGTTTTTTTTTAATTCAACGCTCATAAAGGCCTCTTTCACACTTGCGTCGGTACAGGTACGTCGCTATGCGTCGGGCCGACGTACCGACGCACGTTGTGAAATTTGTGCCCGATTTGGGCAGCGGATGCAGTTTTTCAACGCATCCGCTGCCCATTCTGAAGTGCGGGAAGGAGGGGGCGGAGTTTTTGCTGCGCATGCGCGGTAGAAAATGGTGGATGCGACGGACAAAAAAACGTTCACTTGAAGGTTTTTTCGTGCAGACGGTCCGCCAAAACATGACATGTAGTTTTTGGTGCAGGTTTTGATGCTGGTTTTTGGTTAGTTTTTATGCGGTTTTAGATGCTGTTTTTGATGCGGCTTTTGATGCTGTTTTTGATGCAGTTTTCATTCCGTTTTTTTTTACCGAGTTTGATGCATTTTTTGGAAATAAATAAACAGAAAATGTTCATGATTTGAATGGAAACATACATGAAAAAACGGACTCGGAGGCCGGATTAATCATTCCACAACTGTTTCATCCGTTTTTTTGCTGGATCCGTCGCTGTGCGTTTTTTCGCCGGACAGAAAAACCGTTCCTCTGTATGTGTTTTTCGTCCGGCGGAAACAGCTTTTTTGACGGATCCTGCAAAAAACGGATGAAACGTGTGGCCATCAGGCGCAATCCGGCGCTAATACAACTCTATGAGAAAAAAACGGATCTGGTGGAAAAAAAAAAGATCCGGTGGAAAAAACGGATCCTGCAAATGTGCTCTCAGGATACGTTTTTTCCCATAGACTTTTTTTAGTATTAGCGACGGATGGCCACACGTCGCATCCGTCGTGCAATGGATCTGTCGTGTTTTGGCGGACCGTCGGCACGAAAAAACGTTCAAGTGAACGTTTTTTTGTCCATCGCGTCTGCCATTTTCTACCGCGCATGCGCTGCCGAAACTCCGCCCCCTCCTCCCCCTTCTTCAGAATGGGCAGTGGATGCGTTGAAAAACTGCATCCGCTGCCCATGTCGTGCACAAATGTCACATAGCGACGGACCCGTACCGACGCAAGTGTGAAGCAGGCCTTTATGAGCGTTGAATTTAAAAAAAAAAACGTCGTGGGCTCCCGCGCCATTTTCTGCACCAGAGGGGGAAAGCCGGCAGCCAGGGGCCAATATTTGTAGCCTGCGTAGAATATCAGCCCGCAGCTGTCTGCGTAGCCTTTACTGGCTATTAAAATAGGGGGACCCCCCCAAAAAATGATGTGGGGTCCCCCTATATTTTATAGCCAGAAAGGCTATGCAGACAGCTGCGGGCTGATATTCATAGCCTAGAGAGGGGCCATGGATATTGCCCTCCCCCCGGCTACAAATACCAGTCCGCAGACACCCCGGAAATGGCGCATCTGTAAGATGCGCCAATTCCGGCACTTAGTCCCTCTCTTCCCCCTCCCGTGTAGCAGTGGGATATGAGGTAATAAGGGGTTAATGTCACCTTGCTATTGTAAGGTGACATTAAGCCAGGTTAATAACGGAGAGGCGTCAATAAGACTCCTATCCATTATTAATCCAATAGTAAGAAAGGGTTAATAAAACACGCACCCATTAGGAAAAAAGTATTTTAACCCCTTTACCCCCAAGGGTGGTTTGCACGTTAATGACCGGGCCAATTTTTACAATTCTGACCACTGTCCCTTTGTGAGGTTATAACTCTGGAACGCTTCAACGGATCCCAGTGATTCTGACATTGTTTTCTCGTGACATATTGTACTTCATGACAATGGTAAAAATTCTTTGATAGTACCTGCGTTTATTTGTGAAAAAAACGGAAATTTGGCGAAAATTATGAAAATTTCGCAATTTTCCAACTTTGAATTTTTATGCAATTAAATCACAGAGATATGTCACACAAAATACTTAATAAGTAACATTTCCCACATGTCTACTTTACATCAGCACAATTTTGGAACCAAAATTTTTTTTTGTTAGGGAGTTATAAGGGTTAAAAGTTGACCAGCAATTTCTCATTTCTACAACACCATTTTATTTTAGGGACCACATCTCATTTGAAGTCATTTTGAGGGGTCTATATGATAGAAAATACCCAAGTGTGACACCATTCTAAAAACTACTCCCCTCAAGGTGCTTAAAACCATATTCAAGAAGTTTATTAACCCTTCTGGTGCTTCACAGGAATTTTTTGAATGTTTAAATAAAAATGAACATTTAACTTTTTTTCACAAAAAATTTAATTCAGCTCCAATTTGTTTTATTTTACCAAGGGTAACAGGAGAAAATGGACCCCAAACATTGTTGTACAATTTGTCCTGAGTATGACAATACCCCACATGTGGGGGTAAACCACTGTTTGGGCGCATAGCAGAGCTCGGAAGCGAAGGAGCGCCATTTGACTTTTCAATGCAAAATTGACTGGAATTGAGATGGGACGCCATGTTTCGTTTGGAGAGCCACTGATGTGCCTAAACATTGAAACCCCCCACAAGTGACACCATTTTGGAAAGTAGACCCCCTAAGGAACTTATCTAGAGGTGTGGTGAGCACTTTGACCCACCAAGTGCTTCACAGAAGTTTATAATGTAGAACCGTAAAAATAAAAAATCATATTTTTTCACAAAAATTATCTTTTCGCCCCCAATTTTTTATTTTCCCAAGGGTAAGAGAAGAAATTGGACCCCAAAAGTTGTTGTACAATTTGTCCTGAGTACGCTGATACCCCATATGTGCGGGTAAACCACTGTTTGGGCGGATGGGAGAGCTCGGAAGGGAAGGAGCGCCGTTTGACTTTTCAATGCAAAATTGACAGGAATTGAGATGGGACGCCATGTTGCGTTTGGAGAGCCACTGATGTGCCTAAACATTGAAACCCCCCACAAGTGACACCATTTTGGAAATTATACCCCCTAAGGAACTTATCTAGAGGTGTGCACCAAGTGCTTCACAGAAGTTTATAATGGAGAGCCGTAAAAATAAAACAAACATTTTTTTCCCACAAAAATTATTTTTTAGCACCCAATTTTGTATTTTCCCGAGGGTAACAGGAGAAATTGGACCCCAAAATTTGTTGTCCAATTTGTCCTGAGTGCGCTGATACCCCATATGTGGGGGGAACCACTGTTTGGGCACATGGGAGGGTTCGGAAGGGAAGGAGTGCCATTTGAATGCAGACTTAGATGGAATGGTCTGCAGGTGTCACATTGCGTTTGCAGAGCCCCTAATGTACCTAAACAGTAGAAACCCCCCACAAGTGACACCATTTTGGAAAGTAGACCCCCTAAGGAACTTATCTACATGTGTCGTGAGCACTTTGACCCACCAAGGGCTTCACAGAAGTTTATAATGGAGAGCCGTAAAAATAAAACAAAAATTTTTTCCCACAAAAATTATTTTGTAGCCCCCAGTTTTGTATTTTCCCGAGGGTAACAGGAGAAATTGGACCACAAAATTTGTTGTCCAATTTGTCCTGAGTGCGCTAATACCCCATATGTGGGGGGGAACCACTGTTTGGCGCATGGGAGGGCTCGGAAGGGAAGGAGCTCCATTTGGAATGCAGACTTAGATGGAATGGTCTGCAGGTGTCACATTGCATTTGCAGAGCCCCTAATGTACCGAAACAGTAGAAACCCCCCACAAGTGACACCATTTTGGAAACTAGACCCCCTAAGGAACTCATCTAGATGTGTTGTGAGAGCTTTGAACCCCCAAGTGTTTCACTACAGTTTGTAACGCAGAGCCGTGAAAATAAAAAAAAAATCTTTCCCCCCAAAATTATTTTTTTAGCCCCCAGTTTTGTATCTTCCCGAGGGTAAGAGGAGAAATTTGACCCCAAAAGTTGTCGTCCAATTTGTCCTGAGTACGCTGATACCCCATGTGTTCGGGGGAACCACCGTTTGGGCGCACGGGAGGGCTCGGAAGGGAAGGAGTGCCATTTGGAATGCAGACTTAGATGGAATAGTCTGCAGGCATCACATTGCGTTTGCAGAACCCCTAATGTACCTAAACAGTAGAAATCCCCCACAAGTGACCCCATATTGGAAACTAAACCCCCCATGGAACTTATCTAGATGTGTTGTGAGAACTTTGAACCCCCAAGTGTTTCGCTACAGTTTATAACGCAGAGCCGTCAAAATAAAAAATCTTTTTATTTCCCACAAAAATTATTTTTTAGCCCCCAGTTTTGTATTTTCCCAAGGGTAACAGGAGAAATTGGACACCAAAAGTTGTTGTCCTATTTGTCCTGAGTACACTGATACCCCATATGTTGGGGTAAACTCCTGTTTGGGCAGACGGGAGAGCTCGGAAGGGAAGAAGCACTGTTTTACTTTTTCAACGCAGAATTGGCTGGAATTGAGATCGGACGCCATGTCGCGTTTGGAGAGCCCCTGATGTGCCTAAACAGTGGAAACCCCCCAATTATAACTGAAACCCTAATCCAAACACACCCCTAACCCTAATCCCAACAGTAACCCTAACCACACCTCTAACCCTGACACACCCCTAACCCTAATCCCAACCCTATTCCCAACTGTAAATGTAATCTAAACCCTAACCGTAACTTTAGCCCCAACCCTAACTGTAGCCCTAACCCTAACCCTAGCCCTAGCCCTAACCCTAACCCTAGCCCTAACCCTAACCCTAGCCCTAACCCTAACCCTAACCCTATCCCTAGCCCTAGCCATAACCCTAGCCCTAACCCTAAACCTAGCCCTAACCCTAGCCCTAATGGAAAAAAATACATTTTTTTAATTTTTCCCTAACTAAGGGGGTGATGAAGGAGGGTTTGATTTACTTTTATAGCGAGTTTTTTTAGCGGATTTTTATGATTGGCAGCCGTCACACACTGAAAGACGCTTTTTATTGCAAAAAATATTTTTTGCGTTACCACATTTTGAGAGCTATAATTTTTCCATATTTTGGTTCACAGAGTCATGTGAGGTCTTGTTTTTTGCGGGACTAGTTGACGTTTTTATTAGTAACATTTTCGGGCACGTTACATTTTTTGATCGCTTTTTATTCCGATTTTTGTGAGGCAGAATGACCACAAACCAGCTATTCATGAATTTCTTTTGGGGGAGGCGTTTATACCGTTCCACGTTTGGTAAAATTGATAAAGCAGTTTTATTCTTCAGGTCAGTACGATTACAGCGACACCTCATTTATATCATTTTTTTATGTTTTGGCGCTTTTATACGATAAAAACTATTTTATAGAAAAAATAATTATTTTTGCATCGCTTTATTCTCAGGACTATAACTTTTTTTTTTTTGCTGATGATGCTGTATGGCGGCTCGTTTTTTGCGGGACAAGATGACGCTTTCAGCGGTATCATGGTTATTTATATCTGTCTTTTTGATCGTGTGTTATTCCACTTTTTGTTCGGCGGTATGATAATAAAGCATTGTTTTTTGCCTCGTTTTTTTTTTTTTTTCTTACGGTGTTTACTGAAGGGGTTAACTAGTGGGCCAGTTTTATAGGTCGGGCCGTTACGGACGCGGCGATACTAAATATGTGTACTTTTATTGTTTTTTTTTTTATTTAGATAAAGAAATGTATTTAGGGGAATAATATTTTTTTTTTTTCATTATTTAGGAATATTTTTTTTAATTTTTTTTTTTACACATTTTGAAAAATTTTGGGGGGGACATCACAGATCAGTGATCTGACAGTGTGCACAGCACTCTGTCAGATCACCGATCTAAGAGCAGTGCAGGCTGCTTCACAGTGCCTGCTCTGAGCAGGCTCTGTGAAGCCACCTCCCTCCCTGCAGGACCCGGATCCGTGGCCATCTTGGATCCGGGCCTGGAACAAGCAGGGAGGGAGGTAAGACCCTCGCAGCAACGCGATCACATCGCGTTGCTGCGGGGGTCTCAGGGAAGCCCGCAGGGAGCCCCCTCCCTGCGCGATGCTTCCCTGTACCGCCGGCACATTGCGATCATGTTTGATCGCGGTGTGCCGGGGGTTAATGTGCCGGGAGTGGTCCGTGACCGCTCCTGGCACATAGTGCTGGATGTCAGCTGCGATAGGCAGCTGACACCCGGCCGCGATCGGTCGCGCTCCCCCCGTGAGCGCCGCCGATCGCGCTGGACGTACTATCCCATCCGTGGTCATGGGGGCCCACCCCACCTCGACGGGATAGTACGTCCGATGTCAGAAAGGGGTTAATAGTCTTCATTTCACCATAAAAAAACTTAAAATAATAAACCGCATACTACCTGTCCGCCGCAGTCCAATTAATAACGAGTGTCCCACGACGATCTCCCCTATAGAACAGTGACATTGGGTGATGTCACTGCTCTATAGGACCCTCAGTGACATACTGACAGGAGACAATGGCTCCTGCAGTCTTTCACTGAGGTTACCCGAGTTCAAAGTCTCACTTTATGGCAATTGCTGCGTGGGAAAATTTCTCATACAGCAATGGCATAAAGTGGGACTTTTTTTTTATAGCGGCGGAGGAATACAGTGGCGGAAGGATACCTTCCTCCCGTCATTGTGTTCCTGGGGCCCCCGGAGAGCGGTTGCAACAGCTGTTGCTGCCGTTCTCCACGGGAGATCGTCGTGGGACCCTCGGGGATTTCTGCGGACAGGGAGTATATTGGTTGTTTGTTATTTTAATCTTTTTTTTACAGATTACACTGGCTTCGGGGAACAAAGTGACAAGTAATGGTGAGTATGTAATCTATGTTTAATGTACTGTTTGTCTATATGTATGTCATGTATGTAATGTATGAATGTACTGTATGCAGTATGTATGTATGTACGCAGTATGTATGTATGTATGTATGTAGTATGTATGTATGTAGCATGTATGCAGTATGAATGTATGTAGTATGTATGTAGCATGTATGTAGCATGTATGTGTGTAGTATGTATGCCATATGTATGTAGCATGTATGTATGTATGGAGTATTTTTTTTTTTTCATTCAACACATTAGCCGGATGATGGGACTACTACTGTCCCATCATTGGCTAATGTGTCAATCACTGTCAGTGTAGCAGGCATCGTCCGATGGGACTTGTAGTCCCATCGGACGATGCCTGCACTGAGACACCCCGCATGCCGCAGAGACACCCTGCACGCCGCACATACTCCCCGCACACCGCAGACACCCCACACGCCACAGACACCCCGCACAGAGACCCCGTACGCTGCACAGAGACCCCGCACGCCGCAGAGACACCCCGCACAGAGATGCCGCACATACCCCCCGCACGCTGCAGACACCCCGCACGCTGCAGACACCCCGCACGCCACACAGACACGCCGCAGAGACCTCGCACAGAGACACGCCGCACAGAGCCCTCCCCCCCACGCCGCATAGAGCCCGGGGAGCCCCAGCACACCGCATACAGCCCCGGAAGGCACGTACAGATCCCTGGCAGGCCCGCACAGACCCCGCCCTGTTGTGAATTCTGTGGCAGAGCTCCCTCCTGTGGTCACAAGTGGTACTTCGGCTGATTCTCTCTGGGAGCTTCCGTTTGTGGAGGAAACTGGTACTGCTGCTTCTGAGTTTCCTCCCTCAGGTGATCTGGTGAGGTTGTTAGGTGCTTCTCTACTTAACCCCACCTAATGCTTTGATTCATGCTTCCTGTCAATATTCCAGTGTTGGACTTGTGTTTCTCTGGATCATTCCTGTGGCCTGCTGCTCTGCATAGCTAAGTGCTTCTTTGCTATTTGTTGCTATTTTTTCTGTCCAGCTTGTCTATTTGTTTTGCTGGAAGCTCTGGGACGCAAAGGGTGTACCTCCGTGCCGTTAGTTCGGTACGGAGGGTCTTTTTGCCCCTTTGCGTGGTTTTCTTTAGGGTTTTGTGTAGACCGCAAAGTTATCTTTCCTATCCTCGTTCTGTCTAGAATATCGGGCCTCACTTTGCTGAATCTATTTCATTCCTACGTTTGTCTTTTCCTCTTACTCACAGTCATTATATGTGGGGGGCTGCCTTTTCCTTTGGGGTATTTCTCTGAGGCAAGGTAGGCTTATTTTTTCTATCTTCAGGCTAGTTAGTTTCTCAGGCTGTGCCGAGTTGCATAGGTAGCGTTAGGCGCAATCCACGGCTGCCTCTAGTTGTGTTTGGAGAGGATCAGGGATTGCGGTCTGCAGAGTTCCCACGTCTCAGAGCTCGTTCTATTATTTTGGGTTATTGTCAGATCACTGTATGTGCTCTGACCTCCATGTCCATTGTGATACTGAATTGCCTTTCATAACAGTACAGGAAGCCCAAAGTACTAATGATTCTCAATAGAGGGAAAAAAGAAGTTCTGAGACCATTTTTTTTTCTTGGCTTTGTGTTTTGTCTTTTTTTTCCCCTAGACATTTGGGTGGTTCAGTACACAGGTGTAGCGATGGACATTAGAAGTCTGTCTTCATTTGTGGATCAGCTCTCGGCAAGAGTACAAAAGATTCAAGACACTATTGATCAGAAATCTATGTTAGAACCAAGAATTCCTATTCCTGATTTGTTTTTTGGAGATAGAACTAAGTTTCTGAGTTTCAAAAATAATTGTAAGTTATTTCTGGCCTTGAAACCTCGTTCCTCTGGTGATCCAGTTCAACAGGTTTTGATTATTATTTCTTTTTTGCGCGGCGACCCTCAGGACTGGGCATTCTCTCTTGCGCCAGGAGATCCTGCATTGAGTAATATCAATGCGTTTTTCCTGGCGCTCGGATTGCTGTACGATGAGCCTAATTCAGTGGATCAGGCAGAAAGGAATTTGCTGGCTCTTTGTCAGGGTCAGGATGAGATAGAGGTATATTGCCAGAAATTTAGAAAATGGTCAGTGCTCACTCAATGGAATGAATCTGCGCTGGCAGCTATGTTCAGAAAGGGTCTCTCTGAAGCCCTTAAGGATGTCATGGTGGGATTTCCTATGCCTGCTGGTTTGAATGAGTCTATGTCTTTGGCTATTCAGATCGGTCGACGCTTGCGTGAGCGTAAATCTGTGCACCATTTGGCGGTATTACCTGAGCTTAAACCTGAGCCTATGCAGTGCGATAGGACTTTGACCAGAGTTGAACGGCAAGAACACAGACGTCTGAATGGGCTGTGTTTCTACTGTGGTGATTCCACTCATGCTATCTCTGTTTGTCCTAAGCGCACTAAGCGGTTCGCTAGGTCTGCCACCATTGGTACGGTACAGTCAAAATTTCTTCTGTCCGTTACCTTGATCTGCTCTTTGTCATCATATTCTGTCATGGCGTTTGTGGATTCAGGCGCTGCTCTGAACTTGATGGACTTGGAATATGCTAAGCGTTGTGGGTTTTTCTTGGAGCCCTTGCAGTGTCCTATTCCATTGAGAGGTATTGATGCTACGCCTTTGGCCAAGAATAAGCCTCAATACTGGACCCAGCTGACCATGTGCATGGCTCCTGCACATCAGGAGGATATTCGCTTTCTGGTGTTGCATAATCTGCATGATGTGGTCGTATTGGGGTTGCCATGGCTACAAGCCCATAATCCAGTATTGGATTGGAAATCCATGTCGGTGTCCAGCTGGGGTTGTCAGGGGGTACATGGTGATGTTCCATTTTTGTCCATTTCGTCATCCACTCCTTCTGAGGTTCCAGAGTTCTTGTCTGATTACCGGGATGTATTTGATGAGCCCAAGTCCGATGCCCTACCTCCGCATAGGGATTGTGATTGTGCTATCAATTTGATTCCTGGTGGTAAATTCCCAAAAGGTCGACTGTTTAATTTATCCGTGCCTGAGCACACCGCTATGCGCAGTTATGTGTAGGAATCCCTGGAGAAGGGGCATATTCTCCCGTCATCGTCGCCATTAGGAGCAGGGTTCTTTTTTGTGGCCAAAAAGGATGGTTCGCAGAGACCTTGTATAGATTATCGCCTTCTTAATAAGATCACTGTTAAATTTCAGTACCCCTTGCCTTTGTTATCTGATTTGTTTGCTCGGATTAAGGGGGCTAGTTGGTTCACCAAGATTGATCTTCGTGGTGCGTATAATCTGGTGCGAATCAGGCGAGGCGATGAATGGAAAACTGCATTTAATATGCCCGAGGGTCATTTTGAGTATCTAGTGATGCCATTCGGACTTGCCAATGCTCCATCAGTGTTTCAGTCCTTTATGCATGACATCTTCCGAGAGTACCTGGATAAATTCCTGATTGTGTACTTGGATGACATTTTGATCTTCTCGGATGATTGGGAGTCTCATGTGAAACAGGTCAGAACGGTTTTTCAGGTCCTGCGTGCTAACTCTTTGTTTGTGAAGGGATCAAAGTGTCTCTTTGGTGTGCAGAAGGTTTCATTTTTGGGGTTCATCTTTTCCCCTTCTACTATCGAGATGGATCCTGTTAAGGTCCAAGCCATCCATGATTGGACTCAGCCGACATCTCTGAAAAGTCTGCAAAAGTTCCTGGGCTTTGCTAATTTTTATCGTCGCTTCATCTGCAATTTTTCTAGTATTGCCAAACCATTGACCGATTTGACCAAGAAGGGTGCTGATTTGGTCAATTGGTCTTCTGCTGCTGTGGAAGCTTTTCAAGAGTTGAAGCGTCGTTTTTCTTCTGCCCCTGTGTTGTGTCAACCTGATGTTTGTCTTCCGTTCTAGGTCGAGGTTGATGCTTCTGAGATTGGAGCAGGGGCTGTTTTGTCACAGAGAGGTTCTGATTGTTCAGTGATGAAACCATGCGCTTTTTTTTCCAGGAAGTTTTCGCCTGCTGAGCGGAATTGTGATGTGGGCAACCGAGAGTTGCTGGCCATGAAGTGGGCATTCGAGGAGTGGCGTCATTGGCTTGAAGGAGCTAAGCATCGCGTGGTGGTATTGACTGATCATAAGAACCTGACTTATCTCGAGTCTGCTAAGCGTTTGAATCCTAGACAGGCTCGTTGGTCGCTGTTTTTCGCCCGTTTTGACTTTGTGATTTCGTACCTTCCGGGCTCTAAAAATGTGAAGGCGGATGCTCTGTCTAGGAGTTTTGTGCCCGACTCTCCGGGTTTATCTGAGCCGGCGGGTATCCTCAAGGAAGGAGTAATTGTGTCTGCCATCTCCCCTGATTTGCGGCGGGTGCTGCAAAAATTTCAGGCTAATAAACCTGATCGTTGTCCAGCGGAGAAACTGTTTGTCCCGGATAGGTGGACAAATAAAGTGATCTCTGAGGTTCATTGTTCGGTGTTGGCTGGTCATCCAGGAATCTTTGGTACCAGAGAGTTAGTGGCTAGATCCTTTTGGTGGCCGTCTCTGTCGCGGGATGTGCGTTCTTTTGTGCAGTCCTGTGGGGTTTGTGCTCGGGCTAAGCCCTGGTGTTCTCGTGCCAGTGGGTTGCTTTTGTCCTTGCCGGTCCCGAAGAGACCTTGGACACACATCTCTATGGATTTTATTTCAGATCTTCCCGTCTCTCAAAAGATGTCAGTCATTTGGGTGGTCTGTGATCGCTTTTCTAAGATGGTCCATCTGGTACCCTTGTCCAAGTTGCCTTCCTCCTCTGATTTGGTGCCATTGTTCTTCCAGCATGTGGTTCGTTTGCATGGCATTCCAGAGAATATCGTTTCTGACAGAGGTTCCCAGTTTGTTTCGAGGTTTTGGCGAGCCTTTTGTGGTAGGATGGGCATTTACTTGTCTTTTTCCTCGGCTTTTCATCCTCAGACTAATGGCCAGACCGAACGAACCAATCAGACCTTGGAAACCTATCTGAGATGCTTTGCTTCTGCCGATCAGGATGACTGGGTGTCCTTTTTGCCTTTGGCTGAGTTCGCCCTTAATAATCGGGCCAGCTCGGCTACCTTGGTTTCGCCATTTTTCTGCAATTCTGGGTTCCATCCTCGTTTCTCTTCAGGACAGGTTGAGTCTTCGGACTGTCCTGGTGTGGATACTGTGGTGGACAGGTTGCAGCAGATTTGGACTCATGTAGTGGACAATTTGACCTTGTCCCAGGAGAAGGCTCAACGTTTCGCTAATCGCAGACGCCGTGTGGGTCCCCGACTTCGTGTTGGGGATCTGGTTTGGTTATCTTCTCGTCATATTCCTATGAAGGTTTCCTCTCCGAAGTTTAAACCTCGTTTCATTGGTCCTTATAGGATTTCTGAGGTTATTAATCCTGTGTCTTTTCGTCTGACCCTCCCAGATTCTTTTTTTCATACATAACGTCTTCCATAGGTCATTGTTGCGGAGATACGTGGCACCTATGGTTCCATCTGTTGACCCTCCTGCCCCGGTTTTGGTGGAGGGGGAATTGGAGTACATTGTGGAGAAGATTTTGGATTCTCGTGTTTCAAGACGGAAACTCCAGTATCTGGTTAAATGGAAGGGTTATGCTCAGGAGGATAATTCCTGGGTTTTTGCCTCTGATGTCCATGCTCCCGATCTTGTTCGTGCCTTTCATGTGGCTCATCCTGGTCGGCCTGGGGACTCTGGTGAGGGTTCGGTGACCCCTCCTCAAGAGGGGGGTACTGTTGTGAATTCTGTGGCAGAGCTCCCTCCTGTGGTCACAAGTGGTACTTCGGCTGATTCTCTCTGGGAGCTTCCGTTTGTGGAGGAAACTGGTACTGCTGCTTCTGAGTTTCCTCCCTCAGGTGATCTGGTGAGGTCGTTAGGTGCTTCTCTACTTAACCCCACCTAATGCTTTGATTCATGCTTCCTGTCAATGTTCCAGTGTTGGACTTGTGTTTCTCTGGATCATTCCTGTGGCCTGCTGCTCTGCATAGCTAAGTGCTTCGTTGCTATTTTTTCTGTCCAGCTTGTCTATTTGTTTTGCTGGAAGCTCTGGGACGCAAAGGGTGTACCTCCGTGCCGTTAGTTCGGTACGGAGGGTCTTTTTGCCCCTTTGCGTGGTTTTCTTCAGGGTTTTGTGTAGACCGCAAAGTTATCTTTCCTATCCTCGTTCTGTCTAGAATATCGGGCCTCACTTTGCTGAATCTATTTCATCCCTACGTTTGTCTTTTCATCTTACTCACAGTCATTATATGTGGGGGGCTGCCTTTTCCTTTGGGGTGTTTCTCTGAGGCAAGGTAGGCTTATTTTTTCTATCTTCAGGCTAGTTAGTTTCTCAGGCTGTGCCGAGTTGCATAGGTAGCATTAGGCGCAATCCACGGCTGCCTCTAGTTGTGTTTGGAGAGGATCAGGGATTGCGGTCTGCAGAGTTCCCACGTCTCAGAGCTCGGTCTATTATTTTGGGTTATTGTCAGATCACTGTATGTGCTCTGACCTCCATGTCCATTGTGATACTGAATTGCCTTTCATAACACCGCCCACAGACACAGACACTCAGTGTCCGCCCACGCACCGCCCACACTCTTCCCCCCTCCAGCACAGCATATAGAAGGACAGAAAGGGCTTATTTATGTTCCGATATTTGTGTCCCATTGACTTGCATTCGTATCAGTATTGGCGATATCCGATATTTTTTGGATATCGGCTGATCCAATCCGATACCGATACTTTTGAATATTGGATGGTATCGCTCAACACTAGTGATAGGTTGAAGAGATGGGTTAGGGTTGGGATGAAGACTGTGGCGAGGTTTTGGGATGAAGTGGGATGGGATGGGGTCAAGTGCACAGGTGGTGAGATGCGATCTTGAGAGTAGAGTGGAGAGTCGATCTTCTGTAATGGTGGAGAAGTTGGTTTTGGAGGTGGAGGGCTGGGAAGTCGGGAGGAAGGGCTCTGGTTGTTGTTGACCAAAACTGTCTCTGATGTTATCAATCTTCTGCTTGAAAAATGAGGCAAAGTCTTCAGCTGAGATGAGTGGGGAGGGAGGATGTGTTGGGGGACAGAAGAGAGAATTGAAGGTGTTGAATAACTGTTTAGGGTTGTGAGACAGGGAGGATATGAGAGATGAGAAGTAGGTTTTTTTAGCTGTGGCGAGTGTGGTCTTGAAAGTAGTGAGGGACTGTTTGAATGCGATGAAGTGCTCGTTGAAGCGGGATCTTTTCCATCTCCGCTCAGCAGCCCTGGAAGCTCGCCTCAGTTCTTTGGTCAGGCTGGTGTGCCAGGGCTGTTTGTCGATTTTGCGAGCTTTGGTATGTGTAAGTGGGGCAGCAGATTCCAAAGCTATAGCTATTGTGGTGTTATATAGAGTGGCAGCATCATCCGCATTGTGCAGGGAACTTATGTCAGTGAGAGGGAGGAGGGATTCAGAGAATGAGTGTAGGTCAAGGTGTTTAAGATTTCTGTGAGGGTGTGAAAGTTTGTGTGGTGGGGATTGTAGACATGGAGTGGAGAGGGAAGAGAATGTGAGAAGGTTGTGGTCAGAAAGAGGAAGAGGTGAGTTAGAGAGGTTAGATAGGCGGGGGAAGATGAGGTCCAGTGTGTGACCGTCTTTGTGGGTGGCTGCAGAAGACCGTTGAGTGAGGCCGAAGGAGAAAGTGAGAGATAGCAGTTTAGTGGCAGCTGAGAGGGAAGTGTCAATGGGGATGTTGAAGTCACCCATGATGATAGTGGGGATGTCCGTGGAAAGGAAATGAAGTAGCCAGGTGATTAAGTGGTCAAAGAAGGTGGTGGCTGGCCTTGGGGGTGGTAAATGACAGCCAGTTGGAGGGGGAGTACATGCGCACAGAGTGCACCTCAGAGGAAGGGAGGGTAACAGAGGGTGGCAGTGGCTTTGTGGTGAAGGAGCAGTTATCTGACAGGAGAAAACCAACTCCTCGCCCATGTTTGCTGCTGGGGCGGGGTGTGTGAGAAAGGTGGAAGCCACCATATGAAAGTGCAGCAGGGGAGGCTGTGTCAGAAGGGGTGAGCCAGGTTTCGGTGATGGCGAGGAAGGAAAGTTTGGTAGCAACAAAAGATCATGGATGTAGGAAAGCTTGTTGCAGACAGAGCGAGCGTTCCACAGAGCTCCTGTTAGTGGGACTGGGGAAGCAGGGGCTGTGTGAATGGGTATAAGGTTAGAGAGGTTACGGAAGTTTGTGATAGAGCGTGGATGGGAGGTAGAAATGACTGTGGGGATGTGGTGAGGAGGACCAGGATTTGGAGAGATATCACCAGCAGTGAGAAGGAGCAGAGAAAGTGTTAGCAGGTGGGAGCAGAAGAGGGCATGAGGTGGCTGTCTGTGCTTGGAGACAGAGGATTGTATGTTGAGGAACAGTTCTGAGGAGGAGGTGAGATGGATGGGGGAGGATTGAGGAAGAGATGAACAGTTCTTTACTTGGTGTAGGGATTAGGGGAGTTAGCAGAAAGTGAAGGATTATAGGGGTGAGAGTGAAAACAAACAGAAACATTGTTTACAGTGACTGGGCAGTTATCTTTAGTTTCCTTCTGGTTCAATTCTGGTTTTAATTCTACTGTAATCTTCACACTTCTAGGACACACTTATAGGAATCACACTGCAGATTAAAGTCTTTGCAGACTTGAGCTATGCAATATATCTGCCACAAAGTGCATTCAGGTGTGAAGCAGAGAGGAGTGGTCTCTGTTCATCTTGGTCAGAGAATTAAGAGTGGACCAGATGCATATAATCAAGCCAAAGTAAATAGCACGGGTGGAGGGGGTGTTTGGGTGAAGCTGGGGTTGGTTGAGAGACATACCAAGTGGAAGATAGGAGTAGAGGCAAGTCTGTGTGGAAAGATGGATGACACTACATGCACTTCATAGACAGACAGAGCAGGAGAGCTGGGTGGATCAACATACCATGTGAATGCTAGGTGCAGGGGCGAGTCTGTGTGCAAAGCTGGGTGATGTAGTATATGCACTTCATAGACAGACAGAGCACGAGCAGGAGAGCTGGGTGGATCAACATACCTGTAGGAAGAATATACATGCTTGTAATCTGTGTATAGATCTATCTATCCATCTCATTCCTTCTACCTATTATTTATCTATCTATATTTATGTCTATTATCTATCATCTATCTATCTATCTATCTATCTATCTATCTATCTATCTATCTATCTATCTGTGTGTATAATGGAGTGTGGGTTGGACAAATGTAAAAGAGGAGGTTGGACAAGAAATGACATAACAAATCTTTTTTTTTTTGTTCAATAATACATCTTTATTTAGCTTTCAAAAACGAATTAAAAACGCATCAAAAACGCACCTGCGTTTTCTGCCAAGAGATGCAGATTCAGTGCAGAAAAATCTGCAGGCAAATCTGCAACGTCTGCACATACCCTAACGGTAACCCTAACTTTAGCCTAACAGTAACCCTAAGGCCTCTTTCACATTTCCGTTGGAATGTGAACGTTGCTATGCGTCGTTCTGTGCAAAAAACGCATCCTGCAAAGTTGCCCACAGGATGCGTTTTTGCACATAGACTTGTATTACTGACGCACCGCGACCTATGGACACACGTTCCATACGTCGTGCACTGGATGCGTCGGTATATGGCGGACCATCGTTGCAAAAAAAGTTCAAGGGAACGTTTTTTTTGCACGTCGGATCCTGCATTTCCGACCGCGCATGTGCGGCTGGAACTCCGCCCCTCCTCCCCGGGACTTTACAGTGGGCAGCAGACGCGTTGAAACACTGTGTCCGCTGCCCACGTTGTGGCAAATTTGCACGTCGTCGGGCCGACGCTTAGCGACGGCCCTGTATCGACGGAAGTGTGAAAGAGGCCTAACTTTAGCCCCAAAACTAACCCTAACTATAGCACTAACCCTAACCTGCCTTATCTGTTTTTTTTTACTTTTTAACAAGATGGCTGACTGACACAGCTGTTGCCAGAAGCACTTGTAACACTGTTTCTCCTCTAATCTCTCACTGACAGGAGATCTGAGGAGAAACAGCGTTTTTATGAGGCAGATCGCCCGGGAAAGTTCATTGCTACAACACACTTTCTTAGTGATTTGTCTCATTGGCTGGTCTCGAAAAGGTCGGGGGTCACAGTAAGGGTTGTGCGCCGGAATCCCATCGTTATAGCTAGCGCCGATGTTTATCGGTTAAGTTAAGGGTACCATCATTTCTGTCCAGGCCTATTTCATGAGTTTTTTTTTTTATTCTGTGGAAACATGGTTAAAAAGCAATGTCTGACTTTCATTTGTTCATTCTCATAGATTTTTGATTTGTTATTATTTTTGTCAGATTCTAGTTATTTCTGTGACCATTGTTGGTTTTTCTGTCATTAAACCAGGGATACCAACAATTTTGACCACGTATTTAGGAGGAATTAATATTTTGACTCCACAGCCACTTTCTGGAAATCAGCACGAAGTGGATGTTGGAGAGTGAAAATTACAATTTGCCATTTTATTACCCAGCACATAGTGCCCAGATTGTGCTCCAGGAGACAGACACTGCAAATTAAGTGGATTCATCTCACTATATAATATTACTAAATACAGAGATCCTAAATGTTGTTTCAGCACACTGCAAGACTCAGAAGTGAGAGCGGATTTTGCTGGATTGGTTTATAGAAACTCTGTTACTTTTCAACAGCCTTTGAGCCACTAGTAGTGTGGGAACCTCTGTTTCTACATTGGGAGATGATGGACCTGAGTGGGGACTTTGCTTTTTGTGAGATGAGAATAGGTATTATTTTCGCCTACATAACATTGATTGGTTTCTTTTTATTCGATAGTTGGGAGGCAGAATGAACAAACAGTTGAACACCACGCACTACTGGCTCATCCAACAAGGTGGACTGTCATTGTCTTGATGAATAATTAAAGGGAACCTGTCACCCCCAAAATGGAAGGTGAGCTAAGTCCACTGTCATCAGGAGCTTATCTACAGCATTCTGTAATGCTGTAGATAAGCCCCCGATGTTACCTGAAAGATAAGATTATACTCACCCAGTGGCGGTCCCGCTGCGGTGGGCTTCACTGGTCCGGTCCGGCGGCTCCTATCTTCATTCCATGACATCCTCTTCTGGTCTTCACGTCGCGGCTCTGGCGCAGGCATACTTTCTCTGCCCTGTTAAGGGCAGAGCAATGTACTGCAGTGTGCAGGCGCTGGGAAAGGTCAGAAGCCCAGCGCCTGCGCACTGCAGTACTTTGCTCTGCCCTAAACAGGGCAGAGAAAGTATGCCTGCGCCAGAGCCACGCCGTGAAGACCAGAAGAGGACGTCATGGAATGAAGATAGGAGGCGCCGGACCGGACCAGCGACGCCCTTCGGACCGGACCGCAGCGGGACCGCCCCTGGGTGAGTATAATCTAACCTCTTTTTATCATCTTTCAGGTAACATCGGGAGCATATCTACAGCATTACAGAATGCTGTAGATAAGCCCCTGATGACTGGGCTTGGCTCACTTTCCATTTTGGGGGTGACAGGTTCCCTTTAAAGTTTTTTACATAGCTTGCCATTTTTATGGACAGTTTAAGTAGAAATGTTCAAAAATCTAAAACTCAAGGATATTTTATTAAAAAAAAAATGTTTTTTGTCTTGGCAGATGACTGTACCAGGAGATCAGAGGGACAGCTGACATCTTCAATTTTTAAATCTGATAATCTTGAGATCCTACAAGATACAACTAAAGTGATTGCTGTTACTCCAGATATATCGACATCCATTCACAGCAAAGATCTGTCATCTGATCCTATGAAACAGGTCCCATCTTCTGATTCATTACTGACTACTAAGGAAAATCAAAGTCACAAAAGAGGCATTAAAAAACAAACTGCTCATAAAGCAAAGAAGTCATTTTCATGTTCAGAATGTGGGAAATGTTTTAACAAGAAATCAGATTTGGTTATTCACTGTAGAATTCACACAGGGGAGAAGGCTTATTCCTGTTCAGAATGTGGGAAATGTTTTAACCAGAAAGGGAGTCTAGTTAGTCACCAGAGAACTCATACAGGGGAGAAGCCTTTTTCCTGTTCAGAATGTGGGAAATGTTTTAACAAGAAATCAGATTTGGTTATTCACTGTAGAATTCACACCGGGGAGAAGCCTTTTTCCTGTTCAGAATGTGGGAAATGTTTTAACCAGAAAGGGAGTCTAGTTACTCACCAGAGAACTCATACAGGGGAGAAGCCCTTTTCCTGTTCAGAATGTGGGAAATGTTTTAACCAGAAATCAGATTTGGTTAATCACCATAGAATTCACACAGGGGAGAAGCCTTTTTCCTGTTCAGAATGTGGGAAATGTTTTAACTGGAAAGTGAGTCTAGTTAGTCACCAGAGAACTCACACAGGAGAGAAGCCTTTTTCCTGTTCAGATTGTAGGAAATGTTTTAACCAGAAAAGGAGTCTAGTTAGTCACCAGAGAACTCATACAGGGGGGAAGCCTTTTTCCTGTTCAGAATGTGGGAAATGTTTTAACCAGAAAGCACTTCTTCGTAGTCACCAGAGAACTCATACAAGGGAGAAGCCTTTTTCATGTCCAGAATGTGGGAAATGTTTTAACTGGAAATGGCTTCTTGTTAGTCACCAGAGAGCTCACACAGATGAGAAGCCTTTTTCCTGTTCAGAATGTGGGAAATGTTTTAACCTGAAAGGGAATCTAGTTAGTCACCAGAGAATTCATACAGGGGAGAAGCCTTTTTCCTGTTCAGAATGTGGGAAATGTTTTACCTTCAAAGACAGTCTTGTTAGACATCAAATATCTCACACAGGGGAGAAGCCTTTTTCATGTTCAGAATGTGGGAAATGTTTTAACCAGAAAGCAGATTTGGTTAATCACCGTAGCATTCATACAGGGAAGAAGCCTTTTTCCTGTTCAGAATGTGGGAAATGTTTTAGACAGAAAGGGAGTCTAGTTAGCCACCAGAGAACTCACACAGGGGAGAAGCCTTTTTCCTGTTCAGAATGTGGGAAATGTTATAAATGGAAATCGCTTCTTGTTAGACATCAGAGCAGTCACACAGAGGAGAACCCTTTTTCGTTTTCTTAATGTGGGAAATATTTTACTTGGAAATCAACTGTTGATAAACATCAGAGACGTCACATAGGGGAGAAGGCTTTTTTATGTTCATAATGTTGGAATAGTTTTAACCAAAACTTAATCTTATTAAAGGGGTTGTCTCTTGTCATTCCTCATGTTTGCTGACAAAAGGATAAAATTAAACTTTATTAATTCTAAATGTAAAACTATACCCATAATTCACCCCCTTAAGGTTAGTCAGTAGGTGACTAATAGAAAAAACATGTACCCCACAGTTCTGTATATAGGGTGAGGTGACTTATACACACTCACTCTCCAAGCCTCTCATTTCTACGTGTTTCATCGTCCTCACCAAAGGCGACTCATCAGGAGACTATTTAATATTGACCTATATTGAAGCGAGACTAGACAAAAAAACAAAACAAAATCAGGTATCATGTTATCCAAAACAGTCAGAAAACTAGCCACATATTGGCAGATCCCAGACCTCAAACTATATACTTCGTAAGTTTATAAGCCACTCCAGTGTCAGGAATAGATAGTATGTGAAAATACAGTATAATTCTTGTGTTTTTCTCCTATAGGGACTGCCCCAGTTTGGTGTTGTAACAGCTGTTAATTAGTAGTGCAGACAAATTGTCCTAGACTAAACTTCGTTTTCAGACGACCCAATATGTACCACTCAGGGAAACTTACCTGCTCCAAAGATCAATAGCAGCTTCTAACTAATGGCCATGCTGCGGTCTGTCAAGGAATGAGTGCAATATCGTTATAAAGACTAGGGATGTGTGCAATCATAATGTCTGGAGGATCTGTGCCATTATTTAGTGTGAATATGGAGATTATCTCTGAAAGTTAAGTGTTCCCTGAGCGGTATATACTGTATTGTCACATACTGTCTATTCCTGACACTGGAGAGGCTTATAAACTTACAAAGTATATAGTTTGAGGTCTGGGATCTGCCAATATGTGGCTGGTTTTCTGACTGTTTCGGATAACATGATACATGATTTTAGTTTTTTTTTGTCTAGTCCCGCTTGAATAGAGTTCAATATTAAATAGTCTCCTGATGAGTCGCCTTTGGTGAGGACGATGAAACACATAGAAATGAGAGGCTTGGAGAGTGAGAGTGTATAAGTCACCTCACCCTATATACTGAACTGTGGGGTACATGTTTTTTCTATTAGTCACCTACTGACTAACCTTAAGAGGGGGTGAATTATGGGTATTTGTACATTTGGAATTAATAAAGTTTAGTTTTATCCTTTTGTCAGTGAATCTTCTAATCAAGGGATCATTATATATAATTATATCTTAGAATGTTTTTTCTCAGTGAACTCATTGCTCATGTTTGGCCTCATTAAAATAAAAACACTCATACTCCGCTGGCGGCCGGCTCCACTTCAGCGGTGTCGAGACTCACTGTCCCGGGGCTTATGTGAGGTTGTTACATCACACGAGCCCTGCACCCGATCAGCGGCAGCTTCACTGTACCTTCCTTCGGACGTATTGAACATGAACAGGAAGCCAGGGCCGCGGCTGCCCTCTGCCTCATGATGCTTGATTTGTCCGAAGGTGGGGACAGTGACGTCAGCGCTGATTGGGCACAGGGATCACATGACGTAACAACCTCAGAAGAGCCCCAAAAACACAAGCGCCAACACCAGTGAAATGGCGCCACCATGGGAGGTTTGTATAAGGATTTTTATTTTAACAGGACCAAACATGAGGAATGAGAAGGGCTTGTCCAACTAGTTGTCAACCTTTATAAACAGCAAAAATCCCACACAGGGAAAAGCCATTATTATACCTAGAGGGTGAGAAATGAATTACAAGAAAATCGTATTTTCCTCAGACTGGGAGAAACTAAATATGTTAATGACAAACTGTACAAAAACATGATGCGTGCATTCAAGAATCGAATATTACCGTATATGGGAGTTTTATAGAATAAACAAAATACCAACAGAAAATAAATGACCCAAAACAAACATTTATCAGTAAAAATAACTCATCTTTATTAAGTATAAAAGAATTGCGCCATTTTCTGATACCCATCGCGTCTCCACTTTTCATGATCTCGGGTTGGGTGAAGGCTCATTTTTTGCGTGCTGAGCTGATTTTTTTAATGATACCATTCTGGGGGTAATTTTTTTTGTATTGATAGATCGGGCAATTCTGAACGCGGCGATACCAATTATGTATATGTTTGATTTTTTTTAAATTGTTTTATTTTGAATGGGGCGAAGGGGGGTGATGTGAACGTTAATATATATATATATATTTTTTTTTTATATTTTTAAAAACTTTTTTTTTACTTTTGGCATTGTATCTTAACCCCTTCATGACCCAGCCTATTTTGACCTTAAAGACCTTGCCGTTTTTTGCAATTCTGACCAGTGTCCCTTTATGAGGTAATAACTCAGGAACGCTTCAACGGATCCTAGCGGTTCTGAGATTGTTTTTTCGTGACATATTGGGCTTCATGTTAGTGGTAAATTTAGGTCAATAAATTCTGCGTTTATTTGTGATAAAAACGGAAATTTGGCGAAAATTTTGAAAATTTCGCAATTTTCACATTTTGAATTTTTATTCTGTTAAACCAGAGAGATATGTGACACAAAATAGTTAATAAATAACATTTCCCACATGTTTACTTTACATCAGCACAATTTTGGAAACAAAATTTTTTTTTGTTAGGAAGTTATAAGGGTTAAAATTTGACCAGCGATTTGTCATTTTTACAACGAAATTTACAAAACCATTTTTTTTAGGGACCACCTCACATTTGAAGTCAGTTTGAGGGGTCTATATGGCAGAAAATACCCAAAAGTGACACCATTCTAAAAACTGCACCCCTCAAGGTACTCAAAACCACATTCAAGAAGTTTATTAACCCTTCAGGTGCTTCACAGCAGCAGAAGCAACAAGGAAGGAAAAAATGAACATTTAACTTTTTAGTCACAAAAATTATCTTTTAGCAACAATTTTTTTATTTTCCCAATGGTAAAAGGAGAAACTGAACCACGAAAGTTGTTGTCCAATTTGTCCTGAGTACGCTGATACCTCATATGTGGGGGTAAACCACTGTTTGGGCGCACGGCAGGGCTTGGAAGGGAAGGCGCGCCATTTGACTTTTTGAATCAAAAATTGGCTCCACTCTTTAGCGGACACCATGTCACGTTTGGAGAGCACCCGTGTGCCTAAAAATTGGAGCTCCCCCACAAGTGACCCCATTTTGGAAACTAGACGCCCCAAGGAACTTATCTAGATGCATAGTGAGCACTTTGAACCCCCAGGTTCTTCACAAATTGATCCGTAAAAATAAAAAAGTACTTTTTTTTCACAAAAAAATTCTTATAGCCTCAATTTTTTCATTTTCACATGGGCAACAGGATAAAATGGATCCTAAAATGTGTTGGGCAATTTCTCCTGAGTACACCAATACCTCACATGTGGGGGTAAACCACTGTTTGGGCACATGGTAAGGCTCGGAAGGGAAGGAGCGCCATTTGACTTTTTGAATGAAAAATTATTTCCATCGTTAGCGGACACCATGTCGCGTTTGGATAGCTCCTGTGTGCCTAAACATTGGCGCTCCCCCACAAGTGACCCCATTTTGGAAACTAGAACCCCCAAGGAACTTATTTAAATGTCTAGTGAGCACTTTAAACCCCCAGGTGCTTCACAGAAGTTTATAACGCAGAGCCATGAAAATAAAAAATAATTTTTCTTTCCTCAAAAATGATTTTTTAGCCTGGAATTTCCTATTTTGCCAAGGATAATAGGAGAAATTGGACCCCAAATATTGTTGTCCAGTTTGTCCTGAGTACGCTGATACCCCATATGTGGGGGTAAACCACTGTTTGGGCGCACGGCAGGGCTCGGAAGGGATGGCACGCCATTTGGCTTTTTAAATGGAAAATTAGCTCCAATCATTAGCGGACACCATGTCACGTTTGGAGAGCCCCTGTGTGCCTAAACATTGGTGATCCCCCAGAAATGACCCAATTTTGGAAACTAGACCCCCAAAGGAACTAATCTAGATGTGTGGTGAGGACTTTGAACCCCCAAGTGCTTCACAGAAGTTTATAACGCAGAGCCATGAAAATAAAAAAAAAAATTATTTTCTCAAAAATGATCTTTTAGCCTGCAATTTTTTATTTTCCCAAGGGTAACAGGAGAAATTTCACCCCAAAAGTTGTTGTCCAGTTTCTCCTGAGTACGCTGATACCCCATATGTGGGGGTAAATCACTGTTTGGGCACATGCCGGGGCTCGGAAGTGAAGTAGTGACGTTTTGAAATGCAGACTTTGATGGAATGCTCTGTTGGCGTCACGTTGCGTTTGCAGAGCCCCTGATGTGGCTTAACAGTAGAAACCCCCCACAAGTGACCCCATTTTGGAAACTAGACCCCCAAAGGAACTTATCTAGATGTGTGGTGAGCACTTTGAACCCCCAAGTGCTTCATAGAAGTTTATAATGCAGAGCCGTGAAAATAATAAATACGTTTTCTTTCCTCAAAAATAATTATTTAGCCCAGAATTTTTTATTTTCCCAAGGGTTACAGGAGAAATTGGACCCCATAAGTTGTTGTCCAGTTTCTCCTGAGTACGCTGATACCCCATATGTGGGGGTAAACCACTGTTTGGGCACATGCCGAGGCTCGGAAGTGAAGTAGTGACGTTTTGAAATGCAGACTTTGATGGAATGCTCTGTGGGCGTCACGTTGCGTTTGCAGAGCCCCTGATGTGGCTTAACAGTAGAAACCCCCCACAAGTGACCCCATTTTGGAAACTAGACCCCGAAAGGAACTTATCTAGATGTGTGGTGAGCACTTTGAACCCCCAAGTGCTTCATAGAAGTTTATAATGCAGAGCCGTGAAAATAATAAATACGTTTTCTTTCCTCAAAAATAATTATTTAGCCCAGAATTTTTTATTTTCCCAAGGGTAACAGGAGAAATTGGACCCCAATAGTTGATGTCGAGTTTCTCCTGAGTACGCTGATACCCCATATGTGGGGGTAAACCACTGTTTGGGCACACGTCGGGGCTCAGAAGGGAAGTAGTGACTTTTGAAATGCAGACTTTGATGGAATGGTCTGCGGGCGTCACATTGCGTTTGCAGAGCCCCTGGTGTGCCTAAACAGTAGAAACCCCCCACAAGTGACCACATTTTAGAAACTAGACCCCCCAAGAAACTTATCTAGATATGTGGTGAGCACTTTGAACCCCCAAGTGCTTCACAGACGTTTACAACGCAGAGCCGTGAAAATAAAAAATCATTTTTCTTTCCTCAAAAATGATGTTTTAGCAAACATTTTTTTAGATTCACAAGGGTAACAGGAGAAATTGGACCCCAGTAATTGTTGCGCAGTTTATCCTGAGTACACTGATACCCCATATGTGGGGGTAAACCACTGTTTGGGCACACGTCAGGGCTCGGAAGTGAGGGAGCACCATTTGACTTTTTGAATACGAGATTGGCTGGAATCAATGGTGGCGCCATGTTGCGTTTGGAGACCCCCTGATGTGCCTAAACAGTGGTAACCCCTCAATTCTACCTCCAACACTAACCCCAACACACCCCTAACCCTAATCCCAACTGTAGCCATAACCCTAATCACAACCCTAATTCCAACCCTAACCCTAAGGCTATGTGCCCACGTTGCGGATTCGTGTGAGATATTTCCGCACCATTTTTGAAAAATCCGCGGGTAAAAGGCACTGCGTTTTACCTGCGGATTTTCCACGGATTTCCAGTGTTTTTTGTGCGGATTTCACCTCCGCCGCGGAATCCGCACAAAGAATTGACATGCTGCGGAAAATACAACGCAGCGTTTCCGCGCGGTATTTTCTGCACCATGGGCACAGCGGATTTGGTTTTTCGTATGTTTACATGGTACTGTAAACCTGATGGAATACTGCTGCGAATCCGCAGCGGCCAATCCGCAGCCAAATCCGCACAGTGTGCACATAGCCTAATTCTAAAGGTATGTGCACACGCTGCGGAAAACGGTGCGGATCCGCAGCAGTTTCCCATGAGTTTACAGTTCAATGTAGACCTATGGGAAACAAAAATCGCTGCACACATGCTGCGGAAAAACTGCACGGAAACGCAGCGGTTTACATTCCGCAGCATGTCACTTCTTTGTGCGGATTCCGCAGCGGTTTTACAACTGTTCAAATAGAAAATCGCAATTGTAAAACCGCAGTGAAATTCGCAGAAAAAAACGCGGTAAATCCGCCATAAATCCGCAGCGGTTTAGCACTGCAGATTTATCAAATCCGCAGCGGAAAAATCCGCAGAGGACCAGAATACGTGTGCACATACCGAAACCCTAACCCTAGCCCTAACCCTACCCCTAACCCTAGCCCTACCCCTAGCCCTAACCCTAGCCCTAACCCTACCCCTAACCCTACCCCTAACCCTACCCCTAACCCTAGCCCTAACCCTAGCCCTAACCCTAGCCCTAACCCTAGCCCTACCCCTAGCCCTAACCCTAACCCTACCCCTAACCCTAACCCTATTCTAACATTAGTGGAAAAAAAAATTTCTTTATTTTTTTATTGTCCCTACCTATGGGGGTGACAAAGGGGGGGGGGGGGTCATGTATTATTTTTTTTATTTTGATCACTGAGATAGATTATATCTCAGTGATCAAAATGCACTTTGGAACGAATCTGCCGGCCGGCAGATTCGGCGGGCGCACTGCGCATGCGCCCGCCATTTTGGAAGATGGCGGCGCCCAGGGAGAAGACGGACGGGACCCCGGCTGGATCGGTAAGTATGATGGGGTGGGGGGGGACCACGGGGGGGGATCGGAGCACGGGGGGGGATCAGAGCACGGGGGGGTGGGGAATCGGAGCGCGGCAGGCGTGGAACGGAGCACGGGGGGCGTGGAACGGAGCACGGGGGGCTGGAACGGAGCACGGGGGGGTGGAACGGAGCACGGGGGGTGGTGGATCTGAATGCAGGGGGGGTGATTGGAGCACGGGGGGGTGATTGGAGCACGGGGGGAGTGGACAAGAGCACGGGGGGGAGCGGAGCACTGGATGGAGGGGAGCCGGAGCAGTGTACCGGCCAGATCGGGGGGCTGGGGGGGCGATCGGTGGGGTGGGGGCACACTAGTATTTCCAGCCATGGCCGATGATATTGCAGCATCGGCCATGGCTGGATTGTAATATTTCACCCGTTATAATAGGTGAAATATTACAAATCGCTCTGATTGGCAGTTTCACTTTCAACAGCCAATCAGAGCGATCGTAGCCACGAGGGGGTGAAGCCACCCCCCCTGGGCTAAGCTACCACTCCCCCTGTCCCTGCAGATCGGGTGAAATGGGAGTTAACCCTTTCACCCGATCTGCAGGGACGCGATCTTTCTGTGACACAGCATATGCGTCACAGGTCGGATTGGCACCGACTTTCATGACGCATACGCTGTGTCACAGGTCGGGAAGGGGTTAATTAACCAGACAACTATTTTTAGCAAGCGAAGAATAATAGAATGTTATCTGTATGTTGGCTTTCAAATGTAAGTGTTGATTTCTGGTTGGTCAAGAAAACAGACTTTTGTTTCTGTAGGCCGGTAATATTGACTTTTATTGTGCGCTTATCCTTAATCACTACTGATGTTTGCTGATATGCTAATTATGCGTTGTATTATGGATCCAGTTTGTTGACTTCTAAAGCAGAGAGGATAAAACTATGGAAATAGTTTAAATAATCAAGTAATGCTACTTGATCTCATCTTCATTCTTACCTTTTATGTAAATAATGAATGAGGGACACTTGTTAAGTCTAAAAATAAGTTACATGCCTCTGTATAAAAAGACTGAGAGAGAAACAGCCTGAAAGATTCTGCCAAGACATCCATACATCTCAAAAGGACCAGAGACAGGACAGCAGCCATTTTACACCATGGCTCCATTACGAGGGACACGGATCTAGCATTCTATAGGGAACAACCTAGGGGTTTTCAGCCTCGGTTGGAAGAATACAGATCTGCTCCATTGACCATCTCTGAACCATGGATACGTTTGGAGAAGCCAGTTTGTGATCCTCAGATCAACTGGCCTTGTACCTTGTATGGACTCAATAGACTGTCATCTTCCTACACTCGTTAGCTTCTCTCTGTGCGCGTGCCACTGGTAGAGTAACCGACCCTGGAAGATGAAGCCAGTTTGTGAACTGGCCCTGTATGGACTGAATGGATTGTCATCTTCCTATGCTAGCCGTTGCCTCCTCTCTGTGTGTGTGCCACAGTTGGGTTAGTGACCGTGGAAGATCTGAAGTCACGGCTACTATTATCCCGGAAGAGCGATACTCTGTAATGTGCCCCATCTTGGGTACTGTGCTGGGACTGTTCTGTGTTACCTGCCTGATTTGCGGTTCAATAAAGCTTTGCCACACTGCTTCACCCTCATCCTGTGTTGTCTGAGTAGCGTTTTGCCCATGTTAAAAGGAGAGCGGGAGTTCGGCGGGAGGATCCCTTGTCCATGCTGTGCTCCTAGCAATCAGGCAGTGACCACTAGGGTTGAGCGACCTTGACCTTTTTAGAGTCGAGTCGTGTTTCGCGAAACCCGACTATCTTAGAAGTCGAGTCGAGTGGAATCGGCCGATTATGGCGAAAAGTCGGGTATCGCCCGAAACACGAAACCCAATGCAAGTCAATGGGGGAGCATAGTCGGCAGTGAGTGGAGGCCAGGAAAACACCTACACTGCCCATGTTAATGGCAAAAACATCCATTCTTGTTACAGAAGCTTGTCAATCGTAATTTAGCTTATAATAATTGGAAGGCATTTGAAATTGGGGGTCATTTGGCTAAAGTTGTGGGGGATAGGGCTGGTTCAAGTAATTAGTGGGCCCAGTAAATCTGGACCACGTCACGGCAGTGGAGCAGGGAGAGGTAAGTATTTAAACTTTGCAAGTGCTGTGATCCTGAGCAAGCAGGGGGGGCCCACTCGTTGGCATTGGCACTGGCACAGGGCCCCTCAAAGTACAGCGGTGTGTTTGCACGGCGGGGGCGCATCCCACCGGCAGCAACACTTTTGCGTACTATGAGAGGCCCTGTGCCAGTGACGTCGCCAACTAGTATTCCTCCCCCCACCTGATGAAGGAACCTGCACTTTCATCTGCACCTTCCTCTTTGTCCCCGTGTAAGGTGGTGTGGTATGCGGGAAGAGGAACCTGACTTTCAGCAGGGTCACAATCTTGCTGTGTAGCGTGCACGGGGAATTTTGCGTTATGGGTCAATGTACCAGCAGACTCATCTATCACTGGCTGGGCAATGGGCAGGATGAGGAGGAAACACAGATATAGGCCCAAAGAATAAAGTTGGCTAAATGCAGTTCAAAATTGGTAACACAGGACTAACCAGGGGGCATTGCAGTGGAGGACAACTGGAATGAGAGGCTGACACAGAGAGTAGGCCCAAATCAGTAAGTAGTCGAAATGCAGTTCAAAATTGACAACCGTAGTAAACAGGTGGCACAGCTTTGTTCAGTGGAGGAGAACAGCAAGGAGTGGCAGACACCGATAGTAGGCCCCAACCCAACTAGTAGGCCAAATGCAGTCTAACATTAACAACTACTTAACGAGAGCCTGAAAATGGAATTTCAGGACAGGAAACCAGGAGAACAGCAAGGAGTGGCAGACACTGATAGTAGGCCCCAAACCAACTAGTACGCCAAATGCAGTTGTTCCATTTAACCACAATTTAATGAGAGCCTGAAGATAGAAGTTCAGGAAAGGCAACCTGGAGAACACCTTGGAGTGTAACACACCATCTCTCTACACCCCATACCCAATTTGTAGGCCTAATGCAGTGTAGTTTTCAACAACTACTAAACGAGAGTCGGAAGATCGAAGCAATGTGGACGAAACCTGGGGAACACCTTGGAGTGTAACACACCGTCTCTCTACACCCCATACCCAATTTGTAGGCCTAATGCAGTGTAGTTTTCTACAACTACTAAACGAGAGTCGGAAGACCGAAGCAATGTGGACGAAACCTGGGGAACACCTTGGAGTGGAACACACCATCTCTCTACACCCCATACCCAATTTGTAGGCCTAATGCAGTGTAGTTTCCAACAACTACTAAACGAGAGCATGAAGATCGAAGCAATGGACAGGAAACCTGGGGAATACCTTGGAGTGGAACACACCATCTCTCTACACCCCATACCCAATTTGTAGGCCTAATGCAGTGTAGTTTCCAACAACTACTAAACGAGAGCATGAAGATCGAAGCAATGGAGAGGAAACCTTGGGAACACCTTGGAGTGGAACACACCATCTCTCTACACCCTATACCCAATCTGTAGGCCTAATGCACCGTAGTTTCCAACAACTACTAAACGAGAGCCAGAAGATCGAAGCTCAGGAAAGGCAACCTGGAGAACACCTTGGAGTGGAACACACCATCTCTCTACACCCCATACCCAATTTGTAGGCCTAATGCAGCGTAGTTTCCAACAACTACTAAACGAGAGCATGAAGGTCGAAGCAATGGACAGGAAACCTGGGGAACACCTTGGAGTGGAACACACCATCTCTCTACACCCCATACCCAATTTGTAGGCCTAATGCAGTGTAGTTTCCAACAACTACTAAACGAGAGCCGGAAGATCGAAGCAATGGAGAGGAAACCTGGGGAACACCTTGGAGTGGAACACACCATCTCTCTACACCCCATACCCAATTTGTAGGCCTAATGCAGTGTAGTTTCCAACAACTACTAAACGAGAGCATGAAGATCGAAGCATTGGCGAGGAAACCTGGGGAACACCTTGGAGTGGAACACACCATCTCTCTACACCCCATACCCAATTTGTAGGCCTAATGCAGTGTAGTTTCCAACAACTACTAAACGAGAGCATAAAGATCGAAGCAATGGAGAGGAAACCTGGGGAACACCTTGGAGTGGAACACACCATCTCTCTACACCCCATACCCAATTTGTAGGCCTAATGCAGTGTAGTTTCCAACAACTACTAAATGAGAGCATGAAGATTGAAGCATTGGCGAGGAAACCTGGGGAACACCTTGGAGTGGAACACACCATCTCTCTACACCCCATACCCAATTTGTAGGCCTAATGCAGTGTAGTTTCCAACAACTACTAAACGAGAGCATGAAGATCGAAGCAATGGAGAGGAAACCTGGGGAACACCTTGGAGTGGAACACACCATCTCTCTACACCCCATACCCAATTTGTAGGCCTAATGCAGTGTAGTTTCCAACAACTACTAAACGAGAGCATGAAGATCGAAGCAATGGAGAGGAAACCTGGGGAACACCTTGGAGTGGAACACACCATCTCTCTACACCCCATACCCAATTTGTAGGCCTAATGCAGTGTAGTTTCCAACAACTACTAAACGAGAGCATGAAGATCGAAGCAATGGAGAGGAAACCTGGGGCACACCTTGGGGAGGCAGACACCGTTAGTAGGCCCTACCAAAGTTGTACCCTCAATGCAGTTTTAAAATTCCTAGAGGCTGAAAACAAGACTATTGACGCTCAGCTTTTTTCAAAGGAACACAGCTGAATTGAGTGGCGCAGACAGACACAGGTAGTAGGACTTAAACCAAAAATGTGGCTCACTGCAGCTTAAAAAAAGTTACAGGGGTACACAAGCAGCAGTGCTCTGGGCAGTGGAGGACAATTTCAATAGTGGACCGCAGACAGACTTTGTACGCCTACTATTAAAAAAAGGATGCTCTATGCAATTAAAAATAGGTTCCAGGGGTCCACGGGCAGCAGTGGTGTGGTCAGTGGACGAGTATTGGAAGGAGGGACCGCTGACAGGCGTAGTAGGCCTAACATAACAAAATTAGGCTGTAGACACTGTAAAATTGGTTCCAGGGGTACACGGGCAGCAGTGGTGTGGTCAGCGGAGGAAAATTGGAATTAGGGACTGCAGACAGACTTTGTAGGCTGTCCCCTGTGGACCATGCATCCAACACATTAACCCAGTGCGCCGTAATGGACACGTAACTTTTTGTGGACATGCCTACTGGTCCATGCGTCTCTTGTCAGGTGCACCTTTCTACTGTTTGATTGCCTGAGTGCTATGACAATGCAGACTTTTTCATGCCGCTGGAGGGCTGGGATGGCTTTTCTCGCAAAAGAAATGTCGACTGGGTAGCTTGAACCGTTGCACAGCGTACTTCATCTGGGCTTTCTAAATATAAAACAAAGAAAAAAAGGAGGCTACATGCACTTTCAGCTGGGTTCCAGGGGTACACGGCCAGCATTGGTCTGGTCAGTGGAGAACTATTGGAAGGAAGGACCGCAGACAGGCTTCGAAGGCCTAACATAATAACAGATGGCTGTAGGCAATTTTAAATTGGTTCCAGGGGTACACGGGCAGCAGTGGTGTGGTCAGTGGAGGCCTAGTGGAAGGAGTGACCGCAGACAGGCATCGAAGGCCTAACATAATAACAGATGGCTGTAGGCAATTTTAAATTGGTTCCATGGGTACACGGGCAGCAGTGGTGTGGTCAGTGGAGGCCTAGTGGAAGGAGTGACCGCAAACAGGCATCGAAGGCCTAACATAATAACACATGGCTGTAGGCAATTTTAAATTGGTTCCAGGAGAACACGGGCAGCAGTGGCCTGGTCAGTGTAGTAGTAGTAGAAAGAACGGACCGCAGACAGGCTTCGAAGGCCTAACATAAAAAAATTGGGCTGGCTGTAGGCAATTTTAAATTGGTTCCAGGGGTACACGGGCAGCAGTGGTGTGGTCAGTGGAGGCCTAGTGGAAGGAGTGACCGCAGACAGGCATCGAAGGCCTAACATAATAACACATGGCTGTAGGCAATTTTAAATTGGTTCCAGGGGAACACAGGCAGCAGTGGCCTGGTCAGTGTAGTAGTAGTAGAAAGAACGGACCGCAGACAGGCTTCGAAGGCCTAACATAATAAAATTGGGCTGGCTGTAGGCAATTTTAAATTGGTTCCAGGGGTACACGGGCAGCAGTGGTGTGGTCAGTGGAGGCCTAGTGGAAGGAGTGACCGCAGACAGGCATCGAAGGCCTAACATAATAACACATGGCTGTAGGCAATTTTAAATTGGTTCCAGGGGAACACGGGCAGCAGTGGCCTGGTCAGTGTGGTAGTAGTAGAAAGAACGGACCGCAGACAGGCATCGAAGGCCTAAAATAAAAAAATTGGGCTGGCTGTAGGCAATTTTAAATTGGTTCCAGGGGTACACGGGCAGCAGTGGTGTGGTCAGTGGAGGCCTAGTGGAAGGAGTGACCGCAAACAGGCATCGAAGGCCTAACATAATAACAGATGGCTGTAGGCAATTTTAAATTGGTTCCAGGGGAACACGGGCAGCAGTGGCCTGGTCAGTGTAGTAGTAGTAGAAAGAACGGACCGCAGACAGGCTTCGAAGGCCTAACATAATAAAATTGGGCTGGCTGTCGGCAATTTAAAATTGGTTCCAGTGGTACAAGGGCAGCAGTACAATGGTCAGTGGAGGCCTAGTGGAAGGAGGGACCGCAGACAGGCTTCGAAGGCCTAACATAAAAAAATAGGGCTGTTGGCAATTTAAAATTGGTTCCAGGGGTACACGGGCAGCAGTACAATGGTCAGTGGAGGCCTAGTGGAAGGAGGGACCGCAGACAGGCTTCGAAGGCCTAACATAAAAAATAGGGCTGTTGGCAATTTAAAATTGGTTCCAGTGGTACAAGGGCAGCAGTACAATGGTCAGTGGAGGCCTAGTGGAAGGAGGGACCGCAGACAGGCTTCGAAGGCCTAACATAAAAAAATAGGGCTGTTGGCAATTTAAAATTGGTTCCAGGGGTACACGGGCAGCAGTACAATGGTCAGTGGAGGCCTAGTGGAAGGAGGGACCGCAGACAGGCTTCGAGGGCCTAACATAACAAAAATGTCAATACAATGGTATTGTCAGTGCCAGGCATTGAAGGATGTCAGCGCATAGACTAAACATTGGTGGAGCTGTGAGAGATAATTTTGCAAGTGGTAGAGCACTGTTTGAGCTGGGGGGGGAACTGTCTTGTGGCCGGCGGTACAGGCCCAGGGCCCCTCATATTACAACGGTGTGTCTGACGTTGGGTGCGCACCACCACCGCCAGAGACACTTTATTGTACTATGAGAGACCCAGTGGCAGTGCCGTCGACCAAAAGCGGGCACACCCACCTCTTCAGACAAACAGCACTCTCACGGGTGCTGGCGCCAAGTGGCGATACCACGGCCCCGTGTGGGGAGTTTGGCCATTTAGGGAGGTGTAAACATGTTGTATGCTGGACAATCAGGTGCAGAAAATTACGAGATTGGAAAAGTCATTCAGAATAGTCCACAGGCAAGACCTTTTCATAGGAAAGCTAGGTGTCAGCCGGGCAAGGTGGGGCAAAAGATTTCGAAATCCAGTTGTGGTTCATTTTAATGAAGGTTAGATCATCTACATTTTGGGTAGCCAGACGAGTCCTTTTTTCTGTTAGTATTGAACCTGCAGCACTGAATACTCTTTCTGATAGGACACTAGCTGCCGGGCAAGCAAGCTCCTGCAATGCATATTCTGCCAATTCTGGCCAGGTGTCTAATTTGGATCCCCAGTAATCAAATGGGAATGACGGTTGAGGGAGAACGTCGATAAGGGATGAAAAATAGTTTGTAACCATACTGGACAAATGTTGTCTCCTGTCACTTTGAATTGATGCTGCAGTACCTGTCCTGTCTGCGGTCATAGCAAAATCACTCCACAACCTGGTCAGAAAACCCCTCTGGCCAACGCCACTTCTGATTTCTGCCCCTCTAATACCTCTGGTCTGCTGGCCCCTGCAGCTCGTGTGAGAACGATCACAGGCGCTGTGTGCAGGGAATGCCAGAAGCAAACGGTCAACAAGAGTTGATTGTTTGGTTGCTAATATTATTTCCAAGTTGTCATGTGGCATTATATTTTGCAATTTGCCTTTATAGCGAGGATCAAGGAGGCAGGCCAACCAGTAATCGTCATCGTTCATCATTTTAGTAATGCGTGTGTCCCTTTTGAGGATACGTAAGGCATAATCTGCCATGTGGGCCAAAGTTCCAGTTCTCAAATCTGCGGTTGTGCTTGGTTGAGGGGCAGTTTCAGGCAAATCCACGTCACTTGTGTCCCTCCAAAAACCAGAACCCGGCCTTGCCGCGCCAACAATTTCCAGTGGCCCCGGAAAAGCTTCCTCATTAAAAATATAATCATCCCCATCATCCTCCTCATCCTCCTCCTCCTCTCCGCCCGCTACCTCGTCCTGTACACTGCCCTGGCCAGACAATGGCTGACTGTCATCAAGGCTTTCCTCTTCCTCAGCTGCAGACGCCTGATCCTTTATGTGCGTCAAACTTTGCATCAGCAGACGCATTAGGGGGATGCTCATGCTTATTATGGCGTTGTCTGCACTAACCAGCCGTGTGCATTCCTCAAAACACTGAAGGACTTGACACATGTCTTGAATCTTCGACCACTGCACACCTGACAACTCCATGTCTGCCATCCTACTGCCTGCCCGTGTATGTGTATCCTCCCACAAAAACATAACAGCCTGCCTCTGTTCGCACAGTCTCTGAAGCATGTGCAGTGTTGAGTTCCACCTTGTTGCAACGTCTATGATTAGGCGATGCTGGGGAAGGTTCAAAGAACGCTGATAGGTCTGCATACGGCTGGAGTGTACTGGCGAACGGCGGATATGTGAGCAGAGTCCACGCACTTTGAGGAGCAGGTCGGATAACCCCGGATAACTTTTCAGGAAGCACTGCACCACCAGGTTTTAGGTGTGAGCCAGGCAAGGAATGTGTTTCAGTTGAGAAAGGGAGATGGCAGCCATGAAATTCCTTCCGTTATCACTCACTACCTTGCCTGCCTCAAGATCTACAGTGCCCAGCCACGACTGCGTTTCTTTCTGCAAGAACTCGGACAGAACTTCCGCGGTGTGTCTGTTGTCGCCCAAACACTTCATAGCCAATACAGCCTGCTGACGTTTGCCAGTAGCTGCCCCATAATGGGAGACCTGGTGTGCAACAGTGGCAGCTGCGGATGGAGTGGTTGTGCGACTGCGGTCTGTGGACGAGCTCTCGCTTCTGCAGGAGGACGAGGAGGAGGAGGAGGGGGTGCGAACGGCTACAGCCAACTGTTTCCTAGACCGTGGGCTAGGCAGAACTGTCCCAAACTTGCTGTCCCCTGTGGACCCTGCATCCACAACATTCACCCAGTGTGCCGTGATGGACACGTAACGTCCCTGGCCATGCCTACTGGTCCATGCATCTGTTGTCAGGTGCACCTTTGTGCTCACAGATTGCCTGAGTGCATGGACGATGCGCTCTTTAACATGCTGGTGGAGGGCTGGGATGGCTTTTCTGGAAAAAAAAGTGTCGACTGGGTAGCTCGTAGCGTGGTACAGCGTAGTCCATCAGGGCTTTGAAAGCTTCGCTTTCAACTAACCGGTAGGGCATCATCTCTAACGAGATTAGTCTAGCTATGTGGGCGTTCAAACCCTGTGTACGCGGATGCGAGGCTAAGTACTTCCTTTTTCTAACCATAGTCTCATGTAGGGTGAGCTGGACTGGAGAGCTGGAGATCGTGGAACTAGCGGGGGTGCCGGTGGACATGGCAGACTGAGAGACGGTGGGAGATGGTATTGTTGCCGCCGGTGCCCTAGATGCAGTGTTTCCTACTACGAAACTGGTGATTCCCTGACCCTGACTGCTTTGGCCTGGCAAAGAAACCTGCACAGATACTGCAGGTGGTGCGGAAAATGGTGGCCCTACACTGCCGGAAGGGATGTTGCGTTGATGACTAGCTTCATTGGCCGAGGGTGCTACAACCTTAAGGGACGTTTGGTAGTTAGTCCAAGCTTGCAAATGCATGGTGGTTAAATGTCTATGCATGCAACTTGTATTGAGACTTTTCAGATTCTGCCCTCTGCTTAAGGTAGTTGAACATTTTTGACAGATGACTTTGCGCTGATCAATTGGATGTTGTTTAAAAAAATGCCAGACTGCACTCTTTCTAGCATCGGATACCTTTTCAGGCATTGCAGACTGAGCTTTAACCGGATGGCCACGCTGTCCTCCACCCTGTTCCCCCAATGGCTGCCAATCGGGGTCAAGAACTGGGTCATCTATTACCTCTTCTTGTAGCTCGTGTGCAACTTCGTCTGTGTCACCGTGTCGGTCGGTGGTATAGCGTTCGTGATGGGGCAACATAGTCTCATCAGGGTCTGATTCTTGATCATTACCCTGCGAGGGCAATGTTGTGGTCTGAGTCAAAGGACCAGCATAGTAGTCTGGCTGTGGCTGTGCATCAGTGCACTCCATGTCAGATTCAACTTGTAATGGGCATGGACTGTTAACTGCTTCACTTTCTAAGCCAGGGACAGTATGTGTAAAGAGCTCCATGGAGTAACCCGTTGTGTCGCCTGCTGCATTCTTCTCTGTTGTTGTTTTTGCTGAAGAGGACAAGGAAGCGACTTGTCCCTGACCGTGAACATCCACTAACGACGCGCTGCTTTGACATTTACCAGTTTCACGAGAGGAGGCAAAAGAGCTAGAGGCTGAGTCAGCAAGATAAGCCAAAACTTGCTCTTGCTGCTCCGGCTTTAAAAGCGGTTTTCCTACTCCCAGAAAAGGGAGCGTTCGAGGCCTTGTGTAGCCAGACGACGAACCTGGCTCCACAGCTCCAGACTTAGGTGCAATATTTTTTTTCCCACGACCACCTGATGCTCTACCACTACCCTCATTACCAGCTGACAATGAACGCCCCCGGCCACGACCTCTTCCACCAGACTTCCTCATTGTTTTAAAAACGTAAACAAACTAACGGTATTTGTTGCTGTCACACAACTTACACGGTGAGCTATAACTTCAGTATGATTTAGCTACCCCTTTACAGGTGGGTGAGACCACAACGAAAATCAGGCACAATGTTACACACTCTGTTTTTGGTGGCACCAAATGAGAGAGATGCCACACACGCAGGACTGTCACTGAAGCACAAATGTTAATATTAATCTCCTACTGTTTTTTTTAATTTATTTATTTTTTTCAGGGAGACTTTACAAACAAAATAAAATAAAATGATTTTTTCAGGAAGAATTTAGAAACCAAATAACATAAAATGATTTTTCCAATAACAATTTAGAAACCAAATAAAAAAAAAAAAAAAGGCTTTCTATGCCCCACTGAGTGAGAGATGCCACACACACAAGTCAGGAGTGGCACACAAGCCCAGAGGCCAATATTTTTCTCCCAATGATTGATGTAGTGATTTTTTCAGGTAGATTTTGGAACCCAAATCAAGCAAAAAAAATAATAGGCTTTCTATGGCCCACAATTGGAGAGAGAGAGAGAGAGATGGCACACCCAGGAGTCAAGACTGGCACACAAGCAGAAAGGGCAATATTAATCTCCCACTGTTTTTTTTTTTTTCAGGGAGACTTTAGAAAAAAAAAAAAAATAATAGAATAAAATGATTTTTTCAGGAAGAATTTAGAAACCAAATAAAATAAAATGATTTTTTCAGGGAGAATTTAGAAAACAAATAAAACAAAAAATAGGCTTTCTATGGCCCACTGAGTGAGAGATGACGCACACAGGAGTCAGGAGTGGCACACAAGCCCAGAGGCCAATATTGTTCTCCCAATGATTGATGTAGTGATTTTTTCAGGTAGATTTTGGAACCCAAATCAAGCTAAAAAAATAATAGGCTTTCTATGGCCCACAAATGGAGAGAGAGAGAGAGATGGCACACCCAGGAGTCAAGACTGGCACACAAGCAGAAAGGGCAATATTAATCTCCCACTGATTTGATTTTTTTTTTTTTTTTCAGGGAGACTTTAGAAAAAAAAAATAATAAAAAAAAATGATTTTTTCAGGAAGAATTTAGAAACCAAATAAAATAAAATGATTTTTTCAGGGAGAATTTAGAAAACAAATAAAACAAAAAATAGGCTTTCTATGGCCCACTGACTGAGAGATGGCACACACAGGAGTCAGGAGTGGCACACAAGCCCAGAGGCCAATATTAATCTCCCACTTTTTTTTTTTTTTTTTTCAGGGAAAATTTATAAACCCAATAAAAAAAATTATAAATAGGCTTTCTATGGCCCACTATCTGAGAGAGAGAGATGGCACCGCTTAGGACTGGCACACAAGCCCAAAGGCCAATATTAATCTCCCTTTTTTTTTTCAGGGAGAATTTATAAAACCAAAAAAAAAAAATAAATAGGCTTTCTATGGCCCACTATTTGTGAGAGAGATGGCACGCTCAGGACTGGCACACAAGCCCAGAGGCCAATATTAATCTCCCACTTTTTTTTTTTTTTCAGGGAAAATTTATAAACCCAATAAAAAAAATAATAAATAGGCTTTCTATGGCCCACTATCTGAGAGAGAGAGATGGCACGCTTAGGACTGGCACACAAGCCCAAAGGCCAATATTAATCTCCCTTTTTTTTTCAGGGAGAATTTATAAAACCAAAAAAAATAAAATAAATAGGCTTTCTATGGCCCACTATTTGTGAGAGAGATGGCACGCTTAGGACTGGCACACAAGCCCAAAGGCCAATATTAATCTCCCACTGATTGATTTATTGATTTTTTCAGGTAGAATTTAGAACCCAAATAAAGCAAAAAAAAAAATAGGCTTTCTATGGCCCACTGAGTGAGTGATGATGCACACAGGAGTCAGGAGTGGCACACAAGCCCTGAGGCCAATATTTTTCTCCCACTGATTGATGTAGTGATTTTTTCAGGTAGATTTTAGAACCCAAATCAAGCAAAAAAATAAATAGGCTTTCTATGGCCCACTGAGTGAGAGATGGCACAGACAGGGATGGCACTCTAGCAGAAATGCCAATCTTAATCTCCCACAACAAAAAAAAAAAAAAAAGGAACTGTCCTTCAATTACTATCTCCCTGCAGTAATCTCAGCCAGGTATGGCAGGCAGCAATAAGGAGTGGACTGATGCACAAATTAAATAAAATGTGTGGACAAACAAACAAGATAGCTGTGCAGAAAGGAAGGAACAAGAGGATTTTTGCTTTGAAAAAAGCAGTTGGTTTGCACAGCGGCGTACACACAGCAATGCAGCTATCAGGGAGCCTTCTAGGGCAGCCCAATGATCTACAGCGCTGAGGAAAAAAAAAAATGTAGCTTCCACTGTCCCTGCACACCGAAGGTGGTGTTGGACAGTGCAAATCGCTACAGCACAAGCGGTTTGGTGGTTAATGGACCCTGCCTAACGCTATCCCTGCTTCTGACGAAGCGGCAGCAACCTCTCCCTAAGCTCAGATCAGCAGCAGTAACATGGCGGTCGGCGGGAACGCCCCTTTATAGCCCCTGTGACGCCGCAGACAGCAAGCCAATCACTGCAATGCCCTTCTCTAAGATGGTGGGGACCAGGACCTATGTCATCACGCTGCCCACACTCTGCGTTTACCTTCATTGGCTGAGAAATGGCGCTTTTCGCGTCATTGAAACGCGACTTTGGCGCGAAAGTCGCGTACCGCATGGCCGACCCCGCACAGGGGTCGGATCGGGTTTCATGAAACCCGACTTTGCCAAAAGTCGGCGACTTTTGAAAATGAACGACCCGTTTCGCTCAACCCTAGTGACCACCATAGAGGTCTGCTGGAGATATAGTTTAGACAAGAAAATATAATTTGTATAAACCATGTGTAGCTATAAAAGTTCAGGCAAATGTCAAATGTTATAGCTCCATCTAATTTCTATGTGCGAAAGTGCCATCATAGAGTAAAATGTATCCTAAGAGAGCATCACTATCAAGGATGAAATGAGATTGAGTGCACCGTATAAGATAAATACATACAGGGGTGAACCTCGCCTCTCTGCTGCCTGAGATGAGCTGCGAAACGGCGCCCCCCCACCCAGGGGTGAACCTCGCCTCTCTGCTGCCTGAGATGAACTGCGAAACGGTGCCCCCCCACCCGTAGTAAAATCGGTAACAATAAATCTGGCTTACTCTTTACTAGCCTATCCTGACGCACATGTAGAATAGGAATATATTGTAAACATCGATCTTTACACTTGTAGAAAATAAAGGATGTTTATTACGAGCCCTCTTGGTAACTACTCCTGGCTTTTCCGTCATAATATATATCTATAGCTCATTTACAATCAGAATGATTAATACAAGCTCCTCCAACCTTTCCCATCCTGTCCAGAGGGGGCTGGCCTGGGCCCGTTATGGTCCATGGCTCGAATTACAGCCTATCGGCAACTTATGACTGCTGAATCTCTATCAGATGATTTCTAGAAAATTGCCATCATGTCCGTTGCAACGACATCACTGCAGAAATGACTAAGCGAACCCTATCCAGCAGGTAGAGACTAGTCACAGCGCAGCTTTCATTTCACTACAGCTGGTTAAAACAAGTAAAGCTGTGCTGTGATTGGTTGCTATGGGCAACAAAGACTTTTTCTCTTAGACATTTTTAATAAACGGGGCCCATGATGTGGCAAGCCACCGCACAGTTTACAATATAGTGCTACACAATCAGGATAACTTCAGCCATTTTTTTAACCCCTTACTGGCATCTGACGTAATATTCCATCCATGTGACCTGGGCCTATCTGCCCAGGTACGTAATATTACGTCATCCCAATTGGCCATGCACACTGGGTGCGTGTGTGCGTGCAATCGCCACAGGTGTCAGCTGATTCTGACCGCTGACACCCGGCACTAGGTGGCAGGAGCCGTCACAGACGGCTCCCGGCACTTTAACCCTTGAAATACTGCAATTGAATACGAGCGCAGCATTTCGGAAGCCGGCACAGGGGATGACAGCCCCTCTGCCTTTGGGTCGGAGACCCCGAAGCGTAACGCGGCTCCAGATCATTGACATGGTGACTCAATATCATCATGACGACATCGGGTCACCACAGCTAGGAAACGTGGTGATCATGCGCAGTGCAGGTCAGGAAGTCTCCCTGTAAGTGCAGCAGCGCTGACAGCGTCTATGGCATGGTGATGCTGCTTCATCTGCCGGCTATAGAAGTGATCAGCCTGCAAAAAATGATTGTCCCATAGTGGGACAAAGTCAAAAGTTAGAATTATTTTTTTTTTTTTTAATAATTGTAAAAATATTTTTTTTATTCTAAAATAATAATTAAAAATCAATATATATTCTATCTCTAAATAAATATTTGAATGAAAAAAATATAAACAATAAAAATACACATATTTGGTAACGCCCCGACCTATAAAACTATCCCACCAGTTGTTCTGTCACCCTCAACTTTGTGCTTAAGAAAAGCGACTTGACAGACAGCTAAACTCCTATCTATGCATTGAGGTAGACGCAGGGGGTCCGTTACTACTTTTATTGATAGGATCAATGTAAAACTATAAGAAAAACTGAAAGTACTCAGTACAAGGCATACAACATATCTAAATACACAGCATTAAGTATGGTACAAGACATTCACAGTGTAAGTGCACAACATGGCGGTAGTATAAACATCTGTAATATCAAAAGGCTACTTTGTTATAAAACATATATAGAACAGAGCAGCTATATAATACAACATGGTGACCTCTAACAAGGGGAAAACAATAACTCACCGACTGCGCTATGTGGGCTGAAAATCAGGGAGACATAATCAGCATGTCAGCATCCATGAGGCCAAAATGGCTGCTGGTGAAGAAGGGGCAAGACTAATGCAGGCTGATGGGAAACTACGGAGGCCTTGATGAGCCTTATAGATTGAATTGCACAGTAATGATACAGAAAGTAAACTACAATGAGAACACTGTTGGATAAGTTATCACAATACACCACACTTCAATAATACAAAGCATTGTAAACTGATTATATGCATTTGTATAAAGGCTTGACACTCCCCGACTGGTGTCCAGTGGAAACAGTTTTCCGTTTTGCATGGGGATCTTGATCTCCACCTTCCGGACCTGTCCATCTTGACTTGGGAAGAGTTTGGTTACCAATCCTAGAGGCCACTTGTTCCTTTTAGGCCGGCCTCACACTACCGTGTTTTATGGACGTAAGAGAGGTGCTGAAAATACGGATTGCATACGGTACAATGCTTCTCTATGGCCCAGCTCCTATCAGCCGTATTTTACTGATCCGTATTATACAGTCTTCTACGGCCGTAGAAAATCGCAGCATGCTGCGTTTGTCACCGTATTGCGCAAAAAATACGCCAATGAAAGTCTATGGGGGCCAGAAAAATACGGATTACACACGGACCAGCAGTGTGACTTGCGAGAAATACGCAGCAGTGTTCTATAGAAAAGCCGGCAATTCAGTGCGGTGTACAGTAAAATCACACTGACAGCTTACAATAGAATAGGTAGAATAAATGTGTACACATAGAATAGGTATATATATATATATATGTCAGTAGACACATATATGTATATATACGAGGGGCGATCCAAAAGTAATGATAATCGGTTATTTCTATTGCACACAGAAATTAAAATAAAATGTTTTCTTCTCTCTTAGGTACCCACTAGTCCAGGAAAATTTTTTTACTTAAATAGACCACGATTCCCGGGAGCTACATTCATTTGAATATGAACTGCCTGTTAGAAAAAGTAACCGTTCCTTATTTTTGTAAGTAATACGATGAGAATAGGAAAAATAAGCAAAATTGAATTGTGTGGATAAAACAAGTCTTATTTAATGTCCATTCAAAAATTCATTACAAAATTGAAGAAAAAGTCAGTTTATAAGTCCATAGCACACAAATCAAGTATTATATTATCAGAGAAAAATTAAGCATAGGTCTTACGTATGTCTTTGAGGCATGATGTGGTCCATGTGGAGTATTCTCATGGAATGAGAAAGTCTGCCCCCTACTGGTGCTGGGTCTACCCTTATATACTCTTTTGACCCATAGACTTCCATTGGTTACTATCTTTTCCTACCTCTTAACCACATAAGGTGATCTACCTGGTACCATATTCATAGCTCATACCATATTAGTAAAGCCTAACATTTTGCAAACTTACATTGGCTCTTTACATTACCACCCTTTACATTACCTCATGGTACATCTTAAATATATTTTGTCTTAGTTACGGGTAACCTAAGCAATCCACATATAGATACAGTTTGACAGCTCCACTCATTAGTTTTGACATACAAACAACAGATGCGTAAGCCAAGGTCCTCAGGATAGCTGACATGCACACACTAGATAGAGCTCAGAGCTGATCTCTGCATATATTATATTATTATTTTTATTATATATTATTTTACATTCCCCCCTGATTATGATTTGAGAAATATCATAATCAATCCTAAACTCTTTCTCTCACCATTCGTATCACATTCATTCTTTATTCTGAAAACCTTGTATCAACATCTGCTTTGAATGTCATCTAAATTTTGGAGTCTAAAATAAAATTAAATCAAAGATTATATTTTTCTTTTTAGCATTTCTCTCAAAATATCATCCTCCTTTTTCATTTCTATCTTTATCTTTTTGTAAATATTCTTAATTTTACACATAATAATTATTTGATATATGATACACAGCAAAACTATAATAAATATAATAACAATCGGATTAGATAATACATTTCCTACTGCCATTTTCGCTGAAGACTGTGACCAACTATTTACTGATTTTCCTAAATTTTTCCACCAAGATGAGCCTGACATACTCGTCCATTCATGTTCAATATCATTTAGATTCCCTTGCTCATGTCTGAATACAATTTCAGCTTCTTTTAGCTGTTTTGTTAACAAACCCTTGTCTTTCTTTATCTCATTTGTCCACATATTCCAAGGAAAATTATTTATTTGAGACAAATTGAACTGTATTGGAAGGATTTTTAGATTCCTTGAACCTATTGACGTAATATTAACACTTCCTTCCTTCTTTGAGAGTTTTCACATTTCCCTCAATACAATATAAACCTATTGTCAGATTTTCAGTATGTACACAAGATGAAAAGAATGCAGAAACAACTTCTTTTTCTGACATAACCTGGAAACAAATCTTATTAGCGCTTACTGGTGTTACCAAGTCATGGATCGTGTGCACATTCTCAACTCTGGCATGACATGAGGTATGATTATGGAAACATGAATGGTAAATGACTTTATCCTGTCCAGGTAAACACATTACCTTAGAAACAAAATTTAAGCATGAGGAAATGTCTACTTGTTCAGTGTTTGTACCGTCAAATGCAAAATCTGTGTACTGTAATTGATAATATAGCAATTGTGTACGACTAACAGGAATTCCCAGAACAGCTATAGGAACCAGGGTTTCTTCTCTTCCCGAAACTGGAATCAGTGATGTTCCTACACAAATGTCCTGTTCACATCCTAACCACTTATTTACCCACAAATCTGTATGATTTAATGCAAAATTATATTCTGTAGACAAATTCCTCATTAGTCCTAAAGGTGTAATTCCACTTTGTAATGCTTGTGCAATCATTTTCAGATTGGTGGAATATTCAATCTGAATTTCTAGACACGTTTTGGCCACTTGGGATTCCTGTTCACTTTCTATCAATGCTAAAGTAGCATCCTGTAGATGTGACAAGGAAGACCCCAATACAGCAGCAGTGTTCAGAACCATCTTCTCAAGGACTTGATTCAAACTTTTCTGAATCTTTATTCCTGTACCGCCAATATATCCCACATTTTCCAAATCTGATTTAAGTGTATGTATGTCCATAGTGTTAATTAGACTTCCTACTGTTCCTAATCCCCCCAAAATACCTTCTAACACTCCCCTCTTACTTCTAACTTGTGCTGGGGTTCTTTTCCCAAACCATTGTTCTATTCCCATTTCCATGTTAATGAGATGTGATTGACACTGGGGATATCTAGAAGAGATTTTCCAATTAGACATGTTAAAAGTCCATATCACAGTCATAAACACTCCTTCTCGTAATAGAGGTTTAGATTGAAATTGGTTAATTTGGAAAGGAGTAGATGGTTGAAATCTTGTCTGTGTGCATACATTATCTACTGCTGACCATATATTCACATTTACATCTTTACATTGTTTGTAATTATTTTTCGTTAAAACGCAACATTGGTAAAGTCCAGAATCCTTAGGAGATGGATTATCTACAGAAAAAACAAAATTCTTATTCAACCATCTCACATTACCGGATTGACCTCTGTGTATAACATTTGTTGGACCATTTGAAAAACTTCCCAAAAATAATCTATCTTTGGTCCATGTTAACAGAGATTCCGAAGGTAACTCTAACCTTGTGTTGCATTTTAATGACAAAGGAGACATATTTTCTTGACTGTGTACTGTTTGTGGTGTAACCCTTACTTCTGGAACTATAGTATTTGTTACTGTAAAAATTACAGATACCTGTACTTGTACTGGTTCTCTAGTTATCTGAAAGTTCCATGTTTTTACCCAATCTTCATCTCCCTCTGTAATAGAAAGTAATGAAGGATCTAAAATTTTCCCAAAAAGTTGTGTCTTTAACCAAATATCTGTTTTGGATGTTCCAAACTTCCCTTTTGCGATCATATCATTTGTAATATCACCTGACCACACAGCTTTTTCTTCACCCTTTATCTCTATATTCCAGAATAACACATCTGTAGGGTTACATTCCCATGTGCCTGTCTTATTATTGTGTACATAATCTCCTTGTAACTGTATAAACCCAGTCTTAGGTCCTGTGGTAGCATGTAATATTATGTCAGTGTCATGTATGAAGTGTAGCTCAATACAGCATTTTGCACCATAACGCATGCAAATGTTTCCGGTAATATCTACTGAATTGTCCGGTATGTCTTCGTCTATTAAGTTTTGTAGACTCGATCCTCTTGGTTTCCTCGAATGTAGAGTTCTTTCAAAAGGTTCATTTACTTCACTAATGTTGGTTCCACGATGCAAGATATCTTCTGCGTAGATCACCGTTGAAATAGTACATAGCAGCAGAAATGTGATTCCCATCAGATAGTAGCTTTTCTTGGGAAATGTCGTCTTCTCCTGAAGGATTGGTGTTGATTCCCTTCCATCAAGGCCATGGTGTTTCGTATTCCAGCTCTTATTGGAATCCATTTCTTCCTAAAAGAAATGCAGTATCATTATTTTGCAATATACAATTTGCATTGATCGACATGTACCCACACTTTTTGTTGTCTGCGGGTATTTTTGACCGCATTAGATGCTCGTTGGACAAGAATCATAACTCGTCCCATGGTTTCAATAATCTCAAAGGGACCTTCCCAGTTACTTTCCCAAGGACCATTCTTCCTGAAAGTTTTGATCATCACCTGAGCCCCTTTTTTGAATTTGGACTCATATGGTGGCTCCATTCTCTGCATTCTTGATGCAGCATGTGGAAGAATCGTTTTCAAATTTTCCTGCAACAATTGCAACCATTTGGACCTTGCAACAGCATCTTTTTGAGGTGTGGACAAAAATGGTTCATGTGGAAAAATCAATGGCATTTTTCTTCCTGTCATTAGTTCAAAAGGAGTAAACTGAGTTGTGGAAGAAGTTGTTCCTCTCACACTCAACAATACAAAAGGTACGGCATCAACCCAAGTATTGCCTTTGTCCAATAGCATCTTGGCAATTCTGGATTTTATTGTTCTATTCATCCTTTCCACAATACCAGCAGACTGTGGATGGTAGGGTACATGGAACTGTTGTTGTACCCCTAGAATAGTACAAACGGCTTGCATGATTTTTCCTGTAAAGTGACTTCCTCTATCGGAGGAGATAATTCTTGGGATCCCCCAAGTACAAAAGACATGGTTAACTAATGCTCTAGCTGTAGACAAAGCATCATCTTTTCTGACAGGTAAAATTTCAACCTATTTAGAAAAAACATCTACTACTACCAATGCATACCTGAGACCATTTTTACCTGATGGTAGCGGACCAATGTAGTCAATTTGTAGTGTAGACCATGGACCATCTGCAGGTGCGGTTCGGAGTAATGGCGGTTTCTGTCCTTTTGGTCTTGGATTAATTTGGGCACAAATGAGACATGATTGGACAACACCTTGTACTGTCTCTTCCATTTTTTCCCAGTAAAATTTCTCTCTGAGAATGTCTAACAATTTCTGCTGACCCAAATGACCCAAGCTTTCATGATTATATTTTGTAAACTCGGCCTGTAGATGTTTTGGTACAACAGGACGCAACTCCCCGTTTAAGTCATGACACAAAACCCCGTTTTCACAAACAAAGGGAGGTTTTGGATCAACCCGGGAAGCAACAAGAGATTTGTCTCTTTCTTGTTCTTCCGCAAAAGAAGGGATATGCGTGTCTGTTCTTTGAACTGCTCTAACCTCGAGAAGTTCGGATTGAAACACTTCTTCTCCTGTCAGGGCTGCCTCTTTGGCTAACCTATCTGCGGTGGCATTTCCAACAGATAATTCGTCATCAGATTTTTTATGGGCAGGAACTTTAACAATAGCAAAACCATTAGGGGTTTTTGATGCTATCTCAAAGATTGTTTTCAGTGTGTCACTATGTACAAGAGTCTTATTAGAAGAATCTACATAGCCTCTTTTTTCCCAAACTGGCAGATAATCTGTCAGTGATCTAACAACATAGGAGCTATCACTGTAGATTACAATGGGACACCGATCGTCAGCTTCGTTCAGCTGTAGCACCATTTTTACTGCTTCTAGCTCTGCCCTTTGAGCTGAAAAATGACTTGGTAATTTGTGTTTTACAACCTGTTCTCTTTTGGGATAAAAAATGGCATATCCTGAATAATAGTGTCCATCTGCATAGAATCTGGAACCATCTACAAAAATTGGTTCATCAGTTGCCTCTGCCTTCCTCCTGAAAAGCGATGGACTAGGATCCTGAAAAGACTGTAAACAATCATGAGTTTGTCCTTCATATTGCATCAGTTGAGGAAGAACATATTTGGCTTTATAATCTACCTCAATTCGTTTGGGAGACAATGACAATAACCAATGAGCAAATCTCTGATGTGACACACCTGGGATATTATTCTCAAAGAGAAGTTTTAGTGTAGAATGAGGAGTTTGCAAAGTGATTTTGTTGAACCCAACAATGTGTTCAGTTGCTTTGACTGCAAAGTACACACCTACCAGGTGTCTTGCACATGTCTCAAAACCTCTTTCAACAGGTGAGAGAAGTTTAGAAAAGTAGCCCAAAATTCTCCACTCTTCTCCCTGCAACTGTAGCAGCACAGCAGACACAGAAGTCTCTGATGTGTGCACTTGCAAAGCAAATGGAGCCGAAGGATCTACTGTGGACAAAGCAGGTGCAGTTTGTAAATTCATTTTCAATTGTTCAAATGAGGTTTGTTGTTCATCACCCCAGGGACCAAAGTAATCACTATTTTCACCTTTTAGAAGATCGTACAAAGGCCTGGCCTTGTCTGCAAAATTTTCAATGAAGTCCCTTGAAAAGTTTATAAGACCCAAAAAATGTCTCACTGCCTTGTGTGATGTTGGAACTGGTAGAGAAGCAATTGCCTCTATTCTTTCCTGCAGTGGCTGTCTTTTTCCTGGACTCAACAACACTCCTAAAAATCTGACCTCAGTCTGCATCAATTTGACCTTTTTATTGTTCAATTTCAATCCTGCATCATGCAGCAGCTCAAACAATTCTTTCAGAAGTGAAACATTTGACTCTTTGTCCTCAGTAGACAATAGGATATCATCCACATACTGCAAAATACAATCAGGTCTCGAAAATTTAGATAATACCTTTGCCAATGCCTGATGGAACACACTGGGTGACAAATGCGCCCCTTGAGGTAGCCTGCAGAACAAATATTGCTCATCCAAGAAAGTAAATGCAAACTTATACTGACAACTCTTTTCAAGAGGTATGCTGAAAAAACCATTACTGATGTCCAGTACAGAGAAATATTTGGCCTTTGCATTCAGCCTTGACATCATGTCATGAGTATCTGCAACAATGGGTGCTACATTGGGAGTATGTTTGTTAAACATCCGCAAATCCAATATCATTCGATAAGAACCATCAGATTTCAAGACACACCACAAAGGATTGTTACTGACAGAATTAGCCTTGCGGATGACACCTTGTTTTAACAATTCCTGTATGATCTTTGACATAGACTCAATTGATTCTGGAGGCAATTTATACTGACGCTGAGGGGGTGCATCTTTTCCCTCGACATTCACAATGACATTTTTCATCAAACCCACTTCATTCCTGAACTGAGCCCAAAGAGAAGGAAAAAGCTGTACAATTTCTGTCAATACCTCATCACCACCAGTTTCAGGCCACAGGTGATCTGCTGACACAACATCATTTAAGCAAATACTTCCAACATGGCTATAATCACTAGGATCAATGACTACAGGTTTACAACCATTAGAATCTTTCCAAATCACTTGATTCCCTAGATCAACAACCCATCCAAATTTCTGCATAAAATCTGTGCCAAGTATATTTTCAGAATCACGACAATACCAAATGTCAATTGTTGTTTTGAAAGAACTAGGTATTTCCAATGTCACATCCGTAACTAAGGTCGCTTTAGTTCCACCTTTTCCACTAAAACCAACAATTGTACAAACTGGTGAATCTGGTTGTAACTTCAAATCAAGATTTGTTACGCTTAATTGGGCTCCTGTATCAATCAGAAATACAACAGTCTGTCCTGCTAGATTTACCTTGATAAAAGGTCTCCCACAATCATCTAATGTCACTCGAGCCACAAATTCCAATGGATGAGGTGTAGGAATTGTCTGTGATTGTCAGAAAGATGGAGGAGACGGGAGAAGTCCAATGTCCTTATTAAAAGCACTTGGAGTTCTATTTCTGGACTCCGTCTCCTTCACTGTCATCTCTCTGATCTGTCTGATTAATGGTGCATATGGTGACTGCGTTTGTCTGTTGTCAGTGTGAGTGGGTGCATTTGATTGTAATGGAGGTGCAGAAGGCCTAGTGGATAGTTTTGGCATGAGTCCGTTTTCCCTTCCAAGTTTTTCTGTCCCTTGTGTACCTGACTCTGATTCTGCTCTCAAGAATTTTCTGCACTGCCACTTTAAGTGTCCAGGTATACCACAGAAATAACAATGAATATTGTTCCTTTGTGTAGTATTTCTACCTCTATGATCTACATAATCTCTGCTCTGGAAGGTTACTGTAGGTCTAGGTTTCAACTGGCTATCTTCTTTCTCATGGACTACCGCTATTTTGGCTTTCACCTGATTTTGTTTCATGGATCTCCTTACTCTGTCGATAAAAACTGTTGCTTCTTGCAATGATGGCTGAGTACTAGCCATCTGTTCTGAGGCAGGATCCAAATATTTGAACTTTTTTACAAAAAATCTGATCATGGATGTTGGCTCCTGATTAGGCCCAATTTCCATCACCATTCTATAGGCCTGCTCAAATTTTACCAAAAATGCAAATGGATCCTCATTAATATTAGTACGTAATGATTCCAGAATTTCAGCTGTCGGGGTAGACTCTCCCGTAAAGAATAAATTTAATTGCCTAAGTCTGTCTTCTCTAGTACTATGAATCTGCTCATGCTCCTCATTCAATCTGAGTGTGGTCTGTAACCTTTTTCCCATATGTGAGGGTAACCATACTTTGAATATCTTATTTTTTTGTTCATCATTAAGATTGTATTTGTCTGTATTCGATTCAAAAATATCGGCATTATAAAAGGCATCCATCTTGTCATTGAAGTTTGGAATGTCTTTTACAATTTTCATTAACTGATCGTGTATTTTCAGATTAATGCGTGCTGCTCTGTCATGGAATTGTTTCCGTTGTAATTCTTCTGCCTGAATATCTACCGTTTCATCCAAATCTTGTGTATCAGGGACAAATGATGCAGTGGCATTGTCCTCATATTCTTTTGATCGTGTAAGAACAGAAGCCTTTTTTATATCTTGTCTCAATTTGGACAATAATTCTGTTCGAACATCAATCTGATCTTCCAATTGTTCAATATGTTCTGACAATATTAAACAATTTGGACAATCAAAGTAATCCTTGTCAGATTCGTGTGTGTCACCTTGTGTGTCAGTATGACCAGTGCCTTGTGTGACAGTACATATCTCATGTGGTTGTGTGTTAGTTTTTTCAAAAACTAAATTATTGTATACTCGGACCATATGCATGACATTTTGAAGCTTCCTTTGTAACTTTTTTACTGAAAAAAACTTTTTATCAATTTTAAGATTCTCTGTTTCACATTGACTATACAAACTAGACCATAATTGTGAATCTGTATGGCTATGAACAAACTTAAACTGTATATTACTTTTCTTAGAATATTCATGAATAAACTCCATTTTCTCACCTAAGGAATATCTTTTTCCTCCTGGAATGATCCGACCGTCAATGGATGGTCCTCTGTGTCTTTTCACTGATCTGCCGACTGGATGAGACGTGCAGCTTTCTGGAGACACGAATCCTCACTCCTCTGTAGGCCCTTCTGACTCTTGTGACGTGATATAGTGGAATTTCTGCGCCTTGAACAACAGGTGTTTAGCAAAACTTCCCTTCCCCCCTGTACAAGGGGTGGAATTCCACCGAAAAGCACAAAAAAATCAGATCTGGCTTAAGGCTCGCCAAAATGTTAGAAAAAGTAACCGTTCCTTATTTTTGTAAGTAATACGATGAGAATAGGAAAAATAAGCAAAATTGAATTGTGTGGATAAAACAAGTCTTATTTAATGTCCATTCAAAAATTCATTATAAAATTGAAGAAAAAGTCAGTTTATAAGTCCATAGCACACAAATCAAGTATTATATTATCAGAGAAAAATTAAGCATAGGTCTTACGTATGTCTTTGAGGCATGATGTGGTCCATGTGGAGTATTCTCATGGAATGAGAAAGTCTGCCCCCTACTGGTGCTGGGTCTACCCTTATATACTCTTTTGACCCATAGACTTCCATTGGTTACTATCTTTTCCTACCTCTTAACCACATAAGGTGATCTACCTGGTACCATATTCATAGCTCATACCATATTAGTAAAGCCTAACATTTTGCAAACTTACATTGGCTCTTTACATTACCACCCTTTACATTACCTCATGGTACATCTTAAATATATTTTGTCTTAGTTACGGGTAACCTAAGCAATCCACATATAGATACAGTTTGACAGCTCCACTCATTAGTTTTGACATACAAACAACAGATGCGTAAGCCAAGGTCCTCAGGATAGCTGACATGCACACACTAGATAGAGCTCAGAGCTGATCTCTGCATATATTATATTATTATTTTTATTATATATTATTTTACACTGCCGAGGAGTGAACATCAAAATGGAAAAAAACAAGCTCAGAGCTGTCATCAAATACCTCTGCTTGAAAAAAAATGACTACCAAAGACATACACAGCGACTTGGTGGAAACATTGGGGGACTCTTCTCCTCCATATTCCACAATTGCATGCTGGGCCAAGGAATTTAAGCTGGGAAGAACATCGACGGAAAATAACCATCGTGAAGGACGCCCATCCACGTCCCTCAATGAAGAAAACGTGGAAAAAGTTGAAGAAGTTGTATTGGCAGATCGAAGAGAGGGTCAAGATCAAGAATTTTTTTCGAAGGGAATTCTAAGTTTAGAAAAGAGATGGACTAAATGTATAGACTTGTTAGGAGACTATGTAGAAAAATAAATTTATTTTTTTACTATATTCATTGTGTTTAGTATTGATTATCATTACTTTTGGATCGCCCCTCGTATTAATATTTCATCCAGCGCGAGATAGCTTTAAAGCCAGTAATTCAATTGCCGGCTTTTGCTATCTCCTTCCTAAACCCGACATGATATGAGACATGGTTACATACAGTAAACCATCTCATATCCCCATTTTTTTGCATATTCCACACTACTAATGTTAGTAGTGTGTATGCGCAAAATTTGGGCTGTCTAGCTATTAAAATAAAGGGTTAAATGGCGGAAAAAATTGGCGTGGGCTCCCGCGTAATTTTCTCCACCAGAGTAGTAAAGCCAGTGACTAAGGGCAGATATTAATAGCCTGGAGAGGGTCAATGGTTATTGCCCCCCCCCCCCTGGCTAAAACATCTGCTCCCAGCCACCCCAGAAAAGGCACATCTGGGGTTTTACAGGCACGAGCACAGCTGCATTAGCAGAGCTCCTGCCTGTAAAAAAAATTAACCCCTTCAGATGGATTTACATCGTGGGACGTTACAGATCAACAGAAGGTATGTATATTGTTGTTTTTTTTATTTTTCCTTTGTTACAGAGCGAGGGTCTTGAGGTGGATTGAGAGAGCAATAAAATATTAAAACAACCTGTGTGTTTATTTCATTAAAATACTTTGTAATAATGTGTGTGTGTGTTTTTTAACCCTTTCATACAATTGGATTAATAATGGATAGGTGTCAGAAATGACGCCTCTCCATTATTAATCTGGCTTAATGTCACCTTACAATAGCAAGGTGACATTAACCCTTCATTACCCCATATCCCACCGCTACACGGGAATGGGAAGAGAGTGGCCAAGTGCCAAAATAGGCGCATCTTCCAGATGTGCCTTTTCTGGGGTGGCTGGGGCAGATGTTTTTAGCCGGGGGGGGAGGGGGGGCAATAACCATTGACCCTCTCCAAGCTATTAATATCTGCCCTTAGTCACTGGCTTTACTACTCTAGACATATAGTATATAAAGAAAGGGTGCACTCTAGCTGTAAAGAGAATCCAAAGTGTGCAGAGCCAAGTCCAATGTAATGGATAACAAACTAAACAAGAAAAAAGAATGGACTATAGAAAGGCTCGCACAACAAAATATAGAAAAGTAACAAAATAATGTTTATTCAAACACCACAACAACAAACATGATAAAAACATCTAAAATACAGAACCATACAATGACACCCCCCTGTATAGGGGTGTCATTGTATGGTTCTGTATTTTAGATGTTTTTATCATGTTTGTTGTTGTGGTGTTTGAATAAACATTATTTTGTTACTTTTCTATATTTTGTTGTGCGAGCCTTTCTATAGTCCATTCTTTTTTCTTGTTTAGTTTGGCTTTACTACTGTGGCGGAGAAAATTACGCGGGAGCTCACGCCAATTTTTTCCGCCATTTAACCCTTTATTTTAATAGCTAGACAGCCCAAATTTTGCACATACACACTACTAACATTAGTAGTGTGGAATATGCAAAAAAAATGGGGATATGAGATGGTTTACTGTATGTAACCATGTCTCATATCATGTCGGGTTTAGGAAGGAGATAGCAAAAGCCGGCAATTGAATTACCGGCTTTAAAGCTATCTAGCGCTGAATGAAATATTAATATATATACATATGTGTCTACTGACATATATATATATATATATATATATATATATAGACAGTATATATGTTTTTATGATTTGTTGAGAACATGGATCCATTGTTTGTCCGTATGTCGGTTTTGCAAGCCTGCGAGAAAATCTCGCAGTACGGATGCCATACGGATTACATACGGAGGATGCCATGCGCAAAATACGCTGACACACCCTGCCTACGGAGGAGTTACGGACCACTATTTTGGAGACTTTTCTGCGTATTATGGCCGTAAATTACGGACCGTATTTTTATACGCTGAGTGTGACGCCGGCCTTAGACTGAGTGTTTCCAGGTTCCATATTGGGCTTACTAGCTTGCCATTTGTCTCTTGTCTGTAACGTAGAAACTGCACTCATCAAAGTGACCAATGACCTGACAGCAAAATCTAACGGTGATCACTCTCTGCTCATTCTTCTCGACATCTCTGCAGCTTTCGACACTGTTGACCACCTTCTCCTACTCTCTAGGCTCCAGTCACTAGGAATTAAGGACACTGCTCTCTCCTGGTTCTCCTCCTATCTTTCTGACCACTCCTTCAGTGTTCTGTTCGCTGGCTCCACTTCATCTCCTCTTGCTCTCACTGTCGGGGTACCTGAGGGCTCAGTCCTTGGCCCCCTTTTCTTCTCCCTCTACACTGCCCCAATGGGACAGACCATCAGCAGATTTGGCTTTCAGTACCATCTTTACGCTAATGACACACAACTATACAACCTCTGGCAAAAATTATGGAATCACCGGCCTTGGAGGATGTTCCTCAGAATTGAGTGATTCCATAATTTTCCGCCTATGCTTGGTTAAAAAAAAAGTAACCATTACTGACTACCACATTTTTTGTTCTTGATTTCTTTTAGTGTTTCTTAAAGCCAGAAAGTTGCCGTTTGAAATGACTTTAGTTTTGTGCCATTTCTGTGATCTGCTTTTTTTCTACAAAATTAAACAACTGATTGAACATCCTGCAAGGCCGGTGATTCCATAATTTTTGCCAGGGGTTGTACATGTCATCCCTGACCTTACCTCCCCTGTACTACAGAACGCCACTGACTGTCTGTCCGCAGTCTCCAACATCATGTCCGCTCTCTATCTGAAACTCAACCTCTCCAAAACTGAACTTCTTCTGATCCCGCCATCTGCTAACCTCCCTAAATCTGACGTTTCCCTCTCTGTGGGTGGCACCATAATAACACCCCAGCAGCAGGCGCGCTGTCTGGTGTTATGTTTGACTACGATCTCTCCTTCATCTCCCATATACAATCTCTTGCCCTCTCGTGCCGCTTACACCTAAAGAACATCTCTAGAATCCGCCCTTTTCTCACCATGGTAACAATAAAAACCCTCACTGTCGCCCTGATCTACTCCTGCCTGGACTACTGCAATGCTCTATTAATTGGCCTCCCCCTCACTCGACGTTCCCCTCTCCAGTCCATCCTTAATGCAGCAGCTAGGGTCATCCATCTGGCTAGTCATTACTCGGACGCATCCGCTCTTCGCCAGTCGTTACACTGGCTGCCCATTCATTACAGGAAATAATTGAAAGTACTTGTTATCACCCAGCGTTGGACTGGAGTACCTTGGGCCCACCAGAGAAAAATCATTCTTGGGGCCCACCTTGCAGTTTAAAAATACCACACAGGATAGATCCTATATACCACACCACACACGAGTGCTGACAGATCCTATATATACTACACCACACAGGAGAGCTGACAGATCCTATATATACTACACCACACAGGAGAGCTGACAGATCCTATATATACTACACCACACAGGAGAGCTGACAGATCCTCTATATACTACACCACACAGGAGAGCTGACAGATCCTCTATATACTACACCACACAGGAGAGCTGACAGATCCTCTATATACTACACCACACAGGAGAGCTGACAGATCCTCTATATACTACACCACACAGGAGAGCTGACAGATCCTCTATATACTACACCACACAGGAGAGCTGACAGATCCTCTATATACTACACCACACAGGAGAGCTGACAGATCCTCTATATACTACACCACACGGGAGAGCTGACAGATCCTCTATATACTACACCACACAGGAGAGCTGACAGATCCTCTATATACTACATCATCACAGGAGAGCTGACAGATCCTCTATATACTACACCACACGGGAGAGCTGACAGATCCTCTATATATTACATCACACAGGAGAGCTGACAGATCCTCTATATACCACACCACACGGGAGAGCTGACAGATCCTCTATATACTACACCACACGGGAGAGCTGACAGATCCTCTATATACTACACCACACAGGAGAGCTGACAGATCCTCTATATACTACACCACACACGAGAGCTGACAGATCCTCTATATACTACACCACACGGGAGAGCTGACAGATCCTCTATATATTACATCACACAGGAGAGCTGACAGATCCTCTATATACTACACCACACAGGAGAGCTGACAGATCCTCTATATACTACACCACACACGAGAGCTGACAGATCCTCTATATACTACACCACACGGGAGAGCTGACAGATCCTCTATATACTACACCACACAGGAGAGCTGACAGATCCTCTATATAGTACACCACACAGGAGAGCTGACAGATCCTCTATATACTACACCACACAGGAGATCTGACAGATCCTCTATATACTACACCACACAGGAGAGCTGACAGATCCTCTATATACTACACCACGCAGGAGAGCAGTAATGTAGGTCCAGTGTATGTAGTAAAATACTTACCGGTGGCCATATACCACTACAATGAAGAAGACAGAAGCAACGACACAGCAGCAGAAGACGACGACTGCTGCGTATTTTATTACACACAGGGAAGCTTTCTGTTGGGGGCGAGACATTGTTTTTATTAGTACGATTTTGGGATAGATGTAATGTTTTCATCATTTGTTATAACTTTCACTGGTACAGTTAGCCCCCTTAGGCTATGTGCACATGTTGCGGATTCTCTGCGGATCCGCAGCATTTTATGCAGTGCAGAAATGCTGCAGATCCGCAATTGCTGTGCACACTTTGCGGAAAATCCGCTGCGGAAACGCTGCGGTTTAAAAGAAGTAGCATGTCACTTCTTTTTTGTGAACCTGCAGCGTTTTTGTACCCATTCCATTATAGAAAACCGCAGAGGTAAAAACCGCAGCAAATCTGCAAGAAAACCGCAGCAAAAACACACAAAAAACGCTGCGGTACCGCACAAAAAAAATGCGACAAATCCGCAGGTGTGTTTTCTTCCAGGAGAGGCAGAATCCGTACCAGAAATTCCTAAGCCTAATCCGTAACATGTGCACATAGCCTTCGAGGACATGAAGATGCGATCATCCGATCGCATGTGCTATTATATACAGTGATGCCACAACATCCCTGCATATAGAAGAAATTATGGTCTCCTTTAAAGCTCGGCTACAGGAAGAAGACCCCTGGCTGTCATTAGAACCCATTGGCGACCCACGATCACCTCATGGGCACCAATGGGTGAGAGAATGATACGCACGCATGCTGGCGTTATATGCTGCAGTCAGAGATTGACACTGGCATTTAACATGCGCCATACATGTAAGGCAGATGTCGTAAAGGTGTTAATCACCTGAGGACCCCCTTCACCACTGTGTCACCCAGTATCCTATGGGCCCCCTCCCCCACTGTGTCACCCAATATCCTATGGGCCCCCTCCCCCACTGTTTCATCTCTATTTTCTTGTGGCCCCCTCCCCCACTATTTCACCTCTAATTTCCTATGGGCCTGCTCAGAGAGTGAAAGGGGAGCCACAGTATGGGTACGTGCACACGATGCGGATTTTGCTGCCGATCCGCAGCGCTTCCGCAGCTGCGGGTCAGCAGGAATTTCCCATGCGTTTACAGTACCATGTAAACCTATGGGAAACAGAAAACGCTGTGCCCATGCTGCAGAAAAAAACGCGCAGAAACGCAGTGGTTTACATTCCGCAGCATGTCACTTCTTTCTGTGTTTTCCGCAGCGGTTTTACAACTGCCCTTATGGAAAATCGCAGTTGTAAAACCGCAGTGGAAAACGCAGAAAAACCGCGGTAAATTGGCGATAAATCCGCAGCGGTTTTCCACTGCGGATTTATCAAATCCGCTGCAGAAAAATCCGCAGAGGACCAGAATACGTGTGCACATACCCTAAAATAGAGGTGGTTGACACAATAGGGGAGGGGGCCCACAAGAAAATTAGAATATCACTGTGGACCCCCTCCCCTGTGTCACCTTTAGGATGCATGGGGCCCCCTCCCCTAACTGCCTGTGTGGCCGGAGATCTACTCAGGGTGCCGGCATCATAGAGTTATTTACTTACAGTCACACTGACTGCAGCCATCAGACTCCCTCTGCTCCACTGCTGCTTGGGCAGGACTGCTGACCAATCACTGAGCTGTGCTGTGAGCTCGCACAAAGAAAACTAACGCTGATTGGCTGAATTGCAGCCAATCAGCGTTTACACTGCTGCCCAGGGCTTTGTAGAAGAGGAGCAGAGAGTCGCAGCACACAGGAGACAGGTGACTGCGGGTCAGTTGTGGTGTGCTGTCTCCTCTCAGCCTCACAGTCCGCTGTTCCTCTGACTGTGCTGGCTGAAGTGAGGGTCGGCACACACCGCTCTCCTGGCAGAGGAATGGCAGCGGCAGCAGGTGATGTGAAGGAGCTGCTCCTGCACTTCCCATCACCTGTGCAGTCTGCCAGCCGCTGGGCTATAATACCATGCGCACTGCTGGGTGCATGCTGTGAGCATGATGCAGGGCAGGCACAAATGAAGGAGGCAGGGGCTGGGGGTGGGGCCCACCGGAGGATTCTCCGGTGTCCCGGTGCCCCAGTCCGACCCTGTTCTCACCCACAAAGCTCTCCACAGTGCGGCCCCCCTTACATCTCCTCCCTCATTTCTGTCTATCGGCCTAGCCGACCGCTGCGCTCTGCAAATGACTTACGACTAACCTCTGCACTAATCCGTACCTCCCACTCCCGACTCCAAGACTTCTCCTGCACTGCGCCAGTCCCCTGGAATGCTCTACCCCAAGATATTAGGACCATCCACAATTTGCATAGTTTTAGGCGCTCGCTCAAAACACATTTGTTCATAGCGGCCTATCACGTTCCCTAATCAGTTATTTTATGTTTGTGTGTGTTGCCCATTCACTATCTCCATCTATCCCCCACCCCCTGAAGATGGCTGGACCATCATTGTAAATACATCACTGTAAATACACACCTGTACTTTGTATCTCCCCCACCTCATTGTAGATTGTAAGCTCTCACGAGCAGGGGCGGCTTATTTCACTTTAATTATTGTATTATTGTTATGCTGTAATGTCCTATTGTATGTACAAGTCGAAGAAAGAAAAAGGGAATATCCAGCACGTCCATCCAGTGTAAGTAAAATATCCAAAATTTATTGTAGCATTTTAAAAAACAATATTAACCCCTTAGTGACAGCCAATACGTCTTTTAACTGACCTGAGATATAAGAGAATAGCATCCCCATACAGGTGACAATCCAGCAGCTGTCGGCTGTCCACTATAGCTGACAACTTGCTGCATCAGCCACGATCAGTGTTTGCACCTTCCATATCTGTTTAACCCCTTAGATGCTGCTGTCAATAGTGACTACATCATTATAAATGGTTAACAGAGTGTGGGGGCTTCCTCTTTATCCCAATTGGTGCCCTCAGATCATAATTTTGTGGTCCAGATGTTTGTCATGGCAATTCATGACCAAAAAGCGGCCTTAGAGTCTGATGGCTGTTGTAACCTGTTCAGAAGTTAGAGACATTTAGGTGGTAAAAATACACATTTTAATTTCTGTCATGCCACTTTGCATTAATTCCTGAAAAGCACCTGAAGGGTTAATAAATTACCTGACAGCAGTTTTCAATATGTTAGGGGGTGCCGTTTTTACAAAGGTATCACTTTTGGGAATTTGCCAATATATGGGACCCCTAAAGACACTTCAAAAATGGATAAGTCCCTAAAAAAAATAAATTTTGTAAATTTCCTTGAAAAATGAAAAATTACTGCTACGTTTTTAAACCTCCTAAAATGCTAACAAAATAAAATAAAATGTTACAAATGGTGCTGATGTAAAGCAGACATGTGGGAAATGTTATTTATTAATGTTTTGCTTTGGTATGACTATCTGGATTAAAGGGATAATCATTCAAAGTTTGAAAATTGCTAATTTTTTAACATTTTTCTCAAATTTCTGATATTTTTTTATAAATAAACACAAAACATATCAACCTAAATTTACCATTATCATAAAGTATAATGTGCCACGTAAAAACATTCTCAAAATCACTGGGATTTGTTGAAGCGTTCCAGAGTTATTACCACATACAGTGGGGCAAAAAAGTATTTAGTCAGTCAGCAATAGTGCAAGTTCCACCACTTAAAAAGATGAGAGGCGTCTGTAATTTACATCATAGATAGACCTCAACTATGGGAGACAAACTGAGAAAAAAAAATCCAGAAAATCACATTGTCTGTTTTTTTAACATTTTATTTGCATATTATGGTGGAAAATAAGTATTTGGTCAGAAGCAAAATTTCATCTCAATACTTTGTAATATATCCTTTGTTGGCAATGACAGAGGTCAAACGTTTTCTGTAAGTCTTCACAAGGTTGCCACACACTGTTGTTGGTATGTTGGCCCATTCCTCCATGCAGATCTCCTCTAGAGCAGTGATGTTTTTGGCTTTTCGCTTGGCAACACGGACTTTCAACTCCCTCCAAAGGTTTTCTATAGGGTTGAGATCTGGAGACTGGCTAGGCCACTCCAAGACCTTGAAATGCTTCTTACGAAGCCACTCCTTCGTTGCCCTGGCGGTGTGCTTTGGATCATTGTCATGTTGAAAGACCCAGCCACGTTTCATCTTCAATGCCCTTGCTGATGGAAGGAGGTTTGCACTCAAAATCTCACGATACATGGCCCCATTCATTCTTTCATGTACCCGGATCAGTCATCCTGGCCCCTTTGCAGAGAAACAGCCCCAAAACATGATGTTTCCACCACCATGCTTTACAGTAGGTATGGTGTTTGATGGATGCAACTCAGTATTCTTTTTCCTCCAAACACGACAAGTTGTGTTTCTACCAAACAGTTCCAGTTTGGTTTCATCAGACCATAGGACATTCTCCCAAAACTCCTCTGGATCATCCAAATGCTCTCTTGCAAACTTCAGATGGGCCCGGACATGTACTGGCTTAAGCAGTGGGACACGTCTGGCACTGCAGGATCTGAGTCCATGGTGGCATAGTGTATTACTTATGGTAGGCCTTGTTACATTGGTCCCAGCTCTCTGCAGTTCATTCACTAGGTCCCCCCGCGTGGTTCTGGGATTTTTGCTCACCGTTCTTGTGATCATTCTAACCCCACGGGGTGGGATTTTGCGTGGAGCCCCAGATCGAGGGAGATTATCAGTGGTCTTGTATGTCTTCCATTTTCTAATTATTGCTCCCACTGTTGATTTCTTCACTCCAAGCTGGTTGGCTATTGCAGATTCAGTCTTCCCAGCCTGGTGCAGGGCTACAATTTTGTTTCTGGTGTCCTTTGACAGCTCTTTGGTCTTCACCATAGTGGAGTTTGGAGTCAGACTGTTTGAGGGTGTGCACAGGTGTCTTTTCATACTGATAACAAGTTTAAACAGGTGCCATTACTACAGGTAATGAGTGGAGGAAAGAGGAGACTCTTAAAGAAGAAGTTACAGGTCTGTGAGAGCCAGAAATCTAGATTGCTTGTTTCTGACCAAATACTTATTTTCCACCATAATATGCAAAAAAAATGATAAAAAAACAGACAATGTGATTTTCTGAATTTTTTTTCTCAGTTTGTCTCCCATAGTTGAGGTCTACCTATGATGTAAATTACAGACGCCTCTCATCTTTTTAAGTGGTGGAACTTGCACTATTGCTGACTGACTAAATACTTTTTTGCCCCACTGTAAAGGGACACTGGTCAGATTTAAAAAAATTGGCTCCGTCACTAAGGGGTTAAAAAAGAGAGAGAGAAACTCTCTCTGCCTAGGCAGAGAGAGTCTCTCTCTCTCTCTTTTTTAATATTGTTTTTTAAAATGCTTCAATAAATTTTGGATATTTTACTTACACTGGATGGACGTGCTGGATATTCCCTTTTTCTTTCTTCCACTTCAGCTGAAATCACCAGCAGGTACGGCACCCACCAGCTACATTCATTTGCAACGGTTTACAGATGCACGTCTCGGCGTGTCAAGCTCCTAACCTTCCCTCTCCCCCCTCCTCTTTTCTTGAATGTGTATGTACAAGTCCCCTCTATAATGTAAAGCGCTGCGGAATATGTCAGCAATATATATAAAGATTATTATTATTATTAATTGTAAGAATCTAGGGCAATAAATATGAGCCCCTGTGTTAAAATAAATGAGGTTTTCTGGTATTTTTAAAAAATTTAGGGAACATAAAGTGTTACAGAAATAGTGTTTAATTTTTTGTGTTTGATTGACAGCTGACATCTTGCTGCACTTTTTTTTGCAGTGTTTTCATTTTTCAGTGACCTCTTACAGAGTAATTTCATACAAAACCGACTTATTGCACAAAAGGCCATTATGCGGCTCATTGTCCCCTTTCTCTCCCAGGGTTACATCATTCTGGCTCCCTACAGACTGCACACGTTTCACGGAATAATCCTCTAAGTAAAGCTTAAAGAGTAACTAAACTATTTTTTATGGAATTAGCCTCCAGACATGTTACTTTAGAAGAGATCAGTACACTATATTCCAATAGTTTCTATATGAGAAATTCCTTGTCTGAGCACAAGAGTAGAGAGCAGGCACAGAAAGCAATGTATACTGATTGGTTACAGTGTACCGATCTAGCCGAGCAGCATTTAAAAGGTGCTTCTAAAGGAGCACGAACTGTGCGTTGACACTGCTCTGCAGCATAGTGTATAAATGGGAAATTGTGGGTAGCATGAATCAGAGCCTGGCTGCGCGATTGAGCGTTTCTAAGAGAAATAAGCTTTAACAATCTGTCAGGGAAACCTCGTGTATATGGGGGAGACCTGTCAATCACCGCGGGACTAGTTTGGTCTCCGGCTATGATCCCCGGCAGGATCTTTCAAGTATCTTTTCTCTGAAATAATGGCGGATTTCAGAGCAATATATTCCTGACTCTGATTCATGTTGCCCACAATTTGCTCAGCATGAATCAGATGACAGGTTCCCTGTAAGGCAAACGTAGCAGAATAAGGCTTCATGCACATTTGTGTTCTGACATTCTGTTATCTATAATGTAAATAGATAAAAGATAAAAGAAATTAATGTCCAAAATGGATTTGTGGCCTAACTAATGCATGCGTGAAAGTGGCCGTAGGGAAGGGTAGTGACAAAACTCTCTCTCCTCTGAAGCCGCTCACCACACTGTAGTAGTGTAAAAAGGATGGAAACCGTGCCCGGCCACTGTGTGCGGGTACAGCTGGCAACAGGCACATATGCACACATGCCAGTCGCATTCAGACAGTGATCGCTCTGGGAAGCGTGCTGATCAGTCAGAAGCATGGAAGTCGCCTAATATGCCAAAGAGGTGGCCTTACAGCTCAGAGAATTCTTGGCTACACCAGGGGTACACTGCAGCCCCATCATATGCACACATGCCAGTCGCATTCAGACAGTGCTCGCTCTGGGAAGCGTGCTGATCAGTCAGAAGCATGGAAGTCGCCTAATATGCCAAAGAGGTGGCCTTACAACCCAGAGAATTCCTGGCTACACCAGGGGTACACTGCAGCCCCATCATATGCACACATGCCAGTCGCATTCAGACAGTGCTCGCTCTGGGAAGCGTGCTGATCAGTCAGAAGCATGGAAGTCACCTAATATGCCAAAGAGGTGGCCTTACAGCCCAGATAATTCTTGGCTACACCAGGGGTACACTGCAGCCCCATCATATGCACACATGCCAGTCACATTCAGACAGTGCTCACTCTGGGAAGCGTGCTCATCAGTCAGAAGCATGGAAGGCGCCTAATATGCCAAAGAGGTGGCCTTACAGCCCAGAGAATTCTTGGCTACACCAGGGGTACACTGTAGCCCCATCATATGCACACATGCCAGTCACATTCAGACAGTGCTCGGTCTGGGAAGCGTGCTGATCAGTCAGAAGCATGGAAGTCACCTAATATGCCAAAGAGGTGGCCTTACAGCTCAGAGAATTCTTGGCTACACCAGGGGTACAATGCAGCCCCATCATATGCACACATGCCAGTCGCATTCAGACAGCGATCGCTCTGGGAAGCGTGCTGATCAGTCAGAAGCATGGAAGTCACCTAATATGCCAAAGAGGTGGCCTTACAGCCCAGAGAATTTTTGGCTACACCAGGGGTACGCTGCAGCCCCATCATATGCACACATGCCAGTCACATTCAGACAGTGCTCGCTCTGGGAAGCGTGCTGATCAGTCAGAATCATGGAAATCGCCTAATATGCCAAAGAGGTGGCCTTAGAGCCCAGAGAATTCTTGGCTACACATGCCAGTGCACTGCAGCCCCATCATATGCACACATGCCAGTCACATTAAGACAGTGCTCGCTCTGGGAAGCGTGCTGATCAGTCAGAAGCATGGAAGTCGCCTAATATGCCAAAGAGGTGGCCTTACAGCCCAGAGAATTCTTGGCTACACCAGGGGTACACTGCAGCCCCATCATATGCACACATGCCAGTCACATTCAGACAGTGCTCGCTCTGGGAAGCGTGCTTATCAGTCAGAAGCATGGAAGTCGCCTAATATGCCAAAGAGGTGGCCTTACAGCCCAGAGAATTCTTGGCTACACCAGGGGTACACTGCAGCCCCATCATATGCACACATGCCAGTTGCATTCAGACAGTGCTCGCTCTGGGAAGCGTGCTGATCAGTCAGAAGCATGGAAATCGCCTAATATGCCAAAGAGGTGGCCTTACAGCCCAGAGAATTCCTGGCTACCCCAGGGGTACACTGCAGCCCCATCATATGCACATAAAGTTATTCCTTCAGGTACTCTACTAGTAGCAGGCACAGTGCTGTTATGGGTTTTATAGCTACTAAGTCCCCTACAACACTGTATAGCCCATTTAAAATGTATTTTGGGGTGACAAACTCCTTTTAAATGTTTGCTACGTCAAGGAGACTTGTAATTCGTTTCAACACTCAATTTGTACTGACAGACTTGCTTTAAAGTGACACTCCTCTTCCTCCACAGTACATGTAACTACATAATTCTAATGCATAGTCATTATACCTAATGGCCTCTACTCTCCTTCTGCTCCATTCATGTCTGACATCAGTACCCTATTGTCTTCATGCCCCTAAATAGCTGTTCCCCATGAATTGGGTCCCCCAATCCCTTTTATCGGGATCACTGTGGTAAATTGGTACCATGGCTTCCCTGCCATGCCATCGGTGTGAGACGCACCAGTGCCGATAAACATGTTGGTTTCTCCATCCAAGGGCAGAGAATGGCAGGAGGGCAAAGGTTCAGACTTTGCTCAGCTTCCCCCCCCCCCCCCATGAATCTGCAGTGGCCAATGTGGACAAGAAGAAAATGATGTACCAATGGTAAATAAGTAAAGATTAGCAGCAGAGCGGAGGCTTCCGGTACAGTGACAAGATATTAGAAATGTATCATTACAGTTAACATGGGGGGAGTGTAGGTCGCTTTAGAGGGGTTGTTTGCTGACATTGTTTAGGCATGGATGACTAGAAGAGCACATTGGATTCTTCTTGGTTAGCATCTTCCTCTAGTCACCGGGCTGTGGCAGCCAATCACAGGCTTCAGTTGACCTGTTAATATCTGGATGACCCGAATATCACTTCTGAAGATGGCGCAGACCTCCAGAGCAGCCTGCAAACTATCCACTGGGTGACTGAAGGGGAGTTTATTTGTTTAATATTTAGTTTTTCCTGTTGGTTATTTTGAAAACATCCATGCTTAAAGAAATGTTCTCAGCACTGGACAACCATGAGGTCCAATGGGCATTTTAAGGCTGCGGTCACATATGGGTCAAGGCTTTTGAACATGAATCTGGGCAGAGTGAATGGAAGTTATTGCAGCAGGTCAAACTTCGTCAGCCTGGGGAAATCTCAGCACAGGAAAGTTTCCCATATTTATTGTGAAGATAACGCACAAGTTGTCACAACCTGTAAAAACACTACAGGCTTAGTAATCGCACGATGAACTAATAACTGCTGATAAAGTCGCCCGTATGGAACGATGCCACCTGCAGAAATAAACACGGATGGCACCGGCTTTTCTACTTTTCCATATTACTGGCAGTGGTGGTATTATTCTTTTGGATCTATGTACCTTGTTTCTCTCCTCTGCTTGATTATAAATGTCTATCAGTTTAGTGACTGTTTCAAGTTAAGGGAGCAGGGAAGTCTGCCTATATTAACTAGTGGTCTCTAGACTTATAATCAGCTTCATATGTGGTTAGATTTTCCTAAATCCAGTATATGTTTGATTTTTGTTGTTGTCTCAAGTCACTTTAATAGTGTTATTAAATGTTATGTTTTAGGTTCCCATTTTTTTACTATTTTCTATTATCCACCATCCAACCAACAACCTTTTTTCACTGCTTTGGCTTCAATCCTGCTGTCCTGCTGCGGTCCCCTAGTAATTGGGACAGGAAGGTCGAGCCAGCAGATGTGGGTGTTAGGGTTGAGCGAAACGGATTGATCATTTTCATAAGTCGCCGACTTTTGGCAAAGTCGGGTTTCATGAAACCCGACCCGATCCCTGTGTGGGGTCGGCCATGCGTTTCAATAACGCGAAAAGCGCCATTTCTCAGCCAATGAAGGTGGACGCAGAGTGTGGGCAGCATGATAACGTAGGTCTCAGTCCCCACCATCTTAGAGAAGGGCATTACAGTGATTGGCTTGCTGTCTGCGGCGTCACAGGGGCTATAAAGGGGCGTTCCCGCCGACCTCCATCTTACTGGTGCTGATCTGAGCATAGGGAGAGGTTGCTGCCGCTTCGTCAAAAGCAGGGATAGCGTTAGGCAGGGTCCATTAACCCCCAAACCGCTTGTGCTGTAGCGATTTCCACTGTCCAACACCACCTTTTGTTTGCAGGGACAGTGGAGGCTACATTTTTTTTCCTCAGCGCTGTAGCTCATTGGGCTGCCCTAGAAGGCTCCCTGATAGCTGCATTGCTGTTTGTACACCGCTGTGTAAACCAACTGCTTTTTTCAAAGCACAAATCCTGTTGTTCCTTCCTTTCTGCACAGCTTTCTTGTTTGTTCGTCCACTGTTGACTTTTTTGTGCAGCAGTCCACTCCTTGTTATTGCTGCCTGCCATACATTGCTGAGGTAACTGCAGGGAGATAGTAATTGTAGGACAGTCCCTTTTTTTTTTTTTGTTTCGTTATAGCTCTTCAAGCCACTTTCTGGCACAGAAAATATACTCTAATACAGTGGCCCAGATTTATTCACTAGTCTCCCTGAATAAAAAAAAAAAAGGGGTGCAGATTAAAATTGGCAAATCTGCATCAGTGGCAGTCCTGTGTGTGGCATCTGTGTCTCGTTTTCTGGCACAGAAAACATACAGTCTAACAGTGGGCCTGATTTCTTGCCAATTCTCCCATAAATAAAAAAAAATTAGTGGGAGATTAAGATTGGCAATTTTGCCTCAGTGCCAGTGCTGTGTGTGGCATCTGTCTCTAATTTTGTGCCACATTAAACCTAGTGTGTAATACTGGGCCAGATTTCTTTTAAATTCTCCCAGGAAAAAAAAATAGTGGGAGATTGAGATTGGCATTTCTGCTTCGGTGCCAGTCCTGTGTGTGCCACCTGTCTCTAATTTTGTGCCACATTAAACCTAGTGTGTAACACTGGGCCAGATTTCTTTTAAATGCTCCCGGAAAAAAAAAATAGTGGGAGATTAAGATTGGCATTTCTGCTTCGGTGCCATTCCTGTGTGTGCCACCTGTCTCTAATTTTGAGCCACATTAAACCTAGTGTGTAACACTGTGCCAGATTTCTTTTAAATTCTCCCGGAAAAAAAAAATAGTGGGAGATTAAGATTGGCATTTCTGCTTCGGTGCCAGTCCTGTGTGTGCCACCTGTCTCTAATTTTGTGCCACATTAAACCTAGTGTGTAACACTGGGCCAGATTTTTTCAAATTCTTCCTGGAAAAAAAAAATAGTGGGAGATTAAGATTGCCATTACTGCTTCGGTGCCATTTCTGTGTGTGCCACCTGTCTCTAATTTTGTGCCACATTAAACCTAGTGTGTAATACTGGGCTAGATTTCTTTTAAATTCTCCCTGGAAAAAAAAATAGTGGGAGATTAAGATTGACATTTCTGCTTCTGTGCCACTCCTGTGTGTGTCACCTGTCTCAAATTTTGTGTCACATTAAACCTAGTGTGTAATACTGGGCCAGATTTCTTTTAAATTCTCCCTGAAAAAAAAAATAGTGGGAGATTAAGATTGGCATTTCTGCCTCAGTGCCAGTGCTGTGTGTGGCATCTGTCTCTAATTTTGTGCTACAGAACATATACTGTATAAGAGTGGGCCACATTTCTTCAATATTCTCCCAGAAAAAATAAAAAGGGGGAGATTTTAATTGTTAGTGTCTGCATCAGCGTCATTCCTGTTAGTGGCATATCTGTCTGCCACTGAAGCTGTGTACTGTTATACATTGGGCCTGATTTTCCCTGCATTTCAAAAACCTGACCTGCACATCCAAACATAGACTCAATGTGAACAGGTGCTGAACCTAGAGTCGCCAACTCGTATATAGTTAAGTAAATAAGGCAGCACACTGCAGCGCTAGAACATACAAACTTGAAATACGAAATTTGAACTGCATTACTGCACTAGAAATATGAAAAATGAGAGCGTTTAGCGCTACCCACCCCCCTCGGACTGACCATGGCCACAGGTACTATAAATTAATATACTAATACCCGTTTAATTATTGGCTCAATTTGATAAACATTATATGGTATTTTACTTATATCTCACTCTAGTGTGGATCGCTCTTTTTTCGTCTTGAGCCCATTTTTTATCCAACTGCTATGGTAGTCCATTACACATGGCATCTCAGACTGGGGCCGTTAACACATATATAGGGATTTTAGGTGGTGTGGTTTTCTCACCCTGCGTTTTGCTGCCTGGCAAAACCTTTTGTCTTCTGTTTTTCTTTGTATGTCTTTGGTAAAACTTCACGGATATATTATTGATATGATGATTGTATTTATGATATTTAAATAAAGTTTGTTATATTTATAAACTCCGGTTATTGGCTTCTATTATGTTATATAGTCCTCAATATATATTTTCATGAATAAATAGAGAACTAGGACTATATACATTTGTAATAGGTTGATATGTTTTTCTGTTGTCTTTAGGAGCTAAATATCTACTTTGGAAGAAATTTGTAGGTTGTGTTGTTTACATTATCTGTTTTTCGCAGATCCTTCCACTTGTTTTATGGACTATAAAAAACGTGATAGAGCCTGGGTTTCAAAACTCGGGACGGTATTCGGTGAGAAATCCATAGCGGACACTGAAGCAGTTGATTTAAAAGACTTGAAGCTTAAGATCAAAGAGACTTTAAAAAGGAGGGCAAAGGTGTGGTGGAACAAGGCTGCATTAGAAAACTATCTTCAAAAAAATATAATACCTAGAGGCCTTAGAATTCAATTATTTCCCACTCTAAATTCAGAAGACACTGGCTTTACCTCCAAATGGGAGGAAACTCTTTCCAAATGCTCTCGAACGCTTTTGGTGCTACTGATAGGCAATGATAAAAAAAACTCTAGAGCATCTGGAAAAAGAGATTGAACTGACACGTGAAAAACTAAATAGTAAATTAAGTACTGATGACCTAAAAAACTTTGATACAGTATTGGAACAAGATCTAGATAAATGGGAAGTTGAAACTCAACAGAATAAAATAAAGAAATTTCAAAGAGACCTGGGAGACTGTTATGAACTGGTGATTCAGAAACACAATGGACCTGGAGGTTAAGAGCACACAAAGTGACCTGATAGTTACTAATAACATAGGACGAGCTCTGAGACGTGGGAACTCTGCTGACCGCAATCCCTAATCCTATCACACCACACTAGAGGTAGCCGTGGAGCGCTCCTGACCAGACCTAGGCGCCTCGGGCACAGCCTGAGAAACTAGCTAGCCCTGAAGATAGAAAAACAAGCCTACCTTGCCTCAGAGAAATTCCCCAAAGGAAAAGGCAGCCCCCCACATATAATGACTGTGAGTAAAGATGAAAATACAAACACAGAGATGAAATAGGTTTTAGGAAAGTGAGGCCCGACTTACTGAATAGACCGAGGATAGGAAAGATAGCTTTGCGGTCAGCACAAAAACCTACAAACAACCACGCAGAGGGCGCAAAAAGACCCTCCGCACCGACTAACGGTACGGAGGTGCTCCCTCTGCGTCCCAGAGCTTCCAGCAAGCAAGAAAAACCAATATAGCAAGCTGGACAGAAAAAATAGCAAACAAAAGTAACACAAGCAGAACTTAGCTTATGCAGTGAAGACAGGCCACAAGAACGATCCAGGAGAGAGCAAGACCAATACTGGAACATTGACTGGAGGCCAGGAACAAAGAACTAGGTGGAGTTAAATAGAGCAGCACCTAACGACTTAACCTCGTCACCTGAGGAAGGAAACTCAGAAGCCGCAGCCCCACTCACATCCACCAAAGGAAGCTTATGGACAGAACCAGCCGAAGTACCACTCATGACCACAGGAGGGAGCTTGACCACAGAATTCACAACAGTACCCCCCCCTTGAGGAGGGGTCACCGAACCCTCACCAGAGCCCCCAGGCCGACCAGGATGAGCCAAATGAAAGGCACGAACCAGATCGGCAGCATGAACATCAGAGGCAAAGACCCAGGAATAATCTTCCTGACCATAACCCTTCCACTTAACCAGGTACTGGAGTTTCCGTCTCAAAATACGAGAATCCAAAATCTTCTCCACTATATACTCCAACTCCCCCTCAACCAAAACCGGGGCAGGAGGATCAACGGATGGAACCACAGGTGCCACGTATCTCCGCAACAATGACCTATGGAATACATTATGGATGGAAAAAGAAGCTGGAAGGGTCAAACGAAAAGACACAGGATTAAGAACCTCAGAAATCCTATACGGACCAATGAAACGAGGCTTAAACTTAGGAGAGGAAACTTTCATAGGAATATAACGAGACGACAACCAAACCAAATCCAGAACACGAAGTCGGGGACCCACACAGCGCCTGCGGTTAGCGAAACGTTGAGCCTTCTCCTGGGACAATGTCAAATTGTCCACTACATGAGTCCAAATCTGCTGCAACCTATCCACCACAGTATCCACACCAGGACAGTCCGAAGACTCAACCTGCCCTGAAGAGAAACGAGGATGGAAACCAGAATTGCAGAGAAACGGCGAAACCAAAGTAGCCGAGCTGGCCCGATTATTAAGGGCGAACTCAGCCAAAGGCAAAAAGGACACCCAAACATCCTGATCAGCAGAAACAAAACATCTCAGATATGTTTCCAAGGTCTGATTGGTTCGTTCAGTTTGGCCATTTGTCTGAGGATGGAAAGCCGAGGAAAAAGACAAATCAATGCCCATCCTAGCACAAAAGGCTCGCCAAAACCTCGAAACAAACTGGGAACCTCTGTCAGAAACGATGTTCTCCGGAATGCCATGTAAACGAACCACATGTTGGAAAAACAATGGCACCAAATCAGAGGAGGAAGGCAATTTAGACAAGGGTACCAAATGGACCATCTTAGAGAAGCGATCACAAACCACCCAAATGACCGACATCTTTTGAGAGACAGGGAGATCCGAAATAAAATCCATAGAGATATGTGTCCAGGGCCTCTTCGGGACCGGCAAGGGCAAAAGCAACCCACTGGCACGAGAACAGCAGGGCTTAGCCCGAGCACAAATCCCACAGGATTGCACAAACGAACGCACATCCCGCGACAGAGACGGCCACCAAAAGGATCTAGCCACCAAATCTCTGGTACCAAAGATTCCAGGATGACCAGCCAACACCGAACAATGAACCTCAGAGATAACTCTACTCGTCCATTTATCAGGGACAAACAGTTTCTCCGCTGGGCAACGGTCAGGTCTATTAGCCTGAAATTTTTGCAGCACCCGCCGCAAATCAGGGGAGATGGCAGACAAAATTACCCCCTCTTTGAGAATACCCGCCGGCTCAGGCAAACCCGGAGAGTCGGGCACAAAACTCCTAGAAAGGGCATCCGCCTTCACATTCTTAGAGCCCGGAAGGTACGAAACCACAAAGTCAAAACGGGAGAAAAACAGCGACCAACGAGCCTGTCTAGGATTCAACCGTTTGGCAGACTCGAGATAAGTCAAGTTCTTGTGATCAGTCAAGACCACCATGCGATGCTTAGCTCCTTCAAGCCAATGACACCACTCCTCGAATGCCCACTTCATGGCCAGCAACTCTCGATTGCCAACATCATAATTACGCTCAGCAGGCGAAAACTTCCTGGAAAAGAAGGCACATGGTTTCATCACCGAGCCATCAGAACTTCTTTGCGACAAAACAGCCCCTGCTCCAATCTCAGAAGCATCAACCTCGACCTGGAACGGGAGCGAAACATCTGGCTGGCACAACACAGGGGCAGAAGAAAAACGACGCTTCAACTCCTGAAAAGCTTCCACAGCAGCAGAAGACCAATTGACCACATCAGCACCCTTCTTGGTTAAATCAGTCAACGGTTTGGCAATACTAGAAAAATTATTGATGAAGCGACGATAAAAATTAGCATAGCCCAGGAACTTTTGCAGACTCTTCAGAGATGTTGGCTGAGTCCACTCATAAATGGCCTGAACTTTAACAGGGTCCATCTCGATAGTAGAAGGGGAAAAAATGAAACCCAAAAATGAAACCTTCTGAACACCAAAGAGACACTTTGACCCCTTCACAAACAAAGAATTAGCACACAGGACCTGGAACACCATTCTAACCTGCTTCACATGAGACTCCCAATCATCCGAGAAGATCAAAATATCATCCAAGTATACAATCAGGAATTTATCCAGGTACTCTCGGAAGATGTCATGCATAAAGGACTGAAATACTGATGGAGCATTGGAAAGCCCGAATGGCATAACCAGGTACTCAAAATGGCCCTCGGGCGTATTAAATGCTGTTTTCCATTCATCGCCCTGTTTAATACGCACAAGATTATACGCACCACGAAGATCTATCTTGGTGAACCAACTAGCCCCCTTAATCCGAGCAAACAAATCAGACAGCAGCAGCAAGGGGTACTGAAATTTGACTGTGATTTTATTTAGAAGGCGGTAATCAATACAAGGTCTCAACGAACCATCCTTCTTGGCCACAAAAAAGAACCCTGCTCCCAATGGCGACGATGACGGGCGAATATGACCCTTCTCCAAGGATTCCTTTACGTAACTCCGCATAGCGGCGTGCTCAGGCACAGACAAATTAAACAGTCGACCTTTAGGAAACTTACTACCAGGAATCAAATCGATAGCACAATCGCAATCCCTATGCGGAGGTAGGGCACTGGACTTGGGCTCATCAAATAGATCCCGGTAATCCGACAAGAACTCTGGGACCTCAGAAGGGGTGGATGATGAAATAGACAGAAATGGAACATCACCATGTACCCCCTGACAACCCCAGCTGGACACAGACATAGATTTCCAATCCAATACTGGGTTATGGACTTGTAGCCATGGCAACCCCAACACGACCACATCATGCAGATTATGCAACACCAAAAAGCGAATATCCTCCTGATGCGCAGGAGCCATGCACATGGTCAGTTGGGTCCAGTACTGAGGCTTATTCTTGGCCAAAGGCTTGGCATCAATTCCTCTCAGTGGAATAGGATACTGCAAGGGCTCCAAGAAAAACCCACAGGGCCTAGCATACTCCAAGTCCATCAAATTCAGGGCAGCGCCTGAATCCACAAATGCCATGACAGAATATGATGACAAAGAGCAGATCAAAGTAACGGACAAAAGAAATTTCGACTGTACCGTACCAATGGTGGTAGACCTAGCGAAACGCCTGGTGCGCTTAGGACAATCGGAGATAGCATGAGTGGAATCACCACAGTAAAAACACAGCCCATTCCGACGTCTGTGTTCTTGCCGTTCAGCTCTGGTCAAAGTCCTATCACATTGCATAGGCTCAGGTTTATGCTCAGATAATACCGCCAAATGGTGCACAGTTTTACGCTCACGTAAGCGTCGATCGATCTGAATGGCCAAAGACATAGACTCATTCAGACCAGCAGGCATAGGAAATCCCACCATGACATCCTTAAGGGCTTCAGAGAGACCCTTTCTGAAAATTGCTGCCAGCGCACATTCATTCCATTGAGTGAGCACAGACCACTTCCTAAACTTCTGACAATATATCTCTACCTCATCCTGACCCTGACACAGAGCCAGCAAATTTTTCTCTGCCTGATCCACTGAATTAGGTTCATCATAAAGCAATCCGAGAGCCAGAAAAAACGCATCAATATCACATAATGCAGGATCTCCTGGCGCAAGGGAAAATGCCCAGTCTTGAGGGTCGCCACGTAATAAAGAAATAGTGATCTTAACTTGTTGAACTGGGTCACCAGTGGAGCGTGGTTTCAAAGCCAGAAATAGTTTACAATTATTTTTAAAATTCAGAAACTTAGCTCTATCTCCAGAAAATAACTCAGGAATAGGAATTTTAGGTTCTAACATAGGATTCTGAACTACTAAATCTTGAATGTTCTGTACACTTATAGTGAGATTATCCATCAAAGAGGACAGACCTTGAATGTCCATGTCCACACCCGTGTTCTGAACCACCCAGATGCAAAGGGGAAAAGAAAGACAAAACACAGTGCAAAGAAAAAAAAATGGTCTCAGAACTTCTCTTTTCCCTCTATTGAGAAGCATTAGTACTTTGGGCCTCCAGTACTGTTATGAACTGGTGATTCAGAAACACAATGGACCTGGTGGTTAAGAGCACACAAAGTGACCTGATAGTTACTAATAACATAGGACGAGCTCTGAGACGTGGGAACTCTGCTGACCGCAATCCCTAATCCTATCACACCACACTAGAGGTAGCCGTGGAGCACTCCTGACCAGACCTAGGCGCCTCGGGCACAGCCTGAGAAACTAGCTAGCCCTGAAGATAGAAAAACAAGCCTACCTTGCCTCAGAGAAATTCCCCAAAGGAAAAGGCAGCCCCCCACATATAATGACTGTGAGTAAAGATGAAAATACAAACACAGAGATGAAATAGGTTTTAGCAAAGTGAGGCCCGACTTACTGAATAGACCGAGGATAGGAAAGATAGCTTTGCGGTCAGCACAAAAACCTACAAACAACCACGCAGAGGGCGCAAAAAGACCCTCCGCACCGACTAACGGTACGGAGGTGCAACCTCTGCGTCCCAGAGCTTCCAACAAGCAAGAAAAACCAATATAGCAAGCTGGATAGAAAAAATAGCAAACAAAAGTAACACAAGCAGAACTTAGCTTATGCAGTGAAGACAGGCCACAAGAACGATCCAGGAGAGAGCAAGACCAATACTGGAACATTGACTGGAGGCCAGGAACAAAGAACTAGGTGGAGTTAAATAGAGCAGCACCTAACGACTTAACCTCGTCACCTGAGGAAGGAAACTCAGAAGCCGCAGCCCCACTCACATCCACCAGAGGAAGCTTATGGACAGAACCAGCCGAAGTACCACTCATGACCACAGGAGGGAGCTTGACCACAGAATTCACAACAGGAGACTATCAGTCGAATAAGGTCTACCGTTGGAAATCTAAAACTACGAAGCAGAGAAATCGTTCAGCATCTATATCGAGCATTTCAACCACCTCAGAAGGAGAATGTGGAGAACGTTTTTTAGGCAAACGCTTGAGAGCGGGAGAAGAGGATTCCCATGGAAATCCAACCTCAGGTCTCCACTCTATGACCCCGATAGTCAAGAGACCAAATCGTCCCTACAATTTCAGGGACAAGTCACAGTACCCGAAAAAGAGACACGAAAGGTAATTAACCTCTCTAATCATGTTCTGACTAAGGCACAGCATGGGGTTCTCTCAAAAGGGCTATCCTTTGCTCCCGTCAATAAGTTTGATTACTTTACGGCGGTAACGGATCTCGAATTATTTGCTCGTAAGCTAATCCTAAAAAAATATTTCAGTTTAGATACGTACCTCTGCTATGACCACTGATACTGAAATACAAGCACTTTATGACCTTCATGCTTTAGCTAGAGAACATGATGCGGGGGAATCATCTGATAGTCTCCCAGTACCCACACACCTTTTTCGAGCCTCCAAATCTTTCCCACCTCTATCTATCTGTCCCCAAGTGGAGATCTTTGCCAAGATTGTCAAGAGCGAATTTGAACATATTGAAGCACATATTGACAAGGATAACCTAACAAGGGCTCAAAGAAAAGCCATAAAAGAACTCTCATCTCTCAGGGACATAGTGATCTAAAGGGCGGACAAAGGCGGCAACATAGTCCTATGGCCAGCCGCCGCCTATGAAAAAGAAGCCTTTAAACAGCTCAATTCTCCTGATTGTTATAAACGCCTCAGTTCAAACCCCATACACATTTTTAAAAAAGAACTAGATGATATTCTGGAGGATGGGGTGGAGAAGGGTATTATAACTAATAAACTTAAGGAATCTCTAATGCAAGAATGCCCTGTAACACCTACCTTGTGCGGCACCCCCTTACATCTCCTCCCTCATTTCTGTCTATCGGCCTAGCCGATCACTGCGCTCTGCAAACGACTTTCGACTAACCTCTGCACTAATCCATACCTCCCACTCCCGACTCCAAGACTTCTCCCGTGCTGCGCCAATCCTCTGGAATGCTCTACCCCAAGATATTAGGACCATCCACAACTTGCATAGTTTTAGGCGCTCGCTCAAAACTCATTTGTTCAGAGCGGCCTATCACGTTCCCTAATCAAACTCATTTTATGTTTGTATGTGTGTGTAGCCCATTCAGTATCTCCATCTACCCCCCACTCCATGAAGATGGCTGGACCATCATTGTAAATACATAATTGTAAATACACACCTGTACTTTGTATCTCCCCCACCTCATTGTAGATTGTAAGCTCTCACGAGCAGGGTTGTCTTATTTTGTCTTATTTTGCTTTATTACTGTATTGTTAACATTGTTACCTATGACTGTTGTGTTTGAAACTGTTAAACTGTAAAGCGCTGCGGAATATGTTGGCGCTATATAAATAAAGATTATTATTATTATTATTACCTTCTACCTCCTCCCTAAAATTCACAAAGACCCCCAAAACCCACCAGGGAGACCTATAGTTTCCGGGATTGGGGGTCTTTGTGAACCCATATGTAAATACATAGATTATTATCTACAAGGATGTGTTGAGACTTTACCATCATACACGAGAGACACAACTGATATTTTGAAAAAATTGGAGGGGGTACACCTGGAGGAGGACATGATATTGGTAACTTGCGATGTGGAGTCCCTATACACTTCTATAGGCCACGACCACGGGATGAGGGCTACAGCTTTTTTTCTGACCATGACCAATCTAGATAAAGATCTGATTGATTTTGTTTTATCATTATTATATTTTGTACTTACACATAACTTTTTCGTATTCAAGGACCGCCCCTTCCTACAGCTCCAGGGAACCGCAATGGGGGCTACGTGTGCGCCCTCTTATGCAAATCTTTTCCTGGGGCTGTGGGAGAGGGAGGTGGTCCTTGATACTCCTGGTCATGAAAACCTCATCTCGTGGTCGCGCTTTATAGATGACATATTTTTCATCTGGCAGGGCTCCACATCGCACCTAAATGACTTCCTCCAGTTGCTCAATACTAATGATCGAAATATCAAACTTACATGGAAATCTAGTATGACCAAAATGGAATTTCTTGACATTATGATTTTGAAAAGAACAGATGGCATGATAACAACTGATGTTTTTCGCAAAAGTACAGTGACGAATGCATTACTACATGCCGAGTCGTCCCATTTACCACAATTGATCAAATCTATTCCAGTCGGTCAATTCTTAAGAGTACGACGTATATGTTCGGACGATTCAATTTTTCAAAAACAAGCTGACAACCTTACTAATAGGTTTAGAGAGCGAGGTTACAGAACAAGGGATATAAAGAAAGGCTACCTTAGAGCAGCCAATACGAACAGACAATCCCTTGTAACATATAGGTCAGATCGACAACAACAAGCTAACAATACCAACTGTGAGATGACACCTCGTTTCATCTCTACCTTTAATTCCAACTGGCAACAAATGAAAGAAATGTCAAAAAATTGGTCCATTCTCCTTACGGATAAGGATCTGAAATACCATCTTACTCAGACACCCTCTATCACGTGGAGACGTTCTCGTAATCTAGGGAATATTCTAACCAGGAGCCACTATGTCCCTTCGAGAGATAAACAATACCTATTTGGGAGCAAGGGCCCACCTTGGGGCTCATATGCCTGTGGGACATGCTCTATCTGTAAATACATCCCCAAAACTAATTTTTTCTCAAATGCTAAAGGGGATAAATCTTTTAAGATTGTACATCACATCTCGTGTAATACAGAAGGCGTTATATATCACCTTACATGTCCTTGCAACCTAATTTATATAGGCATGACCACCAGAGCCCTGAAGGTCCGCATACAGGAACAAATACGGGACATTATAAATGCCAAAAAAGCAGACAGTGAATATGAGAACCTTAAAAATATCCCTAGACATTTTTATGAATATCATAACTGTAACCCTAAGGGCCTGAAAGTCTGCGGCATTGACAGAGTCTATATGGGCAATAGGGGGGGCAACGTTAAACGTAAGCTCCTACAATTGGAAACAAAATGGATGGTCAATTTAAATACTGTCACTCCCTTTGGTCTTAATGAGTTCATTAGCTTCAAGTCTTTTTTGTAATATTCACATCATATGGCGCCATTTTAGTTGTTCTCTTTTAAATCACATATTTCTGTTGTTTTAACTTTATGTTTTTTATCTAGTTTTCAGATTTTCGTCTATATGTCTTATATTCACTTAAAATAACTTCCCCCATTCAAGTATATATCTTCATCTTGGAGTGATGGACAGAACTATTCTATGCTCTGGAGAGCTGCAGGATGTTGGGTATTGCCGTGTGCCTTCAGATCCTTCTGTTGGAAATAATACATTTAAAGATTTGGGACATCATTATAAACAGAGAAGCATCGGACTCTAATGCTCTTTGGACTATATCTTATCCAATATGAGGACAGCGCGGTTTTTTTCTGGTCATATAGATTTATTTCTATCTTTGTTATTCATTCTTATGGTATGATATTCCGATTGTATAAAGCTCGATCTGATATACTTACATTATGCAAAAAACATGTATACCTACATTATATTATTCACTTGTATGATCTTTTCATGCCTTTCCACCTAGACGCGCTGTTAATGTGCACTGCCGTGGTCCCATGTTCGTCGCGGCATCCGGCTGCTGCGGTCACCATGGGGATGACGCTGTTCCTCCCACTGGTGGCTTGCGGTGCGGGACGTCGGCGGCGATCCTGTGTGAGCACGGCATTACATGACAGCGCGCCGACTGGTATATTGTAAAAACTCTATGGAGCTCTATATCATGGGCCCCATATGACCATATAGAAGCCCTTTCATCGGGTTAAAATGCATGGTCCTTCTAAACTAATGACTATGAGGACAGCGCTCTTTTCTGGTTACAAAGATTTATTTCTATCTCTGTTATCCATACTTATGGTATGATATTTCATATAATTTATTTTTATGACCTTTTCGGGCCTTTCACCCAGACGCACTGTTAATGTGCGCTGCCGTGGTCCCATGTTCTTCGCGGCATCCGGCTGCTGTGGTCACCATGGGGATGACGCTGTTCCTCCCACTGGTGACTTGCGGTGCGGGGCGTTGGCGTCGATCCTGTGTGAGCACGGCATCACATGACAGCGCGCCGACTGGTATATTGTTAAAACTCTATGGAGCTCTATATCATAGGCCCCATGTGACCATATAGAAGCCCTTTCATTGGGTCAAAATGCAAGGTCCTTTTACACAATACCAAAGATCTTGCTACCCATGTGACAGCATCACATGATTGTTTATAACTAACACCATTGGTTCAAATATGAAAGGTCCTTATCGTACCATTAAAGATAGAGCGCTGCACTTCCTGCTAGGTATATGTCCCGGTGCAAACGCCCGCCTTGATGATATCATCGGCACTATTACACCCACGGAACACAACACACCTGCTGCACATACAATCCATTTATACGCTCCATAAAGGGAACTTCTCCTGCCGCACTAGCCATGCCTCCTGACGAAGCTCATCGGGCGAAACGCGCGTCGAGACGCTTGGCAGCACGGCAGCAGGTTCTACCCACCCCCCTCGGACTGACCATGGCCACAGGAACTATAAATTAATATACTAATACCCGTTTAATTATTGGCTCAAATTGATAAACATTATATGGTATTTTACCTATATCTCACTCTAGTGTGGATCGCTCTTTTTTCGTCTTGAGCCCATTTTTGATCCAACTGCTATGGTAGTCCATTACACATGGCATATCAGACTGGGGCCGTTAACACATATATAGGGATTTTAGGTGGTGTGGTTTTCTCACCCTGCATTTTGCTGCCTGGCAAAACCTTTTGTCTTCTGTTTTTCTTTGTCTTTGGTAAAACTTCACGGATATATTATTGATATGATGATTGTATTTAAGATATTTAAATAAAGTTTGTTATATTTATAAACTCCGGTTATTGGCTTCTATTATGTTATATAGTCCTCAATATATATTTTCATGAATAAATAGAGAACTAGGACTATATACATCTGTTATAGGTTGATATGTTTTTCTGTTGTCTTTAGGAGCTAAATATCTACTTTGGAAGAAATTTGTAGGTTGTGCTGTGTGTGCCAACTGTCTCTAATTTTGTGCCACAGAAAACCTAGTGTGTAACACTGGGCCAGATTTCTTTTAAATTCTCCCTGAAAAAAAAAACAAATAGTGGGAGATTAAGATTGGCAATTCTGCCTCAGTGCCAGTGCTGTGTGTGGCATCTGTCTCTAATTTTGTGCTACAGAACATATACTGTATAAGAGTGGGCCACATTTCTTCAATATTCTTTCAGAAAAAATAAAAAGGGGGAGATTTTAATTGTTAGTGTCTGCATCAGCGTCATTCCTGTTAGTGGCATATCTGTCTGCCACTGAAGCTGTGTACTGTTATACATTGGGCCTGATTTTCCCAGCATTTCAAAAACCTGACCTGCACATCCAAACATAGACTCAGTGTGAACAGGTGCTGAACCTAGAGTCGCCAACTCGTATATAGTTAAGTAAAAAAGGCAGCACACTGCAGCGCTAGAACATACAAACTTGAAATACGAAATTTGAACTGCATTACTGCACTAGAAATATGAAAAATGAGAGCGTTTAGCGCATAAAAATGGCCAATTTTATGTGTACCTGGTAGCCCCTTTACGGCATCTCTCTTATACCAGGTCCTACGCTTGCCTTACCTCGCTGAGAATAAACGTCTCCATCTGAATGGGTACATGTGAAAACCTCTTCCTAGACTAGAATTCTCTCTCTCTGTGGAGGGGTATTGGACCTGCTGTAATTAAAACACCTGTAGGCTAGGAGACGGAGTGCTTGATCAGAAGGCTAGAGAATACATTTCAAAAACCTGACCTGCACATCCAAACATAGACTCAGTGTGAACAGGTGCTGAACCTAGAGTCGCCAACTCGTATATAGTTAAGTAAATAAGGCAACACACTGCAGCGCTAGAACATACAAACTTGAAATACGAAATTTGAACTGCATTACTGCACTAGAAATATGAAAAATGAGAGCGTTTAGCACATAAAAATGGCCAATTTTATGTGTACCTGGTAGCCCCTTTACGGCATCTCTCTTATACCAGGTCCTACGCTTGCCTTACCTCGCTGAGAATAAACATCTCCATCTGAATGGGTACATGTGAAAACCTCTTCTTAGACTAGAATTCTCTCTCTCTGTGGAGGGGTATTGGACCTGCTGTAATTAAAACACCTGTAGGCTAGGAGACGGAGTGCACGATCAGAAGGCTAGAGAATACATTTCAAAAACCTGACCTGCACATCCAAACATAGACTCAGTGTGAACAGGTGCTGAACCTAGAGTCGCCAACTCGTATATAGTTAAGTAAATAAGGCAGCACACTGCAGCGCTAGAACATACAAACTTGAAATACGAAATTTGAACTGCATTACTGCACTAGAAATATGAAAAATGAGAGCGTTTAGCACATAAAAATGGCCAATTTTATGTGTACCTGGTAGCCCCTCTAGGAAGAGGTTTTCACATGTACCCATTCAGATGGAGACGTTTATTCTCAGCGAGGTAAGGCAAGCGTAGGACCTGATATAAGAGAGATGCCGTAAAGGGGCTACCAGGTACACATAAAATTGGCCATTTTTATGCGCTAAACGCTCTCATTTTTCATATTTCTAGTGCAGTAATGCAGTTCAAATTTCGTATTTCAAGTTTGTATGTTCTAGCGCTGCAGTGTGCTGCCTTATTTACTTAACTATATACGAGTTGGCGACTCTAGGTTCAGCACCTGTTCACACTGAGTCTATGTTTGGATGTGCAGGTCAGGTTTTTGAAATGTATTCTCTAGCCTTCTGATCGTGCACTCCGTCTCCTAGCCTACAGGTGTTTTAATTACAGCAGGTCCAATACCCCTCGACAGAGAGAGAGAATTCTAGTCTAGGAAGAGGTTTTCACATGTACCCATTCAGATGGAGACGTTTATTCTCAGCGAGGTAAGGCAAGCGTAGGACCTGGTATAAGAGAGATGCCGTAAAGGGGCTACCAGGTACACATAAAATTGGCCATTTTTATGCGCTAAACGCTCTCATTTTTCATATTTCTAGTGCAGTAATGCAGTTCAAATTTCGTATTTCAAGTTTGTATGTTCTAGCGCTGCAGTGTGCTGCCTTATTTACTTAACTATGTGACGCTGTAAGAATCTGGCTGCACTCGGATGTCACCCGAGTGCAGTCCTATTAGAGCATGTAGATTCAAATAGTGAAAAACGGAGAGTGGACCCACTGGACCGTGATGACGAACCCCTCTCGGACGAGCTGACCAGGTGGACCGCCCCCTATACAGGGAGAGTTAGGGGCAGGCCCGTGAGGGACTATCGCCACGAAAGCTGGAGGGTCGACTGAGATCAGATGGGAACACAGCAGGCACAAAGGGAAAGAGGGAACAGAAAGGAACTACTGAGACAAGGGAGAAGATGGGAACGCTACGGAGGCACGGAGGCTGGCAGGACAATATGGAGACACCGAGGCTGACGGGAGCAAGGAAAAGATATAGTAGCCGGGCAGGTACCGCAGAGGAAAAGGAACTGAAGGAACAAGGCAGGAACACAGGAAACAGGCAGGCACTGCAGAGGGCGGAGGAGACGAAAAGTCAGAGAGCTAGGAACGCACAGAGACCACAGGTGGCCAGAAGCACTTGTAAACACAAATGAACATCAGGCACAGATAAGCAGCAGGAAGCAGTTTACATAGCAGCATGGGAGCTACTTCCGGGTTACAGTCCTCCAGGATGTCGGAGAGGACAGGAAAGAGCGCCAACAGAGGAATCAGATGTGCGCACGCGCAGAGCTGAATGCGACGCGCGCGCACCCGGCGAGATGCAATGGGGAGAGGCGGCGGCAGCAACGGCATGACAGTACCCCCATCTTTACGCCCCTCCTTTTTAAGACTAGAAAGAAACCGGGACAAAATACGAGGAGCCCGAATGTTCTCTCGAGGCTCCCAGGACCTCTCCTCAGGACCAAAACCCTTCCAGTCAACCAAAAACAAAGTTCTCCCTCTAAGTTTTTTCATGGCTAAAATGTCCCTAACTTCAAAGACATCATCCTCGGAAACAGGCGAAGGAGAACAAAGGTTAGAAGAATGAAACTGATTAAAAACTACAGGTTTAAGGAGAGACACATGAAGAGAATTAGAAATACGCAGAGAGGCAGGCAACTTAAGTTTGTAAGAAACGTCATTAATACGAGACAAAACTTCGAATGGACCGATATAGCGAGGACCCAGCTTATGTGAAGGGATTTTGAGACGGATAAATTTAGAAGAAACCCAAACCTTGTCCCCAGGATGGAATATAGGAGAATCAAGACTTCTTTTGTCCGCATGTCTCTTCATCCTAACTTGAGCCAACTCAAGGGCGGACTTGGTCTCCTGCCAGACCCTGGAGAACTCTCTAGACAGAAGATCAGCCGCTGGTACAGTAGAGACAGGAGGAACCGGAAGAGGAAGACCAGGATGTTGACCGTAGACGATAAAAAATGGAGATTTGTTAGTGGCTTCGCTGGGATGGTTATTGTAAGAAAACTCAGCCCATGGCAGTAAGTCAGACCAATCATTCTGATGAGAATTGGAAAAATGACAGAGATAAGTTACCAAGGTCTGATTAGTACGTTCCACCTGGCCATTGGACTGTGGATGGTGGGCTGAAGAAAAATCAAGCGAAATGTTCATAGATTTGCAGAGGGATCTCCAGAAGCGAGCGGTGAATTGAACACCTCGGTCAGAAACAATATGTAAAGGAAGACCATGAAGACGAAAAATATGGTGAACAAAAATCTTTGCCAATTCGGGAGCAGAAGGTAAACCTGGGAGAGCGATGAAATGAGCCATCTAGGAGAAACGGTCCATGACCACGAAGATGACGGTGGAACCAGAAGAATGAGGCAGATCAGTGATGAAATCCATAGATAAATGTTGCCACGGAGTGGAAGGTACTGGCAAAGGATGTAGAAGCCCAGAAGGTAGTTGCCTGGGAATCTTATTCTTGGCACAGGAAGGACAAGAGGCGACAAAACTTTGGACATCCTTAGACAACGTTGGCCACCAGTAAAAACGAGAGATCAAACGAAAGGTTTTTTTGAAACCAACATGTCCAGCCAGTTTGGAGGCGTGACCCCAAAGTAAGACACGTCTCCTGTTCCCTTCAGCGACAAAGGTCTTACCCGGAGGCAACGAAGTGAGAGAGACTGGAGCAACTGTGATGACTCTGGCAGGATCAATGATGTGTGCAGGCTCGTCCTCCAAATCCACCACCTGGAATGACCTAGACAGAGCGTCGGCTTTGGAGTTTTTATTTCCTGGCAAGAAACGAAGTTCGAAGTCAAACCTGGCGAAAAACAAGGCCCACCTGGCCTGCCGAGGATTAAGTCTTTGCGAAGAACGAATATACGCCAGATTCTTGTGATCGCTGTAGATTATAAAACGATGTAAAGCCCCTTCTAAGAGGTACCGCCACTCCTCTAATGCCAACTTGATTGCCAAAAGTTCTTTATCACTGATGGAATAATTTTTTTCTGAGGAGGAGAAGATCTTTGAGAAAAAACCACAGGGCACAAGACGACCAGAAGAGGATTTCTGCGAGAGCACAGCTCCAGCTCCAATTGCAGAAGCATCTACTTCAAGGATGAAGGGTTTATTGGCCACTGGACGATGAAGAATAGGAGCTGAGGCAAAGGCTTGCTTGATGGACTGGAAAGCCTCTTCGGCCTCAGACGACCACAGATGAGGATTGGCACCCTTCCGAATCATGGAGGAGATTGGAGCTGAAAGAGAGGAAAAGTGAGGTATAAACTGCCGATAGTAGTTAGCAAATCCAAGAAATCGCTGAATTGCTTTCACTCCAAGAGGACGCGGCCAGTTGAGCACGGCAGAAACTTTTCCCGGATCCATACACAAACCAGCGTCAGAAATGATGAAACCCAAGAATGGTAGAGATGACTGTTCGAAGACACATTTTTCCAGTTTTGCATACAGCCGATTCTCTCTCAAACGCTGAAGTACTTGCCGTACATCTCTTCTGTGAGTAGACAGATCTGGAGAGAACACAAGGATATCGTCCAAGTACACTACAACACAGGTGTAAAGTAGATCCCGAAAAACATCATTTACGAACTCCTGGAAGACTGCGGGTGCATTGCATAAACCGAATGGCATAACCAAATATTCATAATGATCATCTCTGGTATTAAACGCAGTCTTCCACTCGTCACCAGAACGGATACGGATCAAATTATAAGCTCCTCTGAGATCCAATTTGGTAAAGATTCGTGCTCCACGTAGACGATCAAAGAGTTCTGGTATGAGAGGAAGTGGGTACTTGTTTTTGATCGTGATGGTGTTGAGACCCCGGTAGTCTATACATGGGCGAAGAGAACCGTCCTTCTTTTTAACGAAGAAGAACCCAGCTCCTGCAGGTGAGGAAGACTTTCGAATGAAGCCTCTGGCCAGATTCTCGTGAATATATTCGGACATGGCTTGAGTCTCGGTAGGAGACAATGGGTAAATACGACCCCTAGGTGGAGTAGAACCAGGAACAAGGTCTATCGGGCAGTCATAAGAGCGGTGCGGCGGCAAAATCTCCGCTTCCTTCTTGTTAAAGACGTCCGAGAAAGCGCAATAGGCTGGAGGAATTCCCATGGATTCCGAAGCAGACCGAGAGGAGGACGCAGGCTTGACGGGAAGCAGGCACCTGTTCAGACAAGACTGTCCCCACCGTAGAACATCTCCAGTATGCCAGTCCAGTGTGGGTTCGTGATCTCTCAACCAAGGAAGACCCAAAAGGAAAGAATGAGACAAAGAAGGTAAAACATAAAAGGCCAGTTTCTCACGATGAAGAGCTCCAATCTGAAGTTTGACTTCCTCCGTAACCAAGTTGATGGTCTCCCGCAAAGGCTGACCATCGACGGAAGCTATTTGTCTAGGAGTCTCCAAGGGTCTAACAGGTATCCCAAGCCTGTTAACAACCTCGAGCTGAACAAAGTTCCCAGCCGCTCCTGAATCAACATAAGCCTCCAGAGAAAAGTGACGGGAACCTAAATGTAGAATAACAGACAAAACCAGAGGCGGAAAGGAATCATAACCACCTAGGAAGGCCTCTTACCTGTCCTAGGCGGATGCGTTTCCCGGCTTCTGAGGACAAGCGCGTAAGAGATGAGAGGCACTGCCGCAGTAAAAACAAAGACCTTGTGCGAGTCTCTCCTTGCGGCGTTGCTCAGAAGACTTAAGGCGATCGACCTGCATGGGTTCAGGGCAGCACGGTGGCGCAGTGGTTAGCACAGCAGCCTTGCAGCGCTGGGGTCCTGGGTTCTAATCCCACCCAGGACAACATCTGCAAAGAGTTTGTATGTTCTCTCCGTGTTTGCGTGGGTTTCCTCCGGGCACTCCGGTTTCCTCCCACATTCCAAAGACATACTGATAGGAATTCTAGATTGTGAGCCCCATCGGGGACAGTGATGATAATGTGTACAAACTGTAAAGCGCTGCGGAATATGTTAGCGCTATATAAAAATAAAGATTATTATTATTATTTATGAGAAGCCACCGGGGCTGCTTGAGAAAAAGAAGTCCCTCGAGCAACAGTGGTCTGGCGAAGAGGTCTCCTCTCTCTGGCAAGCTCACGAGTGCGCTCCTGAAAGCGCAGATCAATGCGTATGGCCAAGGAGATAAGATCATCCAAAGAGGTGGGAGTGTCCTGTCCCGCCAACTCATCCTTAATCCGTGAAGACAAACCACGCCAAAATGCTCCAACCAAAGCCTCATTATTCCACCCAAGGTCTGAGGACAGAGTCCGGAAACGGATGGCGTACTGGGCTACTGAGAGAGTACCCTGGTAAAGGTTAAAGAGGGACTCAGTGGTAGAGACCAGACGACCAGGTTCATCAAAAACCTTACGGAAGGTATCCAGGAACGGATTGAGTTGGGAGACCAAAGGATCATCACGCTCCCAGAGGGGATTAACCCACGCCAAAGCCTCACCCTCCAAATGGGATACTATAAAAGCAACCTCAGCTCGGTCAGTAGGATAAAGTAGCGGAGACAATTCAAAATGCAACTGGCATTGATTAAGAAAGCCGCGGCACGCTTTAGAATCCCCACCATACTGAGGAGGTCTAGCAAGTCGGGGCGAGGGTTGTGGCGCAGAGACAGGAGTGGAAACAGAGGCCACATTCTGGAGGGAGAGAAGCCGATCATTAATGGAGGCCATAAAATTCAAAATATGGGACCGAGTGTCCCGTTGTTGACCTAGCTCCTGCTGAAGGGCAACCAACTGCGGAGCAATACCAGGATCAGAAGGCTGTAAAGCCGCTAGGCGAGACTCCATATTCTTTCAAAATGACATGATCCTAGTCTGGTTTTCACGCAAAAAGAGTAACTCCTTTTGAGTGGCGGAGACTCCAGCAGGGTCCATGGCCTGATGTTACTGTGACGCTGTAAGAATCTGGCTGCACTCGGATGTCACCCGAGTGCAGTCCTATTAGAGCATGTAGATTCAAACAGTGAAAAAAGGAGAGTGGACCCACTGGACCGTGATGACGAACCCCTCTCGGACGAGCTGACCAGGTGGACCGCCCCCTATACAGGGAGAGTTAGGGGCAGGCCCGTGAGGGACTATCGCCACGGAAGCTGGAGGGTCGACTGAGTTCAGATGCGAACACAGCAGGCACAAAGGGAAAGAGGGAACAGAAAGGAACTACTGAGACAAGGGAGAAGATGGGAACGCTACGGAGGCACGGAGGCTGGTAGGACAATATGGAGACACCGAGGCTGACGGGAGCAAGTAAAAGATATAGGAGACGGGCAGGTACCGCAGAGGAAAAGGAACTGAAGGAACAAGGCAGGAACACAGGAAACAGGCAGGCACTGCAGAGGGCGGAGGAGACCAAAAGCCAGAGAGCTAGGAACGCACAGAGACCACAGGTGGCCAGAAGCACTTGTAAACACAAATGAACATCAGGCACAGAGAAGCAGCAGGAAGCAGTTTACATAGCAGCATGGGAGCTACTTCCGGGTTACAGTCCTCCAGGATGACGGAGAGGACAGGAAAGAGCACCAACAGAGGAATCAGATGTGCGCACGCGCAGAGCTGAATGCGATGCGCGCGCGCACCCGGCGAGCTGCAGTGGGGAGAGGCGGTGGCAGCAACGGCATGACAAGCTATATACGAGTTGGCGACTCTAGGTTCAGCACCTGTTCACACTGAGTCTATGTTTGGATGTGCAGGTCAGGTTTTTGAAATGTATTCTCTAGCCTTCTGATCGTGCACTCTGTCTCCTAGCCTACAGGTGTTTTAATTACAGCAGGTCCAATACCCCTCCACAGAGAGAGAGAATTCTAGTCTAGGAAGAGGTTTTCACATGTACCCATTCAGATGGAGACGTTTATTCTCAGCGAGGTAAGGCAAGCGTAGGACCTGGTATAAGAGAGATGCCGTAAAGGGGCTACCAGGTACACATAAAATTGGCCATTTTTATGCGCTAAACGCTCTCATTTTTCATATTTCTAGTGCAGGAATGCAGTTCAAATTTCGTATTTCAAGTTTGTATGTTCTAGCGCTGCAGTGTGCTGCCTTATTTACTTAACTATATACGAGTTGGCGACTCTAGGTTCAGCACCTGTTCACACTGAGTCTATGTTTGGATGTGCAGGTCAGGTTTTTGAAATGTATTCTCTAGCCTTCTGATCGTGCACTCCGTCTCCTAGCCTACAGGTGTTTTAATTACAGCAGGTCCAATACCCCTCCACAGAGAGAGAGAATTCTAGTCTAGGAAGAGGTTTTCACATGTACCCATTCAGATGGAGACGTTTATTCTCAGCGAGGTAAGGCAAGCGTAGGACCTGGTATAAGAGAGATGCCGTAAAGGGGCTACCAGGTACACATAAAATTGGCCATTTTTATGCGCTAAACGCTCTCATTTTTCATATTTCTAGTGCAGTAATGCAGTTCAAAATTCGTATTTCAAGTTTGTATATTCTAGCGCTGCAGTGTGCTGATTTTCCCTGCAGTCTCACCCACCTATAAAGGGATATATAAATCCAACAGAAGTTTGAGTTCACCTTGTAACTGGTTTTACAGTAACAAATACCGTTAGTTTGGTTACGTTTTTCAAACAATGAGGAAGTCTGGTGGAAGAGGTCGTGGCCGTGGGCGGTCTTTGCCAGCTGGTAATGATGGTAGTGGTGGTGGAGCATCAGGTGGTCGTGGGAAAAGCAATATAGCACCTAAGTCTCGAGTTGTTGAGCCAGGTTCGTCATCTGGCTACACAAGGCCTCGAACGCTCCCTTTTCTGGGAGTAGGAAAACCGCTTTTAAAGCCAGAGCAGCAAGAACAAGTTTTGGCTTTCCTTGCTGACTCAGCCTCTCGCTCTTTCGCCTCCTCTTCTGAAACTGCTAAATGTAAAAGCAGCGCATCGTTAGTGGATGTTCATGGTCAGGAACAAGTCGCTTCCTTGTCTTTTTCACCAAGAACAACAGAGAAGGATGCGTCAGGCGACACAACGGGTTGCTCCATGGAGCTCTTTACACATACCGTTCCTGGGTTAGAAAGTGAAACAGTTAACAGGCCATGCCCATTACAAGTTGAATCGGACATGGAGTGCACAGATGCACAGCCACAGCCAGATTACTATGCTGTTCCTTTGACTCAGACCAGAACATTGCCCTCGCAGTGTACTGATCCAGAATCAGACCCTGATGAGACTATGGTGCCCCGTCACGAATGCTATACCACCGCCTTACACGGTGACACAGACGAAGTTGCACACGACATAGAAGAGGAGGTCATAGATGACCCAGTTGTTGACCCCGATTGGCAGCCATTGGGGGAACAGGGTGCAGGCAGCAGTAGCTCTGAAGCGGAGGAGGAGGAGCCGCAGCAGGCATCAACATCGCAACAGGTTCCATCTGCCAGGCCCGTATCTGGCCAAAAACGCGTGGCAAAACCAGTTGTAGGACAGCGTGGCCATCCGTTTAAAGAAGCTCAGTCTGCAATGCCTGAAAAGGTATCCGATAGTAGAAGGAGTGCAGTCTGGCATTTTTTTAAACAACATCCAAATGATCAGTGCAAAGTCATCTGTCAAAAATGTTCAACTACCTTAAGCAGAAGTCAGAATCTTAAAAGTCTAAATACAAGTTGCATGCGTAGACATTTAACCACCATGCATTTGCAAGCCTGGACTAACTACCAAACGTCCTTTAAGGTTGTAGCACCCTCGGCCAATGAAGCTAGTCAGCAACACTACATCCCTTCCCTCAATGTAAGCCCACCATTTACCACACCACCTTCAGTAAATGTGCAGGTTTCGTCGCCAGGCCAAAGCAGCCAGGGAATCACCAGGTTCGTGGTAGGAAACACTGCATGTAGGGCACCAGCAAGAACACCATCTCCAACCTTCTCTCAGTCTGCCATGTCCACCGGCACCCCCGCTAGTTCCACCATCTGCAGCTCTCCAGTCCAGCTCACCCTACATGAGACTCTCGTTAGGAAAAGGAAGTACTCATCCTCGCATCCGCGTACACAGGGTTTGAATGCCCACATTGCTAGACTAATCTCATTAGAGATGATGCCCTACCGGTTAGTTGAAAGCGAAGCTTTCAAAGCCCTGATGGACTACGCTGTACCACGCTACGAGCTACCCAGTCGACACTTCTTTTCGAGAAAAGCCATCCCAGCCCTCCACCAGCATGTAAAAGACCGCATCGTCCATTCACTCAGGCAATCTGTGAGTACAAAGGTGCACCTGACAACAGATGCATGGACCAGTAGGCATGGCCAGGGACGTTACGTGTCCATCACGGCACACTGGGTTAATGTGGTGGATGCAGGGTCCACAGGGGACAGCAATATTGGGACAGTTCTGCCTAGCCCACGGTCTAGGAAACAGTTGGCTGTAGGCGTTTGCCCCCCCTCCTCCTCGTCCTCCAGCAGAAGCGAGAGCTCGTCCACAGACCGCAGTCGCACGACCACTCCATCCGCAGCTGCCACTGTTGCACACGAGGTGTCCCATTATGGGACAGCTAGTGTCAAGCGTCAGCAGGATGTATTGGCAATGAAGTGTTTGGGCGACAACAGACACACCGCAGAAGTTCTGTCCGAGTTCTTGCAGAAAGAAACTCATTCATGTCTGGGCACTGTACATCTTGAGGCAGGCAAGGTAGTGAGTGATAACGGAAGGAATTTTATGGCTGCCATAGCCCTTTCACAACTGAAACACATTCCTTGCCTGGCTCACACCTTTAACCTGGTGGTGCAGTGCTTCCTGAAAAGTTTTTCGGGGTTACCCGACCTGCTCCTCAAAGTGCGCAGACTTTGCGCGCATATCCGCCGTTCGCCCGTACACTCCAGCCGTATGCAGAACCATCAGCGGTCTTTGAACCTTCCCCAGCATCGCCTAATCATCGACGTTGCAACAAGGTGGAACTCCACACTGCACATGCTTCAGAGACTGTGCGAACAGAGGCGTGCTGTTATGTATTTGTGGGAGGATACAGATACATGGGCAGGCAGTTGGATGGCAGACATGGAGTTGTCAGGTGTGCAGTGGTCGAAGGTACAAGACCTGTGTCAAGTCCTTCAGTGTTTTGAGGAATGCACACGGCTGGTTAGTGCAGACAACGCCATAATAAGCATGAGCATCCCCCTAATGCGTCTGCTGATGCAAAGTTCGATGCACATAAAGGAGCAGGTGTCTGCAGCCGAGGAAGAGGAAAGCCTTGATGACAGTCAGCCAGTGTCTGGTCAGGGCAGTCTACAGGACGAGATAGCGGGCGAAGAGGAGGAGGATGAGGAGGATGATGGGGATGAGTATTTTTTGAATGAGGAAGCTTCTCAGGGACCAATAGAAACTGTTGGCGTTGCAAGGCCGGGTTCAGGTTTTTTGAGGGAGACAAGTGACGTAGATTTGCCTGAAACTGCCCCTCAACCCAGCACAACCGCAGATTTTACAACTGGAACTTTGGCCCACATGGCAGATTATGCCTTACGTATCCTCAAAAGGGACCCACGCATTATTAAAATGATGACCGATGACGATTACTGGTTGGCCTGCCTCCTTGATCCTCGCTATAAAGGCAAATTGCAAAATATCATGCCACATGAGAACCTCGAACAAATATTAGCAACCAAACAAGCAACTCTTGTAGACCGTTTGATTCAGGCATTCCCAGCACGCAGCGCCGGTGATGGTTCTCACACGAGGTGCAGGGGGCAACAGGGCAGAGGTGTTAGAGGTGCACAAATCAGAAGTGGCGTTGGACAGAGGGGTTTTCTGACCAGGTTGTGGAGTGATTTCGCAATGACCGCAGACAGGACAGGTACTGCAGCATCAATTCAAAGTGACAGGAGACAACATTTGTCCAGTATGGTTACTAACTATTTTTCATCCCTTATCGATGTTCTCCCTCAACCGTCATTCCCATTTGATTACTGGGCATCCAAAATAGACACCTGGCCTGAATTGGCAGAATATGCATTGCAGGAGCTTGCTTGCCCAGAAGCTAGTGTGCAATCAGAAAGAGTATTCAGTGCTGCTGGTTCAATATTGACCGAAAAAAGGACTTGTCTGGCTACCCAAAATGTTGATGATCTAACCTTCATTAAAATGAACCACTCATGGATTTCAAATTATTTTGCCCCACCTTTCCCGGCTGACACCTAGCTTTCCTATAAAAAGGTCTTGCTTGTGGACTGGTCTTAAGGTACCGTCACACTTAGCGACGCTGCAGCGATACCGACAACGATCCGGATCGCTGCAGCGTCGCTGTTTGGTCGCTGGAGAGCTGTCACACAGACCGCTCTCCAGCGACCAACGATGCCGGTAACCAGGGTAAACATCGGGTAACTAAGCGCAGGGCCGCGCTTATTAACCCGATGTTTACCCTGGTTACCATCCTAAAAGTAAAAAAAAAAAACACTACATACTTACCTACCGCTGTCTGTCCTCCAGCGCTGTGCTCTGCACTCTCTGTACTGTCTGTGTGAGCACAGCGGCCAAAAAGCAGAGCGGTGACGTCACCGCTCTGCTTTCCGGCTGACCGACACTCACAGCCAGTACAGGAGGAGTGCAGAGCACAGCGCTGGAGGACAGACAGCGGTAGGTAAGTATGTAGTGTTTGTTTTTTTTACTTTTAGGATGGTAACCAGGGTAAACATTGGGTTACTAAGCGCGGCCCTGCGCTTAGTTACCCGATGTTTACCCTGGTTACCAGTGAAGACATCGCTGAATCGGTGTCACACACGCCGATTCAGCGATGTCTGCGGGGAGTCCAGCGACCAAATAAAGTTCTGGACTTTCTTCCCCGACTAGCGACAGCACAGCAGGGGCCTGATCGCTGCTGCCTGTCACACTGAACGATATCGCTAGCGAGGACGCTGCAACGTCACGGATCGCTAGCGATATCGTCTAGTGTGACGGTACCTTTACTGACTGTTCCAATCTCTTAATCTGCAGCAACTGTTTGTCCAGCATACGACATGTTTACACCTCCCTAAATGCGCTAACTCCCCCCCCACGGGGCCATGGTCTCGCCACTTAGCGCAAGCACCCGTTAGAGTGCCGTTTGTCTGAAGAGGTGGGTGTGCCCGCTTTTGGCCGACGGCACTGCCACTGGGTCCCTCATAGTACAATAAAGTGTCTCTGGCGGTGGTGGCGCACAACCAACGTCAGACACACCGTTGTAACATGAAGGGCCCTGGGCCTGTACCGCCGGCCACAAGAGAATTCCCCCCCCCAGCTCAAACAGTGCTCTACCACTTGCAAAATTATCTCTCACAGCTCCACCAATGTTTAGTCTATGCGCTGACATCCTTTAATGCCTGGCACTGACAATACCAATTTGTTGACATGTATGATGCCAGTTAAAATAGTCAGGGTCAGTGTCCTATATTGACACCAGTAAATACTTTGCGCCAAATTACTATGTCTGAAACTCAGCAGAGGAGCCCACCCCTGTACCTAAGTATGCCACCCTTTTGTTTTTTGGTTTAGTTGTTTTGAGAGACATTAACATCTATTTATTTTGGGGGAGTACTAACTGTGTGAGACACTCCTTCCAATCGTCCTCCGCTGAACAAACCAATGCTGCCTGTGTACCCCTGCAAGATAATTCGAACTGCATTGAGCCTAATTTTTTTTATTGTAGGCCTACTAAGTCTGTCTCCGGTCCCTCCTTCCATTTGTCCTCCGCTGAGCACACCAATGCCGACCGTGTACCCATGTACCTTTTATTCAACCTGCAGTGAGCCAACTTTGTGGTGTAAGGCCTACTAGCAGTGTTTGTCTGCACCACTTAATACAGCTGTTCTCCTCTATTAAAAAAAAAAAAAAAAAAAGGCTGGTTTTCAGCCTGTCAGAATTATAAAACTGCATTGGGGCCACAAGTTTCGTTGTGGTCTACAAACTGATTCTTCCGCTCCAAGATGTTCTCCTGGTTGCCTTTCCTGAGCTTCAATCTTCAGGCTCTTGTTAAATAGTTTTTTAATCAAACAACTGCAGAGGGGCTACTAGTTGGGTTGGGGCCTACTACCAGTGTCTGCCGCACCAAGGTGTTCTTCTGGTTGCCTTTCCTGAGCTTCAATCTTCAGGCTCTTGTTAAATAGTTTTTTAATCGAACAACTGCAGTGGGGCTACTAGTTGGGTTGGGGCCTACTACCAGTGTCTGCCGCTCCAAGGTGTTCTCCAGGTTGCCTTTACTGAGCTTCAATCTTCAGGCTCTCATTAAATAGTTTTTTAAGCGAATAACTGCAGTGGGGCTACTAGTTGGGATGGGGCTTACTACCAGTGTATGCCGCTCCAAGGTGTTCTCCAGGTTGCCTTTCCTGAGCTTCAATCTTCAGGCTCTTGTTAAATAGTTTTTTAATGGAACAACTGCAGTGGGGCTACTAGTTGGGTTGGGGCCTACTACCAGTGTCTGCCGCTCCAAGGTGTTCTCCAGGTTGCCCTTCCTGAGCTTCAATCTTCAGGCTCTCGTTAAATAGTTTTTTAATGGAACAACTGCAGTGGGGCTACTTGTTGGGTTGGGGCCTACTACCAGTGTCTGCCGCTCCAAGGTGTTCTCCAGGTTGCCTTTCCTGAGCTTCAATCTTCAGGCTCTCATTAAATAGTTTTTTAAGCGAATAACTGTAGTGGGGCTACTAGTTGGGTTGGGGCCTACTACCAGTGTCTGCCGCTCCAAGGTGTTCTCCAGGTTGCCTTTCCTGAGCTTCAATCTTCAGGCTCTTGTTAAATAGTTTTTTAATCAAACAACTGCAGTGGGGCTACTAGTTTGGTTGGGGCCTACTAATGGTGTCTGCCGCTCCAAGGTGTTCTCCAGGTTGCCTTTCCTGAGCTTCAATCTTCAGGCTCTCGCTAAATAGTTTTTTAATCGAACAACTGCAGTGGGGCTACTAGTTTGGTTGGGGCCTACTAACGGTGTATGCCGCTCCAAGGTGTTCTCCAGGTTGCCTTTCCTGAGCTTCAATCTTCAGGCTCTTGTTAGTTTTTTAATCAAACAACTGCAGTGGGGCTACTAGTTTGGTTGGGGCCTACTAACGGTGTCTGCCGCTCCAAGGTGTTCTCCAGGTTGCCTTTCCTGAGCTTCAATCTTCAGGCTCTTGTTAAATAGTTGTTAAATGGAACAACTGCATTTGGCCTACTAGTTGGGTTGGGGCCTACTAACGGTGTATGCCGCACCAAGGTGTTCTCCAGGTTGCCTTTCCTGAGCTTCAATCTTCAGGCTCTTGTTAAATAGTTTTTTAATCGAACAACTGCAGTGGGGCTACTAGTTGGGTTGGGGCCTACTAACGGTGTATGCCACTCCAAGGTGTTCTCCAGGTTGCCTTTCCTGAGCTTCAATCTGCAGGCTCTTGTTAAATAGTTTTTTAATCGAACAACTGCAGTGGGGTTACTAGTTGGGTTGGGGCCTACTACCAGTGTATGCCGCTCCAAGGTGTTCTCCTGGTTGCCTTTCCTGAGCTTCAATCTTCAGGCTCTTGTTAAATAGTTTTTTAATGGAACAACTGCAGTGGGGCTACTAGTTGGGTTGGGGCCTACTACCAGTGTATGCTGCTCCAAGGTGTTCTCCTGGTTGCCTTTCCTGAGCTTCAATCTTCAGGCTCTCGCAGTTTTTTAATCTAACAACTACAGTGGGGCTACTAGTTGGGTTGGGGCCTACTACCAGTGTATGCTGCTCCAAGGTGTTCTCCTGGTTGCCTTTCCTGAGCTTCAATCTTCAGGCTCAATAGTTGTTGAAACAACACTGCATTAGGCCTACAAGTTGGGTCTGGGTTCTACAAACGGTGTCTTCCGCTCCAAGGTGTTTTCCAGGTTGCCTTTCCCTAGCCTCTATCTTCAGGCTCTCATTAAATTGTTTTTAATATAACACTGCATTTTGGCCTACTTGTTTTGTTGGCCCTACCAACGGTGTCTGCCGCTCCTTGCTGTTCTCCTCCACTGAACAAAGCTGTGCCGCCTGTTTACTACTGTTGCCAATTTTGAACTGCATTTAGACTACTTACTGATTTGGGCCTACTCTCTGTGTCAGCCTCTCATTACAGTTGTCCTCCACTGAAATGCCCCCTGGTTAGTCCTGTTACCAATTTTGAACTGCATTTAGCCCACTTTATTCTTTGGGCCTATATCTTTGTTTCCTCCTCATCCTGCCCATTGCTCAGCCAGTGATAGATGAGTCTGCTGGTACATTGACCCAGAACGCTACATTCCCCATGCACCCTACACAGCAAGAATGTGACCCTGCTGAAAGTCAGGTTCCCCTTCCCGCATACCATAACACCTTACACGGGGACAAAGAGGAAGGTGCAGATGAAAGTGCAGGTTCCTTCATCAGGTGGGGGGGAATACTCGTTGGTGACGTCACTGGCACAGGGCCCCTCATAATACGCAAAAAGTGTCGCTGCCGGTGGGAGGCGCCCCCGCCGTGCAAACACACCGCCGTAATTTGAGGGGCCCTGTGCCAATGCCAATGCCAACGAGTGGGCCCCCCCTGCTTGCTCAGGATCACAGCACTTGCAAAGTTGAAATATTTACCTCTCCCTGCTCCACTGCCCTGAGTTGGTCCAGATTACCTGGGCCCACTAAATACTTGAACCAGCCCTACCCCCCACTTTAGCCTAATGACCCCCAATTTCCAATGCCTAACTATTATTATAAGGTAAATTAAGATTGACAAGCTTCAGTAACAAGAATGGATGTTTTTGCCATTAAAATGGGCACTGTAGGTGTTTTCCTGTCCTCCACTCACTGCCGACTATGCTTCCCCATTGACTTGCATTGGGTTTCGTGTTTCGGTCGATCCCCGACTTCTCGCGATAATCGGCCGATTCCACTCGACTCGACTTTTGAGATAGTCGGGTTCCGCGAAACCCGACTCGACCCTAAAAAACTAAAAGTCGCTCAACCCTAGTGGGTGTTTGTTGTGGCCCACTTTCAGCTTGTATACGGCCTCGTCCTCTGCATGCACCATCAGCATCACATCCTCTTCCCCATCGCTTGCCACGCGCCTTGCCCATTTTAAATGGACTACAATATTTTCCACATTCACTACAAATGGCTGAATTTGGAGCAAACTTATATGTGACCGTGTGCGGGAAAACCACAGTTTACAATATCTGCCCTGTAGGTAACAATTTTTTTTTACCAAACTGGTGTCAATAACTAGGGTAACACACAGCAAAAACAGTTCAATGGAGGCCTCAAATGCCACAATTTGTAGCCCACAGATAGATGAGGCGTGTCACAGAGATACCACACTGTAAAATATGTGGCCTGCATTTTTTTTTTTTCGGCCAGGAAAATTGTGTCAATAAGTAGGGAATGGCACAAAAATAAAAATTCTATGGAGCCCTGAAATGGCACAATTTTGAGCGCAATGATATGCGATCCGTGTTGGTGTACAAATCTCAGTTTACAATAGCTGCCCTGTTGCTAAATATTTTTTGGGCAGCAAAATGGTGTCAAGCAATTGGATAAGACACTCCAAAAAACAGAACCACAAAAAACGGCAGAATTTTCTGCGCACTCAGATGTGATCGCTGGGACGGGCAAACCCGTGTAAAATAGCCAGATTTTTACGCTGAACTATGAAAAGGATCTGGCTGTAGTCTGCAGTGTCAACAAGCAAATGGAGAAAAAAAAGGGCTCTGGAATAAAATAATCAGGATTAGGGCTTGTTTTCACTTGCGAGGAACACATCCGTGTCTCGCATGTGGAAACGAAGCTCTGGTGCCGGCACTCTGGAGCGGAGCGTGCGGCTCCATGTGTTCCTCGCAAGTGAAAACAAGCCCTTAAGATGCAAAAAAAATATTCCTGGCCACTGACACCTGGGGCTATGTATATATGTAATAGGCAGCAGCAGACAGTAATGGAATGGACCCTCTTGATGTATGCAGTGATAACTATATACCAACATACAGCGCCTGCAGGCCTTGTACTGATATGTATAGAGCCACATACACTCCCCTGCCTACCTAGGACTGCAATCTATATACTCCGTAATTAGTCCTTAGAAGGACTGTTGGTTAAGCTGGATTTGTGGATTCTATGATGGTAGACCCTCACTAACTGAAACCCCCCCACATCTGACCCTATCTCGTCAGAAGCTCTCCCTACACTGTCTGAATCCGGAGCTGAATGTGACGAGCAGGGCGAGGCCAGGTCTCTTATAGACCTGAGGATGCTGTGCGGCCAGCCAATCACTGTAATGCCACAACCAACATGGCTACGGCATTACAGTGTGTGGCAGACAATCCCTGCATGTTTATTGGCTCTCTAAAGAGCGCCAAACATGCAGGGCGGGGACCCGAACTCCCACTTAGCAAACCCGGAAATACTCGGTGTTCTGTCTTCCTCCACGTAGGATGCTGTGTGGATTCCAACATACGGCTAAACCTTCATCCGCATCCCAGTAAACAGACTGTGTTGATGCTTAAGTCTTATTTATTAGGGTGATGATAACCAAAACTATAACGTTGAACAACAATGGTGGACAGTATTCATAGTAGATGATCGAATAGTGAATGATGTTGATGTACAAGGAGGATGTTCATTGAATAATCATAGTGGATGACTGATCATAGTGGATGACTGATCATAGTGGATATAAAGGCACAGATGATTGGCCTCGGGGAGACCAAAAGATCCAACACCGCGGAGACACCATCACGTGTTTCTCAACGCAGTGACTCCAGAACACTGCCCCCATCCCTTATGGGAAATATGCAAATGCAAGTAAAGAAGCTGCGGAGACACCATCACGTGTTTCTCGACGCAAGCAGTGAATAGCCAGGCCTTTCCCCGGGAAGGAACAACCACGGGAAGGGCAGCATCCTATGAAGGAAAGCCACCTATGCCAAGCATGGTATCCATCCACAGACAGCTGTTTCGGGGTTTTTGCCCCTCATCAGTGTGGAGTAGGAATCTGGCTATTAGGAGCAGTGCCTAGTAAAAAGGCTATAAAGGCACAGATGATTGGCCTCGGGGAGACCAAAACATCCAACACCGCGGAGACACCATCACGTGTTTCTCAACGCAGTGATTCCAGAACACTGCCCCCATCCCTTATGGGAAATATGCAAATGCAAGTGAAGAAGCTGCGGAGACACCATCACGTGTTTCTCGACGCAAGCAGTGAATAGCCAGGCCTTTCCCCGGGAAGGAACAACCACGGGAAGGGCAGCATCCTATGAAGGAAAGCCACCTATGCCAAGCATGGTATCCATCCACAGACAGCTGTTTCGGGGTTTTTGCCCCTCATCAGTGTGGAGTAGGAATCTGGCTATTAGGAGCAGTGCCTAGTAAAAAGGCTATAAAGGCACAGATGATTGGCCTTGGGGAGACCAAAACATCCAACACCGCGGAGACACCATCACGTATTTCTCAACGCAGTGATTCCAGAACACTGCCCCCATCCCTTATGGGAAATATGCAAATGCAAGTAAAAAAGCTGCGGAGACACCATCACGTGTTTCTCGACGCAAGCAGTGAATAGCCAGGCCTTTCCCCGGGAAGGAACAACCACGGGAAGGGCAGCATCCTATGAAGGAAAGCCACCTATGCCAAGCATGGTATCCATCCACAGACAGCTGTTTCGGGGTTTTTGCCCCTCATCAGTGTGGAGTAGGAATCTGGCTATTAGGAGCAGTGCCTAGTAAAAAGGCTATAAAGGCACAGATGATTGGCCTCGGGGAGACCAAAACATCCAACACCGCGGAGACACCATCACGTGTTTCTCAACGCAGTGATTCCAGAACACTGCCCCCATCCCTTATGGGAAATATGCAAATGCCACAGTACCAGAAGAACCTCAAGTAGTTTCTGTGTTCCTCTTTGACGAGAAAACAGTGGAACATCTGTTGTATGTCAGCAATAAATGCCACTGAATCTCTACGGAAACAGAGTAATACTTCCAGAAGTCTGTTGTTGAGGTCTGGGCCCGACAGTAAGACATCATTCAATGACACGTCTTCGCATTTGGCACTTGAGTCGAATACCACTCTAATTTGACCGGGCTTCTTAGGATGGTACACTCCGAAGATAGGCAGGTACCAGCACTCCTCTCCGTGTCAAAGTGCAGGTGCAATCTCTGCGTGGTTGTTCTGGAATATCTTTCCCATGAAGGTAAAGAAATGTTCCTTCATCTCAGGTGACTTCTGAAGCTTGTGTCTTAGGGAGATGAATCTGCTGTAGACCAATTCCTTGTTGTTGGGTAGGCGTCTCCTCTGAGGTCGAAATGGTAGAGGTGCGACCCAACTATTCGACGTATCCTTGACTATTCGTTCGTCCATGATGTCCAGGAATATCTTGTCTTCTATAGACATCGCTACCTTGTTGTCTTCCTTCGTCCTGTGGAAGACTGTACATCCTATGTGGTCTTGTTCACCTTCACAGACGTGGTCTTCGTTGATAGGAACTGAGAAAGGGCAAGGTAGGGGAGTGCTGCTCAGTAGTTCCTTTACCAGCAGACTATTGTGACACGGCTGGAAGAGAGATGGACGTCCATTTTCTAGTGTGCTGGTAAGCATACTGTTGACTGAGACCGGCTTGTGTGCTCCTCCTAGACAGACATCTCCTACAATGACCCATCCAAGGTCTTGCCTGTGCGCGTATGGAGCATTCCGGGAGCCGTTGATATATTCTCTAGTCTTGTGGACTCGTAGTATATCTCTTCACAGAAGTAAAGCTATTGGCGCTTCTGGTTCCAATTCAGGTATCAGGTGGGCTATACGCTTCAGGTGGGGGTGATACGTTGCCACCTCTGGTGAAGGTATCTCAGACCTGTTGTCAGGAATCTGGTTGCACTCCAGGATGGTCGGTAGTGACAGACAGGTCTGGCCATCCATGGACTCCACTTTGTATCCGGTTGCTTTCCTCCCCGCCGTCTCGACGGTACCTGAACATGTCCTAAGGGAGTAGGGAGAACCGGGGCCTACAATGTTGAAGTTGTCAAAGAAGATGGACCTGGCTAAAGACCTATTACTTTGGTCATCTAGGATTGCATATACCTTGAGCGCTTTGTCTCTGTGGCCTGTTGGATAGACTCGGACAAGGCAGATTTTTGAGCAGGATCTTCCTCCCTTGAGTCCCTTACAGATCTCCGTACATTGAGAGGTGACCGCAGGGGTGTCTTCGTCGGTGTTCTTCTGTTTCTCATCGTGCTCCTCTGCTTGTGACAACACTCCTGGAGGTGATCCAGGATGCAAGGCTGTATTGTGATCCATGCTGCTGCATTCTGCACATTTCACGCTAGCTCCACAGTTCCTGGCGAAGTGAGAGGTTGTAGCACAGCATTTGAAGCAGATGTTGTTTTCCTTGAGGAAACCTTTGCGATCCTCTAAAGTCTTCTCCCTGAAGGCTCTGCACTTTAGTAGAGGATGTGGTTTCCTGTGTAGAGGACACTGCTTACTGACATCCTGAGGTTTCCTCTCTTCCGTAGGGGGCTTAGTTGTCTTGTGTGGAGGACCTGTAGAATCAATATCAGTTTTATGGACTGCCACGGGTGTCTTACTGGGTTTGACACCAGGGGTAGTGGAACATGACAGAGTGACATCAAAACTAGGGTCATTTCTGATCTTGGCTTGCTGGGTGACGAACTCAACAAATACAGTAAAAGGAGGGAATGGTACGTTATGAATTTGTTTATACCGTGAACCATGTATAATCCACCTTTCTTGAAGATTGTAAGGAAGTTTTTGTACTATTGGATTGACACCCCTAGCAGTGTCTAAGAATGCCAATCCAGCCAAGTGACCTTCCTTCTGGGCGACCTGTAACTCTATCAATAAAACACTCAATTCTCGAAGTCTTTGATAACCCTTGGGCCCTATCTTAGGGAAATCATCAATTCTTTTGAATAAAGCATTCTCTATTACTTCTACGGACCCATAGCATTCATCAAGTCTTTCCCACACTTTACGTAAACCTATGTGTGGGTATTCTATGTTAATGTCTCTTAATCTTTTAGCATGCTCGACCGATTCGGTTCCAAGCCACTTTACCAGGAGATCTAACTCCTCACTACTAGAAAGGTCCAGTCCCTGAATGGCGTTCTGGAACGAAGCTCGCCACGACCTGTAGTTTTCGGCTTTGTCAGTGAACTTTACAAGTCCTTTTGTTACCAGTTCTCGGCGGGCAAAGAACTTTGCCAAGTCTATGGTGGCTTGATCAGTGTTGGTACGAGCCGGTATGTTGTAGCCATGTCTAGTGTGTGGTGCATCACCATACCTGTGAGATGCTCTTGGCTTCGGACAGTCTGCATAGTACCTTTCTGGTGAAGAAGATGTCTCTTTAAGGTGAGGTGGGAGCTGTACCTTCTTCTCAGTGGAATGGTAGCTGTGGTCGACTCCTCTTTGTTGGACGTCTTCTTGTTTGTAGTAGTGAAGTTCGGGGTTGGATCGATGATAATCGGCGTAGGCTGATCGTTGTAGTCTATCTAGGGTGTTGTCCATGCTGGAGTGTCGATGAACGTACTCTGCGACGCGCTGAGCTGGATCTTGCTGCTCTAGATCTGTTCCAAGAACGTTGCTGCGTCCCTCATAATCAGGATCCTTCATGGCTTCCAAGTACTCTGCCTTAGCTATTGCAGCTGCTGCCTCTTTGTCTACCATAAGTCTTTCTAGAGACACTTGCAGGCGCGCACCTTCTGCTTCTTGCTCTGCCCGCAAACGTGCGGTTTCAGCCTGCAAACGTGAATTTTCTGCTTCATGCTCTGCCCGCAAACGTGCATTTTCTGCTTCATGCTCTGCCCGCAAACGTGCATTTTCTGATTCATGCTCTGCTTGTCTCAGCTTTAGATGCATTTCTTTCTCGGCGAAGAAAGACCTCGCTTTGGCTGCTTCAGCTTCAGCACGAGCGACAGCAGCCAGCTCTGCTAATGATGACCTGCTAGAGCTTGCTCGTGACCTCGTCTTGAGTGAGGATGTGCTGTTTCGAGACATTGTGCGCTTAGCTGCGTACTGCTGAGTGTTTTGGCGGGAAACTGAGTCTATGTGCGGTGAGCTTCCGCGTGGCGGGAATGATGTAGCTTCTCTTGGCGGGCTGCAGTATAGTCCTGCGGCTGTATGGCGGCTGCTGTGATACCCGAATGCGGAGCAGTGTGGGTGTTAGCGGTTCCGTACAGTCTGATCAACTACAGCCTGCGACCGGCTATCAGTTTCACTGAAGGCAGCTAATCTGTTCTTACTTTACAATCACCGCCTGCGACTGGCGGTCTCGTTTTTTCACTGTTCTGTCTTCCTCCACGTAGGATGCTGTGTGGATTCCAACATACGGCTAAACCTTCATCCACATCCCAGTAAACAGACTGTGTTGATGCTTAAGTCTTATTTATTAGGGTGATGATAACCAAAATTATAACGTTGAACAACAATGGTGGACAGTATTCATAGTAGATGATCGAATAGTGAATGATGTTGATGTACAAGGTGGATGTTCAGTGAATAATCATAGTGGATGACTGATCATAGTGGATGACTGATCATAGTGGATGACTGGTGAAAAACTGTAAAGAATAACAGCATTTCAGTATATGCACATACAGGGTGCAATCACAAAAAGAACTGGGACATTACAGCAAGAATTATACAGAGTGCATTACACAGTAATTCTGCAGCACTGCCCTATTCTATATAAAGATGCATCTATCTACATGCTGAGTACACCTGAACCTAACTGCAAGCTGCAAAGCACATATCTGCCTAACTATATCTGACTATAGGAGCTGCATAAGGCTTAAATACTAACACAAAACATAAGATGCATTAAACCTTTATAAACGTACCGAGATCCGTTAGGACAGGGGTAAGGAAGTAAGCGAGACAGGAGCACGTGTGCCTTTGTTCAGATCTGAGGAAAAATGGCTACTGAAGCTTGTCTTCACAAGAAGAATGTGGGCGGAACTAACCCATAAGACATTGCTCTTAGGAGGGAAAGGTTGGTAAACAACATGAAAAGTAGGCAACTGATGACCTCCAGTGGCCACAACTTGAATAACATGATAATTAACTTTCTGCACATTAAGATGGGCAGAACACTCGGTGCTCGCCGAGTACAGCGATGCTGGGCCAGTAACGACCATTACCGAGTATGCTCGCTCATCACTAGTGTAGTTCGTTCCCCCAGTTTTTTCGTTGTCTCTGGCATCCAGAGTGCTCCTCCAATGGATCCTCCATTCTGTAGCCTGAGTGAACAGTAGGGGCTGACTGGCCCAAGTGGCAAAGAGGCAAATGCCCCCCGGGCCACTCCTCCAGCAGCTGTTCAGGGCCGGCTGCCTGGTGGTGGCAACAGCCACACAGCAAATTGTGCACAGCCATGTCCGCTGTACTGTGACGTGGCCGGCAGCAGACACAGCCGCATCACAGTTAGCGCACACGTCTGCGCTGGGGCCGGGAGCTATGCTTGGCTGTCACCTTGACTGCTGCACAGCTTCTGCTCCCTTCATGTTCTCTATACTTCCAGGTCAGGTGTCGGGCATGCGCGATGGCATCCTCATGCACGCGCCGACATGTCACGAATGCTAGAAGCAGAGAGGTGCTGCAGGGGAGCGACTGGTGAGGTAAGTATGACAAACTTGTTTGTTTTCTTTATAAAATAAATTTAATGGTGGGTAACTGCAAGTGATTAAGTGGGGGGGTGTAAGGAGACTGCACATGATGGAATTTTGGGGTTAAAGGAGACTGCACATGATGGAGTGAGGGCGTAAGTGAGGCTGCACATGATGAAGGGGGAGTGAGGCTGGACATGATGGAGTTTAGTGGATAAAGGAGACTGCACATGATGAAGTGGGGGGAGTGGGGCTGTACATTGTGGAATGGGGTTCCATATGATGATGTGGGGGTACGGGGGATTGCACATGATGAAGGGAGAGTGGGGCTGCACATGAAGTGGGGGGTAAGGGGGACTGCATATGATGAAGTGGGAGGGAGTAAGGGGGACTGCACATGATGAAATGGGGGAGTGGGGCTGCATATGATGAAGTGGGATATAAGGGGGACTGCACATGATGATGTGGGGGGAGTAAAAGGGACTGCACATGATGAAATGGGGGAGTGGGGCTGCACACGATGAAGGGGGTAAGGGGAACTGCATATGATGAATTGGGGGTTAAGGGGGACTGCACATGATGAAGTGGGGGTAAGGTGAACTACACATGAAGTGGGGGGTAATGGGGACTGCTCATGATAAAGTGGGGGGTAAGATGGACTGCACATGAAGTGGGGGGTAAGGGTGACTGCACATGATGAAGGGGGGGTAAGGGTACTGCACATGATGAAGTGGGTGGGTAATGGGGAATGCACATGATGAAGTGGGGGGAAGGGGACTGCAAGACTGCACATGATGAAGTGTGTCTGAGGTGGGACTGCTCATGATAAAATGGAAGGGGGATGGGGGATAGGGGGCTGCAAATGATGAAGGGGCACTGCAGGTGAAGTGAGGGGGTGATAGGGGACTGCAATGAATGAAGTAAGGGGACTTCAAATTAAAGTGGGGGGACTGCAAATGATGAATTCACTGTGAGGGACAGGGGACAGCAATTTAATTGAAGGTGGGGGTGGGGAGAGCAAATGATCAATTGAAGAGGGGGTGGGGGGCAAATGATGATCTAGGGGAAGAACAAATAATGAATTTTAAGGGTGGGGGAGTAAATGATGTATTGAATGTGGGGTAGAGCAGTTGATAATGAATAGAGGATGGGAGAGAAAGACATGACAATGAATTGGGGCAGGAGGGGCATGTAACTATAATGAATCGGGGCTAGGGTTAGAGCGGTAGGTACATAGTGGGGGGCGTTGAGGATGAAGTGACTGGTAATGAATTGGGGTAAAGAGTACAGATGCTAATTAATTTATATATTAAATGGGGAAAGTGGCTATTTATAGTTAGTGGGTGCTCAGTGGTGGATTATAATTTATATTTGGAATGGTGGGTTAATAATAATAATTATAATTTATTTCTATAGTGCCAACATTTTCTGCAACACTTTACATTTTAGAGGGGACTTGTACAGACAATGGACATTAAGCATAACAATAAACACATAGATCAACAGATACCAAAAGGAATGAGGGCCCTTCTCGCAAGCTTACAATCTATGAGATTCCATAATAACCAATTATATATTGACTGTGGGTGCACCTCTGTATTCAGATGTGTAGTGTAGAAGAAAGGGAAAAAGTGGGGAATGTGCTCTGGAAGCCGTGCTCTAGGTAACTGTGTTATTTTGTGCAGAGACGAGTCCTGGCTGGAAGAAGTCTGTGCTGGATGAAAATGAAAAGCAAAGATGAAGGACTGCAGCTAGAGACGTCACTAGTGAGTTAGTGTATTACCTATACACTAACACTATACACTGTATATTATCTACAAAGCTCCTGTGTATAATGTCACTGGCAGTGGTGATCACTGTATTACCTGTACACAGACACCTTATACAGATCTCCTGTGTATAATGTCACCTGTGATCACTGTATTAACTTTACACTGACAGTAAATACAGAGTTCCTGTATACAATGGCACTTAGTATTGTGCTTTTTTAAATTAATGATCAGAATTGTAGTATACAAATTGTAAAAGGTGTACACTCCCTGACAGAAGTTATGTCGCTTATCCATGTTATGTAAATAAAAGGTTATAACCTGACGTTAAATTCATCCATTGGTTGTTATAAGCTTTTATTTACATAACATGGATAAGCGACATAACTTCTGTCAGGGAGTGTATGGTGGCATCATTGGTCTTTGTATAGAGTGTAGTTTCATGTAGAGGTAATGGTGATATTATAATATTATGTATTCGCTGTGTAGTGGTGATAGTACTAGGCACTGTGTAGCTGTATTGTTGTATGTATGTTTAAGCTCTGTTATGGCACCATATCTAAGTAAGCTTGGTTCTGGTACTGTATCAATGTAGTAATCTAGATTATGGTACTGTGGTATGTCGTAATCTCGGTTCTGCTCCAGTTTCTATGTAGCAGGCTTGGTTCCATGTAGTAGACTTATTAAGCTCGGTTCTGCTCCCTTATGTCTGTAGTAAACTCGGTTCTGCTCCCATATCTCTTCAGTAAGCTCGGTTCTGCTGCCATATCTCTTTAGTAAGCTCGGTTCTGCTCCCATATCTCTGCAGTAAGCTCGGTTCTGCTCCCATATCTCTGTAGTAAGCTCGGTTCTGCTACCATATCTCTGCAGTAAGCTCGGTTCTGCTCCCATATCTCTGTAGTAAGCTCGGTTCTGCTCCCATATCTCTGCAGTAAGCTCGGTTCTGCTCCCATATCTCTATAGTAAGCTCTGTTCTGCTCACATATCTCTGTAGTAAGCTCTGTTCTGTTCCAATATCTCTGTAGTAAGCTCGGTTCTGCTCCCATATCTCTTCAGTAAGCTCGGTTCTGTTCCTGTATCTCTGCAGTAAGCTAGGTTCTGCTCCCATAACTCTATAGTAAGCTCGGTTCTGTTCCCATATCTCTGTAGTAAGCTGGGTTCTGCTCCATATCTCTATAGTAAGCTCTGTTCAGTTCCCTTATCTCTGTAGTAAGCTCGGTTCTGCTCCCATATCTCTGGAGTAAGCTCTGTTCTGTTCCCATATCTCTGGAGTAAGCTCAATTCTGCTCCCATATCTCTGGAGTAAGCTCGATTCTGCTCCCCTATCTCCGGAGTAAGCTCTGTTCTGTTCCCATATCTCTGGAGTAAACTCAATTCTGCTCCCATATCTCTGGAGTAAGCTCAATTCTGCTCCCATATCTCCGGAGTAAGCTCTGTTCTGCTCCCATATCTCTGGAGTAAGCTCAATTCTGCTCCCATATCTCTGTAGTAAGCTCTGTTCTGCTCCCATATCTCTGTAGTAAGCTCGGTTCTGCTCCCATATCTCTTCAGTAAGCTCGGTTCTGTTCCTGTATCTCTGCAGTAAGATAGGTTCTGCTCCCATATCTCTATAGTAAGCTCTGTTCAGTTCCCTTATCTCTGTAGTAAGCTCAGTTCTGCTCCCATATCTCTGTAGTAAGCTCGGTTCTGCTCCCATATCTCTGGAGTAAGCTCAATTCTGCTCCCATATCTCTGGAGTAAGCTTGATTCTGCTCCCATATCTATGCAGCAAGCTCCGTTCTGTTCCCATATCTGTGTACCAGCCTGTTTTTAAAGCCTGTTATCTCTGCTACTTTAATGCAGTGACCAGATATCAGCAGGGAAATGGAGGGCCACCGCCTTGTGATTGCCCCCCCAGGCTGAAAAGTGCCAGCCAGCCCCTGGTGATCATCCGACGCTCTTTGTATCGCATTATTCACCTCATCAACACCTCCCTCATTTTCCCTCACTGCCATTCACTACACATTCTATCAGCTTCCACCATAGTAGCTTGACCCCGATACATGCTCACTAGGTTTATGTCTCCTGTTACCAGAACAGCCGCGATCAGGAACCGACACGCGCTCTACGAATAGACAGCCATCACATACAAGATCCAATCACATTCTTGTGTTGTCAGCACTTCCATTTCTCACTATGTAACACCCCAGGCTGACATTCATTCTTATTACTTATTAACCATTGGGTTACGGATTTGTCTTCTGGGTCAATGGATTCTTTTCCAATAATCCTATTTGTTCACTCCAATGCTGATCCATACAGTTCACTAGTGGTGCCCAGCTTTACACCACTATACCTGTGACTTCAGAACCTTCCAGAACACCAGGTCACATCCCATATAGGAAACTACTGACACAACTCAATAACACCATTTATAAATGATTTATTTACTGCCCAGAACTTTCTCATTCATATCACATTCAGGTTTATTCATTCTTTTAGGTGACTTCACTTCATTCATGAGTACTTTTTAATATAATTAATGTATGTAAATGTTTTTTTTCTCATGAACTTTGACATATTGTGCTTTGTTTGGCTTTTTTTTTCCAAAAGAAACTGCATATAAACGTTCCAAGCTTGACATGTTCATCCGCTGTCAGGTTTTGTCCTGAGGAAGAGGTCCTGCGTGACTTTGACACGCGTTGCCTTTGAAAACCTATTTGAATAAACGCTTTTAAGGAAATCTCCATATCTGATAGTCTTCATCAGCAGTGCAGGTGCAGACACATTATACCCGGATCAGCTATTCTGCTCGGTCTTTGGCCCCGTGTCCGGCAGCAGCTGATTTATGCATTGAACATGTTGCTGAGGTGCCGCTCTATCAGGTGAGTGTAATACTCCTCTATTCTCATTAGATCTTGTTATCAGATAAGACCATATTTTTCGCTTGTTTGTTCCTCAGTATCTCGACTACAAGAAATCTCTGTAACGCTTTCAGGTTACTTGGTTAGAAGCCATCAAGGACTGCTTGGACCTTAACGGGGTCCATCTGAAACCCCAATGCAGAAGCCAAATGTCCTGAGAACTGGACCTGCTGTACCACAAATTGCCATTTCTCCAGGATAGCAAATAAATAGTTGTCACGTAGAAGCTGGAGAACCTGTCTGACGTGCTCACCATGCTCCTCCAGAGAACGTGAGTAACTCAATATATCATCCAGGAAAATTACCACAAATCCACCAATCAGTGAGAAAAAATATAATTATATAATTAAAGACATTTTCAGAGACTGGAAGCATTGGTTACCCCGAATGGCAGCATCAAATGTTCAATCTGCCCCTCAGGTGTATTGTGTGCGGTCTTCCATCCGTCACCATGGCGATACGTCTAAGGTTATATGCCCCTCTCACGGTAAGGCCGGCTTCACACTTGCGAGTTTTACGGACGTAAGAGCGCAGAAACTACGTCCGTAAAACTCGCAAAAAATACGGCACAATTATTCTCTATGCCCCTGCTCCTATCTGCCGTATTTTACTGATCAGTATTATACGGCTTTCTACGGCCGTACAAAATCTGAAGACACAAAAGAGAATAGTAAAACCAAAAACACTCAGTTTGAAAAAATGTTGCAGTAATCCGCAAGTGCTAGTAAAAGATGTAAAAAACAGGGTATTTGGTTGGTACGTTTTTTGCAAAAAATGTATACTAAGCTGCTCTACCAATCTTCACGGTATACCCTTATCAGAGCAGTCCTAACTAATGTATGCAATCCCTATCTGATGTATTTAAAAACCTGATCATCTGTATATAACCTGTGTGAACAGGGTTCAGAGAGGAAAAATCCATGTGTGCATACAGGGTAGAACAGCTTTTGTGCAGATAGCCCAAGAGGAGTGGTGGAACTCCCCAGTCTTGTAGACACAAGAGAACAATTATGGAAACAGGAACACATGGGCTACTTGCACAGTGAACCAGTCTGTATGATCATGTTCACACACCACCAAGAAACCTGAAGACACAAAAGAGAATAGTAAAACCAAAAACACTCAGTTTGAAAAAATGTTGCAGTAATCCGCAAGTGCTAGTAAAAGATGTAAAAAACAGGGTATTTGGTTGATACGTTTTTTGCAAAAAATGTATACTAAGCTGCTCTACCAATCTTCACGGTATACCCTTATCAGAGCAGTCCTAACTAATGTATGCAATCCCTATCTGATGTATTTAAAAACCTGATCATCTGTATATAACCTGTGTGAACAGGGTTCAGAGAGGAAAAATCCATGTGTGCATACAGGGTAGAACAGCTTTTGTGCAGATAGCCCAAGAGGAGTGGTGGAACTCCCCAGTCTTGTAGACACAAGAGAACAATTATGGAAACAGGAACACATGGGCTACTTGCACAGTGAACAAGTCTGTATGATCATGTTCACACACCACCAAGAAACCTGAAGACACAAAAGAGAATAGTAAAACCAAAAACACTCAGTTTGAAAAAACCAAATACCCTGTTTTTTACATCTTTTACTAGCACTTGCGGATTACTGCAACATTTTTTCAAACTGAGTGTTTTTGGTTTTACTATTCTCTTTTGTGTCTTCAGGTTTCTTGGTGGTGTGTGAACATGATCATACAGACTTGTTCACTGTGCAAGTAGCCCATGTGTTCCTGTTTCCATAATTGTTCTCTTGTGTCTACAAGACTGGGGAGTTCCACCACTCCTCTTGGGCTATCTGCACAAAAGCTGTTCTACCCTGTATGCACACATGGATTTTTCCTCTCTGAACCCTGTTCACACAGGTTATATACAGATGATCAGGTTTTTAAATACATCAGATAGGGATTGCATACATTAGTTAGGACTGCTCTGATAAGGGTATACCGTGAAGATTGGTAGAGCAGCTTAGTATACATTTTTTGCAAAAAACGTATCAACCAAATACCCTGTTTTTTACATCTTTTACTAGCACTTGCGGATTACTGCAACATTTTTTCAAACTGAGTGTTTTTGGTTTTACTATTCTCTCTTGTGTCTTCAGGTTTCTTGGTGGTGTGTGAACATGATCATACAGACTTGTTCACTGTGCAAGTAGCCCATGTGTTCCTGTGGCCGTACAAAATCGCAGCATGCTGCGTTTGTCACCGTACTGCGCAAGAAATACGCCAATGAAAGTCTATGGAAGCGTGAAAAATACGGATTACACACGGACAAGCAGTGTGACTTGCGAGAAATACGCAGCGCTGTTAGAGAAAAAAGACGGTAATTCAGTGCGGTGTACAGTAAAATCACACTGACAGCTTACAGTCCAATAGGTAGAATAAATGTGTACACATAGAATAGGTATATATATATATATATATATATATATATATATATATGTAAGTGAGACACATATATGTATATATATTAATATTTATTCCAGCGCTATACAGCTTGAAAGCCGGTAATTCAATTACCGGCTTTTTCTTTCTCCTTCCTAAACCCGACATGATTTGAGACATGGTTTACATACAGTAAACCATGTCTTCTCTCCATTTTTTTTGCATATTCCACACTACTAATGTCAGTAGTGTGTATCTGCAAAATTTGGCCGTTCTAGCTCTTAAAATAAAGGGTTAAATGGCGGAAAAAATTGGCGTGGGATCCCGCGCAATTTTCTCCGCCAGAGTAGTAAAGCCAGTGACTGAGGGCAGATATTAATAGCCTGGAGAGGGTCCACGGTTATTGGCCCCCCCTGGCTAAAAATATCTGCCCCCAGCCACCCCAGAAAAGGCACATCTGTAAGATGCGCCTATTCTGGCACTTGGCCACTCTCTTCCCATTCCCGTGTAGCGGTGGGATATGGGGTAATGAAGGGTTAATGCCACCTTGCTATTGTAAGGTGACATTAAGCCTAATTAATAATGGAGAGGCGTCAATTATGACACCTCTCCATTATTAATCCAATTGTAGTAAAGGGTTAAATAAAACACAAACACATTATTTAAAAATATTTTAATGAAATAAAAACAATGGTTGTTGGAGTATTTTATTCTACGCCCAATCCAGTCACTGAAGACCCTCGTTCTGTAAGTAAAAAAACATAATAAACCAACAGTATCCTTACCCTCCGCAGATCTGTAACGTCCAACGATGTAAATCCTTCTGAAGGGGTTAAAACATTTTGCAGCAAGGAGTTCCGCTAATGCAGGCTGCTCCTTGCTGCAAAACCCCAGGGAATGAGGCTAAATATAGATCAATGACCTATATTTAGCTTCATTTGCGGTGAGGCGCCCTCTGCTGGCTGTTCATAGATAACCTCTCCAGGCTATTAATATCTGCCCTCAGTCACTGGCTTTACTACTCTGGTAATTACCGGCTTTCAAGCTGTATAGCGCTGGAAAAAATATTAATATATATACATATATGTGTCTACTGACATATATATATATATATATATATATATATATATATATAGACAGTATATATATATATTTTTTTGTTTTTGGGACACATGGATCCCTTGTACTTGTATGTTGGTTTTGCAAGCCTGCGAGAAAACCACGCAGTACGGATGCCATACGGATTACATACGGAGGATCCCATGCGCAAAAAACGCTGACACACCCTGCCTACGGAGGAGATACGGACCACTATTTTGGGGACTTTTCAGCGTATTACGGCCGTAATATACGGACCGTATTTTCATACGCTGAGTGTGAAGCCGGCCTAAGTCTGTAAACCATTTATCTCCAGGTAATTAGCTAAAGAGGTCAGGTGTAAGGGGTAAAGGACAGGGAAGGTGAGCTGTGATTTTATTACTCTCTCTGAAGTCCAAGCATGGACGCCGCCCTCCATCCTTTTAACAAAAACCCCCACAGCGACTGGAGAGGGGCATGGCCGTATATGACCCTTAGGCCGGGATCACACATGCGAGAAACACGTCCGTGTCTCGCATGTGAAATCCAAGCTCTGGCGCCGGCACTCCAGAGTGGAGCGTGTGGCCGCATAGCAACACATGGAGCCGCACGCTCCGCTCCACAGTGCCGGCACCAGAGCTTGGATTTCACATGCGAGACACGGACGTGTTTCTCGCATGTGTGATCCCGGCCTTAGCCGGACACTGGAAGGGGTAAATAAGCGAGATTTCGGCATTTTAGCTCCTGGTGTGGAGGCGATAGCACAATCATATGCTGCCATATACTAGACGTCCGGTAACCGGTAATAATTCCCTCATGTGTGGGGTCTATTTGTCTCCAGAGAAATCACATGTTACATTCCACACATAACATTGTGTAGAAAAGGCGGCGCGAGGTAATTGTGCCAGTAGTGAGGGCGAATAATGGCGGAGAAGTCTCCATGTAGCGTCTTCACTGCGGATCACGTGACCCCTGACTCCTCCCTCCTGTGACCTCATCACAGGTCCTGTGCGCACAGAGCAGCCATATATGTGGAGTGCGGCTCTGCAGGTGGAGGTATGTGGAGATTCCCCATTACTGAGCACGGGGACATTAACCCCTTCTGCACGGAGACTCTTTTGGGGTTGTTGTTGCCACTTTATAAGAATCATAACGTTGTTGTTCTGTTTCCTGTAATAGATACATACGAGCCAACTATGGAGGACAGGAAGTGAGGGAGCGGATTGTTCTCCTAGTACAGGGCCCCTTTCTTGGCCCAACACAGTGTAATGCCCCCATTATGCCCTGTAAGCAGGTTCTGCCCCACACCCAGCTGCCTCGGGCTCTTTACCATGAGCTGGTACCTCAGATTCTTCCCCGCACCCCTTTCCTTTGTTGGCGCCAAATCTGTTCTGCCTTTGGGGCTCCGGCCTTTATAATATCAGTAACTGCGTCATCAAGGTCTCCTAATCAGGTGCACCCTCTAGACTGTTCCCTCCGGAAACCCTCCCTCTCCCCATTGATGTCACATGGTCCCGTCTGGACGACAGATAGCAGTCTTTTTGTACAAATGCAGCACAGCCCTGAGGAGTATTTTTTATGACTCTCCTTTTTACACCCCTTATGTAATATATATGTGCTCTCACATAGTATAATGGCTCCACAGTACTGGCATCTCTCATAAAAAAAGTGTTTTCACACTACCGCCATACACAGTATAATGTTCTCATAGTACCGCCATACCCCCACACACAGTATAATGTTCCTACAGTACCGCCATACCCCCACACATAGTATAATGTTCTCATAGTACCACTATACCCCCACACACAGTATAATGTTCTCATAGTACCGCCATACCCCCACACACAGTATAATGTTCTCATAGTACCACCATACCCCCACACACAGTATAATGTTCTCATAGTACCGCCATACCCCCTACACAGTATAATGTTCTCATAGTACCACCATACCCCCACACACAGTATAATGTTCTCATAGTACCACCATACCCCTACACAGTATAATGTTCATACAGTACCGCCATACCCCCACACACAGCGTAATGTTCTCCTAGTACTGTCATACCCCCACACACAGTATAATCTTCTCATAGTGCCGCCATACCCCCACACACAGTATAATGTTCCTACAGTACCTCCATCCTACCACACACAGTATAATCTTCTCATAATACCGCAATACCCCCACACACAGTATAATGTCCCCACAGTATAGTACAATGTCCCCACAGTACTGCCATCCCCCCACTTTCTAATGTTTCCACATTACTGCCCCCTACATGCACAATATGGTACCATCCACCTCACTGACTGCCTCCGACCACTGACAATTAATAAATACTCACTTAGCCTCATTCTTGGTGCAGATATTAATGAACCCAGGATCTATGAGATATTTACCATACGATAGTTGGATAGGCAGGAGTGTTTCATCCATAAAGGTCGCCCACTCGGTTGCTATGATGCCTATGAATTGACAGGGCTCGGTGGGGTGTGGTATTGGTCACCCTCTCCTTCCCATCATCACAATGTCAGCGATATCCACATTCCCATGACGGTGATACCGCTGAATAGATTAGTGAATCAGGGAGTGGAAAGCTCCTGATCCACCATTCAGCCTTCACTTCTGAGTCTGAGGCTCCGTGCACTGCAGGCACAATGACGTCACTACATCACACCTGTAGTACGGAGCCTCAGTACTCACACCGCACAGATCAGAGCAGCGCTCCTCAGGAACCGGGTTGGGTGAGTACTGTGTGTGTTTTTTTTTTCTTCAAATATCAGGAATTGTGGGGGCATCATATTAAGAGAAGAGCTGTTGGGACTCTCATACTGAATGTGTGGCTGGTAGGGGCCATTATACTGGGGTTGTGGTGGACTGTAAATGCCTCCATACTGAGTGAGGGTTTTATTTTGTGTAGCAGGTTGTGGTGGTCATAATTAGAGAAGAGTGAATATATTCGGAAAACGATAAGCAAACATAAATTCGGCATGAATATGGTACATTCAGATTCATGATCGGTAACACAAGCATTTTTCTTAAGATCGGAAAAAGTCGTTAACATTCGGGAAAGAATAATTGAAGCCGGCAATACATGTGCCTCGCTTAGTAAAATCACAGCCACCAATGTGGGAGACTTGGGTTCAAATCCTGGCTCTGCGCTGTTGGACATAATATACCAGTAGTGGTCCATAACACTATGGTGCCTACCTCAATAAACATGAGAGTGTTACGAGCAGAGAGAGTCATGCCGGCTCAGACGTCACCTGGATTAACAAGGTCCGCGTCAGATGTAGAGAAACCAGGACAATCTGATGATACATGGGCTACTGGACCAAACCATACATGGACAAGGCAAGATGGAATGGGAGCCAGTGAAGAGATTTGCAGAGGGCAGAAGTAGAGGAGTAGCGAGGACAGAGCTGAATTAGTCAGGCAGCAGAGCTAATAATGGATTGGAGAGATGCAAGGGTTTTAGCAGGGAGGCCACAGAAAAGGATGTTGGAGTAGTCAATGCGGGAAATCGTCACATATCCTCCATCCCATAGCCCAGTGTCCATATACCCATCACACATCCTCCATCCCATAGTCCAGTGCCCATATACCCATCACACATCCTCCATCCCATAGTCCCGTGCCCATATACCCATCACATATCCTCCATCCCATAGTCCCATGCCCATATACCCATCACATATCCTCCATCCCATAGTCCCGTGCCCATATACCCATCATACACATCCTCCATCCCATAGTCCAGTGCCCATATACCCATCATACACATCCTTCATCCCATAGTCCCATGCCCATATACCCATCATGCATATCCTCCTTCCCATAGTCCAGTGCCTATATACCCATCATACCTATCCTCTATCCCATAGTCCAGTTCCCATTTAGCCATCAAACATATCCTCCATTCCATAGTTCAGTGCCCATGTATCCTTCATACACATCCTCAATCCCATAGTTCCATGCCCATATACCCATCATACATATCCTCCATCCCATAGTCCCATGCCCATATACCCATCACACATCCTCCATCCTATAGTCCTGTGCCCATATACCCATCACACATTCTCCATCCCATAGTCCAGTGCCCATATACACATCATACATCCTCCATCCCATAGTCACATGCCCATATACCCATCATTCATATCCTCCTTCCCATAGTCCAGTGACTATATACCCATCATACATATCCTCCTTCCCATAGTCCAGTACCCATATACCCATCATACATATCCTTCCCATAGTCCAGTGCCCATATACCCATCACACATCCTCCATTCCATAGTCCAGTGCCCATATGCCCATCATACACATCATCCATCCCATAGTCCAGTACCCATATACCCATCACACATCCTCCATCCAATAGTCCAGTGCCCATATACCCATCACACATCCTCCATCCCATAGTTGCGTGCCCATATACCCATCACACATCCTCCATCCCATAGCCCAGTGCTCATATATCCATCATACACATCCTCCATCCCATAGTCCAGTGCCTATATACCCATCATACATATCCTCCTTCCCATAGTCCAGTGCCCATATACCCATCATACACAGCCTCCATCCCATAGTCCCATGCCCATATACCCATCATACATATACTCCTTCCCATAGTCCAGTGCCTATATACCCATCATACATATCCTCCTTCCCATAGTCCAGTGCCCATATACCCATCATACACATCCTCCATCCCATAGACCAGTGCCCATATACTCATCATACATATCCTCCATCCCATAGTCCAGTGCCCATATACCCATCACACATCCTCCATCCCATAGTCCAGTGCCCATATACCCATCATACATCCTCCATCCCATAGTGCCGTGCCCATATACCCGTCATGCACATCCTCCATCCCATAGTCCAGCGCCCATATACCTATCATACTCATCCTCCATCCCATAGACCAGTGCCCATATACCCATCATACATATCCTCCATCCCATAGTCGAGTGCCCATATACCCATCACACATCCTCCATCCCATAGTCCCGTGCCCATATACCCATCACACACATCATACACATCCTCCATCCCATAGTCGAGTGCCCATATACCCATCATACATCCTCCATCCCATAGTCCCGTGCCCATATACCCATCACACATCCTCCATCCCATAGCCCAGTGCTCATATACCCATCATACACATCCTCCATCCCATAATCCAGTGCCTATATACCCATCACACATATCCTCCATCCCATAGTCCAGTGCCCATATACCCATCACACGTCCTCCATCCCATAGTTCAGTGCCCATATACCATCATACATCCTCCATCCCATAGCCCAGTGCTCATATATCCATCATACACATCCTCCATCCCATAGTCCAGTGCCTATATACCCATCATACATATCCTCCTTCCCATAGTCCAGTGCCCATATACCCATCATACACAGCCTCCATCCCATAGTCCCATGCCCATATACCCATCATACATATCCTCCTTCCCATAGTCCAGTGCCTATATACCCATCATACATATCCTCCTTCCCATAGTCCAGTGCCCATATACCCATCATACACATCCTCCATCCCATAGTCCAGTGCCCATATACCCATCATACACATCCTCCATCCCATAGACCAGTGCCCATATACTCATCATACATATCCTCCATCCCATAGTCCAGTGCCCATATACCCATCACACATCCTCCATCCCATAGTCCAGTGCCCATATACCCATCATACATCCTCCATCCCATAGTGCCGTGCCCATATACCCGTCATGCACATCCTCCATCCCATAGTCCAGCGCCCATATACCTATCATACTCATCCTCCATCCCATAGACCAGTGCCCATATACCCATCATACATATCCTCCATCCCATAGTCGAGTGCCCATATACCCATCATACATCCTCCATCCCATAGTGCCGTGCCCATATACCCGTCATGCACATCCTCCATCCCATAGTCCAGCGCCCATATACCTATCATACTCATCCTCCATCCCATAGACCAGTGCCCATATACCCATCATACATATCCTCCATCCCATAGTCGAGTGCCCATATACCCATCACACATCCTCCATCCCATAGTCCCGTGCCCATATACCCATCACACACATCATACACATCCTCCATCCCATAGTCGAGTGCCCATATACCCATCATACATCCTCCATCCCATAGTCCCGTGCCCATATACCCATCACACATCCTCCATCCCATAGCCCAGTGCTCATATACCCATCATACACATCCTCCATCCCATAATCCAGTGCCTATATACCCATCACACATATCCTCCATCCCATAGTCCTAGTCCAGTGCCCATATACCCATCACACGTCCTCCATCCCATAGTTCAGTGCCCATATACCATCATACATCCTCCATCCCATAGTCCAGTGCCCATATACCCATCATACACATCCTCCATCCCATAGTCCAGTGCCTATATACCCATCATTCATATCCTCTATCCCATAGTCCCGTGCCCATATACCCATATACCCATCACATATCCTGCATCCCATAGTCCCGTGCCCATATACTCATCATACATCCTCCATCCCATAGTCCCGTGCCCATATACCCATCACACATCCTCCATCCCATAGTCCCGAGCTGGGTGGCGCTGAGCAGGGAGTTCCTGGAGATGTGCTGTTATGTAACCTGGCAGTGCGGCTCTGTGTGCGGCTGCTGATGATGCGATTTTCTACACCGGTAACAATAGAGCGCGGCAGTAATAGAGGAGGGGGGAATCATTTCTGTCATGTGCTCTCTGCTCCTTTCGGGGGGTGTTGTGAATTCTGTGGCTGAGTTCACTTCTGTGGTCACAAGTGGTATTGCAGTCTCTGGGCTTCCTCCCTCAGGTGTTTTGGTGAGCTCGTTGGCTGCCTTGCTATTTAGCTCCACCTGAGTCTGTCTTCCTGGCTCCTTGTCAATGTTCCAGTGTTGGATCTGAGCTACTGCATCTTTCCTTGAGCCTGCTGCTCTGCTAGATAAGTGCTTCTAGTTTGTTTTCTGTTTTTTTCTGTCCAGCTTGCTGGAAGCTCTGAGAAGCAAAGGGGTGCACCGCCGTGCTGTTAGTTCGGCACGGTGGGTCTTTTTGCCCCTTTGCGTGGTTTTCGTTTTAGGGTTTTTTGTAGACTGCATAGTTCTCTTGCTATCCTCGCTCTGTCTAGAATATCGGGCCTCACTTTGCTGAATCTATTTCATTCCTACGTTTGTCTTTTCATCTTGCTAACAGTCATTATATGTGGGGGGCTGCCTATTCCTTTGGGGTATTTCTCTGAGGTAAGTCAGGCTTGTATTTCTATCTTCAGGCTAGTCAGCTCCTCAGGCAGTGCCGAGTTGCATAGGTAGGGATAGGCGCAATCCACTGCTGCTTATAGTTGTGTGAGGATAGATCAGGTACTGCAGTCTACAGAGATTCCACGTCTCAGAGCTCGTCCTATTGTTTTTGGTTATTGCCAGATCTCTGTATGTGCGCTGATTACTGCACGCTGTGTTGCCTGATTGCCGGCCAGGGCCGCCATCAGGGCATGACAGCCATGACTGGCGTATGGGGCCCGGTGGGCAGAGGGGGCCCGCATCGGGCCCCGTCTCATCTGCTCACCGGGCCCCCCCTGCAGGCGCTGCGGCTCACTATTGACGTGCGGGCCCGTGCCCGCACGTCAATAGTTAACAGTCGCCGCCAGCCAGTCGGAGGCTGGCAGCTGACTTGAACGGCGGCAGTGCGCAGTCGCACCTCGCCGGCGTCTGACGTCATCGTCAGCCGCCGGCGAGTGCGTCCTTCACCTGCGTGGAGGAGCTTCGCCCGCCGCGGGAGCATGGCAAGGTAAGAAGTTTTTTTTTTTTTTTGGTAGCGGCGATCCAGGGGAGGGGGCCCGGGGCAGAGGAGATGCTGGACACAGACAGGGGCAGAGGAGATGCTGGACACAGACAGGGGCAGTCGGCAGAGGAGATGCTGGACACACAGGGGCAGAGGAGATGCTGGACACAGACAGGGGCAGAGGAGATGCTGGACACACAGGGGCAGAGGAGATGCTGAACACAGGGGCAGAGGAGATGCTGGACACAGACAGGGGCAGAGGAGATGCTGGACACACAGGGGCAGAGGAGATGCTGGACACAGGGGCAGAGGAGATGCTGGACACAGACAGGGGCAGAGGAGATGCTGGACACACAGGGGCAGAGGAGATGCTGGACACACAGGGGCAGAGGAGATGCTGGACACACAGGGGCAGAGGAGATGCTGGACACACAGGGGCAGAGGAGATGCTGGACACAGACAGGGGCAGAGGAGATGCTGGACACACAGGGGCAGAGGAGATGCTGGACACAGACAGGGGCAGAGGAGATGCTGGACACAGACAGGGGCAGAGGAGATGCTGGACACAGACAGGGGCAGAGGAGATGCTGGACACAGACAGGGGCAGAGGAGATGCTGGACACACAGGGGCAGAGGAGATGCTGAACACAGGGGCAGAGGAGATGCTGGACACAGACAGGGGCAGAGGAGATGCTGGACACAGACAGGGGCAGAGGAGATGCTGGACACACAGGGGCAGAGGAGATGCTGAACACAGGGGCAGAGGAGATGCTGGACACAGACAGGGGCAGAGGAGATGCTGGACACAGACAGGGGCAGAGGAGATGCTGGACACAGGGGCAGAGGAGATGCTGGACACAGGGGCAGAGGAGATGCTGGACACAGACAGGGGCAGAGGAGATGCTGGACACAGACAGGGGCAGAGGAGATGCTGGACACAGACAGGGGCAGAGGAGATGCTGGACACAGACAGGGGCAGAGGAGATGCTGGACACAGACAGGGGCAGAGGAGATGCTGGACACAGACAGGGGCAGAGGAGATGCTGGACACAGACAGGGGCAGAGGAGATGCTGGACACAGGGGCAGAGGAGATGCTGGACACACACAGGGGCAGAGGAGATGCTGGACACAGGGGCAGAGGAGATGCTGGACACAGACAGGGGCAGAGGAGATGCTGGACACACAGGGGCAGAGGAGATGCTGGACACACAGGGGCAGAGGAGATGCTGGACACACAGGGGCAGAGGAGATGCTGGACACAGGGGCAGAGGAGATGCTGGACACAGACAGGGGCAGAGGAGATGCTGGACACACAGGGGCAGAGGAGATGCTGGACACACAGGGGCAGAGGAGATGCTGGACACACAGGGGCAGAGGAGATGCTGGACACAGACAGGGGCAGAGGAGATGCTGGACACAGGGGCAGAGGAGATGCTGGACACACAGGGGCAGAGGAGATGCTGGACACAGACAGGGGCAGAGGAGATGCTGGACACACAGGGGCAGAGGAGATGCTGGACACAGGGGCAGAGGAGATGCTGGACACAGGGGCAGAGGAGATGCTGGACACACAGGGGCAGAGGAGATGCTGGACACACAGGGGCAGAGGAGATGCTGGACACACAGGGGCAGAGGAGATGCTGGACACAGACAGGGGCAGAGGAGATGCTGGACACAGACAGGGGCAGAGGAGATGCTGGACACAGACAGGGGCAGAGGAGATGCTGGACACAGACAGGGGCAGAGGAGATGCTGGACACAGACAGGGGCAGAGGAGATGCTGGACACAGACAGGGGCAGAGGAGATGCTGGACACAGACAGGGGCAGAGGAGATGCTGGACACAGACAGGGGCAGAGGAGATGCTGGACACAGACAGGGGCAGAGGAGATGCTGGACACAGGGGCAGAGGAGATGCTGGACACACACAGGGGCAGAGGAGATGCTGGACACAGGGGCAGAGGAGATGCTGGACACAGACAGGGGCAGAGGAGATGCTGGACACACAGGGGCAGAGGAGATGCTGGACACACAGGGGCAGAGGAGATGCTGGACACAGACAGGGGCAGAGGAGATGCTGGACACAGGGGCAGAGGAGATGCTGGACACACAGGGGCAGAGGAGATGCTGGACACAGACAGGGGCAGAGGAGATGCTGGACACACAAGGGCAGAGGAGATGCTGGACACAGGGGCAGAGGAGATGCTGGACACAGACAGGGGCAGAGGAGATGCTGGACACAGACAGGGGCAGAGGAGATGCTGGACACAGACAGGGGCAGAGGAGATGCTGGACACAGACAGGGGCAGAGGAGATGCTGGACACAGACAGGGGCAGAGGAGATGCTGGACACAGACAGGGGCAGAGGAGATGCTGGACACAGACAGGGGCAGAGGAGATGCTGGACACAGACAGGGGCAGAGGAGATGCTGGACACAGACAGGGGCAGAGGAGATGCTGGACACAGACAGGGGCAGAGGAGATGCTGGACACAGGGGCAGAGGAGATGCTGGACACAGACAGGGGCAGAGGAGATGCTGGACACAGACAGGGGCAGAGGAGATGCTGGACACACAGGGGCAGAGGAGATGCTGGACACAGGGGCAGAGGAGATGCTGGACACACAGGGGCAGAGGAGATGCTGGACACACAGGGGCAGAGGAGATGCTGGACACACAGGGGCAGAGGAGATGCTGGACACAGGGGCAGAGGAGATGCTGGACACAGGGGCAGAGGAGATGCTGGACACAGGGGCAGAGGAGATGCTGGACACAGGGGCAGAGGAGATGCTGGACACACAGGGGCAGAGGAGATGCTGAACACAGACAGGGGCAGAGGAGATGCTGGACACAGGGGCAGAGGAGATGCTGGACACAGACAGGGGCAGAGGAGATGCTGGACACAGGGGCAGAGGAGATGCTGGACACAGACAGGGGCAGAGGAGATGCTGGACACAGACAGGGGCAGAGGAGATGCTGGACACAGGGGCAGAGGAGATGCTGGACACAGGGGCAGAGGAGATGCTGGACACAGACAGGGGCAGAGGAGATGCTGGACACAGACAGGGGCAGAGGAGATGCTGGACACAGGGGCAGAGGAGATGCTGGACACAGGGGCAGAGGAGATGCTGGACACAGACAGGGGCAGAGGAGATGCTGGACACAGGGGCAGAGGAGATGCTGGACACAGACAGGGGCAGTGGAGATGCTGGACACAGGGGCAGAGGAGATGCTGGACACAGGGGCAGAGGAGATGCTGGACACAGGGGCAGAGGAGATGCTGGACACAGGGGCAGAGGAGATGCTGGACACAGGGGCAGAATGGAGATACGGGGTATGATGAAAGACATGGGGGCATGACTGGAGACAGATCTTGCAGGATCATGGGGCAGGATTGATATGATGGAGACAAATGGGTCAGGATGGGGAGATCATATGGGGCAGAATGGATACTCATGAGGGCAGGATGGGAGAACATATGGCTGACGCCAGGAATGAGACACACGGTGGCCAGGATGGGGAATATTATTACCATAGGGACTAATTTAGGGATATTATTACTGCAGTGATGTATTTATTTTATTTTTTGAGGATACTGTTTTAAATGAGGGGGCGATCCTGTTACTGTGTAGAGTGATACTATGTCGCCTCTTTTTCTTCATGTGGTGTAATGTAGAAGTTGGGAAAATTAATTAATGTATTCTACAAGCAGAGCTCGAGATAACTGTGTTATTTGCTGCAGAAACGAGTCCTGGCTGGATGAAATGATGGCGGTCTGTGCTGGATGAAAGATGAAGGACTTCAACCTAGAGACGTCACTGGTAAGTCAGTGTGTTACCTATACACTGACACTATACACTGTATACAGAGCTCCTGTGTATAATTTCACTAGTGATCACTGTATTATCTGTACACAAACACTGCATACTAAGTACAGATCTCCTGTGTATAATGGCACTTATGGTGATAGTATGGTGCTTTTTTTTTTATTACTGATCAGAATTGTAGTATTCAGTCACTATGTGGTGGTAATATGTGGTCTGGTCATGGTGTTGTGGTATTTGTTCTTTGTATGTGATATTATTGGTCATTTAAAAAATTGAAAAATAAATATAAATATACCTAAATTGTATTGCATATTTTAACAAATATTTAATAGGTTACAGTAGAGTAGGGCCCGGCCAAAAGTGTCTACTGTGTTATGGTGGCAGCATAAAAAATCTTTTGGCCAAAACAAAAGCTGCCGGCTATATGTGTGATCTGGTGATGGGAACTGTTAATGTGTGATAGGTGAGAAGTGGAGTTTTTCCAAGAGAGAGCGGTGGGACTGTGGACAGCTCGAGGGGTGGAGCGTGGAGGCGGGGCTGGGGTGGAGCCTGGGCGGAGTCTCAAGGGGGCCCCGAAAATTTTGCCAGTATGGGGCCCCGAAATTTCTAGTGGCAGCCCTGTTGCCGGCCATAACAGTACAAGGAGCCACACCAATGATTCCCAATAGAGGGAAAAAAGAAATCCTGACATCATTTTTTTTTTCTTAGCTCTGTCTTCAGTCTTTTTTTTCCCCTAGACATTAGAGTGCTTCAGGACACAGCTGTGGACATGGATATTCAGGCTCTGTGCTCCTCAATGGATAATCTCGTTGTAAATGTACAAAAGATTCAAGATACTATTGATCAGAAATCGATGCTAGAACCAAGAATTCCGATTCCTGATTTGTTTTTTGGTGACAGAACTAAGTTCCTGAGCTTCAGAAATAATTGTAAGCTATTTTTGGCCTTGAAACCTCATTCTTCTGGTAATCCTATTCAACAGGTTTTGATTATTATTTCTTTTTTGCGCGGCGACCCACAGGACTGGGCGTTTTCTCTTGCACCAGGAGATTCTGCATTGAGTAATGTTGATGCATTTTTCCAGGCGCTGGGATTGCTTTACGATGAGCCTAATTCAGTGGATCAGGCTGAGAAAAATCTGCTGGCTTTATGCCAGGGTCAGGATGATGTAGAAGTATATTGTCAGAAATTTAGGAACTGGTCAGTACTCACTCTGTGGAATGAATCTGCACTAGCGGCTTTGTCCAGAAAGGGTCTCTCTGAAGCTCTTAAGGATGTAATGGTGGGATTTCCTATGCCTGCTGGTTTGAATGAGTCTATGTCCTTGGCCATTCAGATCGGTCGTCGCTTGCGCGAGCGTAAATCTGTGCACCATCTGGCGGTATTGTCTGAGAGTAAACCTGAGCCTATGCAGTGCGACAGGACTATGACTAAAGTAGAACGGCAAGAACACAGACGTCTGAACAGACTGTGTTTCTATTGTGGTGATTCTACTCATGCTATTTCTAATTGTCCTAAACGCACTAGGCGGTTCGATAGCTCTGCCGTTATTGGTACTGTACAGTCCAAATTCCTTTTGTCCATTACCTTAATGTGCTCTTTGTCATCGTATTCTGTCATGGCGTTTGTGGATTCAGGCGCTGCCCTGAATCTGATGGATTTGGATTATGCTAAACGTTGTGGATTTTTCTTGGAGCCTTTGCGGTGTCCTATTCCGTTGAGAGGAATTGATGCTACACCTTTGGCCAAGAATAAGCCTCAGTACTGGGCCCAGCTGACCATGTGCATGGCTCCTGCACATCAGGAAGTTATTCGCTTTCTGGTACTGCATAATTTGCATGATGTGGTCGTGTTGGGGTTGCCATGGCTACAAACCCATAATCCAGTATTGGATTGGAACTCTATGTCGGTAACCAGCTGGGGTTGTCAGGGAGTACATGGTGATGTTCCATTTTTGTCTATTTCGTCATCCATTCCTTCTGACATCCCAGAGTTCTTGTCGGACTTTCAGGATGTATTTGAAGAGTCCAAGTCTGATGCCCTACCTCCGCATAGGAATTGTGATTGTGCTATCGATTTGATTCCTGGTAGTAAATTCCCTAAGGGTCGTTTATTTAATTTGTCCGTACCTGAACACACCGCTATGCGCAGTTATGTGAAGGAGTCCCTGGAGAAGGGACATATTCGCCCATCGTCGTCACCATTGGGAGCAGGGTTCTTTTTTGTAGCCAAGAAGGATGGTTCGCTAAGACCGTGTATTGATTACCGCCTTCTTAATAAGATCACTGTTAAGTTTCAGTATCCCTTGCCATTGATTTCTGACTTGTTTGCTCGGATTAAGGGGGCTAGTTGGTTTACTAAGATTGATCTTCGTGGTGCGTATAATCTGGTGAGAATCAGGCAGGGAGATGAATGGAAAACGGCATTTAATACGCCCGAGGGTCATTTTGAGTATCTGGTGATGCCGTTCGGACTTGCCAATGCTCCATCTGTTTTTCAGTCTTTTATGCATGACATTTTCCGTGAGTATCTGGATAAATTCTTGATTGTTTACTTGGATGACATTTTGATCTTCTCAGATGATTGGGAGTCTCATGTGAAGCAAGTCAGAATGGTTTTCCAGGTACTGCGTGCTAATTCCTTGTTCGTGAAGGGATCAAAGTGTCTCTTCGGTGTGCAGAAAGTTTCATTTTTGGGGTTCATCTTTTCCCCTTCTTCTATCGAGATGGATCCGGTTAAGGTTCAGGCCATCCAGGATTGGACTCAGCCGACATCTCTAAAAAGTCTGCAGAAATTCCTGGGCTTTGCTAATTTTTATCGTCGCTTCATCTGTAATTTTTCTAGCATTGCCAGACCATTGACCGATTTGACCAAGAAGGGTGCTGATTTGGTTAATTGGTCTTCTGCTGCCGTGGAAGCTTTTCAGGAGTTGAAGCGTCGTTTTTGCTGTGCCCCTGTGTTGTGTCAACCTGATGTTTCTCTTCCGTTCCAGGTCGAGGTTGATGCTTCTGAGATTGGTGCAGGGGCGGTTTTGTCACAGAGAGGTTCTGGTTGCTCAGTGTTCAAACCATGTGCTTTCTTTTCCAGGAAATTTTCTGCTGCTGAGCGTAATTATGATGTGGGCAACCGAGAGTTGCTGGCCATGAAGTGGGCATTCGAGGAGTGGCGTCATTGGCTTGAGGGTGCTAAGCATCGCGTGGTGGTATTGACTGATCATAAGAACCTTACTTATCTTGAGTCTGCCAAGCGCTTGAATCCTAGACAGGCCCGTTGGTCGTTATTTTTTGCTCGTTTTGATTTTGTGATTTCATACCTTCCGGGCTCTAAAAATGTGAAGGCGGAGGCTCTGTCTAGGAGTTTTGTGCCCGACTCTCCGGGGTTATCTGAGCCGGCGAGTATCCTCAAGGAAGGAGTCATTGTGTCTGCCATCTCCCCTGATTTGCGGAGAGTGTTGCAGAAATTTCAGGCTAATAAACCTGATCGTTGTCCGGCCGAGAAACTGTTCGTCCCTGATAGGTGGACTAGTAAAGTTATCTCTGAACTTCATTGTTCGGTGCTGGCCGGTCATCCAGGAATCTTTGGTACCAGGGAGTTGGTTGCTAGATCCTTCTGGTGGCCATCTCTGTCACGGGATGTGCGTGCTTTTGTGCAGTCCTGTGGAATTTGTGCTAGGGCTAAGCCCTGCTGTTCACGTGCCAGTGGGTTGCTTTTGCCCTTGCCGGTCCCGAAGAGGCCTTGGACACATATTTCGATGGATTTCATTTCTGACCTTCCCGTTTCTCAAAAAATGTCGGTCATTTGGGTGGTCTGTGATCGCTTTTCTAAAATGGTCCATCTGGTGCCCTTGGTTAAATTGCCTTCCTCCTCTGATTTGGTGCCTTTGTTCTTCCAGCATGTGGTTCGTTTACATGGCATTCCTGAGAATATTGTTTCTGACAGAGGTTCCCAGTTTGTCTCGAGGTTCTGGCGAGCCTTTTGTGGTAGGATGGGCATTGACCTATCTTTCTCCTCGGCCTTCCATCCTCAGACTAATGGCCAGACCGAAGGAACCAATCAGACCTTGGAAACATATCTGAGATGTTTTGTTTCCGCTGACCAGGATGATTGGGTGTCATTTTTGCCGCTGGCTGAGTTCGCCCTTAATAATCGGGCCAGCTCGGCTACCTTGGTCTCTCCATTTTTCTGCAATTCTGGGTTCCATCCTCGTTTCTCTTCAGGACAGGTTGAGTCTTCGGACTGTCCTGGTGTGGATTCTGTGGTGGACAGATTGCAGCAGATCTGGACTCAGGTAGTGGACAATTTGACCTTGTCCCAGGAGAAGGCTCAGCTTTTCGCTAATCGCAGACGCCGTGTGGGACCCCGACTTCGTGTTGGGGATCTGGTTTGGTTATCTTCTCGTCATATTCCTATGAAGGTTTCCTCTCCTAAATTTAAACCTCGTTTTATTGGTCCGTATAGGATTTCTGAGATTCTCAATCCGGTGTCTTTTCGTCTGACCCTCCCAGACTCCTTTTCCATACATAATGTATTCCATAGGTCGTTGTTGAGGAGATACGTGGCACCTATGGTTCCATCTGTGGAGCCTCCTGCCCCTGTTTTGGTGGAGGGGGAATTGGAGTATATTGTGGAGAAGATTTTGGATTATCGTGTCTCTAGACGGAAACTCCAGTATCTGGTCAAATGGAAGGGTTATGCTCAGGAAGATAATTCCTGGGTTTTTGCCTCTGATGTCCATGCCCCAGATCTTGTTCGTGCCTTTCATGTGGCTCATCCTGGTCGGCCTGGGGGTTCTGGTGAGGGTTCGGTGACCCCTCCTCAAGGGGGGGGTACTGTTGTGAATTCTGTGGCTGAATTCACTTCTGTGGTCACAAGTGGTATTGCAGTCTCTGGGCTTCCTCCCTCAGGTGTTTTGGTGAGCTCGTTGGCTGCCTTGCTATTTAGCTCCACCTGAGTCTGTCTTCCTGGCTCCTTGTCAATGTTCCAGTGTTGGATCTGAGCTACTGCATCTTTCCTTGGGCCTGCTGCTCTGCTAGATAAGTGCTTCTAGTTTGTTTTCTGTTTTTTTCTGTCCAGCTTGCTGGAAGCTCTGAGAAGCAAAGGGGTGCACCGCCGTGCTGTTAGTTCGGCACGGTGGGTCTTTTTGCCCCTTTGCGTGGTTTTCGTTTTAGGGTTTTTTGTAGACTGCATAGTTCTCTTGCTATCCTCGCTCTGTCTAGAATATCGGGCCTCACTTTGCTGAATCTATTTCATTCCTACGTTTGTCTTTTCATCTTGCTAACAGTCATTATATGTGGGGGGCTGCCTATTCCTTTGGGGTATTTCTCTGAGGTAAGTCAGGCTTGTATTTCTATCTTCAGGCTAGTCAGCTCCTCAGGCAGTGCCGAGTTGCATAGGTAGGGATAGGCGCAATCCACTGCTGCTTATAGTTGTGTGAGGATAGATCAGGTACTGCAGTCTACAGAGATTCCACGTCTCAGAGCTCGTCCTATTGTTTTTGGTTATTGCCAGATCTCTGTATGTGCGCTGATTACTGCACGCTGTGTTGCCTGATTGCCGGCCATAACAGGGGGGGCAGACAATGGCTGGAGCTTATGTTCCCAGGGATGCTAGATTTCTCCCACTCGGTCAGTGTCTGCTGAGGTGTTGTGGAGTGGGAAAACTGTTGCTCATAGCAACCAATCACAGCTCAGCTTCTTTTAATCAGCTCTGGTGAAATAATAGATGGTTAGTGATTGGTTTCTATGTGGAATGGGTGTGGCTTGTCACACACACACACACACACACACACACACACACATACATATGCAGCGCCCCAGGGTCCTGGTCGTTGCAGTAATGTCGCTCTGCCACTAAGGGGAGTGATGTTATGTCTGATTGCACTAAAGGAGTTCACCTGACCAGGTATCACAGTCACACATTACACTTCACACTCCGGCCACTAGGGGGAGCAAAAGGCACTATGTATTAGGCCACTCCTCACACTGGTAAAACTAGGGGTCGGATAGGAAGTTAGAACAGAACGCAGCCTGGGAGAGTTCCAGGGAGGATCTGTGTTGTGAATTCTGTGGCAGAGCTCCCTCCTGTGGTCACAAGTGGTACTTCGGCTGATTCTCTCTGTGAGCTTCCGTTGGTGGAGGAAAGTGGTACTGCGGCTTCTGAGTTTCCTTCCTCAGGTGATGTGGTGAAGTCGTTAGGTGCTGCTCTATTTAACTCCACCTGGTGCTTTGATCCTGGCCTCCAGTCAATGTTCTAGTATTGGACCTGTTTCCTCCTGGATCGTTCCTGTGGCCTGCTGCTCTGCATAGCTAAGTTCCACTTTGCTATTTTGTTTGCTGTTTTTTTCTTTCCAGCTTGTCTATTTGTTTTTTCCTGCTTGCTGGAAGCTCTGGGACGCAGAGGGTGTACCTCCGTGCTGTTAGTTCGGTACGGAGGGTCTTTTTGCCCCCTTTGCGTGGTTTTTGTAGGGTTTTGTGTTGACCGCAAAGTTACCTTTCCTATCCTCGCTCTGTTCAGAAATTCGGGCCTCACTTTGCTAAATCTATTTCATCTCTACGTTTGTCTTTTCATCTTAACTCACAGTCATTATATGTGGGGGCTGCCTTTTCCTTTGGGGTATTTCTCTGAGGCAAGGTAGGCTTATTTTCTATCTTCAGGCTAGCTAGTTTCTCAGGCTGTGCCGAGTTGCATAGGGAGTGTTAGGCGCTATCCACGGCTGCCTCTAGTGTTGTTGGAGAGGATTAGGGATTGCGGTCAGCAGAGTTCCCACGTCTCAGAGCTCGTTCTATGTTTTTGGGTTATTGTCAGGTCACTGTATGTGCTCTGACCTCTATGTCCATTGTGGTACTGAATTACCTTATCACAACAGATCTGTCAGGGGTGGGATCCTGGCAGGTACCTAGCAGAATGGACGGAACGTTACGGAGCCGTGCCTGCACTACCTTGCGGCGGCATCCTAAGGAAGGACATGAAGCGAAGGATATTGTGGAGAAGTGAGAAATGAAATCGCAGCACAAGGAGATATCCAGTAGAAGTCGTGCCCCGAGATCGACAACATCCTACTGAGGCACGTAGCCGGTGGCCGGAACGCCGGGGAAGTTACAGACTCCAAGCATTACTTAGAACAGCGGCAGGGCAGTTAATTTTAGGTTGGCTGTCTACCATACATCACCTAAGAAGACATAGGGGGCAAAGTTGGAGAGGGGCGTCTCTAGGGTCCCAGAATAGCTCCGAGCCTTCCCGTCAAACGGGTGCGTCCTATCCACACAATAACTTGGGGGACGGAGAGAGAGAGAACAGATACGACCGTTGCGGGGGCTATCCCGAATGCTCAGCAGGGAAGAACTACAACACACAGGCGCTAGTTGGTAGGCACTCATTTCCACCTGCAAAGGGAACTCTGGATGTGCCTTCGGACCGGCCGGACTCAGCCAGCCCTGTTAGCAGTGCTCTGGATTGCGGATCCCGAAGTCTTCAGTAAAAGGTAAAGAGACTGCAACCCTGTGTCCTCGTTATTAACTGCGCCTCACATCATCGCCACCTACACTACTGGGAAGCCCTGGGGATATACTTCACCTGTGGGAAGGTACACCATCTAGCTGCCATTCCATCACCTCAGTGGATCCCCCTAGCAGCGTCGGTCATCCTGACCGAATACCACAGGTGGCGTCACGAATCCTTGACAAACTACATCACCCTTTCATTGGACGCCCTTTAGCAGGGTCACGGACCGGGTCCAGCCACCGTGACAGCCTCAGCATCGAGACAGAGTGAACCGGTACTGAGTACCCGCGGCCCTGTGTCTGGGGGGCGCTTCACATACACTCAGCTTTATATATAGATAGATTTTTTTTCTTTACGTTGGAGGGCCAATTCCAGCTATTGCTGTCGGACCTGTGATTTCTATCTCCTCCACTGTGTACAGGATAATAGAGTATAATAAAATAGTTATGGACGAGACTTAACTAACATTGTGCAGTGACTCTGCTTTCCATATAGTGATGGATATTTCTTGTTGGTGAAACTATGATGTTTTCACTTTAACCCTTTGTTAACCCCCTCTGATCAGTGCGATCACACAACATACAAGCCTCTGATGGCTCCGGTGATGCCCTGTACTACTCTAGTGCCGTGTATCATCACTGCTGTCAGTGTAATACTAACGGCCCCATACACATGAGATAAGAGTTGGCTGAACAGTCATTTGACCCATGGAAGCGCTATCGTCGGTGCGAAACGGCCGTCGTCACATCCTGCTCACCTCCTTCCCTGCTTGTTGTCCCGAGCCGTGAAGATGACGGTGTCTTTTTGTATTTTCTAAATAAAGGATTCAGACCACACCTGGACCGGTGAGTGTTGCCGCTTTGTTCTGTATGCACCCATCAAAGATGGATATAGACAGAAACAAGATGGCGGAGAGGATATTACACCTCACCCTAGAGATCCTCTTCCGGCTTACTGGAGAGGTGAGAGATTCTGATGACGTCACATTACATCATTCTTATCTATGGGAATAACATATGGACAGAACTGGAGATGTGAGGACTCTGGAAATGTCTGTAGTGAGATTTATTAATGTGTCTCTCCATTACCAGGATTACACAGTGGTGAAGAAGACCTCTAGTGATCGCTGTCAGGACCCTGTGTCTGAGGGATGGGGAAGACCCATGAGCCCAATCACGGGGCCTCCACCTCACCCCCTGATCCATGAGGACATCAATGACCAGAAGATCCTAGAACTCGCCTACATGATGATTGAGCTGCTGACTGGAGAGGTGACACTGCTGGGAATGCTGGGACATTATACAGTAACACTATGAAGGGATCAGGGGATGACGGTATCATTGTATGTGTCAGGTTCCTATAAGGTGTCAGGATGTCGCTGTCTATTTCTCCATGGAGGAGTGGGAGTATTTAGAAGGACACAGAGATCTGTACAAGAACGTCATAATGGAGGTTCCCCAGCCCCTCACATCTCCAGGTAATAGACAGGACTAAATACACACGGCCTATAATTATCTGTATGTAAAGAATGAATTCACTCCCTGTATGTGTTTCCTCCAGATCTATCCAGTAAGAGGACAACACCAAAGAGATGTCCCCGTCCTCTTCTTCCACAGGACTGTAACCAAGAAGATCCCAATGCTCCTCAGGATCATCAGGTAGATGGAGAGAAGGTGTCAGGAGATCTCCTCTATGATGTGTAGACGCCGGTGAATGTCTTGTGCTCAGTCTTGTTTTATCCACCAGTATTATATGTTTTATACTTGTGTAATGAGAACGGTGGAGATGGCAGGATTAGAGCTGATCATAGATGTGACTTCTCCATCTGTCGGTGACTTTTACAATATTTGTTTCAGGGTGAAGATCTGACCCATATTAATACTACAGAGACATATGTGAGGGGGGATGAGTGGTGTAAAGAGGAGATTCCCACATATGACTACCCAGGTGAGTAGTAACCACTAAATGCGGAGAGGTCACAGATTCTTCTCAGTCACCGGCTGTGGCTGCTTTATCGGTGGTGTAGTCCGGCCGTATTACCATGATCACCATTTTGCCTCCTGACCATAACATTCTCCTCCACCCAAAACTGTTCTAATGACTTTGGTCATTGAAAGCCCTTTTCTATAGAACTTTCAACCTGGTAGATCCACCTACCCCCTGGGTTTAGGAGACGCTGTTACCTGCCCAGATCTGTGAACTATAAAGCCAAATGAGAGCGTACGTAGAATGTGCTGACAAGATAGAAAATCACTTGAAGAAAAATATTCTGATGGGCCTGTAAGAGAAAGCGGAGGGTAATGATGCTGTTGGCTTCCTAGAACCCTGAGATGTTATCGGAGGAATCTCCCTTCTCTCCCTTCTGTGCTGCTGAATTTGATCATATGGTCCCTACAAGACCAGGTCCCGTCTTTCTGGTCAAACTTCACTTTTATGATCGACAACATTAAATGTGCAGTGAGGCCAAGTGTGAATTTCTGCACAATAACAGAGTTTCCCTTTATCCTGACTTTTCAATTTGTATTAAAACCGACTAACTTTCAGGAGGATTGTGATAATCTCCATAAACCCATCACACCGGTGCCATGATATATCTCTGAGCTGTGCGCGGCTGATGGCTGGAATATACATTTATTGCCTCCTGCAGGAGATGTGTTGGCTCCAGCCCTGGTTTCATGGATTCACTCCACCTCATAAATTACATTGTTTTTGATCCTAAGAAGTTCAGATTACTGCACAATCTCTCCTGAAATGGGTAGCAATATTATTTCCTCTAATCTTCTGGTCAGGATTCATAGTAGCTCCAATGGTCCACCATAAATGAATGCAACTCTGGTTTACTGTTGTGTAATCTGTATTTGTAGTTTTCAGCTAATGAGATTCTCGTGCTCTGGGGCGGGGCTGTGGGCGGGGCTTTATGTGGTGCTCTGGGGCGGGGCTGTGGGCAGGGCTTTATGTGGTGCTCTGATTACATATTCATCTGTATTGGCTTATGACAGGTCGCTGATCCCATATTTAGAAGCCCTAATATGACTAAATGACAGAAAACCAGAATAGTTGAAATCCCCATAAAGTGATTCCATTTTATAAATTATTTCACTGAGGGTTATAATCTATACATATGTGGTCAAAATTGTTGGTACCCCTCGTTTAATGACAAAAACCCACAATGGTCAAAGAAGTATCTTGAATCTGACAAAAGTAATAATAAATCAAAAATCTATGAAAATGAACAAATGAAAGTCAGACATTGCTTTTTAACCATGCTTCCACAGAATTAAAAAAATAAATAAATAAAACTCATGAAATAGGCCTGGACAGAAATGATGGGACCCCTGAAAATAATGTGACAAAAGGGACACGTTAAATCTCGGTGTCCACTAACTAACATCACAGGGGTCTACAATCCTGGAATCAGTGAGTGGCCGGTATATAGGGCTACAGATACTCACTGTGCTGTGTGGTGACATGGTGTGTATCACACTCAACATGGACCAGAGGAAGCGAAGGAAAGAGTTGTCTCAGGAGATTAGAAAGGAAATTATAGAGAAACAGGATTGGCGCATAGCAAATGTGGTGCCAATATTCAAAAAGGGCTCTAAAAGTGAACCTGGAAATTATAGGCCAGTAAGTCTAACCTCTATTGTTGGTAAAATATTTGAAGGGTTTCTGAGGGATGTTATTCTGGATTATCTCAATGAGAATAACTGTTTAACTCCATATCAGCATGGGTTTATGAGAAATCGCTCCTGTCAAACCAATCTAATCAGTTTTTATGAAGAGGTAAGCTATAGGCTGGACCACGGTGAGTCATTGGACGTGGTATATCTCGATTTTTCCAAAGCGTTTGATACCGTGCCGCACAAGAGGTTAGTACGCAAAATGAGAATGCTTGGTCTGGGGGAAATTGTGTGTAAATGGGTTAGTAACTGGCTTAGTGATAGAAAGCAGAGAGTGGTTATAAATGGTATAGTCTCTAACTGGGTCGCTGTGACCAGTGGGGTACCGCAGGGGTCGGTATTGGGACCTGTTCTCTTCAACATATTCATTAATGATCTAGTAGAAGGTTTACACAGTAAAATATCAATATTTGCAGATGATACAAAACTATGTAAAGCAGTTAATACAAGAGAAGATAGTATTCTGCTACAGATGGATCTGGATAAGTTGGAAACTTGGGCTGAAAGGTGGCAGATGAGGTTTAACAATGATAAATGTAAGGTTATACACATGGGAAGAAGGAATCAATGTCACCATTACACACTGAATGGGAAACCACTGGGTAAATCTGACAGGGAGAAGGACTTGGGGATCCTAGTTAATGATAAACTTACCTGGAGCAGCCAGTGCCAGGCAGCAGCTGCCAAGGCAAACAGGATCATGGGGTGCATTAGAAGAGGTCTGGATACACATGATGAGAGCATTATACTGCCTCTGTACAAATCCCTAGTTAGACCGCACATGGAGTACTGTGTCCAGTTTTGGGCACCGGTGCTCAGGAAGGATATAATGGAACTAGAGAGAGTACAAAGGAGGGCAACAAAATTAATAAAGGGGATGGGAGAACTACAATACCCAGATAGATTAGCGAAATTAGGATTATTTAGTCTAGAAAAAAGACGACTGAGAGGCGATCTAATAACCATGTATAAGTATATAAGGGGACAATACAAATATCTCGCTGAGGATCTGTTTATACCAAGGAAGGTGACGGGCACAAGGGGGCATTCTTTGCGTCTGGAGGAGAGAAGGTTTTTCCACCAACATAGAAGAGGATTCTTTACTGTTAGGGCAGTGAGAATCTGGAATTGCTTGCCTGAGGAGGTGGTGATGGCGAACTCAGTCGAGGGGTTCAAGAGAGGCCTGGATGTCTTCCTGGAGCAGAACAATATTGTATCATACAATTAGGTTCTGTAGAAGGACGTAGATCTGGGGATTTATTATGATGGAATATAGGCTGAACTGGATGGACAAATGTCTTTTTTCGGCCTTACTAACTATGTTACTATGTTACTATGTTACTATGTAAACATGATAAAGGTAAAAGTTATAAGACCATCTCCAAGCAGCTTGATGTTCCTGTGACTACAGTTGCACATATTATTCAGAAATGTAAGAGCCATGCGACTGTAGCCATCCTCCCTGGACACAGGAGGAAAATTGATGACAAATCAAAGAGACGGATAACACGAATGGTAACAAAAGAGCCCAGAAAAACTTCTAAACAGAGTAACCCCTTCATGACCCCAGTTTTCTTCGATTTTGCGATTTCGTTTTTTCCCTCCCTCCCCAAAATACCTGTCGAGAGGTGCAGAAGTCTCATTGACAGTTACAGGAATCATTTGATTGCAGCGATTGCCTCAAAAGGTTGTGCAGCAGAGTATTAACCCTTTTGCGCCGGAGCCTGTTTTTGCTTTCGTGACCCGGCCAATTTTTTTCAGTTCTGACTAGTGTCACTTTATGAGGTCATAACTCTGGAACGCTTCAACGAATTCTGGTGATTGAGATTGTTTTCTTGTGACATATTGTACTTTATGATAGTGGTAACGTTTCTTTGATATAACTTGCGTTTATTTGTTAAAAAAATGGAAATTTGGCGAAAATTTTCAAAATTTTGCATTTTTCAAAATTTTTATTTTTATGCTCTTAAATCAGAGAGTCATATCCCACAAAATAGTTAATAAATAATATTTCCCACATGTCTACTTTACATCAGCACAATTTTGGAAACACATTTTTTTTGTTAGAAAGTTATAAGGGTTAAAAGTTGACCAGTGATTTCTAACTTTTAGTTTCAACATGTTTTTATTTATTCAAAGAAAAACCAAGAACGTTTCACAACAAAATCCCACGCAGGGGAATATACATGAATATAATCAAATTCTAGATTAACCTTGATGGTATTTAAACAATACAGTTAAACACGCAGACAAAGACAGGTGGTTGAAAAAGACAAGAGGAGGGGGGGGGTGGGGGAGTAAGAGATCCATTACTGCATCAGAGTACTATCAATGGTCGGGTATAAGGAGCGAGTCCAAGGAAGACTATCGGGCATTAAATTGGCCTCATAGTGATAGTGTTAAGACTTGGTCAAGATTGCTGCTAGAGTTCCTTTCAATCCACGGTCTCCATATTTGATAGTAAGGCTAGGTTCACATTGTACTAGGTGAGTCCATCTAATGGACATGGTTTTAAGTACTGAAAACGCAATATAACGCACATACTAACGCGCCCATAGACTTGCATTGTCTGACGCATCGTGACGCATGCCAAAATTGGCATGCGTTTGTCACATAACGTTTTTTTCTGACAGACCTTGGAACGCGGCTTGCAGCGTTTTTGGGTCTGGCCAAGCTAACGCAATACTAACGGAAGCGTTCATTCTCCCATAGAAGGCTATGGCAAACCCAGCCAGACGCAAATCATGAAAAATTTCCAAATAGAACCACACGTTTTATTAGCGTTTGAGGGTGGTCCATGTGGTCATGTGACAGGAAATCTGATTTCGGCCATTAAAGGAGGAATATCCCACCCACACATTTCTCCTGAGGCCTACTGCACGTGACAGAGTCTTGCAAGAGATCACAGGAAATGTAAGTACATTTCTATCTATTACTTATCTCTGTATACATCATGGGAGTCTGTATTGTCCGTCGGATGTGTGTGTACTAAAAATGTATTGCTTTGTTGCACGCAGATGTCGGATACCGATGTAAGCAGCAGCAGCGTGTCTGCGGTGTTTTCTTCGCAATCGGTAGGCTTGCACTTTAAAAAAAAACACAATAATGTTGTGTGAAACTCCATTGTATTGAGCTAAGCACGTGTATAAAAATCATGTTTTTATTGCAAATAGGAGTCTTCTGAGCCCAAGGCTGCTAGACCCCCCAAAAAGACAGGCAAAAACCACAAAGGTACATGGCACACATTTTTAAATTTTTCACGCATAAATTTATTGATCCAATTAATGTAATTTTTTTTTTCATTTTACATATACAATAGGTTGTGGCTCACGGAGGACACAAGAGAAAGAAGGTTCCTAGTCGTCTGTCGTCGCCACAACTGCCAGTGGTAAATATAAAACTAGAAATTTTCTATCAAATATTTATCAACAATCTATATTCATTTTCTATCGCTCTATGTATCTCTATCTCTCTATCAATCTATCTACTATATCTATAAACTATCTATCCACAATCTATCGCTCTATGTATCTATCGCTATATCTATGTATCTATCTCTCTATATCTATTTATCTATTTATCGCTATATCTATGTATCTATCTCTCGCTATATCTATGTCTCTATCTCTCTATATCTATGTATCTATCAATGTATCTAACGATCAATGTTTCTATCTATCTATCTATCTATCTATCTATCTATCTATCTATCTATCTATCTATCTATCTATCTATCTATCTATCTATCTCTGTATCTATGAATATGGCCATCACATGAAATTGAACCTTTCAACATAACGTTTTGTGTTTACATAGTCCAAGTCAGCGACCAAAAAAAGGATTGTCATTGACGAAGAGCCATTGACCATTCACAACGAGACACTGATCAACCTTGTGGAAGCCAACCCATCCATATGGGACCAAAGCGACAGCTCCCACCATGACATCGTGAAGAACCGCAAGTTGTGGGATCAAATTATCTGTCACTTCAATCCCCGATACATGGAGAAGTCGACAACCTCAAAGAAAAAAATTGGTAAATATTGGTGACGTTACATTGCAAAATGTGAAGAATGCAAATAGTCAAACACCTTTTTTTTTTTTTTTTTTTTTTTTAAAAAGCTAAAATTTTTTACACTATTTCTAGACTATTTATCTATCATCTATCTAATAACTACTATCTAACAACTATCTATCTACTATCTATATATCAACTATCTTAACAAACTATCTATCAACAATTTTTCTACTATCAATATATCTACAAACTATCTATCTACTATTTATATAAGTTATTGTTTCTTTTTTTTTTAAATTTAAAGCCGATGCTGTCCATACCCATTGGAAATCCATACGAGATCGCTTTGTCCGTGACTACCGCAACAGTCAAAATGCACCAAGCGGATGAAGTGGCAAACGGGTGACCCCGTATGTGCATTACGAGCAATTGCTCTTTCTGCAAAAAACATTGTCTCAGTGCTCGTAAGTACAAATAGGTCTGTGTGCGAGACAAAATTGTTGAAAGGAAAAGAATTAATTTTTGTTTTTTGGGGTTACAGCACGATATGCAGTACCACTGCGCCTAGACCGGCAGAGGAACTGGAACCATCTCCAGTGGAACCAACCCAACCTGAAGATGTGTCTGGCATCAGCGAGCCACGATCTGTGGAGAGAAGCACTGTTGCTGCTGGTGTGAGTGCCCGGTTGCAATCGCAGCGTGGATGCAAGCGAGCATCACAAAAAGATGAAGCTGATGCCATTATCGTCGATGGACTCCAACGGGTAGAGGACATGTGTCGCAGTGAACTCAAAGACCTGAGGCGGGAAATTACCGACTTGCAATCCCGCGAGTCTGTATACTCTGCTAATGAGTGGAAGCTACTTTTTTATCCTATGTGCCTGTAGCTCAAAATATCCTGGCACATAGAAACCTTCTGTTTAGGCAAAGACTGAATGACCTTCTTGAGGAATTTGTTGGCCCCCAGGAACCCGCTCCATCGAGAACAAGAAGCATGGACATGCCGGCCTACAACCCTCAATACAGAGGCCGGGGTGAAACGAGCATGGAACATCATAGACAATGTAGCAGTCCATCATACAGTTGGGCAGACAATACGCCCGCGCAGTACCAAAGTCTATAGTACTGTTCACTGTCCCCAGCCAGGTGCAATTACTGCGTTTCAAGTTTTGTTGGTTACATTTTTTTTTTTAACACCCAATTTCTTTTTTTTTTCTTTTTTTTTCATCCCTATGGGATATCATATGTTAAACCTGTCTACCAACAGTTTGTTTGAAAAAATCCATACACATTTAGTAAACTGTTTAAAATTTAAGATTCTTGTATGACTTTAACTTTTAACACAACATAATAACATGAAGGTAACTTTTTACACGACATAAGGTTGTGGGGAATAAAACAAACAATAAAAGCCCCACATATTACAGCAAAATATCATGAAACAACTTCAGACTTTAAATTATTTTCACACGTGTCTGTCTTGCCATGTAACATGGCCTTCATGCGTGAAGTAATGTGCAAATTGATCACGAATCCTCATTATTTGAGCTGTAGACTGAACAGCAGTCGATTCAATGCTAATGAGGTTCGACTCGCATTCATCGGGGTCAACCACCTGGGGTTCATGTCTGGCCACAAAATTGTGCAGACAGATGCATGCCTTCACTACACGGTCCACATTTTCAGGTTGCAGTTGCATGCAGGTTAGTAAGATACGCCATTTTAAGGTCAAACTCCCAAAGGCACACTCCACATAACGTCTTGCCCGGCTCAAGCGATAATTAAAAATGCGCCTGGTGGAGTTTAGACTACGGCTTGAGTACGGCTTGAGGAGATTTTGTCCGAGTTGGAACGCCTCATCACCAACTAAAACAAAGGGCAAACTTGGGTCTTCGGTCCCCGGTAGAGGTCGTGATGAGGGTATGTTAAAATTTTGGCTGTACAAACATCGGCCCATGTTGGAGTCTCTGAAGACTCTGGAATCATTAGTCCGGCCATAAGTACCAATATCCACAGCAACAAAACGGTACCTTGCATCCTCAATAGCCATCAAAACAATAGAAAAGTATTTTTTATAGTTGTAGTATAGTGACCTACTATGCGCTGGTTTCTGAATCCTAATGTGCTTGCCTTCCACGGCACCAATACAATTGGGGAAATTAGCCACATCCTCGAACTGTTGGGAAATCACTAGCCACATTTCTGATGTCGATGTTGGTAGCACAAGTGGTTGCAAGTTGTTCCAAATGGCATCACAAGTTTCCCGAACCAGTTGGCAAATTGTTGACTTCCCAAGTCTAAATTGATAATGCAGTGACGCAAAAGATTCTCCGGTAGCCAGATATCTGTCGGCATTCAAAAAGAAAAAAAAAATTTGTTTAGGATTTTTAAGGTCAACTAGAAGGCTAGTTACAATAGAATATACAATTGCTAAATGAACATTATGCCCCACGATACCTACATCTAGTCTTTGTCAATAGAATGATAAAAAAAATTATAATTACCACACAGTCACTACTAAATGTTGCTCCGCACAGATGCTTTCACGGAAAGTGCTGCGATGATGATGTATCTCATCCTTCACATGTGAGAGCAGAACATCAAAGGTCTCAATGGACATCCGTAGATAGCATTGGAATTTGAAGGGATGATCCCGAAGCTGAACATACAGGGTGTGAAAGGCACCATATTTATTCCGCAAGAAATTCACTTCATGGATCCAATATCTCCTTTGCGAACTACGCTTTCTCTGCCGAAGTCGCAACCGCATCAAGCGAAATCTAACGAGCTCAGACACAAACATCTTGCTAGCAGAAGTTCACTCAATGCTTTCAAAATGGAGAATGTGTATGCACCCACACCCGACGCTGACAAAAGGAAAAAAAAAAAGAACAACTTTAGTGACAGTGACAAACGCAGACAAACGGATACTTCGCTAACGGACATCCAAATGAGAAAAACGCGATCATATGCATTAACGCAAGCGTTACCGTGACGACGATTTTTACACAAATTTGGCTCCTTTTCTGTACATGCGTTTAATGGATCCGTTTAACGCCATGTACTTGACGCAATGTGAACCTAGCCTAAGGCTCCCATGAGTCTTCTCTTGTAGCTTGTATTTGTTCACATAGCATGATAGTGTTCATTTTGTCAATTACTGAGGAAAGAGATATTGTAGTTTTTTTCCATTTTGTTGCAATGTGTAGCTTAGTGGCGAGGAACAGCTGATTGACTAAATTATGGAGTTTGTTGGAGAAGCCCGGGTATCTGGCTCCCAATAGGAACACCGTTGCATCTAACTGAATCGCCCCACCATATAGCTCCTCCACAATAGATTTGATCCTTGACCAAAGAGTGGATACTACCGGATAATCCCACCACGTGTGCTTCAAATCGCCCAGGGCTCCACACTCCCTGAAACACCGATCCAATAAATTTGGGTAGATGGCATGTAATTTGCTCGGAACCAAATATGTCCCATGTAGGAGCTTGATGGATGTCTCAACTAAAGAGGTTTGGAGACTGCCCTTAGAGAGAGAGCAGCAACATTTTTGCCACTCCAATGGGGACATTTACTTATTAAAGTCTCTTTTCCATTGTATCATATATTTGAGTTTTACATCCTCTGATATTGCATTCAGGTTTGAGTATATTAGAGAGATAGCTCCCCTGCCCAGTGGGTCATTCAAACATATTTGCTCATAACCTGTTGGGCGGTGGGTGACACCATGTCCTAAGATTTTTTCAAAAAAGTGAAAAATTTGGATGATACGCAATATTTCAGAGTTTGGTGGGGAGTACTTTTGGATTGGTGAGTAGAATGTTAAATGGCGAAGTAAGATGTTTAAGGGTAATTAAACCCCTAGATACCCACCAATGGAAAGGGCGAGGTGGAAAAGCTGGATTATGAAAAATATGCATCATTAATGAAGTTTTGGATTGTAGGGAATGTTTAAATCTTTCCTTCCTCCATAACATCAGGGAGTGTGCTGTGAAAGGGGCTAATGTATGGATCCCTTTCGGGAGACTCTGCAACGACTACATGAGGCCCGGTAGGCTGAATGGGGTCAGGAAGTGAGATTCGAGATTCACCCATCTGGGCGTGCTATGTTTGTTTGCGTTAGCACTTATTAGCTGGGCTAGTTGGGCCGCTCTATAGTATAAAGTGAAGTTGGGCAGAGACATACCTCCTCGTCTTCTACTAATAAACATGGTTTTAAGTCTTATCCTAGGTCTTTTCCCCTGCCATATAAATTTAGAGATCGTGTTATGGATATCTAGTAACGTTTTGGCAGGTAGAGGAATGGGCAAAGATCGGAAAACATACAGAAATCATGGTAAGGAAACCACCTTAATGGCGTGTAGTCTACCTAACCAGGATAAGGACATAGATGACCATCTGGTGAGGTCCGATTTGAGATTTCTAATTAAGGGGGCATAGTTCCATTTAAATAAAGTCAACCTATGGGAGGTTAGATTGATGCCAAGATAGGTTAAGTACTGCTCATTTCTGGTAAACTTAAATTGTGCTGTTATGTTGTTTTGCGTTTCCCTGGGGGTGTTAATGAACAAGGCTTCAGATTTGTCAACATTAATCTTGAGGCCAGAGACCAGTTCAAATTCATGGAGGGCAACGAAAAGGTTTGGGAGTGTAATAGTGGGATTGACTATGGATAATAGTAGATCATCCGCAAAAAGGCTAGCCTTGTATTGATCATCTCTGATTATAGTTCCATTAATGTTGGGGTTGGCTCTAATAGCTTCCGCAAGGAGCTCCATGGCTAGGGCGAATAAGGCTGGGGAAAGTGGACATCCCTGCCTGGTACCACGTTGTATGTTAATAGGGGTGGGCTGGTTTGAGGGTAATTTCAGATAGGCCGTGGGGTGATCATACAGAAGTTTAAGGCAGGAGGTAATACCACTCGGGAAACCAAACTTAGCGAGGACTTCGAACAAGTATGACCATGATACCGAGTCAAAGGCCTTCTCTATATCGAGTGCTAACAAGAGATTGCTTGGAGTGATTAGCTGAATGTATTAAATTAAGGTTCCTCCTAATATTGTCAGGGCCCTGTCTCTTGGGGATGAACCCTACCTGGTCCCGGTGGATTAGAATGGGCAGTATTTTATTTAGTCTGGCCATGATTATGGATGTAAAAAATTTTAAATCTATGTTTAGCAATGAAATAGGCCTATAGTTTTTGAGGTAGAGGTGATCCTTCTTCGGTTCTGGGATTACAGCTACGTGGGCGATGTAAAATTCAGGTGGCATTTGAGCTCCGTTTAGTAGAGCATTACAAAAGCTCTGTATATGAGGTATGAGTAAGCTGTCAAATTTTTTGTAGTACTGTGCCGTGAGCCCATCAGGCCCAGGAGCCTTGTTTTTTTTTAAATTTTTAATCGTTGCCTTTATTTCGTCAGAGTTGATTGGTGCTTGGAGATGTGCTATGTCTGAGTCCGGGACTTTAGGTAGTGTCAGATCTTTGAGGAAGCTCTGGATGCGAGTCGGGGAAGGGGGCTGCGGGAGGGAGTATAGGTTTTGATAATATTGCTGAAACATTTTATATATTACATCTAGGTGGACAGTAATACGGCCTGTAGGATCTTTAATGGAGGGGATATTATTCAGGAGCTCTCTACTCCTAAGTTTACGGGCCAACATGCTGCTTGGTTTGTTAGCATATTTGTGAAAAGTAGATTTAGTCCATGTCAGGGCCCTTTCTGATCTATTTGTTAAAATGGTATTGAGTTGTAATTTAGTTAAACAAATTTTCTTGATTAGATAAAGTGAAGGGAGGTTTTGGTTTGCCTGTTCTAATTTTGAGAGTTTATTTTCTAATTGCAATTGCAGTTCAGACCTTTGCTTTTTCCTGTTAGAGGCAATTTTGATCAGGGTCCCTGTTATAAATTTTTTGTGTGCCATCCACACAGTTCCCGGGGACACGTCTGTGGTATTGTTAATTTGGAAATATAGGTTCAGCTCATCCTTTATAGTAGACAAGACCATACTATATGTCGGAAGTATAGGACCGAGGGAAGTGTTTTGGAAGTGGTGAGGTGTAAGTCAATTCTGGAATAGGACTTTTGTGCGGGGGAGAAATATGTATATCCCTTCTGAGGGCCATTTAGCTCTCGCCAAATATCTGCCAAACAATTTACTTTCAGCATTTGTAGGATTTTTTTCCTGTCTGTTTTTGATATGTCTGCTCGATTCAGTGAACTGCTGTCAAGTGACCGGCTCAAAGTGAGATTGAAGTCGCCACACCATATAAGGTGATGATATGAGAGTGAAGCTAATTTTGATAAGATTAGACGTATGATCCGAGTCTGAGTGGCAGTTGGCAGGTAGCTATAAACAATGCATATATTTAGACCCTGCAAGGTTCCCATCAGGATAATGAACCTGCCCTCAGGGTCTGAGTACGTGTTAGTGGGTTGGAATGGAAGGCTGTTTTTAATTAGTATAGCCACGCCCCTCGTTTTGCAGTCCCAGGTTGAAAGGAAGAATTTCGAATAATGTGCATCCAGGAATTTGGGGTGGGAAGAATTGGAAAAATGGGTTTCCTGAAGGCAGATTACATCTGGGTTGTGCTTCCGATAATCGAGGAAGGGCTTTTTACGTTTTAGAGGCGAGTTGAAGCCCCGCACATTATGGGAGAGCACTCTAAGTAGTGTAGCAGAGCTACCATTCGTCAAACTCAATCTGACAGGTGGACACGCCCCTATCAAAGTGTGTAACCCCTCCCCTCCCCTGTCTGACAGCTGGTAGCCAGCTGTCCCTCCTTGGTTGATTTCCCCTTTTGATATAGTTTGATATTATCATATCAATTAGATTCTCATTTTATATGAAGTTGTTATGAGTTTGCTGCAGTTATCAGAGCAATGTATTTTATTTGACAGCCACAACGGTCACACAGGCCATAATGATAGTGTATCTGCAGCATGTTATGTGAAAGGCAATCTGTGTATCACTGTGCTCATGCAGGGAACAGAGCAATATCTAATTGTAGTAAACAAGCCATCCCTTTCAGCATGTTATTTGGAAATAAAGAACACATAAGGTAGCGATGCCTCAGAGATCTAAACCACTACTAATTTAAAACATTTATTGGCACAGGCCGACAGACAAAAAACAGACAAAAAAACAGACGGTCATTTAACACAGACAGAATAAGACAGCATAACTAACTGTTAGCACATGTAAGGTAACAATGGAGAAGCACATTTTAAGTTAGCTGTAACTAATTTAAAATATTTACTGTCACAGGCCGACAGACAAAAAACAGACGGTCGCTGTCCCTGAGTCTGGCTGACTTCCCCTTTTGATATAGTTTGATATTGTTTGATATTATCCCTGGTATTTCTTTTATATTAGATTTTCTTAATTTGTTTTATTTTATATCCTATTAGACTTGCATATTATATGTATGCTGCTGTAGCTGCTATGAGTATCAGTGCATTGTGTTTTATTCATGTTTTTATAACACACCATGCCATTTACTAAAAAGTTTAACAGATATTTTACTGTGTGCCAAGATAAATACATCTCAAAGACATTTCAATACTATAAAAATTCTTACAGAATATAAAAAGTAAAAGCATTAAATAGTACAATGAACATACACCACCACACTTCAAATAGTATCACAAGTACAATTAACATACATCATCACATAGCTTCTGCTGTGTAGATACAGAACGTATCTCACTGCTAGAAATTTTTTGCAGAAGCAGTGTATTTCTTTTTTATATTTTTTAGATTTTCATATGTAGTTGTTGGGCGATTACATAGGCTCTGTTCATGAATACTTATGTCCATGTGATATTTCAGTTTTTCTTTTTAATAAATTTGCAAAAAATTCTACATTTCTATTTTGGTCAGTCATGATTGAGTCTGCATTTTCCTGCTGACAGTCCATAATGCACCGCTTGTGGTTATGTTATCTCATCTAAACAGAGTGCAGTGCTTAATAGTGTAACATAGTATAATTCGCAATATTATGAAAAATGACAGATTTTCATATGTAGTTGTACGCCATATAACTAATATCTGTTGACATGTATACTTAATCGGGCACTCGGCACCTTAATCCTGGACCATTGTGTATATACTTTTATTCTATTTAATAGACCTTTTTGCATGAGATTCTACGTTGATTCAATGGTACATAGTAAGCATATTGCTGCATAAATATTTATTTATTTTCATATATAGCTTTTACGGCTGACACATTGTGTAAATATTTTTTACATGTATTCTGTTGAAATGTATTTAATGGGCTATATATTATACCACATATTGAGTGGGGAATTTATACAGGGGGGCATATTAATTATACACTGGGAATTACTTTTGGAAACTTACAAATTCATTGGGAATTTTTAGACCGTTAATGCTTATGCAAATTCATTGGAAATTATAAATTTATTATAATAACAATAGGCACTCGTATTGATAAAACTTTACCTCAGCCACAATGACCCATGTAATTTTTGCTGAATTAAAAAATATACAGTTATTTCATATTTTTGGTGTTTACTTCCATGAGAAATTATTGGGTGTATTGATATTGGAAGCGCCAGCTATCTAGGCCCAGTATTTTTGATAGCTCAAAAGTGCGCTTGTACCCAATACGGAGCTTTTGATATTATCCTCACGTATTTGTTTTATATTAGATTTTCTTAATTTGTTTTATTTTATATCCTATTAGACTTGCATATTATATGTATGCTGCTGTAGCTGGTATGAGTATCAGCGCATTGTGTTTTATAACACACTATGCCATTTTATATATTTTATATCCTAGTCATGGTTTATAACACACCATGCCGTTTCATATAATTATATCATAGGATTCTCATTTTTACACGTGGATTATAACGCCAGTCTCATTATATGGGCACATTATGTATGTGGCCAAAGACACGCTATTGTAAAAAGTTTAAAAGATATTTTACTGTGTGCAAGATAAATACATCTCAAAGACATTTCAATACTATAAAAATTCTTACAGAATATAAAAAGTAAAAGCATTAAATGGTACAATAAACATACACCACCACACTTCAAATAGTATCACAAGTACAATTAACATACATCATCACATAGCTTCTGCTGTGTAGATACAGAACGTGTCTCACTGCTAGAATTTTTTTGCAGAAGCAGTGTTCGGTTATGTGTTTTAGAAAGTGCTGACTCCTACACATTTAGAATCAGAGTGGCCAGAGCTGTGTTAGGTGTGATAACGACCCACCCTGTACAGATAATGTCAATGGTATAATTCTCAGTATTATGAAAAATGACTATTTTTTAGATTTTCATATGTAGTTGTTGGGCGATTTTATACCTTAGTCGTGTATTTATCTGGAACTGTAATTCTCACTTTTACACACTATATGTGGATTACAGTCCGATATAGAGTAACATGCAGCATGGCTGAGTGTAATAAAAACGATCCTTAATAATTAAAATGCTATCCCATTGCCTGTTACATGGGGCTGCGCAGAGCGCTGACATTACACATTTAGATTTTAGCACTGTCAGCAAAGGTATAATTCTCAGGATTAGGAAAAATGACTATTTTTTAGATTTTCATATGTAGTTGTAGGGCGATTTATACCTTAGTCGTGTATTTATCTGGAACTGTAATTCTCACTTTTACACACTATATGTGGATTACAGGCCGATATACAGTAACATGCAGCATGGCTGAGTGTAATAAAAACGATCCTTAATAATTAAAATGCTATCCCATTGCCTGTTACATGGGGCTGCGCAGAGCGCTGACATTACACATTTAGATTTTAGCACTGTCAGCAAAGGTATAATTCTCAGTATTATGAAAAAATGACTTTTTTAGATTTTCATATGTAGTTGTTGGGCGATTACATAGGCTCTGTTCAGACTATTGTAATATCTGCCGCTTAAAATAGAGCCAAATAGCTACTTTCAAATCCGCAAATACGTCACTGATGTGATTTAATATAGCACAACAAACAAATGTATAACTTTTAGCTCTGCCACAACCACATATATTATTCCAGCTTCTTTAATTCTACATTATTTTATCACATATTAATTTCACAACTGGCTGCACTATCTATAATTCTGCTTATACCCCGAAAATACGTCACTGATGTGATTTAATATAGCACAACAAACAAATGTATAACTTTTAGCTCTGCCACAACCACATATATTATTCCAGCTTCTTTAATTCTACATTATTTTATCACATATTAATTTCACAACTGGCTGCACTATCTATAATTCTGCTTATACCTTAGTCGTGTATTTACCGGGCACTGTAATTCTCACTTTTACACACTATATGTGGATTACACAAATGTACAACTTTTTAGCGCTGCCACAACCACATATATTATTCCAGCTTTCTTTAATTCTACATTATTTTATCACATATTAATTTCACAGCTGCTGAAAATAGCCATTTTATATTGAATTACTGCAGCTCGCTGAGCGTTACCACTGGACTCGTTTCTCACTGCTGCTTCTGAATGTATACTATTCTCACCCATGGACAGTTTTCCTTTAAAAATATGAATATTATTGAATATAATATTTACTTATATTACAGTATTTTATCTTCCTGGTGTTACTTTGTTCATGTATTACAGGCAGCTGCTTCAGTTGTGATTCTTACCTTTTCTATATAAATATGGGTAAATGAATTCTCCATTATAGAGCCATTATGAATTCATGTTTGTAGCCCTTAAACATTTTGTATAACAGCTGCGTGTTCTCCTGATTTTTTGTGGTTAAGGGGTCACTGATGTTTTAATAAACGTTGAATAAATAACTGGTCATACATAAGAAACATTGCAATATATCTTTATAGAAATAATACATGGCGATCCCATTTTAAATGTGGCTCTGACAAGATTCTTTTTCTAAATATTTTGTGGCTAACGATTTAAACGCAGTTTCACATGATACATCAAAAAACAAATGTAACACTTCACATTGCTGGTCTGCTATAGTCCTTTTATCTGCATATATTAGTAGACCCTATAATGACAGCTCTGGCATTGTTTATTTTCAAAGAAAGCATTTGTAATGCTCAGATAAAAAATATCTATCTCTTCTCTTTCCCTAAAGAACATGTTTATGCATGGTGGATCCCATTTTAATGTGGCTCTGAATGATCATGAAAAATTTGTAACAAAATCCCTCTCCACAACCTAATGTGACATATGTAATACTAGTGTCTTCTTATAGAATAGATAGCCTGAATGCAACTACTGTAGCTCTGTGTTTTAATGTTCGTAAGCTTCAGAATTGGCCATTCCAGTTATAAAACAAAAATGATGAAAATTACCCTTGATGATAATGTGAAAAAGGCTTATGCAATGGGTTTATGGATCTCTATTGCGCAGCTCCATGTAACATCCAATATACACGATTTTTTCACAAATGGATCCAATATACACTATATCTCCTTCATATATATATATATATATATATATATATATATATATATAGTTTGTAACATTCTGGTTCAAATACAGACGGCAGTCATCTTATTTACACTGCGCTTTATAAAATCTTTCGTTTGAAAGGTTATTCTGTATTTCTAAAGCTCAACTCTGGGGCAATAAGCGAGTAATTCTAAAATCACAGTCAAACATATGTATCACAGTTTATTTTTCTACGTTATGGTTTAAAGTTATAATCATTTAAATAATAATTTGCTCATTAGATATGTGACTTGCACTATTTATTTGCTTAGGCTAGATCATTTACAGTTTACCAATACATTTTATCACAAAAATGAACTTATCTGGGTACCTAGAAATAACCTAGCAGCATTAGTAATCCCCTTTCTTTTTGCATTATCAAGAATCCTTGGGTTAAGATAACGTAAGTTTATATGCAAAAATCATTTAATATAGTGCACCAAACATGGTATGGTTTTTGATTTCTCTGAACTGCCGCAAACAAAACATATAAGGTTAAAAATATGAATATAATTGAATATAATGTTTTACATATGTTACAGTATTTTATTTTCCGGGTGTTAATTTTGCTCATGTATTATTGGCTTCTTCTTCAGTTGTGATTTTTACGTTTTCTATATAAATATGGGTAAATGAATTGTCCATTATAGAACCATTTTGAATTCATGTTTGTAGCCCTTAAACATTTTGTATAACAGATGTGTTTCTCCTGATTTTTCTTGGTTAAGGGATCACTGATGTTTTAATAAACTTTGAATAAATAACTGGGCATACATAAGAAACCATGCAATATATCTTTATAGAAATAATACTTCTGCACTCATGGCCACTTCTCCGCCACCTTTGCCTCCTGAACTCCTCATTCACTGTGAAATAATGCAAAAATCCATCTTTGTATTTCTTGTGTGTGTGTGTGTTCTGTGTGTTTGTTGTATGTGCTGTGTGTGTGTGTTGCCTGTGTTGTATGTGTTCTGTATGTTGTGTGTGTGTAAGTTTGTTGTGTGTGTTGTATGTGTTGTGTGTGTTTTGTATGTTATGTGTGTTTGTTGTGTGTGGGTTCTGTGTGTTGTGTGTGTGTTTGGTGTGTGTGTTGTGTGTGTTCTGTGTGTTTGGTGTGTGTGTTGTATGTGTTCTGTGTGTTTGTTGTGTGTGTTGTATGTGTTGTGTGTGTTTTGTATGTTATGTGTGTTTGTTGTGTGTGGGTTCTGTGTGTGTGTGTGTGTTCTGTGTGTTTGGTGTGTGTGTTGTGTGTGTTTGTGTTTGGTGTGTGTGTTGTATGTGTTCTGTGTGTTATGTGTGTTTGTTGTGTGTGTTGTATGTGTTGTGTGTGTTTTGTATGTTATGTGTTGTGTGTGTGTTCTGTGTGTTTGGTGTGTGTGTTATGTGTGTTTGTTGTGTGTGTGTGTTCTGTGTGTTGTGTGTGTTTGTTGTGTGTGTGTGTGTTCTGTGTGTTGTGTGTGTGTGTTCTGTGTGTTGTGTGTGTCTGCCGCCATCTCCTTTCTGTAATTCTCCTCTCTCTTTACAGAACCATAAACTTATAATGGCAAAATGTTGCTGCCTCCATCAATACAAAGATGGATTTTTGCATTATTTCACAGTGAATGATGAGTTCAGGAGGCAAAGGTGGCGGAGAAGTGGCCATGAGTGCAGAAGTATTATTTCTATAAAGATATATTGCATGGTTTCTTATGTATGCCCAGTTATTTATTCAAAGTTTATTAAAACATCAGTGATCCCTTAACCAAGAAAAATCAGGAGAAACACATCTGTTATACAAAATGTTTAAGGGCTACAAACATGAATTCAAAATGGTTCTATAATGGACAATTCATTTACCCATATTTATATAGAAAACGTAAAAATCACAACTGAAGAAGAAGCCAGTAATACATGAGCAAAATTAACACCCGGAAAATAAAATACTGTAACATATGTAAAACATTATATTCAATTATATTCATATTTTTAACCTTATATATTTTGTTTGCGGCAGTTCAGAGAAATCAAAAACCATATCATGTTTGGTGCACTATATTAAATGATTTTTGCATATAAACTTAAGTTATCTTAACCCAAGGATTCTTGATAATGCAAAAAGAAAGGGAATTACTAATGCTGCTAGGTTATTTCTAGGTACCCAGATAAGTTCATTTTTGTGATAAAATATACTGTAAATGATCTAGCCTAAGCAAATAAATAGTGCAGGTCACATATCTAATGAGCAAATTATTATTTAAATGATTATAACTTTAAACCATAACGTAGAAAAATAAACTGTGATACATATGTTTGACTGTGATTTTAGAATTACTCGCTTATCGCCCCAGAGTTGAGCTTTAGAAATACAGAATAACCTTTCAAACGAAAGATTTTATAAAGCGCAGTGTAAATAAGATGACTGCCGTCTGTATTTCACCCAGAATGTTACAACCTATATATATAGAGGAAGGAGATCTAGTGTGTATTGGATCCATTTGTGAAGAAATAGTGTATATTGCATGTTACATGGAGCTGCGCAATAGAGATCCATAAACCCATTGCATAAGCCTTTCTCACATTATCATCAAGGGTAATTTTCATCATTTTTGTTTTATAACTGGAATGGCCAATTCTGAAGCTTACGAACATTAAAACACAGAGCTGCAGTAGTTGCATTCAGGCTATCTATTCTATAAGAAGACACTAGTATTACATATGTCACATTAGGTTGTGGAGAGGGATTTTGTTACAAATTTTTCATGATCATTCAGAGCCACATTAAAATGGGATCCACCATGCATAAACATGTTCTTTAGGGAAAGAGAAGAGAGAGATATTTTTTATCTGAGCATTACAAATGCTTTCTTTGAAAATAAACAATGCCAGAGCTGTCATTATAGGGGCTACTAATATATGCAGATAAAAGGACTATAGCAGACCAGCAATGTGAAGTGTTACATTTGTTTTTTGATGTATCATGTGAAACTGCGTTTAAATCGTTAGCCACAAAATATTTAGAAAAAGAATCTTGTCAGAGCCACATTTAAAATGGGATCGCCATGTATTATTTCTATAAAGATATATTGCAATGTTTCTTATGTATGACCAGTTATTTATTCAACGTTTATTAAAACATCAGTGACCCCTTAACCACAAAAAATCAGGAGAAAACGCAGCTGTTATACAAAATGTTTAAGGGCTACAAACATGAATTCATAATGGCTCTATAATGGAGAATTAATTTACCCATATTTATATAGAAAAGGTAAGAATCACAACTGAAGCAGCCGCCTGTAATACATGAACAAAGTAACACCAGGAAGATAAAATACTGTAATATAAGTAAATATTATATTCAATAATATTCATATTTTTAAAGGAAAACTGTCCATGGGTGAGAATAGTATACATTCAGAAGCAGCAGTGAGAAACGAGTCCAGTGGTAACGCTCAGCGAGCTGCAGTAATTCAATATAAAATGGCTATTTTCATCAGCTGTGAAATGAATATGTGATAAAATAATGTAGAATTAAAGAAAGCTGGAATAATATATGTGGTTGTGGCAGCGCTAAAAAGTTGTACATTTGTGTAATCCACATATAGTGTGTAAAAGTGAGAATTACAGTGCCCGGTAAATACACGACTAAGGTATAAGCAGAATTATAGATAGTGCAGCCAGCTGTGAAATTAATATGTGATAAAATAATGTAGAATTAAAGAAGCTGGAATAATATATGTGGTTGTGGCAGAGCTAAAAGTTATACATTTGTTTGTTGTGCTATATTAAATCACATCAGTGACGTATTTGCGGATTTGAAAGTAGCTATTTGGCTCTATTTTAAGCGGCAGATATTACAATAGTCTGAACAGAGCCTATGTAATCGCCCAATAACTACATATGAAAATCTAAAAAAGTCATTTTTTCATAATACTGAGAATTATACCTTTGCTGACAGTGCTAAAATCTAAATGTGTAATGTCAGCGCTCTGCGCAGCCCCATGTAACAGGTAATGGGATAGCATTTTAATTATTAAGGATCGTTTTTATTACACTCAGCCATGATGCATGTTACTGTATATCGGCCTGTAATCCACATATAGTGTGTAAAAGTGAGAATTACAGTTCCAGATAAATACACGACTAAGGTATAAATCGCCCAACAACTACATATGAAAATCTAAAAAATAGTCATTTTTCATAATACTGAGAATTATACCATTGACATTATCTGTACAGGGTGGGTCGTTATCACACCTAACACAGCCCTGGCCACTCTGATTCTAAATGTGTAGGGGTCAGCACTTTCTAAAACACATAACCGAACACTGCTTCTGCAAAAAAATTCTAGCAGTGAGACACGTTCTGTATCTACACAGCAGAAGCTATGTGATGATGTATGTTAATTGTACTTGTGATACTATTTGAAGTGTGGTGGTGTATGTTCATTGTACTATTTAATGCTTTTACTTTTTATATTCTGTAAGAATTTTTATAGTATTGAAATGTCTTTGAGATGTATTTATCTTGGCACACAGTAAAATATCTTTTAAACTTTTTAGTAAATGGCATGTTGTGTTATAAAAAAATGAATAAAACACAATGCACTGATACTCATAGCAGCTACTGCAGCATACATATAATATGCAAGTCTAATAGGATATAAAATAAAACAAATTAAGAAAATCTAATATAAAAGAAATACCAGGGATAATATCAAACTGTATCAAACTATATCAAAAGGGGAAGTCAGCCAGACTCAGGGACAGCGACCGTCTGTTTTTTGTCTGTCGGCCTGTGACAGTAAATATTTTAAATTAGTTACAGCTAACTTAAAATGTGCTTCTCCATTGTTACCTTGCATGTGCTAACAATTAGTTACGCTGTCTTATTCTGTCTGTGTTAAATGACCATCTGTTTTTTTGTCTCTGTTTTTTGTCTGTCGGCCTGTGCCAATAAATGTTTTAAATTAGTAGTGGTTTAGATCTCTGAGGCATCGCTACCTTATGTGTTCTTTATTTCCAAATAACATGCTGAAAGGGATGGCTTGTTTACTACAATTAGATATTGCTCTGTTCCCTGCATGAGCACAGTGATACACAGATTGCCTTTCACATAACATGCTGCAGATACACTATCATTATGGCCTGTGTGACCGTTGTGGCTGTCAAATAAAATACATTGCTCTGATAACTGCAGCAAACTCATAACAACTTCATATAAAATGAGAATCTAATTGATATGATAGAAAGTGAGAATCGCTGTATCAAATACTCTGATAATATCAAACTATATCAAAAGGGGAAATCAACCAAGGAGGGACAGCTGGCTACCAGCTGTCAGACAGGGGAGGGGAGGGGTTACACACTTTGATACACTTTGATAGGGGCTTGTTTACCTGTCAGATTGAGTTTGACGAATGGTAGCTCTGCTACACTACTACTCTACACATGCTTAATTAAGTGGACACTGCTAATAAGAGGCAAACCATTGCCCTCCACCCGACCTCGGTCCACAGATTCACCATCACAGCAATAATCTCTATGTGGAAATGAAAGGAAAGAGACAAACGGGGAAGACGTCGACACAAAACATAACACAAGTTTTCCAAAGGGCATTGAGCCCACAAGATGCGGCGATCTGGGGTCCCATATTAAGAAGGACACCAAAATTCGCCGAGGTTGGGCAGCATGTTGCAACCCCGAGAACCCCAACCCTTGAATCATATAAGGTTGACTTTATAATATGGGGAAGAGGGGAGAGAGGGAAGGAGAAAAAGAGAGATGAGAAAGGAAAAAGAGAGAGAAATTTTTTTTAGAAAAAGGGGGGAGTAATGAAGAAGGGGGTGGTAAGAAAAAGGGTACTTGATAATGTAATAGTAGGTAGTTCAACTGTAAATAGACCGAGCGTTAACTGCTAGGTAGATTACCTAGTTTCAGAGCAGGGCAGAACCAACAACTGGCCCCACAACAGAACTCAAAGTTACATAGAACATTTTGGGGATGCCAAATCCTGGGTTATGCGAGTCAAGTGACCTGAGTGTTTTGGCTTCTTGTTCTGGGAGGGTTCCTCCACTCCCTTACAGGCATGGTTTTTCTCTGTGGGAGCGAGGAGGTCTCTGAAGATAGTGGGATACCAGCCTTAATTAGGGCCTGAGTTCCTTCCTCCAGGGACCGGCAGGTATAGAGTTGGGATTTGAATGTGAAGATAAGGGCGAATGGGAAGCCCCACCTGTATTTGACCTGGGCCTCTTGTAGAGAGGTCGTAATTGACCTGAGGGCCCTTCTCCTGGCCAGTGTGGTGGGCGCAATGTCTGCATAAATGTGCACTGAGTCTGGCAGGCCGGGTAAAATAGGATGGTTTCTAGCCGCCAACAAGATCTGATCACGGGTCTCCTCATAGTGCATCTTTAATATTACATCTCTGGGCATATCATTAGATCGTGGCTTGCCCAGTGCCCTGTGTATTCTTGTAATATGAAGTAGGGTCGGGTCCAGGTCAGGTAGAAGGGCCATAAAGAGGGCTGCTGCTGTATCTTTAAAGGCAACAACATGTTCAGAAAGTCCTCTAATTCGTATGTTGCTCCTTCTGGATCTATTCTCATAGTCCTCACATCTTAATTCTAGCTCAGTAAAGCGGTCAGTATGCAGCTTGAGAGTTTCCTGATCCTCCTCCAGCGCATCTGAGACAACATCCATTTTTTCCTCCAAGTTGTTTGTGCGCTGCGCTAGATCTTGCAACTGGGATGAGATACCCTGCATAGCGGTGGTAAGTTCCTCTCTAAAGGTTTCTTGCAGGGACCTCGTGAGGGCAGCCGTTGAGATCATCGCTTCAGATTGCGGGGGAGTGTCATCCCGCTCTGTGCTCCCGTCACCATGAGTTGCAGAGGCAGGTGAAGGATTAGCTGCCTGTTATGAAAGGCAATTCAGTTCCACAATGGACATAGCGGTCAGAGCACATACAGTGATCTGACAATAACCCAAAATCATAGAACGAGCTCTGAGACGTGGGAACTCTGCAGACCACAATCCCTAATCCTCTCCAAACAACACTAGAGGCAGCCGTGGATTGCGCCTAACTCTGCCTATGCAACTCGGCACAGCCTGAGAAACTAACTAGCCTGAAGATAGAAAATAAGCCTACCTTGCTTCAGAGAAATACCCCAAAGGAAAAGGCAGCCCCCCACATATAATGACTGTGAGTTAAGATGAAAAGACAAACGTAGAGATGAAATAGATTCAGCAAAGTGAGGCCCGACTTTCTTAACAGAGCGAGGATAGGAAAGGTAACTTTGCGGTCTACACAAAACCCTAAAGAAAACCACGCAAAGGGGGCAAAAAGACCCTCTGTACCGAACTAACGGCACGGAGGTACACCCTTTGCGTCCCAGAGCTTCCAGCAAAACAATTAGACAAGCTGGACAGAAAAAATAGCAAACAAATAGCAAAGAAGAACTTAGCTATGCAGAGCAGCAGGCCACAGGAATGATCCAGAGAAAAACAAGTCCAACACTGGAACATTGACAGGAAGCCAGGATCAAAGCATTAGGTGGAGTAAAGTAGAGAAGCACCTAACGACCTCACCACATCACCTGAGGGAGGAAACTCAGAAGCCGCAGTACCACTTTCCTCCACCAACGGAAGCTCACAGAGAGAATCAGCCGAAGTACCACTTGTGACCACAGGAGGGAGCTCTGCCACAGAATTCACAACAGTCCCCCCCCTTGAGGAGGGGTCACCGAACCCTCACCAGAGCCCCCAGGCCGACCAGGATGAGCCACATGAAAGGCACGAACAAGATCGGGAGCATGGACATCAGAGGCAAAAACCCAGGAATTATCTTCCTGAGCATAACCCTTCCATTTAACCAGATACTGGAGTTTCCGTCTTGAAACACGAGAATCCAAAATCTTCTCCACAATATACTCCAACTCCCCCTCCACCAAAACCGGGGCAGGAGGGTCAACAGATGGAACCATAGGTGCCACGTATCTCCGCAACAATGACCTATGGAATACGTTATCTATGGAAAAAGAATCTGGAAGGGTCAGACGAAAAGACACAGGATTAAGAACCTCAGAAATCCTATAAGGACCAATGAAATGAGGTTTAAACTTAGGAGAGGAAACCTTCATAGGAATATGACAAGAAGATAACCAAACCAGATCCCCAACACGAAGTCGGGGACCCACACGGCGTCTGCGATTAGCGAAACGTTGAGCCTTCTCCTGGGACAAGGTCAAATTGTCCACTACATGAGTCCAAATCTGCTGCAACCTGTCCACCACAGTATCCACACCAGGACAGTCCGAAGACTCAACCTGTCCTGAAGAGAAACGAGGATGGAACCCAGAATTGCAGAAAAATGGCGAAACCAAGGTAGCCGAGCTGGCCCGATTATTAAGGGCGAACTCAGCCAAAGGCAAAAAGGACACCCAGTCATTCTGATCAGCAGAAACAAAGCATCTCAGATATGTTTCCAAGGTCTGATTGGTTATTCGGTCTGGCCATTAGTCTCAGGATGGAAAGCCGAGGAAAAAGACAAGTCAATGCCCATCCTACCACAAAAGGCTCGCCAAAACCTCGAAACAAACTGGGAACCTCTGTCAGAAACGATATTCTCAGGAATGCCATGTAAACGAACCACATGCTGGAAAAACAATGGCACCAAATCAGAGGAGGAAGGCAATTTAGACAAGGGTACCAGATGGACCATCTTAGAAAAGCGATCACAGACCACCCAAATGACTGACATCTTTTGAGAAACGGGAAGATCTGAAATAAAATCCATAGAGATGTGTGTCCAAGGCCTCTTCGGGACTGGCAAGGGCAAAAGCAACCCACTGGCACGAGAACAGCAGGGCTTAGCCCGAGCACAAATCCCACAGGACTGCACAAAAGTACGCACATCCCGCGACAGAGATGGCCACCAAAAGGATCTAGCCACTAACTCTCTGGTACCAAAGATTCCAGGATGACCAGCCAACACCGAACAATGAACCTCAGAGATAACTTTATTCGTCCACCTATCAGGGACAAACAGTTTCTCCGCTGGACAACGATCAGGTTTATTAGCCTGAAATTTTTGCAGCACCCGCCGCAAATCAGGGGAGATGGCTGACACAATTACTCCTTCCTTGAGGATACCCGCCGGCTCAGACAAACCCGGAGAGTCGGGCACAAAACTCCTAGACAGAGCATCCGCCTTCACATTTTTAGAGCCCGGAAGGTACGAAATCACAAAGTCAAAACGGGCAAAAAACAGCGACCAACGAGCCTGTCTAGGATTCAACCGCTTAGCAGACTCGAGATAAGTCAAGTTCTTATGATCAGTCAATACCACCACGCGATGCTTAGCTCCTTCAAGCCAATGACGCCACCTCTCGAATGCCCACTTCATGGCCAGCAACTCTCGGTTGCCCACATCATAATTTCGCTCAGCAGGCGAAAACTTCCTGGAAAAAAAAGCGCATGGTTTCATCACTGAGCAATCAGAAACTCTCTGCGACAAAACAGCCCCTGCTCCAATCTCCGAAGCATCCACCTCGACCTGGAACGGAAGAGAAACATCTGGTTGACACAACACAGGGGCAGAAGAAAAACGATGCTTCAACTCTTGAAAAGCTTCCACAGCAGCAGAAGACCAATTGACCACATCAGCACCCTTCTTGGCCAAATCGGACAATGGTTTGGCAATACTAGAAAAATTGCAGATGAAGCGACGATAAAAATTAGCAAAGCCCAGGAACTTTTGCAGACTTTTCAGAGATGTCGGTTGAGTCCAATCATGGATGGCTTGGACCTTAACAGGATCCATCTCGATAGTAGAAGGGGAAAAGATGAACCCCAAAAATGAAACCTTCTGCACACCAAAGAGACACTTTGATCCCTTCACAAACAAAGAATTAGCACGCAGGACCTGAAAAACCGTTCTGACCTGCTTCACATGAGACTCCCAATCATCCGAGAAGATCAAAATGTCATCCAAGTACACAATCAGGAATTTATCCAGGTACTCTCGGAAGATGTCATGCATAAAGGACTGAAACACTGATGGAGCATTGGCAAGTCCGAATGGCATCACTAGATACTCAAAATGACCCTCGGGCGTATTAAATGCAGTTTTCCATTCATCGCCTCGCCTGATTCGCACCAGATTATACGCACCACGAAGATCTATCTTGGTGAACCAACTAGCCCCCTTAATCCGAGCAAACAAATCAGATAACAATGGCAAGGGGTACTGAAATTTAACCGTGATCTTATTTAGAAGGCGGTAATCTATACAAGGTCTCAGCGAACCATCCTTCTTGGCTACAAAAAAGAACCCTGCTCCTAATGGCGACGATGACGGGCGAATATGCCCCTTCTCCAGGGATTCCTTCACATAACTGCGCATAGCGGCGTGCTCAGGCACGGATAAATTAAACAGTCGACCTTTTGGGAATTTACTACCAGGCATCAAATTGATAGCACAATCACAATCCCTATGCGGAGGTAGGGTATCGGACTTGGGCTCATCAAATACATCCCGGTAATCAGACAAGAACTCTGGAACCTCAGAAGGGGTGGATGACGAAATTGACAGAAATGGAACATCACCATGTACCCCCTGACAACCCCAGCTGGACACCGACATGGATTTCCAATCTAATACTGGATTATGGGCTTGTAGCCATGGCAACCCCAACACGACCACATCATGCAGATTATGCAACACCAGAAAGCGAATAACCTCCTGATGTGCAGGAGCCATGCACATGGTCAGCTGGGTCCAGTATTGAGGCTTATTCTTGGCCAAAGGCGTAGCATCAATTCCTCTCAATAGAATAGGACACTGCAAGGGCTCCAAGAAAAACCCACAACGCTTAGCATATTCCAAGTCCATCAAATTCAGGGCAGGGCCTGAATCCACAAATGCCATGACAGAATACGATGACAAAGAGCAGATCAAGGTAACGGACAGAAGAAATTTTGACTGTACCGTACCAATGGTGGCAGACCTAGCGAACCGCTTAGTGCGCTTAGGACAATCAGAGATAGCATGAGTGGAATTACCACAGTAGAAACACAGCCCATTCAGACGTCTGTGTTCTTGCCGTTTAACTCTGGTCAAAGTCCTATCGCACTGCATAGGCTCAGGTTTAAGCTCAGTTAATGCCGCCAAATGGTGCACAGATTTACACTCACGCAAGTGTCGACCGATCTGAATGGCCAAAGACATAGACTCATTCAAACCAGCAGGCATAGGAAATCCCACCATGACATCCTTAAGGGCTTCAGAGAGACCCTTTCTGAACATAGCTGCCCGCACTCATTCATTCCATTGAGTGAGCACGGACCACTTTCTAAATTTCTGACAATATACCTCTATCTCATCCTGAGCCTGACAAAGAGCCAGCAAATTTTTTTCTGCCTGATCCACTGAATTAGGCTCATCGTACAGCAATCCAAGCGCCAGGAAAAACGCATCGATATTACTTAATGCAGGATCTCCTGACGCAAGAGAAAATGCCCAGTCCTGAGGGTCGCCACGCAAAAAAGAAATGACGATCCTAACCTGTTGAACTGGGTCACCAGAGGAGCGAGGTTTCAAAGCCAGAAATAGTTTACAATTATTTTTGAAACTCAGAAATTTAGTTCTATCTCCAAAAAACAAATCTGGAATAGGAATTCTCGGTTCTAACAAAGAATTCTGAACCACAAAATCTTGAATATTTTGAACTCTTGCCATGAGCTGATCCACACATGAAGACAGACCTTTAATGTCCATTGCTACACCTGTGTCCTGAACCACCCAAATGTCTAGGGGAAAAAAAAGGCAAAACACAGTGCAAAGAAAAAAAAATGGTCTCAGAACTTCTTTTTTCCCTCTATTGAGAATCATTAGCACTTTCGGCTTCCTGTACTGTTATGAAAGGCAATTCAGTTCCACAATGGACATAGCGGTCAGAGCACATACAGTGATCTGACAATAACCCAAAATCATAGAACGAGCTCTGAGACGTGGGAACTCTGCAGACCGCAATCCCTAATCTTCTCCAAACAACACTAGAGGCAGCCGTGGATTGCGCCTAACTCTGCCTATGCAACTCGGCACAGCCTGAGAAACTAACTAGCCTGAAGATAGAAAATAAGCCTACCTTGCCTCAGAGAAATACCCCAAAGGAAAAGGCAGCCCCCAACATAATGACTGTGAGTTAAGATGAAAAGACAAACGTAGAGATGAAATAGATTCAGCAAAGTGAGGCCTGACTTTCTTAACAGAGCGAGGATAGGAAAGGTAACTTTGCGGTCTACACAAAACCCTAAAGAAAACCACGCAAAGGGGGCAAAAAGACCCTCCGTACCGAACTAACGGCACGGAGGTACACCCTTTGCGTCCCAGAGCTTCCAGCAAAACAATTAGACAAGCTGGACAGAAAAAATAGCAAACAAATAGCAAAGAAGAACTTAGCTATGCAGAGCAGCAGGCCACAGGAATGATCCAGGGAAAAACAAGTCCAACACTGGAACATTGACAGGAAGCCAGGATCAAAGCATTAGGTGGAGTTAAGTAGAGAAGCACCTAACGACCTCACCACATCACCTGAGGGAGGAAACTCAGAAGCCGCAGTACCACTTTCCTCCACCAACGGAAGCTCACAGAGAGAATCAGCCGAAGTACCACTTGTGACCACAGGAGGGAGCTCTGCCACAGAATTCACAACAGCTGCCGCAGCCATTTTGGAAGGGGTGCCGCTCAGAAGGAGATCTGAAATGGTGCGGCCCGCCGGCTGTGCCGCGCTTCCCTTTTTTGGCAGTACAGATCGTCCCGCTCTTAAAGGTGTGCTGTCCCCGTGGGGGGGGGGGGGGATTTTTACTGCGCTCCGGTCGCTGGAAAGGGTTTAATGGGGTCCGTCGGGTAGCAGAGCTCAGCACAACATGTCTGTCATTGCCATACTCCGCGCATGCGCCCCGTCAATAAAGTTTTATCTCCTAACTCACTTCACTTAGTTGCGGGATGAGTTGTATACAGGGGATAGCAGTGCAGTCTGAGAGCTATTGTTACGGTGTTTAGTGTGGTAAGCCCCAGTTACGACGTTGCGGCCTGCTGCTTTCTGCTGCTTAAAAGTACCGCGTTCCCAGGGCGTCAATAGGGCTCTGTAAGCCTCAGGACCTATATGGTTTGTGACCCAATTACCGGTGCCTCCGGAGGGGGGATTAACACCACCCCCGCCTATAGCTGTGCTATTAGTGTTCACAGTGTCTTAACCCTCCGGAGCCTGCTCACCCCTGCAGGGGAGGGTGCCTGACCCTCAAGCACAGAGATGTGGAATATGGAGCGTGGGCAGCCACGCAGTTGTTAGGCTTTTACCGAGTGCTGGTCCCGGGACCTATTACCTCCGGTGCCTCCGGTCTGATCTGCGGCACCGAGGTGACGCTCTGTTCAGTCCGCGCGCCCTCAAGGATCTTCACCTCCCCCCTTAGATGTCCTCTGTGTTCAGCTGCTCTGCCGCGCCAGGCTTCAGCTCAGGCAGGGAGGCTCTTTACTCTCGCGCCGGGATGCTGTGGAGGAGGGGGAGGGGCGCTTACCGCCGCGTCTGTCCTCTCTGGGTCCCGGCAGCTCCGGAATGACGAGGATCCGGCGGGGCTTCCTGCTCTGCTCGGGGCTTGCTTGTCGCTCCGGTGCGGGCTTCTCCCAGCTGGTCCTCCGGCTTGGTTCCGGCATTGAGAGAGCTGGTGGCTCCGGTGAGGTATATCCAGGGAGTCATGCGGCAAGATGGCACCGGCCAGGTAATGGCGCTGAAACCTCCCGGACTCTCTCCTCTTTCATATGGCCGCCCGGTTCTTCTGTTTTCCCCGCAACTGTCTCGGTGTGATCCAGGCAGTGTGGGGACGCTGCAGTAAGTTTTTTATCCCGTCTATAGGGATTATAAAAGTGGACTTTAGCGGGCTGAAAGCGGGAGCTACAGCGAGCTGCGTCCTCTCTGCTAGGGATCCAGGCCACGCCCCTCTAATTTTTAGAACAAAATTTACAAAACCATTTTTTTGGGGGACCACCTCACATTTGAAGTGAGTTTGGAGGGTCAATATGACAGAAAATACCCAAAAGTGACACCATTTTAAAAACTGCACCCTTCAAGGTGCTCATAACCACATTCAAGAAGTTTATTAACCCTTCAGGCGCTTCACATGAATGAATGGAATGTGGAAGGAAAAAATACACATTTACTTTTCTTTCACAAAGTTTCCTTTTGACCTTATTTTCTATTACTTTCACAAGGGTAACAGGAGAAAATGGACTATATATTTTGTTGTGCAATTTCTCCTGAGCATGCCGACACCCCATATGTGGGGAAATCTACTGTTTGGGTGCATGGCAGGGCTCGGAATGAAAGGCGCGCAATTTGATTTTTTGAATGTAAAATATGCTGGAATAATTAGCTGTTGCCATGTCGCGTTTGGAGAGCCCCTGATGTGCCTTAACAGTGGAAACCCCCACAAGTGACACCATTTTGGAAACTAGACCCCCCCCAAGGAACTTATCTAGATGTGTGGTGGGCACTTTGAACCTCCAAGTGCTTCACAGAAGTTAATTGTGTAGAGCCATGAAAATAAAAAATCATATTTTTTCCACAACAAATGAACTTTTCAACCTCAATTTTTTTAAAAATGGGTAACAGGAGAAATTGGACCCCAAAAGTTGTTGTCCAATTTGTCCTGAGTATGCTGACATCCCATATCTGAGGGTAAACCACCGTTTTGGCGCATGGCAGAGCTCGGAAGGGAAGGAGAGCCATATTGGAGAGCAGATTTTGCTGGAATTGTTTGTGAGTGGCCTGTCACATTGTCAGAGCCCCTGAGGTGCCAGAACAGCATAAGCCCCCAAAAGTGACTGCATTTTAGAAAATACTTCCCTGAAAGAATTCTCCTAGTGGTGCAGTGGCCAATGATTGTGGAAACCCCTGATGGTTTTTGCGAATGGTCCCACAAGCCCCCATGTTATGTTCAACCAGACTTATAAATAGGTGGATGCTGGTGTACTAGTTGTCAACATACTGATTGTAGCCTTTTTGTAAAAATGGAGTTTTCAGCTCCCAAACGATTTTTCCAGATGTCCCCAGATAAGTAGGGCATCCTGGTGGGTTTATTTGGCTATCTTTCCCCTCATAAATTGAACTGTCGCACATTTTATAGAGTTTTATTCCAAACCTTGCCCTCTTAGAAGGAATAAATTGCTTGAGGTGCAGTCTTTCTTTGACTTTTACAAGGGACTCATCAATGGAAATGTTTTCTGTTGGGGTGTAAAGCTTTGAATACTTTTCTGTCAAGTCTCCGATGCTAGGTCTGATTTTGAATAGTCTGTCATGTTCTGGGGCATTTCTGGGCAGGCATTGACTATTGTCATTAAAAAGCCAAAATCTCATGAGCGTTTCATAACAGGTCCTAGGAAGAGCGGCAGAAAACATCGAGGTGGCTTGAACAGGGCGGTTGGACCAATAGGACCGACACCCCATATGTGGGGAAATCTACTGTTTGGGTGCATGGCAGGGCTCGGAATGAAAGGCGCGCAATTTGATTTTTTTAATGTAAAATATGCTGGAATAATTAGCTGTTGCCATGTCGCGTTTGGAGAGCCCCTGATGTGCCTTAACAGTGGAAACCCCCACAAGTGACACCATTTTGGAAACTAGACCCCCCCCCAAGGAACTTATCTAGATGTGTGGTGGGCACTTTGAACCTCCAAGTGCTTCACAGAAGTTAATTGTGTAGAGCCATGAAAATAAAAAAATCATATTTTTTCCACAACAAATGAACTTTTCAACCTCAATTTTTTAAAAAATGGGTAACAGGAGAAATTGGACCCCAAAAGTTGTTGTCCAATTTGTCCTGAGTATGCTGACATCCCATATCTGGGGGTAAACCACCGTTTTGGCGCATGGCAGAGCTCGGAAGGGAAGGAGAGCCATATTGGAGAGCAGATTTTGCTGGAATTGTTTGTGAGTGGCCTGTCACATTGTCAGAGCCCCTGAGGTGCCAGAACAGCATAAGCCCCCAAAAGTGACTGCATTTTAGAAAATACTTCCCTGAAAGAATTCTCCTAGTGGTGCAGTGGCCAATGATTGTGGAAACCCCTGATGGTTTTTGCGAATGGTCCCACAAGCCCCCATGTTATGTTCAACCAGACTTATAAATAGGTGGATGCTGGTGTACTAGTTGTCAACATACTGATTGTAGCCTTTTTGTAAAAATGGAGTTTTCAGCTCCCAAACGATTTTTCCAGATGTCCCCAGATAAGTAGGGCATCCTGGTGGGTTTATTTGGCTATCTTTCCCCTCATAAATTGAACTGTCGCACATTTTATAGAGTTTTATTCCAAACCTTGCCCTCTTAGAAGGAATAAATTGCTTGAGGTGCAGTCTTTCTTTGACTTTTACAAGGGACTCATCAATGGAAATGTTTTCTGTTGGGGTGTAAAGCTTTGAATACTTTTCTGTCAAGTCTCCGATGATAGGTCTGATTTTGAATAGTCTGTCATGTTCTGGGGCATTTCTGGGCAGGCATTGACTATTGTCATTAAAAAGCCAAAATCTCATGAGCGTTTCATAACAGGTCCTAGGAAGAGCGGCAGAAAACATTGAGGTGGCTTGAACAGGGCGGTTGGACCAATAGGACCGAATGCTCATTTTTTTAACAAGCCCCATAGTGAATGTAAGTCCTAAAAAATGTTTTTCATTTCTAGGATTTTAATTGGTGTCCATAAATTTGACCTAGCATAATAGGATTTTGGATTCTGGCTGATGAATTGGGACGCATATAAATTTGTAGGACAATATGCTCTAGTAAGCTATCTGTCAGAAACAAATTTAAAAAAATTAACTGGTCCAAAATTTTCCACCTCCACATTTATACCAGGAATGGCATTAAAATTAGGGATGACTGGAGTAGCCGTATCCGAAGCCTCCCATCTGGGAAATGCTACATCAAGATGCAAAGCCCCTTGGACATTGGTGTGCGCCAATTCACGAGCACTAGGTATAGCGCTAGTACTGGGCATTGTTCCCTGAGTTGGAGACATTTCTCCAGAAGCGCTATTTGTCCATCTTGTTGTACTGGTCCTTGTGTGTGAGGATGGACCAGAATCACTTCTCATTTCTGAGCTATCACTGTCGCTGCTACTAAAGCCCTCGGAATCCACATCGCCATCTGACACTGCACTTTCTTCGCTGTCAGAACATAAAAGTGCATAAGCCTGCTCTGCACTATAATACTGGCAGCCATTTTACTCTTTTTTTTTTTCCCGGAAATAGAAAACTGACGTGACTTGACTGAGGTGACCAAATTATTGGGGAGACAATTGAGAAAAGTCTTATTCTTTAACCTAACCATAACTTTAGAATAAACCCTAACTCTAACTTTAGCCCCAACACTAACCCTAACTATAGCACTAACCCTAACCTGCCTTATCTGTTTTTTTACTTTATAACAAGATCGCTGACTGACACAGCTGTTGCCAGCAGCACTTCTAACACTGTTTCTCCTCTAATCTCTCACTGACAGGAAATTTGAGGAGAAACAGCGTTTTTATGATGCAGATCACCCGGGAAAGTTCGTTGCTATAACAAACTTTCCTAGTGATTTGTCTCATTGGCTGGTGTGACGTTGACGTCATCAGGACCTGAACCAATCTGGTCTCGATGAGGTCAGGGGTCACAATAAGAACAAAGCTCTATCGCTCACGTTTATCTACTGCTGGTGGTCACGAAGTGCTTGAGTTAAGGGTACCATCATTCCTGTCCAGGCTTATTTCATGAGTTATATATATATATTTTTTTAAATTCTGTGGAAGCACGGATGAAAAGCAATGTCTGACTTTCATTTGTTCATTTTCATAGATTTTTTATTTATTATTACTTTTGTCAGATTCAAGTTATTTCTGTGACCATTGTGGGTTTTTCTGTCATTAAACGAGGGGTACCAACAATTTTGACCACGTGTGTAGGAGGAATTAATATTTTGACTCCACAGCCACTTTATGGAAATTTACATGCAGTGGATCTTGGAGAGTGAAAATTACACATTTGCCATTTTATTACCCAGCACATCGTGCTGGATTGTTCTCCAGGAGACACACACCGGATTCTTCTCACTATAATATTGCTAAATACAGGGATCCTAAATGTTTGAGCACACTGCAAGACTCAGAAGTGAGAGTGGATTTTTCTGGATTGGTTTATAGAAACTCTGTTGCTTTTCAACAGCCTTTGAGCCACTAGTAGTGTGGGAACCTCTGTTTTTCCATTGACAGATGATGGGCCTGAGTGGGGACTTGTTTTTTTGTGAGATGAGAATTGTTGTTTTTGTCTACACAACATTGATTGGTTTCTTTTTATTCGATATTTGGGTGCAGAATGAACAAACAGTTGAACACCACACGCTACTGGTTCATCCATCAAGGTTTTCTATTAGATTATGACCTGTCATTGTCTTGGTAAATAATTAAAGATTTTTTACATAAACTGTCCATAAAAATGGCAAGCTAAGTAGAAAGGTTCAATAATATAAAACAAGGATATTTTATTTAAAAAATTGTTTCTTATCTTAGCAGATGACTGTACCAGGAGATCAGAGGGACAGCTGACATCTTCAGTTTTTAAATCTGATGATCTTGAGATCCTACAAGATACAACTGAAGTGAATGCCATTACTCCAGATATATCATCATCCATTCACAGCAAAGATCTATCATCTGATCATATGGAACAGGTCCCTTCTCCTGATTCATTACTGACTACTAAGGAAAATCAAAGTCACAAAAGAGGCATTAAAAAACAAACTGTTCCTAAAGCAAAGAAGTCATTTTCATGTTCAGAATGTGGGAAATGTTTTAACAAGAAATTATATTTGGTTAATCACCATAGAACTCACACAGGGGAGAAGCCTTTTTCCTGTTTAGAATGTGGGAAATGTTTTAACAAGAAATCACATTTTGTTACACACCAAAGAACTCACATAGGGGAGAAGCCTTTTTCTTGTTCAGAATGTGGGAAATGTTTTAACCAGAAAGGAAATCTTGATGAACACCAAAGAATCCACACAGGAGAGAAGCCTTTTTCATGTTCAGAATGTGGGAAATGTTTTACATGGAAAATAAATCTTGATAGCCATCAAAGAATCCACACAGGAGAGAAGCCTTTTTCCTGTTCAGAATGTGGGAAATGTTTTAATCACAAATGGTATCTTGTTAATCACCAGAGAACTCACACTGGGGAGAAGCCTTTTTCCTGTTCAGAATGTGGGAAATGTTTTATCCTGAAATCAGATTTGGTTAGGCACCATAAAACTCACACAGGGGAGAAGCCTTTTTCCTGTTCAGAATGTGGGAAATGTTTTAACCACAAATGGCATCTTGTTACTCACCAGAGAACTCACACTGGGGAGAAGCCTTTTTCCTGTTCAGAATGTGGGAAATGTTTTAACCGGAAAGCGCTTCTTGTTAGACATCAGAGCAGTCACACAAAGGAGAAGCATTTTTCAATTTCTTAATGTGGGAAATATTTTACTTGGAAGTCAACTCTTAATAAACATCAGAGACGTCACATAGGGGAGAAGCCTTTTTTATGTTCATAATGTTGGAATAGTGTTAACCAAAATTGAATCTTCTTAAATTTGTTGCCTCTTGTCATTTCTTATGTTTGCTGACAACAGGATAAAACTAAACTTTATTAACTCCAAATGTAAAACTGTACCCGTAATTTACCCCCTGAAGGTTAGTCAGTAGGTGACTAATAGAAAAAACATGTACCCCATGTCACGATCCACACCATGACTGTCACCCCTACGTCACGGAGCAGGGTGACTTTAGGCCAACAGATGGCTATCACATGTGCAGGGGGCTTATCTTAGTTGTCCCTCCACTGCTACACTGTGATGAAAACACACACAAGGCTATTGACCTCTTGATTTACAGCAGGGGCTTATTTTAGTTATCCCACTGCTCTTACAATATAACACGAACTGCAGGGATTTATGTATATCCCGCTTTACAGTTCCGCTTGAAAACTTGCAGCTCTCTGGTGCCCCCCTTGCCCTCAGGTCAGATTAGGTACTGCACCTGGGGTAATTAGTCACCAGAAAGGCAGCCTGCTATGTACTGGCTATTGGGCACACTGCAGCGAGGCAATATAACTACTCCCACTCAGGCAGGAACAATAATTATCAACGCTGCCGTCGCTACAACAACTCCCAAAGGCCCAGAATAAGGTATGCTGCTACCAGCTTCGATTAACGGGTCCGAAGCTAACCCAAAACAGCAGAAGACTTAGGGTACGTTTTAGAGCAGGAGAACGAATCTAGTATTTTAAATATTTTACTCTGAAAGATAAGGCAATGTTTATAAAAAATATTACAAGGATGTTACAAAAGAGACAATTGAAAATATGTACAAGGTAATTATACTGGATGCACAGGTAGTTGAACTGGATGCACAGGTAGTTTTTTCTTCTATCCTTCCAGTAGACGGGCATGGCACCAGGAGATGGAACAGGATCCTTGATGCAAACAACTGGCTAAGACGATGGTGCAGACAACAAGGATTTGGATTCCTGGACCACGGTGTGAATTACTGGTATGATGGACTCCTCGCCAGAGATGGACTACACCTCAACAAACCTGGGAAACACACATTCGCCAGAAGACTCGCTACACTCATCAGGAGGGTGTTAAACTAGAAGAAGAGGGGACGGGAAGAAAAACATTAGACTCGAACAAAGACGACCCAGGAAAACATACTCAGAAGGGAGGTAAGAACATTTCTAAAACAATCCACAGTGAGGAGATTGGAACAAAACAAAATCCTCTAAACTGCATGCTCGCAAACGCCAGAAGCCTGACAAACAAGATGGAAGAACTAGAAGCAGAAATATCTACAGGTAACTTTGACATAGTGGGAATAACCGAGACATGGTTAGATGAAAGCTATGACTGGGCAGTTAACTTACAGGGTTACAGTCTGTTTAGAAAGGATCGTAAAAATCGGAGAGGAGGAGGGGTTTGTCTCTATGTAAAGTCTTGTCTAAAGTCCACTTTAAGGGAGGATATTAGCGAAGGGAATGAGGATGTCGAGTCCATATGGGTTGAAATTCATGGAGAGAAAAATGGTAACAAAATTCTCATTGGGGTCTGTTACAAACCCCCAAATATAACAGAAAGCATGGAAAGTCTACTTCTAAAGCAGATAGATGAAGCTGCAACCCATAATGAGGTCCTGGTTATGGGGGACTTTAACTACCCGGATATTAACTGGGAAACAGAAACCTGTGAAACCCATAAAGGCAACAGGTTTCTGCTAATAACCAAGAAAAATTATCTTTCACAATTGGTGCAGAATCCAACCAGAGGAGCAGCACTTTTAGACCTAATACTATCTAATAGACCTGACAGAATAACAAATCTGCAGGTGGTTGGGCATTTAGGAAATAGCGACCACAATATTGTGCAGTTTCACCTGTCTTTCACTAGGGGGACTTGTCAGGGAGTCACAAAAACATTGAACTTTAGGAAGGCAAAGTTTGAACAGCTTAGAGATGCCCTTAATCTGGTAGACTGGGACAATATCCTCAGAAATGAGAATACAGATAATAAATGGGAAATGTTTAAGAACATCCTAAATAGGCAGTGTAAGCGGTTTATACCTTGTGGGAATAAAAGGACTAGAAATAGGAAAAACCCAATGTGGCTAAACAAAGAAGTAAGACAGGCAATTAACAGTAAAAAGAAAGCATTTGCACTACTAAAGCAGGATGGCACCATTGAAGCTCTAAAAAACTATAGGGAGAAAAATACTTTATCTAAAAAACTAATTAAAGCTGCCAAAAAGGAAACAGAGAAGCACATTGCTAAGGAGAGTAAAACTAATCCCAAACTGTTCTTCAACTATATCAATAGTAAAAGAATAAAAACTGAAAATGTAGGCCCCTTAAAAAATAGTGAGGAAAGAATGGTTGTAGATGACGAGGAAAAAGCTAACATATTAAACACCTTCTTCTCCACGGTATTCACGGTGGAAAATGAAATGCTAGGTGAAATCCCAAGAAACAATGAAAACCCTATATTAAGGGTCACCAATCTAACCCAAGAAGAGGTGCGAAACCGGCTAAATAAGATTAAAATAGATAAATCTCCGGGTCCGGATGGCATACACCCACGAGTACTAAGAGAACTAAGTAATGTAATAGATAAACCATTATTTCTTATTTTTAGTGACTCTATAGCGACAGGGTCTGTTCCGCAGGACTGGCGCATAGCAAATGTGGTGCCAATATTCAAAAAGGGCTCTAAAAGTGAACCTGGAAATTATAGGCCAGTAAGTCTAACCTCTATTGTTGGTAAAATATTTGAAGGGTTTCTAAGGGATGTTATTCTGGATTATCTCAATGAGAATAACTGTTTAACTCCATATCAGCATGGGTTTATGAGAAATCGCTCCTGTCAAACCAATCTAATCAGTTTTTATGAAGAGGTAAGCTATAGACTGGACCACGGTGAGTCATTGGACGTGGTATATCTCGATTTTTCCAAAGCGTTTGATACCGTGCCGCACAAGAGGTTGGTACACAAAATGAGAATGCTTGGTCTGGGGGAAAATGTGTGTAAATGGGTTAGTAACTGGCTTAGTGATAGAAAGCAGAGGGTGGTTATAAATGGTATAGTCTCTAACTGGGTCGCTGAGACCAGTGGGGTACCGCAGGGGTCAGTATTGGGACCTGTTCTCTTCAACATATTCATTAATGATCTGGTAGAAGGTTTACACAGTAAAATATCGATATTTGCAGATGATACAAAACTATGTAAAGCAGTTAATACAAGAGAAGATAGTATTCTGCTACAGATGGATCTGGATAAGTTGGAAACTTGGGCTGAAAGGTGGCAGATGAGGTTTAACAATGATAAATGTAAGGTTATACACATGGGAAGAGGGAATCAATATCACCATTACACACTGAACGGGAAACCACTGGGTAAATCTGACAGGGAGAAGGACTTGGGGATCCTAGTTAATGATAAACTTACCTGGAGCAGCCAGTGCCAGGCAGCAGCTGCCAAGGCAAACAGGATCATGGGGTGCATTAAAAGAGGTCTGGATACACATGATGAGAGCATTATACTGCCTCTGTACAAATCCCTAGTTAGACCGCACATGGAGTACTGTGTCCAGTTTTGGGCACCGGTGCTCAGGAAGGATATAATGGAACTAGAGAGAGTACAAAGGAGGGCAACAAAATTAATAAAGGGGATGGGAGAACTACAATACCCAGATAGATTAGCGAAATTAGGATTATTTAGTCTAGAAAAAAGACGACTGAGGGGCGATCTAATAACCATGTATAAGTATATAAGGGGACAATACAAATATCTCGCTGAGGATCTGTTTATACCAAGGAAGGTGACGGGCACAAGGGGGCATTCTTTGCGTCTGGAGGAGAGAAGGTTTTTCCACCAACATAGAAGAGGATTCTTTACTGTTAGGGCAGTGAGAATCTGGAATTGCTTGCCTGAGGAGGTGGTGATGGCGAACTCAGTCGAGGGGTTCAAGAGAGGCCTGGATGTCTTCCTGGAGCAGAACAATATTGTATCATACAATTATTAGGTTCTGTAGAAGGACGTAGATCTGGGTATTTATTATGATGGAATATAGGCTGAACTGGATGGACAAATGTCTTTTTTCGGCCTTACTAACTATGTTACTATGTTACTATGTTACCATAACAAGATTAAATGAGAAAAGGTAAAACTCGCATGTTCTCAGATCATTGCAGGCAAACCATGTTGGCAGGCAGAGCTCAGATGTCCCAGTGCATAGTACAGCTCCTCAGGCAAAAAAAAAATCATACTCAAGGCTGGGTAAAAAGGAGTCACTTAAAAACTGCAGCCTTGTGACATCACATAAAGGGTTGGTTTACCCGGACCCTCCTATCTCTTCAGCTGTACAGTTTTCTCCAACAATTCTTATAATTCTTGTATTTTCGTTCCCGAACATGTCAGAATCATAACACACCCAGCATTCATCTTATTTTAAAACTTGCTTTCTAATGAAACCAAATTTGGGCTAGTTGGGACACACAGTTCCGGAGAAATCCGTACTTTGTCCCTGTTGGAATTAGAAGCTCCTGCTTACAGTGGCTGACAGATCCGCCGATGGAGGTTCGCAAAATTGACATATTTTCTTAGCCTAAGTCATTGGCCCAATATCTCACTATAACAGGACAAAGAACCGCATGTCTTGAGAGGGATATCAGACCAGTTCTAGGTGGCACAACTGTCCACTGCAGCTATAGCGGTCGTAAAAATTCTTCTGGGAGGGGCATGAGGGGTTTGGGATCTACACAAACACAGAGAGAAGGGGGGACAGCGCCCACCCTATATGTGCTGGCAAGAGAAACTAACACTTATACATTATCCTCACACCCCACAGTTCAGTATGTAGGGTGAGGTGACATATACACACTCACGCTCCCAAGCCTCTCATTTCTACAGGTTTCATCGTCCTCACTAAAGGTGACGCATCAGGAGACTAATTAATATTGACCTATATTCAAGTGATACTAGACAAAAAAAACAAAATCATGTATCATGTTATCCAAAACAGAAAACCAGCCACATATTGGCAGATCCCAGACCTCACACTATATACTTCGTAAGTTTATAAGCCACTCCAGTGTCAGGAATAGATAGTATGTGACAATGCAGTATAATTCTTGTGTTTTCCTCCTCTAGGGACTGCCCTAGTTTGGTATTGTAACAGCTGTTAATTAGTAGTACAGACAAATTGTCCTAGACTAAACTCCGTTTTCAGACGGCTCAATATGTACCACTCAGGGAAAACTTACCTGCTCCAAAGATCAATAGCAGCTTCTAACTAATGGCCATGCTGCGGTCTGTCAGGGAATAATAATAATCTTTATTTTTATATAGCGCTAACATATTCCGCAGCACTTTACAGTTTGCACACATTATCATTGCTGTCTCTGATGGGGCTCACAATCTAAATTCCCTATCCGTATGTCTTTAGAAGTCACCAAGCTGGTTCCAGATTTCAACGTACAATTAGCATATCAGCACACATCAATAAACAAAGATAAACACACTATGTACAAGTCACTATTACAGACTTACACAGTATGTTAAATGGTATATCAGTTTGCAAGTCTGTCTTCTGAACCACCTGATATAAACACTTAAATCCACAAGCCAGTATACAGATGAAAAGTCAGTTCTTATTGGTTTGCAAAAAGATAACTGTCTGGGTAATTAAGATATACTCTGGTTTCTTCACAGGAGTTTTATAGGATAAACCAAATACCAACAGAAAATAAAGGACCAAGAACAGACTTTTGTTTGTGTAAGCCTGTAATATTGACTTTTATTGTGCTCTTATCCTTGATCACTAGTGATGTTTGCTGATATGCTAATTATGCATTGTGTTATTGATCCAGTTTGTTGACATATAAAGCAGAGAAGGAAAACTATGCAAATAGTTTAAATCAAGTAATGCTACTTGATCTAATCTCCATTATTACCCTTTATGTAAATACTGAATGAGGGACACTTGTTAGGTCTAAAAATAGGTTACATGCCTCTATATAAAGAGAGTGAGAGAGAAACAGCCAGAGAGATTCTGCCAAGACATCCATACAACCAAAAGACCAAAGACAGGACAGCAGCCATTTTACATCATGGCTCCATTATGAGGGACACGGATCCAAAGACATACTGATAGGGAATTTAGATTGTGAGCCCCATCGGGGACAGCGATGATAATGTGTGCAAACTGTAAAGCGCTGTGGAATATGTTAGCGCTATATAAAAATAAAGATTATTATTATCTATCATTCTATAGGAAACAACCTAGGGGTTTTCGGCCTCGGTTGGAAGAATACAGATCTGCTCCATTGGCCATTGCTGAACCATCCATACAATTGGAGAAGCCAGGTTGTGATCCTCAGATCAACTGGCCTTGTACCTTGTATGAACTCAATGGACTGATATCTTCCTACACTAGTCATTGCCTCCTCTCTGTGTGCTTGCCACAGGTGAAGTAACCAACTCTGGAATATGAAGCCAGGTTGTGATCCTCGGATCAACTGGCCTTGTATGGACTGGCATCTTCCCACGCTTGTTGTTACCTTCTGTCTGTGTGCCACAGGTGAGGTAGCAACCCTGGAAGATCTGTAGTCACAACTGCTATTATCTCAGGGAGTCAGCGGAAGGGTGAGACTAATGTGCACCATCTTGGGTATTTTGCTGGGACTGTTCTATGTGTTATCTGCCTGTTTTGTGGTTCAATGAATCATTAGTAAATCATTGCCACACTGTTTTACCCTCACCCTGTGTTGTCTGAGTAGCGTTTTCCCCATATTAAAAGGATAGGCATGTGGCGGGACGATCCCTGGTCCATGCAGTTTCGACTAGGATAGCGGATCAGGCGCCCGCCGACATCCCCTCCCCCCGTGTATCCACAGGCACTTCAATAGTCTACCTTGGAGACTAGAAGCTGTCATAGCCTGATCGGCTCTGCTACATACAGGCAATGATCTAATCGTCTGAATGTAGCAGACTTGATCACTTGCTATGAGTGCCGTCCAACGGGTGATGCTCTTAGCAATCCGGCAGTGACAACCACAGAGGTCTGCTGGAGACCACTGGTTGTCATACCAACCCATCGGTGACCAGCGATCACGTGACGGGGTCACCGATGGGCAGGATTTCTGGCGCACTTGCCGGAAGCGCGCATACAAGGTAATGACCTTGTAGGGGGCATTCAGAACAGAATTTCAATATTTGCAGATGACACTAAACTCTACAGGGAAATCAATACAGAGGAGGACAATTTTATATTACAGGATGATTTATGTAAACTAGAAGCTTGGGCTGATAAATGGCAAATGAGGTTTAATGGGGATAAATGTAAGGTCATGCACTTGGGTAGAAGTAATAAGATGTATAATTATGTGCTTAATTCTAAAACTCTGGGCAAAACCGTCAATGAAAAAGACCTGGGTGTATGGGTGGATGACAAACTCATGTTCAGTGGCCAGTGTCAAGCAGCTGCTACAAAGGCAAATAAAATAATGAGATGCATTAAAAGAGGCATAGATGCTCATGAGGAGAACATAATTTTACCTCTATACAAGTCACTAGTGCAACCACACTTAGAATACTGTGCACAGTTCTGGTCTCCGGTGTTTAAGAAAGACATAGCTGAACTAGAGCGGGTGCAGAGAAGAGCGACCAAGGTTATTAGAGGACTGGGGGGTCTGCAATACCAAGATAGGTTATTACACTTGGGGCTATTTAGTTTGGAAAAACGACTAAGGAGTGATCTTATGTTAATGTATAAATATATGAGGGGACAGTACAAAGACCTTTCTGATGATCTTTTCAATCATAGACCTGAAACAGGGACAAGGGGGCATCCTCTACGTCTGGAGGAAAGAAGGTTTAAGCATAATAACAGACGCGGGTTCTTTACTGTAAGAGCAGTGAGACTATAGAACTCTCTGCCGTATGATGTTGTAATGAGTGATTCATTACTTAACCCTCCGTCACATACAATATTCGGACTAACGAGTTCACATACAATGTGCCTGTCAGGCGCCTGCTGGAAAAATACCTATAATATCTAATGTTTGCAATTTCAGTGCTCTAAAAGTGATCAGTGACCTTCATAGGGATGTAATAAAAGAGACTACACATAATCAGTTGCAAAAAAAAACATTTACTTAACATAAAACTAATAACTATGAAATACAAACTTTTCAAAACTCCCGCCAAATAGTCCCCAGTTCGACTCTCTCAAAAAAATGTACAAAGAAAATTTTTGAACACAAACTTAATTTTAAGGTACCTTAAGTACTATTAAAAACATATTCAATCAGAAGTAGATGCTGAGGTTTCCCCAGAAAAGTCACACTTGCAGAGCAAATAGCAAGAATTACACACCATTTTTGCATGTGTCAGGCAAATTGCTTTATGACATTTGAGACATTCATAATTTGAAAGCCTTCTGGTTCCGCTTTCCGTTTGGCAGTTGGTGCATCTCCTTCTTTTGTGAGGTGGTGCAGATGGTGACTTTTCACCATCATCTTCTGGGCGGAACCTTTTGAGCTGAACTTGAAGGCGAGAGGGGATACCGATTGTTTTCACACTTCTCCTGCGTAGCTCTCCAAGTACTAGTTCATGGGCCAATTTTTTCAGATACAATCGTCTACGGAGTGGTTCAAGCTTGTTTTCAAGATAAATTACTTGTGAATTTATACCACCCAAATTCAACATAGCAAAAAATATGACCATTGGCCAGCGTTTGATGTTTCTGCTGACGTTGAAAGTGGAGCACATCTGATCTGCTGTATCCACACCCCCTTTGGTGGCATTGTAAAATGTAATTATCTCCGGTTTTTTTTCTGCCCCAGTCCCAGGATCGATGGCAGCATCATCATGAAGTGTTGATAGAAGAAGTACGATTTTTTTGGCATGTGGTACATAGGAAACTAAAGCCTTTCCATTATGGAATGCAAACATACTGCTGTACTGTTGTCTCTCTTTCACACTTACAAACTGTGGCGGCAATTCCCTTTTGTTTTTTCTTACAGTTCCCACATATGACAGCTTCTGAATTTTCAGATAATCAATCAGATCACAACTTGTAAACCAATTGTCAGCTGTAATATTGCGACCCGATCCAAATAAGGGTTCAGCCAGTCTTTTTAGAACATCAATGGGTTTGTTGCTCACACAGTAAGGACCTTCTGGTTGTTTTCCTGCATAAACTTCCAGGTTGTAAGTGTAGGTCTTACTGGCATCAACAAGGGCATAAATTTTTATTCCATATTTGTTTGGCTTTGATGGAATATATTGACGAAAGGCACATCTACCACGAAAACCAGGGAGCATTTCGTCAATAGTGAGATTCTCTCCAGGGTAATAACTTTGTTTACAGTTTACAACAAATCTTTGAAATATATCACGAATTGGAGCAAGTCGGTCATGTGTTTTGCGTTCGGTTCGGGTAGTTCTGTCGTCAAACCGAAGGCAACGAATTAGAATCTTGAATCTGTTTATGGACATAACAAGGCTAAATTTTTCAACTCCATCCCCATCTTTACCCCAAAGTTCCTCCAAACTTTGTCTATTTGCCCTATAAGCTCCTGCAAGGTACAGTAATCCAAAAAAAGCACGCAGTTCTATTTCATCTGTGGGCTTGATGGTTCTGTTGCAGATGTACTTGTCCTTTATAATGTCTATATATTGGTTGGTATATGTGACAATAGAGTCCAGAATGTCATCTGTAAATATACTGTTCCAGCATTCAACTGCAGTTTTTGCATTACGTGCAGTTCCTATTACTGCAGGAAGGTGAGTAATAATGTTTAAAGGTTCCCTATGTTTTTTCTGGAATGGCTTCTTGTTCCATTTAGTATTTTTATCTTTTCCAATATATGATCCAACTTCTTCATCCTCACCACTGTCACCATCTTGCTCTGTTTCAGAATCCAGGACACATTCTTCCACCTCATCATGAGAATCAATCTCACTTTCCTCTCCTAAATCCTCATTCAGTGTGAGGTCTCTATCATCTAACAGCATGTTTGTTACTTCCTCAACATCAAGTTGTTTGGATAAATTGTACATTTTCCTCTCCATTTCAGCAGATAATCTGAAGCAAGAGAAGGAATATGTTAGGGAACTACTGTATATGCCTGAGCAGCACACTTTCTTTTATAAAATCTCCCTTATTTCTATGAAATATCCTCACATTTTGTGCTATACATTCATAAAACAAGCTAAATAAACTATTGTGATGAATAAAAACATAAAATACCAACCTTACTGAATGTGACGTATTCACATACAATGAGCCTGAGAGATCTGTGCAGCAATATCCTCTCCCCTGAAGCTCTGAAATCCAACTGTGATATCAGGTTTCACAGACCTTCAAGAGACAGGAGACTACCTGGAGGGAGGGGGTTTCCTCACAATCTGGTGAGGAAGGAGAAATGAAAGTAAAAGAGAAGCGCCTGTCAGATCAGTTGTATGTGACGGAGGGTTAAATTTAAGAGGGAACTTGATACCCTTCTGGAAAAGTATAATGTTACAGGGTATATACACTAGATTCCCTGATAGGGCGTTGATCCAGGGAACTAGTCTGATTGCCGCATGTGGAGTCGGGAAGGAATTTTTTTCCCCAATGTGGAGCTTACTCTTTGCCACATGGGTTTTGTTTGCCTTCCTCTGGATCAACATGTTAGGGCATGTTAGGTTAGGCTATGGGTTGGACTAGATGGACTTAAAGTCTTCCTTCAACCTTAAAAACTATGTTACTATGTTAAATGCTGCTGTCAGAGGTTGTTCAAAACAGCTGACGTGTCGGAAAAGATGTGGCTCAGCGCCGTAGCCTACTGTTGTGAATTCTGTGGCTGAGTTCACTTCTGTGGTCACAAGTGGTATTGCAGTCTCTGGGCTTCCTCCCTCAGGTGTTTTGGTGAGCTCGTTGGCTGCCTTGCTATTTAGCTCCACCTGAGTCTGTCTTCCTTGCTCCTTGTCAATGTTCCAGTGTTGGATCTGAGCTACTGCATCTTTCCTTGGGCCTGCTGCTCTGCTAGATAAGTGCTTCTAGTTTGTTTTCTGTTTTTTTTTCTGTCCAGCTTGCTATTGTCTTTTGCTGGAAGCTCTGAGAAGCAGAGGGGTGCACCGCCGTGCTGTTAGTTCGGCACGGTGGGTCTTTTTGCCCCTTTGCGTGGTTTTCGTTTTAGGGTTTTTTGTAGACTGCATAGTTCTCTTTGCTATCCTCGCTCTGTCTAGAATATCGGGCCTCACTTTGCTGAATCTATTTCATTCCTACGTTTGTCTTTTCATCTTGCTAACAGTCATTATATGTGGGGGGCTGCCTATTCCTTTGGGGTATTTCTCTGAGGTAAGTCAGGCTTGTATTTCTATCTTCAGGCTAGTCAGCTCCTCAGGCAGTGCCGAGTTGCATAGGTAGTTGTTAGGCGCAATCCACTGCTGCTTATAGTTGTGTGAGGATAGATCAGGTACTGCAGTCTACAGAGATTCCACGTCTCAGAGCTCGTCCTATTGTTTTTGGTTATTGCCAGATCTCTGTATGTGCGCTGATTACTGCACGCTGTGTTGCCTGATTGCCAGCCATAACAGTACAAGGAGCCACACCAATGATTCCCAATAGAGGGAAAAAAGAAATCCTGACATCATTTTTTTTTCTTAGCTCTGTCTTCAGTCTTTTTTTTCCCCTAGACATTAGAGTGCTCCAGGACACAGCTGTGGACATGGATATTCAGGCTCTGTGCTCCTCAATGAATAATCTCGTTGTAAATGTACAAAAGATTCAAGATACTATTGATCAGAAATCGATGCTAGAACCAAGAATTCCGATTCCTGATTTGTTTTTTGGTGACAGAACTAAGTTCCTGAGCTTCAGAAATAATTGTAAGCTATTTTTGGCCTTGAAACCTCATTCTTCTGGTAATCCTATTCAACAGGTTTTGATTATTATTTCTTTTTTGCGCGGCGACCCACAGGACTGGGCGTTTTCTCTTGCACCAGGAGATTCTGCATTGAGTAATGTTGATGCATTTTTCCTGGCGCTCGGATTGCTTTACGATGAGCCTAATTCAGTCGATCAGGCTGAGAAAAATCTGCTGGCTTTATGCCAGGGTCAGGATGATGTAGAAGTATATTGTCAGAAATTTAGGAAATGGTCAGTACTCACTCTGTGGAATGAATCTGCACTAGCGGCTTTGTTCAGAAAGGGTCTCTCTGAAGCTCTTAAGGATGTAATGGTGGGATTTCCTATGCCTGCTGGTTTGAATGAGTCTATGTCCTTGGCCATTCAGATCGGTCGTCGCTTGCGCGAGCGTAAATCTGTGCACCATCTGGCGGTACTGCCTGAGAGTAAACCTGAGCCTATGCAGTGCGACAGGACTATGACTAAAGTAGAACGGCAAGAACACAGACGTCTGAACAGACTGTGTTTCTATTGTGGTGATTCTACTCATGCTATTTCTAATTGTCCTAAACGCACTAGGCGGTTCGATAGCTCTGCCGTTATTGGTACTGTACAGTCCAAATTCCTTTTGTCCATTACCTTAATGTGCTCTTTGTCATCGTATTCTGTCATGGCGTTTGTGGATTCAGGCGCTGCCCTGAATCTGATGGATTTGGATTATGCTAAACGTTGTGGATTTTTCTTGGAGCCTTTGCGGTGTCCTATTCCGTTGAGAGGAATTGATGCTACACCTTTGGCCAAGAATAAGCCTCAGTACTGGGCCCAGCTGACCATGTGCATGGCTCCTGCACATCAGGAAGTTATTCGCTTTCTGGTACTGCATAATTTGCATGATGTGGTCGTGTTGGGGTTGCCATGGCTACAAACCCATAATCCAGTATTGGATTGGAACTCTATGTCGGTAACCAGCTGGGGTTGTCAGGGAGTACATGGTGATGTTCCATTTTTGTCTATTTCGTCATCCATTCCTTCTGACATCCCAGAGTTCTTGTCGGACTTTCAGGATGTATTTGAAGAGTCCAAGTCTGATGCCCTACCTCCGCATAGGAATTGTGATTGTGCTATCGATTTGATTCCTGGTAGTAAATTCCCTAAGGGTCGTTTATTTAATTTGTCCGTACCTGAACACACCGCTATGCGCAGTTATGTGAAGGAGTCCCTGGAGAAGGGACATATTCGCCCATCGTCGTCACCATTGGGAGCAGGGTTCTTTTTTGTAGCCAAGAAGGATGGTTCGCTAAGACCGTGTATTGATTACCGCCTTCTTAATAAGATCACTGTTAAGTTTCAGTATCCCTTGCCATTGATTTCTGACTTGTTTGCTCGGATTAAGGGGGCTAGTTGGTTTACTAAGATTGATCTTCGTGGTGCATATAATCTGGTGAGAATCAGGCAGGGAGATGAATGGAAAACGGCATTTAATACGCCCGAGGGTCATTTTGAGTATCTGGTGATGCCGTTCGGACTTGCCAATGCTCCATCTGTTTTTCAGTCTTTTATGCATGACATTTTCCGTGAGTATCTGGATAAATTCTTGATTGTTTACTTGGATGACATTTTGATCTTCTCAGATGATTGGGAGTCTCATGTGAAGCAAGTCAGAATGGTTTTCCAGGTACTGCGTGCTAATTCCTTGTTCGTGAAGGGATCAAAGTGTCTCTTCGGTGTGCAGAAAGTTTCATTTTTGGGGTTCATCTTTTCCCCTTCTACTATCGAGATGGATCCGGTTAAGGTTCAGGCCATCCAGGATTGGACTCAGCCGACATCTCTAAAAAGTCTGCAGAAATTCCTGGGCTTTGCTAATTTTTATCGTCGCTTCATCTGTAATTTTTCTAGCATTGCCAGACCATTGACCGATTTGACCAAGAAGGGTGCTGATTTGGTTAATTGGTCTTCTGCTGCCGTGGAAGCTTTTCAGGAGTTGAAGCGTCGTTTTTGCTGTGCCCCTGTGTTGTGTCAACCTGATGTTTCTCTTCCGTTCCAGGTCGAGGTTGATGCTTCTGAGATTGGTGCAGGGGCGGTTTTGTCACAGAGAGGTTCTGGTTGCTCAGTGTTCAAACCATGTGCTTTCTTTTCCAGGAAATTTTCTGCTGCTGAGCGTAATTATGATGTGGGCAACCGAGAGTTGCTGGCCATGAAGTGGGCATTCGAGGAGTGGCGTCATTGGCTTGAGGGTGCTAAGCATCGCGTGGTGGTATTGACTGATCATAAGAACTTGACTTATCTCGAGTCTGCCAAGCGCTTGAATCCTAGACAGGCCTGTTGGTCGTTATTTTTTGCTCGTTTTGATTTTGTGATTTCATACCTTCCGGGCTCTAAAAATGTGAAGGCGGATGCTCTGTCTAGGAGTTTTGTGCCCGACTCTCCGGGGTTATCTGAGCCGGCGAGTATCCTCAAGGAAGGAGTCATTGTGTCTGCCATCTCCCCTGATTTGCGGAGAGTGTTGCAGAAATTTCAGGCTAATAAACCTGATCGTTGTCCGGCCGAGAAACTGTTCGTCCCTGATAGGTGGACTAGTAAAGTTATCTCTGAACTTCATTGTTCGGTGCTGGCCGGTCATCCAGGAATCTTTGGTACCAGGGAGTTGGTTGCTAGATCCTTCTGGTGGCCATCTCTGTCACGGGATGTGCGTGCTTTTGTGCAGTCCTGTGGAATTTGTGCTAGGGCTAAGCCCTGCTGTTCACGTGCCAGTGGGTTGCTTTTGCCCTTGCCGGTCCCGAAGAGGCCTTGGACACATATTTCGATGGATTTCATTTCTGACCTTCCCGTTTCTCAAAAAATGTCGGTCATTTGGGTGGTCTGTGATCGCTTTTCTAAAATGGTCCATCTGGTGCCCTTGGTTAAATTGCCTTCCTCCTCTGATTTGGTGCCTTTGTTCTTCCAGCATGTGGTTCGTTTACATGGCATTCCTGAGAATATTGTTTCTGACAGAGGTTCCCAGTTTGTCTCGAGGTTCTGGCGAGCCTTTTGTGGTAGGATGGGCATTGACCTATCTTTCTCCTCGGCCTTCCATCCTCAGACTAATGGCCAGACCGAACGAACCAATCAGACCTTGGAAACATATCTGAGATGTTTTGTTTCCGCTGACCAGGATGATTGGGTGTCATTTTTGCCGTTGGCTGAGTTCGCCCTTAATAATCGGGCCAGCTCGGCTACCTTGGTCTCTCCATTTTTCTGCAATTCTGGGTTCCATCCTCGTTTCTCTTCAGGACAGGTTGAGTCTTCGGACTGTCCTGGTGTGGATTCTGTGGTGGACAGGTTGCAGCAGATCTGGACTCAGGTAGTGGACAATTTGACCTTGTCCCAGGAGAAGGCTCAGCTTTTCGCTAATCGCAGACGCCGTGTGGGACCCCGACTTCGTGTTGGGGATTTGGTTTGGTTATCTTCTCGTCATATTCCTATGAAGGTTTCCTCTCCTAAATTTAAACCTCGTTTTATTGGTCCGTATAGGATTTCTGAGATTCTCAATCCGGTGTCTTTTCGTCTGACCCTCCCAGACTCCTTTTCCATACATAATGTATTCCATAGGTCGTTGTTGAGGAGATACGTGGCACCTATGGTTCCATCTGTGGAGCCTCCTGCCCCTGTTTTGGTGGAGGGGGAATTGGAGTATATTGTGGAGAAGATTTTGGATTCTCGTGTCTCTAGACGGAAACTCCAGTATCTGGTCAAATGGAAGGGTTATGCTCAGGAAGATAATTCCTGGGTTTTTGCCTCTGATGTCCATGCCCCAGATCTTGTTCGTGCCTTTCATGTGGCTCATCCTGGTCGGCCTGGGGGTTCTGGTGAGGGTTCGGTGACCCCTCCTCAAGGGGGGGGTACTGTTGTGAATTCTGTGGCTGAGTTCACTTCTGTGGTCACAAGTGGTATTGCAGTCTCTGGGCTTCCTCCCTCAGGTGTTTTGGTGAGCTCGTTGGCTGCCTTGCTATTTAGCTCCACCTGAGTCTGTCTTCCTTGCTCCTTGTCAATGTTCCAGTGTTGGATCTGAGCTACTGCATCTTTCCTTGGGCCTGCCGCTCTGCTAGATAAGTGCTTCTAGTTTGTTTTCTGTTTTTTTTCTGTCCAGCTTGCTATTGTCTTTTGCTGGAAGCTCTGAGAAGCAGAGGGGTGCACCGCCGTGCTGTTAGTTCGGCACGGTGGGTCTTTTTGCCCCTTTGCGTGGTTTTCGTTTTAGGGTTTTTTGTAGACTGCATAGTTCTCTTTGCTATCCTCGCTCTGTCTAGAATATCGGGCCTCACTTTGCTGAATCTATTTCATTCCTACGTTTGTCTTTTCATCTTGCTAACAGTCATTATATGTGGGGGGCTGCCTATTCCTTTGGGGTATTTCTCTGAGGTAAGTCAGGCTTGTATTTCTATCTTCAGGCTAGTCAGCTCCTCAGGCAGTGCCGAGTTGCATAGGTAGTTGTTAGGCGCAATCCACTGCTGCTTATAGTTGTGTGAGGATAGATCAGGTACTGCAGTCTACAGAGATTCCACGTCTCAGAGCTCGTCCTATTGTTTTTGGTTATTGCCAGATCTCTGTATGTGCGCTGATTACTGCACGCTGTGTTGCCTGATTGCCAGCCATAACAGCCTACATCAAAGGGAGGGAGTCAGACATTGACATACACTTATGCCCTTTGTCGGAAAGGCATTACAGGGGATTGTTTTAGCAGAGACAGAAGTGGTAATCTATCATGTATACATTCAAATAATGATAAAACACAGCTTATAATTATAAATAGTATATGGTTAAGGCAATAAAATATAATCTGGGTAAACCATGTGTAGATATAAAAATTCAGGCAAATGTCGCTCCATCTAGTGGATATATGCAAGAGTGCCATCATAGAGTAAAATGTATTCTAAGAGAGTGACACTATCAAAGTTGAAATGAGATTGAGTGCCAACCTCCTGGAGAGTGTTGTTCACTTGGTTGGCTGTTGTGAAGGGGTTTCTCTTCACCATGGAGATTATTCTGTGATCATCCACCACTGTTGCCTTCCGTGGGCGCCCAGGTCTTTTTGCATTGATGAGTTCAGCAGTGCTTTCATTCTTTCTCAGGATGTACCAAACTGTAGATTTTGCCACTCCTAATATTGTAGCAATTTCTCGGATGGTTTTTTTTCTGTTTTCGCAGCTAAGGATGGCTTGTTTCACCTGCATGGAGAGCTCCTTTGACCGCATGTTTACTTCGCAGCAAAATCTTCCAAATGCAAGCACCGCACCTCAAATCAACTCCAGGCCTTTTATATGCTTAATTGAGAATGACATAACGAAGGGATTGCCAACACCTGTCCATGAAATAGCCTTGGAGTCAATTGTCCAATTACTTTTGGTCCCTTTAAAAACAGGGTGGTACATATTAAGGAGCTGAAACTCCTAAACCCTTCATCCAATTTTAATGGGGATACCCTCAAATGAAAGCTGAAAGTCTGAACTTCAACTGCATCTGAATTGTTTTGTTTAAAATTCATTGTGGTAATGTCTATAACCAAAATTAGAAAAATGTTGTTTCTGCCCAAATATATATGGACTTAACTGTATAGTATATATAGTGTATATACAGTGGGGCAAAAAAGTATTTAGTCAGTCAGCAATAGTGCAAGTTCCACCACTTAAAAAGATGAGAGGCGTCTGTAATTTACATCATAGGTAGACCTCAACTATGGGAGACAAACTGAGTAAAAAAAATCCAGAAAATCACATTGTCTGTTTTTTTATCATTTTATTTGCATATTATGGTGGAAAATAAGTATTTGGTCAGAAACAAAATTTAATCTCAATACTTTGTAATATATACTTTGTTGGCAATGACAGAGGTCAAACGTTTTCTGTAAGTCTTCACAAGGTTGCCACACACTGTTGTTGGTATGTTGGCCCATTCCTCCATGCAGATCTCCTCTAGAGCAGTGATGTTTTTGGCTTTTCGCTTGGCAACACGGACTTTCAACTCCCTCCAAAGGTTTTCTATAGGGTTGAGATCTGGAGATTGGCTAGGCCACTCCAGGACCTAGAAATGCTTTTTACGAAGCCACTCCTTCGTTGCCCTGGCGGTGTGCTTAGGATCATTGTCATGTTGAAAGACCCAGCCACGTTTCATCTTCAATGCCCTTGCTGATGGAAGGAGGTTTGCACTCAAAATCTCACGATACATGGCCCCATTCATTCTTTCATGTACCCGGATCATTCGTCCTGGCCCCTTTGCAGAGAAACAGCCCCAAAGCATGATGTTTCCACCACCATGCTTTACAGTAGGTATGGTGTTTGATGGATGCAACTCAGTATTCTTTTTCCTCCAAACACGACAAGTTGTGTTTCTACCAAACAGTTCCAGTTTGGTTTCATCAGACCATAGGACATTCTCCCAAAACTCCTCTGGATCATCCAAATGCTCTCTAGCAAACTTCAGACGGGCCCGGACATGTACTGGCTTAAGCAGTGGGACACGTATGGCACTGCAGGATCTGAGTCCATGGTGGCGTAGTGTGTTACTTATGGTAGGCCTTGTTACATTGGTCCCAGCTCTCTGCAGTTCATTCACTAGGTCCCCCCGCGTGGTTCTGGGATTTTTGCTCACCGTTCTTGTGATCATTCTGACCCCACGGGGTGGGATTTTGCGTGGAGCCCCAGATCGAGGGAGATTATCAGTGGTCTTGTATGTCTTCCATTTTCTAATTATTGCTCCCACTGTTGATTTCTTCACTCCAAGCTGGTTGGCTATTGCAGATTCAGTCTTCCCAGCCTGGTGCAGGCCTACAATTTGGTTTCTGGTGTCCTTTGACAGCTCTTTGGTCTTCACCATAGTGGAGTTTGGAGTCAGACTGTTTGAGGGTGTGCACAGGTGTCTTTTTATACTGATAACAAGTTTAAACAGGTGCCAAAAACTGGCTGAAAGCAGTTCTACTAGTCATGTGCTCTCTTTGTTCTATCCTAGAGATATTCAAGATGAAATAACTCAACCCCAGGTAGTGAGATAGTTGTGAAAGTTACATATTTAGGATGTGCCACGGGAGAGCGACACGCAGTGTTTTTCTAAGCTCAGTGCCTTGCAGAAACGGAGAAACACATTATTGCTTACCTGAGTTACATAGCCAAATCGTGTTTAGAGTTAATAGAACACTAATCTCAAAACAAGATCGATGGTAGTTCCGTCGTCGCTATACGGAGTTCTATCCAAAAGATACTACGGTTATGAGTTGTCAGGGAGTTTGAGTCCCTCTGAGAAAAGGGGAGTGCTTCGATAACTCAGCCCACTCAGTGATGTCATGACCAGGGGGTATAAGATAGTGGGACCTCATTTTGCACTAGTCTTTGCCAAGGAAGTGAGCTAAGAGAGGCTCTGTGATGCATTTTGATGTCACCCCTCCCTCATGCCGCATGGTCTGCCATGAAATGAAGCAACTGTAAGTGTTTTTTCAACTTTAATCCCTTTTTATTTGTAATTGTCTGTACATACTGCAATTGTCTCCTGTTGTAATATTTTTTATATACTTTTGTAAACGCTGCCTAATCTTTTGGAGTAAAAGCTATAATATTTACTAGCTTTGTTTTCCTTGCTCTAAAACATACCCCCAATGTCCTCTGAAGTAAATCACGCTACTGATTGGGTTGGCACCTGACCCGCTATTAGTCATAGTAATAGCAGCTGGTGGCAGCAAGCGTTCTGAGCTGGTTGGGCAAAACTGGCAGCGATGGACGGCATTTGATAATTATAAATGATTGTAGTTTAATATCAACACTTGGTCATATTGTGCAGTACTTACTTATATTGTAGCTGTCTCTCTTGCGCACCCATCCCCACTATTTGTGATGTCACACTAGCTCCGCCCCATCTCCACGCCACGTCCTCAGCGTTGCTTCCAGCTGGGGCACGCGAGGCGCTAATACCTTCCCACTACTCACTAGGACGCTATCGCCCAGGAACCTCGGTCTCTGGTACCAATTATGATCACAAACCGCTGGGCTCATCTAGCGATACAATCAATACTGCCTTCATTGAATTACTCTGCTGTCTTCCCTGCATTTGCTCACCTGAGTGGGATGTGGTGAGAGTCAATTGACATCTATGCCTTTTTGGGATAGTTGTGGTTAAGATTAACTGATTAACTGAATGATCTAATTAACTGCTAGAATTTTTGCTTTATTTGTCTATTAGCATTGGTTCATCACATCATGGAAATTAAATACTAATACCACATAGGATCGCTTCATGTGCAGTTTACACAGTTTCAAAAAGAGTAAGTGTATTTTACCAATACCCCTGGCAGCTCATTTTGCGGCCCAAATAGTATATCTATTTTACACCTTGTACATTCTACTTTTCAGCAAGCCGCTGCAGCCAGGTGCAACTCTTTACTCACATGGGTCCCCTAGTCATACACTACAAAAACAGCTGCAATAAGTAAGTACTGCACAATATCACTAAGTTTTGATATTAAACTACAATAATTTATGATCGCTCTAGCCTCAGTTTAGCACTGTGGTTTCACAATATTATTTACCGGTTAATCCTTTAACAGGTCCTGCACAGAACCTGTTTTTACCAACTGCGGCCTCTGTGGCCCCCGCCTTATCCTTTCAGGTGATTAAGCGCCAGTGTATAACATCTTTTATTCCATTTGATAATTATAATTTCCCACCTGAGTGGGAGTAGTTATATCGCCCTCACAGCAGTGTGCCCAATAGCCAGTACATAGTAAGGCAGCCTTTCTGGTGACTAATTATCCTAGGTGCAGTTCCCTGACTGACCGGAGGGTAAAGGGGGGCGCCAGAGAGCTGCAAGTTCCAAACTGGAATATAAATAAATCCCCTAAGAAAGAACTGGGGCAACCAAACATCCCCGATTCATGACAAAATATATATATATATTTATATATATATATGTATATATATATATATATATATATATATATATATATATATATATTTATATTGTGAATTCTGCTCTTGGGCTCCCTCCGGTGGTTATGAGTGGTAGTGCTGCTTTCTTTGGATCACAGCATTCATCAGGTGTGTCCACTTATTGCAATTTGGACTGGGCTATTTAGTCTTGCTTGATTCTTTAGTCAGTGCCAGTTGTCCATTGTTTTTGGAGGATTCACATCCCTACCTGGTCTCTCCTGTTTTGCTGTTCATTTCAACAAAGATAAGTTCTGGCTTTGTTTTTGCAGTCCACATGCTGTGGGCCTTATAGTTCAGTGTATTTCCATGTTTTGTCTTGTCCAGCTTTGTCTGTGTAAGGATTTTTTGAGCCAAGCTGTATCTCTGGAGATGCAGATATACCCTCCATGTCTTTAGTCAGATGTGGAGATTTTGTATTTTCTGTGGTGGATATTTTCTAGTGTTTTAATACTGACCGCATAGTACTCTGTCCTATTCTTTCTTTTTAGCTAGAATGGCCTCCTTTGCTAAATCCTGATTTCAATCTGCGTACGTCATTTCCCTCTCCTCTCTCAGTCAATATTTGTGGGGGGCTGTCTATCCTTTGGGGATTTTCTCCGAGGCAAGATAGTTTTCCCGTTTCTATCTTTAGGGGTATTTAGTCCTCCGGCTGTGTCGAGGTGTCTAGGGAGTGTTAGGTACATCCCACGGCTACTTCTAGTTGCGGTGTTAAGTTCAGGGTCTGCGGTCAGTACAGGTACCACCTTCTCCAGAGTACGTCTCATGCTGCTCCTAGGCCACCAGATCATAAATATATATATATATATATATAAATATATACATATATAAAAGACATATAGCCTCATCTGTGAGGTCCTGCAGCCGGGGTCACGTCTATCAGTGCACATTTCTGACCAGTCTTGTCTCTCTATCTAAGGAACCAGTAGATTTATATCAGATGCTCTGAAGTTTTTTTTACAGATCGGGTGATGCTCGGGTGATTTGCAGTGACAGTGACCCGATCTGTGTAAAAGTTCAAGCTGCTGCCATAAATCTACTCTGCCTCAGAGACTGCAGATACAGCACAAGAGTCCAGCCGGGGCTTATCAGAAGAGAAGCAGCGTCCTGCCACCTCCTCCCTGCACAGTGCAGACACCTCCGGCCCGTACAGGAAGAAGTGTGAGAAGTTACAGCACTGTGTCCTGTTACTATCCTGCTCCTCTCTAGATGGAAGCAGCGTCATGGTCCTGTCTTATCTGGAGCAGACACGGTGAGCGTGCAATGTGGACATGTCTACTGTATACTGGATACAGTGCCGTCACGGGGGGCATATGCTCCACTGCCTCTCTCCCACCACTGCCAAAGGTAGTGCAAGATGGCGTCTCCCTGCTCTACCACTGAGCTTAACTATATCGGTGGGTGTACACTGATATAATAACGGGTAGTGTAGCTCCGGGTGGGCCCGGGGCGACTGCACCCTCTTCCCCCCTGGTAGCACACTACTTACGTCTGTCCATGGTATTCACTTCTTCTACCATCTGAGGTGACTAATCTCGTCACGACATCTAAATGAATATTTTACCCCGTATGTGAATCCCAGCTCATTTGAGAAGATCCCATGTTCTAGTACTTTCAGGAATTGGCTAATACATGGAGCACCTGCTTGTCTTTTATTGTAGTGCTTATATATGTACTAATATCTGTCTTTTGCATGCACATCTGTTGTACTAAGAATGTGCTTTGAACTACTGTATATCTCTATTATTGTCTGTCACTCATAAGCGAAGTCATAATTTAGATATAGCAGGTTTTCAGCCCAAATCACATAATTATGACGTCATCGGGCAACTAATGTTTGTTTATATATTTGATCTTAAGAGTAGTTTAGCTCAACTCTCATTTGCTCCTGTATATGTATATTGTTAATAGTACATGTATATTTTCAAAAGCACAAGCACCTTAATCAGGGCAGGGTCGCATGCGTGATGTCTCATTCCGGCCGTCTCCTCGGAGATGCTTCCTGCCTTCCGGCTTGTCGGGTTGTGTGGTAACAGCTGGGCATCCGCCATTCCACGCGACCTGACTTGTCAGGCGGGGGGATGCGCCGCTGTGAGGGGCCGTGGCGGCATCGTGCATGCGTCCTTTTGTTCATTTCTATTGGGTTACGTCGACCATGTGACTGGATTAACCGGATATATATCTGGTGACATTTGACCTTATTAACCACTCCCCCTGAGGAAGGAAAATCACCAAAACGTACGTCGGGGATTGAGTTTCCTGGCGCGCACTCAGCAGGGTAATTACTAACTTACTATCCTTTTGTTGCCACCTTCTCCACCCTTTCACCTGGGCTGATATGGCTCTTATAATTTGGAGTCTTGCTATATGTGGTCACGGTATTGATATATAGTTTGGATTTCAGATGTCCCCAATTGTACATTTATTAGATTTACGTTGTGGGAGAAATCCAGATACTGACAGTATCTTCCTTATCTTGTAAGGGGAGTTTTTCACATTTAGGCTGCCGTCACACTAGCAGTATTTGGTCAGTATTTTACATCAGTATTTGTAGCCAAAACCAGGAGTGAGTGATAAATGCAGAAGAGGTGCATATGTTTCTATTATACTTTTCCTCTATTTGTTCCACTCCTGGTTTTGGCTTCCAAATACTGATGTAAAATACTGACCAAATACTGCTAGTGTGACGACAGCCTTAAGCATTAGGCCCCTTATTGTGGTAGCCAATTATTTCTGGCACTGTAGGATACTGACAATTAATGCGCCCTGCTTGCTGTATGTGATGCGCTTGGTACTAATGATTATTAGCTTTGGGTTTATATGTCACTTACTCACATCGGTATCTACTCCTACATGTTTTTTGCTCAAATACCTTGTCAATCCCCTTTTCCCCCTCCCTTTTTAACTTTTGTATAATGCATATGGAGCGCTCGCCAGGGCCGTGGGGTACTCGGGCCGGATCGGACAGTTCTTAAAGGGAACCTGTCACCAGAATTTGGTGGGACCAGTTTTTGGTCATATGGGCGGAGTTTTCGGGTGTTTGATTCACCCTTTCCTTACACGCTGGCTGCATGCTGGACGCAATATTGGATTGAAGTTCATTCTATGTCCTCCGTAGTACACGCCTGCGCAAGGCAATCGGCGTGTACTACGGAGGACATAGAATAAACTTCAAGCCAATATTGCGGCCAGCATGCAGCCAGCGGGTAAGGAAAGGGTGAATCAAACACCCGAAAACTCCGTCCATATGACCAAAAACTGGTCCCACCAAATTCAGGTGACAGGTTCCCTTTAAGGGGGTTGTCACGGCAGCAGTGACCTGGTCCGTGGCCCTGGGCGTCCAATAAAAGTGAAATGAAGGGGAAAAAATGTTTATGGGGGACAGTTTGACACCAGCTGTGGTTTTCGGCAAGGAACAGCCGACGTTGCCTAAAGAGACCGCTGGGGCTGATAGTGATGCAGCAGTTGGTAGAGCTCTCCACAGGTAGAGCTAAGTCCCAGGGCACTTATGATGTGAAAGATGGTAGTGATGATTGTAGTGCAGAGTGGATGGTGCAGTAAATAACTCTGAGGACACAGCAGGGTGCAGTTTCCAATGCTTTACTCACAGTTCTTAATGCAGTCCCAGCCGGGGTGCTGTGTCCTCCGAGTCTGTGGTTCGGCCAGCTCTCAGGCAATTTGGGTGCACTTTTCCAGGATCCCCCTTTATGTTCCTTTCCTGGCCGTCTCGCTGCGCTGCCTCCCACATCTTCTGCCCTGCACCTTCACACACAGTGTCCCAAGCCTGCAGCCTTGAATCTTGTCAAGCAATGTCTTTCTGGTCCCCTTGGTCCTATGTGGCTGCCTTTTCAGCGAATGTTTGTGGATGTGGCACATACCGATTCCACAGCCTCCGGCTTGCTAGCTGAGCCTTGTAGTTCTCCACTAGTCTCGGGGGGCCGGTTCCCCCACTGCGACCTGGTCCCTCCACCAAACGATAGTCAGCTTGGACACGGGCCCCACTGGTGAATTCCTCACTACCCGTGCCCTTAGGACCCCTTCTTTCTGTAGCTTCACCTTTCTCTAGCTCCCTCTCTCTGGGAGCTTCTTTCGGCACGTCTCACTTCATCTACTTCCTCTCACCATCCCACACGTCTGCTCTGCTTTCCTCCTCCCCTCAGACTGACTACTCACTTCCCTCCCGTTGTCACTACCCTTTCTGCCTGAGTGAGATCCTGTCCCTAATTCTAGGGTCTGCCAAATTGTCAGGGTAAAGTAATGTGTGTTGAATACAAGTATGTGGGTCCCGGGAAGTGCGAGTAAATACAAAAATGAGTTAATAAGATGTGGTTGATGTGCAGTACTTCTGTGGCGACCGGACCTCAGGGGCGCCACATATAGCTTTGGGTTTACATCTTATTAACTCATTTTTGTATTTACTCTCATACTTTTTTTTGCCCAAATACCTTGTCTACCCCCATCCCCTCTTTATTACTTTTGTATAATGTGTGTTTAATATTTTCAAATAATTACATATTTTAAAGTATAGCTTTGACTCAGGCTCTCCTCTTATATTATGTATCATTGAGTCACTATTTCCATTATGAATTCTACATATGGGGTGCACTTACTGTATTTGCACTATGAATAGATATGATGACATGGAGATTTTTTTGCTAGACATGTTTGCGGTCTATGAACTCGTACTGACCTGGAGAATCAGAATGGCCGGTCAGTTTTAGCATTTAGTGAACATGGTATAAAAAAAAAAAAAAACAACTGTGGGATTGCATTTTTTTTTGCAATTTCACCGCACTTGGATTTTTTTCTCGTTTTCCAGTACACGTTATGTTAAAACAAATGGTGTTGCTGTTCAAACGTCACATATTCCAAATTGACATCCATGATAGCATGCATGAAGCATGATAGAGTGCAACCTTTTTTTGTATATGTTAAAACAAATGGTGTCGTTCAAAAGTCCAACTCCTCCCACAGAAAACAAGCCCTCACATGGCCCTATTGACGAAAAAATAAAAAAGTTATGGCTCTGGGTAGAAGGGGAGCAAAAAATGAAAATGAAAAACCAAAAATATATCTGGTGGTTAAGAGGTTAAACTCAGTATTTAATTGCATGTTCTTTTATACTTTATCTAATAAGGATGAGTTATTTTTACTGATAAATGTTTGTTTTGGGTCGTTTATTTTCTGTTGGCATTTGGTTTATCCTATAAAACTCCCATATAATATTCTCACCTTGAGTTTATTCTAAAAAAGTCCCATATAATTTTCCATCATGTTTTTTCTTCCATCATGTACAATTTGTCAATAATATATATAGGTTCTCCGAATCGGAGTTAGTTTTGAAGGTGAAAAAAATACGATTTTCCTGTAATTCATTTCTCACCCTTTAGGTATAATACTGGATTTTCCCTGTGTTGGATTTTTGCTGTTTAAAAAGGTTGACAACTAGTTGGACAAGCCCTTCTCATTCCTCATGTATGGTTCTCATGTTTGCTGGCGCCTTTTCACTGGTGTTGGCGTTTGTGTTCTTGGGTCACTTTTGAGGTTGTTACGTCATGTGAGCCCTGTGCCCAATCAGCGCTGACGTCACTGTCCCTACCTTCAGACAAATCAATCATCATGAAGCAGAGAGCAGCCGCGGCCCTGGCTTCCTGTTCATGTTCAATATGTCCAAAGGAAGGAGCAGTAAAGCTGCCGCTGATCGGGTGCAGGGCTCGTGTGATGTAACAACCTCACATATGCCGGCCCGCCAGCAGAGTATGAGTGTTTTTATTTTAACGAGGCCAAACATGAGGAATGAGTTCACTGAAAAAAAATTATAATATATAATTATATATAAAATGATCCCTTGATTAGAAAACGATACACTGACAAAAGAATAAAATTAACTTTATTTAATCCAAATGTAAAACTATACCCATAATTCACCCCCTGAAGGTTAGTCAGAAGGTGACTAATAGAAAAAACAGGTACCCCACAGTTCAGTATATAGGGTGAGGTGACGTATACACACTCACTCTCCAAGACTCTCATTTCTACGGATTTCATCATCCTCACCAAAGGCGACTCATCAGGAGACTATTTAATATTGAACGCTATTCAAGAGAGACTAGACAAAAAAACTTAAAATCATGTATCATGTTATCCAAAACAGTCAGAAAACCAGCCACATATTGGTAGATCCCAGACATCAAACTATATACTTCGTAAGTTTATAAGCCACTCCAGTGTCACGAATATAGTATGTGAAAATACAATATACACCGCTCAGGGAACACTTACAGTATATACTCGAGTATAAGCTGAGATTTTCAGCCCACTTTTTTGGGCTGAAAGTCCCCCTCTCGTCTTATACTTGAGTCATACGCAGGGGTCAGCAGGGGAGGGGGAGCGGGGGCTGTCTAATTATACTTATACTACTCCTGGCGCGGTCCCTGCAGGTCCCTGCTTCTTCCAGCGCTGCAGCTTCTTCCTGTAGTGAGCGCTCACATGGTACCGCTCATTACAGTAATGACACAGAGGTGGAGCCGCATATTCATTACTGTAATGAGCGGTAACTGACCGCTCAATACAGGAAGAATATGCAACGCCGGGGAACAGACGTGCAGCGACGGCACCAGGAGCAGGTAAGTATGACGGGGGCAGTGAGCGATACTCACCTGCTCCTTGTGCCACCGTCGGGACCGCTTTGTCTTCTGTGTCCCCTCTGCAGTGACGCTCAGGTCAGAGGGCGCGGTGTAGCGATTAGTGCGCGCCGCCCTCTTCCTGACCATCGGCGCAGAGGATGGGGAAGACACAGCAGCGGTCAGCGGTGGAAAGGGAAAGGTGAGCATAGCAAGTGCCGGGGGCCAGAGAGGCGAGTATGTAATTTTATTTTTTTAATCGCAGCAACAGCATTATATGGGGGCAAATATCTGTATGGGGCATCTTATGTGGCCATGTGCAGCATGATATGGGGGCAAATATATGTATGGGGCATCTTATGTGGCCATGTGCAGCATGATATGGGGCCAAATATCTGTATGGGGCATCTTATTCGGCCATGTGCAGCATGATATGGGGGCAAATATCTGTATGGAGCATCTCATGTGGCCATGTGCAGCATTATATGGGGCAAATATCTGTATGGAGCATCTTATGGGGCCATGTGCAGCATTATATGGGGCAGTTATCTGTATGGGGCATCTTATGGGGCCATGTGCAGCATTATATGGGGCAGTTATCTGTATGGAGCATCTTATGGGGCCATAATCCACATTTGTGGAGCATTATACGGGGCAAATGTCTGTATAGAGCATCTTATGGGGTCATAATCAACATTTGTGCAGCATTATATGAGGCATATTTTAATATGGAGCATCTTATGGGGCCATCATAAAATGTATGGAGCATTATATGGTGCTCCTGATTCAATATGGATATTCAAAAACACTTAACCTACTGATGTCTCAATTAATTTTACTTTTATTGGTATCTATTTTTATTTTTGAAATTTACCGGAAGCTGCTGCATTTTCCACCCTAGGCTTATACTCGAGTCATTAAGTTTTCCCAGTTTTTGTGGCAAAATTAGGGGGGTTGGCTTATACTAGAGTATATACGGTAACTTCCAGAGATAATTTCCATATTCATACTAAATAATGGCACAGATCCTCCAGACATTATGATTGAACACATCCCTAGTCTTTATAATGATATTGCACTCATTCCTTGACAGACCGCAGCATGGCCATTAGTTAGAAGCTGCTATTGATCTTTGCAGCAGGTAAGTTTTCTCTGAGTGGTACATATTGGGCCGTCTGAAAACGGAGTTTAGTCTAGGACAATTTGTCTGCACTACTAATTAACAGCTGTTACATTACCAAACTAGGGCAGTCCCTATAGGAGGAAAACACAAGAATTAGGCCGGCGTCACACTCAGCGTATAAAAATATAGTCCGTATTTTACGGCCGTAATACGCCACAAAAGTAAAAAAATGGTGATCCTTAAGTACTCCGTAGGCAGGGTGTGTCAGCGTATTTTGCGCATGGCATCCTCCGTATGTAATCCGTATGGCATCCGTACTGCGAGATTTTCTCGCAGGCTTGCAAAACCGACATACGGACATACAATGGATCCATGTGCTCAAAAAATCATAAAAACATATGTACGGTCTGTATATATATATATATATATATATATATATATATATATATATATATATATATATATATATATATACATATACATATATATACACACACACATCAGTGAGACACATAAATATATATATATTAATATTTTATACAGCGCTAGATGGCTTAAAAGCCGGTAATTCAATTACCGTCTTCTGCTATCTCCTTCCTAAACCCGACATGATATGAGACATGGTTACATACAGTAAACCATCTCATATACTTTTTTTTTTTTGCATATTCCACATTACTACTGTTAGTAGTGTGTATGTGCAAAATTTGGGGTCTCTAGCTATTAAATTTAACCCTGCTGTTCTGTTCGGTCTGGGGAGACCTATTTTGAACTTTGGTATTTTTTGGGGTGTTCAAGATGCGGTTCTGAAACTTGTGGTTGATTGACTTAAATGAGGATGGGTCGGTCGGCCACGGGTTTCAGAGCCGCATCTTGAATATTTTAAAGAATATTGAAGTTCAAAGTCGGTCATTTTTGACCAACAGAACAGCAGGGTTAAGGGTTAAATCGCGGAAAAAATTGGCGTGGGCTCCCGCGCAATTTTCTCCGTCAGAATGGTGAAGCCAGTGACTGAGGGCAGATATTAATAGCCTGGAGAAGGTCCATGGTTATTGCCCCCCCCGGCTAAAAACATCTGCCCCCAGCCACCCCAGTAAAGGCACATCTGGAAGATGCGCCTATTCTGGCACTTGGCCACTCTCTTCCCACTCCCGTGTAGCGGTGGGATATGGGGTAATGAAGGGTTAATGTCACCGTGCTATTGTAAGGTGACATTAAGCCAGATTAATAATGGAGAGGCGTCAATTATGACACCTATCCATTATTAATCCAATAGTAGGAAATGGTTAAAAAAACACACACACATTATTACAAAGTATTTTAATGAAATAAAAACACAGGTTGTTGTAATATTTTATTATACTGGTAATCCACCTGAAGACCCTCGTTCTGTAAAAAAGGTAAAATAAAAAAATAGAATTATTCTTACCGTTAATTCGGTTTCTAGGAACCTTCCACGACGGCATATGGAGGTTGCCTCTTTGCCCTAATGGGGAACAGGAAATGGAGAGGTTAAAAGGCCCTCCCACCTCCCTCTCACCAGTGACTTATAACTGAAAACCATAGCAGCGGTTTACCTTGAATCCCAGATTAAAATCCAGGAGTATATAGGGAGGGAACTAGCGCCGTCGTGGAAGGTTCCTAGAAACCGAATTAACGGTAAGAATAATTGTATTTTCTCTAGTCACCTTCCACGACGGCATATGGAGGAATACCAACTAATTTTGGCGCTAGGGAGGGACAATGGCCTGGAGTACTTTCCGGCCGAAGGCTAAATCCTTGTTGGGCATTACATCTAGTCTGTAATGTCTGGAGAAAGTATGCAACGAAGACCATGTAGCTGCCCTGCAGATTTGCTCTGTTGATGCACCTGCTCTTTCTGCCCAGGAGACTGAGGTTGATCTAGTCGAATGAGCCTTGATTCCCGCTGGAGGGGTTTTATCTTGAGCAAAATATGCTTCTGCTATCGCTTTCTTGATCCAGTTGGCAATAGTGCTTTTTGCTACTTTCTTTCCTTTATTTTGTCCTGATGGATGGACAAATAGATTCTGATCAATTATGTAAGAGCTGGTCTGCTCTAGGTAAAATAATACAATGCGTCTGACATCCAGTGTATGAAATTTTTCTTCTTTTGGATTCGTTGGATTTTGGCAAAAAGAAGGTAAAATGATTTCCTGAGAGCGGTGGAAATCTGATACTACCTTTGGAAGAAAGGAGGGGTCAAGGCGCAGTATTATAGAGTCATCTCGGATAGACAAGTATGGTTCTCTCATTGAGAGAGCCTGTAATTCTCCTACCCTCCTTGCTGTGGTAATGGCCACTAGAAAAATTATTTTATAAATCAGATTTTTCTGAGAGCAGGAGGATAATGGCTCAAAGGGTGCACCTGTAAGTCCTTGTAATACCAGATTCAGGTCCCATAATGGTACTGTTATGTTTTTTAGGATTCATCCTAGAGGCTGATATCATGTACCTCTTAATCCAGCGAAGATTTGCCAGATCCTGGTCAAATGTTGAACTGAGTGCGGAAACTTGGACTTTTAAGGTGCTAGGCCTAAGGCCTATTTCTAAGCCTTTTTGCAGAAAATCTAGAATTTGCGACAGATTCGGATTAAAGGGATCTGGTACTTCAGGAAGACAAAAAGATGAGAATTTCTTCCAGATTTTATTATATATAGCAATGGTTACCGGTTTCCTTGATTTTTGAAGTGTGGAAACCACTGCTTCTGATAGTCCCTTAGCTCTCAACACCTGGGCTTCAGTAGCCATGCCGCCAGATTCCATTTGTGGACGTCTAGGAGATGGATTGGTCCTTGAGAAAGAAGGTTTTCTTCCAACGGAAACTGGAATGGCCCATCCACCTGTAAATCCACTATCAGGTTGTACCAACTACTCTTTGGCCACAATGGGGCTACCAATATAGTTGGTGTTCGTTCTTCCCGAACTTTCTGCAAGACCTTTGCCAATATCGGAATTGGTGGAAACGCATAGGCGAAAAAAGCAAATCTAGAAAAATCCACAGTAATAGAAATAAAACAACAAATCCCACCAAAATTAGGGGAACATAGCTATAGTAGGAATATAAAACATAACCTTTAATATGTATAAGGTAAAAATAAATGAAGAAATATCACCCCACAACAATATATAATGGTACTAAATGGTGTAGCCTAAATGAAGAAACACCATTAATATATGATACCATAACATGTGTATGAGAACAGCCTAAACACGTACAATGTGCTGTCCCACACTACCAAGATACCACTAGTTGTAAACATAAGCACACATGGGTGCAAAAAATGTTTAACCGGGTAAGCTTGTATGTACAAATATTGGCAGGTATCAAAGACAAACAAATAAAGCGGGCAGGAGGGGATAAGGCAAAAGAAAAGAGATATCATATAACAACAAAGGTAATTAAAACAGGAATGATCTCACCAATTGCCATAAACGAAGTAGGTGAAGCCCGCAATGCACTGAAGAAAAAGTCCATATAGCAGCAATGCCGGGAGACAATACCCTGTCAATCCCTAGGGGGCTATACATACACCTACAAACCCAGACTCCCGCCCTTACAAGGGCAGTCCACAGCTACCCCTGGACAATATCATGCCCTGCACTCTCCCTATTGAGATGTCCCGACGCGTTTCTTCGCAGGCTGATTCATCAAGGGACTTGCCTGCCTGGGAGATAAAGTGCACGAGTGCTTAGAAAAAGGACATAAGGACCTGCCACCCTCCAAGTAACACTGAAGAGAGTGGAAACAATCACATGGTCCACTTAAGTAGTATAATGACGGGCATAGTTAACCTATCACACGCCAGATACAAATCATGTGATAGGCAGCAGTGAGTAAATGCTACATGCAGCAATATTGATAGCCAAAATAATCGGCCAAGAATGTACAAAAAACGTTCAAAGACCGCAAATTGTTGCAATCGTACAATACCTGTAAGGTCATGACAGAAAAACAGACCGCCATAAATCAGATGAAGAAACACGAGGACAGCACTTCCGGTAATAGCGGAGCCTAATGTTGCTAGGATACTGAGACGCCGAAGCGCGCTAAGACCTGGAAGCTTCCTGTCGTGGCGGAAGTGACGAATAGATCCGATAAGGGAGCACGAGGACAGCGCTGCCGAGAGAGCCTAATGTTGCTAGGATACCGGAACGCAAAAGCGTGCCCAGACCTAAAGGCTTCCTGTCATAGCAAAAGTAACGATTACTAGGACGCTCCGACGTTACCATGGCAGCGAAGTGCCTACTACTCAAAAGAATCGCCCAACGGGCGTGAGATATAAAAAACGAAAAGTGAACGCTATAGCGTAACTATAATAGCAAATACCTCCTGCCAATATAGTTGGTATAACCTGTGCAAAACACAAGCCCCGCGCTATGACAAAGATGACAACTCCATAATAAAGCTGTCCCAATAAATCAAGGTACTTATAAAGAACTAGGACACTCAAACGTCACTAAAATGACACCACTACATGATGTTAAACAAAACGCTGAAGCGCCAAAACGATCAAGAATGCTGTGTCACGGATCAAAGCGGTACCAATATACCCTGGTTAGTGGGACCTTAAAGTACCACAGCTGCATTATAGTCTTCCAAACGACAGCCCAACATCTGTAGGCAAAGGGGTAGGGATATACCTTTAGTGAGAAAAAATATGTCAATCTATGTTTCCCATACTCTATCAAAAAAAGGGGGGCACATACTCAAAAGGAAACCCCACTGGAGACTTCACATAAACTCACTTAGATGACCCCACATAAGAGTGGGGGATAGTGATGATAACAAACAATACTCATACAAAAAACAGGGGAGGGGCAAGGAAGGATTTACAAAAGAGCACATAAAATATGAAACGGCAACCTAGCTATCAAAAAGGAGAGAAGAAGGTGGGCCTTATCAGAGAAAACATCCATAATTAATTTGGTCATTAAGACCAAGGGGTGAGACGGTATTCAAATAGAAAATTCATTTTGCCTCTTTCTGTAACAGCAACTGATCCCAGTTGCCTCCTCGAACAGGCATGGTCACTCTCTCGATTGCTACAAACCGTAGGTTGTTGACTTGACCGTTATGCAGCTGATTGACATGTCGAGAAACAGACGTGTCCCTATTGTGCAACACATCGCCCACATGTTCCCCAATTCTCTTCTTAAATTCCCTGATCGTCTTACCTATATACTCCATACCACAGGTGCAAAAGACCCTATAAATGACCCCTTTGGTACTGCAGTTAATGAACTGCTTGATGGAGTACTCCTTACCAGTTACGTTACTCACAAAAGACTTACTGATGTCAACAAATTGGCATACCGTACAGTGCCCACACTTATAGCAGCCCGTGGTGTTACTTTTTAGCCACGTGTCCCTAGAGACGTTGGTAAAGTGACTGTGGACAATTCTATCCTGTAACGATCTTGATTTTTTATAGGTAATTGTAGGGACTTCCCCCAGGTGGTCAGCAATATCTGGGTCCATTTGGAGAATGGACCAGTGTCTTTTGAGAATGTCTCTTACTCGATTGGCCCCATTATCATAGGTGGTGACGAAACGGACCGAGCTATCATCTTGTCTTCTAGGGGCAGGGTTCAACAGCTCACCACGGTCTCTCCTCTTTGCCTCATGATATGCCTTACTAAGGACACCCTGGGGGTAACCCCTCGCCAAAAAACGCTCTCTCAATTCACGGGACTGTATCTCAAAGACATGGTTGTCAGAGCAATTTCTCCGAACCCGAAGGTATTGTCCCTTCGGGATCCCCCTTTTAAGGTGCGCCGGATGATGACTGTCCCAATGTAGGAGCGAATTAGTGGCTGTGGGTTTTCGAAAAGTGGAAGTAAGTAGCTCACCACCTCTCCCCTTTGTAATCAGGATGTCCAGAAATGGCAAAGAAAGAGTGTCAAAAACAGATGTAAAGAAGAGACCAATATCGTTGTGATTCAAAGAATTCACAAATGTGGTGAATTCCTCCTCCGTACCCCGCCAGACAATCAGAATGTCGTCAATGTATCGTGTCCATAGTTCGGATACACGATACAAAGACGAATCACTCTCCTCAGGTTCATCACCCAGGACCAGGGTCTCCTCCCACCAGCCGAGGAAGAGATTACGCATAGGCCAGTCGAAAATTCCATTCCTGGGCCAATGCATCCACTCCTCTGGAGCCGTCTCTGGGGTTTAGGGAGAAGAAGGCTTCGACTTTCGCATTTTGCCGGGATGCAAAGAGGTTGATTTCTGGAAGTCCCCCTTTGTTCACCAGCATCTCGAAACTTCGGTTGCTCAAACACCATTCTCCGGGATGTATGTCCTGACGGCTTAGATCCGCCTGAGTGTTGGATGAGCCTTTCAGGTGAACTGCCGTCAGGGATAACAGATGTCTTTCTGCCCAGGAACATATTCTGGCAGATATGTTCTTCAGGTTGTTGTTTTTTGAACTGCCCTGATGTCTGATGTGAGCCACCGTGGTCACATTGTCCGAATATATTCGGACATGATGTCCCTCGATAAGATGACCCCCTATCAGAAGGGCTTCTTCTACAGCTTTTAGCTCTCTGTAGTTGGATGACTTCCTGCTTGTTGATTGGTCCCAGAGCCGTTGGAAAGGGGTGTGATTTATCATGGCCCCCCAGCCTCTTTTGCTGGCATCTGTTGTAACTGTAGTCAGAGGAACCTGAGTCCAACTGACTCCCTTTTGTAAATTTTTTGGAGTCATCCACCACGCCAGTGAGGCCTTGACACAACCCGGTGTATACAGTCTCCTGTTCAAAGAGCTGGGTTGACCGTTCCAATTCTGCAGTATATGAGCCTGAAGACTTCTGGAATGGGCTTGGGCCATGGTACCGATTGGATGCAAGCTGTCATCGATCCTAGCAGAGACATGCCTTCTCTGATTGTAGGGGATCTGGTGTCTCTGAACATCTTGACTTTTGATAGTAGAGTCAGACGATGTTCCAATGGGAGGAAGGACATTTGTCTTGCAGAGTCCAGAAGAACTCCCAAGAATTTCCTGCATTTGGAGGGTCGTAGGTGAGATTTTTCTAAATTCGGCACCCATCCTAGAGATGTCAGAATATCGAGCGTCTTTGATACATGAGACTCCAGAGATTGTTTGGTGGGAGCCACTAACAAAAGGTCGTCTAGGTATGGCACTATACAGACGCCTTGCCTCTGGATGGAGACTACTTCCCCCATTATTTTGGAAAATACTCTTGGAGCAGAGGAGATCCCAAACGGAAGGACGTTGAACTGATAGTGCTCTATCAGACGTCCCTTCTGTACTGCAAACTTGAGATACTGGCGATGCCTCTGGTGAATGGGGATGTGAAAGTATGCATCTTTCAAATCAATAGTGGCCATGAAGGAGTGCGGGCTTATCAAGGGAATCGCATTTTTCACTGATTCCATCTTGAATTTTCGGTATTTGACATGCCGGTTGAGGCCCTTCAGATTTATAATAATACGGGACTCGCCCGATGGTTTGGGAACCAGAAATAGACGAGAGTAGTGTCCCCGATCTCTCTCTGATTCCGGAACCTGGGATATCACATTTGACATCTCTAGGGTCCTGAGACCCGACTCCAGAATGGACTGGCCTTTCACGGAGGGAAGGGAGGTAAATCTTAGACCCCGTGGGGGAGAGGAAATGAATTCTATTAGAAGACCCTCTTTGATGACTGAGGACCCAGGAGCAATTGGTGATTTTTTGCCACTGGAGAATAAATTCTGAGTCTCCCCCCCCACCCGGTCGAAGTCACCGCTTCTCTTGTTGAGACTGCTGCTGCTGTTGCTGAGGGATAAGGATGTTTCTCCCTCCTCCCTTCGGGTAACTCCACCTCCCAGACTTGCCTTTCCCTCTCTGAGAGGTCTGGCCCTGAAAGGGACGAAAAAACTTCTTTTTGGGAGTTTTATGTTCTGGGAGGGCTTTCTTTTTATCGGTTGCCTTTTCCAAGATGTCATCTAGGGAAGGCCCGAAGACATAGTTACCCTTAAATGGAATGGCGCACAATTTGGCCTTGGAGGTGATATCACCGGACCACATTTTCAACCAAAGCGCTCTTCTAGCCGAATTAGTCTGAACTAAGGACCTAGCAGCAATTCTGATGGTCTCCATAGAAGAATCTGCTAGGAAACCCGTGGCTCTAAGGAGACTGGGTAGAGATTCCAACAATTCAGCTCTAGACGTACCCTGGGATATGTGGGTTTCTAGTTCACCTATCCAACGGAAAAGAGCTCTAGCCACACAAGTTGAAGCAATATTGGCTTTGAGGGCTACCGTGGAGGTCTCCCACGATTTTTTCAACAGACTTTCTATTTTTCTGTCCATTGGGTCTTTTAATTGAGACGAGTCTTCGAACAGAAGAGCCGTTCTCTTAGCCACTCTTGCCACCTGTGAATCAACTTTAGGGATATCCCATTTGGTCAAATCCCCTTCTAGGGGGAATCTATGCTTCATCTCGGATGGAGTACTGAGACGTTTTTCAGGTAATTCCCACTCTTAATCAATCATGTCGGATATATTTGAGTGGATTGGGAACCCCACCTGTTTACCCTTGGATATACCACCAAACATCTGGTCCTGTATGGACTGTGGCTCTGGCTCTTCCTCCAGCCCCATAGTACTGCGTACAGCAGCTACTAGATCCTCAACCCATTCTGAAGAGAAAAGATACTTCCTAGCTTCAGAGGTTATAGGGGACGTAGGTTCCTCCCGTCAACCCGAGGATGAGGCATAGGAGGTCTGATTCAGATTCAGAATCCTCCTCCTGAATTTTCCTTTTTTTAGCTGGAGAGAGTGGTGGAGGGGGTGGGGGGTAAAGGCTGCTAGGGAAGATTGCATCTCTTGCTTGACCAAAGAGCGGATTTCTTCTAGTAAAGAAGGTTGCTCTGCCCTGACAATCTTGTCAGTACAGGTCCTGCAGAGTTTCTTTTCCCATAATGGTGGCAGCTTAATGTTACAGATGGCACACTTCTTTTTAGTAGTTTTGGGGGTAGACTTTTCTCCCTGCAATGAGAGGGGAGAGTCATACTAATGATACCCCAAAGTCACTAACTAGGGACCCCCTGTCCCTGCGGCACTTACTGTGGCAGGGGCAGCGCTGGGCTCTGCAAGCGCAGGGCAGGTATTGCTCTCCATGTCAGGATAGTCTTACCTGTGACGTCTTCTGGCAGGTTTCATGCATTATGGCATGTCCCTGCCCCCAGCGATTCGAAAAATCCTTCTCCCCTCCATGGCCCAGGGTGGAGGACGCCGTCCTGCACGAGACACTGCTGGCGGAAGTGCCTCCAGGGAGCGCAGAAAGGACCGGAAGTGACGCGCGCGATCACTTCCGGGTCGCCAGCGGCATGTGGAGGAGAGGAAATCGGAGAGCTCCAGGAGGACTCCGGATGGACACTCTAGCCTGCTTTGCCCTCACGGGGGCACGGGAAGGCTAGGACCAGGTCCCGAGGACACTGCAGCGCGGCGCGACAGGAGCAGCGCGGCGCGACAGGAGCAGCATAGCGGTGGAGGTAAGATACGACCCCATGCTGCCCGGTTACATTTAGGCAGAGCCTGCAGCAGTAGTTACCGGCCACCACTGCATACGTAGTAAACCTCTCCTGTCCCATGGGGAACAGGAAAGACACTGGTGAGAGGGAGGTGGGAGGGCATGTTAACCTCTCCATTTCCTGTTCCCCATTAGGGCAAAGAGGCAACCTCCATATGACGTCGTGGAAGGTGACTAGAGAAAACAACAATATCCCATACCTTCCGTCGATCTGTAACGTCCCACGATGTAAATCCATCTGAAGGGGTTAAATCATTTTACAGCCAGGAGCTCTGCTATAATGCAGCTGTGCTCCTGCCTGTAAAACCCCAGCGAATGAATGGAAAGTAGGTCAATGACCTGTAGTTACCTTGAGTTGCTGTGATGCGCCCTCTGCTGGATGTCCTCATATGAACTCGAGCCTGGGAACTTTTCTGAATATTATACCCCTATACTATGTGTAGACATTTATTTTAGCTATTCTATTCTAACCTGTCAGTGTGATTTTCCTGTACACCGCACTGAATTGCCGGCTTTTCGCTAGAACACCGCTGCGTATTTCTCGCAAGTCACACTGTTGGTCTGTATGTAATCCGTATTTTTCTCTCCCCCATAGCCTTTCATTGGCGTGTTTTTTGCGCAATACGGTGACAAACGCAGCATGATGCCTTTTTCTACGGCCGTAGAAGACTGTATAATACGGATCAGTAAAATACGGCTGATAGGAGCTGGGGCATAGAGAAGCATTGTACCGTATGCAATCTGTATTTTCAGCACCTCTCTTACGTCCGTAAAACACGCTAGTGTGAGGCCGGCCTTATACTGTATTTTCACATACTATCTATTCCTGACACTGGAGTGGCGTATAAACTTACAAAGTATATAGTTTGAGGTCTGGGATCTGCCAATATGTGGCTAGTTTTCTGTTTCTGAAAACATGATACATGATTTGTTTTTTGTCTTGTCTCGCTTGAATATAGGTCAATATTAAATAGTCTACTGATGAGTCGCCTTTGTGAGGACAATGAAACCTGTAGAAATGAGAGGCTTGGAGAGTGCGTTTGTATACGTCACTTTATCCTATATACTGAACTGTGGGGTACATGTTTTTTCTATTAGTCACCTACTGACTAACCTTAAGGGAGTAAATTATGGGTATAGTTTTACATTTGGAATTCAATAAAGTTTAGTTTTATCCTTTTGTCAGCAAACATGAGAAATGACAAGAGACAACCCCTTTAAGAAGATTACATTTTGGTTAAAACTATTCCAACATTATGAACATAAAAAAGGCTTCTCCCCTATGTGATGTCTCTGATATTTATTAACAGTTGATTTGCAAGTAAAATATTTCCCACATTAAGAAAACGAAAAAGGCTTCTAAGCTGTGTGACTGCACTGATGTCTATCAAAAAGCTGTTTCCATTTAAAACATTTCCCACATTCTGAACAGGAAAAAGGCTTCTCCCCTGTGTGAGTTCTCTGGTGACTAACTAGACTCCCTTTCTGGGTAAAACATTTCCCACATTCTGAACAGGAAAAAGGCTTCTCCCCTGTGTGAGTTCTCTGGTGACTACCAAGATGCCATTTCTGTTTAAAACATTTCCCACATTCTGAACAGGAAAAAGGCTTCTCCTCTTTGTGAGTTCTCTGGTGACTAACTAGACTCCCTTTCTGGGTAAAACATTTCCCACATTCTGAACAGGAAAAAGGCTTCTCCCCTGTGTGAGTTCTCTGGTGACTACCAAGCTGACATTTCTGTTTAAAACATTTCCCACATTCTGAACAGGAAAAAGGCTTCTCCTCTGTGTGAGTTCTCTGATGGCTAACAAGGACTGCTTTCTGGTTAAAACATTTCCCACATTCTGAACAGGAAAAAGGCTTCTCCCCTGTATGAGTTCTCTGGTGCCTAACTAGACTCCCTTTCTGGTTAAAACATTTCCCACATTCTGAACAGAAAATAGGCTTCTTTCCTGTGTGAGTTATTTGGTGTGTAACAAGATTCTCTTTGTGGGTAAAACATTTCCCACATTCTGAGCAGGATAATGACTTATTTGCTTTAGGAGCAGTTTGTTTTTTAATGCCTCTTTTGTGACTTTGATTTTCCTTAGTAGTCAGTAATGAATCAGAAGATGGGACCTGTTTCATAGGATCAGATGACAGATCTTTGCTGTGAATGGATGACGATATATCTGGAGTAATGGCATTCACTTCAGTTGTACCTTGCAGGATCTCAAGATCATCAGATTTATAAATTGAAGATGTCAGCTGTCCCTCTGATCTCCTGGTACAGTCATCTGCTAAGACAAAAAACATTTTTTTTAATAAAATATCCTTGAGTTTTATATTTTTGAACATTTCTATTTAAACTGTCCATAAAAATGGCAAGCTGTGTAAAAAAAACTAATTATTCATCAAGACAATTATTCATCAAGACAACTTATAGATTGTAAGCTTGTGAGCAGGGACCTTACCCCTAAGGTCACTGTTTAAATTGTGTTAATTTGTACTGAATTTATTGTCTGTACATGTCCCCGCTTAATTGTAAAGTGCTGCGGAATATGTTGGCAATATATAAATAAAAATTATTATTATTATTAAGACAATGACAGTTCAGTCTAATAGACAACCTTGTTGGATGAGCTAGTATTGCGTGGTGTTCAACTGTTTGTTCATTCTGACTCCCAAATATCGAATAAAAAGAAACCAATCAATGTTTTGTAGGTGAAAATAATACCAATTCTCATCTCACAAAAAACAAGTTGCCACTCAGGTCTATCACCGGTCAATGGAAAAACAGAGGTTCCCACACTATTAGTGGCTCAAAGGCTGTTGACAAGCAACAAAGTTTCTATAAACCAATCCAGCAAAATCCGCTCTCACTTCTGAGTCTTGCAATGTGCTCAAACAACATTTAGGATCCCTGTATTTACCAATATTATACAGTGAGAAAAATCCATTTAATTTGCGGTGTGTGTCTCCTGGAGCACAATCTGGGCACTAGGTGCTGGGTAATAAAATTACATGTGTAATTTTCACTCTCCAACATCCACTTCGTGCTAATTTCCAGAAAGTGGCTGTGGAGTCAAAATATTCATTCCTCCTACACACGTGGTAAAAATTGTTGGTACCCTTCGTTTAATGACAGAAAAACCCACAATGGTCACAGAAATAACTTGAATCTGACAAAAATAATAATAAATCAAAAATCTATGAAAATGAACAAATGAAAGTCAGACATTGCTTTTTAACCATGCTTCCATAGAATAAAAAACTCATGAAATAGGCCTGGACAGAAATGATAGTACCCTTAACTTAACCACTTCGTGACCGCCAACGATAGATAAACATTGGCGCTAGCTATAATGATGGGATTCCGGCGTACAACGCTTACTGGGACCCCCGACCTCATCAAGACCTGATTGGTTCAGGTCCTGATGACATCAGCATCACACCAGCCAATAAGACAAATCACTAGGAAAGTGTGTTGTAGTAATGAACTTTCTCGGGCGATCTGTCTCATAAAAACGCTGTTTCTCCTCAAATCTCCTGTCAGTGAGAGATTAGAGGAGAAACAGTGTTACAGGTGCTGCTGGCAACAGCTGTGTCAGTCAGCGATCTTGTTATAAAGTAAAAAAAAACAGATAAGGCAGGTTAGGGTTAGTGCTATAGTTAGGGTTAGTGTTGGGGCTAAAGTTAGGGTTACTGTTAGGGTATGTGCACACGTTGCAGATTTGCCTGCTGATTTTTCTGCACTGAATCTGCATCTCTTGGCAGAAAATGCAGGTGCGTTTTTGATGCATTTTTGAAAGCTAAATAAAGATGTATTATTGAACAAAAAAAAAAGATTTCTGATGTCATTTCTTGTCCAACCTCCTCTTTTACATTTGTCCAACCCACACTCCATTATACACACAGATAGACAGATAGATGATAGATAGATATAAATATAGATAGATAATAGATAGAAGGAATAAGATGGATAGATCTATGTATAGATCTATCTATAGATCTATCTATCATCTCTCATTCCTATCTATTTTATCATATATACAGTATATCTATCTCATTCCTTCTATCTATTATAGCTATCATCTATCTATCTCATTCCTTCTATCTATAGATAGATAGAAGGAATGAGATAGATAGATATGGGATAGTGTTAAAAATGGTTATTTCGCACATTTATTTAATCAGGACTTTTCACCAGGTGCTTACTCTTAAAGAAAAATGTCATGGTATTCTCATAATATAGTGGTTTATTGAATTGTCCACAGAAAAACCACATTGCAGCAAAACATAAAAGTAGATGAAATAGTTACGAACAGATTGTCCATGTGTAAATATCAGCGCTTGTCTTGTTACTCATCTTTCCCAAGGTCCTGAATGGTAAAACCATCTGTCTGTGTGACGTCTGAAGTCATCATACTTTCATGGAGTAGAATCATGGCATGGGTACCAGCTGTTGCTTCCTTGTCTGATGTCCATGGCGAATGATCGTGAAGGCAGGAGGTGGCAGCCCCCACGTGACAAAAAGCCCCACACCCTCCTAAGAGACGTTACTTATATGTCTCCCACAGATCACGTGTTCTCTGTATATGGCATTGACTTATACTCTGAGCTACATACACAGAAATAGCTTTTGATAGTGTCAGCAAGAAACAATGTGCTCAGTACAGAATAAGAATAATTCAATTAATTAATATTTAACAATTCCACCTTTTGAGGGTGACAGACATTGATTGGAATCCTCAAATTAAACATATTAATAAGATCTTATTTTCTTCTTCTTTGGCAAAATAATTTAATAAACAATAATACTCAAAATATTAATATGGCTTCTTGCTTGAAAAAAATAAAATACATATTATTATCCATATTCTTCATGTGATTGGACATTTTTATGTCATAGGTGTAATTTCTCTTTGAACCCATAGATGTCAGTGTGTCTTATTATGTAAGAAGTATTTTTTTCATCCTTATTATTATTAAAACTTTATTAATAAAGTATAATTATTAGACCAATAATATGTAATAATGTGTAGCCATGAACCAAAATAAGAATATATATATGAATAAATGAATGAATGAGTGAAATAATTGTTGTATTTAAGTCAGAATTGAAACACTTCTTATATAATGAAACCATATGATCATTATATTTAGTAAAGCAATATTCTTGTACAGACATTACTTTATTACATATAGTTTTTTTTCTTGAGATAAAAAATACAAATTAGGAATAAAAATTGAAGAAAAAGTGAAAAATGAAAAATAAAAATGGGAATAAAAATAAAAATAAGGCCTTTATATGTTGATGACAAATGCTGAGGTTATATCTCAGTAACACATTCCCTTAATGTTTATTTTATCTAGATGTTGTCATAACCTTGGATTACCAAAATATTGAAATTATGCAGCTTTGCATATAATACCCTTCATTAGAGGAAAAAAAATACTTTTATAATATTTATTGTTATTATACCTAATAATACCTTATTAATATTTCTTCTTTATTAAAATGTGTGAAGAAGAGGTATTGATGAAATGTGATGATGTGATCAGGATCAAAAACACATTTCCCCCTTAATATAAAAAAATATTATTTTATGAAAAAATTAATTTGTAAAAATCAAAATTAAAAATAATTATTTTTATAACTGTCATATCAGCTTTATGACTTATATTTGTTTGAAGATGTGTACTCATCTATGTAACTATTAAAAAAAACACTGAATATCAAAATTATCATTAGGAAAAATGTTCTAAATGTAGATTTTCTTGATAAACCATATTGATGTGTGATTGCACTTATTCCCTATTAACTACATCAATAAATAATAATTACTAAAGAAATATATGTTGAGTAAATAATATTTAAATATATCTTAATATTCTAATAATTTAACTGAATTTTATTTTCTCATAAACACAAGTGTTTTTTATTTTTCAACATACCATGAATCATAAGGCCTCTGTCAAACAGTGCATACATTCCACACTCCACTCTTACGCTACACGCTTAGCATTAGGTTCACTCTCAGCAGCTGCTCCTACTCTTCTGTCATCTGTCTCTCAGACTGTGACACACATAGACGTTGAAACTACATATTTCACATACAACGAATAAGAACATATGTATATTAACCCAAAATATTGTATCCTAATTATCAATGCGCATTGTAAACTATAAAATTTAATATTCTAATATTCCTTTGAATATTCCCCAAATATTATCTAACACTATCTACAGTAACACTATGTTCTAATTTATAAATAGGACTCATCCATAAGAAACTTGAGTTGAATGTTCTACAGCTATTTCGGTACAGGGCCTGCAACCAAATCCATTTGAATGTAAAGGCTGAGGAAATTCCTAAGGTTTCTTTCTTACAACTCTAAATTGAAACAGGGGTGTGACATGTCATGCCATGCAGTGGAGAACAAGTTTTAGATTGTTACAAAAAACTTACAATACACAAATTTTAGGTTGTTAGTTATATATTATTTATTTTAAGTGTTAAATATATAAAAATCATGCAGTTAATATACCGTATTTTCCGGCGTATAAGACGACTTTTTAACCCCTGAAAATCTTCTTAAAAGTCGGGGTCGTCTTATACGCCGGGTATCTATGGTGGGTGGGGGGGGGGAGTGGTCCCGATGACGGAGGGGGCGTCTCACAGGGAAGTGTGAGTGGAGTATGCCCCATTACCTCACATTGTAGCTGCAGCCAGCGTCAGCATGGGATGCTCGGGAGACGAGATCTGAATCTGAGCATGCGCCGCCCCCAGTGGCCATTTTCCCGGAGGCCACCGCATCGCAGCAATGGAGCTGCCGGTGCCTCCGGGCTTTCAGGAGATGCTGGAGGAGCCCCGACTGACTGCGTGAAGATACGCCGCTGCTGCCACCCCACAGCACAGAGCCCCAACGCTGCAGGAAGAGGAACCGCCGCCCCACAGCACCCACGCGGCACAAACAGGAGCAGCCGCCGCCGCTCCCCAGCACCCCACGCTGACGCTGGCTGCAGCTACAATGTGAGGTAATGGGGCATACTCCACTCACACTTCCCTGTGAGACGCCCCCTCCGTCATCGGGACCACTCCCCCCCAAAAAAAGGCACATTAGTCACCGGCCCTATAAGACGACATACAGCGTATAAGGCCGGTGTCACACTTGGCGTATGAAAATACGGTCCGTATATTACGGCCGTAATACGCTGAAAAGTCCCCAAAATAGTGGTCCGTAGCTCCTCCCTAGGCAGGGTGTGTCAACGTTTTTTGCGCATGGCATGCTCCGTATGTAATCCGTATGGCATCCGTACTGCGTGTTTTTATCGCAGGCTTGCATAACCGACATACGGCAATACAAGGGATCCATATTTAAAAAAAAAAAAAAAAAACACATATACTATATATATATATATATATATATATATATATATATATATGTCAGTAGACACATATATGTATATATATTATTACTTCATACAGCGCTAGATAGCTTTAAAGCTGGTAATTCAATTACCGGCTTTTGCTATCTCCTTCCAAAACCCGACATGATATGAGACCTGGTTTACATGCAGTAAACCATCTCATATCCCCATTTTGTTTGCATATTCCACATTACTAATGTTAGTAGTGTGTATATGCTAAATTTGGCCATTCTAGCTATTATATTAAAGGGTTAAATGGCGGAAAAAATTGGCGTGGGCTCCCACACAATTTTCTCCGCCAGAGTAGTAAAGCCAGTCACTGAGGGCAGATATTAATAGCCTGGAGAGGGTCCACAGTTATTGCCCCCCCCCCCCCCGGCTAAAAACATCTGCCCCCAGCCACCCCAGAAAAGGCACATCTGGAAGATGCGCCTATTCTGGCACTCGGCCACTCTCTTCCCATTCCCGTGTAGCGGTGCGATATGGGGTAATGAAGGGTCAATGCCACCTTGCTATTGTAAGGTGACATTAAGCCAAATTAATAATGGAGAGGCGTCAATTACGACACCTATCCATTATTAATCCAATACTAGTAAAGGGTTAAAAAAAACCCACATTATTAAAAATTATTTTAATGAAAAATCACAAAGGTTGTTGTAATAATTTATTCTACGCTCAATCCACTCACTGAAGACCCTCGATCTGTAACTAAAAAATAATAATAAACCAACAATATCCATACCTTCCGAAGATCTATAACATCCAACGATGTAAATCCATCTGAAGGGGTTAAAATATTTTGCAGCCACGAGCTCTGCTAATGCAGCTGCTCCTGGCTGCAAAACCCCGAAGAATGAAGGTAAAGTAGGTCAATGACCTATATTTACCTTCATTTGCGGTGAGGCGCCCTCTGCTGGCTGTCCCTAGATCGTGGGAAATTTCCTAGAAAGCTCCCTGGCTCGAGTTCATAAGAGGGCGCCCTCTGCTACATTTGTAGTGTGGAATATGCAAAAAAAATGGGGATATGAGATGGTTTACTGTATGTAAACGATGTCTCATATCATGTCGGGTTTAGGAAGGAGATAGCAAAAGCCGGTAATTGAATTACCGGCTTTAAAGCTATCTAGCGCTGTATGAAATAATAATAATAATAATATATATGTCTCAATGACATATATATATATATATATATATATATATATATATATATATATATATATACCTATTCTATGTGTAGACATTTATTCTACCTATTCTATTATAAGCTGTCAGTGTGATTTTACTGTACACCGCACTGAATTACCGGCTTTTCTCTCTAACAGCGCTGCGTATTCCTCGCAAGTCACACTGCTGGTCCGTGTTTAATCCGTATTTTTGGGGCTTCCATAGACTTTCATTGGCGTTGTATTTGCGCAATACGGTGACAAACGCAGCATGCTCCGATTTTCTACGGCCGTAGAAAGCCGTATAATACGGATCAGTAAAATATGGCAGATAGGAGCAGGGGCATAGAGAAGCATTGTGCCGTATGTTATGCGAGTTTTACGGACGTAGTTTCTGCGCTCTTACGTCCGTAAAACTCGCAAGTGTGACGGCGGCCTAAGGCTACGTTCACATTAGCGTTACGCTAATGTGCGTCGCTGTTGCGTCGGCGACGCAGCGGCGACGCGCCCCTATGTGTAACATAGGGGACGCGTGCGTCTTTTTGCACGCATTTTCCGACACGTGCGTCGTTTTAGACGCTAGCGTCGGACGCAAGAAAACGCTACAAGTTGCATTTTTCTTGCGTCCGATTTCGGCAAAAAACGACGCACGCGTCGCAAAACGCGCGCGTTTTTGCGCGCGTTTTTCCTTGCGTCGCCGCTGCGTCGCCGACGCAACGGCGACGCGACGCTAATGTGAACGTAGCCTTAGACAACCCCCGAGTTTTAAGAAGATTTTATATTTTAACTGGAAAAGTTGGGGGGTCGTCTTATACGCCCAGTCATCTTATACGCCGGAAAATACGGTAACTTCCTGTGTGAATAAGACATAAATCCACGTAAGAGATTTTTTCCAATTCCTGTTTTGAAATGAAAACTAAGGAAAAATAAGATAAAAGGTTAATTTCATATTTATTTAAAAACAAAATAATTAAAATATCTTATATATACGTATATATTTCATTTATGTATTTATTGTAATTCTAAATATTATTACTGGATTAAATTTTAATTATTTCATTATACATATAAAAATACAGTTAATATATAATCTCTACTTATACAAATATGCTACAGTAATATGCTACAGTATTTACTGTATACTATATTAAAATATGTAACTGCAGAATTATATTGAATAAAATAATTACATATTAATAAATCATACATTGTATAACTCATCATATAATATACATTTTTAGCCAATTCCTAAACCAAAATTTACCTCTGTCGATAATTTGTTGAAAACCTAAAACTGTCATCTTTAGACTTATGAGTTGTGATAACGGAGTGTTCAGCTCACCCCCTGAGATACTCACCTGCTTCTGTCTGTCAATTTCCACCATCTTTACAGACAGATCTGGCCCTTCAACTTTTAACCCATTCAGAGCAACTTCTTTAATGGACTCATAGGGTTTGTAGCAAATATGTAATTTTCTTCGTACTTCATAGATGTGATTTTGGGTCAGTTTTGGAGATTTTGGTTTCTCATAAGATATAATTCTGCCTGTTTTAAAAAACTTAGTATGATTTGTTTTCCTTTCAAGATTCTCATGTTTTCTGGAAAAATCAAGGGATTGCGCACATTCATATAAAGAATCTTTTTGTGATGCAATAACACGAGATGCAGGATGTAGGAATCCAAATTTGTTTACAAAGCAATTTATCATTGATTGTTTATTCAAATTCGTACTGACCATTTTGTACACCCTTTCAAAAACGGACATGAATGTAAAAGTACATTCTTTCCGGCCAATGTTCAATTTTAGAAAGAATATCAACATCTGGATAATTTTCTTTTAATCCACAGAATATCAAAATTTTTAATCTTTCTACATCAGTCATGTCTTCATGGAACTCATCATTCTGGATTTTTAATGAGAGTTTTCTGGAGAAAGTTACTGGAAGCCACATTTTAAACAATTGATTTTTCTCCTTATTAGTCAAATCAAACTTATCAGCAAAACTCTCAAATATCTCTGAATTTCTGCACACATGGATTTTGTCATCATATGCAGGAATGATTTTGCATAATTTTATCAAGATTTTTCTAGATTTAGTTTGGAGTCGGACCTCTGGCCCCTGTACATCATCTTTGTCAGATGTCATGTCTCCTACGTTATCTCCATCTTGTTTTTCATCATGAGAAACAAGGTCACCTTGACTGGTTATAACACACACTTGTGTCACTTCTTGTTGACTCTTTACGTTACAGTCAATCTTGGGAACATCATTAATTTCCTTAGAAATTCTTTCTACACAGTCTTTTTTGGACTTCTCTGTAACGTACTTGTGAAATACATCAATCATATGCAAAATATTTTTCAGTTGTTCTTTTTCTTTTTTCCTAGATACTAGCTTAGAATCTAACTTTAGATTTGCTATCTTGCATTCTGCAAATAAGCTAAGCCAAATATTTCTACGTTTTTAGACTTTTCACCTAGACTTAAAAATTCCAGCGAACTTGACTTAGAATACGTATTAATTAAATCCATTTTTCTTACCTTGAAATATCTCAGCTTGTAGTTCCTTTGCTGTACAATGCTGGGCTCTGGTCATCAGCACGTCTGTCTTCAGCACTTCCGATGCTAGTGCTTGTCAATCCGTCTTGCACCTGTCAGTCTGTTTCATAGGTTCTTGAGAGATCTTTGTGACTTGAAGTTTTGAAGTGGAATTCCTGAAAACTTGCAAAACATCTAGCAGAGCTCTTCTGTCTTCCCCCGTGTGCAAGATGAAGGAAATTCCCGCAAAAATAGCACAAAAAATCAAAACTGGCTAGCTGGCCAATGTTAAAATATGCTTATTTCGCACATTTATTTAATCAGGACTATTCACCAGGTGCTTACTTTTAAAGAAAAATGTCATGATATTTTCATGAAATAGTTACAAACAGATTGTCCAAGTGTAAATATCAGCGCGTGTTACTCATCTTTCCCAGAGTTCTGAATGGTAAGAGCCGTCTGTTAGTGTGAAGTCTGAAATCATCATGGCTATCAGCTGTTGCTTCCTTGTCCGATGTCCATGGAGAATGATGGTGAAGGCAGGAGGTGGCAGCTCCCACATGACAAAAGCCCCCCACCCTCCTAAGAGACGTTATTTATATGTCCCACAGACCACGTGTTCCCTGTATATGGCATTGACTTATACTCTGAGCTACATACACAGAAATAGCGGTTTGTAATGTCAGCAAGAAGCAATGTGCTCAGTACAGAATAAGAATAATTAAATTAATTTTTAACAGTTTTTTGCACGGATTTTTCGTGTTTTTTTCCGGAGCTTCCCAAGGCATAGAAATAGTGGGAAAACCGCAAAATATCTGCAAAATTATTGAACATGCGGCAGATTTTTCCGCAATACGTTTTTATAGCGGAAAAATCCACAACATGTGCACAAAAATTGCGGAATGCATTAGAAATGATGAGATGCATAATGAAAAAAAAAAAAAAAGCCAAGAAAGCAACAATGCTGCCGGGGTGTGCAAACTTTTGAGCACAACTGTATGGTGCACTCAATCTCATTTCATCCTTGATAGTGACACTCTCTTAGGATACATTTTACTCTATGATGGCACTCTTTTGCACATAGCCACTAGATGGAGCTACATATGACTGATTTTTTTTTATATCTACACATGGTTTACCCAGATTATATTTTGTCTTAACTATATACTATTTATCACTAGATGGTGGCCCGATTCTAACGCATCGGGTATTCTAGAATATGCATGTCCACGTAGTATATTGCTCAACCACGTAGTATATTGCCCAGCCACATAGTATATTGCCCAGCCACGTAGTATATTGCCCAACCACGTAGTATAGTGCCCAGCGACGTAGTATATTGCCCAGTCACGTAGTATATTGCCCAGTCACGTAGAATATTAGCCAGTCACGTAGTATACAGCACAGAGCCACGTAGTATATTGCCCAGCCACGTAGTATATTGCCCAGCGACGTAGTATATTGCCCAGCGACGTAGTATATTGCCCAGTCACGTAGTATATTGCCTAGTCACGTAGTATACAGCACAGAGCCATGTAGTGTATCGCCCAGTTACGTAGTATATTGGCCAGTCACGTAGTATATTGCCCAGCGATGTAGTATATTGCCCAGTCACGTAGTATATCACGTAGTCTCGCGAGACCGCTAAGTCTTCTGGGTAAGTTCGCAATGCATCTCTGGGAACGGAAGATGGCGGCCGGCGCGAGCGCATCGTCCGACGACAGAAGGGGAGTATAGCAGGTTTTTTGTTTTATTATTTTTAACATTACATCTTTTTACTATTGATGCTGCATAGGCAGCATCAATAGTAAAAACAAGGTTAATAGCAGCGGTTACGGAGTACGTTACCCGCGGCACTCATAGCAAGTGATCAAATCTGCTACATACAGGCGATCTGATCATTGCCTGTATGTAGCAGAGCCAATCAGGTTTTGACAGCTTCTAGTCTCCCATGGAGACTATTGAAGAAAGTCTGTGGACACACGGGGACGGGGGGGGGGGGGGGTCAGGGGCCTAGCCGAAACTGCATGGACCAGGGATTGTCCCGCCACATGCATGCTCTCCTTTTAATATGGGGAAAACGCTACTCAGACAACACAGGGTGAGGGTATAACAGTGTGGCAATGATTTATTGAACCACAAAACAGACAGATAACACATAGAACACATAGTCCCAGCAAAATGCCCAAGATTACACATTACAGAGTCTCGCCCTTCCGCTGACTCACCGAGATAATGGCAGCTGTGACTACAGATCTTCCAGGGTCGCTACCTCACCTGTGGCACACACACAGAGAGGAGGTAACAAGGGTAGGAAGATGCCAATCCATACAAGGCCAGTTGATCCAAGGATCACAAACTGGCTTCATATTCCAGGGTCAGTTACTCCACCTGTGGCACGCACACATAGAGGAGGTAACAACAAGTGTAGGAAGATGACAGTCCATTGAGATCATACAAGGTACGAGGCCAGTTGATCTGAGGCTCTCAACCTGGCTTCTCCAAAAGTATCCATGGTTCAGCGATGGTCAATGGAGCAGATCTGTATTCTTCCAACCGAGGCTGAAAATCCCTAGGTTGTTTCGTATAGAATGATAGCTCCGCATCCCTCGTAATGGAGCCATGTTGTAAAATGGCTGCTGTCCTGTCTCTGGTCCTTTTGAGATGTATAGATGTCTTGGCAGAATCTCTCTGGCTGTTTCTCTCTGTCAGTCTCTTTATACAGAGGCATGTAACTTATTTTTAGACCTAACAAGTGTCCCTCATTCAATATTTACATGAAGGGTAAAAATGGAGACGAGATCAAGTAGCATTACTTAATTATTTAAACTATTTGCAGTTTTTCCCTCTCTGTTCTAGAAGTCAACAAACTGGCTCAATAACACAATGCATAATTAGCATATCAGCAGACATCACTAGTAATCAAGGCTAAGCGCACAATAAAAGTCAATATTACCGGCCTACACAAATAAAATTATTTTCTGTTGGTATTAGGTTTATCCTATACAACTCCCATATAATATTCCATGCTTGAACGCACGCTGCACACATCAAGTTTTTGTACAATTTGTCAATAATATATATAGGCTCTCCCCGTCTTGAGTTATTTTTGAAGGTCAACAAAATACGATTTTCCTGTCATTCATTTCCCACACTCTAGGTATAATAATGACTTTTCCCTGTGTGGGATTTTTGATGTTTAAAAAGGTTGACAACTAGTTGGACAAACCCTTCTCATTCCTCATGTTTGGTCCTGTTAAAGGGACACTGTCACCTGAATTTGGAGGGAACAATCTTCAGCCATGGAGGCGGGGTTTTTGATTCACCCTTTCCTTACCCGCTGGCTGCATGCTGGCTGCAATATTGGATTGAAGTTCATTCTCTGTCCTCCATAGTACACGCCTGCACAAGGCAAGATTGCACCTTGTGCAGGCATGTACTACAGAGGACAGAGAATGAACTTCAATCCAATATTGCAGCCAGCATGCAGCCAGCGGATAAGGAAAGGGTGAATCAAACACCCACAAACCCCGCCTCCATGGCTGAAGATTGTTCCCTCCAAATTCAGGTGACAGTGCCCCTTTAAATACAAACCTCCCATGGTGGCGCCGTTTCACTGGTGTTGGCGCTTGTGTTCTTGGGGCTCTTTTGACGTTTTTACGTCATGTGAGCCCTGTGCCCAATCAGCGCTGACGTCACTGTCCCCACCTTCGGACAAATCAAGCATCATGAGGCAGAGAGCAGCCGCGGCCCTGGCTTCCTGTTCATGTTCAGTACATCAGAAGGAAGGAACAGTGAAGCTGCCGCTGATCGGGTGCAGGGTTCGTGTGATGTAACAACCTCACATAAGCCCCGGGACAGGGAGTCACGACACTGCTGAAGTGGAGCCGGCCGCCAGCGGAGCATGAGTGTTTTTATTTTAATGAGGCCAAACATGAGGAATGAGTTCACTGAGAAAAAAAATTATATATATATATATATATATATATATATATATATATATATATATATATATATATAAATATACACATACACACCGTATTTTTTGGAGTATAAGACACCTAGGTTTTAGAAAATGAAATTAGGAAAAAAAATAGAAGCAAAAAATGTGGTCAACACTGTACTTAATATCCCCTCTCCTGGTATATATGGTCTCGTCACCCCCATCCTGATACACATGGCCCTTCATCCGTAGTCCGATAAACATGGCCCCCTCATCTCTACCCTGATACACATGACCTTCTCATCCTTAGCCTGGCAAGAATGATCGCCCTCATCCCTATACTAGTTTGCATGGCCCCCATTTCATCCTGGTATGATTGGCCCCATCCCTTTTCTGGTATGACTGGCCAAATCCTTACAACTGCCCCCCACCCCCATCCTGGTATGCATCGCTCCATCAGAAAACATAAAAAAAAAACAAAAAAAAAAACATTGCACTTACCTACTCGGCGCTCCCTCCCAGCGTTCTGCTTCGATGCCAGCAGCTGCTTTATACTTGTAAGCAGCACATGTCAGGGATGTCACAAGCAGAGCACAGATCACAGTTCATTATATAGGGTGAGGTGACGTATACACACTCACTCAAACTACCCACATATTTGCAGATCCCAGACCTCAAACTATATACTTTGTAAGTTTATACTCCACTCCAGTGTCAGGAACAGATAGTATGTGACAATACAGTATATACCTCTCAGGGAACACTTAACTTTCAGAGATAATCTCCATATTCATAATAAATAATGGCACAGATCTTCCAGACATTATGATTGCACACATCCCTAGTCTTAATAACGATATTGCACTCATTCCTTGACAGACCGCAGCATGGTCATTAGTTAGAAGCTGCTATTGATCTTTGGAGCAGGTAAGTTTTCCCTGAGTGGTACATATTGGGCCGTCTGAAAACGGATTTTAGTCTAGGACAATTTGTCTGCACTACTAATTAACAGCTGTTACACCCGATTCTGGTCCCTCACCCGCTCCTGCTTTCGAGGCTGCTATATACCTCTGCGCGCTCCCTGTCGGGATCCTCGTTCTCTGTCTGTTCCTCAGCGTCCTGCTGCTGCATCTCTCTCCCCCACTTCATGGCACGCTGCCAGCAGGCCCCCAGGGAGAATGCTTAGGACACACTTGCGCTTACCTCCAGTCTCTTAAAAGGGACAGCATGCATTTTTTGAAAATTCCAATTAACCAATGGCAGTGCACTGATTACTACTTCTGGCCCCTCAGTCATAGGGAGGGTGTTGGAGCAACGAGTATGTACTCTTGCTTTTTCCGGTTCTGTTCTGTCTGCGCTTTTATAGCATTGTTTGTTTCCACAGAATATCAGTGATCAGTGGTTCGGCTGTCCTAAGACGACACCTGTACCTACATACTCAAGTGCCATCCCGTTCCGTCACTCGCCATCCGACCTCCTGGACAACACTAAAGGTGCTGCAGCCCGCTTCCTCCCATCTACCTAGAATCTGACTACATTTACCAGAGCCAGGTTCACATCTCATACCTGATGCTGCCACATGTCTGGGGTCGAACAGGAGGTAGCACCTGTGCCCCTCAGGTAATCCATTCTGGTCCTGTTCGAGAAATCTTACTACGGATACCTGGGGCCCCCTAGTTATGTTCCCTTCGGAGTCCCCCTGACCAAGGTCCTGAGGTTCCACTCAAAAAATAAAAAACGAATGTGAACTTCATCACCTGTGCCTCTGCTTCCAATCGTTACACAACTGTTACAATACCAAACTAGGGCAGTCCCTAAAGGAGAAAAAACACACAAGAATTATCAAGAATTATCCTGTATTTTCACATACTATCTATTCCTGACACTGGAGTGGCTTATAAACTTCCTAAGTATTTCCGTTCGTGTTTATACCATTATTACTTGGAGTGACGTAGCTCCTCTTGTTTGGGTCGCTCTCTTTCAGAGGTTACCTCTTATGTATCACCAAAGGTCATACAGTCTCCCTGGATAGGGGATACTTACATCCGCCATGGATTTTTTTTTCTTTTCAGATCTTGTTGGACTTGTTTGAAAATGATTTTGACCTGAAAGTTATACTATTTCGGGACTTGTTGGTTACAGGTCTTGAAATACAGTTGTATATGAGATTTCTTTTTGTACACAATACTTTTTATGTTGTTGAATCCTTTGTTCCTTGTTGGTTTTGAAGTTCTTTTCAATAAAAACCAGATTAAACATCACTTACGAAGTATATAGTTTGAGGTGGGATCTGCCAATGTGTGGCTAGTTTTCTGTTTCTGATAATAATCTTTATTTTTATATAGCGCTAACATATTCCGCAGCGCTTTACAGATTGCACACATTATCATTACTGTCCCTGTTGGGGCTCACAATCTAAATTCCCTATCAGTATGTCTTTGGAATGTGGGAGGAAACCGGAGTACCCGGAGGAAACCCACGCAAACACGGAGAGAACATACAAACTCTTTGCAGATGACATATTTTTTTTTGTGTAGTTTCGCTTGAATGTAGTTCAATATTAAATAGTCTCCTAATGAGTCACCTTTGGTGAGGACGATAAAACCCGTAGAAATGGAGAGTGAGTGTGTATACGTCACCTCACCTTATACACTGAACTGTGGGATACATGTTTTTTCTATTAGTCACCTACTGACTAACCTTCAGGGGGTAAATTATGGGTATAGTTTTACATTTGGAGTTAATAAAGTTTAGTTTTATCCTTTTGTCAGCAAACATGAATGACAAGAGACAACAAATGTAAGTAGATTCAATTTTGGCTAAAACTATTCCAACATTATGAACATAAAAAAGTCTTCTCCCCTATGTGACGTCTCTGATGTTTATTAACAGTTAATTTCCAAGTAAAATATTTCCCGCATTAAGAATATGAAAAAGGCTTCTCCTCTGTATGACTGCTCTGATGTCTTTTTTTTAATCAGATATATTTTTATTGATCATAATAAATGTTATCTACTTATACAACAAGGTGCATTTGTGTTTTATTTTAACAAGAAAATATACCCCTTCCCCCCCCTCCCTCCCTCAGATAACCAACCCCAACTTTCCCCCCCCCCCCCCCCCACGAGAAGATCTTCTTTATTACAGACATATTGTATTATTAACATTGTTTTCCACCATCTCTCAATTATTCCCATCTAGCCATGGCTGCCATAGCTTTTGAAAAAACCTCAACTTATTCCTCTTGGTATAAATGCTTTTTTCGAGCTGGACAATATGATTCGCTTGTGCAACAAATTCTCGTCTGGTTGGAGGTTCCTCCCTAATCCAGTATCTTGCAATTACTTTCCTTGCAACGAAGAGCAATCTAGCTATTGCCATTTTTGCAATTTCGTCGGCCGACAACTCCTCCACATACCCAAGTATACAAACCATTGGATCCCTGGGAACCACACATCCATAAAGCACCCCAATTTGGTTCATCACTGCTACCCAATACGAAAAGAGCCTGGGGCACAGCCACAGCATGTGAAGCATACCCGCCTCAGTCTGAGTGCATCTAGGGCACTCAGAATCCAATCTCACTCCGGCTTTGAACAACAAGTTGGGTGTCCTATAGGCCCTATTTACCACATACAGTTGCGACAGTCTCCCAGGCTCACTCATCGATAATTTGGATATGTATTCCAGAATAGACTCCCATTTGTCATCGTCTATTTTCCCCAGTTCAGCCTCCCATTTCTCTCTAGCCTTAATCGGGTAATCCTCCAAGAATGTGTGCAGTAAATCCCCATATACTTCCGATATAGCCCCCTTTGTTCCATTGTTATTTAGTATACAGTCTATCATGAGATCCTTCTGAATCACCATGGGCCCCCTCCTCCTCTGTGCCTGAAAAGCGTGCTGAACTCTCCTATATAGATACCATTTTAACCCCGGAAACTGAAACTCCTGCTGAAGCGCATCATAAGATTTAAGACTCCCATTGTGAATCAACTGTCCCAACAACCTGATGCCTTTTTCTCTCCATTCTCCCATTCCTTCCATACGGTTAAATTCTTGAAGAGATGAGTTATCCCAGATAGGTGAAAATTCCGTGAATCCCCCAACTCCCCTAATTCGTTTTAGCATCTGCCATACTCTATGAATTAAATTCATGGTGGGACAACCAATCCCCAATTTCTTAAAGAGTCCCGATTCCAGACCCAAACTCAAGGGCCACACCCCGCTGATATGCACCAGACTACTGTGACCCAATTCTTCCTCTAACCCTTTCCCCCATCCCCTTAGATGTTGGCTCTGCGCAGACAGAAAGTACAACCATGGATTGGGTAATGCAAGCCCCCCCTCATCTTTTGGTCTCTGCAGAATCTCCTGCCTAATCCTTGGGCTCTTCCTTCCCCACACCAACTCCCCGAATAACGATCTCAACCTACGGAATGTTCTCATCGGGATCCATACCGGAGAATTATGTAAAATATACAAGATCTGCGGCATCACCACCATCTTGAGGAGATTTACTCTTCCTACCACCGACAAATTTAGCTTACTCCAAACTGAGATCTTGGTGCGTATCTTAGTTACTAAAGGCTCCAGATTAAGTTCCTCAAATCTGGTTAAGGGAAGAGCTACCTGAATCCCCAAATATTTAAATTGTGTGACCACCCTTAATTTTGTACCTTCTTCCACCTTCCTCGTACAATCCACTTCTCTATCTACCTGCAAAACGCTCGATTTGTCCCAATTGATGACTAACCCAGAAATTTGCCCAAATCTCTCGATTAATGCTATTACGTTCCTCAATGGTTCCCCAGAGCTCTCAAGGAATAGCAATATGTCATCTGCATACAAGGCGATTTTTTCCTCCATCTTCCCATATAAAAACCCTTTCACCATTTGAGACTTTCTGATAGCCGCTGCCAGTGGCTCCACCGCCAAAGCAAACAGCAGCGGGGACAACGGGCACCCCTGCCTAGTACCTCTAAAAAGCTGAAAGCTGTCTGACATCGCATTGTTCACCTTGATTTTGGCCACCGGAGAGGAGTATAGGAGTCTCACCCATGACATAAAGACTGGCCCAAACCCACAACGACTCAGTACCGACCACAGGTATTGCCATTCTATACTATCAAAAACCTTATGTGCATCGAGGGAAACCACCACTCTCCTACCAGCATTATCGGCCGTTATTTGCATATTGAGAAATAGCCTTCTCAAATTAATGGCAGTTGATTTATTAGGCATAAAGCCTGATTGGTCCGAATGAACCACTTTTTCTATCACCCGGGTCAGCCTGTTCGCCAGGGCCTTAGCCAGAATCTTGACATCTGTTGTTAGGAGTGATATTGATCTATATGACTCCGGTAACTGTGGGTTTTTGTCTCGTTTGGGGATGACCACAATAATGGCCTCCCTCATGGAATTAGGCAATACCCCTCTCTCCAGCGACTCCTCAAAGACCCCCAACAACTGAGCCATCAGCTCTTCAGTAAGGACACCATAAAGTTCAACAGGGATGCCGTCCGCCCCCGGCGCCTTCCCTCCCGCCATGGATCTCAATGCACCCTCCAATTCCTCCACCGTAAACGGCCTATCCAACCAATCTCTATCCTCTGTCTCTATTCTAGGCAAGTTTGCCTCCTCTAGAAATCTGTCTATACCTTCTTCCCCCTGTTCCAATCGTGATGAATATAATTTGCTGTAGAATCCCTTAAATCCTTCCACAATTTGGGCCCCCTGTGTGACAATACTACCATTCTCCAATTCTAAGGCATGTACATATGCCGAGTCCCTCTGTGCAGATGCCACCACCGACAACAAATGACCCACCTTCTCTCCCTCCGCATAAAATGCCTCTCTTTGGAAATTTCTTGTCCTTTCTGCTCTGCGTAAGTGTAACTTATTCACCTCCTCCTGAGCCATCTTCATACGCTTTATGGTGTCTTGTGAGCGCAAAACATTCAATGCAGCCTCCGCTACCCTCAATTCTTCCATTATCGCTTTATCCGATTCCCTTGTTCGTGTCTTGTGTCTAGATATCTCTCTAAATAATATCCCCCTCAGAAATGCCTTCATGGTATCCCACACCATGTATTTCGCTGCACTACCGTTATTAATTTGGAAGAACTCCTCCAGCTCCTCCCCTATCTTCCCCATATCAAGAATTTGCAACCAGAAAGGGTTAATTTTCCACCCCCGTTTAGCTATCTCCCCCTGGCTTTCAATTTGCAGTGTTACCACCAGCGGACTATGGTCCGAGATTACCCTAGTCATGTATTCCACCTCCTCCACCAGCCTATCCATTCCTTCATTACCTAGGGCCAAATCGATACAAGACAACGAGCCATGTGTCGCCGAATAGCAGGAAAAACAGTATTTGTCAATGTTACGGACTCTCCACAGATCCCTCCATGCCACTTCTTTCAGATAACTGCCAAACGCTGTCTCATTCCCTTCCGCCCTCAGCGGTGCGTGTTGACCCCTATCCCAGTGATCATTAATAATGTTATTGACATCTCCTATTATAAGCAAAGGAACTCCTGCCCATCTACCGGCCATATTAAGGATTTCCTGCAATTTCTTCCCTGAGTACGGTGGAGGAATATATACCGACACTACACAGCAATTTAGCAAATACTTTACACACTAGGAATACATATTGTCCATCACTATCTATCACCACCTCCTCAAACGGTATGCTCGTGTGCACAAGAATTGACACCCCTCTAGCGTAGGCCGATAATGTCGCGTGGTACGCCTTCCTCACCCATCTTTTATGCAGTATATCCACTTTATCTTTTACTAAATGGGTTTCCTGAAGGCATATCAGCGAAGGCCTCTGTTTCAAAATATATTGCAAAATCGCCGTACGCTTTGTATTATTCGATAGACCTCTAATGTTCCAGCTCAAAATTTTAACTTTATCTCCCATCATATTGCCAAACAATGAAAATACTCTTCTCCCATCCTTTGATCTTCTTCCCCCCCTAAACTGACCCCCCCACCCCAAACCTCCCCCCAATCCCTCATTATTACCAAATAACCCAAACCTTACCTCTCCCTTCCTCAATAACCTCCTTCCTCACAAACTCCTACTCCCTCTCTATATGAGAAAAAGGGAACGTGCTAACACTCCTACCAGTGACTTAAGAGCTAACACTCACAATAAGTTCCCACTATCCATCATTCGTTCCCCTCCCCCCGCCCATCTGAAACATAATGTAAAAACAGTTGCGCCGCCGAACACAACCATAGCGCACTAGTCCTTCAAAACAAATTTCTCCAGTATTCTGTCACAATTAACCAGTAACTCAATTAATTTTGCCAAATAAACACTTTAGTCAGAAAATCACTCCTGGTCCTCCTCAGCGGTTCTTTTCCGCTCCAATACGCTTCGCGTTCAGATCCAACCAATGTGACACTTCCTCAGGGCTCTGAAAAAAAGTGGACCTTGTCCATAGCCACCACGCGTAGTTTTGCCGGATACAGCATAGAATAAGCCAGGCCCAGTTCACGCAAACGTCTTTTCGCCTCTCCAAACTTCATCCTAAGCCTCTGCACAATTGTGGAATAGTCAGGATAGATAGATACTCGGTTGCCATCGATGGTTAATTCCTCCATATTCCTGGCCTTTCTCATCAGAATATCTGGGTCTCTATAGTTCAGGATTTTAGCCAGAAAGGTCCTTGGAGGGGATCCAGGGGGCAAAGGTCTGGACGGCACCCTGTGCGCTCTTTCAACCGCGAATAATTTAGTGAGACTATCTCCTCCCACCTTAGTTTTCAGCCATGTCTCTATAAATTCATTGGGGTTGTTTCCTTCTGCCTTTTCAGGCACACCGATAATTCTCAAGTTATTTCTACGTGAGCGGTTCTCCAGATCGTCAGTTTTAAGCTCCAACTCTGAAATGTGCTGAACATATTTTTTCTCCCTTTTAGCCATTTCGGCAATTTGGTCCTCCGCTCCCCCTACACGTTCCTCCAACAGTTCAACTCTCCCCTCCATTTTGTGCATAGCTGAGCGAAACCTCCCCCTTCAGGCCATCCACCTGAGCAGTTAGGGTTGTTAATGCAGTCTTGCAGGACAGTATAGCAGAGAAAATGTCCCTCAGGGTCGGCTCCGCAGCTTCATCAGTACATACAGTTCCCAGCTGTGCTGCACAATCCAGGGCCAGCCCAGCCACTTTATCCAGCGGGGCATTGCTTATGGCTGGTGTTATGGTGGGTGCCATACAGGATTCACTCTCCACCACCTCCCTCTGTGCCCCAGCCTGCTCACCCGACTTCTCCACTGAGTCCACCGCTCCTCCTGTCACCTCTCCTTCAGCTTCTTGCATCATCCGTCCTGCCTCCTCCGTTCTGGCGAACTGCTCCAGCTTTGCTAATATCTCCAGCCGCTTTTGGTAAGCAGCGCCTGTCTTTGCCGCCTCCTCCGCTGCGCTGTCGGCGCCATCTTGGGAGCGCGTGCAGCCCGCCGCCCCGGCTTCTTTCTGCCTTTTGCGCGTCATTTACCGGCTCCTGCAGCGTGCGGCTTACTCTCCCTGCTCCCCGGTTACTCAGAAGATGCTCCTCCGGTATTTGGCGTTCGGCGGCGCCTTTAGTATCTCCTAAATCTCCGTTCGGGCAGCGGGAGAGGTCCGGCAAGCGTCCTCTCACATCTCCTGCTAGGCCACGCCCCCCGACTGCTCTGATGTCTAACAAGAAGCAGTTTCCATTTAAAACATTTCCCACATTCTGAACAGGAAAAAGGCTTTTACCCTGTGTGATTTCTCTGGTGACTAACAAGATCTCTTTTCCGGTTAAAACATTTCCCACATTCTGAACAGGAAAAAGGCTTCTCCCCTGTGTGAGTTCTATGGTGATTAACCAAATCTGATTTCTGGATAAAACATTTCCCACATTCTGAACAGGAAAAAGGTTTCTCCCCTGTGTGAGTTTTCTGGTGATTAACAAGATGCCATTTCTGGTTAAAACATTTCCCACATTCTGAACAGGAAAAAGGCTTCTCCCCTGTGTGAGTTCTATGGTGATTAACCAAATCTGATTTCTGTATAAAACATTTCCCACATTCTGAACAGGAAAAAGGTTTCTCCCCTGTGTGAGTTTTCTGGTGATTAACAAGATGCCATTTCTGGTTAAAACATTTCCTACATTCTGAACAGGAAAAAGGTTTCACCCCTGTGTAAGTTTTTTGGTGTCTAACAAAATGTGATTTCTTGTTAAAACATTTCCCACATTGTGAACATGAAAATGACTTCTTTGCTTTAGGAGCAGTTTGTTTTTTAATACCTCTTTTGTGACTTTGATTTTCCTTAGTAGTCAGTAATGAATCAGGAGATGAGACCTGTTTCATAGGATCAGATGACAGATCTTTGCTGTGAATGGATGATGATATATCTCGAGTAATGGCAATCACTTCAGTTGTATCTTGCAGGATCTCAAGATCATCAGATTTAAAAATTGAAGATGTCAGCTGTCCCTCTGATCTCCTGGTACAGTCATCTGCTAAGATAAACAATTATTTTTAATAAAATATGCTTGAGTTTTATATTATCGAACATTTCTACTTAAACTGTCCATAAAAATGGTAAGCTATGAAAAACAAATTAATTATTTACCAAGACAATGACAGTTCACAGTCTAATAGAAAACCTTGCTGGATGAACCAGTAGTAGGTGGTGTTCAGCTGTTTGTTCATTCTGCCTCCCAAATATCGAATAAAAAGAAACCAATCAATGTTATGTAGGTGAAAATAATACCAATTCTTATCTCACAAAAAACAAGTCGCCACTCAGGTCCATCATCTGTCAATGGAAAAACAGAGGTTCCCATACTATTAGTGGCTCAAAGGCAGTTGAAAAGCAACAGCATTTCTATAAACCAATCCAGCAAAATCCGCTCTCACTTCTGAGTCTTTCAGTGTGCTCAAACAACATTTAGGATCCCTGTATTTACCAATATTATAGTGAGAATAATCCACTTAATTTGCGGTGTGTGTCTCCTGGAGCACAATCTGGGCACTATGTGCTGGGTAATAAAATAGCAAATGTGTAAGTTTCACTCTCCAACATCCACTTCGTGCTAATTTCCAGAAAGTGGCTGTGGAGTCAAAATATTCATTCCTTCTACACACGTGGTCAAAATTGTTGATACCCCTCGTTTAATGACAGAAAAACCGACAATGGTCACAGAAATAACTTGAATCTGACAAAAGTAATAATAAATAAAAAATCTATGAAAATGAACAAATGAAAGTCAGACATTGCTTTTCAGCCATGCTTCCACAGAATTAAAAAATAAATAAAACTAATGAAATAGGCCTGGACAGAAATTATGGTACCCTTAACTTAACCGCTTCGTGACCGCCAACAGTAGATAAACGTCGGCGCTAGCAACACTTCCTGTGATCCCGACCTCATCGAGACCTGATTGGTTCAGCTCCTGATGATGTCAGTGTCACACCAGCCAATGAGAGAAATCACTTGGAAAGTTTGTTGTAGCAACGAACTTTCCCGGGCGATCTGCCTCATAAAAACGCTGTTTCTCTTCAGATCTCCTGTCAGTGAGAGATTAGACAAGAAATAGTGTTACAAGAGCTGCTGGCAACAGCTGTGTCAGTCAGCCATCTTGTTATAAAGTAAAAAAAACATAAGGCAGGTTAGGGTTAGTGTTATAGTTAGGGTTAGTGTTGGGGATAAAGTTAGGGTTACTGTTAGGCTAAAGTTAGGGTTATGGATACTGTTAGGCTAAAGTTAGGGCTACTGCTAGGATTATGGATATTTTTAGGCTAAAGGATTTATTCTAAAGTTAGGCTAAAGAATTAGGCTTTTCTCAATTGTCTTCCCAATAATTTGGTCACCTCAGTCATATCACGTCAGTCAGGTCACATCAGAGTTTTCTATTTCCGGGAAAAAAAACAGTAAAATGGCCCGTCAGTATTACAGTGCAGAGGAGGCTTATGCACTTTTATGTTCTGACAGCAAAGCGCAGTGCCAGATGGTGATGTGTATTTCGAGGGCTTTAGTGGCAGTGACAGTGATAGCTCAGAAACGAGCAGTGATTCTGGTCCATCCTCACACACAAGGACCAGTACAACAAGAAGAACAAATAGCGCTTCTGGAGAAATGTCTCCAACTCAGGGAACAATGCCCAGTACTAGCGCTGTCCCTAGTGCTTGTGAATTGGTGCACATCAATGTCCAAGGGGTTTTGCCTCTTGATGTAGCATTTCCCAGATGGAAGGCTTCGGATTCAGCTACTCCAGTCATCCCTAATTTTAATGCCATTCCTGGTATAAATGTGGAGGTGGAAAATTTTGGACCAGTTAATTTTTTTAATTTGTTTCTGACAGATAGCTTGCTAGAGTATATTATCCTATAATCAATATATAACCAATTCATCAGCCAGAATCCACGATCCTATTATGCTAGGTCAAATTTATGGACACCAACTAATGTCCTAGAAATGAAAAAATTTTTAAGACTTACATACGCTATGGTGCTTGTTAACAAAACTTCGGTCCCATTGGTCCAATCGCCCTGTTCAAGCCACCCCAATGTTTTCTGCCGTTCTTCCTAGGACCCGTCATGAAATGCTTATGAGATTTTGTCATTTTAACGACAATATTCGATGCCTGCCCAGAGATGCCCCAGAACATGACAGACTATTCAAAATCAGACGCATCATTGAAGACTTGAGAGAAAAGTTCTTAAAGATTTACACCCCAACATTAAACATTTCAATTAATGAGTCCCTTGTAAAATTAAAAGGAAGGCTGCACCTCAAGCAATTTATTCCTTCCAAGAGGGCAAGGTTCGAAATAAAGCTCTATAAAATGTGCGAGAGTTCAACCGGATACACATCAGCTTTTCACATTTATGAGGGGAAAGATAGCCAACTAAACTCACCAGGATGCCCTACTTATCTGGGACATCTGGAAAAATCGTTTGGGAGCTGATAACTCCATTATTACATAAAGGTTACAATCTGTACATTGACAACTACTACGCCAGCAGACCCCTATTTAAAAGTCTGGTTGAATATAACATGGGGGCTTGTGGGACCATTCGCAAAAACGGTCAGGGGTTTCCACAATCATTGGTCAATGAAAAGTTCCGAAAGGGGCAGTCAGGGGCTTCACGCAATGGAGAGATGCTTACCCTTAAGTATAAGGATAAAAAAAAGATATTTTTATCCTGAGCTCGATCCACACAGATGCCACAACGGCCACTGCAGACCAACAGGGATCCACTACTCCAAAACCTGTGTCTGTCATTGACTACAACAAATATATGGGGGTGTGGACCTTGCAGACCAGGTTCTACAGCCATACCAGGTATCAAGAAAATCATATATCTAGTATAAGAAGTTAGTAATTTCTTTCTTTCCGGTGGCCTCATATAATTCTTTTGTGTTATACAAAAAAGCCGTAAATGCAGATACTTTCCTAGATTATCAGGAAAAGGTAATTGAAAATCTTGTTTTTGAAAATGTTGTTCCCGCCAATCCTTTAGAATGTGAAGATGTCAGAAGACTCACTGAGCGACATTTTATTGCACTCATTCCAGCAACTGAAACAAGAAAGAGCCCCCAGAGAAGATATCGAGTATGTTCCAAGAGAGGAATGAGGCATGATACCCACTATTATTGCCCACAATGCCCATCATTGCCAGCCTTATGCATCCATGACTGATTTATAATCTTCCACACAGAACCACGTTTTTAAACTGTTTTGACATTCAAGCATTTGGTTTATTTAGTAATGACAGAAAAAAGACTGGCACATCCTCTGGTGCATACCAGGAGCAGCTACCTCCATATATAATATACAAGAAAAGGTTGCACTCTATCGTGCCAAAGCATGTCTAATATGAAATATGAATAGCAAAATGGCTTTTGAACATTAGAAAAAATATTTGAGAGATGCTTTGCACAGGATTTGGCCAAATAGAGTGCAACCTTTTCTTGTATATTATATATGGAGGTAGCTGCTCCTGGTATGCATCTATTCACACTAGTTTGGATGTGCCAGTCTTTTTTCTGTCATTTCTATGTTAGCTTATTGACTGAGCAATCTTCCCGTCACCATGTGTTTTTAATTACATCTAATCACACTTGGTTCTGGCCAACCCATATGTAGCCTTTGCTGAGAGAGGTGTCCACATTCACCCAAGCATACAGACATTGGCCTTCGGTAAGTGTTCACATTTGGACAGGGAGGTCAGGGACCCATCAGTTTTTAATGAGACCACCTTGACGATGGTTGATGGGCTCACACTATTTGGCCAAACCCTGTGCAAAGCGTCTCTCAAATATTTTTTCTAATGTTCAAAAGCCATTTTGCTGTTCATATTTCATGTATTTCATATTAGACAATGCTTTGGCACGATAAAGGTTGCACTCTTCTTGTATATTATATTTGGTTTATTTAGTGACAGACACATTTGAGTAGAGCTGACTTAACAATTTCTGGGGGTAGGTGGGGGGATGTCTCCAGAGACACAAGTTGGGCACAATATATTGGGCACTGCAATTACATTTTTGCAATTTTTGCTCTAAAACTTCCACTATGTGTTTCTGAAAATCATCCATGTAGTGGAAATGGTCACTATATCCATAGATGAATTACCAGAGGGGTGTCATTTCCAAAATGGGGTCACTTCAGGGGGGGGGGGGGGGGGGGGATTCTGTTGTTCTGGCACTTAGCAGCTCTCCAAACTGCCATAACAACACAATCTCCCCTGAAGTGACCCCATTTTGGAAATTACACCCCTCTGGTAATTCATCTATGGATGTAGTGACCATTTACCTATCTACCTATTTTCCAATGTTAAATCTGGGGTTAAACCAACATTTTAGTGGTTAAAATGTGATTATTTTTTCTTCACTGCCCAATGGTATAATTTTCTATGGAACAGCTGTGGTGTCAGTATGCTCAGTGCACCACTAGAATTCATTCAGGGAAGTATTTTGTAAAATGCAGTCACTTTTGGGGGCTTATGCTGTTCTGGCAACTCAGGGGCTCTGACAATGTGACATGTCACCCACAAACAATTCCAGCAAAATCTGCTCTCCAATATGGCGCTCCTTCCCTTCTAAGCTCTGCCATGCGCACAAACAGTGGTTTACACCCACATATGGGGATTCAGCATACTCAGGACAAATTGCACAACAACTTTTGTGGTCCAATTTCTCCTGCTACCCTTTTGAAAAACAAAATTGAGGGCAAAAAGATAATTTTTTGTGGAACAAAAAGAGTGATTTTTGGTACTCACCGTAAAATCTCTTTCTTGGAGCCTTCATTGGGGGACACAGGTAACAATGGGTGTATGCTGCTGTCGCTAGGAGGCTGACACTATGCAAAAAAAGGAAAATAGCTCCTCCCGGGCAGTATACACCCACCGACAGGCAGGAAGTACCTCAGTTAGTGTTAAAGCAGTAGGAGAAGCAACCAAAACTCAACATATGTACCAATCCAATAACGGAGGCACATACAGTCATGGCCAAAAGTATTGACACCCCTGCAATTCTGTCAGATAATACTCATTTTCTTCCTGAAAATGATTGCAAACACAAATTATTTGGTATTATTATCTTCATTTAATTTGTCTTAAATGAAAAAACACAAAAGAGAACGTAGCAAAAAGCAAAACATTGATCATGTCACACAAAACTCCAAAAATGGGCCAGACAAAAGTATTGGCACCCTCAGCCTAATACTTGGTTGCACAACCTTTAGCCAAAATAACTGCGACCAACCGCTTCTGGTAACCATCAATGAGTTTCTTACAATGCTCTGCTGGAATTTTAGACCATTCTTCTTTGGCAAACTGCTCCAGGTCCCCGATATTTGAAGGGTGCCTTCTCCAAACTGCCATTTTTAGATCTCTCCACAGGTGTTATATGGGATTCAGGTCTGGACTCATTGCTGGCCACCTTAGAAGTCTCCAGTGCTTTCTCTCAAACCATTTTCTAGTGCTTTTTGAAGTGTGTTTTGGGTCATTGTCCTGCTGGAAGACCCATGACCTTTGAGGGAGACCCAGCTTTCTCACACTGGGCCCTACATTATGCTGCAAAATTTGTTGGTAGTCTTCAGACTTCATAATGCCATGCACACGATCAAGCAGTCCAGTGCCAGAGGCAGCAAAGCAACCCCAAAACATCAGGGAACCTCCGCCATGTTTGACTGTAGGGACCGTGTTCTTTTCTTTGAATGCCTCTTTTTTCTCTCCTGTAAACTCTATGTTGATGCCTTTGCCCAAAAAGCTCTACTTTTGTCTCATCTGACCAGAGAACATTCTTCCAAAACATTTTAGGCTTTTTCAGGTAAGTTTTGGCAAAATCCAGCCTGGCTTTTTTATGTCTCGGGGTAAGAAGTGGGGTCTTCCTGGGTCTCCTACCATACAGTCCTTTTTCATTCAGACGCCGACGGATAGTACGGGTTGACACTGTTGTACCCTCGGACTGCAGGGCAGCTTGAACTTGTTTGGATGTTAGTCGAGGTTCTTTATCTAACATCTGCACAATCTTGCGTTGAAATCTCTTGCCAATTTTTCTTTTCCGTCCACATCTAGGGAGGTTAGCCACAGTGCCATGGGCTTTAACCCCTTAAGCCCCGAGGGTGGTTTGCACGTTAATGACCGGGCCAATTTTTACAATTCTGACCACTGTCCCTTTATGAGGTTATAACTCTGGAACGCTTCAACGGATCTTGGCGATTCTGACATTGTTTTCTCGTGACGTATGGTACTTCATGTTAGTGGTAAAAATTTATTCGATATAACTTGCATTTATTTGAGAAAAAAAACGGAAATTTGGCGAAAATTTCGCAATTTTCCAACTTTGAATTTTTATACCCTTAAATTACAGAGATATGTCATGCAAAATACTTAATAAGTAACATTTCCCACATGTCTACTTTACATCAGCACAATTTTGGAACCAAAATTTTTTTTTATTAGGGAGTTATAAGGGTTAAAAGTTGACCAGCAATTTCTCATTTTTACAACACCATTTTTTTTTTAGGGACCACATCTCATTTGAAGTCATTTTGAGGGGTCTATATGATAGAAAATACCCAAGTGTGACACCATTCTAAAAACTGCACCCCTCAAGGTGCTCAGAACCACATTCAAGAAGTTTATTAACCCTTCAGGTGTTTTACAGGAATTTTTGGAATGTTTAAATAAAAATGAACATTTAACTTTTTTTCACACAAAATTTATTTCCGCTCCAATTTGTTTCATTTTACCAAGGGTAACAGGAGAAAATGGACCCTAAACGTTGTTGTACAATTTGTCCTGAGTACGTTGATACCCCATATGTGGGGATAAACCACTGTTTGGGCGCATGGCAGAGCTCGGAAGGAAAGGAGCGCCATTTGACTTTTCAATGCAAAATTGACTGGAATTGAGATGGGACGCCATGTTGCGTTTGGAGAGCCCCTGATGTGCCTAAACATTGAAACCCCCCACAAGTGACACCATTTTGGAAAGTAGACCCCTTAAGGAACTTATCTAGATGTGTGGTGAGCACTTTGACCCACCAAGTGCTTCATAGAAGTTTATAATGCAGAGCCGTAAAAATAAAAAATCATATTTTTTCACAAAAATGATCTTTTTGCCCCCAATTTTTTATTTTCCCAAGGGTAAGAGAAGAAATTAGATGACAAAAGTTGTTGTGCAATTTGTCCTGAGTGCGCTGATACCCCATATGTGGGTGTAAACCACTGTTTGGGCGCATGGCAGAGCTCGGAAGGGAAGGAGCGCCATTTGACTTTTCAATGCAAAATTGACTGGAATTGAGATGGAACGCCATGTTGCGTTTGGAGAGCCCCTGATGTGCCTAAACATTGAAACCCCCCACAAGTGACTCCATTTTGGAAAGTAGAACCCCTAAGGAACTTATCTAGATGTGTTTTGAGAGCTTTGAGCCCCCAAGTGTTTCACTACAGTTTATAACGCAGAGCCGTGAAAATAAAAAAAAAATTTTTCACAAAAATGATTTTTTAGTCCCCAGTTTTGTATTTTCACAAGGGTAACAGGATAAATTGGACCCCGAAAGTTGTTGTCCAATTTGTCCTGAGTACGCTGATACCATATGTGGGGGGGAAGCAATGTTTGGGCGCATGGCAGAGCTCGGAAGGGAAGGAGCGCCATTTGGAATACAGACTTAGATGTATTGGTCTGCAGGCATCACGTTGCATTTGCAGAGCCCCTGATGTACCCAAACAGTAGAAACCCCCCACAAGCGACCCCATATTGGAAACTAGACCTCCCAAGGAACCTATCTAGATGTGTTGTGAGAACTTTGAACGCAGAGCCGCGAAAATAAAAAAAAATCTTATTTTTCCCACAAAAATGATTTTTAGCCCCCCACATTTTTATTTTCCCAAGGATAACAAGAGAACTTGGACCCCAAAAGTTGTTGTCCAATTTGTCCTGAGTACGCTGATACCCCATATGTTGGGGTAAACCCCTGTTTGGGCGCACCGGAGAGCTCGGAAGGGAAGAACGCAGAATTGGCTGGAATTGAGATCGGACGCCATGTCGCATTTGGAGAGCCCCTGATGTGCCTGAACAGTGGAAACTCCCCAATTCTACCTGAAACCCTAACCCTAACACACCCCTAACCCTAATCCCAACGGTAACCCTAACCACACCCCTAACCCTGACACACCCCTAATTCTAATCCCAACCGTAAATATAATCCAAACCCTAACCCTAACTTTAGCCCAAACCCTAACCCTAACTTTAGCCTTAACCCTAACTTTAGCTCCAACCCTAACCCTAGCCCCAAACTCTAACCCTAGCCCCAACTCTAACCCCAACCCTAGCCCCAACCCTAACCCTAGCCTTAACCCTAGCCCCAACCCTAACCCTAACCCTAGCCCCAACCCTAACCCTAGCCCTGATGGGAAAATGTAAATAAATACATTTTTTAAATTTTATTATTTTTCCCTAACTAAGGGGGTGATGAAGGGGGGTTTGATTTACTTTTATAGCGTTTTTTATATCGGATTTTTATGATTGGCAGCCGTCACACACTAAAATACGCTTTTTTTATAGCAAAAAAGTTTTTGCGTCTCCACATTTTGAGACCTATAATTTTTCCATATTTTGGTCCACAGAGTCATGTGAGGTCTTGTTTTTTGCGGGACGAGTTGACGTTTTTATTGGTAACATTTTTGGACACGTGACAGTTTTTGATCACTTTTTATTCTGATTTTTGTGAGGCAGAATGACCAAAAACCAGCTATTCATGAATTTCTTTTGGGGGAGACGTTTATACAGTTCCGCGTTTGGTAAAGTGGATGAAGCAGTTTTATTCGTCGGGTCAGTAACGATTACAGCAATACCTCATTTATATCATTTTTTTTATGTTTTGGCGCTTTTATACGATAAAAGCTATTTTATAGAAAAAATAATTATTTTGGCATCGCTTTATTCTCAGGACTATAACTTTTTTATTTTTTTGCTTATTATGCTTTGTGGCGGCTCGTTTTTTGCGGGACAAGATGACGTTTTCAGCGGTATCATGGTTATTTATATCCGTCTTTTTGATCGCGTGTTATTCCACTTTTTGTTCGGCGGTATGATAATAAAGCGTTGTTTTTTGGCTCGTTTTTTTTTTTCTTACGGTGTTCACTGAAGGGGTTAACTAGTGGGACAGTTTTATAGGTCGGGTCGTTACGGACGCGGCGATACTAAATATGTGTACTTTTATTGTTTTGTTTTTTTTTTAGATAAAGAAATGTATTTATGGGAATATAATTTTTTTATTTATTTAGTAATTTTTTTTTTTTTTTACACATGTGGAAATTTTTTTTTTTTACTTTTTTACTTTGTCCCAGGGAAGGACATCACAGATCGCCGATCTTACAGTTTGCACAGCACTCTGTAAAATCGGCGATCTCACTGACATCGCTGCATGATTACCAGCACCTGCAGGCGACCCGGAAGTACTCCTTGCAGGACCCGGATGCAGCCCCGTGGCCATTTTGGATCCGGGGCCTGCAGGGAGAAGACGCTCGGTACAAGGTGAGCACATCACCTTTTACCGATCGTCTCAGGGAAGCCCACAGGGAGCCCCTTCCCTGCGCGATGCTTCCCTGTACCGCCGGCACATCGCGATCATGTTTGATCGCGGTGTGCCGGGGGTTAATGTGCCGGGAGCGGTCCGTGACCGCTCCTGGCACATAGTGCCGGATGTCAGCTGCGATAGTCAGCTGACACCCGGCCGCGCTACCCCCGTGAGCGCGGCCGATCGCATATGACGTACTATCCCGTCACTGGGGATTAAGTCCCAGGTCACCTCGACGGGATAGTACGTCATATGGGATTAAGGGGTTAAACTTCTTGATGACACTGCGCACGGTAGACACAGGAACATTCAGGTCTTTGGAGATGGACTTGTAGCCTTGAGATTGCTCATGCTTCCTCACAATTTGGTTTCTCAAGTCCTCAGACAGTTCTTTGGTCTTCTTTCTTTTCTCCATGCTCAATGTGGTAAACACAAGGACACAGGACAGTGGTTGAGTCAGCTTTAATCCATGTCAACTGGCGGCAAGTGTGATTTATTTATTGCCAACACCTGTTAGGTGTTGTGAATTCTGCTTTTGGGCTCCCTCCGGTGGTTGTAGGTGGTAATGCAGTTGTCCCTGGGCTGCAGTCTTGGTCAGGTGTATCTGCTGATTGCAATTCTGACTGGGGCACTTAGGTTTGCAGGATTCATTAGTCCTTGCCAGTTGTCAATGGTTTTTGGGAGGTGTTGGACCTCTGTCTGGTTTCTCCTGCTTAGCTGCCAATTCAGCAAAGATAAGTGTGTTTTTTTTTCTTTGGCACACATGCTGTGTGCTGGATTTTTGATTGTATTTCTACTCTTTGTGTAGGATTCTCTGGATTTGCAGATATACGTTCCACGTCTTTAGTTAGATGGAGGAATTTTTTGTATAATCTGCTGTGGATATTTTTGGAAGGGTTTTAATACTGACCGCACAGTATTCTGTCCTATCCTTTCCTATTTTAGCTAGAGTGGCCTCTTTTGCTAAATTCTGTTTTCTGCCTGTGAGTGTCTTTCCTCTCCTACTCACAGTTAATATTCGTGGGGGGCTGCCTATCCTTTGGGGTTCTGCTCTGAGGCAAGATAGTATAGCTATTTCCATCTATAGGGGTATTTAGTCCACCGGCTGTGACGAGGTGTCTAGGGTTTGTTAGGCACACCCCACGGCTACTTCTAGTTGCGGTGTTAGATCAGGATTTGCGGTCAGTACAGTTACCACCTACTCCAGTGGAAGTTATTCATGCGGCTCCAAGGTCACCGGATCATAACAGTACAACTGGCCAATAATGAGCTAAATGCATCTCAGAAGAAGGGAAGAAAGGTGTTGAGCCATTTTTTTTCTATTGTCTGCCTTGCCTTCTCTTCCCTCTTTATCTCTGGGTGGCTGAAGAGTCTTGTGTTAGCATGGATGTTCAGGAATTAACTTCTCATGTAGACCAGCTTGCTGCTAGGGTGCAGGGTATTTCTGATTATATTGTTCAGACTCCTGCTTTAGAACCGAAGATTCCTACTCCTGATTTGTTTTTTGGTGACAGGTTCAAATTTTTGAGTTTTAAAAACAACTGTAAACTGTTTTTTGCTCTGAGACCTTAATCCTCCGGTGATTCCATTCAGCAGGTTAAAATCGTCATCTCCCTGCTGCGTGGCGATCCGCAGGATTGGGCGTTTTCCCTGGAATCTGGGAATCCGGCTTTGCTTAATGTAGACTCCTTTTTTCAGGCTTTAGGATTATTGTATGATGAACCTAATTCTGTGGATCAAGCTGAGAAGACCTTGTTGGCCCTGTCTAAGGGTCAAGAGGCAGCAGAATTGTATTGTCAGAAATTCAGAAAATGGTCTGTGTTGACTAAATGGAATAATGATGCTTTGGCGGCAATTTTCAGAAAGGGTCTTTCTGAATCCGTTAAAGATGTTATGGTGGGGTTTCCCACGCCTTCCGGTCTGACTGATTCTATGTCTCTGGCCATTCAGATTGACCGGCGCTTGCGGGAGCGCAGAACTGTGCGCGCTGTGGCGTTGTCCTCAGAGCAGATGCCTGAGCCAATGCAGTGTGATAGGATTCTGTCTAGAACGGAACGACAAGGATTCAGACGTCAGAATAGGTTGTGTTATTATTGTGGCGACGCTTCTCATGTCATTTCAGTCTGCCCTAAGCGGACAAAGAGGATCGCTAGTTCATTTACTATCAGCACTGTACAACCTAAATTTCTGTTATCTGTGTCCTTGATCTGCTCATTGTCATCATTTTCTGTCATGGCGTTTGTGGATTCAGGCGCCGCCTTGAACTTAATGGACTTTGAGTTTGCCAGGCTTTGTGGTTTTCCCTTGCAGCCTTTGCAGAACCCTATTCCTTTAAGGGGCATTGATGCTACACCCTTGGCTAAAAATAAGCCCCAGTTTTGGACACAGGTGACCATGCGCATGGCGCCAGCCCATCGGGAAGATTGTCGATTTCTGGTGTTGCATAATTTGCATGATGCTATCGTGCTGGGTTTTCCGTGGTTGCAGGTACATAATCCTGTGTTGGATTGGAAGTCCATGTCTGTGACTAGTTGGGGTTGTCAGGGGGTTCATAATGATGTTCCTTTGATGTCAATCTCCTCTTCTTCCTCTTCTGAAATTCCAGAGTTTTTGTCTGATTTTCAGGATGTATTCGATGAGCCCAAGTCCAGCTTCCTTCCCCCGCACAGGGACTGCGATTGTACGATTGACTTGATTCCAGGCTGTAAGTTTCCTAAGGGTCGACTTTTCAACCTGTCTGTGCCTGAACATACCGCCATGCGGAGCTATATTAAGGAGTCTTTGGAGAAAGGGCATATTCGGACATCTTCTTCACCGTTGGGAGCGGGATTCTTTTTCGTTGCTTAGAAAGATGGCTCCTTGAGACCCTGTATTGATTATCGCCTCTTGAATAAGATCACGGTCAAGTTTCAATACCCTTTACCTTTGCTTACAGATTTATTTGCTAGGATTAAGGGAGCTAGTTGGTTTACGAAGATTGACCTTCGGGGGGCATATAATCTTGTTCGTATTAAGCAGGGTGATGAATGGAAAACTGTGTTTAACACGCCCGAAGGCCATATTGAATACCTTGTGATGCCATTCGGGCTCACTAATGCTCCATCTGTTTTTCAGTCCTTCATGCATGATATCTTCCGGACTTATATTGATAAGTTCTTGATTGTATATTTGGACGATGATATAGAAGGGTTAATAGTTTGCCTTTAAGTGCCTTTTGCCTTTAATTGTTAGAATCTCTAGAATCTGTTGTTGTCATAGTCTGCTAGTCTCCTTTCCACTCCTTATCATGTATGTTCCCAATAGTCAGTCACAACATGCTCTGGGTACGTTAGAGAATAAAGGTCAGTATGACCCTGGGTGATGGTGGGGGCTACATGAATTGCATTAAGGTTGTAAATGATATAAAATATTGCCTCTTGCTCTATTACTTCAGATAAAAGTGACTTGCTCACAGGATATGTGTGAGGTGTCTTTTTGTCTCCATGCGCGCTTGTAAAATGATGGGCGTAACTCCACAATTTGGTCTCATTGGTGATCTGTCAACTGACATTTGAGTCAGAATGAAAACAGCTACAACAACGATATTTTGATTTTTTCCGATGATTGGGAGTCTCATGTGGAACAGGTCAGGATGGTATTTCAGATCCTTCCTGACAATGCCCTGTTTGTGAAAGGGTCTAAGTGTCTCTTTGGGGTGCAGAAGGTTTTTTTTTTGGGCTTCATTTTTTCTCCCTCGTCTATAGAGATGGATCCGGTTAAGGTTCAGGCCATTCATGATTGGATTCAGCCCACATCCGTGAAGAGCCTTCAGAAGTTTTTGGGTTTTGCAAATTTTTATCGCCGTTTCATTGCTAATTTTTCCATTGTCGTTAAACCCTTGACCGATTTGACGAAGAAAGGCGCTGATGTGGCGAATTGGTCCTCTGCGGCTGTCTCTGCCTTTCAGGAGCTTAAACGTCGATTTACTTCTGCTCCGGTGTTGCGCCAACCGGATGTTTCTCTTCCGTTTCAAGTTGAGGTTGACGCTTCTGAGATTGGGGCAGTGGCCGTTTTGTCTCAGAGGGATCCTGTTGGTTCCTTAATGAAACTGTGTGCCTTCTTTTCCCGTAAATTTTCGCCTACTGAACGCAATTATGATGTCGGCAATCGGGAGTTGTTGGCTATGAAGTGGGCGTTTGAGGAGTGGCGACATTGGCTTGAGGGAGCTAAGCATCGTATTGTGGTCTTGACCGATCATAAGAATTTGATTTACCTCGAGTCTGCCAAACGGCTGAATCCTAGACAGGCTCGATGGTCCTCGTTTTTTTCCCGTTTTGATTTCATGGTCTCGTACCTTCCGGGTTCTAAGAACATTAAGGCTGATGCCCTCTCTAGGAGTTTTTTGCCTGATTCTCCTGAGGTCTTGGAGCCGGTCGGTATTCTGAAAGAAGGGGTGGTCCTTTCTGCCATTTCCCCTGATTTACGACGGGTTCTTCAGGAATTTCAGGCTGACAGACCTGACCGCTGTCCTGTGGGGAAACTGTTTGTTCTTGACAGATGGACTAGTAGAGTGATTTCTGAGGTTCACTGTTCCCTGTTGACTGGTCATCCTGGCATTTTTGGTACCAGAGACTTGGTTGGTAGGTCCTTTTGGTGGCCTTGTCGCGTGATGTGCGTTCTTTTGTGCAGTCCTGTGGGTCTTGTGCGTGGGCCAAGCCTTGTTGTTCCCGTGCTAGTGGGTTGCTTTTGCCATTGCCGGTCCCTGAGAGGCCCTGGACGCATATTTCTATGGATTTTATTTCTGATCTTCCAGTTTCCCAGAGGATGTCGGTTATCTGGGTTGTTTGTGACCGGTTCTGTAAGATGGTTCATTTGGTGCCTTTGCCTAAATTGCCTTCCTCTTCGGATTTGGTTCCGTTGTTTTTCAGCATGTGGTTCGTTTGCATGGTATTCCGGAGAATATTGTGTCCGACAGAGGTTCCCAGTTTGTTTCTAGGTTTTGGCGGGCCTTTTGTGCTAGGCTGGACATTGATTTGTCTTTTTCTTCTGCGTTTCATCCTCAGACAAATGGCCAGACCGAGCGTACTAATCAGACTTTGGAGACTTATTTGAGATGCTTTGTGTCTGCTGATCAGGATGATTGGGTGGCTTTCTTGCCATTGGCCGAGTTTGCCCTTAATAATCGGGCTAGTTCGGCTACTTTGGTTTCGCCTTTCCTTTGTGTTAGGAGTCGAGTTTCCTCTGCTGCACAGGGGGAATCTCGATCCGTGTCTGCTGCGGTCTCCCATTCGGTATCGGCCGCAGTGGGCTCTGCTCAGCGGAGACGTCGCTCCCAGCGTCTCGCTGGGGCTGATTCAGTGCATAGGGTCACTACTGCCTTTTCTGGTTTTCCTATGGTACCCCGCACTGATCTGCGGCGAGCGAGCCTCTCTGGGACTAAGTCCTTGTTCAATCACACTGAGCATGCCCAGGGCAGGGTCTCCCATTGGAGGTCGAGGGCCACATGTTCGGTCACATGCTCAGGTGCTGCAGTACATTCCATTGGTCCTTCTGGAAGGTCCTGAAAGGGCAAAATATGCTCAGGTACTGCAGCACTTTCCATTGGTCCTTCTGGAAGGTCCTGAAAGGGCAAAAACTTCAGTAGCAGCTTCCTGTGCTGCAACTATATAAACTGCGCATGACCGCACGGCAATGGGCTAATATCGTCTTATGCTATATGTTTTGCGCCAATGTGGTCATGTGTTTGAATGTGTTCAGGGACCCGGCTGAAATAAGCCCCTAGAATGCTGGCACCTCCGGCGAGGAGATTGTGTTTTAGTGTGTTCAGGGACCCGGCTGAAATAAGCCCCTAGAATGCTGGCATCTCCGGCGAGGAGTTTTGTATGCATGCATGACCACTCACTGCTCACATCTGGGTAGTTGGCCTGTGCCTCTGTGAAAGTCTAACAGGGCACAGAGCTTTCCTCTCGCGGTTACTCTGTGAAGCTAACAGAGTTGGTATATACCGCCATATAGAGCCGCCATTATTTAGCAGCAGGTGCTTTCCTGCACGGTGGATCCCGGGTTGCGAACGCACCAATTCCATTTAATAAATTATATATTTGGTGCGTTCCGCCAACCCTAACACTTTGTAATTTTGGTTTTCATCCTCGTTTTTCTTCTGGGCAGGTTGAGCCTTCTGACTGTCCTGGTGTGGATTCTGTGGTTGACAGGTTGCAGCAGATTTGGGCTCATGTGGTGGACAATTTGGTGTTGTCTCAGGAGGAGGCTCAACGTTTTGCTAACCGTCGTCAGTGTGTTGGTTCCCAGCTTCGGGTTGGGGATCTGGTCTGGTTGTCTTCCCGTCATGTTCCTATGAAGGTTTCTTCTCCTAAGTTTAAGCTTCGGTTTATTGGTCCTTACAGGATTTCTGAGATTATTAATCCGGTGTCTTTTCGACTGGCGCTTCCGGCCTCTTTTGCGATCAATAATGTCTTCCATAGATCTTTATTGCGGAAATATGTGGAGCCCGTTGTTCCCTCTGTTGATCCTCCGGCCCCTGAGTTGGTTGATGGGGAGTTGGAATAAGTTGTTGAGAAGATTTTGGATTCCCGTTTTTCGAGGCGGAGGCTTCAGTACCTTGTCAAATGGAAGGGTTATGGCCAGAAGGATAATTCTTGGGTTTTAGCCTCGGATGTCCATGCCGCTGATTTGGTTCGTGCCTTTCATCTGGCTCGTCCTGATCGGCCTGGGGGCTCTGGTGAGGGTTCGGTGACCCCTCCTCAAGGGGGGGGGGGTACTGTTGTGAATTCTGCTTTTGGGCTCCCTCCGGTGGTTGTAGGTGGTAATGCAGTTGTCCCTGGGCTGCAGTCTTGGTCAGGTGTAACTGCTGATTGCAATTCTGACTGGGGCATTTAGGTCTGCAAGATTCATTAGTCCTTGCCAGTTGTCAATGGTTTTGGGGAGGTGTTGGACCTCTGTCTGGTTTCTCCTGCTTAGCTGCCAATTCAGCAAACATAAGTGTCTGTTTTTTTTTCTTTGGCACACATGCTGTGTGCTGGATTTTTTATTGTATTTCTGCTCTGTGTGTAGGATTCTCTGGAGTTGCAGATATACGTTCCACGTCTTTCGTTAGATGGAGGAATTTTTTGTATAATCTGCTGTGGATATTTTTGGAAGGGTTTTAATACTGACCGCACAGTATTCTGTCCTATCCTTTCCTATTTTAGCTAGAGTGGCCTCTTTTGCTAAATTCTGTTTTCTGCCTGTGTGTGTCTTTCCTCTCCTACTCACAGTCAATATTCGTGGGGGTCTGCCTATCCTTTGGGGTTCTGCTCTGAGGCAAGATAGTATTCCTATTTCCATCTGTAGGGGTATTTAGTCCTCCGGCTGTGACGAGGTGTCTAGGGTTTGTTAGGCACACCCCACGGCTACTTCTAGTTGCGGTGTTAGATCAGGATTTGCGGTCAGTACAGTTACCACCTACTCCAGTGAAAGTTATTCATGCGGCTCCAAGGTCACTGGATCATAACAGTTAGGTGCCAAAGGTAAGTTACAGGTGCTGTTAATTACACAAATTAGAGAAGCATCACATGATTTTTCGAACAGTGCCAATACTTTTGCCCACCGCGTTTTATGTTTGGTGTGGAATTATATCCAATTTGGCTTTAGGACAATTCTTTTTGTGTTTTTTCATTTAAGACAAATTAAATGAAGATAATAATACCAAATAATTTGTGTTTGCAATCATTTTCAGGAAGAAAATGAGTATTATCTGACAGAATTGCAGGGGTGTCAATACTTTTGGCTATGACTGTAGACCAAATAATGGTACAACATATGTACCAATCCAACATGAAGACAAATAGATCAAATAATGGTACAACATACCAAATAATGGTACCACATATGTGCCAATGCAACAACGAAAGCACATTAATGGTACAAACAGGGAGGGTGCTGTGTCCCCCAATGAAGGCTCCAAGAAAGAGATTTTACGGTGAGTACCAAAAATCCCTCTTTATCGCTTCATTGGGGGACACAAGTAACCATAGGACGTCCCAAAGCAGTCCCTAGGGTGGGAAACAGGAAGATTCAAGGAATAAATTGGCTCAGGTCGGTCGGTGCAAAACCGCCACCTGCAGCACCTTCCTTCCCAGGCCTGCATCAGACGAGGCATGGAATGAACCCTGTAAAGACTAACAAAAGAGGGCAAAGATGACCAGGTTGCGGCCTTACAGTCTGGAAAGCCAAATCCTGGTAACGAACTGCCTAGGAGGTCCCCACTGCAGGGCGGAGTGAGCCTTCAGCTCCGGAGAAGCCTGCACTGTCGGAAGAGGCCGTTTGTCCTGGAAGCGGACTGCCTCACGGCAATAGAGAAACTAGAAGCTAGGAGCCCTTCAAAGGCAACCTTCAGAGGTGATGAGCAGGGAATCAGATTGACGAAAGGGAGCAGTCCTTGAAAGGTAGACTCGGATAGCTGTGACGGAATCCAGCTTGTAGAGGGACTTCTCCAGGGGATGAACGGGAGAGACACAGAAGGAAGGACAATGACTTTGTTAATGAGAAAGGAAAAGACCACCTCGGGAAGAAAGGAAGGGCCAGGCCCAAGAACCACCTTGTCCTGATATAGGATCAGGAGCAGGGAACGGCAGGACAATGCCGCTAACTTAGAAACTCTCCTGATGGACATAATTGAACAAAGAGAAATGTCATGTGTTGAATGGGCTAAAAACAGGGGCGCGCAGCGGCGCGCCTAAGACAAGATGAAAATCCCATGGATTTATCGGAGGACAATAAGGAGGAGCCAGGTGGGCGACTCCTTGAAGAAAACCAAGAATGAAAGGAACACGGACATGGGGACCAGACCCTTGTCCATACTCCACCAAAAGAAGGCCTTTCAGTATTTGTAGTAGATACGCAAGGATGCTGGTTTCCCGGTCCCAATCATGGTCTGAATGACCAGACGGGGAAAAAGCAGCCTCCCCCAGGACTATGGCCCCAACGACCATGCTGTTAAAGACAGAGACTATGAACTCTGGTGGAAGAGGAAACCTTGAGAGGATCTGGACGGCCTGGAAGCTTCCAAGGGGCGTCTGTGAACATATTCACCGGGCCTTTCTTGGCAAATCGTAAGATAACAGGAATATAGGGATCCCTTCTTCCTTTATCCTTTTCACCACTCTCGGGCCAAGGGGAGAGACGGAAAAAGAGAGATGGAATTGTGACCTCGATATTACTAGAGCATCGCAACAGGTGGCTTGCAAGTCCCGGGATCTGGCTACGAACCAAGGAACCTTGTGGTTTATCCAAGACACCACGAGGACAACGTCCGGAGAGCCCCATTTCAGCATATATGGATGAAGACAGTGGGGCTGAGCCATTGGCTGCCCGAAGAGAGACCCAGATGGCTCAGAAAATAGATTGGCCGGTTTCCTACCCTCGGAATGTGCATGGCTGATTTGGTAGAAACATTATGCTCTGCCTCTCGCAGAATCCTTGTTAACTCTGACTTCACCTGTTTGATGCGAGTAGCGCCTTAACGGTTTACTTAAACCTCGGCCGTGGTATTGTCTCTTGGGCGTTCCAGTGGCTCTGCGCTGTGTGACGAAGAATAAACGGCTCTGCAAAAGATGAGACTGGCGTTGTTGGTGAAAACCTGCCACTAGAGAGGAAAGAGGAACATCCTTTATAGGACTGATGCCGACGGCGTCACCAGATGAGGGACTGCCTCACTCAGAGGAAGAAGCACAGGATTGTCCGTGGAGACGACCAGAGAGCCCGCTGAAGGGGGCGGGCATGGAACTGGGCAAAAGGCGACAATCCATTTCCCCTAGAATTCCTATGCAGGACCATAGAAGAGAAACTGATCGCTTTAGAGTACAGAAAACCTCTGGCAGAGGGATGAAAAACCTTCTCCTTTGGAAGGAAGAGATGGGCTTGGGTCATGTCGAACCCATACCTAGGCCAAGTACTGAGCAAAGGTGAGGGAGGACTTTTCTCGGTTTATAATCTAGCTGAGATGGACACAGATATGTAGAGTAAACTGAAGACTCTTGTTGCAGTCTCAACAGGACGGCTCATTGATCAGAAGATCATTAAAGTAGGGAAATGAAAAATCCCTTGGATAGAAGAATGACCTGACCGCTGCCATGATGTAAATAGTCTGGGAGCAGAGGCTAGGATGAAGGGGAGGGCCGTGAACTGATAAGGACCCTCCTGGATCACACATCATAGGAGCCTCTGAAGCTAAACACAAACAAGAATGTGAGGAAAATTCTTCCGAGTCCATGAAAGTGATTACCGAACTTAGTTACATTGTTCTGAAAAGACAGGACCGAACGTGACCGGTAAACCGCTCGAGGACTAAAAGAATAAAATAGAACCCCGAGAACAGTACGTTCCTGGGGACGGGTACGATCACTTCTGTGAATGGCAGGTAAAGACTGCCTGAAGAACTGCTGGGGCCTGCGACGTATGTCTTGACGGGCGAAAAAACAAAAGGAAACTGTTTCCTGGGGGAGAAGAACGGCCGATATTGTAGCCGGAAGTCGCCATCTCTCTTGAGGTTGAAGCAACCTTTTCCTATTAGAAGGACAGGTTTGGACTGGAAAAGCGAGATGTTTTTTCCCCGCCAGTGGCATCCGAAACTATTGATCCAGCTTGGATCCAAAAGATCTAGAGACTTGGAAGGCAAAACCAGTGAGGCCAGAGAATGCAACGTATGGCAACGATGCTGCCGGAAGTCATGACGGAACAACCAGCCGCATCAAAAGGGGAGTGGATACGAGATATTTGCTGGCATGGGCAATCTGATCAGTCAGATCTGGCCTCCCATCCGGAGGAGCGGCCGCTAGAATACCTTGACGAAGTATTCTTGCCCCGACAGACATGGAATTTGACACCCAGGTGTAGGCAAATGTGGGACAAAGAGAGAGCGAGGCGCCAGCTGCCTCCAAGGCTGACTTAACCAAGTATTCAATCTGTCTATTTGTAGAATCCTTAAGGCTTAAAGTGCTCGTGAGCAGGAGCCTCATCCTCCCGTAGGTTCAGAAATTTGGTATTTTGCCAAGATGAGGTTATTGAGCATATTTGGCATCTTTCAGGTCTAGTCTGTATCAGACTCAGACTGGGAATCCATATCCGACCCAAAAACCACCTCCGAGGAGGGGCATGGGATGAGGAATGCGTCCAGGAGAAAGTAGAGGGACCGGCCGGTTCTTTTGCTTTGTACGCGATCTGTCCCTGTGAAGGTCGCAGTCAGGTGCGTGCGAATCACCGTGAGAGGTGTTCGGAGCACTGGTGGCAGAAGACAAATGTGAAGGATGCTCCAGGACCTGGACCAGGGACTGTGAGAGCTTGGTCAGATCTGAGACCGACTGTGACCTGGCAACAGCCCACTCCGGAAGGAGGGGAGTGCTCTCATCCCGGGTGTTAGAGGGTTTTTCTGAATGCCACTGCTCTTGTACGGATGGCACAAGCATCGCAGATTATAGGGACAGGAATGGGCCTCCCTGAGATTGGGCATAGGTAGCAGGCTAGGGCTACAGCTGGGAGAGCTAAGCCCTTGTGAAGAGAGAAAATAACCAGTCTGAGCTGGTCCTACCTGATAACAGAGACAGCTGTCAATGTTCAGGCTGCAGTGTCCCCAGAACCAGTAGGGTAATGATGGATGCCTTTTGTGCCCTTCGGAAGGCGATGGTGGCTGCACGATTCTTCATACAGTTTCGCAATCTTCACTCAACCTGCAGGCAGAGATACACTATGTCCCCCCCTGTGGGGGGGAGGAGCGTGTATCGGGAGAGAGGGATAGAGAAAAAAACACTCTCTCATTAGGCCAGGAGACGGGGCCTCAGTGTACGGCGTGCCCTAATGAGCAGAAAGTCCCGTAATAGGGCGTGGCTAAGCGGAAGGCGACCGCAGCTGCACAGAGTCGGGGGAAAAGGCCCCGACGCCGCTAAATTAACGGGAACATATAATTATGCGAAGCCTCCGCACCGACAATGACAGGACCGGAAATTGACATTAAAGAAGGTCCTAGTCCGGTATGAAAATTGGCCACGTCTGACAGTGTCAGGAAGTGGGGGCCCCAAAGTTGGGGACTAAAATAGCAAAGGAATGGAATTATGTGCAGTTTCGGCACCCGCAGTGGCAGGGCCGGTAAACGAAGGTCCTAGTCTGCGTCTGGTGGGAGTAGGGGCCCTTCCATTGACTGTGCCGCCAGAGGAGTGCACCGGGTAGGGGGGAGGAGGCCCCTTGATAGGGAGAAAAGCGCGCCATAAATATGCGCGCTTAATGCGGAGGACGTTAACGAAGCAGTAGCTGAGGAAAAGATGGCCGTTGTTGTTCAGTGACGTGATGTTCTGTGCAGCGTTCCGCGGGTAAGCGGTGATGCAGTCGGGTAGCTGCCAGGGACAGAGAAAAGGACATACCTGTAAAAGGTGAGTCCCGAATCCCTCTTCACTGATGAGGAGCCCTCAGGAAGGTTGAGGGTCACTGGAAAAGGATCCTCCTTCCCGCACCGTATCCGGATAGTGCAGAAGATGGCATCAACCCCTTACAAGGGGGAGGCCACCGCTGATGACCACCGTCTTCCTCTCAGCCCTCTCCGAGGAGAGGGGTGAGGAGGGAAATGGCAAGGACTGGCCACCGGAATCAGCCCTGGAGCACCCGTGAAGGTGACAGGGGATAAAGTCCTGCCAGCGGGCCTGAGAGTTGCAATGTGGGTGACACCACACTGCTCGCTCAGCCGCCTAATATGGGAAGGCACAGTGAGAAATTATCCCATTTCCCTGAAGCTCTATCTGAAAGACAAAGGGAAATTGTTAATAAAACACAACAATACCTGTAAGGAAAAAAGGATTAGCTGCGCATCTGGGAACAGATCCAAGTCTGCCTCCTACAGACACTAAGCTTAACTGAGGTACTTCCTGCCTGTCGGTGGGTGTATACTGTAGAGGAGGAGCTATTTTCCTTTTTTTGCATAGTGTCAGCCTCCTAGCGACAGCAGCATACACCCATGGTTACCTGTGTCCCCCAATGAAGCCATAAAGAAATATGACTTTCTATTTTCACGGCTCTACGTAATTAACTTACAGTAGATTTCCCCACAAGTGGAGTATCGGCATGCTCAGCAGAAATTGCACAACAAAATGTATAGTCCATTTTCTCCTGTTAACCTTGCGAAAGTAAAAAAAAAAAAATAGGTCTAAATGAAAATTGTTGTGAAAGAAAAGTAAATGTTCATTTTTTCCTTCCACTTTCCATTCATTGCTGTGAAGCACCTGAAGGGTTAATAAACTTCTTGAATGTGGTGTTGAGCACCTTGAGGGGTGCAGTTTTTAGAATGGTGTCACTTTTGGGTATTTTCTGTCATATTGACCCCCCAAATTCACTTCAAATGTGAGGTGGTCCCTAAAAAAAATGGTTTTGTAAATTTTGTTGTAAAAATGAGAAATCGCTGGTCAACTTTTAACCCTTATAACTTCCTAAAATAAGAAATTGTGCTGATGTAAAGTAGATATGTGTGAAATGTTATTTATTAACTATTTTGTGATACGATTGATATGAGCATGAAAATTTTGAAAACTGAAATTTCCATTTTTTTTTTACAAATAAACGCAAGTTATATCAAAGAAATTTTACCACTATCATAAAAGAACAATATGTCACAAGAAAACATTCTCAGAATTACCAGGATTTGTTGCAGCATTTTATAGTTATGACCTCATAAAGTGACACTGGTCAGAATTGAAAAAATTGGCCCGGTCACGAAGGCAAAAACAGGCTCTGGCGCGAAAGGGTTAATATTTTGTTGCACAACCTTTTGAGGCAATCACTGCAATCAAAGGATTCCTGTAACTGCCAATGAGACTTCTGCACCTCTCGACTGGTATTTTGGCCACTCCTCAAGAGCAAACTGCTCCAGTTGTCTTCTGTCTGAAGGTTGCCTTTTCCAGACGGCATGTTTCAGCTCCTTCCAAAGGATTTAGGTCAGGGCTCATAGAAGGCCACTTCAGAATAGTCCAATGTTTCCCTCTTAGCCATTCTTGGGTGTTTTTAGCTGTGTGTTTTCGGTCATTATTAGTGATGAGCGAGTATACTAGTTGCTCGGGTGGTCTCTGAGTATTTGTAACTGCTCAGAAATAGGGATTTTTGTGTTACTCACCGCAAAATCCTTTTCTCCGAGACGCTCATTGGGGGACACAGGACTGTGGGTGTATGCTTCCGCCGCCAGGAGGCTGACACTAAGTAAACTTAAAAAAAAAAGTTAGCTCCTCCTCCGTCGTATACACCCTGACACTGGCTACCGGAGAATCCAGTTTGGTGCAAAAGCAGTAGGAGAACAAAACACAAAAAAAGATATAACAGCATAAATACAGAAAACTTATGTCTAGAAAAGATCCTACTGACTAACAAAATCAGATACAGCCAAAGCAGCCAACAGGCTACCAGGAAGGGAGCTGTGTCCCCCAATGAGCGTCTCGGAGAAAAGGATTTTACAGTGAGTAACACAAAAATCCCTATTTCTTCTTCGCCTCATTGGGGGACACAGGACTGTGGGATGTCCTAAAGCAGTCCCAGGGAGGGAAATTAACTCATCAGTAATAATTATTCGGATAATGATTCTCTATAAGTGCGCCACCGCCGCTTGAAGAATCCTTCTACCCAAACTTGCATCCGCAGAGATCTGGGAGTGGACATTATAATGTTTGACAAAAGTATGCAAACTAGACCAGGTCGCAGCCCTGCAAACCTGTTCTGCTGAGGCCTGGTGCCGAATCGCCCAGGAAGCCCCCACTGCTCTAGTGGAGTGAGCCTTGATTCCAGCTGGAACCATCATGCCCTTGGTGCGATAGGCCTCCTGAATGGTCGCCCGTAGCTACCTGGCCATGGTGGATTTTGAGGCCGCACAACCCTTCCTGCGACCTTCCGGAAGGACAAACAGAGCATCTGTCTGGCGAAAAGGAGCCGTTCGGGAAACGTACCTCCTCAGTGCCCTCACCAGATCCAACGTATGGAGAGCTTTTTCTACACGGTGCGTAGGCGCAGGACAAAAAGAGGGCAGAACAATATCCTCATTGATGTGGAATGAAGAAACAACCTTCGGCAAAAAAGACGGTGCTGGTCTGAGCACTACCTTGTCCTGATGAAAACGAAGACAGGGAGTATGACAGGAGAGGGCTGCCAGCTCTGATACCCGCCTTATGAAAGTTATGGCCACTAAAAATACAACTTTCCAGGAAAGGAGAGTCAAGGAAATATCCTGAAGAGGCTCAAAAGGAGCGTCCTGTAAAGCCCTTAAGACCAAATTAAGGTCCCAAGCTTCCAAAGGAGTCTTATAAGGAGGGACCTTATGAGCGACTCCCTGGAAAAAAAGTCTTGACCTGACGATTAGTAGCAATCCTGCGCTGAAAAAGGACTGATAAAGCCGAAATCTGCCTTTTAAGGGTACTTGGAGCAAGCCCAGAATCCAGGCCTGCTTGAAGGAAGGCTAGAATGTTTGGAACGGAAAAACGCAGAGGAGACAGCCCGCGCTCTCTACACCAAGAAAGAAAAACTTTCTACGTGTGATAATAAATTCTGGCCGAAACAGTCTTACCTGCACTAATCATAGTATCTGCTACCTCTTGGGAGAACCCTGCCCGAGTTAAAACCCAAGATTCAACGGCCAGGCCGTCAAACGTAGGACCCCTTTGTTCTGGTGGTAGATCGGCCCTTGCGATAGAAGATCTGGCCGATCAGGGAGCCGCCATGGAACCCCGGCGAGAAGCTGCACCAGGTCTGCATACCAGGTCCGTCGTGGCCAATCCGGGGCGATCAGAATAGCCGGTACTCTCTCTGACTTGATTTTCTTGATTACTCTCGGGAGCAGAGCCAGAGGCGGGAACAGATAAGGGAAGTGAAATTGGTTCCAAGACAGTACTAGCGCATCTACCGCGATTGCCTGAGGATCTCGGTACCGAGAGACAAATCTGGGTACCTTGGCATTGCCCTTGGACGCCATTAGATCCACGTCCGGAGTCCCCCAACGATGGCATATCTGCAGAAATACCTCGGGATGGAGAGACCATTCCCCGGAAGCTAGACCCTGACGGCTTAGGAAATCTGCCGCCCAGTTTTCTTCGCCCGGAATGTGGAATGCCAAAATCTGTTTTACTTCCTGCATGGCTGCCTTGCTGCGGGTGCCCCCCTGATGATTTATGTAGGCCACAGCTGTAGCGTTGTCCGACTGAATTCGGACAGGGCGACCCGCCAGAAGATGGTGGAAATGTTGTAAGGCTAGCCAAACTGCTCGAATCTCTAAGAGATTGATGGGGAGGGCTGATTCCTGAGGAGACCAGAGCCCTGAGCTGTGTGATGAAAGAATACTACTCACCAACCCAGGAGACTGGCATCTGTTGTGACCACTAGCCAATTGGTTGGGGGAAAGGGCTTCCCCCTGAGTAGTGATGAGCTGTTTAGCCACCAAGAGAGGGACTGCCTGACCTGGAGAGATAACCGAAATCTGCGGTTGAGGGAGAGTGGATTTCTGTTCCACACTGCTAGAATTGCTTGTTGGAGAGAACGAAGATGAAGCTGCGCAAATGGAACTGCCTCTATAGTTGCAACCATCTTTCCTAACACCCTCATGCAAGACCGGATCGTATGAGAGTGCGGTTGTTGAAGCTTCCTCACTTCCCGCCGAAGGGCAAGGACCTTGTCCTGGGGGAGGATTAAAAGGGCTTGAGAGGTGTCGAAGATCATGCCTAGAAATGAGATCCTCCGAGATGGTTGAAGGGATGACTTCCTTAAATTTATTAGCCAACCTAGACGAGAAAGGGTGTCCAGGGTGATGCCGACATTTTCCCTGCAAGATTGAAAAGTCGACCCTTTGATCAGTAGATCGTCTAGATAAGGCAAGACAACTATGCCCCGGGAGTGCAGAATGGACACTACAGTTGCCATGACTTTTGTGAACACCCTGGGAGCGGAGGCCAGCCCAAAGGGTAAAGCCGTGAACTGGAAGTGCAGATTGTTTAAGGCAAACCGGTGAAATCTTTGATGAGGTGGAAAGATGGGAATATGTAGATAGGCGTCCTGAATGTCTATTGAGGCCAAGAACTCTCCCTTTTCTAACGAGGCGATGACAGACCTGAGCGATTCCATCCAAAAGTGACGAACGCGGACAAACCTGTTTAAAAGTTTTAGATCTAGAATAGGCTTTACCGTTCCGTCCTTTTTGGGGACTACAAAAAGATTGGAATAAAAGCCCTGAAACCTTTCCTCCCTTGGAACAAGAGAAATTACTCCGCTGAGACGAAGGGACTCTATGGAGTTGTACAGGTCTTGTCGGAGGGACTCGGACCTGGGAAGACGGGATGGGAAAAATCGGGGAGGAGGTAGACGGACCAGCTCTATCTTGTAACCTGAAGATACGAGCTCCCCCACCCACCGGTCGTGGATTACTTGAAGCCAGACCTGGTGAAACAAAAGTAGACGTCCGCCTACTCTGTTGGAGGTACTCCGAGGAGGCCTCCAGTCACTTTGCCGAAATCCTCTGGATCTAGTTGACTGGGAACGCATTCTTCCCCCCTGGTTGGCCGAATAGGGGATCCGAACGTCTCGGTCCTGATTGGGTCGACCCTGCACAGCAGAACTCGATGATGGAGCCCATCTAGCATTGCGAAAGGGTCTGAAATGAGCTTGAAATTGGCGGCGAAAAGGCTGTCTAATCCTCTGCTGAGGAAGAAACTTACTCTTCCCTCCTGTGGAATCCGAAATCAGCTGGTCCAGTTTTTCACCGAACAAGCGACCACCCTGATACGGAAGAGTTGTAAGCGATTTTTTTAGAGGTAGAGTCAGCCCGCCACGATCTTAGCCAGAGAGCCCTTCTAATAGCAATAGCATTAGCCGCCGCTGCAGAGGCACAATCTGCAGCATCCAAAGATGCATTAATCAGATAACTACCAGCCAGAGCTATCTCAGATGACATTTCCGCCAATTCTGCTGACAAATCACTTTCTTGAAGAGCCTTTGTTAAAGACTCTGACCAAGACATCATAGCCTTAGCAACCCAGGTTGCCGCGAAAGAAGGGAAAAGCGCCGAACTCGAAGCCTCGAAAACGGAGCGAGCCAAGCTCTCCATAAGACGATCCGTAGGATCCTTAATAGCCGATCCATTAGGGAGAGATAATAATGTGTTAGAGGCTAAACAAGACCCCGGAGGATCCAAAGCAGGATTTTCCGCCCAATTACTACAAAGTTCAGTAGCAAAGGGATACCTAGCTTTCAGAGCCCTCTGCCCTGAAAAACATTTGTCCGGGTGCTCCCGGTTACGACGAATCAGGTCCTCAAATTCCGGATGAGAGGAAAATACCCTATGGGCCCGTTTGGCCCGCTTAAATGAGACCTTATGATCTGAGGATGAGGCGAGCTCGTCCTCTATCCCCAGGGACTGATTGACAGCCTCAATGAGGATATCTACCGACTCCTGAAATCCAGGACTCTCAAAATTAAGGGACCCTTCAGACTCATAGTCTGTCTCAACTTCCCCGCTCTCTGCAGTGGAAAAGAACGAGATACAGAGCTCCAGGATGCGGAAGCACCTGAGGGCCTGGGCGACGCAGTGCGAATCCGCTTTCCACGCGTCTGTCTAGTGCGAGCGTGGCCCCTGCAGGACGAAGGCTCCTGAGACCCCGAGGCCCTCTCCGAGACAGGTGGACTACCGGCCCTGACTGCCGGGGTCTGCAGAGATTTGATTGCTTCAGTAAGGGACGCCATGGATTGCGACAAGGACGTGACCCATTCCGGCGGAGCTGCCCCAGAATCTTGAGGGGCAGGAGCCGGAGGGATTGCTGGGGAACTGGCAGGGGGGGCTCCTGGGCGCGTTCAGAGTCACAGGCCTCGCAGTGGCGATTACTCTGGGCGTGCGGGAACGGGGCACGACAATCTACACAACCGGTAAATAGAACCGTGTGAGACTAGACATAGTGATCCGTAAAGCTATACCCAGGGCCAGAGACTGAGACAAAAATAATGCTTCAGCCAGCTGGAGGGAGAAGCACTTACCCCAGTCCTGTGTCCCCAAGATTGTAGCGACGGATCCAGACGCACGCTGCGGAGCAAAAGGATGCTGCCTTTATCCTCTTCAGAGCCCCCTGAGCCGATATCAGGGGGCGGGACCGCCATACTGCGCTGCGGCCTGTAGTAGGCCTGAAGCCGGGACCTCAATTTTTTCCCCCTGAGAGAGGAAAGGCGGAACCGGAAGTGGACGCGCCGGAAGGGGAGGAGCCTAACGGCGCGGTATGCTGGGCGGAAGCCCGGGCCCTGTGCTGCCCGGAAGATGTCCCCATGCTTTCTGGAGACCTGGCCCGCACCTGGAGATGACAGTGCGGCAACGGCCGCACCATAGCGCCGGCAGGACCGTAGCGCCGGCCACAACGCAGCACCGTAGCACCGGCCGCATACAGTGACCCGCACCACAGCGCCGCAGAACTGGCCGCCGAAAGAGGAAAATGGCGTCGGCGGCAACGCAGTGCCGCAGCACAACCACAGGACACGGGGCAGGCGACGGACCCCGTAACACTGCAGAGCCCCTTCCGTCACAAGATGCCAGCAGCGTCAGGTAAAGACAAAAAAACCTATAGGACCCTGTCAGGAGCCCCCCCAGAGCAGATGCCAGCAGAGCGAGGGGGAAAGCAAAAAAGACGGTGCAGGAACCCTATCTCCATTATCTGCCCAGGATAAGGAGAGGGACCGTCCACCACCCCATCTATCACCGCAGCAGAGCCGGGGTGTAGAAATCCGGGGGGAAACACGGACGTCTAAGGGCACCTGTACAGCCCAGGGTCTCAATACCTTAGGGTGGTCAGGGCCAAGTCCGGTGAAGAATCCCACGTAGCGGGAAAGGATACGTGGATATGGAATCACACGTGCTTGCCCGTTGATGGTTTGGGGAGATCGGACCCTCAAAACGATCCGTCGCCCCTTCAATTCATAGCGTTGAAAATGGAGTCCAAAGGAACAGGATACCAACAGCTATGGAGGGTTACCAATATTAAAACTTAACTTTTAATGAACATGCCCTAAAAACATTAGAACCGAACAAACAAACACAAATACATATACAAGGTGCTCAAAATAACCAGTGCTCAAAGAATAAAAAATGGAACGGTCTCACCATTCAGGACGGACACATCAATATGGTCAATAGTTCAGCCAACAAGGCCATCAAGAGTCATGGTCCAGGGGAAAATCAATGGGTTGGGGCACATAAGTACTGTCTACCCTGTAGCCCCTGTGTAACTCCTGTCCTAACAAGGACAGGCCCCAAGTGGACCCTGCTATGGACAACCACCAAATGAATGTATGTGGACAATAATTCCTCTTCTCCCTACGCGTTTCATCACCGATGTAGGAGACTCATCAGGGGAGTATACATGTGCTACAGGGCACAGAAGTCCAAGCGATAACAATAACGTCCGTATTTCAAAGTTCAGAGCGGGACCCGCAGTGGCTGAGTACCCATCAGCAGGATATGGCTGTCTGTGTTTGCAGTCCAAGGTGTATCCTCACTCATACCCCCAGGGGCGGCTTTATATAAGAATGCAAGTCACCGCCCCTCAATCAACCATACTGTATCATTGGCTAACATAGCAATAAAGATAATTAATCTACTTACATAACATGTATACCTATTATATGGCGATGCATGTCCCCCATGTGGTGTACCACAGCTCCATATAACTGCATGAGACGTGCGCTCTATCACACCGAACGCTTAGTCGCCATATTGTAGACGTGTATCAAGTATAAAGAAAAGACGCCAGATTGTGTGACAACTTCCGCATATGCGCAGAGGCACGCTCTAAAATTGTGTAGTAGTGCGTATCCATGGGAGGTGCGCTCCATGTCGTGGAACGCATAGAGGGCGTGCATGATGATGTAAACAAGCGGCGCCAGATTATGCGCCCAACTTCCGCACATGCGCACAGGAAGTGCGTTCCAAAAGTGGAACGCACACTCGCCATCTTGGAGGCGTGGTTTGCAATGTAGTGCAACGGCGCTGCGTAGAGAATGTGGAACGCCTAAGCCCGCAGTCACCATCTTGTAGGCGTCGCTAAGAAGTCGTCATAGCGAACAATACCCCAGCGACTATATAATCACACAGTGGGCGTACATAGTAGTCTAATATACGGGGCAGTGGCAGCAAGAGCCGCCAGATGAAAGCACCCCATGTGAAAAATAACTGGGAGGTCTGACAAAGGGGGAGGAGGGCAAAGGTGGAACGCACAATCGCCATCTTGTAGGCGTGGTTTTGCAGTGTAATGCAACGGCGCCACGTAAAGAATGTGGAACGCATAAGCCCGCAGTCACCATCTTGTAGGCGTCGCTAAGACATCGTCATAGCGAACAATACCCCAGCAACTAAATAATCACACAGTGGGCATACCTAGTAGTCTAATGTACGGGGCAGTGGCAGCAAGAGCCGCCAGATGAAAACACCCCATGCAAAAAATAACGGGGAGGTCTAACAAAGGGGGGGGGGGGGGGGAGGGCAACAGCCTGAGTATGTACTGTGTAGGAGACCTAAACAGCTAACAATGACAAAGTTATTAACCCCCTAAACAGTATAAATGGAAAGAGGGAAGGGGGGAGGGGGGTTTGGATAATATACTGAGGGCACTAAATAGTAGTCATGCATGATACACCACAACTAGATATACAGCGGAAAGGTATCTGGACCAACAGTTCCAACCGAAAATAGATTACTAATGAAGTGATGCTCAAAACCAACCAAACCAAAAAGTGAGGAGACAAAATAAATAAAAAAGACTTCAAATGTTATATGGATTCTGAAAAAGGTGAAGTTGCACCCCAATTCTATAGTGCTAAAGATCCACTCCTAGGTAAAGCACTAAAATAGAAAAAACGGGATGTCACCGAAGAGGGAAAAGGACAGTGGTCGAACCCTCAAAGGTCACAGTGGACCTACTACTAATTCTGCTTTCTTTGGCTAAATAGATGGCTAATGCCCAGACCAGAAATAAATAAATAATAACAATACCTGATGGCCAACTAAAGCCCATGATCAATGCAATAGGGAAAACGAGTCGGCATGAGGGACAAATCAAAGAAAACAACCGAAATTGAGTTGTTCATTCAATCCTCTAGGATCACACGTATCAAGTAGAAAAATCCACTTGGTCTCCCTCTGGAGGAGCAACTTGTCTAGATCACCACCCCTAGGTGGCATGCGGACTTTGTCAATACCCATAAATGAGAGGCCCTTGGTGCTACCCCCGTGAATCCCATTCACGTGTCTAGCGATGGGGGTATCCCTCCGATTACGTATATCACCAAGGTGCTCTCCCACACGTCTCCTGAATTCTCGAATGGTTTTTCCAATGTACGTTTGACCACATATGCACAAGGCCCTGTAGATCACCCCGGTGGTTTTGCAATTGATAAATTCCTTGATTTTATACAGTTGTTGGGTATGCTCATCAAAGAAATCCTTACCGGGCCTAATAAATTCGCAAGCTATGCAGGTTCCACATTTATAACATCCGGCTGGCCTGACTGGCAGCCATGTTTCCTTTTTAGGGGGATAGGCTTGTGCATAGCCACTTCAATCGCCCAGGGTTTTACACTTGCGGTACGTGATGCTCGGTCTATCATTCACAAAGCCCTTTAGATCCTCATCCATGCCCAGGATACCCCAATGTTCCTTCAGGATCTTTCTGACAGAGGTTGCCCCATTGTCAAAAGTACAGATGAGTCTTACCTCACTTGTGGTGTTCTCTTCCCTCTCTGAAGGAACAAGAAGAGACCCTCTGTTTTGTCTGTTAGCATGTCGGAAAGCCTCCCTGAGTACCCGATCTGGATAACCCCTAGCCAGAAACCTCTGTCTAAGGTCATCCGCCTTGTTTTTGAAATCTTTTTGGTTTGAGCAATTGCGACGTAATCTGAGGTACTGGCCCTTTGGGATGCCCTTTTTGAGGGGGTAGGGATGAAGACTGTCCCATCGCAGCAAAGAATTGGTTGCGGTGGGCTTACGATACACTGTGGTCTCCAGTGAATCCCCCCTCTCAGACTTAGAAATCAGGATGTCCAAAAAAGGTAGCCTATCCTCTGTAATCTCAAAGTTGAATTTTAGACCAATGTCATTCATGTTTAATGATGCAACAAACTGGCAAAAAGTGTCTCTCGTGCCCCTCCAGAATACAAAAATATCGTCAATATACCTGACCAATAGATCAACAAAGGTCAGGTATATTTCATAACTCTCGGAGAAGGCAATACTGTCTTCCCACCAGCCCAGGAACAGGTTGGCATATGTGGGGGCACAAGGGCTCCCCATTGCCGTGCCCCTGAGCTGGTGGAAGATCTTGCCATCAAAACAAAAATAATTGTTGTGTAAAACGAAGTCGAGGAGGCCGACAATGAAATCATTATGGGCCCTATACTGGCAGCCCCTTGTGTTGAGGAAATGTTGCACCCCCCGAATCCCACAATCATGTGGGATCGAGGAGTACAAAGCCTCAACATCAATGCTGGCCAACAGTGTGCCAGGTTCGAGAGAGATACCTTCTAGTCTACGAAGCAGGTCCATAGTGTCCCTTATGTAGGAGGGGAGAGCGGTTACAAATGATCTCAGGACCTTGTCAATATAGACTCCAGCATTTTGTCCAATACTACCTATACCCGACACAATGGGCCTGCCCTTCAAAGGGTCAAGGCCCTTGTGTACTTTTGGTAGGGCATAGAAGGTAGGCATAACAGGGTGGCGGGGTAACAAGAACTGGTGTTCGTCCTCACTGATCAGCTTCTCCACCTTGGCTTTTGTCAGAATGGACCCAAGGGACGATAAACACTTCATGGTTGGATTTTGTGACACCACAGTGTAAGTTGTACGGTCATTTAATAGGGACAGACACATGTTCCTGTATTTTTCCACCCCTAAAACCACCACATTCCCCCCTTTATCGGATGGTTTGAAAACCAGTGACTCATCTGTTTCCAACCCCCGAAGGGCAGCCATTTGTTCTCTGTTTAAGTTGTGTCTAGACTGGTTCTGTGCCAGTGCTTTGATATCATTAGTGCATAGATTCAAAAAAACATCAATTGCAGACAGGTCCCCCCCAGCAGGCGCCATTTTTTTGCTGGTATTTTTTAATTGAGTAAAGGGCCCCTGACCTATATTGGTCACAGGTGACATCTCCAGACCCGCCAACAGCTGTACATCTTGCAATAACTCAGAGGGAATATTAAGTTCACAACATGTTTTCTTATCCTTCTGCTTAAAGAATTTGTGCCATTTCAATTTCCTGATAAACAAATTAAGATCTTTGATCATGTTGAAGGGAGAGAAATCAGAACTGGGAACAAAGGATAAACCCTTAGATAGGACCGACATTTCAACCGCAGTAAGTTGTCTGTCAGATAGATTTAAAATCTGTGACTCTCCTCCCTGTTGAAGAGGTTGCGATTGTGACTGCGGAGTTGGTAAGGTTGGTCTAAAAAACCGGGTCTTGGTAGTGAAGTCTGATACCTATCACCTCTACGGTATCCCCCACCTCTCCCCCTCCCCCTCCCCCTCCCAGTAGGCCCCTTACTGTCGTTGTCAGAATAATCAGTTTCAGTCGAGGACAGATCAGTCTCTCTGTCCCCTCTGGTCTCTCAGCAACCACTTGATAGATTTTATTGTCTTTAAAGTCCTGCAGGTCTCTGAGGTATTGTTTATGTTTCCTTTCTTTTAGATTATATTGAAATTTCTCGATTGAGTTTTGGAGTTGATTCTCCTTGACAGTGAAATCACTCTCTGATTTAAATTTTTTGGTGATTTCAATCTGTTCCTTCAATTTAGTGTTCAATCTTTCAAGATTGATTTTCTCCTCACTAATCAGAATCTGCATAAACCTCAGAGAGCTGGAGGTGGCCTCTTTTTCCCAGAGGCCCATAAGTTGGGGGGTCCTACAACGTGCTGCTGGTACAGGCGAAATGCGTAGTCCTCTTGGGACTATTCCACTTTTAACATAGTTCTCAAGGCTCTGTAATTCCCACCATGAAACAATTTGCTCCTTATAGACTCTGTTTAAGTCCTTAAATGCTGCCGTATAGGTGGGTGTATATTTCTTTTTTGCAAACGTTTTTTCAGAAAAAATATCCTTGGCCTCAGTGAGCCATAAATCTGTATCTGGGCCTGTCGCCAAAAATCCAGCTATAGCAGAATATACCAACGTACAAAACAAGCAAGTGTAGAAAAATCCACACTATCTATCGCCCTCTGGGGAAAACGGATACCAACAGCTATGGAGGGTTACCAATATTAAAACTTAACTTTTAATGAACATGCCCTAAAAACATTAGAACCCAACAAACAAACACAAATACATATACAAGGTGCTCAAAATAACCAGTGCTCAAAGAATAAAAAATGGAACGGTCTCCCCATTCAGGACGGACACATCAATATGGTCAAAGTTCAGAGCGGGACCCGCAGTGGCTGAGTACCCATCAGCAGAATATGGCTGTCTGTGTTTGCAGTCCAAGGTGTATCCACACTCATACCCCCAGGGGCGGCTTTATATAAGAATGCAAGTCACCACCCCTCAATCATCCATACTGTATCATTGGCTAACATAGCAATAAAGATAATTAATCTACTTACATAACATGTATACCTATTATATGGCGATGCATGTCCCCCATGTGGTGTACCACAGCTCCATATAACTGCATGAGACGTGCGCTCTATCACACCGAACGCTTAGTCGCCATATTGTAGGCGTGTATCAAGTATAAAGAAAAGACGCCAGATTGTGTGACAACTTCCGCATATGCGCAGAGGCACGCTCTAAAATTGTGTAGTAGTGCGTATCCATGGGAGGTGCGCTCCATGTCGTGGAACGCATAGAGGGCGTGCATGATGATGTAAACAAGCGGCGCCAGATTATGCGCCCAACTTCCGCACATGCGCACAGGAAGTGCGTTCCAAAAGTGGAACGCACACTCGCCATCTTGGAGGCGTGGTTTGCAATGTAGTGCAACGGCGCTGCGTAGAGAATGTGGAACGCCTAAGCCCGCAGTCACCATCTTGTAGGCGTCGCTAAGAAGTCGTCATAGCGAACAATACCCCAGCGACTATATAATCACACAGTGGGCGTACCTAGTAGTCTAATATACGGGGCAGTGGCAGCAAGAGCCGCCAGATGAAAGCACCCCATGTGAAAAATAACTGGGAGGTCTGACAAAGGGGGAGGAGGGCAAAGGTGGAACGCACAATCGCCATCTTGGAGGCGTGGTTTTGCAGTGTAATGCAACGGCGCCGCGTAAAGAATGTGGAACGCATAAGCCCGCAGTCACCATCTTGTAGGCGTCGCTAAGACATCGTCATAGCGAACAATACCCCAGCAACTAAATAATCACACAGTGGGCATACCTAGTAGTCTAATGTACGGGGCAGTGGCAGCAAGAGCCGCCAGATGAAAACACCCCATGCAAAAAATAACGGGGAGGTCTGACAAAGGGGGGGGAGGGCAACAGCCTGAGTATGCACTGTGTAGGAGACCTAAACAGCTAACAATGACAAAGTTATTAACCCCCTAAACAGTATAAATGGAAAGAGGGAAGGGGGGAGGGGGTTTGGATAATATACTGAGGGCACTAAATAGTAGTAATGCATGATACACCACAACTAGATATACAGCGGAAAGGTATCTGGACCAACAGTTCCAACCGAAAATAGATTACTAATGAAGTGATGCTCAAAACCAGAATATACGGCAAAAGCCAGCTCACCGATCATTGCAAGAAGCCCGGAACTTCGTCCTGACAAGACGCAGTAGGATTCCATAAACGAAAAGAAAATGGTTCCAGCTTCAGTAAAATCATGAAAATTTATTCCAACTTTTAAAATGGAGAAACAACTCCTGGGACAGCACCATAGCACATGCGAGGTAGGCTACGCGTTTCGACTGACACAGCGGTCTTTATCACAGCTGATCTACTCACTGATTCCTCAGGTATAAAAAGAACCAGGAACCAATAAAATGATAGTAAGTCCTCACATGACCCGAAGGTCCTAAATACTAACAATGAACCTCTATATAAAATGCGTAAATTTGTGCAAAACTAACAATTAAATACACATAAACATATAGAAAAATACACACATACAATATTTCTAAAGTTAATGCAAAAAATACAAAAATAGCAAAAAATAAGATTGAAAAATGAAAAAAAAAAAAAATTTTAAAAATGCATGAAAACTTTTTACAATACATGAAGAGACTATCAATAATGGAACATTAATTCATTCCTTCTATTTAGACCATTAGGAAACCTAGTGCCAAGGTTAAAAATCCAAAAAGCCTATCTTATATTGACTGCCGTGCACCCGATTTTAACTCCTTATTGGGACTCACCACACCTAAAATTTATCGAGGTTTTGATCTACTTTTGTCACACCATACATATTTTTACTGCAAGATGACAGACTTGGCCAGAAACCGCATGCAAAAAGCTGCCAAGGTTTTCTCGGGCTCACCTGAGGGAATTGATTTAACCCCTGATGTCTCCAACATGTGGTCTCAGCTGCAAAAAATCATGACCCAGGAAACTAAGGTATGGTGGGATTTTACCACCCTCCAGAACTATGTTACAAAAGACATGATTCCTAGAGGTCTTCGGATTAACAAGAAAGCAACCACAGATTTTGGACAATTATTCTCTGATGAATGGAATCAAATACTCAGCACTTGCTCACTAAACCTTATGCGCCTCATTATTAAATATGAAGAAACAAAACTCTCGGACATACAAAAAGAAATTGAGAGCACTAAGAAAGCCCTGAATTCTATGAACATCACCGTTGAGACAAGCGACTTTTATAAAAAAATCCAAGAGGATATAACAGCATTAGAAGATGAAATTATTCAAAGAAAAAAGCGCAAATTTCAACGTGATTTAGGTGACTACACGTCTAACAAAGTTTATAACTGGAATGAAGGGGAGAGTTCTTTTAGAACCCCAAGATCTATTTTGAGACAGTCTAATTATAAAAAACGGCAGAACAAACGATATGTAAGTTTCAGCTCAAGAGAAGGGGAATCTGATGACTATACCTTCAGTGCTTCTAATAATTCCCTCAATGAGTCCGCTGGGTGTAGTTCTGCCAGACAACTGACTAAATCAAAAAACGCACAAGGCGCGGCGGGCGGAAGCATAGAAATAGGGATTTTTGTGTACTCACCGTAAAATCCTTTTCTCCGAGCCATTCATTGGGGGACACAGACCGTGGGTGTATGCTGCTGCCAATAGGAGGCTGACACTAAGTGATACAAAAAAAAGTTAGCTCCTCCCCTGCAGTATATACCCTCCTGCTGGCTCTCAGCTAACCAGTTCGGTGCAAAAGCAGTAGGAGATCAATAACAATATATGAGCGTATAGCATGTCATATTCTAAAAAACAAGCATAAGCTAATAACAGGGTGGGAGCTGTGTCCCCCAATGAATGGCTCGGAGAAAAGGATTTTACGGTGAGTACACAAAAATCCCTATTTCTCCTTCGCCTCATTGGGGGACACAGACCGTGGGACGTCCCAAAGCAGTCCCTGGGTGGGGACAACAATAGATCAGGCCCTGTGTAACCGCTACTTACAAGTGCGCCACCGCGGCCTGCAGAGTCCGCCTGCCCAGACTCACATCTGTGTAAGTGTGGGAATTATAGTGCTTCAAGAATGCATGCGGACTGGACGAATCCGCAAGCTTGCAGGCGTGCCTTGCTGACGCCTGGTGCCTAGAACCCTTGATAGACAGGGAGATAGGCTGACATCTAGCACGGAAGGACTCCTGGATGGCGATTACACGGCTAAACCCTTCCTGAAAATGTCAGGAAGCCTTCCTCTACCGTCAGGAAGCCCAAATAAAAAGTCCAACCTTCAGAAGGACGCTGTCCTCAAGACGTACCTACTCAGAGCACTCACTTCGTCCAGAATATGGGGGATCTTATTCCATTTTGTGGACTGGAGCCAAAAGAGATGAGGGAAGAACTATGCCCTCATAACAGTGGTAATACAGTACCACCTTGGTAACAAGGGATGGAGATGGCCTGAGGACAACCTTGCGTCGAAGGTAATAAGGGAAAAAAGTCTGAAAGAGCAGAGAAGTAAAGAAAACACTCCTACCCCGCGACTATAGACCTTCCAGAGATTACCACCACACCAAGATCTTAATCATTAAAATAAATTTTATTATACAGTTCAAGAATAGCAACATTACAACAACATATAAAAGTAAAAACAATTACCAGTACGCACCACAGGACAATAATATAATACCAATATAATATACAATATAATAGCAGCAATACCCAGAGCGATATAGATCCCTACCAATGTTATATGCAGTATCCAAATTTAATATATAGCAAGAAGAGCAATTTATACAGAAAATATTAATATGAACCAATAAAAAAAAAGGGGAACTACATGTAAAAATTAAAGTGTTTGGTAAAAAAAATTTATATATACGAAAATCCGTGAAAAGAACATAAAAATATATACATAAATATATAATATCTATGTATAAGGAAATTGTGCCTATAAAACGGTCAATATATATTCTGCCACACACTAGTGTAATAAAAAAGATATCAAACAATAATCAATATGTTATGGTGCTATAAATCAAAGAAGAATATATTACATGCAAAATTATGTAAACCCAACTAATGACTATAACCAACTATCGCTACCTTACTAAATGAGTAAAGATCACCTGAAAGGTGACTCAGCTGTAGGTGATACACTGAATCACTAAACCGCTTGAGATATCTGGGATACAATAGAGTGCCCACAAAAAGTGCTATGTGCTGTGCATATAAGAAAACTATATATGTGCCGCAGAAGTATTGCTAGATCTAGTGCTAAAAAAGTAAGCTACGAGGGTTGCACGGGACACAATAGAGCACCGTGATAACTGGCGCACATAAAAAGTGCTATGTGCTAAGTGTATAAAGAATCTATATGTGCCACAAAAGGTTCTGCTATATATAGTGCTCAGCTGCAAGGGATACACATGATACTCTAGATCGCTGTGCTACCCGGATTACAATGAGGCACTTATATACTTATAACAAATGCCAAAGGGGGATCTGAAACTATATTGCCAATGTATACCTTAGGGTCGCTGAGTCCTGTGGACTCCTCATCCTGACGAAGGAAATCATCCGAAACGCGCGTCGGGGTGCGTTTTCCACAGGACTCAGCGACCCTAAGGTATACATTGGCAATATAGTTTCAGATCCCCCTTTGGCATTTGTTATAAGTATATAAGTACCTCATTGTAATCCGGGTAGCACAGCGATCTAGAGTATCATGTATATCCCTTGCAGCTGAGCACTATATATAGCAGAACCTTTTGTGGCACATATAGATTCTTTATCCCTTATCCGGCTGAATAGGTACAATTGTAACTATTCCGTTTTAAAATTGCAATAACTTTTTTTTGAAAAGACGTAGAGGGCTGAAATTTCGTGACATCTCTACATTTTTGGTCCAGAATATATTGGCCAAATTTCAATAAAATATCTCCACCCGCTTCCGAGATAAGGGGTCGAGATCTTTTTGCATCCATAACAAGCTGCATAGGTACAAATGTACCTCATATATTTTGAATGAAGATAATGCAAGGGAAAAAGCATAAATTTTTTTTTTATGATAATGCTATTTAACTATTATAAACAAGTAAAAAACTGTTCATTTACATTATAAAAGAAAATGTAAGAAACTTTTTTTTATTGATTTTCTTTGCAAGTAATGCATGTTGGCTTTGCTACAGAGTGTTCATCGCAAATGGGTTTCACACAAACCACACAAGACTTTCTAGTCTTGCGTTGTTTTCGCCTCAGGTCTCTGCAGACATAGCAACTACCAACAACAGGGGAGGGTCCACGACTACCATGAGGTATTTTGGGGCCAGCTGCTGGCTGCGATGCTACCACAATGCATCGTCCAAGCACCATTTCTACTGCACCTCGAAGAAAATGGTTTCTCATTATCATTTTGTTTGTACTACGATCTTCAATTGCAATCATACACAGCTGATTTGCGAGATCTTTCAGGAACTTTCTTCGTTGATCCTTTGCCCTGAAGCTTGGATTGTGTTCTCTGTAGATGATGTAGGATGCTAACCCACTGACATCAATCATATTGTAGAAAAATGCCAAAGTCCAACGTGATGTTCGTCGTTTCACAGTGTACTCTCCCAACATTTTATCCATAACATCAACGCCACCTTTTGTTATGTTGTAGTATTTTATTATCTCTGGCTTGGCTGCTAGTGTCTCTTCAACTTCTCCCGTCATGTGCATAGATGATAGAAGCACGACTGATTTGTTCTTCTTTGGTACATATGAACAGACTGTTGCATCATGATTGTAGGCAAAATTTGTCGAGTATACAGGCCTTTCTTTGGCAGGCTGCATGTTGTTAGGTAGGAACCTTTTGTTTTTTCTCACTGTACCAACTAGTGTCATGTTCCAGGAGTTCAATACCTTAGCTAGTTCCATGGTTGTAAAGAAGTTATCGGTGGTGACATTTCTTCCAGAGCCTTTATACGAGCTCACTAGGTCCAATACTGTTCGTTCTCCAATGTTTACTTGTCGAGGACCATCAGTTGGTTTCCCAGTGTAGAGCTGACCTTGTAAAGGGTAGGCATTTGATGAGTCACAAGCCCAGAAAATCTTTATGCCATATTTAGCTGGTTTTGAAGGTATATACTGGGTAAATTTAGTATGACCTCTAAATGGAAATAATTGCTCGTCGACGGTGATACAATGATATGGCTTGTAGGCTCTCTCCAGATTACTGTTCAGCATTGTCCAGATGTCCCGTATTGGTGCAGCTTTATCTGTTTGCACACGTTCTGCACGTGTATTTTCGTTGTCAAACCTGATAAATCTGAGTATCATCTTGAAGCGGTCACGAGACATGGCTGCACGTATAAGAGGCAGAGCAGCAACATTCCACATTTCCTCCAGATTCTCTTTGTTGGCTCTGTGCACACCAGCAGCAATCAGTATGCCCAAAAATGCATGAAGTTCAGTTTCAGTAAATTGCTTGAATGTTTTTTGTGGTGGCCGTTTGGAAGAATCAGGAAAACGTTGTACCAGTTCGTTGTTGTAAGCATCACAAACTCTCTTGGCCTTTCGATTCGTTTCCCGTAATATGATGTCACACATCTCGGGAGTCATGATGGACTTGAATAGCTCTTTTGCTGTATATAGGTTGCTGATTGCTGCAGGGCCACCTCTTTGTCGTAGGACATTACGAGATTTTGTTTGTGCATTTGGCAGTGGATTACTGCACCATTGAGTTTCATCCTTAGCAGTCCAAATGTCGCCTGCACTTTGAGGCACAGAATCATCCTCAACACTTTCGTCTGATTCGTATTCATTTTCATGCTCTATGACCATTTCTTGTTCAATGTCTGAATCTTCTTCAGTAACATCCACTTGTGGTACATAGTTTTCATCATCAGATGGAACATATGGTTCATCCTCATGCTCAGAATCAGATTCTTCTAGCATTCGCATTATTTCGTCAGACGTAAATCTGTAAATATGAAAAAATGTAAAATAAATAATTTTCCGAAATACTACATTATTGGCTTTTCACAAAATTATACTAACCTGCAAACACGTTTTCTTGGATTATGGCGGAAACTAGATCCAGCATTACTATCACTCATGATGACTTGCTAGATGAATTTTGGCTTCGTATTTTGTGCTGAATATAAATAAAACATCGTAAAACAATATGTAGATACTAATTATTATCCATTTTTCGTATAAAAATTATACCTATAGTGATAAGTTTCATACAAAATATATGTAAGCCAAGTCCAGGCTGAAAGACAATTTGACTGTTCTGTCCCCACATAATGAGAATAAAGGTATAACTGGCTGTTAGATGCTGTGAGACTTTCCTACCTTCGTTTCCAAGAAATTGAAGACTTCACAAGCCTAGAAATGTGTGCGCACAGCAATGAGATGAACAGCAAAATGGCTAATGAGAGGAGGGAGGCAGGAAGACAAGTAGAAGCCACTCCCAGTTTGAATTAACTTAATTGACAGCAACATAAGTGACCAGTAACAACACTGAACAATAGATATCAGCATAACATTTGTAGCTGAATGAACTTTAGTTTCTGAAACCAAGTAAAGTCTTCCCACAGTGGAGGTATATGTGAAGGTACAATTGTACCTATGCAGCCTGTTAAGGTTGTAAAATTATGCAGCCTGACAAGGGTTATACACTTAGCACATAGCACTTTTTATGTGCGCCAGTTATCACGGTGCTCTATTGTGTCCCGTGCAACCCTCGTAGCTTACTTTTTTAGCACTAGATCTAGCAATACTTCTGCGGCACATATATAGTTTTCTTATATGCACAGCACATAGCACTTTTTGTGGGCACTCTATTGTATCCCAGATATCTCAAGCGGTTTAGTGATTCAGTGTATCACCTACAGCTGAGTCACCTTTCAGGTGATCTTTACTCATTTAGTAAGGTAGCGATAGTTGGTTATAGTCATTAGTTGGGTTTACATAATTTTGCATGTAATATATTCTTCTTTGATTTATAGCACCATAACATATTGATTATTGTTTGATATCTTTTTTATTACACTAGTGTGTGGCAGAATATATATTGACCGTTTTATAGGCACAATTTCCTTATACATAGATATTATATATTTATGTATATATTTTTATGTTCTTTTCATGGATTTTCGTATATATAAATTTTTTTTACCAAACACTTTAATTTTTACATGTAGTTCCCCTTTTTTTTATTGGTTCATATTAATATTTTCTGTATAAATTGCTCTTCTTGCTATATATTAAATTTGGATACTGCATATAACATTGGTAGGGATCTATATCGCTCTGGGTATTGCTGCTATTATATTGTATATTATATTGGTATTATATTATTGTCCTGTGGTGCGTACTGGTAATTGTTTTTACTTTTATATGTTGTTGTAATGTTGCTATTCTTGAACTGTATAATAAAATTTATTTTAATGATTAAGATCTTGGTGTGGTGGTAATCTCTGGAAGGTCTATAGTCGCGGGGTAGGAGTGTTTTCTTTACTTCGTGTGGTGGTGGTAAACACACATCTTTTCACAAGAGTACCTGGAATCACTATTTTAAACAATTTGTCGCATATATATATGGCATAGACATAGATTCTGTGATATTCCGTGGTAACTTCTGTGTTATATAATAAATAAGAGCAGAGAAGCTAGCTCCAAAGACTCGTCAGAGTGAGAATATCGCAGAGGAGAACGGGATGACTTTCCCTGATAGTAAAGTCTGCCCGGATGAAAAAGGAATAATAAGGTCCCAATGATCTAACGGTATGCGATAGGGAAGAACTACGTGTGAAAACTCCCTGTGAGAAAGTCCCTACTTGCAGTTGTGCTGCGATAAGGCGAGAAGATACTAGCTCCGCAAACAAAAAACGGACGTGGTCAGTGCGGATCTCTGAGGATCACTGGGGCCCCTTTCTGCTTCCGAAAGGCTTTCGGAAGCAGTGGAAGGGGAGTTATGGAAACTGGTACCATGGCAGAACCAGAGCATGGAGAGCGATGGCTCTTGGATCTCGAGGCTGAACCACGAACTCGAGTACATTGGCCTTCAGTCTGGATGTCATCCCACCTACAACTGGAGAACTCCAGTAAGGACAGATCTGATGGAAGACTTCGGGGTGAAGTTCCCACTGACTTGAGGCGGAACCCTGACGGCTGAATTTGTTTGCCGTTCAGAGTTCTACTTCTGGGATATATACTGCCGAGATCACAGAATAATAGACTTTGGCCCATCAGAGAAAGTGAGGTACCTCGGTCATGGCGCCTGATCGTGGGTACCTGCTAGATGACTGACGTAAGGCACCGCCGTGGCATTATCCAATTGAATTCGGATAGGGAGACCCGCCAGAAGGCAGTGGACCTGATGTAAGACTACCGTTCGGATCTCCAGAACAATGATGGGGAGAAGAAGACTGTCATTGGTAGTTACTAATAACCATTGAACCGGGAGAAAGGCCCTGGATAAAGAAGGAGCTCAGAGACTATTGTCTGAAAGTCTATTTGACTTGCTGAAAACGAGCGGAGCGAAGAAAACCGCTTCCATTGTCGTCACCATTTTTCCTCAGAACTCTCTTAGCAAATCGAATGAAATGAGGGGTGAGTAATCAAGTCCTCAGAACTCTCCTTGCGCGAGCTCCCTGTTGAAGGCCCATGACCTTTTCTCGAGGAAGAATTACCATCCTTCTAGAAGTGTGCAGGATCATCCTCAAAAAGGATATCTGCTGGGCTGGAAATGAGGAGAACTTGTCTAAGTGTAGCTGCCAGCCCAGGAGAGAAGGTATCGCAAGAGATATAGACGACTCAGCGTAGTCCTGGAAGGGTGGCTAGACAGACCAAACAGGGCAGGACGAGCACGCCTCTAGAGTGCAAGAGAAACATGACATCCGCCATGACCCGAGCGAACACTCTGGGTGCGGAAGCAAGGCCAAAGGACAAGGTTGTGACATGAAAATGCTGTTGACGAATGGAAAGGCGAAGGAATTTTTGCAGAGGGCAAGCAACCCGAATGTCGATGGATGCCGGAAACTGCACCTTTTTCTGTTGAAGTAATGGCTGAGCGGAGGAACTCCATCCAAAGAAGGAGGACCATGTCAAGGGTTGTTAGAAGTTTGAGGTCCAGGGTCGATCTTACTTTTCATTCCCCTGTTTGGAACCAAGATCCCTTAGATCTAGACTGTGCTGGACAATCCTTATACAATCCTTTGTCAGTCTCCTGCTCAAAGGATTTGATTGGCCAGTTGTTGCTGGTGTGAATCAAGGTAGTTAAGGTCTCCAGCCAGGAGACCATTGCTCTAGCAATCCATGCGGCCGCTAGGGAGGATAGAGAGCTGGACTCGAAGCCGCAAGACGGAACGAACCAGATTTGCTATCTGACAGTCCGTGGTGTTTTTAATTGATGACCCATCAGGTAGGGATACTGGTAGGAATACCACAGGAGATTCTACCCGGTTAATCTGCCCCATGGCAGAATGTGCGGCTGCATCCAGCAGGTCATAGTCTCTTGCCATCTCCTCTTTTAGGCACCCTCGATCCATCAACCTCTTAACAGGGAAGTGGAGAGGAATTGTCCGCCTTCTTGCATCATCCACTAAATAGTGGTGATGCAGAGGGGGGAGCTCGTACGCCAAAAAAGGGTGCCTCTATATGTCCACAGAGTACAGGTCTCCAGGTGGACAGGACAGGTTGTCTGGCGTTAGGCCTGGATGCAGAAGAGGAAACTTGGAGACGACACTCCGTGTGCTCGTCTGTTGATGGTGTGGGGAGATCGGTGCCCTTTAAAGGACCCGTCGCCCTCAAAAAACAGGCCAGGCATGGCATCCCACGTAGAGGCTTCTGTCCAGTGAATCGCTTATCCGAATTGAATGGCAAATGCTCTCGAGGGAGTTTAGTCTCTGAAGCTCTGGCAAGCTCAGGCAATATCCAATCCATATTCAGAGCCTTGTTGTCATCAAATCATTGGTGAGGGAGCAGGAAACGAAAAACTTCCGTTTTCTAGATGCCTGTATGTTTCTAGACGCCTGCACGTTTCTAGAATACTTGCGGCCCCTGTTGGCCGACGGCTCCCATGTAGGATAGGGACCATGTATATTGGTCCTGCGAGCACTCCAAACACAGAGGGTACACAGAGGGATTCAATCTCTTGGTCAGAGAACCATGGATTGGTCAGTGAAGAAGTCCACTGAGGGGAACTAGAGGATAAAGCTGGGGTCGGCGGCGGAGGGCTCCTCGGACTGATCAAGCGCCTTTAAGACCAGGGAATACTGGTCATGCGCCTTTAAGAACAGAGAATACTGGTCATGCGCCTTTAAGAACAGAGAATACTGGTCATGCGCCTTTAAGATCGGGGAATACCGGCCATGCGCCTTTAAGACAGGGGAATACTGGTCATGCGCCTTTAAGACCAGAGCATACTGGTCATGCGCCTTTAAGACCAGAGAATACTGGTCATGCGCCTTTAAGACCAGAGAATACTAGTCATGCGCCTTTAAGACCAGAGAATACTGGTCATGCGCCTTTAAGACCAGAGAATACTGGTCATGCGCCTTTAAGACCAGAGAATACTGGTCATGCGCCTTTAAGACCAGGGAATACTGGTCATGCGCCTTTAAGACCAGGGAATACTGGTCATGTGCCTTTAAGACCAGGGAATACTGGTCATGCCCCTTTAAGACCAGGGAATACTGGTCATGCACCTTTAAGACCAGGGAATACTGGTCATGCACCTTTAAGACCAGAGAATACTGGTCATGCACCTTTAAGACCAGAGAATACTGGTCATGCACCTTTAAGACCAGAGAATACTGGTCATGCACCTTTAAGACCAGAGAATACTGGTCATGCACCTTTAAGACCAGAGAGTACTGGTCATGCACCTTTAAGACCAGAGAGTACTGGTCATGCACCTTTAAGACCAGAGAATACTGGTCTTGCACCTTTAAGACCAAAGAATACTGGTCATGCACCTTTAAGACCTGAAAATACTGGTCATGCACCTTTAAGACCAGAGAATACTGGTCGTGCACCTTTAAGACCAGGGAATACTGGTCGTGCTCCTTTAAGACCAGGGAATACTGGTCATGCACCTTTAAGACCAGAGAATACTGGTCATGCGCCTTTAAGACTGGGAATACTGGCCATATGCCTTTAAGACCAGGCCAGGTACTTCCTTACCCGGGTACTGATGTAGAGTCGATGTGCCCCTTTAATGCAAAAATACTGTCACCCCAGTGTGAGCTGGCCGGGTGGACCAAGATGGCCACCGGGAGTTGCAGAGTTGATAAAATCTCGCAGAGAGCGAGAAGCGCCAATTTGGGGGGCGGAGCCACAGACACGATGTTGAATAGGCCCAAGCCGGGGCCTAAATTTCTGTAGCAGGCGGGCGACACCAGCGGGGCGTTCCAGGCAAGACTTCCAGGATGCGGCCTACAAATCGGCCGAAGCCGGGGACTAAATTTTTGCAGCCATCCAGAGCGTTACCTCAGAGAGGTGGGCCACAGGGAAGTGGCTGAGGCTGCCTGTCAGCATGTGGATATCCCTCTGAAGATGGATCCACTCACCATTGATGCGCGTCCCGGCATGGAGCCGCCGCGGATGTGGGTTTCATCGCTGTTCTGTGCAGCGTGGACGGTGCAGGGATAAACCTCAATCCATCATCCGTTTGTTAGGGAGGTGGAGAGGAACCGTCCGCCTCCTTGTGCCATCTGCTTTCACTGTGGTGGGACAGTGGGGGCTGCTCGGACGCCATAGAGAGGGGCCTCTGTACATCCACGGAGTTCAGTCCGGGTGGACAGGGCCAGTTGTCCGGCATTAGGCCTGGCTCCAGGAGAGGATACATGGAGGTGACACTCCATGTGGTCGCCTGCTGCTGGTGTGGGGAGATCGGGACCTGAAGGAACCGTCGCCCCTGAAGTGAGCTCAGGCATGGCTTCCCACGTCGCAGGAGAGGGTACGGGGAGGTATACTCGCCGTGCTGACCTGTTGATGGTTCGGGGGAGATCGGAACCTTGAAAGGAACAGTCGCCCCCTTCACTCCGTTAATTAAAAAATAAAAATTTACAGAAAAGTAAACAATAAAATAAAAACGTTGGGGTCTGAAACAGACCCATGTGCCTCCTACAGACACTAAGCAAGAACTGGTTAGCTGAGAGCCAGCAGGAGGGTGTATACTGCAGGGGAGGAGCTAACTTTTTTTTGTATCACTTAGTGTCAGCCTCCTATTGGCAGCAGCATACACCCACGGTCTGTGTCCCCCAATGAGGCGAAGGAGAAAACAATTCTGGCATGCAGACCCGCCGCAGGAAAGGCATGACGAGATAAGTGCTAATGTGATTAATTTATCGTCAAAACTTTTGTCACAGGAACAATTACAGTTATTGACTTATGGACTTAATTTTGTACCTGATCAGAATTTTGATTTATTTTCAACCATATTAGATATTAATAAATTTATCCGCAATCTTACATTGAAAAAACATTTTTGGTCAGATGAACATGCGGATCATTTGGAAAATGAAAATACGGTTGTTAATATGGTGGAAAATGAGTTCCATGCACTGGACTTTCATGAGCAGGTCTCTTTAATAACCTTACAAGAACTACAGGGATTTAACATAGGAAATAATACTTGTATTAATCAATCAAACAACTTTAAGACCAAAAATCAGTTTTTTTTATCCTATTCAATCACGTGCGGATTGCATGAATAGGTTTCAGGAAGTGGTTGAACGGGAACTTAAAATTCTTAAGAATAATATTCCATCTAATAATTACAATAATAATTTATCAAAAAAGCATCGACAGGCCATTAAAGATATAAAAGACATGGATGATATAGTCATTAAGAATAGTGACAAAGGGGGTGTGATTGTCATCATGAACTCCCTAGATTATAAAAGTGAAATTTTGAAGTTAATTTCTGATGGGAATGTTTACAAAAAATTATCTTCGGACCCTACTAATCTGTTTAAACAAAAAATTGATAAAATGATCGAAGAAGGGGTCTCTTTGGGAGTTCTAACCAATAAACAGGCTAATTTCTTACAAGTCCCTCACCCTGTGACACCTATTCTATACGGATTGCCCAAAATTCATAAGCAAGCAAAATTTCCCCCAATGAGACCCATAGTCTCAAGTATAGGATCAATAAATGAATTCTTGGGCAAGTGGCTGGACTCTTTGCTTCAACCATTGGTCCAAAGAATTCCGGTGTATATTAGGGACACAAAGGACATTCTTGATATTCTAACACACAAAGAGTGGAAATCAGGTTATACCTGGCTTAGCTGCGACATACAGTTTCGCTGTATACGTGTATTCCACACAGCGTAGCTATGTCGGCATTACAATTCCACTTAAACAATTATAGTTCATACTCCCTGGATCTTATCAATTTTATTTTACAAGTCACATTCTTTTTGTTAACTCATAATTTTTTCTCACTTGATTCTGAGTATTATTTACAATGTACCGGAGTAGCAATGGGGGCCAAATTCTCACCTTCATTGGCCAACCTGGTTATGGCGCACTGGGAACATTTATTTTTGTTTTCCACCTCCAATGTTTTTTCTTCGTTCATCCATTGGTATGGCAGATACATCGACGATATGCTCATTATTTGGCAAGGCGATGTATCTGCCATACAGGATTTTCTGATTTACATTAACAATAATAATTTCAATTTAAAATTTACATATGTCCATGCTGAAACCAAAATTTCCTTTCTGGATTTAGAATTAACAGGTGTTCCCAACAAATTAATTTCCACAAGAACCTACATTAAACCATTAGCAGGCAACACCATCCTACATGCCCGAAGTAGCCATCCCAAACATACTGTCAAATCCATCCCTGTAGGTGAATTCACTAGGTTAAAATGAAATTGTAACAATAATGCTGAACTTCAAAACGATCTTGTAAAATCCTGTAAGAAATTCCATCATCGTGGATTTCCAAATTGGATGCTGAATAGAGCGTTACATCTAGTAAATAACGATACAAAATCGCAAAGTAACCCTATGTGTTCAGGGACAAATCCCCCAAAGAATTGTTTAAAACCAACGCCAAAGAAATTAATTAATAAAAACAGTGTCATGAATAAACCATTCGTTTGTTTACAATTCAGCCCACAATTTAATAAAATTAAAACTATTATAAATAAAGCCATCCCTATCTTATATGAAGATCGCATTCTCTCCCAAATATTGAGTGAAGGGTGTAATATTGTAGCCAGAAGAGCACCTACTCTTGGTAACAAATTGTCTCCCAATAATTTTTTGTCTCAAAAACGCAGTAGCACATGGCTCAAGTGTACAGGGAGCTACAAATGTAATGTGACTAATTGCACTACGTGCAAACACCTGGTGACCACTAAATCATTTGGCACCGCAGAAAATAATAGCCTGCACAAAATTCAAAGCTTTATTAACTGCAACACAAAATGTGTTATATATAAGATTGATTGCGTTGACTGCGATAAAACATATATTGGCTGTACAACTAGAAAACTGAAAAATCGGATATCAGAACATCTATACGATATCTCCTGTACTTTAAATAATAGTCGCACTGTTTCAGCAGCAGCCAAACATTTTATTGATCACCATTCTCGCAGTACAATATCATTGAGAGTAACAGGGATTGAGAAAATAAAAAAACCTTCACGAGGAGGTGACATTCAGAGAATGTTGTTAAACAGGGAGGCTTTTTGGATTTTTAACCTTGGCACTAGGTTTCCTAATGGTCTAAATAGAAGGAATGAATTAATGTTCCATTATTGATAGTCTCTTCATGTATTGTAAAAAGTTTTCATGCATTTTTAAAAATTTTTTTTTTTTTTTTTCATTTTTCAATCTTATTTTTTGCTATTTTTGTATTTTTTGCATTAACTTTAGAAATATTGTATGTGTGTATTTTTCTATATGTTTATGTGTATTTAATTGTTAGTTTTGCACAAATTTACGCATTTTATATAGAGGTTCATTGTTAGTATTTAGGACCTTCGGGTCATGTGAGGACTTACTATCATTTTATTGGTTCTTGGTTCTTTTTATACCTGAGGAATCAGTGAGTAGATCAGCTGTGATAAAGACCGCTGTGTCGGTCGAAACGCGTAGCCTACCTCGCATGTGCTATGGTGCTGTCCCAGGAGTTGTTTCTCCATTTTAAAAGTTGGAATAAATTTTCATGATTTTACTGAAGCTGGAACCATTTTCTTTTCGTTTATGCTCAAAACCAACCAAACCAAAAAGTGAGGAGACAACATAAATAAAAAAGACTTCAAATGTTATATGGATTCTAAAAAAGGTGAAGTTGCACCCCAATTCTATAGTGCTAAAAATCCACTCCTAGGTAAAGCACTAAAATAGAAAAAACGGGATGTCACCGAAGAGGGAAAAGGACAGTGGTCGAACCCTCAAAGGTCACAGTGGACCTACTACTAATTCTGCTTTCTTTGGCTAAATAGATGGCTAATGCCCAGACCAGAAATAAATAAATAACAACAATACCTGATGGCCAACTAAAGCCCATGATCAATGCAATAGGGAAAACGAGTCGGCATGAGGGACAAATCAAAGAAAACAACCGAAATTGAGTTGTTCATTCAATCCTCTAGGATCACACGTATCAAGTAGAAAAATCCACTTGGTCTCCCTCTGGAGGAGCAACTTGTCTAGATCACCACCCCTAGGTGGCATGCGGACTTTGTCAATACCCATAAATGAGAGGCCCTTGGTGCTACCCCCGTGAATCCCATTCACGTGTCTAGCGATGGGGGTATCCCTCCGATTACGTATATCACCAAGATGCTCTCCCACACGTCTCCTGAATTCTCGAATGGTTTTTCCAATGTACGTTTGACCACATATGCACAAGGCCCTGTAGATCACCCCGGTGGTTTTGCAATTGATAAATTCCTTGATTTTATACAGTTGTTGGGTATGCTCATCAAAGAAATCCTTACCGGGCCTAATAAATTCGCAAGCTATGCAGGTTCCACATTTATAACATCCGGCTGGCCTGACTGGCAGCCATGTTTCCTTTTTAGGGGGATTGAAGTGGCTATGCACAAGCCTATCGCCCAGGGTTTTACACTTGCGGTACGTGATGCTCGGTCTATCATTCACAAAGCCCTTTAGATCCTCATCCATGCCCAGGATACCCCAATGTTCCTTCAGGATCTTTCTGACAGAGGTTGCCCCATTGTCAAAAGTACAGATGAGTCTTACCTCACTTGTGGTGTTCTCTTCCCTCTCTGAAGGAACAAGAAGAGACCCTCTGTTTTGTCTGTTAGCATGTCGGAAAGCCTCCCTGAGTACCCGATCTGGATAATCCCTAGCCAGAAACCTCTGTCTAAGGTCATCCGCCTTGTTTTTGAAATCTTTTTGGTTTGAGCAATTGCGACGTAATCTGAGGTACTGGCCCTTTGGGATGCCCTTTTTGAGGGGGTAGGGATGAAGACTGTCCCATCGCAGCAAAGAATTGGTTGCGGTGGAACAGGACTCAGAAGTGTGCCTCCTTGAGACACTAGAGTAAAGATAGAAAGGGGCGCACCAATGTATAATGTCACAATAACCATCAAGGGGTGCAATACTTAGTATACATATAGAACATGACAAAGGAAAAGAGAAAGGGTAGACTAAAAATGGTATGCACAACCCCAAATATAAAGACAATCGGTAGCTACATAAAGCAAAACACCTTTATTAAACACCTCAAAAAACATGTTAAAAACATTTAAAATCAAATATCCAAATCCCTATACCCACCATATCCCACAATAAATGACAGTCCCATAATACAATATGTTAACAGTAAACATATATCCTACCCTAGATGCACCTAATCAAATGTGCTCTCCTGCAAAATGTGCCTATACAGGCCGCAAAGGACTGGACCACAATATGTCGGTATCCACTGCTAATAACCAGAAAATGCAACATCAATGCCATACATGGTCCTAGGATAAAAATGTCGTGGCATGCTATATAACAGCAGTGGATACAACCTGTCCTGCGTAAATTCTGGTATATGGAGAAGCAGCGATGTCAAAAGGCACAGGGCACCACAGGGGTTAAATCCACATAGAGCCAGGGAACAAAAGAGCCCCAAAATGGCCCTGAGGTAGGAGGAGGATATGGTGGGAACGTACACCATGCGTATCGCTGCCGCAGCAGTTTTCGTCAGGGGAAGTGAACTAATGTTTTTAACATGTTTTTTGAGGTGTTTAATAAAGGTGTTTTGCTTTATGTAGCTACCGATTGTCTTTATATTTGGGGTTGTGCATACCATTTTTAGTCTACCCTTTCTCTTTTCCTCCTTGAGACACTAAGCATAAACTGGATTCTCCGGTAGCCAGTGTCAGGGTGTATACGACGGAGGAGGAGCTAACTTTTTTTTTTAAGTTTACTTAGTGTCAGCCTCCTGGCGGCGGAAGCAGACACCCACAGTCCTGTGTCCCCCAATGAGGCGAAGGTGAAATTTAGTTTTTGTTGACACAGCTGCATGATTTATGGCTGCTAGCCAGCCTGAGTACATGTGTGGGTTGCCTGGTTGCTAGGGAATTCCCACATGTATTCAAGCTGTCTATCAGCTGTAAATCATGCGGCTGAGACAACGAAAACTAAATCTCCGAGCACTTACAACTACTCGGTGATCACCCGAGCGTGCTCGGGAAAACTTGAGCAACGAGTACACTCGCTCATCACTAGTCATTACCCGTTGCAAGACCCATGACCTGCGCCTGAGACCAAGCTTTATGAGGATTTTGACTATTCTGCTTTTCTGTCATTTAGTCATATTAGGGCTTCTGCATATGGTGTGTCCAGTCTCATCTGGGATCTGTTCCTGCTGTCCAGCTGGAGTAATCTGCTCCTTACTTCAGCCAATTGGAAAGTACCACACCCTACTAAAGCTCAAAGCACATGGCCGGAATCTGCCAGAAACAGCGTTGCTCTCCTCTGGTTCAGTCCTCTGTGCTCAGCTTGTGGCTTGTGTATTTGTTTACTGTGTGACCGTGGCCCGTTTACTGACTACTCCTGTGTCTTCTGATTCTGTCCTTCCGGTTCTGACCCAGCTACCTGACTATTCTTCTTGCCATCTAATACCACAGAATAGCAGGTAACACCATGGTCCAAGCCTAGGGGTCCCAGTGTAAGTCCAGATCCATGTAATGGGGTTAAAGGGCGATGAGCAAGGCAATCCTTGGGATATGAAAAGCAGAGAAGATAGTGCCAAGCATGTTCATGATGGAGATCTTTTGAGCTGCCAGTTCACCACGAACAGTGCTCCCAATAGATTGTGTCTGCAAACTATTCCAGCTAGATCTGCATTCAAACAGCTGTCAGGTAGGTGCCGTTATACTGATAACACTGATACCTGGTGATGAAATTTGTCTTGTGGTTGTTGTTTAATCTGTATTTGTAGTTTTCAGTTAATGAGATTCTCGTGCTCTGAGGCGGGGATGTGGGCGGCCTGTGGGCGGGGCTTTGTTGTGCTCAGATTACATATGTATCTGTATTGGCTTATGACAGGTCACTGGAACCTCACTACATGGGCCGACAGCCCCTCTGCCTTTGGATCCTTGACCCTGTGGCATGACGCGTGGTCCCGATCGTTGCCATGGAGACCCGATGTCGTCATGACAACATCCGGGTGTCCAGACCTGAGAGGCTTCCTCTCATGCGCAGTGATGATCAGGAAGTCTCTCAGGTCAGTGTATAGAAGGAGAATGTTGTGGTCTAGAGGCAAAATGGTGATCATGGTAATACGGGCGGACTTCACCACCGATAAAGCAGCCACAGCCGGTGATGAGAAGAATCTGTGAATTCTCTGCATTTAGTGGTTACTCCTCACCTGGGTAGCCATATGTGATAATCTCCTCTTTCCACCGCTCATCCCCCCTCACATATGTATCTGTAGTATTAATATGGGTCAGATCTTCACCCTGAAACAAATATTGTAAAAGTCACTGACAGATGGAGAAGTCACATCTATGATCAGCTCTAATCCTGCCATCTCCACCGTTCTCATTACACAAGTATAGAACATATAATACTGGTGGATAAAACAAGACTGAGCACAAGACCTTCACCGGCGTCTACACATCATAGGGGAGATCTCCTGACACCTTCTCTCCATCTACCTGATGGTCCTGAGGAGCATTGGGATCTTCTTGGTTACAGTCCTGTGGAAGAAGAGGACGGGGACATCTCTCTGGTGTTGTCCTCTTACTGGATAGATCTGGAGGAAACACATACAGGGAGTGAATTCATTCTTTACATACAGATAATTATAGGCCGTGTGTATTTAGTCCTGTCTATTACCTGGAGATGTGAGGGGCTGGGGAATCTCCATTATGACGTTCTTGTACAGATCTCTGTGTCCTTCTAAATACTCCCACTCCTCCATGGAGAAATAGACAGCGACATCCTGACACCTTATAGGAACCTGGCACATACAATGATACCGTCATCCCCTGATCCCTTCATAGTGTTACTGTATAATGTCCCAGCATTCCCAGCAGTGTCACCTCTCCAGTCAGCAGCTCAATCATCTTGTAGATGAGTTCTAGGATCTTCTGGTCATTGATGTCCTCATGGATCAGGGGGTGAGGTGGAGGCCCCGTGATTGGGCTCAGGGGTCTTCCCCATCCCTCAGACACAGGGTCCTGACAGCGATCACTAGAGGTCTTCTTCACCACTGTGTAATCCTGGTAATGGAGAGACACATTAATAAATCTCACTACAGACATTTCCAGAGTCCTCACCTCTCCAGTTCTGTCCATCTGTTATTCCATTAGATAAGAATGATGTAATGTGACGTCATCAGAATCTCTCACCTCTCCAGTAAGCCGGAAGAGGATCTCTAGGATGAGGTGTAATATCCTCTCCGCCATCTTGTCTCTGTCCATATCCATCTTTGATGGGTAAACCAGGAAAATTTTCTTTTGTAGAAGATCTTCACTGAGAGGATCCGATATTGTAGAGACCTGAATGAGAAGATGAGCCGATGTAACATCATAAGAATCCTGTAATAATACAATTACTGGAGATAATAAGGGAAACATATGAGATTTATTATTTTACAGTATTTAGTTTCCTTCTTTACATCTACTAATAAATCCTATATATTTAGGCCACAGACAACAAGCCGTTTCCTCCTCGGAGTCGGCAGCTGAATACGTTTCTCATAGACTCATCTTCCATAACGCTAATTCTCGTCTCATTTACCGAACCTGGAATCGGCATTAGCAATACTGCAGGAGATATTCATTATACTCGGGCAGCACGGTGGCGCAGTGGTTAGCACTGCAGCCTTGCAGCGCTGGGGTCCTGGGTTCTAATCCTCTCCGTGTTTGCGTGGGTTTCCTCCCACATTCCAAAGACATACTGATAGGGATTCTAGATTGTGAGCCCCATCGGGGACAGCGATGATAATGTGTGGAAAACTGTAAAGCGCTGCGGAATATGTTAGCGCTATATAAAAATAAAGATTATTATTATTACACGCGACATGAGAAATAACTACTTCATGATGAGGACGACATCTTCATCTTCTACTACGGCTCTAGAGACAGATTTGGCCAGAGTCGGTCACTGACTCCATCACCACCGACCGTCTATATGAAGGTTTCCCATCTTCCCCGCACTGTAATCTTCTATCTCAGTAGATCTCAGGTCTGATTCACAAACAGAAGTTTGTTTATAGCCTAGGAAGGGGGTAATACCATGGAGCTTTCAAGGCTAGTAATATCAGCTCACAACTGTATACTTAGCCTTTAATGGGTATTAAAATGGGGGACCCCCCAAAAAAGTGACGTAGGGTCCCCCTATAACTAATGACCAGCAAAGGCTATGATATTAATAGCCTAGGAAGGGGCCATGGATATTGCGGCCCCAGGCTAAAAAATAGAATTATAAAGAAAAAGAACCCAGCACTCAACTGATGCTTTAGTGCAATTTTAATCGTAGTAGTACCCAATAAACGTTTCGGTCCTTGAATGGACCTTCGTCAGTAACGTACTGTAGAATAATAGAATAGACCGTATGGTCATAGGGTACAAAAAAGCAGCGTCTTATGTGTGAGTCAGATAGGAGCGGTACTGAGGAGACCGAGCTGGATGGTGGTGCTGTCAGACGCGGTGGACACCGCGTCTGACAGCACCACCATCCAGCTCGGTCTCCTCAGTACCGCTCCTATCTGACTCACACATAAGACGCTGCTTTTTTGTACCCTATGACCATACGGTCTATTCTATTATTCTACAGTACGTTACTGACGAAGGTCCATTCAAGGACCGAAACGTTTATTGGGTACTACTACGATTAAAATTGCACTAAAGCATCAGTTGAGTGCTGGGTTCTTTTTCTTTATAGTCTATGAAGGTGTGGGAACCTAACCTAGCACCATTCTTCTCCAGTAGTGCACACGGTTTTTGTATCCAAAAAATAGAATTAGGCTTACTGGTAATTCGGTTTCTAGGAACCTTCCACGACAGCCACTTCGGAGGTTGTCTTCCCGCCCTAATAGGGGACAGGAACACAAAGAGGTTAAATACCCCTCCCCTTCCTGCACCGCCAGTGTTTTCCTGGACACTAGCATGCATAATTACCACGAAAAATGCAGGAATCATTCCAGAAGAAAAAACATCAGATAGGGAGGGAAATTAGTGCTGTCGTGGAAGGTTCCTAGAAAACGAATTAGTGGTAAGCCTAATTCTATTTTCTCTAGTCACCTTCCACGACAGCCACTTCGGAGTAATACCAACAGCTAATTTCTCTAGGGAGGGACCACGGCCTGCAGAACTCATCTGCCAAATGTTAAATCACTATTGAAATTTAGCCTGTAATGTCTGGTGAATGTGTGGATGGACGACCAGGTGGCGGCTCTGCAAATCTGCTCTGATGAAGCATTCCCCCTCTCTGCCCATGATGTTGCCATCGCCCGGCTAGAATGTGCCTTCAGAGAAGCTGGTGGATAAAGTTTCTGTGATGAATAAGCCAGGCAAATAGACTGGTTGATCCAATTTGCGGTCGTATTTTTTGCCGCTTTCTTGCCCTTATTTCGGCCTGAAAATTGTATGAATAAATTTTATCGATTCGCCAGGCTTCAGTCTGTTGTTATTAGTGTATAACCACCCTGCGGACATCAAGGGTGTGAAATGTCTTTCTTAGGGTTGGAGGGGTTTGGACAGAATGAGGGCAGCACAATATCCTGGTCCTTGTGGAAATCCGAGACCACTTTAGGAAGAAAATACTGATCTAGTTTCAGTATAATGCTGTCCGTAGTGAATATGAGAGAAGGTTCCTGTATCGACAGGGCCTGCAATTCCCCTATACGTCTAGCCGTAGTTATTGCGACTAAAAAGACTGTTTTGAGGGTTAGGTTTTTTATAGTCATTGAATCCAGAGGTTCAAATGGATTTTGAGTTAGACCCTTGAGAACGATGTTGAGGTCCCAGGGCGGGACTTCGCTACGGAGTATGGGATGCATCCTGGATGCTGAAATCATAAAGCGTTTGATCCAGCGGTGGCCCGCTAGGTCCCTATCAAAAAAGCTGCTAAGGGCTGATACTTGTACCTTGAGCGTGCTAGGAGTAAAGCCCATTTCTAATCCCTTCTGTAGGAAATCTAAGACCCGTGCAATATTGGGATTAAAGGGGTCTGGGGATTCTGGGAGGCACCAGGATGTAAACCTTTTGCAGACCTTGGCGTAGATGGCATTGGTCACTGGCTTTCTGCTTTTTTGGAGGGTCTGGATTACTTTATCCGAGAGACCTCTGGCTTTTAAGATTTTGGCTTCAGTAACCATGCCGCCAGGCTGTTTGTGTAGATCCGGATGTAGTAGGGGACCCTGGTGAAGGAGGTCGACTTTCTGAGGTAGAAGCCAGGGTCGTTCTAGGGCCATATCCAGTAGGGCACTGTACCAGCTCCTGCCGGGCCATAATGGTGCGATTAGGATTGTGGTAACTTGGTCTGTCCTGATCTTCTGTAGCGTCTTAGCCAGCATGGGAATGGGTGGAAAGGCATAAGCGAGGTTGAACCTCCACCGCTGTGAAATGCATCTATCCCTTGCGCTCCATCCGAGTGATAAAAGGGAGAAAAATGTCTTCGTCTTTGCATTTTGTCCGTTGGCAAACAGGTCCACTTCTGGTGTTCCCCACCTTGAGGTTAGGTACATGAACACAGTTTGATCCAGGCACCAATCCCCCGGATGTATGTCTTTCCGGCTGAGATAGTCCGCCTAAATATTGTCTACTCCTCTGAGATGTACTGCTGTGACTGACAGAAGGTTCTTCTCTGCCCAGGAAAAGATTCTTGCGGCTATCTCTTTTAGACTGGCATACCTTGTTCCTCCCTGGTGTCGTAGGTAGGCCACTGTGGTCATGTTGTCCGAATAAATTTGAACGTGGTGATTTTGGATTAACGCAGATGACGCTTTTAAAGCTTGTTCTACAGCTTTCAGTTCCCGTAGCTTCGAGGAACTGCTGCTGATGTTTGATGGCCATTGTCCCTGGAAGTGGTAACCATCCACCACTGCGCCCCAGCTCTGTTTGCTGGCATCTGAGCGAAGTGTCTTCAGGGGAAGTTGGTCCCAGCTCACCCCCTTTTGAAGATTTTGGTAGTCCAACCACCAATTTAGAGCCGATATTACGTGGCCGGGGAGAAAGATTTTTTTGAGATAAGGGGACCTGTCGCTTCCTGGAGCGTAGAAGCACGTAAATCTGCAGAGTTCGCGTGTGAGCTTGAGCCCAGGAAACCGCTTGGATGCATGCGGTCAGGGAACCTAGAGCAGACATAGACACCCTGAGAGTTGGTGCTCGCTGGTCTCTGAATTTGGCTATTCTCTGGACAAGGTCGATCTGACGATCTCTGGGTAGAAACGATGTTCTTTCTTTTGAGTCCAGAATAACCCCCAGAAACTTTCTCCTCGTGGAGGAACAGATTTTTGATTTCTCCAGATTCGGGATACAGCCCAAGGATCCTAATATCTCCAGGGTCTTTGTCACGTCCACCTCCAGACGGGGAGTAGATGGTGCCATAATGAGGAAGTCGTCTAAGTATGGGACTATACATATTCCCTGGCGACGGATGAAGACCATGGCTTCTGCCATGATTTTTGTAAAAACCCGTGGAGCTGAAGAGATGCCGAAGGGTAGGACACTGAACTGGAAGTGTTTGATTTGCTGACACTGCGAATCTGAGGAATTTCCTGTGTTCTTGGTGGATAGGTGCATGGTAGTACGCATCCCTCCGATCCACCGTCGCCATTACCCAATTCTGTCCGATGAGGGGAATCAATGATCTGATTGATTCCATCTTGAATCTTCTGTAGCGGACAGATTCGTTCAATGGTTTTAAGTTTATAATGATTCTGTTTTACCCCGACGGTTTTGTTACCAGAAAAAGACGTGAATAATGGCCACGTCCTTCTTCCAGCTTTAGTACCTGTGAGATCACATTTGACTGGAACAGATTTTGTAGATCTCTTAGTAAGGAGTTTTGAAGGTGTGGGGTTTGTAGGAAGGTTACTTTCAAGTATTGTGGGGGAGGTCTCTCGAATTCTATTTTTAGTCCATCTCGTATGGTACGAAGGACCCATTGATTTGTGGAGATGGACTGCCACTGGGTGAAAAAGAGTGAGAGACGACCCCCGACCGGAGCAGCGTCATTGCTTATCTGGGGTCTGTTGAGTCTGGGGGACAAGGATGTTCCTGCCCTTGCCTCCCTTGGGGTAACTCAATCTCCCTGTTTTGCCCTTTCCCCTATAATCCTTTTGTGAAGATGGGTCACTGGTGGGGGGGTGGCGAAAAAAGCGTTTCCTGGGATTTCCAGCAACTTCTTTTTATCTGCTGCCTTATCCAGGATATCATCCAGGATAGGACCAAAAACATGATGGCCCTGGAAGGGCATGCTGCATAACTTGTACTTGGAGATGAAGTCACCACCCTAGTGTTTTAACCAAAGTGCTCTCCTGGATGAGTTGGAGAGGACGGCCCCTTTTGCGGCCACGCGGACGGACTCAGCTGAAGCATCAGTTAGGAATCCTGTTGCTTTTTGCAGCAGGGGAAGGGAGTCTAGGATTTTCTCTCTTGGGGTGCCCTGTGTCAAATGATCCTCGAGCTTGCGTAACCAAATAAACAAGGATCTAGCTATGCACGTGGAGGCTATGTTGGTTTTTAATAGATTTGTGGAGGTGCCCCAGGACTTTCTTAGCAGGCTCTCTATCTTCATTCATGACTTCTTCCTTTCTAATTCTCTTAATCTCCTGGCTCTAACTGAAACCTGGATCCAGCAGTCAGACACCACCGCTGCTGCTGCTCTTTCATATGGTGGACTACACTTTTCTCATACCCCAAGATCAGACAACAGAGCAGGTGGAGGCGTTGGTCTGCTCCTTTCACCCAAATGTACTTTCCAAGTTATCCCCCAAGTACCCTCACTTGTCTTCCCTTCCTTTGAGGTCCATGTGGTCAGACTCTACGTCCCCTTCTCCATGCGAGTGGCGGTGGTGTATCGTCCTCCCGGCCCCTCTCATCAGTTCCTGGATCACTTTGCCACCTGGCTTCCACACTTTCTCTCCTGTGACACCCCCACCCTTATCATGGGTGATTTCAACATCCCCATTGCCTCTCCCCTCTCCCCATCTGCTTCTCACCTTTTATCTCTATCCTCCTCTTTTGGCCTCTCGCAGCATACTAACTCTCCAACACATGAAGATGGAAACTCCCTTGACTTGGTCTTCTCCCGACTTTGCTCAGTGGATGACTTCACAAACTCCCCTCTCCCGCTCTCTGACCACAACCTTCTTTCATTCTCTATCAAGAACTGCCATCCCGCTCAGGTCACCCCCACTTTCCACACCTATAGAAACATACAGGCCATTAACACCCAGAAACTTATGATGAACTTGCAGTCCTCATTGGCCCCTATTTCCTCCATCTCATGTCCTGATTCTGCATTGAAGCATTACAATGAAACCCTGCAAAGTGCTCTGGATGAAGCTGCTCCTCCTATACATAAAACAACTCGGCACAGACGGCAACAACCGTGGCACACGCTGCAAACACGTTTCCTGCAGCGGTGCTCCAGGTGCGCAGAACGTCTGTGGAGAAAATCTAATCTACCCGAAGATTTCATCCATTATAAGTTCATGCTAAAGACATACAATTCTGCCCTTCACCTCTCCAAACAAACCTACTTCAACACCCTCATCACCTCCCTGTCCAATAACCCTAAACGTCTCTTTGACACGTTCCAGTCCCTACTCAACCCAAGAGAGCAGGCCCCAACCACGGATCTCCGTGCTGACGATCTGGCCAATTACTTCAAAGAAAAAATTGACCACATTCGACAGGAAATCATCTCCCAATCTCTTCATACCATGCACTGTCCTCCCTCCCCCACTGCATCTAGTTCACTCTCTGACTTTGAAGCAGTTACAGAAGAAGAAGTAAGCAGGCTCCTTGCATCTTCTCGCCCGACCACTTGCACCAGTGACCCCATTCCGTCACATCTCCTCCAGTCCCTTTCCCCGGCTATCACCTCTCACCTAACAAAAATATTCAACCTTTCCCTCACTTCCGGTATTTTTCCCTCCTCATTTAAGCATGCCATCATACATCCATTACTTAAAAAACCATCCCTCGATCAAAACTGTGCCGCTAATTATAGACCTGTCTCTAATCTTCCCTTCATCTCTAAACTCCTCGAACGCCTGGTCCACTCCCGTCTTACCCGCTATCTCTCAGATCACTCTCTTCTCGACCCTCTTCAATCTGGCTTCCGCTCTTTACACTCTACTGAAACTGCCCTCATTAAAGTCTCTAATGACCTACTAACAGCTAAATCTAATGGTCACTACTCCATGCTAATTCTCTTGGATCTCTCTGCAGCATTCGACACTGTGGATCATCAGCTCCTCCTCACTATGCTCCGCTCCATCGGCCTCAAGGACACCGTTCTCTCCTGGTTCTCCTCCTATCTCTCTGACCGATCCTTCACTGTATGTTTTGCTGGTTCCTCCTCCTCTCACCTTCCCCTTACTGTTGGGGTGCCTCAAGGATCAGTCCTAGGCCCCCTACTCTTCTCGTTGTATACTGCCCCTATTGGACAAACAATCAGTAGATTTGGTTTCCAGTACCATCTCTATGCTGACGACACCCAATTATACACTTCTGCTCCCGATATCACACCGACCTTTTTAGAAAACACCAGTGATTGTCTTACCGCTGTCTCTAACATCATGTCCTCCCTCTATCTGAAACTAAACCTGTCAAAAACTGAACTCCTCGTGTTCTCTCCCTCTACTAACCTACCTTTGCCTGACATTGCCATCTCCGTGTGCGGTTCCACCATTACTCCAAAGCAACATGCCCGCTGCCTTGGGGTCATCCTTGATTCTGACCTTTCATTCACCCCCTACATCCGATCACTGGCTCGCTCTTCTTACCTGCATCTCAAAAACATTTCTAGAATTCGCCCTTTTCTTAATTTCGACTCTGCAAAAACTCTGACTGTTTCACTTATTCATTCTCGTCTGGACTATTGTAACTCTCTACTAATCGGTCTCCCTCTTGCAAAACTCTCCCCGCTCCAATCTGTCCTGAATGCTGCAGCCAGGATCATATTCCTCACCAACCGTTACACCGATGCCTCTACCCTGTGCCAGTCATTACACTGGCTACCCATCCACTCCAGAATCCAGTACAAAACTACTACCCTCATCCACAAAGCACTCCATGGCTCAGCACCACCCTACATCTCCTCCCTGGTATCAGTCTACCACCCTACCCGTGCCCTCCGCTCCGCTAATGACCTCAGGTTAGCATCCTCAATAATCAGAACCTCCCACTCCCGTCTCCAAGACTTTACACGTGCTGTGCCGATTCTTTGGAATGCACTACCTAGGTTAATACGATTAATCCCCAATCCCCACAGTTTTAAGCGTGCCCTAAAAACTCATTTGTTCAGACTGGCCTACCGCCTCAATGCATTAACCTAACGATCCCTGTGTGGCCTATTTATAATAAAAAAAAAAAAAAGGTTCCTCGCATCATGTTCTCATACACTTTATCAGTATTAGCCCTCTGTGTCTGTACTGCTACATACTTAGGCAGGTAACTGGTTCATGCAGCTTTACATGAACACCTGAGCCTTACACTATAGCTGGTCCGAATAACTAAAGCAATTGTTACCATCCACCTCTCGTGTCTCCCCTTTTCCCCATAGTTTGTAAGCTTGCGAGCAGGGCCCTCACTCCTCCTGGTATCTGTTTTGAACTGTATTTCTGTTATGCTGTAATGTCTATTGTCTGTACAAGTCCCCTCTATAATTTGTAAAGCGCTGCGGAATATGTTGGCGCTATATAAATAAAATTATTATTATTTATTATTATTATTATTATCTTTCGATCCATTGGATCTTTGAGCTGGGAAGAGTCCTCAAATGGAAGGGCCATTTTCTTAGTCACTCTCGACACCTGTACATCAACTTTTTGGAGTTTCCCATAAGGAGTTATCTCCGTCCAAGGGGACACTGTTTTTCAGTTCTGAGGGGATGTTAAGACCTTTTTCAGGGAGACCCCATTCATGAAGAATTAAATCCTGAATATTGTTATGTACAGGGAACCCCTTTTGATCTTTGGGCTTTAACCCTTCAAACATTTCGTCCTGTACAGTAAGCTTAATTTCTTCATCCTCCACCCCCATGGTGCCTCTTACTATACTAATTAGGTCACCCATATCCTCAGAATTGAAGTAATACTTTTTGATCTCTGATTTAGGGGTAGGGGTCTCACCCGAGGATTGAATCTCTCCTGAGTTAGAGTCAGACTCCACTGGGGCCTTTTTCCTCTTTTTGGGAGGAGGTGGAAGAGGTGGAAGAGGTACCGGAGTCTGGCAGAGGCTGGCCATGGTAGACTGGACCTCCTGCCTGATGAGGGTTTTTATGCTATTCAGGAGAGAGGGCTGCTCAGCGCGTAGGACCTCATCTGTACAGGACTGGCAGGGCTTTTTCTCATATGTAGATGGGAGTCTGGTTGCACATACTTTGCATTTGTGGCTGGCCTTTCTAGGATCAGAGACCTTTTCTCCCTAAAAGAGAGAAAAAAGGTCTTAAGCCGCTTGAAAGTATATATATGTATATCATGGATAGCTAGGGCTACCCTGTTACTTACAGTAGGAGGGGGTACGCTGGGTTCTGCAGATGCAGAGCCAAGGGGGTCGTCACCGTCCATGTTCATCCGTCACGTCAGACAGGCCTTATCTGGTGGTCCCCCGCCCGGATCTTTTAAGGAGGATCGTGGGTCAGCGTGTTCTGTGCTCCTCCTCCTAGCAGCCCAATTGGGGGGAGTTCTTCCGAAAACGCCCCAAATGATGTAGATCAAAAAACCCGCCACAGGCGCGCGCGTGCACTCCATTGTGGAACGCACAGGAACCCACCGGAAGTGACGCGCAGGAAGCGACGCGCCATGCTGAGACGCGCACCCTACCCAGCGAGCCCCAGTGCGGACCGCCCGGGACGCAGCAGGAGGAGGAGGGCTACAGGAGGCCCCCGGCATGCACGTCACCGCCCCGCTTTACCCCCAAAGGAGGAGCAGGAGAGGCGGGAGGGTCCCGAGTCCTGAAGCCAGGAGACGGGAGCAGCACAAGAGGAGGAGAGTCAGACCCCCGACCTCAGATGCCCGGCTAGTGAAAGGTAAATTGTGGAGCTCCGGTCGCCGGCCACGGCAGCCCCTTCAGATTCTCTTCATGCACCATAGGGGACAGGAAAACAATGGTGGTTGCAGGAAGGGGAGGGGTATTTAACCTCTTTGTGTTCCCGTCCCCTATTAGGGTGGGGAAAACAACCTCCAAAGTGGCTGTCGTGGAAGGTGACTAGAGAAATAAGCTCTCAGCCACCCAGAAAAGGCACATCTCTAAGATGCTCCAATTCTGGCACTTAGCCTCTCTCTTCCCACTTGCCCTTTAGTGGATATCGCTGAAATTGTGATGATGGGAAGGAGAGGGTGACCAATACCACACCGCACTGAGCCCTGTCAATTCATAGGCATCATAGCAACCGAGTGGGCTACCTTTATGGATGATACACTCCTGCCTATCCAACTATCGTATGGTAAATATCTCATAGATCCTGGGTTCATTAGTATTTGCACCAAGAATGAGGATAAGTGAGTATTTATTAATTGTCGGAGGTAGTCAGTGAGGTGGATGGTACCATATTGTGCATGTAGGGGGCAGTACTGTGGGAACATTAAAAAGTGGGGGGATGGCAGTACTGTGGGGACACTATACTGTGTGTGAGGGGGATGCCAGGCCTGTGGAAACATTATCCTGTGTCTGTGGGAACAATATACTGTGTGTGGTGGGATGATGGTACTGGAGGAACATTATACTGTATGTGAAGGGGATGCCAATCCTGTGGAAACATTATCCTGTCTGTGGGATCATTATACTGTGTGTGGTGGAATATTGTTACTGGAGGAACATTATACTGTGTGTGGTGGGATTGAGGTACTGTAGGAACATTATACTGTGTGTGGTGGGACGGAGGTACTGTAGGAACATTATACTGTGTGTGGTGGGATGGAGGTACTGTAGGAACATTATACTGTGTGTGGTGGGATGGAGGTACTGTGAGAACATTATACTGTATGTGGTGGGATGGAGGTACTGTAGGAACATTATACGGTGTGTGGTGGGATGGAGGTACTGTAGGAACATTATACTGTGTGTGGTGGGATGGAGGTACTGTAGGAACATTATACTGTGTGTGGTGGGATGGAGGTACTGTAGGAACATTATACTGTGTGTGGTGGGATGGAGGTACTGTAGGAACATTATACTGTGTGTGGTGGGATGGAGGTATTGTAGGAACATTATACTATGTGTGGTGGGATGGAGGTACTGTAGGAACATTATACTGTGTGTGGTGGGATGGAGGTACTGTGAGAACATTATACTGTATGTGGTGGGATGGAGGTACAGTAGGAACATTATACTGTGTGTGGGGGTATGGCGGTACTATGAGAACATTATACTGTGTGTGGGGGTATGGTGGTACTATAGGAACATTATACTGTGTGTGGGGGTATGGCGGTACTATGAGAACATTATACTGTGTGTGGTGGGATGGAGGTACTGTAGGAACATTATACTGTGTGTGGTGGGATGGAGGTACTGTAGGAACATTATACTGTGTGTGGTGGTATGGCGGTACTATGAGAACATTATACTGTGTGTGGTGGGATGGAGGTACTGTAGGAACATTATACTGTGTACTAGATTGTGGCCCGATTCTAACGCATCGGGTATTCTAGAATATGCATGTCCCCGTAGTATATGGACAATCATCATTGCAACCTTTATGACATCATCATCGCCATGGCAACCATTATGACATCTACGTCGATACTGTGCCCGTCGCTGATTGGTTGAGGCCTGGCGGGATGTCTACGTCCTTTATGACATCATCGTCGCTGTGCCCGTCGCTGATTGGTCGAGGCCTGGCGGCCTCGACCAATCAGAGACGCGGGATTTCCAGGACAGACAGACAGACAGACATACAGACGGAAAACCCTTAGACAATTATATATATAGATGGTTGTTATGGCGATGATTATGTCATAATGGTTCCATTGTGATGTTGATGTCATAATGGTAGCCATGGGGATGATGATGTCATAATAGGTTGCAATGGTGATGATGATGATGTCATAATGGTTGCCATGGCGATGATGATATCATAGTGGTTGCCATGATGACGATTATGTCATAATGGTTGTTATGGCGATGATTATGTCATAATGGTTCCATTGTGATGTTGATGTCATAATGGTTGCCATGGGGATGATGATGTCATAATAGGTTGCAATGGTGATGATGATGATGTCATAACGGTTGCCATGGTGATGGTGTCATAATAGGTTGCCATGGAGATGATGATGTCATAATAGTTGGATGTGATAATGATGTCATAATGGTTGCCATGGTGATGACAATGTCATTATGATTGCAATTGTGATGATGTCATAATGGTTGCCATGGCGATGATGATGTCATAATGGTTGCCATGGTGATGATGTCATAAAGCTTGCCATTGTGGTGCTGATGTCATAATGGTTGCCATGGTGATGATGATGTCATATCGGTTGCCATGGTGATGATGTCATAATGGATGCCATGATTCTAGAATATGCATGTCCCCGTAGTATATGGACAATGATGATTCCAGAATTCGCAGCAGATTGTGCCCGTCGCTGATTGGTCGAGGCAACCTTTGTGACATCATCGTCGCCATGGCAACCATTATGACATCTACGTCGATACTGTGCCCGTCGCTGAATCAGAAACGTGGGATTTCTACGTCCTTTATGACGTCTTGATTGGCGACCTCGACCAATCAGAGACGCGGGATTTCCAGGACAGACAGACGGAAAAACCCTTAGGCAATTATATATAGAGATGGTTGCAATGGTGACGGTTATGTCATAAAGGTTGCCATGGTGATGATGATGTCATAATGGTTGCCAAGGTGATGATGATGTCATAATGGTTGTCATGGCAATGATGATGTTATAATGGTTGCCAAGGCGATGATGATGTTATAATAGGTTGCAATGGTGACGGGTATGTCAGAATGGTTGTCATGTCAATGATGATATCATCATGGTTGCCATTATGATAATGTCGTAATGGTTGCCATGGCGATGATGTTATAATGGTTGCCATGGTGATGATGATGTCATAACGGTTGCCATGGTGATGATGATGTCATAGTGGTTGCCATGGTGATGATAATGTCATAATGGTTGCCATAGGGATGATGATGTCATAATGATTGCGATGGAGATGATGTCATAATGGTTGCCATGGCGATGATGTTATAATGGTTGCCATGGTGATGATGATGTCATAAAGTTTGCCATGGTGATGATGATGGCATAATGGTTGCCATGGTCATAATGCTGTCATAATGGTTGCCATAGTGATCATGATGTCATAATGGTTGCGATGGCGATAATGTCATCATGTTTGCCATGGCGATGATGTCATAATGGTTGCCATTGTGACGAAAATGTCATAATGGTTACCATGGCGATGATGATGTCATAATGGTTGCCATGGCGATGATGATGTCATATTGGTTGCCATGGTGATGATGTCATAATGGTTGCCATGGTGATGATGATGTCATAATGGTTGCCATGGCGATGATGATATCATAGTGGTTGCCATGATGACGATTATGTCATAATGGTTGTTATGGCGATGATTATGTCATAATGGTTCCATTGTGATGTTGATGTCATAATGGTAGCCATGGGGATGATGATGTCATAATAGGTTGCAATGGTGATGATGATGATGTCATAATGGTTGCCATGGTGATGGTGTCATAATAGGTTGCCATGGAGATGATGATGTCATAATAGTTGGATGTGATAATGTCATAATGGTTGCCATGGTGATGATGATGTCATTATGATTGCAATTGTGATGATGTTATAATGGTTGCCATGGTGATGATGATGGCATAATGGTTGCCGTGGTGATAATGATGTCATAATGGTTGCGATGGCGATGATGTCATAATGGTTTCCATGGCAATGATGTCATTATGGTTGCAATTGTGATGATGTCATAAAGGTTGCCATGGTGACGATGGCCTCGACCAATCAGAGAGCCGGGATTTCCAGGACAGACAGACAGACAGACAGAAAGACAGACGGAAAAACCCTTAGACAATTATATATATAGATGGTTGCAATGGTGACGGGTATGTCAGAATGGTTGTCATGTCAATGATGATATCATCATGGTTGCCATTATGATAATGTCGTAATGGTTGCCATGGAGATGATGTTATAATGGTTGCCATGGTGATGATGATGTCATAATGGTTGCAATGGTGATGATGATGTCATTATGATTGCAATTGTGATGATGTTATAATGGTTGCCATGGTGATGATGATGTCATAAAGGTTGCCATGGTGATGATGATGGCATAATGGTTGCCATGGTGATAATGATGTCATAATGGTTGCGATGGCGATGATGTCATAATGGTTGCCATGGCGATGATGCCATTATGGTTGCAATTGGGATGATGTCATAATGGTTGCCATGGCGATGATGATGTCATAATGGTTGCCATGGTGATGATGATGTCATAAAGGTTGCCATGGTGATGGTGATGTCATAATGGTTGCCATGGTGATGATGATGTCATAATGGTTGCCATGGTGATGATGATGTTATAATGGTTGCCATGGTGATGATGATGTCATAATGGTTGCCATGGTGATGATGATGTCATATTGGTTACCATGGTGATGATGTCATAATGGTTGCCATGGCGATGGTGTCATAATAGGTTGCCATGGCGACGATGTCATAATGGTTGCATTTGATGATTGTGTCATAATGGTTGCCATGGCGATGATGATGTCATAATGGTTGTCATGGTGATGATGATCTCACAATGGTTGCCATGGTGCTGATGATGTCATAACGGTTGCCATGGTGATGATGATGTCATAATGGTTGCCATGGTGACGATGGCCTCGACCAATCAGAGACGCGGGATTTCCAGGACAGACAAATAGACAGACAGACAGACAGAAAGACAGACAGACGGAAAAACCCTTAGGCAATTATATATATAGATGGTTGTTATGGCGATGATTATGTCATAATGGTTCCATTGTGTTGTTGATGTCATAATGGTTGCCATGGGGATGATGATGTCATAATAGGTTGCAATGGTGATGATGATGATGTCATAATGGTTGCCATGGTGATGGTGTCATAATAGGTTGCCATGGAGATGATGATGTCATAATAGTTGGATGTGATAATGATGTCATAATGGTTGCCATGGTGATGATGATGTCATTATGATTGCAATTGTGATGATGTTATAATGGTTGCCATGGTGATGATGATGTCATAAAGGTTGCCATGGTGATGATGGCATAATGGTTGCCATGGTGATAATGTCATAATGGTTGCAATGGCGATGATGTCATAATGGTTGCCATGGCGATGATGATGTCATAATGGTTGCCATGGTGATGATGATGTCATAAAGGTTGCCATGGTAATGATGATGTCATAATGGTTGCCATGGTGATGATGATGTCATAATGGTTGCCATGGTGATGATGATGTCATAATGGTTGCCACTGTGATGATGATGTCATAATGGTTGCCACTGTGATGATGTCATATTGGTTGCCATGGTGATGATGTCATAATGGTTGCCATGGTGATGGTGTCATAATAGGTTGCCATGGCGACGATGTCATAATGGTTGCATTTGATGATTGTGTCATAATGGTTGCCATGGCGATGATGATGTCATAATGATTGTCATGGTGATGATGATCTCACAATGGTTGCCATGGTGCTGATGATGTCATAATGGTTGCCATGGCGATGATGATGTCATAACGGTTGCCATGGTGATGATGATGTCATAATGGTTGCCATGGTGACGATGGCCTCGACCAATCAGAGACGCGGGATTTCCAGGACAGACAGACAGACAGACGGAAAAACCCTTAGACAATTATATATATAGATGGTGGGATGGAGGTACTGTAGGAACATTATAGTGTGTGGGGGTATGGCAGTGCTGTGAGATTATACTGTGCGTGGTGGGATGTAGGTACTGCAGGAATATTATACTGTGTGGGGGGATGGAGGTACTGTAGGAACATTATACTGTGTGGTGGGATGGAGGTACTGTAGGAACATTATACTGTGTGGGGGGGGATGGAGGTACTGTAGGAACATTATACTGTGTGTGGTGGGATGGAGGTACTGTAGGAACATACTGTGTGTGGTGGGATGGAGGTACTGTAGGAACATTATACTGTATGTGGTGGGATGGAGGTACTGTAGGAACATTATACTGTGTGTGGTGGGATGGAGGTACTGAAGGAACATTATACTGTATGTGGTGGGATGGAAGTACTGTAGGAACATTATACTGTGTGGTGGGATGGAAGTACTGTAGGAACATTATACTGTGTGTGGTGGGATGGAGGTACTGTAGGAACATTATACTGTGTGTGGTGGGATGGAGGTACTGTAGGAACATTATACTGTGTGTGGTGGGATGGAGGTACTGTAGGAACATTATACTGTATGTGGTGGGATGGAGGTACTGTAGGAACATTATACTGTGTGTGGTGGGATGGAGGTACTGTAGGAACATTATACTGTATGTGGTGGGATGGAAGTACTGTAGGAACATTATACTGTGTGTGGTGGGATGGAGGTACTGTAGGAACATTATATTGTGTGTGTGGGGCAAACCACGACAAAAGGGAACTGAAACACAGAGTACCAAAAACCAAGGGAGGAAGGTTTTCTATACAAGTATAGTGAATCAGAGTATAAAAATAATAAAACACCACCTTAAGTTTGTACTACTGTGAAAATGGACCTTGATAAAAATTGGACTATCAGGAAAAAACACCATAGAAATACAAGAACAAAAGCTGACTCAAAGTCCAAAGTACAGAACGTATAAATTTATTTTTTATTGGTATACCAGGTTAAAAAAAATGTGGAATCAAAAATTTACGTAAAATGATAAATATAATGCATATCTGTATTCTACAAGAAAAAGGGGGTGCACTACACAAGAATTAGTAAAATAAATGTAGAAATATCTCAGGGTGCAACTAGGCGAAAATATAAAAAAAAGTGTCAAAACAAAAAATATGTAGTTCACAATTACAAAACCATAGTGTTATATATAGTGCGTATGATAAACATACCGTATATACAGTACTCGAGTATAAGCCAAGATTTTCAGCCCATTTTTTCAGGCTGAAAGTGCCACTCTTGGCTTATACTCGAGTCATTGTTCCAGGGGGTCGGCGGGGGAGCGGCGGCTGTGACATACTCACCTGCTCCTGGCGAGGTTGCTGCCTCTCCGGTCGCTGACAGCTTCTTTCAGCATTGAGCGGTCATGTGGTACCGCTCATTACAGTAATGAATATGGTATACATATTAGTCCATAGGTAAGTACGGGGAACACATTCAAGAGATCATAAATATGGGCAATTAACCATTTAGTGGCTTGCCCAAGATAGACGCTTTAGGTATCGGGTTATAGTCACATGCAACCTGCTTTTTTAGATCGGAGGTACTTTTTTACAACATGATTGGCCTGTGTATAATAGTTTGAGATGTTTTATTCTATCTTGATACTGTGGGAATATAGCTCATCAGGGATCTCTGCTTTGGCCCAAGCAGGTGGCTATGGAGTCACAACGAACAATAGCAGGCTAGCGAGTTCCACACAGGTATCTGTCAGGTGTATTTATTGTACACATTTGCCGTACAATGTTACACGTGCCAAACATGAAATAAAATGTCTAAGGCCGTCTGGCCACTAACTAACAACAAGATACTAACTGTAAAATAAACCTACACAACAAGAAAGAAGTTTGTGCAACCTTAGCCTAAGTTCACATTAGCGTTGCGCCGCTGTTGCGTCGGCGACGCAGCGGCGACGCGCCCCTATGTTTAACATAGGGGACGCGTGCGTCTTTTTGTTTGCGTTTTTCGCCGTGTGCGTCGTTTCCGACGCTGGCGTCGGACGCACGAAAACGCTACAAGTTGCATTTTCTGTGCGTCCGATTTTGGTCAAAAACGACGCACGCGTCGCAAAACGCGGGCGTTTTTGCGCGCGTTTGCGCGCGTTTTTCGATGCGTCGCGCGTTGCGTCGCCGACGCAGGGCGGCGCAACGCTAGTGTGAACGTACCCTTACTGTGTCAGCTTCCCAGACCAGCAGATGAGAGACTGAGATCCCAGCAGTTCCTGATTATATCAGCTGAAGCAAAAGCTGGATTGTATGTGTGGAAGGGAAGCACCAGAGCTTTCAGGCTAATCACTAAAGAAACCAGGACCGGATTACAGAGAAATAAACAGCTTCACAATCAATACCGTGATACATATGAAATGAAACGGGGAGAAACATATCTGTTTTCTAGTACTTCTCCCCTTGGCACCTCACATACCCCCTTCCTTTGTTCGAGCCTGTAGGGTCGGACACGATGAGTCACTAAGCAGTGTGTTCTGGATAACGCATCTGCATTCCCGTGCGCTGCGCCTGCCCTGTGCTCAACGGAAAAGTTAAAAGGTTGTAATGCCAAGAACCAGCGTGTCACCCTCGCATTGCCCTCTTTTGCGCGGGACATCCATGTTAGGGGTGAATGGTCCGTTACTAGCCTAAATTGGCGACCTAGTAAATAATAGCGTAAGGTGAATAGGACCCATTTCACAGCCAGGGCTTCACGCTCAACCACGCTATAATTCTTTTCTGCCCTGGTAAGCTTCCTGCTCAGATAGCTTACTGGGTGTTCCTCGCCATTCACTTCCTGTGACAACACTGCACCAAGGCCGACACCAGAGGCGTCCGTTTGGACAATAAACTCCCGTTTAAAGTCAGGGGCAACCAACACTGGTTGGTCACAGAGGACAGTTTTCAAATACTGAAAGGCCTTCTCTGCTTCTGTGTTCCACTTTATTGTGATAGATTTCGAGCCCTTGGTAAGCTCTGTGAGAGGGGCCGCGATGGTGGCAAAATTTTTAATGAAGCGCCTATAATAGCCAACGATCCCTAAAAAGGCTCCGACCTGTTTTTTGTTGACCGGTCGTGGCCAATTCTGAATAGCGTCCACTTTATTGGTCTGTGGCTTTACGACTCCTCGCCCTATGCTATATCCCAGATAGCGAGCCTCTTCCAATCCCAAGGTACATTTCTTAGGATTGGCAGTTAACCCAGCAGTTTTTATCGAGTCTAAGACGGCTTGTACTTTTGACAAATGTGTGTCCCAGTCATCACTAAAGACCATGATATCGTCCAAGTATGCGGACGCATACTGGACGTGGGGTTTAAGGACAATATCTATTAGACGTTGGAAGGTGGCTGCAGCACCATGCAACCCAAATGGCATATCACGGTACTGGAACAGTCCCTGGGGCGTTAAAAAGGCCGTTTTCTCTTTGGCTGAATCCGTGAGGGGAATCTGCCAATAACCTTTTGTTAAGTCGATAGTAGATATGTACCTGGCCGAACCCAGTCTCTCTATAAGTTCATCAACTCTCGGCATCGGGTAGGCATCGAATTTCGATACCTCATTTAATTTCCGAAAATCATTACAAAATCTAATAGTCCCATCGGGTTTGGGCACTAGCACGATTGGGCTAGCCCAATCACTCCGGGACTCTTCAATGACTCCAAGTTCTAACATTTTCTCGACTTCCTGGGCAATGGCTTGTCTCCGAGCCTCCGGAATTCGATATGGTTTTAGTCGTACACGGACCTGTGGATCAGTAACAATGTCGTGTTTAATTAAGTGAGTACGACCAGGAAGCTCTGAAAAAAAGTCTGCGTTTTTCTGTATAAATTCCTTAGTCTCTCGTTTTTGATTTTCGGATAGTGGGGGTCATTTACCACAGATGGGGGTGCCCTACGAGGTCCATCATTAAGGGTGGCTTTTGTCATTAGACTCTCCCTATCCCGCCAGGCCTTAAGCAAGTTTATGTGGTAGATTTGTTCGGTTTTCCTCTTGTCTGGTTGATATATCTTATAATTCACTTCACCTATTCTCTCCAACACCTCGTATGGGCCCTGCCACTTCGCAAGAAATTTATTTTCTACAGTAGGTACTGTCACGCTCACGCCCTGACTGGTGGGCGTGAGCTCAGGGGGTTTGTGGCCCCACTGTGCCACAAACCAGACTACCCCGGAAGGGGCGTAACTAAGTAGCTTCCTAGGTGTTCGCTGGAGCCTCTGATGGTGAGGTCAGACTTGTGCAATAGGAAGCTACCAGGTGCCACTCCAGGGTGATGTCTGGCTGTGGCTGCTGATCTCACTAAGGAACGGAGCGGGCACGGCTGGCACTCTGGCTGACAGGCGGGCACGGCTGGGACACAGGCAGGCAGACGGGTACAACAGAACATAGGAAGAACCGGTAGGGACCGGTCTGCAGGCAGGTATGTGAAACAGGTTGGAACCTGTTCAGACAGGAGGACTAAGTAACAAGTAGAAGGTGGAACTAAGAGAAGAGAAGGAGAAGGCAGAGCCAAGGGCGGAGATGCTGGAGGCGGAGCCAAGAGCGGAGACCCTGGAGGCGAAGCCAAGAGCAGAGACGCTGGAGGCGGAGCCAAGAGCGAAGACGCTGGAGGCGGAGCCAAGAGCGGAGACGCTGGAGGCGGAGCCAAGAGCGGAGACGCTGGAGGCGGAGCCAAGAGCGGAGACGCTGGAGGCGGAGCCAAGAGCGGAGACGCTGGAGGTGGAACCAAAAGCGGAGACGCTGGAGGTAACGCCAAGAGCGGAGATGCTGGAGGTGGAGCCAAGAGCAGAGACGGAGCCAAGTGCAGAAACACAGGAGGCGGAGCCAGATAGAATCGCAAAGAGCGGAGCCAGATAGAACTGCAAAGAGCGGAGCCACAGAGCAAAGCCAGAGAGTGCGAAGCAAGGACTGAGTGCAGAGCCGCAAGAGTGCGGAGTGTAAGCAGACTGAGAACACAAGGAAAGACTGTGATGAGGGAACAGCCGCCATCTTGGAACAGGCATGCTATCAGATTGGCGTGACTCCATTTTGTCTCCTGGTCCCCACCTTTGCTAATGAATAAAGTTCCTATTAGTATGCTAACGGGCTGAGCTCAGTGTAAACTGTAGACGGTATTTCAAAGCTCCATGAGGAAACCACGCCACCAGGGGGCTTGGAAATGCTTGGGGGCTTAATTAAAACACGCATGCCAAGTGGCCACTGGATACACATCTATTATGGCAGCCCAGCCAAACCGTCTCCAACATGGAATTGTGAATTATGGACGCATCGTCCGAGGTACAGGCTCATAAAAAATATTCTCCTTACCCTAAAGAAATTGTGCATCCAACAGTGTGACTCCCGTGACGGTGGAAGGTCTGAAACCCGAGATATAGGGATCAGCCTCCCACAGGGACCGAATGGGTCCAGGTTTGATCCCAGTACGACCGGCAGAACAAACCACAGGCGCTGGTACTGCCCGTGTGCTGATCCGATCATCCTGAGAGAAGTTATCCCATTTATTAGATATTGGAATAAATCTTGCAGGGAGACAGAGGGGGTGGAGATTGCTAAGCCCACCCAGTTGCAGGCAGGGGGGCTCAGCCAGGTATAAGAAGAAGCTGAGGTCACTGGGAGGTCTCACTCCACAGAAGAACATGATGATGATTTCTTAAGGAACAGGGTAAGCCAGCCAGAGGGGGGAGCAAGCACATGCTTTCTGGGGACTGCCCGGCAACTAAGTTTTTGGACCTGCGGAATGCTATGCCCCCCCGGCTTCCACAAGCGACCTTCAACCTGGTAAATTGACCCCCAGCTTTATACTTTTAAGCCTTGTATTATTGTTGTTATATTGTACTCTGACTGTAACTCTTGATATATTGTGATTGTATATTTCTTGTAATTATCTAGTGCGCCCTTAAGGCAATTAAATCATAAATTAATTTTGGGCTGATCCTTTTACTCTGATTGCGAATCCTAGAATACCCAGTGTGGGTAACAGGGTAGTCTCCCCGGCGGCCATTTGTCTCTAGGTGCAGTTCCTTTACTGACCTGAGAGACAAAGGGGGCGCCGGAGAGCTGGGCCTGTGTAGTGACGTCACGGATTGGTGACGTGGGAGGAAGGGGTAATCCTTCACAGTGGTGGCAGCGTACGTGGGATCAGAGTAATAGTGTGCGTGGGACCCCTACTCCCAGACACGAGAGACTACCAGCGGTAGCTTTCACTGCTGGGGTCTTAAGGTCAGCCCAGCACTAGACGGTCAGAGTGTAGATATAATAAGTTGTGTGCAAGGTCGAGGTTACAGCTGTGTCAGTAACCAGAGGTTCCAAAGATGGCTGATGGCACCAGGAGTGCAGTGAGGGCGCAGGCCAGTGCTATGGCCTATGAGGAGGTGGTGGTGGACGGTACTGTTCCAGGCGAGGGGGAGCTCAGCCCAGACTCCCCAAGGAGCCAGCCACCCGTGCTTAGTCCGGCAAGGGACTACCCACCACCTACCCGCCCCAGCCTGTCCACATCAGCGGCCCTTGTTGCAGCGGCAGTGGCACGTCTCGAGGCGGGTAATGAAGACGCCTATATGAGACTCATGGCAGCTGCAGAGAAAGCAGCTGAGGCCGAGCGGGCAGAACGCCGTGAAGCAGAGGAGCGGGCAGAACGCCGTGAAGCAGAGGAGCGGGCAGAACGCCGTGAAGCAGAGGAGCGGGCAGAGAGAGCTGCTGAGCGGGCAGCGGAGCGCCAGCACCGACTGGAGATGGCTCAACGCGGGCTCCCGCTGGGCGCCCCAGCACCACCAGAGTCCAGGGCTTCCAAAGTCCGGGCCGAGGACTTCCCTCTGCTTGAGAAGGATGGAGACCTGGATTCCTTCTTGCTGGCCTTTGAAAGGACCTGCCTTCAACACCATCTGGCCCCGGATCAGTGGGCAAGATACCTGACCCCCCGTTTGAGGGGTAAGTCCCTGGAAGTTTTGGGGGACTTACCTGCCGGGGCGGAGCAGGACTACAGCAGCATCAAGCGGGCGCTGATCCAGCACTACAACCTCACCCCAGAGTCCTACCGCAAGAAGTTCCAGAGCCTGCAGCGGGGCCCAAAGGACACCTGTACCGACCACATGCGGGCGTTGCTGAGAGCGGCAGAGCACTGGACCTCGGGTCTAGCGCTCACCACCCGCCAGGAGGTCCAGGAACTGTTCGTCATGGAGCAGTTCTTGTGGAACTGCCCAGAGGACCTCCAGCAGTTCCTCCGTGACCGGAAACCGAAGGGGGCTTCTGCTACAGCCGCCCTGGCAGATGAGTATGCCAATAACAGGGTGCCTGAGCCGAAGAAGCCTGCCAGCAGCACCTGGAGAGGGGGTAAGCCCAATTCTGCCCCTGTTTCCCCAGCCCCCAGAGTGCAAGGGGTGTACCCCCCTGCTGCCCTCTCCAGGCCGGGTGCAGAACCCAGACGTTGTCATCACTGCAACCAGCTGGGACACTTCAAGACCGCATGTCCCCAGCGTCTTAAGGCCCCATCCATGTCCCCGAAACCGTCCACTGTTTTATGTGTGGGAGGGGGTGGTGGGAGGTCCCTGGACAATTACCAACCCGTCACTATCGGCCGCTCCGCGGTCATGGGACTGCGGGACACAGGCGCTGAACGAACCCTGGTACGTCCTGAGGTGGTGTCCCCTCAAGACTTGGTAGCGGGGAAAACCCTTTCCGTCTCCGGAATTGGAGGCGTGGAGCCGGCGCTGCCTGTCGCCAAGGTGTTTTTGGACTGGGGCGCCGGGAGGGGAATGCGGGAGGTGGGAGTAACGTCAAATATTCCTGCTAATGTATTACTTGGGACCGATTTGGGGCGGCTAGTGTCTCAGTATGTGGCCACTGAACCCCCAAGTTCGGCTCCCCAAGAATGTCATGACTCTATTGTGAATGTTGATGTGTTGAATGTGCCTCCAACAGTGGGGGAGGGAGTGAAACCTGAGGGTACTCCATACACTGACACCACACACACAGGGCTCACAGTGAGGACAGGTGAGGAGACTGTAGGGGAGAGCTCAGAGGTGGAGGGAGGGGCCGCTATGGGCAGTGTAGGGCCCCTAAGTGAATCCAGCCTGCTGAGTCTAGGGCCCCTGCAGGAAGAGGAACAGGCCATGGGGGGAGGAGGCGTCCCGGGAGAGGAGCCACCAGGTAAGACCCCAGGGCAGGAGTTCCCCACACCCGGGATGTCAGGAGGGCAGGGAAGTCTGCCTGACCCGGCGACTTGGTCAGGAGCTGGGGGGAAGCAGGCGCTACCCGTGGGCACAGCGGTCGTGGCCGCTGTCACCCGGAGTGGGAGCGCCGGAGCCCAAGGAGCCTTGCAGAGGTCCGACGGCTTCCCCCTCTCTGACCAAGTGGCTGCCGAGTCAGACAGCGGCCAGGAGACAGATCCCGGGGAGCTGACAGCGGATGTGGCGGTGTCGTCCATTCTCGCCACATCGAGTCAGGGATTTCAGGCAGCGTTGGAAGCTGACGCTAGCCTGAAAGCTCTCAAGGAGCAGGCGGCACAGCCTCCTGGGGAGTCAGACCGCGAGCGGGTGGTCTGGGACCAGGGACGGCTGTACCGGGTATCGGTCCAGCAGGGTTCACCGGAGGCGTGGCCCAGGGACCGACAGTTAGTGGTACCCTATCCGTTCAGGGCGGAATTGTTGCGGATAGCCCACGAGATTCCCATGGCCGGACACCTAGGGATCGCTAAGACCAGGGCCAGGCTAGCGCAGCATTTCTACTGGCCTGGAATGAGGACCGAGGTAATTGCCTACTGCCATTCGTGTGACACCTGTCAAAGGGTGGGGAAGGCGGGGCGGCGCCCCAAAGCCCCACTGGTAACTCTGCCCATCATTGAAGAGCCTTTCTCGAGGGTGGCTGTGGATCTCATTGGACCTCTGTCCACTCCCAGTCGCTCCGGGAAATGCTTCATAGTAACGGTAGTGGACTATGCCACTCGGTACCCGGAGGCGGTCGCTTTGTCATCCATTCGGGCTGACAAAGTGGCCACTGCCTTACTGGAGATCTTCTCCAGAGTGGGGTTTCCCCAGGAAATGCTCACCGACCGAGGGACCCAGTTCATGTCCCAGCTGATGGAGTCTCTCTGTAAGCAGATCCAGGTGCAACATCTGGTAGCCAGCCCGTATCACCCACAGACCAATGGCCTGTGTGAGCGGTTCAACGGCACCTTAAAGCAGATGCTTAAGATGTTGGTCGACTCCCACGGGAGAGATTGGGAGCGGTATCTCCCACACCTTCTATTTGCCTACCGGGAGGTTCCACAGGCCTCAACGGGGTTCTCCCCCTTTGAGCTCCTGTATGGGCGACGTGTACGGGGGCCCCTTGCTCTAGTGAAGGAAGCGTGGGAAGGAGATTTGGCCACCCCTGGAGTGTCGGCCATTGAGTATGTTGTGCGCTTCCGGGACAGAATGACGGCCTTGACGCGGCTGGTGCATGACAATATGGCCCAGGCCCAAGCTGACCAGAAGCGGTGGTACTACCAGAATGCTTGTGAGAGGACCTACCAGGTGGGTCAAAAGGTGTGGGTACTGGTCCCCGTCCCACAAAACAAGCTTCAGGCAGCCTGGGAGGGTCCATACCTCGTGCACCAGCAGCTCAACGCCGTTACCTATCTGGTTACCCTGGACCACGCCCGTGGAAGGAGGAAGGCCTTCCACGTGAACATGATGAAAGCACATCATGAGCGGGAGGCTTGTGCCCACCCAGTGTGCAACCTCCCGGAGGAAGGGGAGGTAGAAACCCTCCTGGATCTGCTTACCCAAGTCAAGGCGGGTGGATCCATCGAGGATGTGGAGGTTGGCCACCAGCTTTCGGAGGACCAACGTTCCCAGCTGGGGGTCATCCTACACCCCTTTCGGGAGCTGTTTAGCAGCCTGCCCGGAAGGACTGAGGCAGCCGTCCACGATGTGGACACCGGCAATCACCCCCCGATCCGGCGTTCAGCATATCGGGTCTCTCTCGAGGTGCAGCAGCACATGCGCCAAGAGATAGACGAGATGCTGAAGCTGGGGGTGATCCAAGCATCCAACAGCGCGTGGGCTTCGCCGGTAGTCCTCGTCCCTAAAAAGGACCGGACTACGCGGTTCTGCGTGGACTACCGGGGGCTCAATGCTGTGACGGTCACCGATGCGTACCCAATGCCGCGCATCGATGACCTGCTCGATCAGCTGGCCGGGGCCAAGTACCTGACCATCATGGATCTGAGCAGGGGATATTGGCAGATTCCCCTGACCCCTAAGGCACGGGAACGCTCTGCCTTTATCACCCCATTTGGACTGTACGAGTCCACGGTGATGCCCTTCGGCATGAAGAATGCCCCTGCCACTTTTCAGCGGATGGTCAACACGCTGCTCAAGGGACTGGAAGGGTATGCGACTGCGTACCTGGATGACATTGCCATCTTCAGTCCCACCTGGGAAGATCACCTACAGCACCTGGCGCAGGTGTTGGGGAGGATCCAGAGGGCAGGGTTGACCATTAAGCCGGAAAAGTGCCAGCTGGGTATGAGTGAGGTCCAGTACCTGGGACACCGGGTAGGTGAGGGAGCTCTAAAGCCAGAGCCCGGGAAGGTGGATGCCATCACCTCCTGGCCCTCCCCCAGGACCAAGAAGCAGGTGATGTCCTTCTTGGGGACTGCCGGGTACTATAGGAGGTTTGTTCCACACTATAGCACCCTGGCCAAGCCCCTGACGGACCTCACCAAGAAGAAGCTGCCCGTCGCAGTCGACTGGACAGTCGCCTGCGAGACAGCTTTCCAGGCGCTCAAAACCGCCTTGTCTAGCTCTCCTGTACTACAGGCAGCCGACTTCATGCGGCTGTTCGTAGTACAGACCGACGCCAGTGACTTTGGCCTCGGTGCTGTGCTCAGCCAGGTCGACACTACGGGACATGAACACCCCGTTTTGTACCTGAGCCGGAAGCTCCTGCCGAGGGAAGTGGCCTATTCCACGATGGAGAAGGAATGTCTGGCAATTGTATGGGCCCTGCAACGTCTGCAGCCATACTTGTACGGACGCCACTTCACCGTGGAAACAGACCACAACCCCCTCAGCTGGTTACACTCGGTCTCTGGGACGAATGGGAGGTTGCTACGCTGGAGCCTGGCTCTCCAGCAGTATCACTTCAGCATTCGCCACAGAAGCGGCAGAGACCATGGTAATGCCGATGGGTTGTCCCGGCAAGGAGAAGGTGTGGATGGGCGCATGGGGGAACACAGGAATGTGATGCCCCCTAGCGCCCTCTAAAGCAGGGAGGTGTGATGAGGGAACAGCCGCCATCTTGGAACAGGCATGCTATCAGATTGGCGTGACTCCATTTTGTCTCCTGGTCCCCACCTTTGCTAATGAATAAAGTTCCTATTAGTATGCTAACGGGCTGAGCTCAGTGTAAACTGTAGACGGTATTTCAAAGCTCCATGAGGAAACCACGCCACCAGGGGGCTTGGAAATGCTTGGGGGCTTAATTAAAACACGCATGCCAAGTGGCCACTGGATACACATCTATTATGGCAGCCCAGCCAAACCGTCTCCAACATGGAATTGTGAATTATGGACGCATCCTCCGAGGTACAGGCTCATAAAAAATATTCTCCTTACCCTAAAGAAATTGTGCATCCAACAGTGTGACTCCCGTGACGGTGGAAGGTCTGAAACCCGAGATATAGGGATCAGCCTCCCACAGGGACCGAATGGGTCCAGGTTTGATCCCAGTACGACCGGCAGAACAAACCACAGGCGCTGGTACTGCCCGTGTGCTGATCCGATCATCCTGAGAGAAGTTATCCCATTTATTAGATATTGGAATAAATCTTGCAGGGAGACAGAGGGGGTGGAGATTGCTAAGCCCACCCAGCTGCAGGCAGGGGGGCTCAGCCAGGTATAAGAAGAAGCTGAGGTCACTGGGAGGTCTCACTCCACAGAAGAACATGATGATGATTTCTTAAGGAACACGGTAAGCCAGCCAGAGGGGGGAGCAAGCACATGCTTTCTGGGGGCTGCCCGGCAACTAAGTTTTTGGACCTGCGGAATGCTATGCCCCCCCGGCTTCCACAAGCGACCTTCAACCTGGTAAATTGACCCCCAGCTTTATACTTTTAAGCCTTGTATTATTGTTGTTATATTGTACTCTGACTAACTCTTGATATATTGTGATTGTATATTTCTTGTAATTATCTAGTGCGCCCTTAAGGCAATTAAATCATAAATTAATTTTGGGCTGATCCTTTTACTCTGATTGCGAATCCTAGAATACCCAGTGTGGGTAACAGGGCAGTCTCCCCGGCGGCCATTTGTCTCTAGGTGCAGTTCCTTTACTGACCTGAGAGACAAAGGGGGCGCCAGAGAGCTGGGCCTGTGTAGTGACGTCACGGATTGGTGACGTGGGAGGAAGGGGTAATCCTTCACAAAGACAAAGCAGGGAAGGAAGCCACAGACAAGGAGACCGAGAAAAGACAAAGTACAGACAAGGCAATGGAACAAGACACAGGGACAAAGACACAGGGACCAGGATATTTTGCCTCCTGGAGGGCGGACTACAAGATCAAGGCAATAGCACAGAGAAAAGCCTCCAGAGAGGGAGTAACTCAGAGCAAGGCCAGGCAAACTCAGCAGCTAAACACTAACTGAGCTAACACATTGCACAGGCCCAGAACACAGGGTGGAGCTGCACTATATACAGGAGGCCTCTTGGTAATTGGTCAGGAACTGATTAGACAGATGCACCTGATTCCTATAAGAACCAGAGAGTTCAGGCGCCGGCCCCCTATACACATAGCCATGAAGCATGCACAGAGCAGAGACACAGAACATGAAGCTGGCATGAAACAGAAACCACATCATGGCCTGGAGCAGTGGGTAAGATTGTGTGAGAGATGTGAGGCCATGCTGAGATGCCAGCAGAGTTGTTACAGGTACTAATACTAACACCCTGTCTCCGGGTTGAAAGACTCGTGTTTTAGCCGCTCGGTTATATACCGTGCTTTGGGCCTGTTGCGCCCGTTCTAAACATTCTTTAACTATTGGCATGACCGCCTCAATTCTATCTTGCATAAGCATTACATGTTCAATTACACTGCGATAAGGAGTCACCTCTTGTTCCCAAGTCTCTTTAGCAATATCTAACAGGCCTCTAGGACATCGCCTGTAAACTAACTCAAAAAGCGAAAAGCCTGTGGAGGATTGGGGTACTTACCGTATAGCGAACAGGAGATAAGGTAGAAGAGCATCCCAATCCCTCCCATCCATATCTACTACCCTTTTCAACATTCCCTTCAGGGTTTTATTAAATCGCTCCACCAACCCGTCAGTCTGAGGGTGATATACTGAAGTACGCAAGTGGGAGATTTTTAGTAGCTTACACAAGTCCTTAAGTATTCGAGACATAAAGGGGGTTCCCTGATCTGTTAGTATTTCTTTCGGAATGCCGGTGCGAGAAAACAAGCTCCTTTGAAATTGCTTTCGCATTGGCATTTCGCAGAGGCACTGCTTCAGGGTAACGAGTGGCATAATCTAGTACTACCAAAATGTACTGATGTCCCCTGGCATATTTAACTAATGGACCCACTATATCCATTGCTATCCTCTCGAAGGGCACCTCTATTATTGGTAAGGGCAAAAGGGGGCTTCTAAAATGTGACATAGGTGTGGTCAATTGACACGTAGGACAGGACTGACAATACCGGGTCACGTCCCCCCCTAGACCCGGCCAAAAGAAATGCTGCAGAATACGGTGTTTTGTTTTTTCTCCGGCCAGGTGTCCCCCCAAGGGATGTTTATGTGCCAGTTCCAAAACTACCTGGCGAAAGGACTTGGGCACCACTAGTTGCTCTACCGCCACCCCCCGCACTTTGTCTATATGATACAGCATACCCTGTTGCACAGCTAGATGTGGGAACTCATTTTGAGCCCCTGGGTACAATGGTCTTCCCTCAGAGACCTTTACATTTTCCCATGCCCTTGCCAGAGTAGGGTCCTGGTGTTGAGCGGTCCCGAACTTACCACGGGCCACCTCAAGACCTGGCATTTCTATAGCCTCCTCTAGTTCACTTGCGTCACCTGCATATACAGCCAGATGTGAGTCTACAGATTCTGGAATTACCTCTGAGATGGACTCCCCCCCTCTTGCTGCAATAGCTCAGGGGTTAGCCCCACAGTACCCTCCTCAACTAGAGTGCTCATGCCATTTTTAAGGCTCCACAAGTCCCAAAATAAGGGAAAATCTCTCCCCAATATTACATCATGTCCCATAGACTTTAGGACTGCCGCTTGATGTCTTTTGGTTCCTACTGGCGTGGCAAGGGTGACCCAGGCAGTGGGGTGGTTTTTTATATCGCCATGGATGCAACTAATGCCCAGGGTTGAGTTCGTTAGGGCTCTAGGGTCCACCAAACTGGCATGTACCAGAGTTACTTGACTGCCGGAATCCAAGACGGCATTCACACTATGGCCGTCGACCTCGAGGCAACACACGTGTCGTTCATTTCCTGTGCGGACCTCTGCAACACAGACCGACTGTACATATAACGAAAGGCGTCTCATAGCGTTACAGTCCATTGGCTCTGTAGTCATTGGGCAGTTAGCTGCTACATGGCCAAGCCCGCGACATCGCCAACATTGTAAAGGTCCTTGCTTCCTCGCTGGAGACGCATGATAGGGTCTGCTGAATTGCTGTGAGACCGTACCGCCTCCATAGTTCTTTGTGGGTCTGCTACCCTTTATTGCAACGTTCTCTTCTTTTGAAGATGAAGTAGGTTTCGCAGTATTTTCTGGCGATTTCTTGGGAGCCCAGCGAGGTGATAACGTCCCTTGGAGTAGGCTTTGGGAAGCATTGTAGCGTTCGACCATATTCACCAACTGGTCGGCTGTATATGGGTCACCTTGTCCAACCCACCTCTGTATCTTAGGGGGCAAGGACCGCAGGTACTTGTCTAGAACAACACGTTCCACCATCTCTGCAGATGTCAAAATCTCTGGTTGCAGCCATTTTTTTACTAGATGGATAAGATCATGCATTTGTGAGCGGGCTGGCTGATCTTCCACAAAAGTCCATAAATGTACCCTCTGTGCTCGTACATATGTGTTTACTCCCAGTCTTGCCAGGATTTCGCTTTTTAAATTGGTATAGTCCATAGCATCCACTTCACTTAAATCGTAATAGGCCTTTTGTGGATCTCCACTCAGAAATGGCGCAACCACTTCAGCCCACATGTCCACCGGTAAATGCTTACGTTCTGCAATACGTTCAAATACGGTGAGATACGCTTCTACATCATCTTCAGCAGTCATTTTAAGCAGGGTTTTTTGTACGGCTTTCTGTGCACCAGCAACACTTTGTGCATGATCCCTCTCATCTCGGGGCTGCTGAATCAAAGCCTGCTTTATTGCATTCAACTGCTCTTGCTGAATCTGGTTTTGCTGGTCCAGGGCTTACTGGAAGTAAGTATTGGTCTGCTGTTGTTGCACATTTGCCTGCAATAACTGTTTCACTAGTTCCTCCATATTACTGGACTCTTGGCTCTTCAAAAGCACCGGAGCTTTCAGCCAGGACATACACAGAGCACTTTATCTGCAGTCACAGTCCAACAGCCACTATGCCCGCATTCTCCACCATTTGTGGAGATATAGCTCATCAGGGATCTCTGCTATGGCCCAAGCAGGTGGCTATGGAGTCACAATGAACAATAGCAGGCTAGCGAGTTCCACACAGGTATGTGTCAGGTGTATTTATTGTACACATTTGCCGTACAATGTTACACGTGCCAAACATGAAATAAAATGTCTAAGGCCGTCTGGCCACTAACTAACAACAAGATACTAACTGTAAAATAAACCTACACAACAAGAAAGAAGTTTGTGCAACCTTACTGTGTCAGCTTCCCAGACCAGCCGATGAGAGACTGAGATCCCAGCAGTTCCTGATTATATCAGCTGAAGCAAAAGCTGGATTGTATGTGTGGAAGGGAAACACCAGAGCTTTCAGGCTGATCACTAAAGAAACCAGGACCGGATTACAGAAAAATAAACAGCATCACAATCAATACCGTGATACATATGAAATGAAACGGGGAGAAACATATCTGTTTTCTAGTACTTCTCACCTTGGCACCTCACAATACTAATAAAATTAATTGTTTTGAACTTTACATTCATGTGGCCTGTCTAATTTTTCTGGCGGGAGGCCCTTGTGTATTTATTTTAGTAATGATTATGGACCAGACTCCACTCCCATAGGGGTGGAGCCGCATATTCATTACAGTAATGAGCGGTAACGGTGACCGCTCAATGCTGGAAGAAGCTGTTAGCGTCCGGAGACCGGAGATGCAGGGAAGCTGCCAGGGACCGCACCGGGAGCAGGTGAGTATAATGCGGAGGGGGAGCACTGCGCGATATTCACCTCTCCTTGTTCCGCGTCCTCTGCAATGACGCTCAGGTCAGAGGGCGCAATGACGTGGTTAGTGTGCACCCTCTGCCTGAACATAAGTGCAGAGGACGCGGAAGGCACATCGACGCCGGAACGAGGAAAGGTGAGTATTGCAAGTGCCGGTGGCCTGAGCGATGAGAGGTATGTGATTTTTTTTTTAATCTCAGCAACAGCATATGGGGCATATGTCTATGGAGCATCTTATGGGGCCATAATCAACATTTGTGCAGCATTATATGGGGCAAATATCTTTATGGTATGGAGCATCTTATGTAGCCCATCATAAACTTTATGGAGCATTATATGGGGCTCCTGATTCAATATGAATATTCAAAAACACTTAACCTACTGATGTCTCAATTAATTTTACTTTTATTGGTATCTATTTTTATTTTTGACATTTACTGGTAGCTGCTGCATTTCCCACCCTAGGCTTATACTCGAGTCATTAAGTTTTCCCAGTTTTTTGTGACAAAATTAGGGGTCGCCTTATACTCGAGTATATACGGTACATAAAAAATGTTTGCAAATAAAATAGTAAAGTGCAAGAGAGTGCAAAGATTCACAATTGTGTGTCAACGTGTCCACTGTAAACACAATACTCTGAATAAAATGATAATAAAGTGCAAATGTGAAAGTTACACCAGCAGCTGTCAGTGTATTGAGTGACCAGGATTGAACATCAGGGATCAGTAAATGAAATACAATTGTGGTAATATCAGGTAACTTACAAAGTAGTATGATCTATTCCTGGTCTCCTGGATGGGCGCCCTCCCCAACGCACGTTTCGGCACGCTGCCTTCGTATGATATTTCATTTACTGATCCCTGATGTTCAATCCTGGTCACTCAATACACTGACAGCTGCTGGTGTAACTTTCACATTTGCACTTTATTATTATTTTATTCAGAGTATTGTGTTTACAGTGGACACGTTGACACACAATTGTGAATCTTTGCACTCTCTTGCACTTTACTATTTTATATGCAAAAAAAATTTATGTACCGTATGTTTATCATACGTACTATTTATATCACATTGATTTTTTATTTGTGCACATATATATATATATATATATATATATATTGTAATTGTGAACTACATATTTTTTGATATTTTTACCTAGTTGCACCCTGAGATATTTCTAGATTTATTATACACATTCTTGTGTAGTGCGCCCCCTCTTCCTTGTAGCATACAGATATGCATTGTATTTATCTTTTTATTTAATTTTTTGATTCTATATTAATTTTTAACCTGGCATACCAATAAAAAATAAATTTATACTTTCTGTACTTTGGACTCTTAGTCAGCTTTTGTTCTATATGAGAACATTATACTGTGTGTGGGGGTATGGCCTTACTGTGAGAAGATTATACTGTGTGTGGGGGTATGGCGGTACTGTAGGAACATTATACTGTGTGGGGGTATGGCGGTACTATGAGAAGATTATACTGTGTGTGGGGCTATGGTAAAACTATGAGAACATTATACTCTGTGTGGGGGTATGGCGGTACTATGAGAATATTATACTGTGTGTGGGGGTATGGCGGTACTGTAGGAACATTATGTTGTGTGGGGGTATGGCGGTACTATGAGAACATTATACTGCGTGTGTGGGGGTATGGCGGTACTATGAGAACATTATACTGTGTGTGGGGGTATGGCGGTACTGTAGGAACATTATACTGTGTGTGGGGGTATGGCGGTACTGTAGGAACATTATACTGTGTGTGGGGCTATGGTGGTACTATCTGCATCTTATACTGTGTGTGGGGGTACGGCGGTACTATGAGAACATTATACTGTGTGTGGGGGTACGGAGGTACTATGAGAACATTATACTGTGTGTGGGGGTATGGCGGTACTATGAGAACATTATACTGTGTGGGGAGGTATGGCGGTACTATGAGAACATTATACTGTGTGTGGGGGTATGGCGGTCCTATGAGAACATTATACTGTGTGTGGGGGTATGGCGGTACTGTAGGAACATTATGTTGTGTGGGGGTATGGTGGAACTATGAGAATATTATACTGTGTAAGGGTATGGCGGTACTGTAGGAACATTATGTTGTGTGGGGGTATGGCGGTACTATGAGAACATTATACTGTGTGTGTGGGGGTATGGCGGTACTGTGAGAACATTATACTGTGTGTGGGGGTATGGCGGTACTATGAGAACATTATACTGTGTGTGGGGGTATGGTGGTACTGTGAGAACATTATACAGTGTGTGGCGGTATGGCGGTACTGTAGGAACATTATACTGTGTGTGGGGGTATGGCGGTACTGTAGGAACATTATACTGTGTGTGGGGGTATGGCGGTACTATGAGAACATTATACTGTGTGTGGGGGTATGGAGGTACTATGAGAACATTATACTGTGTGTGGGGGTATGGCGGTACTATGAGAACATTATACTGTGTGTGGGGGTATGTCGGTACTATGAGAACATTATACTGTGTGTGGGTGTATGGCGGTATTATGAGAACATTATACTGTGTGTGGGGGTATGGCGGTACTATGAGAACATTATACTGTGTGTGGGCGTATGGCGGTACTATAAGAACATTATACTGTGTGTGGGGGTATGGCGGTACTATGAGAACATTATACTGTGTGTGGGGGTTTGGCGGTACTATGAGAACATTATACTGTGTGGGGGTATGGCGGTACTGTAGGAACATTATACTGTGTGTGGGGGTATGGCGGTACTATGAGAACATTATACTGTGTGTGGGTGTATGGCGGTACTATGAGAACATTATACTGTGTGTGGGGGTATGGCGGTACTGTAAGAACATTATACTGTGTGTGGGGTATGGCGGTACTATGAGAACATTATACTGTGTGTGGGGGTATGGTGGTACTATGAGAACATTATACAGTGTGTGGTGGGTATGGCGGTACTATGAGAACATTATACAGTGTGGGGGGGTATGGCGGTACTGTAGGAACATTATACTGTGTGTGGGGGTATGGCGGTACTGTAGGAACATTATACTGTGTGTGGGGTATGGCGGTACTATGAGAACATTATACTGTGTGTGGGTGTATGGTGGTACTATGAGAACATTATACTGTGTGGGGGTATGGCGGTATTATGAGATTATACAGTGTGTGGGTGTATGGCGGCACTATGAGAACATTATACTGTGTGTGGGTGTATGGTGGTACTATGAGAACATTATACTGTGTGGGGGTATGGCGGCACTATGAGAACATTATACTGTGTGTGGGGGTCTGGCAGTACTATGAGAACATTATACTGTGTGTGGGGGTATGGCAGTACTATGAGAACATTATACTGTGTGTGGGGGTATGGCGGTACTATGAGAACATTATACTGTGTGTGGGGGTATGGCGGTACTATGAGAACATTATACTGTGTGTGGTGGGATGGAGGTACTGTAGGAACATTATACTGTGTGTTGGGGTATGGCGGTACTATGAGAACATTATACTGTGTGTGGGGGTATGGCGGTACTATGAGAACATTATACTGTGTGTGGGGGTATGGCGGTACTATGAGAACATTATACTGTGTGTGGGGGTATGGCGGTACTATGAGAACATTATACTGTGTGTGGGGGTTTGGCGGTACTATGAGAACATTATACTGTGTGTGGGGGTATGGCGGTACTGTAGGAACATTATACTGTGTGTGGGGGTATGGCGGTACTATGAGAACATTATACTGTGTGTGGGTGTATGGCGGTACTATGAGAACATTATACTGTGTGTGGGGGTATGGCGGTACTGTAGGAACATTATACTGTGTGTGGGGTATGGCGGTACTATGACAACATTATACTGTGTGTGGGGGTATGGTGGTACTATGAGAACATTATACAGTGTGTGGGGGGTATGGCGGTACTATGAGAACATTATACAGTGTGTGGGGGGTATGGCGGTACTGTAGGAACATTATACTGTGTGTGGGGGTATGGCGGTACTGTAGGAACATTATATTGTGTGTGGGGTATGGCGGTACTATGAGAACATTATACTGTGTGTGGGTGTATGGTGGTACTATGAGAACATTATACTGTGTGGGGGTATGGCGGTATTATGAGAACATTATACAGTGTGTGGGGGTATGGCGGCACTATGAGAACATTATACTGTGTGTGGGGGTATGGCAGTACTATGAGAACATTATACTGTGTGTGGGGGTATGGCAGTACTATGAGAACATTATACTGTGTGTGGGGGTATGGCGGTACTATGAGAACATTATACTGTGTGTGGGGGTATGGCGGTACTATGAGAACATTACACTGTGTGTGGTGGGATGGAGGTACTGTAGGAACATTATACTGTGTGTGCGGGTATGGCATTACTATGAGAACATTATACTGTGTGTGGGGGTATGGTGGTACTATGAGAACATTATACTGTGTGTGGGGGTATGGCGGTACTATGAGAACATTATACTGTGTGTGGGGGTATGGCGGTACTATGAGAACATTATACTGTGTGTGGTGGGATGGAGGTACTGTGAGAACATTATACTGTATGTGGTGGGATGGAGGTACTGTGAGAACATTATACTGTGTGTGGGGGTATGGCGGTACTATGAGAACATTATACTGTGTGTGGGGGTATGGTGGTACTATGAGAACATTATACTGTGTGTGGGGGTATGGCGGTACTATGAGAACATTATACTGTGTGTGGTGGGATGGAGGTACTGTAGGAACATTATACTGTGTGTGGTGGGATGGAGGTACTGTGAGAACATTATACTGTGTGTGGGGGTATGGCGGTACTATGAGAACATTATACTGTGTGTGGGGGTATGGTGGTACTATGAGAACATTATACTGTGTGTGGGGGTATGGCGGTACTATGAGAACATTATACTGTGTGTGGTGGGATGGAGGTACTGTAGGAACATTATACTGTGTGTGGTGGGATGGAGGTACAGTAAAAACATTATACTGTGTGGGGGTATGGCGGTACTATGAGAACATTGTACTGTGGGGGGGTATGGCGGCAATATGAGAGCATTATACTGTGTGGGGGTTTGGCGGTACTATGAGAACATTATACTGTGTGGGGGTATGGCGGTACTATGAGAACATTATACTGTGGGGGGGTATGGCGGTATTATGAGAACATTATACTGTGTGGGGGCATGGCGGTACTATGAGAACATTATACTGTGTGGGGGTATGGCGGTACTGTAGGAACATTATACTGTGTGTGGGGGTATGGCGGTACTGAAGGAACATTATACTGTGTGTGGGGGTATGGCGGTACTGTAGGAACATTATACTGTGTGGGGGTATGGCGGTACTATGAGAACATTATACTGTGTGGGGGTATGGCGGTACTGTAGGAACATTATACTGTGTGTGGGGGTATGGCGGTACTATGAGAACATTATACTGTGTGTGGGGGGTAAGGCGGTAGTGTGAAAACACCTGTTTTACGAGAGATGCCAGCACTGTGGAAACATTATACTGTGTGAGCGCCATCATATATATTACATAAGGGGTGTAAAAAGGAGGGTCATAAAAAAGACTCCTCAGGGCTGTGCTGCATTTGTACAGACTGCTATCTGCCGTCCAGACGGGACCATGTGACATCAATGGGAAGAGGGAGGGTTTCCGGAGGGAAGAGTCTAGATGGTGCACCTGGTCAGGAGACCTTGATGACGCAGTTACTGATATTATAAAGGCCGGAGCCCCAAAGGCAGAACAGATTTGGCGCCAACAAAGGAAAGGGGTGCGGGGAAGAATCTGAGGTACCAGCTCATGGTAAAGTGCCCGAGGCAGCTGGGTGTGGGGCAGAACCCTGCTTACAGGGCATAATGGGGGCATTACACTGTGTGGGGCCAAGAAAGGGGCCCTGTACTAGGAGAACAATCCGCTCCCTCACTTCCTGTCCTCCATAGTTGGCTCGTATGTATCTATTACGGGAAACACAACAACAACGTTATGGTTCTTATAAAGAGTCTCGGTGCAGAAGGGGTTAATGTCCCCGCGCTCAGTAATGGGGAATCTCCACATACCTCCACCTGCAGAGCTGCACTCCACATATATGGCTGCTCTGTGCGCACAGGACCTGTGATGAGGTCACAGGAGGGAGGAGTCAGGGGTCACGTGATCAGGAGCCTCAGGGAATGCCCCGTCATGACGTCTGCAGAGATCCTTCTGGCCACTTGGATTTAGCCTCTCCCCTCACCCCTCTGTGCCGCGTTCAGTGTCTTGTGCGCCTGCGCAGTGTCCGTCCTCTCCTCACACAGCAGCTCCGGGCTACTATAGCCTCTAATGCTGAGAAGGGGGCGGGCTGTAGTAAACAAATGACGCCCAGTGAGCGGTGACGTCATGCTAAGCCCCGCCCCTCTTTTCTATGTTGCAGAGCGACATATTCCCGCGGTGTCTATTCCAAGATGTTTCTAGAACGATGAGTGACGTTTCACGGAACCAATGAGGACTGCGAGCCTGGAGTCGGGCGACCAATGCAGGTAGTGGGCGGGGCTGCAGTGTGAGTTCCGGGACTCAGGACTCTGCTGAGGCGTCATAGCTCCCCAGAAGCGCCAGCTCCGGGCCGGCCTGACTCTGCGTCCTCTCGTCTTCTGGTGGCGGAGCAGCGGCCATCCCCCGGTAAAGAGACCCAAGATGGAGCACGAACTTCTCCTGCAGGCCTTCTAGAGTGAGTGCGGCCGCGTGTGCGAGAGTGGCAGCGAAAGATCTGTGTGTACCTCATATTACCGCAAATACTGCCTCACCGGCACCTCATATTACCGGGTGTACCTCATTACCTCATATCACCGCTCATACTGCCTCGCCGGCACCTCATATTACCGCATGTACCTCATTACCTCGTATTACCGCTCATACTGCCTCACCGGCACCTCATATTACCGCATGTACCTCATTACCTCGTATTACCGCTCATACTACCTCGCCGGCACCTCATATTACCGGGTGTACCTCATTACCTTATATTACCGCTCATACTGCCTCACCGGCACCTCATATTACCGCATGTACCTCATTACCTCATATTACCGATCATACTGCCTCGCCGGCACCTCATATTACCGCGTGTACCTCATTACCTCATATTACCGATCATACTGCCTCGCCGGCACCTCATATTACCGCGTGTACCTCATTACCTCATATTACCGCGTATACCTCATATTACCGATCATACTGCCTCTCCGGCACCTCATATTACCGCATGTACCTCATTACCTCATATTACTGATCATACTGCCTCGCCGGCACCTCATATTATCGCGTGTACCTCATTACCTCATATTATCGCGTGTACCTCATTACCTCATATTACCGATCATACTGCCTCGCCGGCACCTCATATTACCGCGTGTACCTTATTACCTCATATTACCGATCATACTGCCTCGCCGGCACCTCATATTACCGCATGTACCTCATTACCTCATATTACCGATCATACTGCCTCGCCGGCACCTCACATTACCGCGTGTACCTCATGACCTCATATTACCGATCATACTGCCTCGCCGGCACCTCATTACCGCATGTACCTCATTACCTCATATTACCGATCATACTGCCTCGCCGGAACCTCATATTACCGCATGTACCTCATTACCTCATATTACCGCTCATACTGCCTCGCCGGAACCTCATATTACCGCATGTACCTCATTACCTCATATTACCGATCATACTGCCTCGCCGCCACCTCATATTGCCTCACATGCATACCTCATTACTAGTGATCAGCGAGTATACTCGTTGCTCGGTTTTCCCAAGCATGCTTGGATGGTCACCGAGTACGGTATTTGTGACTGCTCGGACATTTAGTTTTCGTCGCCTCAGCTGCATGATTTACGGCTGCTAGTCAGGCTGAATACATGAGGAATGCCTGTTAGAGAATCCCGTCGTGTATTCAGCCTGTCTAACAGCCACAAATCATGCAGCTGAGGCGACAAAAACTAAATGTCCGAGCACTAACAGATACTCGGAGATCACCCGATATTGCTCGAGAAACCCCAGTAATGAGTATACTCGCTCATCACTACTCATTACTGCCTCACCGGTGCCTCATTGCCGTCTCACGGGCATACCTCCCAACTGTCCTGGAACCAGCGGGACAGTCCCAATTTTGAGCTTGTTACTTTTCCCGCACTGTCAGGGCCACCATCGGCATTACTGCCCTGATTGTCGTATGGGGCCCGATGACAAGAGAGAGCCCACATCAGGCCCCGTCTCTTCTGGTGATCTGGCCCCAGTGGCAGGATCTTGACGGTTCGGTACCTGAACCTATATCTGAGATTCTGGTTTCGTTAAGCTCTAATTCTGTGCTGGCCCGGACCGCCATGGCAATAATTAAAAGAAATCCAGCCATATAATCTTCTCATAGTACCGCCATACCCCCACACACAGTATAATCTTCTCATAGTACCGCCATACCCCCACACACAGCATAAAGTTCCCACAGTACCAGCATCCCACCAAACTTAGTATTTTGTTCCCACAATATTGGCTAACCACAGACACAGGGCAGCAGGATTCTCAGCACTGGGTCCGGTCGCTGTTAAAGGGGATGTCACGGTGGATGCGACCCGGTCCGTTGCCCTGGGACTCGCTGTAAAAGAGAAACCTGCTTTAAAGAGGAATTGTGATAGTCTGTTGTGACACCACCTGTGGTTTTCGGTCAGGGGGACCGACTCTGCTTTAAAGGGTTCTTCTGGGGGATGTTGTTGCAGCAATGATGGTGATGCTTCCCACAGGTGAAGCGGGGTCCACAGGGCTCCCCAGGTTTGTGGCAAAGATGAATAAGTGGAGGACACAAGTTGTAAAATCTTTACCTGGTTTACTGTTATTTGCAGGCCACAGTCCAGGATACCAGGCACGGGTGGTGGTGTGGTCCAGCCGGCTTGGAGGCAAAGGTGATCCCTCTCCAAGCTGAGGTCCGTAAGCCTTTCCTACTTGCGCTTAGATGGCGAGGACTCTGCTGCTTGTAGCTTGCTGGCAAGGAATCCTCTCTCTCCTATCCTGGGACAGTTGCCTGCATGGTAGGCAGTTTGAGCCTTTGTATAGGGTCTCTACCACGACCCGGGCTCTTGGAGTACTGCTGTACCTCATGCTTGGTTGGTTGGTGTAGGCAGTTAACGTGTAGTCTAGTGCCCTCCGGTTCTGCTTTGTGTCTTAGAGTCCCACAAAAGCCTCGGGCTCCCCCTACCCGTTTTCTGTGCTTTGGCTCTGAGGGTGCCCGGTCTAGTTCCCTTCTGAGCACTGTTCCACTCCTGTGCTCCTTTCCTCAGTGCTCCACTGCATGTAACAACCTTTCAGGTTCTCTCTCTTCCCTGGAGCCGCAGCACAATCCTGGCTGCCAGCTCCAATGTCTGCTATCTCAGACTTTCTTCTCCTTCTGTGTCTCTCTGACTGCCTAACTCCTCCTCCAGACCAGGATATATATACATATTTGAGGGAAGCTTCCCTGAATCCGGGTCCTGAGCTCCCCCTCCTGGCCTGGATTCAGAATGTGTTGAATGCGTGTGCTTACCTGGTAAAGAGAATCCTCCTTGCTCTTATGCATGACATTGCCCACCCCAAAAGGAAGGCAACATCACTGCAACAACCTGTTACCTGGGGTGTTGCATTTCCACAGGCCTGGCATCCCCCTCACACACAGTGTGTCCCTACAGTACTGCCATCCCCCCACTTTCTAATGTTCCCACAGTACTGCCCCCTACATGCACAATATGGTACCATCCACCTCACTGACTACCTCCGACCACCGACAATTAATAAATACTCACTTATCATCATTCTTGGTGCAGTTACTAATGAACTCAGGATCTATGAGCTATTTACCATACGATAGTTGGATAGGCAGGAGTGTATCATCCATAAAGGTAGCCCACTCTGTTGCTATGATGCGTATGAATTGACAGGGCTCGTGGGGTGTGGTATTGGTCACCCTCTCCTTCCCATCATCACAATTTCAGCGATATCCACATTCCCATGACGGTGATGCCGCTGAATAATTAGTGGATCAGGGAGTGGAAAGCTCCTGATCCACCATTCAGCCTTCACTTCTGAGTCTCCGTGCACTGCAGGCACAATGACGTCACTACATCACACCTGTAGTGCGGAGCCTCAGTACTCACACCGCACAGACCAGAGCAGCGCTCCTCAGGAACCGGGTTGGCTGAGTAGTGTGTGGTTTTTTTTTTTCAAATATCAGGAATTGTGGGGGCATCATATTAAGAGAAGAGCTGTTGGGACTCTCATACTGAATGTGTGGCTGGTAGGGCCATTATACTGGGGTTGTGGTGGACTGTAAATGCCTCCATACTGAGTGGGGTTTTTTATTTTGTGTAGCAGGTTGTGGTGGCCATAATTAGAGATGAGCGAATATGTTCGAAAAATGATCGCCAAACATAAATCAGGCATGAATATGGTACATTCGGATTCATGCTCTGTAAGACGAGCATTTTTCTTAAGATCTGATAAAGTCTGTAACTTTAGGTAAAAGATATAATAGAAGCCGGCAATACATGTGCCGCGTTTAGTAAAATCACAGCCACCATTGTGGGAGACTGGGGTACAAATCCTGGCTCTGCCCTGTTGGACATAATATATCAGTAGTTGCCCATAACACTGGTGCCTACCTCAATAAACTTGACGATGGTTGATGGACTCACACTATTTGGCCAAATTCTGTGCTAAGCGTCTCAAAAAATTTTTTTCCTAATGTTCAAAAAGCAATTTTGCTATTCATATTTCATGTATTTCATATTTGACGTGTTTTAGCACGATAGAGTGCAACCTTTTTTTGTATATTATATATGGAGGTAGCTGCTCCTGGTATGCACCTATTCACACTAGTTTGGATGTGCCAGTCTTTTTTCTGTCGTCAACATCAATAAACATGAGTGTCACGAGCAAAGAGAGTCATGCCGGCTCAGACGTCACCTGGATTAACAAGGTCCGCGTCAGATGTCGAGTAAGCAGGACAATATGATGATAAATGGGCTACTGGACCAAACCATACATAGACAAGGCAAGAGAACCTGGACCTGATGAAATGCTACTATAACAGCAGACCAAATGGGAGAGGATATATGAAGCATATGAGGAAACTCTGGATGGATACAAGACCTGCATGTCCACTAACCGAGAAACAACTATTCACCCAACATTTCATTATCATAAAGAGAAACCTATTGTCACAACTTGAGATGGATCAACTGCACTGCAGATCCACCCCACATGAAGACCTGGAAGAACAACATGTGCAACCCCCTGAAGTTCCTGATCCAACCCTGCAACTAGAGAGCACTGCAGCTCGTCTGAAACAGAAGATCTTGGATAAACTAAATACCATCAATACCAGAGATCGACGGCCAAGGCTCAGCAAGGAAACACCACCAGACAGTATGCTAGAGGATGCCAATAGAGCAGCTCTTGCATCAATACCTACCACCATAACTCAAACTAAGAACCTGATCTAGGCTACTGCCTCAGCAATCATGGAAATGATTGGCTACACAACCAGCAAGAACAACAAAAGTACATGCTCCTCTTGGAAAAGAAGACTGTAGACCAAGATCAAGGTGCCACAAAGGGAAGTCAGCCAACTATCAGAAATACAGAAGTGTGTAAAGATCAAGAATAAGACCAAGTTGGACAAGTACAAAGGCCTGACCCCAACTGAAGAGAATGCTAAACAAAGGCTCACAGCACTCGCTACAAAACAAGGGAGATACATTAGAGAAGCTGAGGCCAAGAAGATAAATGCCCTGTTCTCCAAAGAGCCATCCAAGGTGTACTCCCAACTACAGAGGAACAGCACAAAGGCAGCAACTCCACCAATAGCAGAGACTGATCAATACTGGAGGAACATATGGAAGAAGGAAAAAGCACAACACCAGTGCAATGTGGCTGCAATATTTGAGAATGAAACACAGCAACCACCTAGAGCAAGAACCAGTCATCATTACAGAAGCAGACATCCAACAGTGGGTCAAGAACATAAAGAGCTGGACAGCACCTGGCCCAGACATGATCCTCACCTACTGGCTAAAGAAATTCACAGCGGTACATGAACGAATGGCAAAGATTGTACATAGCAGATGTACAGACATGCTACAAGTACCTCGGCATCCCACGGGCTTACGGGTAACCGTGATGAGGCAAGGAAAGCAGCAACATCCAAATACCTTCAAGGGGTAAGACAGGTCCTGAAGAGCCAGCTCACTGGGAAAAATAAAATCCATGCCATCAATACTTATGCCCTGCCAGTTATCAGACAGCACAGAGGCACTAATCATAGCGGCTCAAGAGCAAGCACTAAGTACCAGATCCATAGAAGCAGGAATCTACCACACGAGAGAAGATCCAAGGTGCAGACTATGCAAAGAAACCTCAGAAACCGTCCAACACATAGTGGCAGGATGCAAAATGCAAGCAGGAACAGCGTATACTGAACGCCACAATCAATTAGCGGGAATTGTATACAGGAACATCTGCACAGCATATGGGCTAATTCCCCCTAAGTCCAGGTGGGAGCCCCAGAAAAAGTGGTGGAGAATGAAAGGGCTAAAATCCTGTGGGACTTCAAGATCCAGATGGATAAGCAGGTGTTGGCTAACCAACCAGACATTGTGATAGTAGACAAGGATCAGAAGACAGCAATGATAATAGATGTGGCAGTGCCAAGTGACAGCAACATCAGAGAGAAGGAATATGAGAAGCTGGAGAAACACCAGGACCTGAATAAGAACTGGAGAAGATATGGAAGGTGAAGGCCACAGTGATTCCAGTGGTGATAGGAGCACTTGGAGCAGTGACCCCTAAGTTGGAAGAATGGCTACAACAGATCCCAGGAGCAACATCTGAGCTCTCTGTCCAGAAAAGCGCAATGCTGGGAACAACTTCGATCTTCCACAAGAACCCTCAAACTCCCAGGCCTCTGGTAGAGGACCTGAGAATGAGAAAGGACAACAAAGACCACCTCCATTGGGGGTGAGAAGGTTTTTTTTTTTCTAGATGTCAGTGACAGGGTGTGTGTGTGTGTGTGTGTGTATGTATATATGTGTATATATATATATATATATATATGTATATATGTGTATATATATATATATATATATGTGTATATATATATATATATATATATATATATATATATATATATATATATATATATATATATATTATTGTGAGGCAGTGACCGGTGTCATGTGAGGGTCGCTATGTGTCCCCCAGGATGTGCTCAGAAGCTTATTAGATCCGCTGGAGTGCCCTGTGCTTACAGCAGTTTGCCTGTGACCCATAAGGCAGAATAAAAGTGAGTGGGAACTTGGTCAAGTTATTTGATCCAGAAATTATTCAGGAAAACCCGGTATGGGCTTTTATTTTGAAACGGACTGCAGGACGGTAGTGGGGCCGGTCCGTTTCCTCCAGCCCAGATCTTATAAGTAGCCCATGGCCACAGACTCTGGAGGAAAGAAAAAAACCCTGCAAGAGAGTGTGGGAGTGTCAGTGTTGGTCTGGGAATCAGACCTAGCAGGAGGCTTATGCAGAGCTCTTTCCGTGTGGAGCAACAAGGGCAGGCAGAGCCCGAAAAGCCTGACATCACAGTGTACACAGTGGTGTAAGGCTATGTTCACACTTTGCGGCGTCCCTCTGCGGGTTCTCCCGCAGCGGATTTGATAAATCTGCAGGGCAAAACCACTGCGGTTCTCCCTGCAGATTTATCGCGGTTTGTTCTGCGGTTTCCGCCTATACTATTGATGCTGCATATGCAGCAATATGCAGCATCAATAGTAATGTTAAAAATAATAAAAATTGGTTATATACTCACCCTCTGACGTCCCGATCTCCTCGACGCTGCACCCAGCGGTCCGGTTCCAAAGATGCTGTGCGAGAAGGACCCTTCGTGACTTCACGGTCATGTGACCGCGACGTCACCGCAGGTCCTGGTCGCACAGCAACTCTGACCGGACGGCCGCGTGCAGCGCTGAGACTTCTGAGGGCGAGTATAACATGATTTTTTATTTTTATTCTTTTTTTTTTACCCCAAATATGGTTCCCAGGGCCTGGAGGAGAGTCTCCTCTCCTCCACCCCGGGTAGGAACCGCACATTAGCCGCTTACTTCCCGCGACGTGGGCACAGCCCCATGCGGGAGGTAAGTGGTTCAATGCATTTCTATGGGTGCAGAATCGCTGCGATTCTGCATAAAGAAGTGACATGCTGTGGGTTTTAAACCGCTGCGTTTGCGGTTTCCATAGGGTTTACATGTAAATGGAAACGCTATGGAAACTGCTGCGGACCCGCAGCATCAAAATCGCGGCGGTTCCGCGGTAAAAACCGCAAAGTGTGAACCCAGCCTAATACGTTCACGGCAACTTATTGCGGTCTGTCTTCATTTTTCCCGGCTGCGTCCCGAAGGACTTGTTTACTTATATTTCCAATTGTGAGTGCGCTGTAAAATAAACAAGACTTTGTTTTGAACTTTTATCTGGGTCACTGCCTTCTCACTGCACAGCAAGGACATCGCTGCATCACTATATATATATATATATATATATATATATATATATATATATATATATATATATCAAAGGTTTGGACACACCTTCTCATTTAAAGATTTTCCTGCATTTACATGACTATGAAAATTGTACATTCACACTGAAGGCATCAAAACTAAGAATTAACACATGTGGAATTGTATACTCAACAAAAAAGTGTGAAACAACTGAAAATATGTCATATTTTCTAGGTTCTTCAAAGTAGCCGCCTTTTTGCTTTGATGACTGCTTTGCACACTCTTGGCATTCTCTTGATGAGCTTCAAGAGGTAGTCACCGGGAATGGTTTTCAATTCACAGGTGTGCCCCGTCAGGTTTAATAAGTGGGATTTCATGCCTTATAAATGGGGTTGGGATCATCAGTCGTGTTGTGCAGAAGTCTGGTGGATACACAGCAGATAGTCCTACTGAATAGACTGTTAGAATTTGTATTATGGCAAGAAAAAAGCAGCTAAGTAAAGAAAAACAAGTGGCCATCATTACTTTAAGAAAATGAAGGTCAGTCAGTCCGAAAAATTGGGAAAACTTTGAAAGTGTCCCCAAGTACAGTGGCAAAAACCATCAAGCGCTACAAAGAAACTGGCTCATATGAGGACCGCCCCAGGAAAGGAAGACCAAGAGTCACCTCTGCTTCTGAGGATAAGTTTATCCGAGTCACCAGCCTCAGAAATCGCAGGTTAACAGCAGCTCAGATTAGAGACCAGGTCAATGCCACACAGAGTTCTAGCAGCAGACACATCTCTACAACAACTGTTAAGAGGAGACTTTGTGCAGTAGGCCTTTTAGGTAAAATAGCTGCTAGGAAACTACTACTAAGGACAGGCAACAAACAGAAGAGATTTGTTTGGGCTAAAGAACACAAGGAATGGACATTAGACCAGTGGAAATCTGTGCTTTGGTCTGATGAGTCCAAATTTGAGATCTTTGGTTCCAACCACCGTGTCTTTGTGCGACGCAGAAACGGAGAACGGATGGACTCTGGTGACACTGTTGGGGGTTGATTCAAGGCAATCTTGCCTTGCTCAGGCGTGTACTACGGAGGACATAGAATGAACTTCAATCCAATATTGCGGCCAGCATGCAGCCAGCTGGTAAGGAAAGGGTGAATCAAACACCCGAAAACTCCGCCCATATGACCCAAAACTGGTCCCGCCAAAATCAGGTGACAGGTTCCCTTTAAGTATATAATTCCACATGTTAATTCATAGTTTTGATACCTTCAGTGTGAATGTACAATTTTCATAGTCCTGAAAATACAGAAAAATCTTTAAATGAGGTGTCCAAACTTTTGGGCTGTACTGTGTGTATATATGTATATATGTATATGTGTGTATATATATATATGTATATGTATGTATATGTATGTATATGTATGTATATGTATATATATGTATATATATGTATATATATGTATATATATGTATATATATGTATATATATGTGTATATATGTGTATATATGTGTATATATGTGTATATATGTGTATATATGTGTATATATGTATATATGTATGTATATATATATGTATATGTATATATATATATATATATATATATATATATATATATATATATATATATATATATATTATAATTTATTTTTTTTTTTCAAACAAAATGGGCAGCACTCCATAGTCTTGGATATCTTGTGCAGTTTATTCAGACCCACATGTCTTAATCGCAACGTTTCGGCTCAGACTGAGCCTTTCTCAAGGCTTGAGAAAGGCTCAGTCTGAGCCGAAACGTTGCGATTAAGACGTGGGTCTGAATAAACTGCACAAGATATCCAAGACTATGGAGTGCTGCCTATTTTCTGTTTGAATCTATGGACTGAGGATAGCTGGTGGACGGGCTCCCTAAAGGCTTTGCACTCGCAGATAAGTTTAAAAGCTGTGCTGTTCCATATATATATATATATATATTAGAAGAAAAGCCAGTAATTCAGCAGCCACGGTAGTGTAAAATCACTACAAGAGGCGACAGGATAGAAGACATGGATTACATACAGTAAATACAAATAGAACAGTTAGATATACAGATGTCGGTGACAAATACAATTAGTACAGTGTGCGCAGCTTACTGTACATGTATTTAATAAAAGATTTTTTGGAAAAAATCGCGTGGGCCCTGTGATATCCCCGCTAGCACCGTGAGGAAGTCAAACGATGCAGAGGCGAGTTCACCGGGAGAATTTCACTGCAGTGAATTTCAACTCGCCTCTGCACTGTTCGACTTTCTCACGGTGTTAGCGGGGATCTCACTGAGGTCACCGCAGTTCAGCCCAGCTGGGAACGCAGCTTCAGTGATGTCACTGCTAGACACTGATGCTGCGTTCCCAGCAGCTCATTCACCAGTGGTTCTCAGCCTGGGCGGTCACATCTTGGCACCGTTCAGGTTGGAAACTATTTCTCCCCCAGACATGGATTACAGCATGACACAAAATAATGGAGAGGTGAGGGATCTTGTTGTTTTATTATTTTTGGTTTATTACAGGAGATCGAGGGCTTCGGTGGCATTAGGCGAGGTCGTAAGTATGGTTTAATTGAAATTATTAAAGGAGTCTGTCATTCTTTCAATTAAAGGACTTTTTTTCTGGGTGTCTTGTGTTTACTTACAATGTGACTATGGGGTTAGTAATGGGGGCATCTTATTGACGCCTCTCTATTACTAACCTCGGGGCTTGATGTCACCGGACAATACAAAGGTGACACCAACCTCCCAACTATTACCTCAGTTGCCACCGCTAAAGGGCAAGTGGGAAGAGAGAGGCTAAGTGCTAGAATTAGTGCATCTTAGAGATGTGCCTTTTCTGGGGCAGCTGAGAGCTGATATTTTTAGCCTGAGGGGCAGTATCCATGGCCTCTTGCTAGACAATATCAACCCGCAGCTGTCTGCATAGCCTTTGCTGGTTATTAAATATAGGGGGACCCTACGTCACTTTTTTGGGGGGTCTCCCATTTTAATAGCCACTAAATGCAATGTATACAGTTGTGAGCTGATATTAATATCCTGGGAAGCTACATGGGTATTACCCCCTTCCCAGGCTGTAAACATCAGCCACAAGGCATCGGCTTCCCTCTTCTGATTACAAAAATTACGAGGGAGCCCACGCCATTTTGTTTTTAGAAAAATAATCTTTTATGAATTAAATACATGTACTGTAAGCTGCACACACTGTACTAATTGTATTTGTCACAGACATCTATATATCTTCCTATTCTATTTGTTTTTACTGTATGTAATCCATGTCTTCTATCCTGTCGGCTCCTGCAGTGATTTTACACTACCGCGGCTGGTGAATTACCGGCTTTTCTTCTATCTATGCATTGTATGTGTTTATCCCTGTTCTATCTATTCTATTTTAACCTGTCACACTGTGATTTTACTGAATGCGGCACATGAATTGACGACTTTTGGGGACACCTCTATTCTTGATAACCAACCTTGCTTAATCTGACAGCTGAGAGTTGCAGCCCCCAGCTGTGAGGTTTGTCTGGCTGATTATAAAAAATACAGGGGATCCCACGTAGTTTTTTTTTTTTTGTTACTTATTTACAGCTCAGTAGCTGCTGATGAATACACCCATCAGCCACTCCGGCTCTCACTGTTATTAGCGGCTGTAGGTGTCGGATGATGGGAGCTGTAGTCCCATCAGCTGACACCAGTGACCGGAGTTAAATTTTTTCCCTCCAATCACAGATGAGCGGTCACGCTGTCTTCTGACAGGGTGGGAACCGCGGCTCTCTGACCGGCGGGGATGATTTTACCACACTGTCACACAGCTTGGGAAACACCTGCTTCTGTGCTGTGCATGTTCGGCTATATTCAGCAATTAAATCAGCAAATAAGTCCATGAATATTGCAAATTCAGCAATCGTGACCCGAACAGAACATTGAAATATTCGCTCCTCTCGGTGCTGTGGGGCTGTCATACTGTGTGGAGACCTCATACTGAGCTACATGGGCTCCTTGTGATGAGTCAGATAGAAAGTGAGAAGTACAGACCTTTGGTATATATATATATATCCTCCTGAATTGATAGGGTGTTGTGTGCCAGGAGGGAGACATCAGAATCATCATCATCAGTAAGAATTCGGATTCCAGGCAGGGAGCACAGTGGAGACAAAGAGCAGGATGAGGTCATTAGCTCAGGTTTGCTGCACTATTGTGGCTTATAACAAAAGTTATGTACCGCCACTCATAACCAGAAAGTTCCTGACTGCACAATAAAGAAGAAGCATTCATAGTGTTGTGCCTGCTATCTGATGTATATACTTCTCATCAAGTTCTTGTTAAGTAAAGGAAAGTCTATTTTTCAACTTTGGAGTCCCTCATTCAACTCCATACCATCTAGTCTGGTCTCCAACACATCATCCTCCATCCCATAGTCCAGTGCCCATATACCCATCATACATAGTTACATAGTTTTTAAGGTTGAAGGAAGACTTTAAGTCCATCTAGTGCAACCCATAGCCTAACCTAGCATGCCCTAACATGTTGATCCAGAGGAAGGCAAAAAAAACCATGTGGCAAAGAGTAAGCTCCACCTTGGGGAAAAAAATTCCTTCCCGACTCCACATACGGCAATCACACTAGTTCCCTGGATCAACGCCCTATCAAGGAATCTAGTGTATATACCCTGTAACATTATACTTTTCCAGAAATGTATCCAGTCCCCTCTTAAATTTAAGTAATGAATCACTCATTACAACATCATACGGCAGAGAGTTCCATAGTCTCACTGCTCTTACAGTAAAGAATCCGTGTCTGTTATTATGCTTAAACCTTTTTTCCTCCAGACGTAGAGGATGCCGCCTTGTCCCTGTTTCAGCTCTTTGATTAAAAAGATCATTAGAAAGGTCTTTGTACTGTCCCCTCATATATTTATACATTAACATAAGATCACCCCTTAGTCTTCGTTTTTCCAAACTAAATAGCCCCAAGTGTAATAACCTATCTTGGTATTGCAGACCCCCCAGTCCTCTAATAACCTTGGTCGCTCTTCTCTGCACCCGCTCCAGTTCAGCTATGTCTTTCTTATACACCGGAGACCAGAACTGTGCACAGTATTCTAAGTGTGGTCGAACTAGTGACTTGTATAGAGGTAAAATTATGTTCTCCTCATGAGCATCTATGCCTCTTTTAATGCATCCCATTATTTTATTTGCCTTTGTAGCAGCTGCCTGACACTGGCCACTGAATGAGTTAGTCATCCACCCATACTCCCAGGTCTTTTTCATTGACGGTTTTGCCCAGAGTTTTAGAATTAAGCACATAATTATACATCTTATTACTTCTACCCAAGTGCATGACCTTACATTTATCCCCATTAAAGCTCATTTGCCATTTATCAGCCCAAGCTTCTAGTTTACATAAATCATCCTGTAATATAAAATTGTCCTCCCCTGTATTGATTACCCTGCAGAGTTTAGTGTCATCTGCAAATATTGAAATTCTACTCTGAATGCCCCCTACAAGGTCATTAATAAATATGTTAAAAAGAGGGCCCAATACTGACTCCTGTGGTACCCCACTGCTAACCGCTACCCAGTCCGAGTGTGCTCCATTAATTACCACCTTTTGTTTCCTATCCCTGAGCCAGCTCTTAACCCACTTACATATATTTTCCCCTATCCCCATTATTCTCATTTTATGTATCAACCTTTTGTGTGGCACCATATCAAAAGCTTTTGAAAAGTCCACATACACTACATCAACTGGGTTCCCTTGGTCCAGTCCGGAACTTACCTCTTCATAGAAACTGATCAAATTAGTCTGACATGAACGGTCCCTAGTAAACCCGTGCTGATACTGGGTCATGAGGTTATTCCTCTTCAGATACTCCAGTATAGCATCCCTTAGAATGCCCTCCAGGATTTTACCCACAGTATAGGTTAAGCTTACTGGCCTATAATTTCCGAGTTCAGTTTTTGTTCCCTTTTTGAATATTGGCACCACATTTGCTATACGCCAGTCCTGTGGTACAGACCCTGTTATTATGGAGTCTTTAAAGATTAAAAATAATGGTCTATCAATGACTGTACTTAATTCCTGCAGTACTCGAGGGTGTATCCCATCTGGGCCTGGAGATTTGTCAATTTTAGTGATTTTTAGACGCCGCCGCACTTCCTGCTGGGTTAAGCAGGTGACATTTAATGGGGAATTTTTATCACTAGTCATTTTGTCTGCCATGGGATTTTCTTGTGTAAATACTGATGAAAAAAGTCATTTAGCATATTGGCTTTTTCCTCATCCTCATCCACCATTTCACCCAGACTATTTTTAAGGGGGCCAACACTATCATTTTTTAGTTTTACTATTTATGTAGTTAAAGAATATTTTGGGATTATTTTTTCTCTCTCTGGCAATGAGTCTCTCTGACTCAATCTTTGCTGCCTTGATTTGCTTTTTACAGAATTTATTTAATTTTTTCCTATCGCCACGACAGCACCCCTACGAGAGAGGGGATCCGCCCACCTTCCGGACAGGAACCTACAGGATTTAAAGGGGCGGTCCCCCTCACCACTCCAGTTTGGGTTCCTGTCCGGACGGCGGGAGCCTGCAGCAGCAGTCTTACCCGGGCCTCCATGCCTCCGCGCGGTATCTGTTAGGAACGGCGGAATCGGTGGCTCGGAAGCAGCGTCGGGGGTGTCCTGCGTGCAGACCCCCCCTCGTCTGGCCATATGGAGCGCGTCCCAGGAGTCGGGCAGTGCCGTCCTGGTCCGCGGTTGAGCGCGGTGTGCAGCGTCCACACCGGCGCTGGTGAACCCGGAAGTAGTTGGTACGCTTCCGGGGTAAGCCGGGGGAGGAGCGCTGCAGCGCTGTAAAAGAGCGATGCCTAGAGCAAGAGGCGCGCAACCATGTCCTCAGTAGGGGACGCCGAGCGCCCTCATGGAGAGGGAACGGAAGAGCGCAGTAAGAGCGGTAGCGGCCGCTCAAGAAGAAGCAGCAGCAGCGTGGTACGGGGGCAGCAGCGTGCGAGCGCCCCAGCGTCACGTTTGGATCCTACTCCTCCAGAACCGGTATTCACAGGATCAGCCTTATGGTGAGTGTTAAATCAGACACCTGGTGCTGATATGGTCTGTTATTTGTGCTTTGTTTTAGGGAAAAAAGACCACAAAATCTAAGCACAAGCAATGTGCTCTATGCATGACACCAATGCCTGACAGTTATACTAAAAGGCTGTGTCAGGCTTGCATATCCCAGACCTTAGAAGAGGAAGCTCCCCTTCGGTCATCAGACCTCAGAGCGGTCATCAGGGAGGAAATTAGCTATTCCCTTAGAGGCAGCCGCCAGGAAAGGTCGGGCAGGGACATATCGCCAGGATCTAGTTTGTCCCTGCAAGAAGGGGAATGTTCCCGCTCCTCATCTCCATCCTCCTCAGATGAAGAGGGAAGGCCTTGCTTCTCGGTGGACAACATGGACATGTTAGTTAAAGGAGTCCGAGCTACCATGGGTGTTGCAGAGAGCAAGGAACCAAGGTCCGCACAGGACATAATGTTTGCGGGCTTGTGCCAGAGGAGTCGTAAGGCGTTCCCGGTGGTGGATACGGTTAAGACTACTCTTATAAAGAGAGAATGGGATAAGCAGGATAAGGGTTTCCTTCCATCATCAGCTAAAAGAAGGTATCCCTTTGAAGATAATGAGCTGGCAGAGTGGATGAAAGTCCCGAAAGTGGATGCAGCGGTGGCTTCTACATCTAAAGCCGGTACCTTGCCGCTAGAGGACGTGGGCCTTCTGAAAGATCCATCAGATAGGAAGGCGGACGTGTTTTTGAGGAAAGTTTGGGAATCAGCTGCAGGGGCGTTTAAACCTGCTATCTCTAGCACGTGTACGGCTAGATCCGTCATGGTGTGGATATCCCAACTGGAAGAACAGCTGAAGTCCAAGGTGCCCAGAGACAAGATGCTGAACTCACTGTCGCAAATACGTGAAGGGGTGGCGTATTTAGCGGACGCGTCAGTGGACTCTTTAAAATTGGCGGCAAGATCAGCCGGCCTCTCAAACGCTGCTCGCCGAGCCCTATGGCTTAAGACCTGGAAAGGGGATGCCCAGGCGAAAGCTAAACTGTGTACAATACCGTGTAGGGGTGAGTACCTGTTTGGCCCGGTATTGGATGATATCCTAGCTAAGGCTGAGGATAGGAAGAAAGGTTTTCCTAAAGCTTTCAATCCTACCTTTAGGAATACCTTCAGGAGACGCTTCCAATTCCGAAGACCTTACCACAACCGAGACTGGGAACCATCGGACCCAAAAAAGAAATGTTCGGACTTTAATGCTTCATCATCTTCCTCAAGAAGAAGAAACTATCGTTAATAGAGATCTTCCAGTAGGGGGCAGGTTAAAATTCTTTTATGCTCAGTGGGCCAGAATAACTTCGAGCAATTGGGTTCTGGGTATAATCAATTCAGGGTTAAAATTAGAGTTCCGGGAAAGACCTTCTGAATTTTATATCTTGACTGCCCCTGATTCCTTAGACCAACAAAAGGCCCTTGAAAAAGAGGTCCAAATGTTAAGACGAAAGAAAGTCATAGTAGAGGTTCCAAAACATCAACAGGGGAATGGGTTCTATTCCCCTTTATTTTTAATCTCCAAGCCAGATGGATCCTTTAGAACATCATAAACTTACGGAGATTGAACAAACATCTAGAGTATCATGCCTTTAAGATGGAATCGATTAAATCGGCAACTAAACTTCTCTTTCCCAGATGTTATATGACAGTCCTGGATTTAAAAGATGCATATTACCATCTGCCCATTCACCAGGATCATCAACAATTCCTCAGAATGGCGGTGCGCTTAAACGACCAGGTCAGACACTTTCAGTTTGCTGCAATGCCCTTTGGTCTATCCATGGCACCGAGGGTGTTTACTAAAGTCATGGTAGAAGTAATGGCCTATGTCAGAGAACAGGATACGTTAATTATACCCTACTTGGATGACTTCCTGGTAGTGGGGAATTCCTTTTGCCAATGCAGTACTCGCCTAAATCATGTAATATCTTCCTTACAGGACTTGGGTTGGATAGTCAATATGGAGAAGTCAAAACTCGACCCATCAACAACTCAGACTTTCCTAGGTATTCTGCTGGACTCAGAAGTGCAACAATGTTTCCTTCCGGAGGAGAAAAAGCAGAGGATTGTGCACAAAGTCACTACGGTAACAAGGAAGCCAGATCTGACTTTAAGAGACGCTATGTCCCTTCTGGGATCTCTAACGTCCTGCATACCAGCTGTCCAGTGGGCCCAATTCCACACTCGAGTGTTACAGGCCCAAGTCTTGGATACAGAGAAAAGTCTTCAAGGGCAATTAGGCGGAAGACTCAGGCTGTCCACCGCCACTCTACACAGTCTGAGATGGTGGTTAAACAGAAGACATTTAGAGAAAGGAGTACGCTGGAGTGTAGTACCAGACAACACGGTCACAACCGATGCCAGTCCAATAGGTTGGGGAGCTCACATGGGAGATGTTTGGACTCAAGGGCAATGGTCTCTCTTAGAGGCTCAAGAGTCCTCAAATTGGAAAGAGCTCACAGCAGTAAAGAAGGCCTTACTCAGGCTGCTTCCATCTCTGCAGGATTCACATGTAAGAGTCCAGACAGACAACACAACAGTAGTGGCGTACCTCAACCATCAAGGGGGTACAAGGTCAAGATCCCTAATGAACACCGCCACAGACATACTCGAAATAGCCGAAGCCCACTTTCGCTCTCTATCAGCGGTACACATTCGGGGAGAGCTCAACACAGAGGCAGATTACCTCAGCCGTCATTCTCTACGTCAGGGAGAATGGGTTCTAGATCGACGGGTGTTCAGACAGATAGTGGATCTGTGGGGATTGCCCGTAATCGATCTATTTGCAACGAGAGAGAACAGGCAGACCAGGAAGTTTGCTTCTCTTCGGGTGGCGGACAAGCCCTGTATAATAGACTCCCTTCAAATACACTGGAATTTTCCTCTAGCTTACGCGTTCCCTCCAATGTGTCTGATCCCGATAGTCCTCAGGAAGATCAGGGAGGACAGGGCGAGAGTGATCCTGATTGCCCACTTTTGGCCCAGGAGGGCATGGTTCTCGTTACTCAGGGCAATGTCTGTGTCCGACCCCTGGGTACTGCCGACCAGCCCGGAGCTTCTTTCTCAGGGTCCATTCAGTTACCCCAATGTGGAATCCCTGCATCTGACGGCGTGGAATTTGAGAGGGAGTTATTGAGGAGAAGAGGGTTTTCAGAGGCTCTCATATCTACCCTTTTAAATAGCCGGAAAGAAGTCAAAACTAAAATCTATGCTAAAACTTGGAAAAAGTTCCTTGCCTTCTACCAAAATCCCTTTTCTGGCAAGGTCCCAATTCCGGCTATTCTGGAGTTTTTACAGAAAGGCCGTGAATTGGGCTTGGCGGTAAATACCCTTAGAGTCCAAATATCAGCTTTGGGAGCGTTGTATAACAGTGATGTGGCGGGAAATAGATGGGTTTCCCGATTTATCAGGGCCACTGAACGTAGTAAACCAGTGTATATTCCTAGATTACCACCATGGGATCTAAATTTGGTTTTAGACGCCTTAACAGAACCCCCCTTTGAGCCATTAGATTCTGTCTCCATAAAAAATTTAACCTTAAAAACTGCCTTCCTAGTAGCCCTGACCTCTGCTAGGAGAGTGAGTGACTTACAAGCTTTGTCGATAGACCCCCCTTATTTAATGGTCTTTCAGGACAGGGTAGTGTTAAAACCTGATCCAGCATACCTACCAAAAGTAGCTTCCAAATTTCATAGAAGTCAGGAAATAAATTTACCATCTTTCTGTGACAATCCGAATTCAGCTGACGAGCAGAAATATCACAAGTTAGATGTCAGAAGAGCTCTATTAGAGTACATACACAAAACAGAACCATGGAGGCAGAGTAGGGCTCTGTTTGTTTCCTTTCAGAATCCAAGGAAAGGGGCGAGTGTAACTAAAGCGTCTATCGCCAGATGGATAAGAGATGCCATATATCTTGCTTATACTGCTAAAGGCCAGACACCACCAGATGGCATCAGAGCCCACTCCACTCGAGCCATGGCCTCATCCTGGGCGGAAAGAGCGGACGTCTCCATAGACGTAATATGTAAGGCGGCAACTTGGTCATCTCCTTCCACCTTTTATAGACACTATCGTCTTGATTTATCTTCAGAGGCCAATTTAGTTTTTGGCCGTACAGTACTTAGTGCTGTAGTCCCTCCCAGGTGATTGATCTTTGAAAATCTCTCGTAGGGGTGCTGTCGTGGCGATAGGAAAACCGTTTTTTACGTACCGGTAATAGGATTTTACGGAGCCACGACAGCACCCGCACATTCCCCCCCGTAGTTATTCACTGGTTTCTGCACCCTTTGGGGAAAGTGTGCTTGTTAAAAATCACTCTTTAGAAGGTGATGGTATTTAGTAATGTTTAAGTATATATGTTTATGTACTAACTCAATGGCGGTGTCCCTTATACTCTGAAACACAAACTGGAGTGGTGAGGGGGACCGCCCCTTTAAATCCTGTAGGTTCCTGTCCGGAAGGTGGGCGGATCCCCTCTCTCGTAGGGGTGCTGTCGTGGCTCCGTAAAATCCTATTACCGGTACGTAAAAACCGGTTTTGTATTTATTTAACCCCTTCATGACACAGCCTATTTTGACCTTAAAGACCTTGCCGTTTTTTGCAATTCTGACCAGTGTCCCTTTATGAGGTAATAACTCAGGAACGCTTCAACAGATCCTAGCGGTTCTGAGATTGTTTTTTCGTGACATATTGGGCTTCATGTTAGTGGTAAATTTAGGTCAATAAATTCTGCGTTTATTTGTGATAAAAACGGAAATTTGGCGAAAATTTTCGCAATTTTCACATTTTGAATTTTTATTCTGTTAAACCAGAGAGATATGTGACACAAAATCTAATATATAAAGCTGAATGTGTGTGTATATGTGTGTGTGTATGTCCGGGATTGGCATCTGCACCGTCGCAGCTACAGCTACAAAATTTTGCACAGTCACACGTCTGGACCCCGAGAGCGTCATAGGCTATATTGTGAGGCGAAATTTTAACCCCGTGCGTTCCAATTCACCAAACAATTTTGCCCCTATCTACATAATGGGGAAAAGTGAAAGGAAAAGTGTTGGAGGCAAATTGACGGCTGCCAGATGTGAACAAGGGGGACTTAAAGAATGAGAGCGATGGCGCAAAAGAGTATATACCGATCAGTTGCTAAGGTGGGGCCCCGACATGAGATACTCACCACACATGGGGATATGAACACACACACAAAATGCGCCACACACTACCACGTGCTTGAACACATATACCACCCTCAGCACACATTTCACCACACATACACCAACCTCGCCACATAAAAGTCGAAACACAAAAGTCGCCGCTCAAAACTCGCCACATGCAAAAACTAGGCTCACGCAAAACTCGCCACAAGTGCAAAACTCCCCTCATGGAAAACTCGCCACACGCAAAACTTGCACACGCGGAAAAATTGCCACATGCACAAAATTTGCAACACATGCAAAAGTTGCCTCACACAAAACTTGCACATACTCAAAAGGCACCAGACATAAAACTCACCACGCGCAAAACTCGCCATGCGCAAAACTTGCTGCACACAACTTGCTACACTAACCTGTCACATGCAACTCGACACACAAAAAGTTGCTACACGCATGTTGCCACACAAAACTCATCTCACAAAAGTCGCTACATGCATGTCGCCACACACAACGAGGTCTAATACAGGAGATCACACAGGTATATACTATATACAGGGGAGATGACACACAGGTATATACTATATAGAGGAGGAGATGGCATACAGGTATATACTACATACAGGAGGAGATGACACACAGGTATATACTATATACAGGAGCAGATTACCTACAGGTATATACTATATACAGGAGGAGATGACATACAGGTATATGCTATATATAGAAGACTAGATTGTGGCCCGATTCTAACGCATCGGGTATTCTAGAATATGCATGTCCCAGTAGTATATGGACAATCATCATTGCAACCTTTATGATATCATCGCCATGGCAACCATTATGACATCTACGTCGATACTGTGCCCGTCGCAGATTGGTTGAGGCCTGGCGGGATGTCTACGTCCTTTATGACATCATCGTCGCTGTGCCCGTCGCTGATTGGTCGAGGCCTGGCGGCCTCGACCAATCAGAGACGCGGGAATTCCAGGACAGACAGACATTAGGCAATTATATATATAGATGGTTGTTATGGCGATGATTATGTCATAATGGTTCCATTGTGATGTTGATGTCATAATGGTAGCCATGGGGATGAAGATGTCATAATAGGTTGCCATGGCGATGATGATATCATAGTGGTTGCCATGATGACGAATATGTCATAATGGTTGTTATGGCGATGATTATGTCATAATGGTTCCATTGTGATGTTGATGTCATAATGGTTGCCATGGGGATGATGATGTCATAATAGTTGGATGTGATAATGTCATAATGGTTGCCATGGTGATGACTATGTCATTATGATTGCAATTGTGATGTCATAATGGTTGCCATGGTGATGATGTCATAAAGCTTGCCATTGTGGTGCTGATGTCATAATGGTTGCCATGGTGATGATGATGTCATATTGGTTGCCATGGTGATGATGTCATAATGGATGCCATGATTCTAGAATATGCATGTCCCCGTAGTATATGGACAATGATGATTCCAGAATTCGCAGCAGATTGTGCCCGTCGCTGATTGGTCGAGGCAACCTTTATGACATCTACGTCGATACTGTGCCCGTCGCTGAATCAGAAACGTGGGATTTCTACGTCCTTTATGACGTCCTGATTGGCGACCTCGACCAATCAGAGACGCGGGTTTTCCAGGACAGACAGACAGACGGAAAAACCCTTAGGCAATTATATATAGAGATGGTTGCAATGGTGACGGTTATGTCATAAAGGTTGCCATGGTGATGATGATGTCATAATTGTTGCCATGGTGATGATGATGTCATAATGGTTGTCATGGCAATGATGATGTTATAATGGTTGCCAAGGCGATGATGATGTTATAATAGGTTGCAATGGTGACGGGTATGTCAGAATGGTTGTCATGTCAATGATGATATCATCATGGTTGCCATTATGATAATGTCGTAATGGTTGCCATGGCGATGATGTTATAATGGTTGCCATGGTGATGATGATGTCATAACGGTTGCCATGGTGATGATGATGTCATAGTGGTTGCCATGGTGATGATAATGTCATAATGGTTGCCATAGGGATGATGATGTCATAATGGTTGCCATGGCGATGATGTTATAATGGTTGCCATGGTGATGATGATGTCATAAAGTTTGCCATGGTGATGATGATGGCATAATGGTTGCCATGGTCATAATGCTGTCATAATGGTTGCCATAGTGATCATGATGTCATAATGGTTGCGATGGCGATGATGTCATCATGTTTGCCATGGCGATGATGTCATAATGGTTGCCATTGTGACGAAAATGTCATAATGGTTGCCATGGCGACGATTATGTCATAATGGTTGCCATGGTGATGGCCTGGCGGCCTCGACCAGAGATGCGGGATTTCCAAGACAGACAGACAGACGGAAAAACCCTTAGACAATTATATATATATATAGATGACATACAGGCATATACTATATACAGGAGGAGATGACACACAGATATATACTATATACAGGGGAGATGACGCACAGGTATATACTATATACAGGAGGAGATGACATACAGGTATATATATATATATATATATATATATATATATATATATATATATATATATATATATAATTGTCTAAGGGTTTTTCCGTCTGTCTGTCTGTCCTGGAAATCCCGCGTCTCTGATTGGTCGAGGCCGCCAGGCCTCGACCAATCAGCGACGGGCACAGCGACGATGATGTCATAAAGGACGTAGACATCCATAATCGTCATCATGGCAACCACTATGATATCATCATCGCCATGGCAACCATTATGACATCATCATCATCGCCATGGCAACCATTATGACATCATCATCACCATGGCAACCATTATGACATCATCACCATGGCAACCATTATGACATCATCACCATGGCAACCAATATGACATCATCGTCGCCATGGCAACCATTATGACATCATCATCGCCATGGTAACCATTATGACATTTTCGTCACAATGGCAACCATTATGACATCATCGCCATGGCAAACATGATGACATCATCGCCATCGCAACCATTATGACATGATCACTATGGCAACCATTATGACAGCATTATGACCATGGCAACCATTATGCCATCATCATCACCATGGAAAACTTTGACATCATCATCACCATGGCAACCATTATAACATCATCGCCATGGCAACCATTATGACATCATCTCCATCGCAATCATTATGACATCATCATCCCTATGGCAACCATTATGACATTATCATCACCATGGCAACCACTATGACATCATCATCACCATGGCAACCGTTATGACATCATCATCATCACCATGGCAACCATTATAACATCAGCACCACAATGGCAAGCTTTATGACATCATCATCATGGCAACCATTATGACATCATCATCGCCATGGCAACCATTATGACATCATCACAATTGCAATCATAATGACATCGTCATCACCATGGCAACCATTATGACATCATTATCACATCCAACTATTATGACATCATCATCTCCATAGCAACCTATTATGACACCATCACCATGGCAACCGTTATGACATCATCATCACCATTGCAACCTATTATGACATCATCATCCCCATGGCAACCATTATGACATCAACATCACAATGGAACCATTATGACATAATCATCGCCATAACAACCATTATGACATAATCGTCATCATGGCAACCACTATGATATCATCATCGCCATGGCAACCATTATGACATCATCATAATCACCATTGCAACCTATTATGACATCATCATCCCCATGGCTACCATTATGACATCAACATCACAATGGAACCATTATGACATAATCATCGCCATAACAACCATCTATATATATAATTGCCTAAGGGTTTTCCGTCTGTCTGTCCTGGAAATCCCGCGTCTCTGATTGGTCGAGGCCGCCAGGCCTCGACCAATCAACGACGGGCACAGCGACGATGATGTCATAAAGGACGTAGACATCCCGCCAGGCCTCAACCAATCAGCGACGGGCACAGTATCGACGTAGATGTCATAATGGTTGCCATGGCGATGATTATGTCATAAAGGTTGCAATGATGATTGTCCATATACTACGGGGACATGCATATTCTAGAATACCCGATGCGTTAGAATCGGGCCACAATCTAGTATACTATATATAGAAGGAGATGACATACAGGTATATACTATATATAGGAGGAGATGACATACAGGTATATACTATATATAGGAGGAGATGACATACAGGTACTGTATATACTATATGTAGGAGGAGATGACATACAGGTATATACTATATACAGGGGAGATGACACACAGCAGGTATATATTATATACAGGGGAGATGACATACAGGTATATACTATATACCGGAGATGACATACAGGTGTATACTATATAAGGGAGATGACAAACATGTATATACTGAGGTGAAAATGAGAGGTGTGAGGTGAAAATGAAAAGGTGTGAGTGCAAAATGAGAGGAGTGAGGGAAAATAGTGTAGTGATCGGAAAATGACAGATGTGAGGTCGAAATGACAAGTGTTAGGGGGGAATGAGAGGTGTGAGGGAGAAAATGAGATGTGAGGGGGAAAATTAAAGATGTGATTGGGAAAATGAGAGGCGTGATGGGAAAATAAGAGAAGTGACGTGCTATAACTAACCACAGATATTTACTATGCCCAGGCAACGCCGGGCTCTTCAGCTAGTGGTTAATAAATAACATTTCCCACATGTATACTTTACATCAGCACAATTTTGGAAACAAAATTTTTTTTTGCTAGGAAGTTATAAGGGTTAAAATTTGACCAGCGATTTCTCATTTTTGCAACGAAATTTACAAAACCATTTTTTTAGGGACCACCTCACATTTGAAGTCAGTTTGAGGGGTCTATATGGCTGAAAATACCCAAAAGTGACCCCATTCTAAAAACTGCACCCCTCAAGGTACTCAAAACCACATTCAAGAAGTTTATTAACCCTTCAGGTGCTTCACAGCAGCAGAAGCAACATGGAAGGAAAAAATGAACATTTAACTTTTTAGTCACACAAATTATCTTTTAGCAACAATTTTTTTATTTTCACATGGGCAACAGGATAAAATGGATCATAAAATTTGTTGGGCAATTTCTCCTGAGTACACCGATACCTCACATGTGGGGGTAAACCACTGTTTGTGCACATGGTAAGGCTCGGAAGGGAAGGAGTGCCATTTGACTTTTTGAATGGAAAATTAGCTCCAATTGTTAGCGGACACCATGTCGCGTTTGGAGAGCCCCTGTGTGCTTAAACATTGGAGCTCCCACACAAGTGACCCCATTTTGGAAACTAGACCCCCCAAGGAACTTATCTAGATGCATATTGAGCACTTTAAACCCCCAGGTGCTTCACATAAGTTTATAATGCAGAGCCATGAAAATAAAAAATTTTCTTTCCTCAAAAATGATTTTTTAGCCTGGAATTTCTTATTTTGCTAAGGGTAATAGGAGAAATTGGACCCCAAATGTTGTTGTCCAGTTTGTCCTGAGTACGCTGATATCCCATATGTGGGGGTAAACCACTGTTTGGGCGCACGGCAGGGCTCGGAAGGGAAGGCACGCCATTTGGCTTTTTAAATGGAAAATTAGCTCCAATCATTAGCGGACACCATGTCACGTTTGGAGAGCCCCTGTGTGCCTAAACATTGGAGATCCCCCAGAAATGACCCCATTTTGGAAACTAGACCCCCAAAGGAACTAATCTAGATGTGTGGTGAGGACTCTGAACCCCCAAGTGCTTCACAGAAGTTTATAACGCAGAGCCATGAAAATAAAAGAAATTATTTTCTCAAAAATGATCTTTTAGCCTGCAATTTTTTATTTTCCCAAGGGTAACAGGAGAAATTTGACCCCAAAAGTTGTTGTCCAGTTTCTCCTGAGTACGCCGATACCCCATATGTGGGGGTAAACAACTGTTTGGGCACATGCCGGGGCTCGGAATTGAAGTAGTGACGTTTTGAAATGCAGACTTTGATGGAATGCTCTGCGGGCGTCACGTTGCGTTTGCAGAGCCCCTGATGTGGCTAAACAGTAGAAACCCCCCCACAAGTGACCCCATTTTGGAAACTAGACCCCGAAAGGAACTTATCTAGATGTGTGGTGAGCACTTTGAACCCCCAAGTGCTTCATAGAAGTTTATAATGCAGAACCGTGAACATAATAAATACCTTTTCTATCCTCAAAAATGATGTTTTAGCAAGCATTTTTTTATTTTCACAACGGTAACAGGAGAAATTGGACCCCAGTAATTGTTGCGCAGTTTATCCTGCGTATGCTGGTACCCCATATGTGGGGGTAAACCACTGTTTGGGCACACGTCGGGGACTCGGAATTGAGGGAGCACCATTTGACTTTTTGAATACGATATTGGCTGGGATCAATGGTGGCGCCATGTTGCGTTTGGAGACCCCTGATGTGCCTAAACAGTGGTAACCCCTCAATTCTACCTCCAACACTAACCCCAACACACCCCTAACTCTAAACCCAACTGTAGCCATAAGCCTAATCACACCCCTAACCACAACCCTAATTCCAACCCTAACCCTAAGGCTATGTGCCCACGTTGCGGATTCGTGTGAGATTTTTCAGCATCATTTTTGAAAAATCCGCGGGTAAAAGGCACTGCGTTTTACCTGCGGATTTACCGCGGATTTCCATTGTTTTTTGTGCGGATTTCACCTGTGGATTCCTATTGAGGAACAGGTGTAAAACGCTGCGGAATCCACACAAAGAATTGACATGCTGCGGAAAATACAACGCAGCGTTTCTGCGCGGTATTTTCCGCACCATGGGCACAGCGGATTTGGTTTTCCATAGGTTTACATGGTACTGTAAACCTGATGGAACACTGCTGCGAATCCGCAGCGGCCAATCCGCTGCGGATCCGCAGCCAAATCCGCACCGTGTGCACATACCTTTAGAATGTAGGCTATGTGCACACGCTGCGGATCCGCAGCAGTTTCCCGTGAGTTTACAGTTCAATGGGAAACAAAAATCGCTGTACACATGCTGCAGAAAAACTGCACGGAAACGCAGAGGTTTACATTCCGCAGCATGTCACTTCTTTGTGCGGATTCCGCAGCGGTTTTACAACTGCTCCAATAGTAAACCGCAGTTGTAAAACCGCAGTGAAATGCGCAGAAAAAACGCGGTAAATCCGCAGCGGTTTAGCACTGCCGATTTATCAAATCCGCAGCGGAAAAATCCGCAGAGGACCAGAATACGTGTGCACATGCCCTAACCCTAGCCCTAACCTAACAGTGGAAAAAAAAATTCTTTATTTTTTTATTGTCCCTACCTATGGGAATGACAAAGGGGGGGGGGGGGGTCATCTATTATTTTTTTTATTTTGATCACTGAGATTATCTCAGTGATCAAAATGCACTTTGGAACGAATCTGCCGGCCGGCAGATTCGGCGGGCGCACTGCGCATGCGCCCGCCATTTTGGAAGATGGCAGCGCCCAGGGAGAAGACGGACGGACCCCGGCAGGATCGGTAAGTATGATGGGGTGGGGGGGAGCACGGGGGGGTGGAACGGAGCACGGGGGGGTGGAACGGAGCACGGGGGGTGATTGGAGCACCAGGGGAGCGGACAAGAGCACGGGGGGGAGCGGAGCACAGGACGGAGGGGAGCCGGAGCAGTGTACCGGAGAGATCGGAGGGCTGGGGGGGGCGATCGGTGGGGTGGGGGCACATTAGTGTTTCCAGCCATGGCCGATGATATTGCAGCAGTTTCACTTTCAACAGCCAGTCAGAGCGATCGTAGCCACGGGGGGGTGAAGCCACCCCCCCTGGGCCAAGCTACCACTCCCCCTGTCCCTGCAGATCGGGTGAAATGGGAGTTAACCCTTTCACCGGATCTGCAGGGACGCGATCTTTCCATGACGCCACATAGGCGTCATGGGTCGGATTGGCACCGACTTTCATGACGCCTACGTGGCGTCATGGGTCGGGAAGGGGTTAAAGCCTCCTCACTACCTACTTCCTTTAATTCTCTAAATGCTTTCTTTTTGTCACTTATTGCGCCCCTTACAGCTCTATTTAGCCATATTGGTTTCCTCCTATTTCTAGTATGTTTATTCCCATACGGTATATACTGTGCACAGGTCCTATCTAGGATGCTAATAAACGTCTCCCATTTTCTTTGTGTATTTTTGTCTCAGGACATCGTCCCAGTTAATTGCACCAAGATCCTCTCTCATCCGTTGGAAATTTGCCCTCCTGAAGTTTTGTGTCCTTGTAACCCCTCTATTACACCTTTTTAAAGGGTACATGAAAACTTATTATTTTGTGATCACTATTCCCCAAGTGACCCCCAACCCTTATATTTGATATGCGGTCTGGCCTGTTGGTTAATATTAGGTCTAGCAGTGCCCCCCTTCTTGTTGGGTCCTGAACCAGTTGTGAAAGGTAATTGTCTCTCATAGTTGTCAAAAACCGATTACCTTTGCTGGAACTACAGGTTTCTGTTCCCCAATCTATTTCAGGGTAGTTGAAGTCCCCCATAATAATGACTTCTCCTTGAGTCGCAGCTTCATCTATTTGCTATACATCCTCCTTCCCATAGTCCAGTGCCCATATACCCATCACACATCCTCCATCCTATAGCCCAGTGCCCATATACCCATCATACATTGTTACGGAGAAGTGGGGTCAGTGGGTGCTCTCGTCCGCTGGCCCTGCTGTCTTTAGCAAGACTGCATGGACCACGGCTCATACCACTGAACCCTCGCTCTATCTCCCAGTGGGCAATACACTACACAGACAACACAGGGTTAAGGTAAAACAGGATGGCAATACTTTATTGAACCACAGCACACAATAACAAACAGCGCATTCCCAACATGCCTGGAATTGTATGGGTACATGGGCGTATATAAAATATCACTGCGTCTCCACGTGTTTCCAGTTGACATGATGTCAGAGCTCCCAGGGTCGCTACTCCATCTGTGGATGAACGCAGAGAGAAGAGGCAACAACAAGCATAGGGAGATGACTAAGAACTGTCCATAGAGTCCATACAAGGTTCAGAGCCAGTTGACATGATGTTAGAGCTCCCAGGGTCGCTACTCCATCTGTGGATGAACGCACAGAGAAGGGGCAACGACAAGCATAGGGAGATGACCAAGAACTGTCCATAGAGTCCATACAAGGTCCAAAGCCAGTTGACACAAGAGTCACCACCTGTCTTATTGGACCATCTCCATGGAACCAGGCGACCAGCGGGTCCCAACCCTGGCTTTCTCCAAACATATCCATGGTGAAGAGATGGTCACTGGATCAGATCTGGGTCCTTTCAACCGGAGCCAAAAACCCCTAGGTTGTATCATATAGCATCCTAGACGAGTGTCCCTCGTGATGGTGCCATGATGAATTGGCTGCTGTCCTTTCTTCTGTCTGTAGCGTGGTTCGCAGAATGTCCGGCTGGTAGCTCTATATTACTTCGGACTCCCAGGATGTCAACTGTCTTTTTATACCCAAGGCATGTAAGCTATTTTTAGAATTACCCAGTGTCCTTTAACCCCTTTCTGCCATTAGACGTACTATTGCGTCCATGTGGGGTGGGCTTTTCTTCCCAAGGACGCAATAGTACGTCATATGCGATCGGCAGCGCTCACGGGGGGAGCGCCGCCGATCGCGGCCGGGTGTCAGCTGTTTATCGCAGCTGACATCCGGCACTATGTGCCAGGAGCGGTCACGGACCGCCCCCGGCACATTAACCCCCGGCACACCGCGATCAAAGATGATCGCGATGTGCCGGCGGTACAGGGAAGCACCGCGCAGGGAGGGGGCTCCCTGCGGGCTTCCCTGAGCCCCCCGCAGCAACGCGATGTGATCGCGTTGCTGCGAGGGTCTCACCTCCCTCCCTGCTCCCTCCAGCCCCGGATCCAAGATGGCCGCGGATCCGGGTCCTGCAGGGAGGGAGGTGGCTTCACAGAGCCTGCTCAGAGCAGGCACTGTGAAGCAGCCTGCACTCCTATCAGATCAGTGATCTGACAGAGTGCTGTGCAAACTGTCAGATCACTGATCTGTGATGTCCCCCCCTGGGACAAAGTAAAAAAGTAAAAAAAAAAAATTTCAAATGTGTAAAAAAAAATTAAAAAAAATATTCCAAAATAATGAAAAAAAAATAAAAATATTATTCCCATAAATACATTTCTTTATCTAAATAAAAAAAAAAAAACAATAAAAGTACACATATTTAGTATCGCCGCGTCCGTAACGGCCCGACCTATAAAACTGGCCCACTAGTTAACCCCTTCAGTAAACACCGTAAGAAAAAAAAAAAAAAAACGAGGCAAAAAACAACGCTTTATTATCATACCGCCGAACAAAAAGTGGAATAACACGCGATCAAAAAGACAGATATAACTAACCATGGTACCGCTGAAAACGTCATCTTGTCCCGCAAAAAACGAGCCGCCATACAGCATCATCAGCAAAAAAATAAAAAAGTTATAGCCCTGAGAATAAAGCGATGCAAAAATAATTATTTTTTCTATAAAATAGTTTTTATCGTATAAAAGCGCCAAAACATAAAAAAATGATATAAATGAGGTGTCGCTGTAATCGTACTGACCCGAAGAATAAAACTGCTTCATCAATTTTACCAAACGCGGAACGGTATAAACGCCTCCCCCAAAAGAAATTCATGAATAGCTGGTTTTTGGTCATTCTGCCTCACAAAAATCGGAATAAAAAGCGATCAAAAAATGTCACGTGCCCGAAAATGTTACCAATAAAAACATCAACTCGTCCCGCAAAAACCAAGACCTCACATGACTCTGTGGACCAGAATATAGAAAAATTATAGCTCTCAAAATGTGGTAACGCAAAAAATATTTTTTGCAATAAAAAGCGTCTTTCAGTGTGTGACGGCTGCCAATCATAAAAATCCGCTAAAAAACCCGCTATAAAAGTAAATCAAACCCCCCTTCATCACCCCCTTAGTTAGGGAAAAATTAAAAAAATGTATTTATTTCCATTTTCCCATTAGGGCTAGGGTTAGAGTTAGGGCTAGGGTTAGGGCTAGGGTTAGGGCTAGGGTTAGGGCTAGGGTTAGGGTTAGGGCTAGGGTTAGGGCTAGGGTTAGGGCTAGGGTTAGGGCTAGGGTTAGGGCTAGGGTTAGGGCTAGGGTTAGGATTAGGGTTAGGGCTAGGGTTAGGGCTAGGGCTACAGTTTGGGTTGGGGCTAAAGTTACAGTTAGGGTTTAGATTACATTTACGGTTGGGAATAGGGTTGGGATTAGGGTTAGGGGTGTGTCAGGGTTAGAGGTGTTGTTAGGGTTACTGTTGGGATTAGGGTTAGGGATGTGTTTGGATTAGGGTTTCAGTTATAATTGGGGGGTTTCCACTGTTTAGGCACATCAGGGGCTCTCCAAACGCGACATGGCGTCCGATCTCAATTCCAGCCAATTCTGCGTTGAAAAAGTAAAACAGTGCTTCTTCCCTTCCGAGCTCTCCCGTGTGCCCAAACAGGGGTTTACCCCAACATATGGGGTATCAGCGTACTCAGGACAAATAGGACAACAACTTTTGGGGTCCAATTTCTCCTGCTACCCTTGGGAAAATACAAAACTCGGGGCTAAAACATATTTTTTGTGGGGAAAAAAAAGATTTTTTATTTTCACGGCTCTGCGTTATAAACTGTAGTGAAACACTTGGGGGTTCAAAGTTCTCACAACACATCTAGATTAGTTCCCTGGGGGGTCTAGTTTCCAATATGGGGTCACTTGTGGGGGGTTTCTACTGTTTAGGTACATTAGGGGTTCTGCAAACGCAATGTGACGTCTGCAGACCATTCCATCTAAGTCTGCATTCCAAATGGCGCTCCTTCCCTTCCGAGCTCTGCCATGCGCTCAAACGTTGGTTTCCCCCAACATACGGGGTATCAGCGTACTCAGGACAAATTGGACAACAACTTTTGGGGTCGAATTTCTCCTCTTACCCTCGGGAAAATACAAAACTGGGGGCTAAAAAATAATTTTGGGGGGAAAGATTTTTTTTTTTAATTTTCACGGCTCTGCGTTACAAACTGTAGTGAAACACTTGGGGGTTCAAAGATATCACAACACATCTAGATGAGTTCCTTAGGGGGTCTAGTTTCCAAAATGGTGTCACTTGTGGGAGGTTTCTACTGTTTAGGTACATTAGGGGCTCTGCAAATGCAATGTGACACCTGCAGACCATTCCATCTAAGTCCTCATTCCAAATGGAGCTCCTTCCCTTCCGAGCCCTCCCATGCGCCCAAACAGTGGTTCCCCCCCACATATGGGGTATCAGCGCACTCAGGACAAATTGGACAACAAATTGTGGGGTCGAATTTCTCCTTTTACCCTCGGGAAAATACAAAACTGGGGGCTAAAAAATAATTTTTGTGGGAAAAAATTTTTTTTTTATTTTTACGGCTCTCCATTATAAACTTCTGTGAAGCCCTTGGTGGGTCAAAGCGCTCAGCACACATCTAGATAAGTTCCTAAGGGGGTCTACTTTCCAAAATGGTGTCACTTGTGGGGGGTTTCTACTGTTTAGGTACATTAGGGGCTCTGCAAACGCAATGTGACACCTGCAGACCATTCCATCTAAGTCTGCATTCAAATGGCACTCCTTCCCTTCTGAGCCCTCCCATGTGCCCAAACAGTGGTTCCCCCCACATATGGTGTATCATCGCACTCAGGACAAATTGGGCAACAAATTTTGGGGTCCAATTTCTCCTGTTACCCTCAGGAAAATACAAAACTGGGGGCTAAAAAAATAATTTTTGTGGGAAAAAAATTTTGTTTTATTTTTACGGCTCTGCATTATAAACTTCTGTGAAGCACTTGGTGGGTCAAAGTGCTCACCACACCTCTAGATAAGTTCCTTAGGGGGTCTACTTTCCAAAATGGTGTCACTTGTGGGGGGTTTCAATGTTTAGGCACATCAGTGGCTCTTCAAACGCAACATGACGTCCCATCTCAATTCCTGTCAATTTTGCATTGAAAAGTCAAACGGCGCTCCTTCCCTTCCGAGCTCTCCCATCCGCCCAAACAGTGGTTTACCCCCACATATGGGCTATCAGCGTACTCAGGACAAATTGTACAACAACTTTTGGGGTCCAATTTCTTCTCTTACCCTTGGGAAAATAAAAAATTGGGGGCGAAAAGATAATTTTTGTGAAAAAATATGATTTTTTATTTTTACGGTTCTACATTATAAACTTCTGTGAAGCACTTGTTGGGTCAAAGTGCTCACCACACCTCTAGATAAGTTCCTTAGGGGGTCTACTTTCCAAAATGGTGTCACTTGTGGGGGGTTTCAATGTTTAGCCACATCAGGGGCTCTCCAAACGAAACATGGCGTCCCATCTCAATTCCAGTCAATTTTGCATTGAAAAGTCAAATGGCGCTCCTTCGCTTCCGAGCTCTGCCATGCGCCCAAACAGTGGTTTACCCCCACATGTGGGGTATTGGCATACTCAGGACAAATTGTACAACAATGTTTGGGGTCCATTTTCTCCTGTTACCCTTGGTAAAATAAAACAAATTGGAGCTGAATTACATTTTTTGTGAAAAAAAGTTAAATGTTCATTTTTATTTAAACATTCAAAAAATTCCTGTGAAGCACCAGAAGGGTTAATAAACTTCTTGAATATGGTTTTGAGCACCTTGAGGGGTGTAGTTTTTAGAATGGTGTCACACTTGGGTATTTTCTATCATATAGACCCCTCAAAATGACTTCAAATGAGATGTGGTCCCTAAAATAAAATGGTGTTGTAGAAATGAGAAATTGCTGGTCAACTTTTAACCCTTATAACTCCCTAACAAAAAAAAATTTTGGTTCCAAAATTGTGCTGATGTAAAGTAGACATGTGGGAAATGTTACTTATTAAGTATTTTGTGTGACATATCTCTGTGATTTAATTGCATAAAAATTCAAAGTTGGAAAATTGCGAAATTTTCATAATTTTCGCCAAATTTCCGTTTTTTTCACAAATAAACGCAGGTACTATCAAATAATTTTTACCATTGTCATGAAGTACAATATGTCACGAGAAAACAATGTCAGAATCACCAGGATCCATTGAAGCGTTCCAGAGTTATAACCTCATAAAGGGACAGTGGTCAGAATTGTAAAAATTGGCCCGGTCATTAACGTGCAAACCACCCTTGGGGGTAAAGGGGTTAAGGCCCCTTCACATTAAGCGACGCTGCAGCGATACCGACAACGATCCGGATCGCTGCAGCGTCACTGGAGAGCTGTCACACAGACCGCTCTCCAGCGACCAACGATCCCGAGGTCCCCGGTAACCAGGGTAAACATCGGGTTACTAAGCGCAGGGCCGCGCTTAGTAACCCGATGTTTACCCTGGTTACCAGCGTAAAAGTGAAAAAAAAACAAACATACTTACCTACCGCTGTCTGTCCCCGGCGCTTCTCTGCACTCCTCCTGTACTGGCTGTGAACACAGCGGCCGGAAAGCAGAGCGGTGACGTCACCGCTCTGCTTTCCGGCTGACCGACACTCACAGCCAGTACAGGAGGAGTGCAGAGCACAGCGCCGGGGACAGACAGCGGTAGGTAAGTATGTACTGTTTGTTTTTTTGCACTTTTACGCTGGTAACCAGGGTAAACATCGGGTTACTAAGCGCGGCCCTGCGCTTAGTAACCCGATGTTTACCCTGGTTACCAGCGAAGACATCGCTGAATCGGTGTCACACACGCCGATTCAGCGATGTCAGCGGGAGAGCCAGCGACCAAAGAAAGGTCTGGCCCTCTAGCCCCGACCAGCGACATCACAGCAGGATTCTGATCGCTGCTGTGTGTCAAACTAAACGATATCGCTAGCCAGGACGCTGCAACGTCACGGATCGCTAGCGATATCGTTTAGTGTGAAGGTACCTTTAGTTCAACATCAAGATATGGCAAACAATGGTGATGGGACTAAGTAACACTATTAGCATATAAGCACACATCAATAAACAAAGCTTAACCCACTCAATGTACAGTCACTATTACAGACTTAAGGTACCGTCACATTTAGCGACGCTGCAGCGATCTAGACAACGATCCCGATCGCTGCAGCGTCGCTGTTTGGTCGCTGGAGAGCTGTCACACAGACAGCTCTCCAGCGACCAACTATGCGAAGTCCCCTGGTAGCCAGGGTAAACATCGGGTTACTAATCGCAGGGCTGCGCTTAGTAACCCGATGTTTACCCTGGTTACCAGCGTAAACGTAAAAAAAAACACTACATACTTACATTCCGGTGTCTGTCCCCCGGCGCTCTGCTTCTCTGCACTGTGTGAGCGCCGTCTGGCCGTAAAGCACAGCGGTGACCAGCGGTTACCAGTGAAGACATCGCTGAATCGGCGTCACACACGCCGATTCAGCGATGTCTGCAGGAGATCCAGCGACGAAATAAAGTGCTTGCCTTCTAGCGCTGACCAGCGATGCCACAGCAGGATCCAGATCGCTGCTGCGTGTCAAACACAACGATATCGCTATCCAGGACGCTGCAACGTCACGGATCGCCAGCGATATCGTTGTTAAATTGTTTAGTGTGACGGCCCCTTTACACAGTATGTTAGATAGTATATCAGTGGGCAGTCTGTCTTTTTGACCCACCAGACATAAACACTTAAATTCACAAGCCAATATACAGATTAAAAAACAGTTCTTTTGTTTATGCAAAAAACGTAGCTGTCTGGGTAATTAAGATACAATCTGGTTTCTTCACATACATATCCTCCATCCCATAGTCCCATGTCCATATACCATCATTATTATTATTATATTATTATTATACTTTTTTATAGCGCCATTTATTCCATAACGCTTTACATGTGAAAAGGGGGCAAATATAGACAAATATATTAAACATGAGCAAAAACCAAGGCACACAGGTACATAAGGAGAGAGGACCCTGCCGCGAGGGCTCACAGTCTGGAGGGGATGGGTGAGGATACACTAGGAGAGGGTAGAGCTGGTTGTGTGGCAGTTCAGTAGGTTGAGGATCACTGCAGGCTGTAGGCTGGTCGGAAGAGGTGTCTTCAGGTTCTTTTTGAAGGTTTCAATGGTAGGCGAGAGTCTGATGTGTTGGGGTAGAGAGTTCCAGAGTATGGGGGAAGCATGGAAGAAGTCTTGGATGCAGTTGTGGGAAGAAGAGATGAGAGGGGAGTAGAGAAGGAGGTCTTGAGAGGTTCAGAGGTTGCGTGTGGGTAAGTACCGGGAGACCATGTCACAGATGTATGGAGGAGACAGGTTGTGGATGGCTTTGTATGTCATTGTAAGGCTTTTGAACTGGAGTCTCTGGGCGATAGGAAGCCAGTGAAGGGCTTGGCATAGGGGAGAGGCTGGGGAATAGCGGGGAGACAGGGAGATTAGTTGGGCAGCAGAGTGTAGGATGGATTGCAGTGGTGCCAGAGGGGAGTCCAGAGAGTAGGAGGTTGCAGTAGTCAAGGAGGGAGATAAGGGCATGCACTAGTGTTTTTTTGGTGTTGCGGTCAAGGAATGCATGGATCCGGGAAATATTTTTGAGTTTGAGACGGCAGGAGTAAGCAAGGGCTTGGATATGTGGCTTGAAAGAGAGGGCAGAGTCGAGGATCACCCTGAGGCACCAGGCATATGGGACTGGGTAAAGTGAGCAGCCATTGACATTGATGCATAGGTCTGCTGGAGTGAGATGGGGGAAAGGTGATGAATCCTGTTTTGTCCATGTTCAGTTTTAGAAAGCAAGCAGAAAAGAAGGCCGAGATAGCAGACAGACAGTGTGGGATTTTAACCCCTTCAAGACCCAGCCTATTTTGACCTTAAAGACCTTGCCGTTTTTTGCAATTCTGACCAGTGTCCCTTTATGAGGTAATAACTCAGGAACGCTTCAACGGATCCTAGCGGTTCTGAGATTGTTTTTTCGTGACATATTGGGCTTCATGTTAGTGGTAAATTTAGGTCAATAAATTCTGCGTTTATTTGTGATAAACACGGAAATTTGGCGAAAATTTTGAAAATTTCGCAATTTTCACATTTTGAATTTTTATTCTGTTAAACCAGAGAGATATGTGACACAAAATAGTTAATAAATAACATTTCCCACATGTTTACTTTACATCAGCACAATTTTGGAAACAAAATTTTTTTTTGTTAGGAAGTTATAAGGGTTAAAATTTGACCAGCGATTTGTCATTTTTACAACGAAATTTACAAAACCATTTTTTTTAGGGACCACCTCACATTTGAAGTCAGTTTGAGGGGTCTATATGGCTGAAAATACCCAAAAGTGACACCATTCTAAAAACTGCACCCCTCAAGGTACTCAAAACCACATTCAAGAAGTTTATTAACCCTTCAGGTGCTTCACAGCAGCAGAAGCAACATGGAAGGAAAAAATGAACATTTAACTTTTTAGTCACAAAAATTATCTTTTAGCAACAATTTTTTTATTTTCCCAATGGTAAAAGGAGAAACTGAACCACGAAAGTTGTTGTCCAATTTGTCCTGAGTACGCTGATACCTCATATGTGGGGGTAAACCACTGTTTGGGCGCACAGCAGGGCTTGGAAGGGAAGGAGCGCCATTTGACTTTTTGAATCAAAAATTGGCTCCACTCTTTAGCGGACACCATGTCACGTTTGGAGAGCCCCCGTGTGCCTAAAAATTGGAGCTCCCCCACAAATGACCCCATTTTGGAAACTAGACGCCCCAAGGAACTTATCTAGATGCATAGTGAGCACTTTGAACCCCCAGGTGCTTCACAAATTGATCCGTAAAAATGAAAAAGTACTTTTTTTTCACAAAAAAATTCTTTTAGCCTCAATTTTTTCATTTTCACATGGGCAACAGGATAAAATGGATCCTAAAATGTGTTGGGCAATTTCTCCTGAGTACACCAATACCTCACATGTGGGGGTAAACCACTGTTTGGGCACATGGTAAGGCTCGGAAGGGAAGGAGCGCCATTTGACTTTTTGAATGAAAAATTATTTCCATCGTTAGCGGACACCATGTCGCGTTTGGATAGCTCCTGTGTGCCTAAACATTGGCGCTCCCCCACAAGTGACCCCATTTTGGAAACTAGACCCCCCAAGGAACTTATTTAGATGCCTAGTGAGCACTTTAAACCCTCAGGTGCTTCACAAATTGATCTGTAAAAATGAAAAAGTACTTTTTTTTCACAAAAAAATTATTTTCGCCTCAATTTTTTCATTTTCACATGGGCAGTAGGATAAAATGGATCATAAAATTTGTTGGGCAATTTCTCCCGAGTACGCCGATACCTCATATGTGGGGGTAAACCACTGTTTGGGCACACGGCAGGGCTCGGAAGGGAAGGCGCGCCATTTGACTTTTTGAATGGAAAATTAGCTCCAATTGTTAGCGGACACCATGTCGCGTTTGGAGAGCCCCCTGTGTGCCTAAACATTGGAGCTCCCCCACAAGTGACCCCATTTTGGAAACTAGACCCCCCAAGGAACTTATCTAGATGCATATTGAGCACTTTAAACCCCCAGGTGCTTCACAGAAGTTTATAACGCAGAGCCATGAAAATAAAAAATAATTTTTCTTTCCTCAAAAATGATTTTTTAGCCTGGAATTTCCTATTTTGCCAAGGATAATGGGAGAAATTGGACCCCAAATATTGTTGTCCAGTTTGTCCTGAGTACGCTGATACCCCATATGTGGGGGTAAACCACTGTTTGGGCGCACGGCAGGGCTCGGAAGGGATGGCACGCCATTTGGCTTTTTAAATGGAAAATTAGCTCCAATCATTAGCGGACACCATGTCACGTTTGGAGAGCCCCTGTGTGCTTAAACATTGGAGATCCCCCAGAAATGACACCATTTTGGAAACTAGACCCCCAAAGGAACTAATCTAGATGTGTGGTGAGGACTTTGAACCCCCAAGTGCTTCACAGAAGTTTATAACGCAGAGCCATGAAAATAAAAAAAAAAATTATTTTCTCAAAAATGATCTTTTAGCCTGCAATTTTTTATTTTCCCAAGGGTAACAGGAGAAATTTGACCCCAAAAGTTGTTGTCCAGTTTCTCCTGAGTACGCTGATACCCCATATGTGGGGGTAAATCACTGTTTGGGCACATGCCGGGGCTCGGAAGTGAAGTAGTGACGTTTTGAAATGCAGACTTTGATGGAATGCTCTGTGGGCGTCACGTTGCGTTTGCAGAGCCCCTGATGTGGCTTAACAGTAGAAACCCCCCACAAGTGACCCCATTTTGGAAACTAGACCCCCAAAGGAACTTATCTAGATGTGTGGTGAGCACTTTGAACCCCCAAGTGCTTCATAGAAGTTTATAATGCAGAGCCGTGAAAATAATAAATACGTTTTCTTTCCTCAAAAATAATTATTTAGCCCAGAATTTTTTAATTTTCCCAAGGGTAACAGGAGAAATTTGACCCCAAAAGTTGTTGTCCAGTTTCTCCTGAGTACGGTGATACCCCATATGTGGGGGTAAACTACTGTTTGGGCACATGCCGGGGCTTGGAATTGAAGTAGTGACGTTTTGAAATGCAGACTTTGATGGAATGCTCTGCGGGCGTCACGTTGCGTTTGCAGAGCCCCTGATGTGCCTAAACAGTAGAAACCCCCCACAAGTGACCCCATTTTGGAAACTAGACCCTGAAAGGAACTTATCTAGATGTGTGGTGAGCACTTTGAACCCCCAAGTGCTTCATAGAAGTTTATAATGCAGAGCCGTGAAAATAATAAATACGTTTTCTTTCCTCAAAAATAATTATTTAGCCCAGAATTTTTTATTTTCCCAAGGGTTACAGGAGAAATTGGACCCCAAAAGTTGTTGTCCAGTTTCTCCTGAGTACGCTGATACCCCATATGTGGGGGTAAACCACTGTTTGGGCACACGTCGGGGCTCAGAAGGGAAGTAGTGACTTTTGAAATGCAGACTTTGATGGAATGGTCTGCGGGTGTCACGTTGCGTTTGCAGAGCCCCTGGTGTGCCTAAACAGTAGAGACCCCCCACAAGTGACCCCATTTTAGAAACTAGACCCCCCAAGGAACTTATCTAGATATGTGGTGAGCACTTTGAACCCCCAAGTGCTTCACAGACGTTTACAACGCAGAGCCGTGAAAATAAAAAATCATTTTTCTTTCCTCAAAAATTATGTTTTAGCAAGCATTTTTTTAGATTCACAAGGGTAACAGGAGAAATTGGACCCCAGTAATTGTTGCGCAGTTTGTCCTGAGTATGCTGGTACCCCATATGTGGGGGTAAACCACTGTTTGGGCACACTTCAGGGCTCGGAAGTGAGGGAGCAGCATTTGACTTTTTGAATACGAGATTGGCTGGAATCAATGGTGGCGCCATGTTGCGTTTGGAGACCCCTGATGTGCCTAAACAGTGGTAACCCCTCAATTCTACCTCCAACACTAACCCCAACACACCCCTAACCCTAATCCCAACTGTAGCCATAATCCTAATCACAACCCTAACCCCAACACACCCCTAACCACAACACTAACCCCAACACACCCCTAACCACAACACTAACCCCAACACACCCCTAACCATAACCACAACCCTAATTCCAACCCTAACCCTAAGGCTATGTGCCCACGTTGCGGATTCGTGTGAGATATTTCCGCACCATTTTTGAAAAATCTGCGGGTAAAAGGCACTGTGTTTTACCTGCGGATTTTCCGCGGATTTCCAGTGTTTTTTGTGCGGATTTCACCTGCGGATTCCTATTGAGGAACAGGTGTAAAACGCTGCGGAATCCGCACAAAGAATTGACATGCTGCGGAAAATACAACGCAGCGTTCCCGCGCGGTATTTTCCGCACCATGGGCACAGCGGATTTGGTTTTTCATATGTTTACATGGTACTGTAAACCTGATGGAACACTGCTGCGGATCCGCAGCCAAATCCGCACCGTGTGCACATAGCCTAATTCTAAAGGTATGTGCACACGCTGCGGATCCGCAGCAGTTTCCCATGAGTGTACAGTTCAATGTAAACCTATGGGAAACAAAAATCGCTGTACACATGCTGCGGAAAAACTGCACGGAAACGCAGCGGTTTACATTCCGCAGCATGTCACTTCTTTGTGCGGATTCCGCAGCGGTTTTACATCTGCTCCAATAGAAAATCGCAATTGTAAAACCGCAGTGAAATGCGCAGAAAAAAACGCGGTAAATCCGCCATAAATCCGCAGCGGTTTAGCACTGCGGATTTATCAAATCCGCAGCGGAAAAATCCGCAGAGGACCAGAATACGTGTGCACATACCGAAACCCTAACCCTAACCCTACCCCTAACCCTACCCCTAACCCTACCCCTAACCCTACCCCTAACCCTAACCCTACCCCTAACCCTAACCCTAACCCTATTCTAACATTAGTGGAAAAAAAAAATTTCTTTATTTTTTTATTGTCCCTACCTATGGGGGTGACAAAGGGGGGGGGTCATTTATTATTTTTTTTATTTTGATCACTGAGATAGATTATATCTCAGTGATCAAAATGCACTTTGGAACGAATCTGCCGGCCGGCAGATTCGGCGGGCGCACTGCGCATGCGCCCGCCATTTTGGAAGATGGCGGCGCCCGGGAGAAGACGGACGGGACCACGGCTGGATCGGTAAGTATGATAGGGTGGGGGGGGACCACGGGGGGGGGGATCGGAGCACGGGGGGAGGGAATCGGAGCGCGGGAGGGGTGGAACGGAGCGCGGGGGGCGTGGAACGGAGCACGGGGGGGCTGGAACGGAGCACGGGGGGGTGGAACGGAGCACGGGGGGGGGGTGGATCGGAGTGCAGGGGGGGTGATTGGAGCGCAGGGGGGGTGATTGGAGCACGGGGGGGTGATTGGAGCACGGGGGGAGCGGACACGAGCACGGGGGGGAGCGGAGCACTGGACGGAGGGGAGCCGGAGCAGTGTACCGGCCAGATCGGGGGGGTGGGGGGGCGATCGGAGGGGTGGGGTGGGGGCACACTAGTATTTCCAGCCATGGCCGATGATATTGCAGCATCGGCCATGGCTGGAGTGTAATATTTCACCCGTTATAATGGGTGAAATATTACAAATCGCTCTGATTGGCAGTTTCACTTTCAACAGCCAATCAGAGCGATCGTAGCCACGAGGGGGTGAAGCCACCCCCCCTGGGCTAAACTACCACTCCCCCTGTCCCTGCAGATCGGGTGAAATGGGAGTTAACCCTTTCACCCGATCTGCAGGGACGCGATCTTTCCATGACGCCGCATAGGCGTCATGGGTCGGAATGGCACCGACTTTCATGACGCCTACGTGGCGTCAAAGGTCGGGAAGGGGTTAAGTAAGAAGGTGGTCAGGTCCCGATAGGTAGATCTGCGTGTCATCGGCGTAGAGATGATACTGCATACCGTGGGATTCTATGAGCTGTCCCAGGCCGAAGGTGTAGATGGAGAAGAGTAGGGGTCCTAGAACAGCCTTGAAGAACACCGACAGACAAGGGGCGAAGTGAGGAGGGGCCATGGGGGAGGGAGACACTGAATGTTCGGTCTGTCAGATATGACAAGATCTATGATAGGGCCAAGTCTGTGATGCCAAGAGATGAGAGGATCAGTAGTAGAAGGGAATGGTCCACAGTGTGAAAGGCAGAAGACCGGTCCAGGAGGAGGACAGAGTAGTGTCGCTTGCTCTTGGCAATTAGTAGGTCATTGGTGACTTTAGGCAGTTTCAGTTGAGTGATGGGGTCGGAAGCCAGATTGTAACCGGTCAAAGAGGTAGCAGTAGGAGAGGTGGGAGGACAGTTCAAGATGGATGTGTTGTTCCAGTAATTTTGAGGCATAGGGGAGAAGAGATAGTGGGCGATAGCTAGACACAGAGGATGGGTCGAGGGAGGGCTTTTTGAGGATGGGTATGATCTTGGCATGTCTGAAGTCTAAGGGGAAGACACCTGTTGTGAGTGAGAAGTTGAAGAGGTGTGTTAGGGTTGGGATGAAGACTGTGGCAAGGTTAGGGATGAGGTGGGATGGGAGCGGGTCAAGCATGCAGGTGGTGAGGTGTGATCTTGACAGAATGGTAAAGAGCTGATCTTCTGCCATGGTGGAGAAGCTGGTTTTGGAGGAACCGGGTAGAGCAGCTAAGAGGGGCGTTGGGCGCTGTGGGCCAAAGCTTTCTCGGATCGTATCGATCTTCTGTTTAAAGAATTAGGCAAAGTCATCAGCAGAAATGAGAGGGGAGGGAGGGGGTGCAGGGGGACGGAGTAGAGAATTGAAAGTGTTGAAAAGCTGTTTAGTGTTGTGTGAGAGGGAGCATGAGAGAGATGAGAAGTAAGTTTGTTTTGCGGCAGTGAGCTTGGACTTGAAGCTGGCAAGGGACTGCTTGTATGGAGTGAAGTGATCGGCAGAGCGGGATCGCTTCCATCTCCGCTCAGCGATCCTGGAAGCCTGTCTCAGTCCTTTGGTCAAGCTGGTCAGCCAGAGCTGCCTGTTGGGTGTATGAGTATTGCTATGCATGAGCAGGGCGGCTGAATCGAGTGTTGCTGTTATTGTGGTGTTATAAAAGGTGGCAGCAGCATCTGTGTCATGAAGGGAGGCTATGGCTGCTTTCACACATCAGGTTTTTGGTTTCAGGCACAATCCGGTAGTTTCAGGCACAATCTGGATCAGTTTTTTTCTTACACCTGATCCGTTTTTTTCCCCATAGAGTTGTATTACTGCCGGATTGTGCCTGAAGGACATGCGTTTCATCCGTTTTGTGCCGGATCCGTCCCTTCAGGCTTTTTTGCCGGACACAAAAAAACGTCTCCTGCAACGTTTTTTGTGTCCGGCGAAAAAGCCTGAAGGGACGTTTCCGACAATAAACGCATGGAACTGATGTTTTAAAGAACATTTCCGGTGACTGAATCCGTCTCTTACACACTGAGCATGCCCAGAAGCTTTGTTTTTGATTCTGGCATGGAAAAAATCTCTCTCTCTCCTCAAAAACCATGCACAGTACATAGAGTCGGATCCGGCTAAAAAACGGAACGGAGGGTGGTAGCAGGATTGGAGTAAAGGAGCAGATATCAGACAGGAGCAAGCCAACCCCTTCACCACGTTTGTTGCTGGGGAGGAGTGTGAGAGAGGTGGAATCCGCCATAGGAAAGCACAGCTGGAGAGGCCGAGTCAAAGGGGGTGAGCTAGGTTTCAGTGATGCCAAGGATGCAAAGTTTGTTGGTGATGAAGAGGTCATGGATAAATGGCAGTTTGTTGCAGACAGAGCGTGCATTCCATAGTGCTCCAGGTAGGGGGGCCAGGGGAGTGGGGGCTGGAGGAATGGGTATGGGGTTATCATGGTTGGGAAAACCTGCAGAGGATCGTGGCAGGGGGTTAGAAATGAGTGTGGGGATGTGTTGAGAGGGGCCGGGATTTGGGGATACATCACCAGAGATGAGGCGTAGCAGACAGTGTGTTAAGGCACCTTCACACTGACCAACTTCACAACGATATCGCTAGCGATCCGTGACGTTGCAGCATCCTGGATAGCGATATCGTTGTGTTTGACACGCAGCAGCGATCTGGATCCTGCTGTGACATCGCTGGTCGGAGCTAGAAGGCCAGCACTTTATTTCGTTGCTGGATCACCCGCTGACATCGCTGAATCGGCGTGTCACGCCGATTCAGCGATGTCTTCACTGGCACCCAGGGTAAACATTGGGTTACTAAGCGCAGGGCCGCGCTTAGTAACCCGATGTTTACCCTGGTTACCAGCGTAAACGTAAAAAAACAAACACTACATACTTACATTCCGGTGTCTGTCCCCCGGCGTTCTGCTTCTCTGCACTGTCAGCGCCGGCCAGCCATAAAGCACAGCGGTGACGTCACCGCTGTGCTTTATGGCTGGCCGGCGCTGACAGTGCAGAGAAGCACAGCGCCGGGGGACAGACACCGGAATGTAAGTATGTAGTGGTTTTTTTTTTTGGTTTTTTTTTACGTTTACGCTGGTAACCAGGGTAAACATCAGGTTACTAAGCGCGGCCCTGCGCTTAGTAACCCGATGTTTACCCTGGTTACCAGGGGACTTTGCATAGTTGGTCGCTGGAGAGCTGTCTGTGTGACAGCTCTACAGCGACCACACAGCGACGCAGCGATTGGGATCGTTGTCTAGATCGCTGCAGCGTCGCTAAATGTGAAGGTACCTTTAGAAGGTGGGAGAAGGATGGGACATGATGCAGCAGTGTGTGTCTGGAGAAAGGATTGTATGTGGAGGAACAGCTGTGAGGAGGAGGTGAGATGGCTGGGGACTATTGAAGGAGAAATGAGTAGTTATTTACTAGATGGAGGGATGACAGGAGATTAAGAAGGAAAGTAGTATGGGGTGAAAGAGAAAAGAAACCGAAACATTGTAGTGGTTTGGTATTCTGTTACTTTCCAGTCCAATTCAGTCTAATTTAAAGTAATTATAAATATGGAATTTGAAAGATACATGGATCAGACTAGAGTCTGGATCTGAATATATGTGCTACTAAGAGAACAGCTGTGAGTGGATGTGGGGGGGTGTGGCCAGAACACAAGTTCAGAGTTAAACAAAAGGTCATAAAAGGGGTGGAGGGGTTAAACTGACCGCTAAGAGGTATGCATGGAAGACACCAGAGAAGTGAAATACATTATGGATCCAAAGTGAAGGGTGAGCAGTGCATACCAGAGAAAACTAAATTCAGTTCACATAGACATTCAGGAGCTGGGCAAGGCAGGAAACATATAATACATATATAATATATATATATATATACCCCATATATTACTACTGGCTCCTGTGTGCCCCCATATATTACTAATGGCCCCTGTGTGCCCCCATATATTACTAATGGCCCCTGTGTGCCCCCATATATTACTAATGGCCCCTGTGTGCCCTTATATTACTACTGGCCCATGTGTGCCCCCATATTACTATTGGCCCATGTGTGCCCCATATATTAGTAATGTCACCTGTGTGCTCCCATATATTACTACTGGCCCTTGTATGCCCTCATATTACTATTGGTCCTTGTGTGCTCATATATTACTACTGGTCCCTGTATGCCCCATATATTACTACTGGCCCCTGTGTGCCCCCATATATTAGTAATGTCCCCTTTGTGCCCCCATATATTACTACTGGGCTCTGTGTGCTCCCATATATTAGTAATATCCTCTTTGTGTCCCCATATATTACTACTGGCCCCTGTGTGCCCCCATATCTTACTACTGGCCCCTGTGTGCCCCCATATATTAGTAATGTCCCCTGGGAGCCCCCATATATTACTACTGGCCCCTGTGTACCCCCATATATTAGTAATATCCCCTGTCTGACCTCATATATTAGTAATGTCCCCTGTGTGCCCCATATATTAGTAATGTCCCCTGTGTGCCCCATATATTAGTAATGTCCCCTGTGTGCCCCATATATTAGTAATGTCCCGTGTGCCCCATATATTAGTAATGTCACCTGTGTGCCCAATATATTAGTAATGTCCCCTGTGTGCCCCATATATTAGTAATGTCCCCTGTGTGCCCCATATATTAGTAATGTCCCCTGTGTGCCCCATATATTAGTAATGTCCCCTGTGTGCCCCATATATTAGTAATGTCCCGTGTGCCCCATATATTAGTAATGTCACCTGTGTTCCCAATATATTAGTAATGTCCCCTGTGTGCCCCATATATTAGTAATGTCCCGTGTGTCCCATATATTAGTAATGTCCCCAGTGTTCCCCCATATATTAGTAATGTCCTCTTTGTGCCCCCATATATTAGTAATGTCCCTTGTGTGCCCCCGTAAGTAATGGCTCCTGTGTGCCCCCATATATTACTACTGGCCCCTCTGTGCCCCATATATTACTACTGGCCCCTGTATGCCCCCATATATTACTACTAGCTCCTGTGTGCCCCCATATATTACTACTGGCCCCTATATGCCTCCACATATTTGTAATGTCCCCTATGTGCCCCCATATATTAGTAATGTCCCCTGTGTGCCCCCATATATTAGTAATATCCCCTGTGTGCCCCCACATATTACTACTGGCCCCTAGGTGCCCGCATATAATTGTAAGTTTACTAACTCCCCTCTCTCGCTCTCGGACCACAACCTTCTTTCCTTCTCTGTCAAGTATTGTCTCCTCACCTGGGACACCCCCACTTACCACACTTATCAGAATACACGTACCATTAATACCCAGCAGCTTGTGGACAATCTCCACACATCTCTAGCCCCATCTCCTCCCTCTCCTGTCCAGACTTAGCATTGTCACACTTCAATAATACACTGAAGAATGCCCTAGATGAAGCAGCACCTTCTACACGCAGCAAGACCTGACACAGACAACGGCAGCCCTGGCACACCATGCAAACACGCTTTCTTCAGCGTTGCTCAAGGTGTGCAGAGCGGCAGTGAAGAAAATCTCTTAGCAGAAGACTTCATCCACTATAAGTTCATGCTCAAAACCTATAACTCTGCCCTTTATCTGGCCAAACAATCCTACTTCACCACCCTCATCACCTCACTATCCAACAACCCAAAATGACTTATTGAAACCTTAAAGGGAACCCGTCACCCTGTTTTTTCAGTACGAGATAAAAATACTGTTAAATAGGGCCTGAGCTGTGCGTCACTATAGTGTATTTTGTGTACCCTGATTCCCCACCTATGCTGCCGAAATAACTTACCAAAGTCGCCGTTTTCGCCTGTCAATCAGGCTGGTCAGGTCAGATGGGCGTGGCGACATCGCTGTTTCTTCCCCCAAAACTTGCATATATTTCCGTTGGTGGCGTAGTGGTTTGCGCATGCCCATCTTCTGAATCCACTGGGCAGGAGAAGAAAAAATGCGCGATTGGCGCTATTTCCCTGGTGATCTGTGGGGGCGGCCATCTTCCTGAGGCTGCGCGTGCGCATATGGAGTCCTCTGATGCCGAGTTCGCATCTCGGCTTCAGGAAAATGGCCGCTGCGATCTCCATCTGCGCACGCGCGGCATCCCGCGGCCATTTTCCTGAAGCCCTGGGCAGCAGAGGACTCCATATGCGCACGCGCGGCCTCAGGAAGATGGCCGCCCCCACAGATCACCAGGGAAATAGCGCCAATCGCGCGTTTTTTCTTCTCCTGCCCAGTGGATTCAGAAGATGGGCATGCGCAAACCACTACGCCACCAACGGAAATATATGCAAGTTTTGGGGGAAGAAACAGCGATGTCGCCACGCCCATCTGACCTGACCAGCCTGATTGACAGGCGAAAACGGCGACTTTGGTAAGTTATTTCGGCAGCATGGGTGGGGAATCAGGGTACACAAAATACACTATAGTAACGCACAGCTCAGGCCCTATTTAACAGTATTTTTATCTCGTACTGAAAAAACGGGGGTGACAGGTTCCCTTTAAACTCCCTCCTGAAACCTAAAGTATAGGCCCCCATCACCAACCTCAGAGGTGATCTGGCCACTTATTTCTTAGAAAAAATCAACCACATCCATCAGAATATGTCAGCGCAATCTCCTCAGTGCCTGGATCCCCTTCCCTGCTGAACCTCAAGCTCACTAGACATCTTTGAGCCTGTTTCAGAAGAAGTTTCCAAGCTCCTCGCTTCTGCTCGGCCTACAACCTGCAACAGTTACCCCATTCCTTCACATATCCTGCAGTCTCTCTCACCAGTGGTCACCATTCACATGACTAAAATATTTAACCTATCTCTTCAGGTATCTTTCCCTCCCCATTTAACCCCTTAGCGACCGCCGATACGCCTTTTAACGGCGGCCGCTAAGGGTACTTAAACCACAGCGCCGTTAATTAACGGCGCTGTGGAAAAAGTCCATAGCGCCCCCCAGAGGCCGATTTTCTCCGGGGTCTCGGCTGCCGGGGGTAGCCGAGACCCCAGAGAACATGATTCGGGGGGTTTTTAACCCACCCCGCATTTGCGATCGCCGGTAATTAACAGTTTACCGGCGATCGCAAAAAAAAAAGCGATCTCTTTTTAATTTCTCTGTCCTCCGATGTGATCGCACATCGGAGGACAGAGAAAAGGGGTCCCAGGAGGCCCCCCAATACTCACCTAGCTCCCCCGATGCTCCTCGTGTCTCCCGGTGGGCGCCGCCATTTTCAAAATGGTGGGCGCATGCGCAGTGCGCCCGCCGGCCGGCACCGGGAGAATCTTTGGGGTCTCGGCTGCCGGGGGTAGCCGAGACCCCAAAGAGCACGATCGGGGTCGGTATTACCGACCCCTGTTTTGCGATCGCCGGTAATTAACTGTTTACCGGCGACCGCAAAAAAAAAAAAAAAGTAAAGTGTAATTCTCTGTCCTCTGATGTGATCGCACATCAGAGGACCGAGAAATAGGGGGATTCGGGGACCCTAGCATACTCGCCTAGGTCCCTGGATCCTCTTGCTGCTCCTCCTGGCCGCCGGCAGCAGAACATGGCGGACGCATGCCCAGTGCGCCCGCCATCTGTCTCCATCTGCCGGCCGGCAGGAGAACAGCAGTTGGGGCTAAAATTAGGGTTAGGGGTAAGGTTAGGGGTAGGGTTAGGGGTAGGGTTAGGTTAGGGGTAGGGGTAGGGTTAGGTTAGGGGTAGGGTTAGGTTAGGGGTAGGGTTAGATTAGGGGTAGGGCTAGGGTTGGGGCTAAATTTAGGGTTAGGGTTGGGGCTAAACTTAGGGTTAGGCTTCTTTCACACTTACGTCGGTACGGGGCCGTCGCAATGCGTCGGCCCAACATACCGACGCACGTTGTGAAAATTGTGCACAACGTGGGCAGCAGCTGTAGTTTTTCAACACATCCGCTGCCCAATCTATGTCCTGGTGAGGAGGGGGCGGAGTTACGGCCACGCATGCGCGGTCAGAAATGGCGGATGCGACGTACAAAAAAAGTTTCATTGAACGTTTTTTTGTGCCGACGCTCCGCCAAAACACAACTGATCCAGTGCACGACGGACGCGACGTGTGGCCATCCGTCACGATCCGTCGGCAATACAAGTCTATGGGCAAAAAACGCATCCTGCGGGCACATTTGCAGGATCCTTTTCTTGTCCAAAACGACGGATTGCGACGGAATGCCAAACGACGCAAGTGTGAAAGTAGCCCTAGGGTTAGGGTTGGGGCTAAAGTTAGGGCTAGGGTTGGGGCTAAAGTTAGGGTTAGAGCTGGGGTTAGGGTTAGGGTTTGGATTAGGGTTCGTATTAGGGTTAGGGTTGGCATTAGGGTTACGCTTGGCATTAGGGTTAGGTTTGGGATTAGGGTTAAGGTTAGGGTTGTGATTAGGGGTGTATTGGGATTAGGGTTAGGTTTGAGGTTAGGGTTGAGATTAGGATTAGGGGTGTGTTGGATTTAGGGTTTTGATTAGGGTTATGGTTAGGGTTGACATTAGGGTTGTTTTGGGGTAAGGGTTGTGATTATGGTTAGGGTTAGTGATTAGGATTATGGATGAGGTTGGGATTAGGGTTAGGGGTGTGTTGGGGTTAGGGTTGGAGCTAGAATTGGGGGGTTTCCACTGTTTAGGTACATCAGGGGGTCTCCAAACACGACAGCCAATTTTGCGCTCAAAAAGTCAAATGGTGCTCCCTCCCTTCTGAGCTCTGCCGTGCGCCCAAACAGTGGTTTACCCCCACATATGGGGTACCAGCATACTCAGGACAAATTGGACAACAACTTTTGGGGTCCAGTTTCTCTTGTTACCCTTGTGAAAATAAAAACTTGGGGGCTACAATATCTTTTTTGTGGAAAAAAAAATATTTTTTATTTTCACGGCTCTGCATTATAAACTTCTGTGAAGCACTTGGGCATTCAAGGTTCTCACCACACATCTAGATAAGTTCCATGGGGGGTCTAGTTTCCAAAATGGGGTCACTTGTGGGGGATTTCTACTGTTTAGGCACATCAGGGGCTCTCCAAACGCGACATGGCGTCCGATCTCAATTCCAGCCAATTCTACATTGAAAAAGTAAAACGGCACTCTTTCTCTTGCAAGCTCTGCGGTGCGCCCAAACAGTGGTTTACCCCCACATATTGGGTATCGACGTACTCAGGAGAAATTGCACAACAACTTTTGTGGTCTAATTTCTCCTGTTACCCTTGTGAAAATAAGAATTTGTGGGCAAAAAGATCATTTTTGTGTAAACAAAAGCGATTTTTTATTTTCACGGCTCTACGTTATAAACTTCTGTGAAGCACTTGGGGGTTCAAAGTGCTCACCACACATCTAGATAAGTTCCTTAAGGGGTCTAGTTTCCAAAATGGTGTCACTTGTGGGGAGTTTCCACTGTTTAGGTACATCAGGGGCTCTCTAAATGTGACATGGTGTCCGATCTCAATTCCAGCCAATTCTGCATTGAAAAAGTCAAACGGCGCTCCTTCACTTCTAAGTTCTGCGGTGCGCCCTAACAGTGGTTTACCCCCACATATGGGGTATTGGCGTATTCAGGAGAAATTGCATAACAAAATTTATGGTTACATTTCTGTTTTTACACTTGTGAAAATAAAAAAAATGGTTCTGAATTAAGATGTTTGCAAAAAAAAGTTAAATGTTCATTTTTTCCTTCCACATTGTTTCAGTTCCTGTGAAGCACGTAAAGGGTTAATAAACTTCTTGAATGTGGTTTTGAGAACCTTGAGGGGTGTAGTTTTTAGAATGGTGTCACACTTCATTATTTTCTATCATATAGACCCCTCAAAATGACTTCAAATGTGATGTGGTCCCTAAAAAAAAAATGGTGTTGTAAAAATGAGAAATTGCTGGTCAACTTTTAACCCTTATAACTCCCTAACAAAAAAAAAATTTTGTTTCCAAAATTGTGCTGATGTAAAGTAGACATGTGGGAAATGTTATTTATTAACTATTTTTTATGACATATCTCTCTGATTTAAGGGCATAAAAATACAAAGTTTGAAAATTGCAAAATTTTAAAAATTTTCGCCATATTTCCGTTTTTTTCATTAATAATCGCAAGTAATATCGAAGAAATGTTACCACTAACATGAAGTACAATATGTCACGAAAAAACAATCTCAGAATCAGCGGGATCCGTTGAAGCGTTCCAGAGTTATAACCTCATAAAGTGACAGTGGTCAGAATTGCAAAAATTGGCCTGGTCATTAAGTACCAAATTGGCTCTGTCACTAAGGGGTTAAACATGCCATCATAACCCCTTTACTTAAAAAGCTATCCCTGGACCAGAACTGCACTGCTAACTACAGACCTGTCTCTAACCTTTCCTTCATCTCTAAACTCCTGGAACACTTGGTCCACTCCCGTCTTATCCACTATCTCTCGGATAACTCTCTTCTTGACCCCTTACAATCTGGTTTCTGCTCTTTACACTCCACTGAAACTGCCCTCACTAAAGTCTTTAATGATCTAATAACAGCTAAATCCAAAGGTCATTGCTCTCTGCTGATTCTCCTGGATCTATCTGCCGCATTTGATAATGTGGATCACCAGCTCCTTCTCACTATGCTCTGCTCTATAGGCCTCAAGGACACAGCCCTCTCCTGGTTCTCCTCCTATCTCTCTGACCGCTCATTCTCTGTATCTTTTGCTGGCTCCTCTTCCTCTCCTTGTCCCCTCACCATCGTGGTTCCGCAAGGCTCAGTACTAGGCCCCCTCCTCTTCTCTCTTTACACGGCCCCTATTGGAAAAATAATCAGCAGATTTGGGTTCCAGTATCATCTCTATGCTGATGACACCCAATTATACACTTCTTCCCCGGACATCACCCCTACCCTAATTCAAAATACCAAGGATTATCTGTCTGCTGTCTCTAACATCATGTCCTCCCTCTACCTGAAACTAAATCTCTCCAAAACTGAACTTGTTGTGTTTCTCCCTTCTACTAACCTCACTCTACCCAACATCGAAATTACCCTGGAGGGTTCAACCATAACTCCCAAGCAGCATGCCCGCTGTCTTGGGGTCATATTCGACACCGAACTTTCCTTTACTCCCTATATCGGATCACTCACTCGCTCTTGTTACCTGCATCTTAAAAACATCTCCAGAACCTGACCTTTTCTCACCGTTGAAACTGCTAAGACTCTTACTGTCGGTCTTATTCATTCCCGTCTGGACTACTGCAACTCTCTTCTGATCGGTCACCCTCTTACCAAACTTTTTCCTCTCCAATCCATCTTGAATGCTGCAGCCAGAGTCATATTTCTGTCCAGCCGCTTCACCGATGCCTCCACCTTGTGCCAGTCATTACACTGGCTACCCATTCACTACAGGGTCCAGTATAAACTCATCTCAATCACCCACAAAGCTCTCCGCAGTTCTGCACCACCTTATATCTCCTCTATCATCTCTGTCTATCGCCCTACACGTGCCCTCCGTTCTACAAATGACCTAAGACTAACATCCCCTGTAATCCGAACCTCACACCTCCGTCTCCAAGACTTCTCTCGTGCTGCACCAGCTCTCTGGCATGCACTTCCCAAGACGATCAGACTGATACCTAGCCCCGACCTATTCAAGCGTGCTTTGAAAACCCATCTCTTCAAACAAGCCTTCCACATCAACTACTCAGTAAACTAACTTTGTCCTGTTCCCTCCTTCCAAATATTATTCTGAATCTGCCCCCTACTATTCATCTGTCTCCACACCCTCCATACACACAATAACTGCACTTGATACTTGACTATTGCACTTAAACACACAGGCTGATGACCGGATCATGCAGCTTTGTATGAAAATCCCTATCTGTATATATAATCGTCTAAGGGTTTTTCCGTCTCTGTCCTGGAAATCCCGCGTCTCTGATTGGTCGATGCCGCCAGGCCTCGACCAATCAGACGGGCACAGCGACGATGATGTCATAAAGGACGTAGAAATCCCATGTTTGTGATTCAGCGACGGGCACAGTATCGACGTAGATGTCATAATGGTTGCCATGGCGACGATTATGTCATAAAGGTTGCCTCGACCAATCAGCGACGGGCACAATCTGCCGCGAATTCTGGAATCATCATTGTCCACATACTACGGGGACATGCATATTCTAGGATACCCGATGCGTTAGAATCAGGCCACAATCTAGTCTATATATATCTATATATATATAATTGTCTAAGGGTTTTTCCGTCTGTCTGTCTGTCTGTCCTGGAAATCCCGGCTCTCTGATTGGTCGAGGCCGCCAGGCCTCGACCAATGAGAGACCGGCACAGCATCGACGTAGAAATCCCGCGTCTCTGATTGGTCGAGGCCTAGCGGCCTCGACCAATCAGCAACGGGCACATCGACGATGATGTCAAAAAGGACGTAGACATCCCGCGTCTGATTCAGCGACGGGCACAGTATCGACGTAGATGTCATAATGGTTGCCATGGCGACGATGATGTTATAAAGGTTGCCTCGACCAATCAGCGACGGGCACAGTGTGCCGCGAATTCTGGAATCATCATTGTCCATATACTACGGGGACATGCATATTCTAGAATACCCGATGCGTTAGAATCGGGCCACAATCTAGTATATATATAATTGTCTAAGGGTTTTTCCGTCTGTCTGTCCTGGAAATCCCACGTCTCTGGTCGAGGCCTGGCGGCCTCGACCAATCAATCGGACACGGGCACAGTATCGACGTAGAAATCCCGCGCCTCTGATTGGTCGAGGCTGCCAGGCCTCGACCAATCAGCGACGGGCACAGCGACGATGTCATAAAGGACGTAGACATCCCACATTTCTGATTCAGCGACTGGCACAGTATCGATGTAGATGTCATAATGGTTGCCATGGTGACTATGTCATAAAGGTTGCCTCGACCAATCAGCGACGGGCACAGTCTGCCGCGAATTCTGGATTCATCATTGTCCATATACTACGGGGACGTGCATATTCTAGAATACCCGATGCGTTAGAATCGGGCCACAATCTAGTTATATATATATATATATATATATATTCTGACATACCCGTCACCATTGCAACCATCTATATATATAATTGTCTAAGGGTTTTTCCGTCTGTCTGTCTGTCCTGGAAATCCCGCGTCTCTGATTGGTCGAGGCCATCGTCACCATGGCAACCATTATGACATCATCATCACCATGGCAACCGTTATGACATCATCATCGCCATGGCAACCATTATGACATCATCAGCACCATGGCAACCATTGTGAGATCATCATCACCATGACAATCATTATGACATCATCATCGCCATGGCAACCATTATGACACAATCATCAAATGCAACCATTATGACATCGTCGCCATGGCAACCTATTATGACATCATCACCATGGCAACCAATATGACATCATCATCACCATGGCAACCATTATGACATCATCACCATGGCAACCATTATGACATCATCATTACCATGGCAACCTTTATGACATCATCATCACTATGGCAACCATTATGACATCATCGCCATGGCAACCATTATGACATCATCACAATTGCAACCATAATGACATCATCGCCATGGCAACCATTATGACATTATCACCATGGCAACCATTATGCCATCATCATCACCATGGCAACCATTATGCCATCATCATCACCATGGCAACCTTTATGACATCATCATCACCATGGCAACCATTATAACATCATCACAATTGCAATCATAATGACATCATCATCACCATGGCAACCATTATGACATCATTATCACATCCAACTATTATGACATCATCATCTCCATGGCAACCTATTATGACACCATCACCATGGCAACCATTATGACATCATCATCCCCATGGCTACCATTATGACATCAACAACACAATGGAACCATTATGACATAATCATCGCCATAACAACCATCTATATATATAATTGCCTAAGGTTTTTTCCGTCTGTCTGTCTGTCTGTCCTGGAAATCCCGCGTCTCTGATTGGTCGAGGCCATCGTCACCATGGCAACCATTATGACATCATCATCACCATGGCAACCGTTATGACATCATCAGCACCATGGCAACCATTGTGAGATCATCATCACCATGACAACCATTATGACATCATCATCGCCATGGCAACCATTATGACACAATCATCAAATGCAACCATTATGACATCGTCGCCATGGCAACCTATTATGACACCATCGCCATGGCAACCATTATGACATCATCACCATGGCAACCAATATGACATCATCACCATGGCAACCATTATGACATCATCATCACCATGGCAACCATTATAACATCATCATCACCATGGCAACCATTATGACATCACCATCACCATGGCAACCTTTATGACATCATCATCGCCATGGCAACCATTATGACATCATCACAATTGCAACCATAATGGCATCATCGCCATGGCAACCATTATGACACCATCGCAACCATTATGACATCTTTATCACCATGGCAACCATTATGCCATCATCATCACCATGGCAACCTTTATGACATCATCATCACCATGGCAACCATTATAACATCACAATTGCAATCATAATGACATCATCATCACCATTGCAACCATTATGACATCATCATCACCATGGCAACCATTATAACATCATCGCCATGGCAACCATTACGACATTATCATAATGGCAACCATGATGATATCATCATTGACATGACAACCATTCTGACATACCCGTCACCATTGCAACCATCTATATATATAATTGTCTAAGGGTTTTTCCGTCTGTCTGTATGTCCTGGAAATCCCGGCTCTCTGATTGGTCGAGGCCATCGTCACCATGGCAACCATTATGACATCATCACAATTGCAACCATAATGACATCATTGCCATGGCAACCATTATGACATCATCGCCATCGCAACCATTATGACATCATTATCACCATGGCAACCATTATGCCATCATCATCACCATGGCAACCATTATGACATTATCACATCCAACTATTATGACATCATCATCTCCATGGCAACCATTATGACATCATCACCATGGCAACCAATATGACATCATCATCGCCATGGCAACCATTATGACATCATCATCGCCATGGTAACCATTATGACATTTTCGTCACAATGGGAACCATTATGACATCATCGCCATGGCAAACATGATGACATCATCGCCATCGCAACCATTATGACATCATGATCACTATGGCAACCATTATGACAGCATTATGACCATGGCAACCATTATGCCATCATCATCACCATGGCAAACTTTATGACATCATCATCACCATGGCAACCATTATAACATCATCGCCATGGCAACCATTATGACATCATCTCCATCGCAATCATTATGACATCATCATCCCTATGGCAACCATTATGACATTATCATCACCATGGCAACCACTATGACATAATCATCACCATGGCAACCGTTATGACATCATCGCCATGGCAACCATTACGACATTATCATAATGGCAACCATGATGATATCATCATTGACATGACAACCATTCTGACATACCCGTCACCATTGCAACCTATTATAACATCATCATCGCCTTGGCAACCATTATAACATCATCATTGCCATGACAACCATTATGACATCATCATCACCATGGCAACCATTATGACATCATCACCATGGCAACCTTTATGACATAACCGTCACCATTGCAACCATCTCTATATATAATTGCCTAAGGGTTTTTCCGTCTGTCTGTCTGTCCTGGAAATCCCGCGTCTCTGATTGGTCGAGGTCGCCAATCAGGACGTCATAAAGGACGTAGAAATCCCACGTTTCTGATTCAGCGACGGGCACAGTATCGACGTAGATGTCATAATGGTTGCCATGGCGACGATGATGTCATAAAGGTTGCCTCGACCAATCAGCGACGGGCACAATCTGCTGCGAATTCTGGAATCATCATTGTCCATATACTACGGGGACATGCATATTCTAGAATCATGGCATCCATTATGACATCATCACCATGGCAACCGATATGACATCATCATCACCATGGCAACCATTATGACATCAGCACCACAATGGCAAGCTTTATGACATCATCACCATGGCAACCATTATGACATCATCATCGCCATGGCAACCATTATGACATCATCACAATTGCAATCATAATGACATCGTCATCACCATGGCAACCATTATGACATCATTATCACATCCAACTATTATGACATCATCATCTCCATGGCAACCTATTATGACACCATCACCATGGCAACCGTTATGACATCATCACCATTGCAACCTATTATGACATCATCATCCCCATGGCAACCATTATGACATAATCATCGCCATAACAACCATTATGACATAATCGTCATCATGGCAACCACTATGATATCATCATCGCCATGGCAACCATTATGACATCATCATCATCACCATTGCAACCTATTATGACATCATCATCCCCATGGCTACCATTATGACATCAACATCACAATGGAACTATTATGACATAATCATCGCCATAACAACCATCTATATATATAATTGCCTAAGGGTTTTTCCGTCTGTCTGTCTGTCCTGGAAATCCCGCGTCTCTGATTGGTCGAGGTCGCCAATCAGGACGTCATAAAGGACGTAGAAATCCCACGTTTCTGATTCAGCGACGGGCACAGTATCGACGTAGATGTCATAATGGTTGCCATGGCGACGATGATGTCATAAAGGTTGCCTCGACCAATCAGCGACGGGCACAATCTGCTGCGAATTCTGGAATCATCATTGTCCATATACTACGGGGACATGCATATTCTAGAATCATGGCATCCATTATGACATCATCACCATGGCAACCGATATGACATCATCATCACCATGGCAACCATTATGACATCAGCACCACAATGGCAAGCTTTATGACATCATCACCATGGCAACCATTATGACATCATCATCGCCATGGCAACCATTATGACATCATCACAATTGCAATCATAATGACATCGTCATCACCATGGCAACCATTATGACATTATCACATCCAACTATTATGACATCATCATCTCCATGGCAACCTATTATGACACCATCACCATGGCAACCGTTATGACATCATCACCATTGCAACCTATTATGACATCATCATCCCCATGGCAACCATTATGACATAATCATCGCCATAACAACCATTATGACATAATCGTCATCATGGCAACCACTATGATATCATCATCGCCATGGCAACCATTATGACATCATCATCATCACCATTGCAACCTATTATGACATCATCATCCCCATGGCTACCATTATGACATCAACATCACAATGGAACTATTATGACATAATCATCGCCATAACAACCATCTATATATATAATTGCCTAAGGGTTTTTCCGTCTGTCTGTCTGTCCTGGAAATCCCGCGTCTCTGATTGGTCGAGGTCGCCAATCAGGACGTCATAAAGGACGTAGAAATCCCACGTTTCTGATTCAGCGACGGGCACAGTATCGACGTAGATGTCATAATGGTTGCCATGGCGACGATGATGTCATAAAGGTTGCCTCGACCAATCAGCGACGGGCACAATCTGCTGCGAATTCTGGAATCATCATTGTCCATATACTACGGGGACATGCATATTCTAGAATCATGGCATCCATTATGACATCATCACCATGGCAACCGATATGACATCATCATCACCATGGCAACCATTATGACATCAGCACCACAATGGCAAGCTTTATGACATCATCACCATGGCAACCATTATGACATCATCATCGCCATGGCAACCATTATGACATCATCACAATTGCAATCATAATGACATCGTCATCACCATGGCAACCATTATGACATCATTATCACATCCAACTATTATGACATCATCATCTCCATGGCAACCTATTATGACACCATCACCATGGCAACCGTTATGACATCATCACCATTGCAACCTATTATGACATCATCATCCCCATGGCAACCATTATGACATAATCGTCATCATGGCAACCACTATGATATCATCATCGCCATGGCAACCATTATGACATCATCATCATCACCATTGCAACCTATTATGACATCATCATCCCCATGGCTACCATTATGACATCAACATCACAATGGAACTATTATGACATAATCATCGCCATAACAACCATCTATATATATAATTGCCTAAGGGTTTTTCCGTCTGTCTGTCTGTCCTGGAAATCCCGCGTCTCTGATTGGTCGAGGCCGCCAGGCCTCGACCAATCAGCGACGGGCACAGCGACGATGATGTCATAAAGGACGTAGGACATCCCGCCAGGCCTCAACCAATCAGCGACGGGCACAGTATCGACGTAGATGTCATAATGGTTGCCATGGCGATGATGATGTCATAAAGGTTGCAATGATGATTGTCCATATACTACGGGGACATGCATATTCTAGAATACCCGATGCGTTAGAATCGGGCCACAATCTAGTATATATATATAAATTGTCTAAGGGTTTTTCCGTCTGTCTGTCCTGGAAATCCCGCGTCTCTGGTCGAGGCCGCCAGGCCTCGACCAATCAGTGACGGGCACAGCGACGATGTCATAAAGGACGTAGAAATCCCACGTTTCTGATTCAGCGACGGGCACAGTATCGACGTAGATGTCATAATGGTTGCCATGGTGACGATGTCATAAAGGTTGCCTCGACCAATCAGCGACGGGCACAGTCTGCCGCGAATTCTGGAATCATCATTGTCCATATACTACGGGGACATGCATATTCTAGAATACCCGATGCGTTAGAATCGGGCCACAATCTAGTTTTATATATATATATATATATATAAATTGTCTAAGGGTTTTTCCGTCTGTCTGTCCTGGAAATCCCGCGTCTCTGGCCTCGACCAATCAGCGACGATGTCATAATGATGTCATAAAGGACGTAGAAATCCCACGTTTCTGATTCAGCGACGGGCACAGTATCGACGTAGATGTCATAATGGTTGCCATGGCGACGATGTCATAAAGGTTGCCTCGACCATTCAGCGACAATCTGCCGCGAATTCTGGAATCATCATTGTCCATATACTACGGGCACATGCATATTCTAGAATACCCGATGCGTTAGAATCGGGCCACAATCTAGTTTATTATAATTGACAGACCTGAAATAACAAGCACTTTTTACCTATTGTGTCCCCCCGTTTCCTTGTAGATTGTAAGCTTGCGAGCAGGGACCTCACCCCTAATGTCACTGTTTAAATTGTCTTAACTCGTACCGAATTTATTGTTTGTACATGTCCCCGCTTAATTAAGTGCTGCGGAATATGTTGGCGCTATATAAATAAAAATTATTATTTTTAATGTCCCCTATGTGCCCCCATATATTGGTACTGTCCCCTATGTGCTCCCATATATTAGTAATATCACCTATGTGCCCCCATATATTAGTAATGTCGCTATAGGTAGAAGATTACAGTGCGGGGAAAACAGGAAACCTTCATATAGAGGCCGGTGGTGATGGAGTCAGTGACCGACTCTGGCCAAATCTGTCTCTAGAGCCGTAGTAGAAGATGAAGATGTCGTCCTCATCATGAAGTAGTTATTTCTCATGTCGCGTGTAATGAATATCTCCTGCAGTATTGCTAATGCCGATTCCAGGGTCGGTAAATGAGACGAGAATTAGCGTTATGGAAGATGAGTCTATGAGAAACGTATTCAGCTGCCGACTCCGAGGAAGAAACTGCTTGTTGTCTGTGGCCTAAATATATAGGATTTATTAGTAGATGTAAAGAAGAAAACTAAATACTGTAAAATAATAAATCTCCTCATATGTTTCCCTTATTATCTCCAGTAATTGTATTATTACAGGATTCTTATGATCTTGCATCGGCTCATCTTCTCATTCAGGTCTCTACAATATCGGATCCTCTCAGTGAAGATCTTCTACAAAAGAACATTTTCCTGATTTACCCATCAAAGATGGATATGGACAGAGACAAGATGGCGGAGAGGATATTACACCTCACCCTAGAGATCCTCTTCCGGCTTACTGGAGAGGTGAGAGATTCTGATGACGTCACATTACATCATTCTTATCTATGGGAATAACAGATGGACAGAACTGGAGAGGTGAGGACTCTGGAAATGTCTGTAGTGAGATTTATTAATGTGTCTCTCCATTACCAGGATTACACAGTGGTGAAGAAGATCTCTAGTGATCGCTGTCAGGACCCTATGTCTGAGGGATGGGGAAGACCCCTGAGCCCAATCACGGGGCCTCCACCTCACCCCCTGATCCATGAGGACATCAATGACCAGAAGATCCTACAACTCATCTACAAGATGATTGAGCTGGTGACTGGAGAGGTGACACTGCTGGGAATGCTGGGACATTATACAGTAACACTATGAAGGAATCGGGGGGATGACATATCATTGTATGTGTCAGGTTCCTATAAGGTGTCAGGATGTCGCTGTCTATTTCTCCATGGAGGAGTGGGAGTATTTAGAAGGACACGGAGATCTGTACAAGAATGTCATAATGGAGGTTCCCCAGCCCCTCACATCTCCAGGTAATAGACAGGACTAAATACACACGGCCTATAATTATCTGTATGTAAAGAATGAATTCACTCCCTGTATGTGTTTCCTCCAGATCTATCCAGTAAGAGGACAACACCAGAGAGATGTCCCCGTCCTCTTCTTCCACAGGACTGTAACCAAGAAGATCCCAATGCTCCTCAGGATCATCAGGTAGATGGAGAGAAGGTGTCAGGAGATCTCCTCTATGATGTGTAGACGCCGGTGAAGGTCTTGTGCTCAGTCTTGTTTTATCCACCAGTATTATATGTTTTGTACTTGTGTAATGAGAACGGTGGAGATGGCAGGATTAGAGCTGATCATAGATGTGACTTCTCCATCTGTCGGTGACTTTTACAATATTTGTTTCAGGGTGAAGATCTGACCCATATTAATACTACAGAGACATATGTGAGGGGGGATCAGTGGTGTAAAGAAGAGATTCCCACATATGGCTACCCAGGTGAGTAGTAACCAATAAATGCAGAGAATTCACAGATTCTTCTCAGTCACCGGCTGTGGCTGCTTTATCGGTGGTGTAGTCCGGCCGTATTACCATGATTGCCATTTTGCCTTTAGACCACAACATTCTCCTTCTCCCAAAACTGTTCAAATGACCTTGGTCATTGAAAGCCCTTTTCTATAGAACTTACAACCTGGTAGATCCACCGACCCCTGGGTTTAGGAGACGCTGTTTCACTTTTATGATCGACAACATTAAATGTGCAGTGAGGCCAAGTGTGAATTTCTGTATAATAACAGAGTTTCCCTTTATCCTGAGTTTTCCATTTGTATTAAAACCGACTAACTTCCAGGAGGATTGTGATAATCTCCATAAACCCATCACACCGGTGCCATGATATATCTCTGAGCTGTGCGTGGCTGATGGCTGTAATATACATTTATTCCCGCCTGCAGGAGATGTGTTGGCTCCAGCCCTGGTTTCATGGATTCACTCCACCTCATAAATTACATTGTTTTTGATCCTTAGAAATTTAGATTACTGCACAATCTCTCCTGAAATGTGGAGCAATATTATTTTCTGTAACCTTCTGGTCAGGATTCATAGTAGCTCTAATGGTCCACCATAAATGAGTGCAACTCTGGTTTACTGTTGTGTAATCTGTATTTGTAGTTTTCAGTTAGAGATTCTCGCGCTCTGGAGTGGGCTGTGAGCGGATCTTTGTGTTGCTCTGGGGCGGGGCTGTGGGTGGGGCTTTGTGTAGCTCTGGGGTGGACGTGGCTTTGTGGTGCTCTGGGCGGGTCTATGGGCGGGGCTTTATGTGGTGCTCTGATTACATATTCATCTGTATTGGCAGGTCGCTGATCCCTCACTGACCTGTGTTAGGGCTAGCAGAACGCACCGATTAAATAGAGATGTTTTATTGATATTGGTGCGTTCGCAGCCCGGGGTCCACCGTGCAGGAGTACCTGTTGCTAGCAAACGGCGGAGCTATATGGCGGTATAGACTAACTCAGTTAATTCACTGAGTAGCCGTGAAAGGAAAGCACTGTGCCCTGTTAGACTCCACAGAGGCACAGGCTAACTGCCCAAACAGAGAGCAGTAAGTGGTCACGCAATTACACAAAACTCCTCGCCGGAGGAGCCAGCATTCTAGAGGCTTATTTCAGCCGGGTCCCTGAACACACTCACATGTGACCACACTGGCGCAAAGCACATAACTTTAGACAATACTAGCGCATGGCCGTGCGAGCCTTAAATAGCTGCAGCACGTCTAGGACCTGTGAAAGAAGGACCAATGGAATTGCTGCAGCACCTGAGCACGTGACCCTAGACCTCCACTGAGAGATCCTGCCCTGGGCATGCTCAGTGTGCAAAGCAGAACTAGTCCTAGTACCTGCAGGACCTTCCGTGAGAAGGACCAATGGGAGTCGCTGCAGTACCTGAGCATGTGACCCTAGACCTCCACTGAGAGATCTTGCCCTGGGCATGCTCAGTGTGTGTAAATAGGGACTTAGCCCCAGAGAAGCCTGCTCACTGCAGATCAGTGCAGGGTACAATAGGAGAGCCAGAAGAGGCAGTAGTAACCCTATGCACAGAATCAGCCTCAGCGAGACGCTGGGAGCGACGTCTCCGCTGAGCAGACCCCACTTCGGCCGATGCAGAATGGGAGACCGCAGCAGACACGGATCGAGATTCCCCCTGTGCAGCAGAGGAAACTCGACTCCTAACATTACCCCCCCCCCCCTCTTAGGGCCCCCCCCTCCTAGGGCCTCCCCCTCTTAGGGCCCCCCCCTCTCCTTGAGCCTCGCTACGCTCAAAAGCTGCAATAAGCAGCGGAGCCCGAATGTGCTCCACAGGCTCCCAGGTTCTATCCTCTGGGCCGTGACCCTTCCAGTCCACCAGATAAAATTTCTTGCCACGTACCACCTTGCACCCCATGATAGCATTCACCTCAAACTCATCCGTGGATGAACCCGATGTCCCGGCAGAAGACTCAAAAAACCGGGACAAATGAATGAGCTTTAAGAGGGAAACGTGAAAAGTATCGGTGATACCAAGGCGTGGAGGAATAGCCAAACGGTAGACCACAGGGTTGACCTGTTCCAGAACCTTAAACGGGCCAATGTAGCGAGGAGCAAACTTAGTGGACTCAACTCGCAGCCTGATGTTACGGGCGGAGAGCCACACTAAGTCGCCAGGAGCAAAGATCAGAGCGGGGCGCCGGTGTGTATCAGCCGAAACCCTCATTCTCTCCTTGGAGGCCCGGATGGCATCCTGTGTGTGGTCCCAGATGTCACGTGCCTCCACCGCCCAGTCTGCCACCCTAGAATCGGTGGATGACACGGGCATGGGCACAGGGACACACGGATGCTGGCCGTAATTAAGGAGAAAAGGAGTCTGACCAGTGGAATCGGCTACGGCGTTGTTCAAGGCAAATTCCGCCCAAGGTAGCAAAGATGCCCAGTCATCCAGCCTAGCAGAGACGAAATGTCGCAAATATGTCACCAGAGTCTGGTTGGTTCTCTCCACCAACCCATTCGTCTCGGGATGGTATGCAGAGGAGAGGTTCAACTCTATGCTGAGTAAACGGCAGAGCTCTCTCCAAAACCAAGACGCGAACTGGGGACCCCGATCGCTGACAATCTTATCAGGCATACCATGTAATTGGAAAATGTGCTTAATGAACAACACCGCCAAGGCCCGTGCAGAAGGTAACCGAGGAAGCGGCACCAAATGCACCATCTTAGAGAAATGGTCGGTGACAACCCAGATAACGGAGCAGCCACGCGACTTGGGTAAGCCCACCACAAAGTCCATCCCGACCATCTCCCAGGGCCTGTCTGCCACCGGTAGAGGGTAAAGCAACCCAGCAGGCCGTTGCCGAGGAGACCGATTCTGGGCGCAAGAAACGCACGCCTGAATATAGTCCCTGACATCTCGGGCCATATGCGGCCACCAGTATGTTCTCGCCAAAAGCTCAGATGTCCTCTTGGTCCCAAAATGCCCACCCATTCTGGAGGAGTGAGCCCAAGAGAGAACCTCCGGTCGCAAGTTAGCTGGCACGAAAGTCTTGCCCAGGGGCACACTCTAGCGAAACCGGAGCTACAGTTCTCAGACTCTCAGAAGGGACAATAAGCCGAGGCTCCTCCTCAGATGACACTATGGAGCGGGAGAGAGCGTCGGCACGAACGTTCTTCTCCCCGGAGAGAAAATGGAGAGTAAAATGGAACCGGGAGAAGAACAGGGACCATCTAGCCTGGCGAGAATTCAGCCGCTGAGCCGTCTGTATATACACAAAGTTCTTGTGGTCAGTGAAGACTTGGAAGGGAAAGCGAGCTCCCTCCAAGAGGTGCCTCCACTCTGAAAAAGCCAACTTCATGGCTAGCAACTCCCTGTCCCCGATGGAATAATTCCTCTCCGCTGGAGTGAAGGTCTTGGAGAAGAAGCAAGGATGCTTCTGACCTTGAGCATCCTTTTGGAAAAGGACTGCTCCAGCACCAACGGATGAGACATCCACCTCCAAGATAAATGGTTTATCTACATCGGGGCGATGTAGGATGGGAGCGCTAGCGAAGTGTGACTTGATCGAGAGAAAGGCTTTGGAGACCTCCTCTGACCACAACTTGGGATTTGCTCCCTTCTTGGTGAGGGCAACCAAGGGAGCTACCAAAGTTGAGAAGTGTGGAATGAACTGGCGATAGTAATTAATGAACCCCATAAAGCGCTGCACCGCTTTAAGAGAATGGGGTTCCTGCCACTCCATTACAGCCTGTAGCTTGGCAGGATCCATAGCCAAACCCTGGGCAGAGATGATATAACCAAGGAAAGGCAAGGACTCCTGCTCAAACACACACTTCTCCAACTTGGCATAGAGGGAGTTTGCCCGTAAGAGGTCGAAGACTTTGCGAACATCTCTCCGATGGGAGTCAATATCTGGAGAGTAGATGAGAATATCATCCAGATAGACTATGACCGAGGTGGTGAGCATATCCCGGAAGATGTCATTCACAAAGTCTTGTAAAACGGCTGGGGCATTACAGAGCCCGAAGGGCATCACCAGATATTCATAGTGCCCATCCCTGGTGTTAAAAGCCGTCTTCCATTCATCCCCCTCACGGATGCGAATCAGGTTGTAAGCACCCCGCAGATCTAACTTTGTAAATACCCTTGCTCCCCGTAGCCTATCAAAAAGCTCAGATATCAGGGGTAATGGGTACTTGTTCTTAACGGTGATGGCGTTAAGACCCCTGTAGTCTATGCATGGACGTAAGTCTCCAGTCTTCTTCTGTACGAAGAAGAACCCAGCCCCTGCCGCTGACACTGACTTCCTAATGAATCCTCTTGCCAAATTCTCTTGGATGTACTGAGACATTGCCTCCGTCTCCGGGAGAGATAACGGATAGACTCGACCCCGGGGAGGCTCAGCACCAGGCAAGAGGTCAATAGGACAGTCATAGGGGCGGTGAGGCGGAAGGGTCTCCGCAGCTCTTTTGGAGAACACGTCTGCATAGGGCCAATAGTGCTTGGGGAGAGAGGAAAGATCTGCGGGTACCTGTGTAGTAGCAACCTGAACGCACTCCCTCTGACATCTACCCTCGCAGGATTTACTCCATCCCAAAATTCTCCCAGAGGACCACTCAATATGAGGAGAATGGTAGCGAAGCCATGGTATCCCCAACAGGACCTCATCAATTCCCTCAGGAATGACTAATAGGGAGATTATCTCCTGATGTGATGGAGACACAGAAAGCGTGAAAGGAATGGTTTGGTGGGTAATCTGTGAAGGTAGTGTTGACCCATTTACCACTCGAACGGTTACTGGCTTGGCGAGCATCACCAAGGGTATTGCGTGACGCTGGGCAAAAGCGGAAGACATAAAGTTACCCTCTGCCCCAGAATCAACGCATAGCTCAACCATAAGAGTGGATGGGCCTATGGTAATTGTCCCCTTGAAGGACAACTTTGAGGCAAACGTCGCCGTGTCTAGTGTACCTCCTCCAACTGCCACTAGACGCTGACGTTTCCCCGACCGCTGAGGACCCTTGGAGGCAAGATGTCCTGACTGCTGGCAAACATGACGGACCTTATGTGCACGGGCGGACTGAGACTTGGATCCCGCTCGTGTCACCTCTAAGGCCTCATGTGACTCGGATGCCTGGACTGGAGATTCCAAAGGTTTGGCGAAGGTGGGAGCCAGCCGAAACCTCTGCCTACACTGGGCTCCCTCCAACCTCCGCTCGTTAAAACTGAGGTCAATACGAGTAGAGACAGTTATTAACTCCTCCAGTGTGGCCGGAATCTCCCTAGTGGCCAGAGCGTCCTTAACGTGGTCAGCCAGGCCCCTCCAAAATATGGGGATAAGGGCTTTATCCGACCACTCCAGCTCGGAAGCTAAAGTACGGAAGCGGACGGAAAAATGGATGACCAAGGACTCACCCTGAGTTAATGCCAGTAGTTGGAGCGCTGTGTCATGGGTGACTTGAGGTCCTAAAAAGACCTTTTTCAGAGTGCTCAGGAACAACGGAGCACTCTGCACCACATGATCACCACGCTCCCACAGCGGCGTAGCCCACTCCAACGCCCTGTCCGACAAGAGACACAATAAATCCCACCTTAGCCCGCTCTGTAGGAAAACGTGCAGCCAGGAGCTCGAGGTGAATAGAGCACTGACTCACGAATCCCCTACAAGTTTTGCTATCTCCAGAAAATTTTTCTGGCAGCGGGAGCTGAGATAATGTCGGAACAGGGGTGGCAGTGGACAAAGTAGCTGCAGCCACGCTAGCAGCATGTACAGCAACTGCGGTAACATCCACAGCGGAGGTTGAGCTCTCGAGAGCCGCCAACCTACCCTCCAGCTGCTGGATATACCGCAAAGATTGCTGAATGTCCGCCATTTGCTAGCCAGACCCTGGCGCTAGTATTCTGTTAGGGCTAGCAGAACGCACCGAGTAAATAGAGATGTTTATTGATATTGGTGCGTTCTCAGCCCGGGCTCCACCGTGCAGGAGTACCTGCTGCTAGCAAACGGCGGAGCTATATGGCGGTATAGACTAACTCAGTTAATTCACTGAGTAGCCGTGAAAGGAAAGCACTGTGCCCTGTTAGACTCCACAGAGGCACAGGCTAACTGCCCAAACAGAGAGCAGTAAGTGGTCACGCAATTACACAAAACTCCTCGCCGGAGGAGCCAGCATTCTAGGGGCTTATTTCAGCCGGGTCCCTGAACACACTCACATGTGACCACACTGGCGCAAAGCACATAACTTTAGACAATACTAGCGCATGGCCGTGCGGCCATGCGAGCCTTAAATAGCTGCAGCACGTCTAGGAGCTGTGAAAGAAGGACCAATGGAATTGCTGCAGCACCTGAGCACGTGACCCTAGACCTCCACTGAGAGATCCTGCCCTGGGCATGCTCAGTGTGCAAAGCAGAACTAGTCCTAGTACCTGCAGGACCTTCCGTGAGAAGGACCAATGGGAGTCGCTGCAGTACCTGAGCATGTGACCCTAGACCTCCACTGAAAGATCTTGCCCTGGGCATGCTCAGTGTGTGTAAATAGGGACTTGGCCCCAGAGAAGTCTGCTCGCTGCAGATCAGTGCAGGGTACAATAGGAGAGCCAGAAGAGGCAGTAGTAACCCTATGCACAGAATCAGCCTCAGCGAGACGCTGGGAGCGATGTCTCCGCTGAGCAGACCCCACTTCGGCCGATGCAGAATGGGAGACCGCAGCAGACACGGATCGAGATTCCCCCTGTGCAGCAGAGGAAACTCGACTCCTAAGACCTGTCCCCCATTTTTACATAATGCATATAATAGCATTGATATTAATGTTGATAATGCCTATAAAAAAATTCACAGTAGAGGAATACTAATGTAGCAAATTAGCGTAGGTAGGGGCACAAGGACTGCCCATGGCTGTGCCCCTGAGCTGGTGGTAGAATCTCCCGTCAAATAAAAAATAGTTGTGTGTCAATATGAAATGAATGAGTTGACTTAGGAACCGATTATGTTCCATAAACTGAACACCCCTGGATCTCAGGATGGATCGGCCTCAGGATGGGCATTCCTAAATGCCAGTATCTGATCTTTCTTTTTATTGGGAGACACGTGACCTTAGGGGCAGATTTGTTGAGAGAGGCTACCCAAGAAGTATTCTTCATAAAACATTTAAAGAGGTTGAATCTACACCACGAACCAAACTCCTTCAATCTAGAACAAAAGATGGCTCGGAGTCCCTTCTGAGGCTGGTGGGGAATTTTGATGACTGCGCACAGGAAGTGAGAAGCATCATTGGTAAATACTGGGATATTTTGCTGGCTTACACAGACATTAAAGAATTTCTGCCACAAACACTAGCCATCACCTATAGACGGGGAAGATTTTTAAAGAAATTATAGCAATTACATTTGTTAAAGAAATGGTTAATCTTCATTTTTCATTATATCTAAAAAATAGCTTAAAAACAAGTCTTGCATAATGTTATCATCTGAGTCGGATTTAGTACCATTAACCGGATATCTACATAACTATGGTCGATAATTCCCAGAATATGTCAAGGACATCTGTATTTGTCCGAAAAAAAACCAAAATGTGTAGTTCTAACCAACATCCCATAAAACCGCAGACATGAACAACAACTCCCAACATTCTTTCACCACATCCATCTTGTATCCCAGGATGTTTTTTTGACAATGTATTGTGTAAGACCTTCATTTATGCCAATTTATTCTGTAACTCTACATTTCCTTTTGATCTTGGGCCTTTTATAAGCCCAGCCCTAAAAATAAAAGACCAGAGACTATTTGGACAGACAACGAGCGCGTATCTCTGATTATTGCTTCATTGCGTAGGTACCTAAAAGACAGAACACCTGAGTAGGTTGGAAATCCCTTCTCTAACAAGATCAATAGGGATCAGTTGGTCGATAGTAATAAGATGTATAACAATGTGCTTAATTTCAAAACTCTGGGCAAAACCGTCAATGAAAAAGACCTGGGTGTATGGGTGGATGACAAACTCCTATTCAGTGGCCAGTGTCAGGCAGCTGCTACAAAGGCAAATAAAATAATGGGATGCATTAAAAGAGGCATAGATGCTCATGAGGAGAACATAATTTTACCTCTACAAGTCACTAGTTTGGCCACACTTAAAATACTGTGCACATTTCTGGTCTCCGGTGTATAAGAAAGAAAAAGCTGAACTGGAGCGGGTGCAGAAAAGAGCGACCAAGGTTATTAGAGGACTGGGGGGTCTGCAATACCAAGATAGGTTATTATGCAGTGCCCCAGAGACCTGGTCGTTGCAGTAATGTCGCTCTGCCACTAAGGGGAGTGATGGTACGTCTGATGGCACTAAAGGAGTTCATCTGACCAGGTATCACCAGCACACATTACACTTCACACTCCGGCCACTAGGGGGAGCAAAAGGTTTTATTTATTAGGCCACTCCTCACACTGGTAAAACTAGGGGTTGGATAGGAAGTTAGTCAGAAGCTGACTGGGTTTTGTCCAGGCAACATCCCGTGGCAGGGGGTGTTGCGGGGAAGATTCAGGGGGGTCCCTTTCAGGCGTGGGAACCTGGCAGGTACCTAGCAACAAGAACAGAACTGTCACGGGGAGACTGTTGAGCGAGAGCTAAAACCCGGGCCCCTGCAATTTCCCTCAGACTAGGGAAATCCTGACTGACCCTCTACCTGGAGTTTACACTGATGGTGTGCATGTCCAGGCCCCGAACCTCACCCTGTCTCCTGAGCTCAGCCCTAGGCTGAAACCTCCGCCCACCACCCAGTGAAGAGGTTATACTCCAATACCCACAGAAAGCACAGACAAGGAAAATATACACCACGCCGCAGTCACTCAGGAATACACTATAAAGGTGCAGGGCAAAATAAATACAATATAGGAAGGAGTAAATAAGACAGAGGAAAATACACCACCAGCAACAAATCTCCAACCACCAGCTCTCCACTCCAGACCGAGATAACAACGCACAAAACAGAAGCTATAATCGGCGACGCCCAATGATCAGGAGAACTATTTAAAGGCAATGGGAATGGCCCAGCTACCAATCCGAGGATTAGGGAAATTAACCCCAGAACAGCTAGATAAAATCTAGCAGACGCCAATGAGCAAATAGTGGTCAAAAGCGGAATTACCGCTGTCTGTCGGACGACCTGGTCTGAACAGCGTCCGACATGACAAGAACGTTACGGAACCGCGCCTGCACTACCTTGCGGCGGTATCCTATGAAAGAGACACGAAGCGAAGGATATTGTGGACAGTGAGAAACGAGATCAAGCACAAAGGAGAACCAGTAGGAGTCGTGCCCGGAGAACGGCAACATCCTACTGAGGCACGTAGCCGGTGCCCGGAACACCGAGGAAGTAACTGACTTCATGCCTTACTTCAAATACCGCAGGACAGTTAATTATAGGTTGGCTGTCTACCTTACATCACCCAAGCAGACATAGGGGGCAACGCGTGGAGAGGGGCGTCTCTAGGGTCCCGGAAGAGCTCCAAGCCTACCCGTCAAACGGGTGCGTCCTAGCCATAACATACCTGGGCGGACGGAGAATAAAAAGAACTAGAAAGAACTGGAACGAATTAGAACGAACGAGAATAGAAGTTGTGAGGACTATCCCGAATGCTCAGCAGGGAAGCACTACAACACACAGGCGCTAGTGGTAGGCAACGGTTTCCACCTGCAAAGGGAACTCTGGATGTGCCTTCGGACCGGCCGGTCTCAGACAGCCCTGATAACTGTGCTCTGGATTGCGGATCCCGAAGTCTTCAGTAAAGAGGTAAAGAGACTGCACCCCTGTGTCCTTGTTATTGTCTGCACCTCACACCATCACCATCCACCTTACTGGGAAGCCCTGGGGACATACTTCACCTGTGGGAAGGTTTACCATCTAGCTGCCATCACATCACCCCAGTGGACCTCAAGCAGCGTCGGTCACCCTGACCGAATACCACAGGTGGCGTCACTAAACCTTGACAGACTCGTATCACCTTTCATTGGACGCCCCTTAGCAGGGTCACGGACCGGGTCCAGCCACCGTGACATTCCCAGAACTGAGCCAGCAGAGGACCGGTACCGAGTAACCCGCGGCCCTGCACCTGGGGGCGCTCCAATTACACTTGGGGCTATTTAGTTTGGAAAAACAAAGACTAAGGGGTGATCTTATTTTAATGTATAAATATATGAGGGGACAGTACAAAGACCTTTCTGTTGATCTTTTTAATCATAGACCTGAGACAGGGACAAGTGGGCATCCTCTACGTCTGGAGGAAAGAAGGTTTAACCCCTTTCTGACATATGACGTACTATCCCGTCGAGATGGGGTGGGCCCGTATGACCACCGAAGGGATAGTACATCATAGTGATCGGCCGCACTCACGGGGGGAGCGCGGCCGATCGCGGCCGGGTGTCAGCTGACTATCGCAGCTGACATCCGGCACTATGTGCCAGGAGCGGTCACAGACTGCCCCCGGCACATTAACCTCCGGCACACGACGATCAAACATGATCGCGGTGTGTCGGCGGTATAGGGAAGCATCGCGCAGGGAGGGGGCTCCCTGCGGGCTTCCCTGAGACCCACGGAGCAACGCGACGTGATCGCATTGCTGCGAGGGTCTCTTACCTCCTCCTCCTCCTTGCAGGTCCAAATCCAAGATGGCCACAGCATCCGGGTCCCGCAGGGAGGTGACTTCACTGCACCTGCTCAGAGCAGGCGCCGGGAAGCCAGGAGAAGTGCATGTCAGATCGCAGATCTGACACAGTGCACAGCAAAGTGTCAGATCAGCGATCTTATACTATAACATGATGCCCCCCTTCCCTGGGGCCATGTTATAGTGTAAAAAAAAATATTCACAAGTGTAAAAAAAATTAAATAAAAAATTCCCCCAAAAATTTAAAAAAAAAAAAAAATTCTTCCTATAAATATATTTCTTTATCTAAATAAAAAAAAACAATTAAAGTACACATATTTAGAATTGCCGCGTCCATAACGACCCCACCTATAAAACTATATCACTAGTTAACCCCTTCAGTGAACACCTTAAAAAAAAGAGACAAAAAACAACGCTTTATTCTCATACCGCCAAACAAAAAGTGGAATAACACACAATCAAAATGACTGATATAAATAACCATGGTACCGCTGAAAACGTCATCTTGTCCCGCAAAAAACGAGCCGCTGTACAGCATCATCAGCGAAAAAATTAAAAAGTTATAGTCCTCAGAATAAAGCGATGCAAAAATAATTATTTTTTCTATAAAATAGTTTTTATCGTATAAAAGCGCCAAAACATAAATGATATAAATGAGGTATCGCTGTAATCGTACTGACCCGAAGAATAAAACTGCTTTATCAATTTTACAAAACGCGGAATGGTATAGACGCCTCCCCCAAAAGAACTTCATGAATAGCTGGTTTTTGGTCATTCTGCCTCACAAAAATCGGAATAAAAAGCGATCAAAAAAGTCACGTGCCCGAAAATGTTACCAATAACATCAACTCGTCCCGCAAAAAACAATACCTCACATGACTGTGTGGACCCAAAAATGGAAAAATTATAGCTCTCAAAATGTGGTAACACAAAAATATTTTTTGCAATAAAAAGCGTCTTTCAGTGTGTAACGGCTGCCAATCATAAAAATCCGCTAAAAAACCCGCTATAAATAGTAAATCAAACCCCCCTTCATCACCCCCTTAGTTAGGGAAACATTTAAAAATTAAAAAAATGTATTTATTTCCATTTTCCCATTAGTTAGGGTTAGGGTTGGGGCTACGGTTAAGGCTACAGTTAGGGTTGGAGCTAAAGTTAGGGTTAAGGTTGGGGCTAAAGTTAGGGTTAGGGTTTGGGCTACATTTACGGTTGGGAATAGGGTTGGGATTAGGGTTAGGGGTGTGTCAGGGATAGAGGTGTGGTTAGGGTTACCGTTGGAATTAGGGTTGGGGGTGTGTTTGGATTAGGGTTTCAGTTATAATTGGGGGGTTTCCACTGTTTAGACACATTAGGGCTCTCCAAACGCCACATGGCGTCCGATCTCAATTCCAGCCAATTCTGCGTTGAAAAAGTAAAACAGTGCTCCTTCCCTTCCGAGCTCTCCCATGTGCCAAAACAAGGGTTTACCCCAACATATGAGGTATCAGCATACCCAGGACAAATTGGACAACAACTTTTGGGTCCAATTTCTCCTGTTACCCTTGGGAAAATACAAAACTGGGGCTAAAAAATAATTTTTGTTGGAAATTTGTTTATTTTTATTTTCACGGCTCTGCGTTATAAACTGTAGTGAAACCTTGGGGGTTCAAAGTTCTCCCAACACATCTAGATAAGTTCCTTGGGGGGTCTAGTTTCCAATATGGCATCACTTGTGGGGGATTTCTACTGTTTAGGTACATTACGAGCTCTTCACACGCAATGTGACACCTGCAGACTAATCCATTTAAGTCTGCATTCCAAATGATGCTCCTTCCCTTCCAAGCTCTGCCATGTGCTCAAACGGTGGTTCCCCCCCACATATCGGGTATCAGCGTACTCAGGACAAATTGGACAACAACTTTTAGGGTCCAATTTCAACTGTTACCCTTGGAAAAATACAAAACTGGGGGCTAAAAAATAATTTTTGTATAACAAAAAATATTTTTAATTTGTACGGCTCTGCGTTATAAACTGTAGTGAAACACTTGGGGGTTCAATGCTCTCACAACACATCTAGATGAGTTCCTTAGGGGGTCTACTTTCCAAAATGGTGTCACTTGTGGGGGGTTTCTACTGTTTAGGTACATTAGGGGCTCTGCAAACGCAATGTGACGCCTGCAGACCATTCCATCTAAGTCTGCATTCCAAATGGCGCTCCTTCCCTTCCGAGCCCTCCCATGCGCCTAAACAGTATTTTCCCCCCCACATATGGGATATCAGCGTACTCAGGACAAATTGGACAACAACTTTTGGGGTCCAATTTCTCCTGTTACCCTTGGGAAAATACAAAACTGGGGGCTAAAAAATAATTTTGGGGGGAAAATTTGTATTTTTTTTATTTTTACGGCTCTGCATTATAAACTTCTGGGAAGCCCTAGGTGGGTCAAAGTGCTCACCACACATCTAGATAAGTTCCTTAGGGGGTCTACTTTCCAAAATGGTGTCACTTGTTGGGGGGTTTCAATGTTTAAGCACATCAGTGGCTCTCTAAACGCAACATGGCGTCCCATCTCAATTCCTGTCAAATTTGCATTGAAAAGTCAGACGGCGCTCCTTTGCTTCCGAGCTCTGCCATGTGCCCAAACAGTGGTTTACCCCCACATATGGGGTATCGGTGTACTCAGGACAAATTGTACAACAACTTTTGGGGTCCATTTTCTCCTGTTACACTTGGTAAAATAAAACAAATTGGAGCTGAAGTAAATTTTTTGTGAAAAAAAGTTAATGTTCATTTTTATTTTAACATTCAAAAAATTCCTGTGAAACACCTGAAGGGTTAATAAACTTCTTGAATGTGGTTTTGAGAACCTTGAGGGGTGCAGTTTTTAGAACGGTGTCACACTTGGGTATTTTTTATCATATAGACCCCTCAAAATGACTTCAAATGAGATGTGGTCCCTAAAAAGAAATGGTGTTGTAAAAATGAGAAATTGCTGGTCAACTTTTAACCCTTATAACTCCCTAACAAAAAAAAAATTTGGTTCCAAAATTGTGCTGATGTAAAGTAGACATGTGGGAAATGTTACTTATTAAGTATTTTGTGTGACATATCTGTGATTTAATTGCATAAAAATTCAAAGTTGGAAAATTGCAAAATTTCCATTTTTTTCCACAAATAAACGCAGGTAATATCAAAGAAATTTTAACACGGTCATGAAGTACAATATGTCACGAGAAAACAATGTCAGAATCGCCAAGATCCGTTGAAGTGTTCCAGAGTTATAATCTCCTAAAGGGACAGTGGTCAGAATTGTAAAAAATGGCCTGGTCATTAACGTGCAAACCACCCTTGGGGGTAAAGGGGTTAAGCATAATAACAGACGTGGATTCTTTATTGTAAGAGTAGTGAGACTATGGAACTCTCTGCCATATGATATTTTAATGAGTGATTCATTACTTAAATTTAAGAGGGGACTGGATACCTTTCTGGAAAAGTATAATGTTACACGGTATATACACTAGATTCCTTGATAGGGCGTTGATCCAGGGAACTAGTGTGATTGCCGTATGTGGAGTCGGGAAGGATTTTTTTTCCCCAAGGTGGAGCTTACTATTTGCCACATGGGTTTTTTTGCCTTCCTCTGGATCAACATGTTAGGGCATGTTAGGTTAGGCTATGGGTTGGACTAGATGGACTTAAAGTCTTCCTTCAAACTTACTAACTATGTTACTATGTAGAACTTCCGGTATATGACACGTACGCTGGACCACACAGATGTTCTCGGTCAACTAAACAATGGAATATACAGTTAGGGCCAGAAATATTTGGACAGTGACACAATTTTCGCGAGTTGGGCTCTGCATGCCACCACATTGGATTTGAAATGAAACCTCTACAACAGAATTCAAGTGCAGATTGTAACGTTTAATTTGAAGGGTTGAACAAAAATATCTGATAGAAAATGTAGGAATTGTACACATTTCTTTACAAACACTCCACATTTTAGGAGGTCAAAAGTAATTGGACAAATAAACATAACCCAAACAAAATATTTTTATTTTCAATATTTTGTTGCAAATCCTTTGGAGGCAATCACTGCCTTAAGTCTTGAACCCATGGACATCACCAAACGCTGGGTTTCCTCCTTCTTAATGCTTTGCCAGGCCTTTACAGCCGCAGCCTTCAGGTCTTGCTTGTTTGTGGGTCTTTCCGTCTTAAGTCTGGATTTGAGCAAGTGAAATGCATGCTCAATTGGGTTTAGATCTGGAGATTGACTTGGCCATTGCAGAATGTTCCACTTTTTGGCACTCATGAACTCCTGGGTAGCTTTGGATGTATGCTTGGGGTCATTGTCCATCTGTACTATGAAGCGCCGTCCAATCAACTTTGCAGCATTTGGCTGAATCTGGGCTGAAAGTATATCCCGGTACACTTCAGAATTCATCCGGCTACTCTTGTCTGCTCTTATGTCATCAATAAACACAAGTGACCCAGTGCCATTGAAAGCCATGCATGCCCATGCCATCATGTTGCCTCCACCATGTTTTGCAGAGGATGTGGTGTGCCTTGGATCATGTGCCGTTCCCTTTCTTCTCCAAACTTTTTTCTTCCCATCATTCTGGTACAGGTTGATCTTTGTTTCATCTGTCCATAGAATACTTTTCCAGAACTGAGCTGGCTTCTTGAGGTGTTTTTCTGCAAACTTAACTCTGGCCTGTCTATTTTTTGTATTGATGAATGGTTTGCATCTAGATGTGAACCCTTTGTATTTACTGTCATGGAGTCTTCTCTTTACTGTTGACTTAGAGACAGATACACCTACTTCACTGAGAGTGTTCTGGACTTCAGTTGATGTTGTGAACGGGTTCTTCTTCACCAAATTAAGTATGCGGCGATCATCCACCACTGTTGTCATCCGTGGACGCCCAGGCCTTTTTGAGTTCCCAAGCTCACCAGTCAATTCCTTTTTTCTCAGAATGTACCCAACTGTTGATTTTGCTACTCCAAGCATGTCTGCTATCTCTCTGATGGATTTTTTCTTTTTTTTCAGCCTCAGGATGTTCTGCTTCACCTCACAGCAACAGCTTCCAAATGCAAAACCACACACCTGGAATCCACCCCTGACCTTTTAACTACTTCATTGATTACAGGTTAACGAGGGAGACGCATTCAGAGTTAATTGCAGCCCTTAGAGTCCATTGTCCAATTACTTTTAGTCCCTTGAAAAAGAGGACGCTATGCATTACAGAGCTATGATTCCTAAACCCTTTCTCCGATTTGGATGTGGAAACTATCATATTGCAGCTGGGAGTGTGCACTTTCAGCCCATATTATATATATAATTGTATTTCTGAACATGTTTTTGTAAACAGCTAAAATAACAAAACTTGTGTCACTGTCCAAATATTTCTGGCCCTAACTGTATATTTGGGGCATACTGGGCACTTTATCAAGAGGGGACTCACCCTGTTATCTGACACTATCGCTATGGACTCATGATGATAACTAAGCTGAGTTGTTTTCTTTGACATGTATACTTCTGATGAACCTAATGTTGAGATGGAAAACGCGTTGAGTTCTTGTATGTACATGTTGTAATGGGTCAATGCCATTTTGCGGACGATGGAGATGATTTGGTATATCTAACTTTAGAGGTTCTATTTGGGTGAGCGATACTGTGAGGAGCCTATGGGGGTGGGCTCCACTCGGGATGAAACTTTATACCCTGTTATTAACTTATATATCTAAGTATTGGCATGACTTTGATGCCACTAATTAAACTCCCATAATCTCCCTTCATTAGCTATATGTTGGCCCATAGTTTATACCATTTAATAGGCTACATCGGACCACTTTAGGTTTTTCCAACATCCCTGCCGTCAATCACCATGTTATGGTTCTTGTTTGGGACAGCCGTCGAGGAGAGGGGGCGCCATTGTCGTTCATCTTCCAAATTAGGGTGCCAACCTCCGCTGTCAAACAGGAACAAGAAAGGGTTTGTACAATCATTGCCCACTTATCTTGATTTTCATTATTCTTGCTCCCTCCTTCAAAATCCCTTATTTGGAAATTACAGTAAATAAGATTTTTTCTACCCCACTCCAAGTGTGATCAGAAAGGATAGAAGGGACAGTCGAAGTGGAGCGGGGGCGCCATCGCGCAGGATCTAGGGTGCCAACCTCCGCAGTCAGGTAGGGTTGTTGAGGCCTTGATAATGCCTATAATATTGTGGCTATTGGGAGGCTTAGAAAAAAAAATTACATCCAGCAAAATTACACCGGCGGCACCTGTCCAGTAGCATCTATCTCTTACTTATAGTTACTACTGTGCAGGCGCCGCCATCGACCTTATGACCTGTCATAAGCCAATACAGATGCATATGTAATCAGCGCACGACATAAAGACCCGCCCCAGAGCACGAGAATCTCATTAACTGAAAACTACAAATACAGATTAAACAACAACCACAAGACGGATTTCATCACCAGGTATCGGTGTAATCAGTATAACGGCACCGACCTGACAGTGTCTGTAGTCACTGAGCACAATCCTGCTGACAGGTTCCCTTTACGACATCTCCACTCTGCACTATTATACACAGTTCTCTTTAAATGTGTAATATTTCTTCTTGAAACTCATCTGACAGAAAATATGGAGCTTCCGATAGTTTAGATTGTGAAGTCACTGAGCCCCGTGCTCTAATTACCCCAGAGAGGTTTCACCACTAGCTGCTCATTTATTACTGATGGAGACTGTTCAGTTTGAGCATTTCAGTAGTTGTTATTGTCTATAGTCAGTTTTTGATTACAGTAATGTCCAGAATCCTCTGATTTAACCTCTTCCTGCAGCCAGTTTTGTGTTCTTAATCAGGACCCATTTTTACAATCTGACGTGTGTCACTTTATGTGGTGATAACTTTGGAATTATTCACAAAGGATAATAGAAAACAAATGGATCTTACACATTATTCTCCAACTTCTCACAATACCCTACATACGATTGTACACTACTCTCTAGGCACATGGCAGTGTTCAGAAGGGAAGGAGCGCCATTTAGCTGTTTGAATGCAGATCTAGCTGGAATAGTTTGCAGACACAATGTATTGGGAGCACTGTTTGTGGTCAACTGGCAGCTCAAAAGATCTCCACCATGAGCATGCTTGGCACTATCTTCTCTGCTTTCCATGTCCCAAGGATTGCCTTGCTCATCGCCCTTTATCACCATTACATTGATCTGGACTTACACTGGGACCCCTAGGCTTGGACCATGGTGTTACCTGCCATTCTATGGTATTAGATGACAAGAAGAATAGTCAGGTAGCTTGGTCAGAACCGGAAGAACAGAATCAGAAGACACGAGTAGTCAGTAAATGGGCCACAGTCACAGCAGTAAACAAATACACAAACCGTAAGCTGAGCACAGAGGACTGAACCAGAGGAGAACAGCTCTGTTTCTGGCAGATTCCGGCCATGTGCTTTGAGCTTTAGTAGGGTGTGGTACTTTCCAATTGGCTGAAGTAGGGAGCAGATTACTCCAGCTAGACAGCAGGAACAGATCCCAGATGAGATTAAACACACCATATGCAGAAGCAAGGCCGGCGTCAGCACCCGGCGCACCCAGGCAAGTGCCGGGGCCCTGAGCAGGTGGGGGGACCACTTGCTGTTAGGGACACCGGCACACTATGGACCAGTGTCTGTGCCTGTACCTGCTACTGGGCCCCCCACCTGTTCTGAGCCCCGACACTTACGATACTTACCTCTCTCATCTCCATCGCTGCAGCATTTTCCACGTCTCCTGATTTTGACGTTCAGGTCAAAGGGCACGATGACATCACATCGGTGCTCGCTCTACCTGAGGAGTCACAGTGCAGAGAGCCGGAAGCCAGCGATGCTGAGGAGTTCAGAGCAGTGGCCAACGATGAGAGGTGAGTATTTCATTTTTTCTTTTTTTGATGTTTGGAGCACATGGATAGGTCCATCATAAATGGAGCATTATATGGAGCCTATCATATGGAACATAATATATGGGGCCCATTATACACTGGAGCATCATATATGGGATCCATTATATATGGAACATTATATGAAGCTTATCATGGAGCATAATATGGGGCCCATTATATATGAAGCATTATGTGGGGACTATTCTGTACGGAGCTTTATATAGGGCTCATTCGGTATGGAACAATATATGGGGCCCATCATATACTGTATGGAGCATTATATGGGACTCATTATATTGTATGGAGCAATATATGGGGCTCATTATACTCTATGGGGCCCATTCTATACAGTATGGAACATTATATGGGACCCATTATGAATGGAACTATATGGGGCTCATTATTCTTTATGGAGCATTATATGTTGCCCATTATACAGTATGGAGCAATGTATGGGGCCCATAGTACTGTATGGAGCAATATATGGTGCTCATTATTCTGTATGGAGCCATATATGGGGCTCATTATTCTATATGGAGTACTATGTGATGCCAATAATGTATGGAGAAATATATGGAGCACTATGTGGTGCCCGTAATACTGTATGGAGCAATATATGGGGCTTATTAATCTGTATTGAGCACTATGTGGTGCCCATAATATTATATGGAGGACTGTACTGTCTGGTTTCTGACCTATTGTATAATTTACAACAGACTTCACTCATGTAATGTAAGAAGTAAGTGAAATCTTTGGCATTGTACTATACCTATGTTTCTGTGCCGTATCTGTGCATCACGAATTGCGGTTTGTGTTAAATGGGCCCACTGAGACTCTTTCGTCCTGGGACCCACGAGAACCTAGAGCCGGCCCTATGCAGAAGCCATAATATGACTAAAGACTGAAAACCAGAATATTCAAAATCCTCAAAGTGATTCCATTTTATAAATTAATTCACTGAGGGTTATAATCTATACATATGTGGTCAAAAATGTTGGTACCCCTCGTTTAATGACAGAAGAAAACACAATGGTCGCCGAACTTGAATCTGACAAAAGTAATAAGAATAAAAGATCGATGAAAATGAACAAATGAAAGTCAGACATTGCTTTTCAACCATGCTTCCACAGAATTTTTCAAAAAATAAAACTCATGAAATAGGCCTGGACAGAAATGATGTTACCCCTGAAAATAATGTGACAAAGAGACATGCTAAATCGCGGTGTGTCCACTAACTATCGTTACAGGTGTCTACAATCTTGGAATCAGTGAGTGGCCTGTATATAGGGCTACAGATACTCACTGTGCTGTGTGGTGACATGGTGTGTATCACACTCAACATGGACCAGAGGAAGCGAAGGAAAGAGTTGTCTCAGGAGATTAGAAAGAAAATTATAGACAAACATGTTAAAGGTAAGTTTTAAGACCATCTCCAAGCAGCTTGATGTTCCTGTGACTACAGTTGCACATATTATTCAGAAATGTAAGATCCATGGGACTGTAGCCAACCTCCCTGGACACAGGAGGAAAATAGATGACAAATCAAAGAGACTGATAATACGAATGGTAACAAAAGAGACCAGAAAAGCATCTAAACAGATTGAAGGTGAACTTCAAGCTCAAGGAACATCAGTGTCAGATCGCACCATCTGTCGTTGTATGAGCCCAAGTGGACTTCAAGGGAGACGACCAAGGAGGACACCATTGTTGAAGAAAATCATAAAAAAGCCAGACTGGAATTTGCCAAACTACATGTTGACAAGCCACAAAGTTCTGGGAGTATGTCCTATGGACAGATGAGACAAAAATTGAACTTTTTGGCAAGGCACATCAGCTCTATGTTCACAGATGGAAAAATGAAGCATATCAAGAAAAGAACAATGTCCCTTCTGTGAAACATGGAGGAGGCTCTGTTCTGGACCTCTATGCTGCATCTGGCACAGTGTGTCTTGAATCTGTGCAGGGTACAATAGAATCCCTTGATAGTCTTAGGATTTCAGAGAGAAATGTGCTGCCCAGTGTCAGAAAGCTTGGTCTCAGTAGCAGGTTATGGGTCTTGCAACAGGATAATGACTCAAAACACACAGCTAAAAATACCCAAGAATGGCTAAGAGGAAAACATTGGACTATTCTGAAGTGGCCTTCTATGAGCCCTGACCTAAATCCTATTGAGCATCTTTGGAAAGAGCTGAAACAAGCCGTCTGGAAAAGGCAACCTTCAGACACGAGACAACTGGAGCAGTTTGCTCTTGAGGAGCGGCCAAAATACCTGTCGAGAGGTGCAGAAGTCTCATTGACAATTACAGGAGTCGTTTGATTGCCTCAAAAGGTTGTGCAGCAAAATATTAACCCTTTCGCGCCAGAGTCTGTTTTTGCATCCGTGACCGGGCCATTTTTTCAATTCTGACCAGTGTCACTTTATGAGGTCATAACTCTAACGCTTCAATGAATCCTGGTTATCCTGAGAAACTTTTCTTGTGACATATTGCACTTTATGATAGTGGTAAAATTTCTCTGATATAACTTTTGTTTATTTGTTAAAAAAATCGACATTTGGCAAAAATTTAGAAAATTTAGCAATTTTAAAAATTTACATTTTTATGCTTTTAAATCAGAGAAACATATCGCACAAAATAGTTAATAAATAACATTTCCCACATGTCTACTTTACATCAGCACAATTTTGGAAACAAATTTTTTTGCTAGAAAGGATTAAAAGTTGACCAGCAATTTCTCATTTTTAGAGAAAAATTTACAAAACCATTTTTTTAGGGACCACATCATATTTGAAGTGAGTTTGGGGGGTCAATATGACAGAAAATACCCAAAAGTGACACCATTCTAAAAACTGCACCCTTCAAGGTGCGCAAAACCACATTCAAGAAGTTTATTAACCTTTCAGGTGCTTCACAGGAATGAATGGATTGTGGAAGGAAAAAATAAAAATTTACTTTTCTTACACACAAATTTTCATTTAGATCTATTTTTTTAACTTTTGCAAGGGTAGCAGAAGAAATTGGTCTATACATTTTGTTTTGTAATTTCTCCTGAGTATGCTGATACCCCATATGTGGGGGAAATCTACTGTTTGGGTGTACGGCAGGGCTCGGAAAGGAAGGAGTGCCATATTGGAGAGCAGATTTTGCTGGAATTGTTTGAGGGTGACATGTCACATTGTTAGAGCCCCTGATGTGTCTTAATAGTGGAAACCCCAAACAAGTGACCCATTTTGGAAACTGGACCCCCCGAGGAACTTATCTAGATGTGTGGTAAACACTTTGAACCCCCAAGTGCTTCACAGAAGTTAATTACGTAGAGCTGTGAAAAAAAAATCATATTTTTTCCACAACAAAATCTTTTCACCCTCATTTTTTTTCCAAAGGGTAACCGGTGAAATTGGACCCCAAAAGTTGTTGTGCAATTTGTCCTGAATATGCTGTCATCCCATATGTGGGGGTAAACCACTGTTTGGGGGCATGGTAGGGCTCGGAAGGGAAGGAGCACCATATTGGAGAGCAGATTTTGCTAGAATTGTTTGTGGGTGACATGTCACATTGTCAGAGCCCCTGAGGTGCCAGAACAGCATAAGCCCCCAAAAGTGACTGCATTTTACAAAATACTTCCCTGAATGAATTCTTCTAGAGGTGCAGTAAGCAAACTGACACCACAGCTGTTCCATAGAAAATTATACCATTGGGCAGTGAAGAAAAAATAATTACATTTTTACCACTAAAATGTTCTTTAACCCCAGAATTTACATTGGAAAATAAGTAGATAGGTAAATGGTCACTACACCCATAGATGAACCAGCAGAGGGGTGTAATTTCCAATTCCCAGAGGGATGTCATTTCCAATTCCCAGAGGGGTGTCATTTCCAAAATGGGGTCACTTCAGGGGCGATTATGCTGTTATGGCACTCTGGAGAGCTGCTAAGTGCTAGAACAGGAGAATTCCCCCCCCCCCCCCCCCCCTGAAGTGACCCCATTTTGGAAATGACAACTCTCTGGGAATTCATCTATGGATATAGTGACATTTTCACTCCACGGATGATTTCCAGAAACACTTATTGGAAGTTTTAGAGCAAAAATTGCAAAAATGTCATTGTAGTGCCCAATATATTGTGCCCAGCTTGTGTCTCTGGAGACATCCCCCCCACCCACCCCCAGAAATTGTTATACCAGCTCTACTCAAATGTGTCTGTCACTAAATAAACCAAATGTTTGAATGTCAAAGCAGTTTAAAAACGTGGTTCTGTGTGGAAGATTGTAAAGCAGTCATGGAGGCATAAGGCCGGCAATGATGATTATTGTGGCCAATAATAGCGGGTATCATGCCTCATTCCTCTCTTGGAACATACATGACATCTTCTCTGGGGGACCTTCAGGCTATGTGCACACGTTCAGGAATTCATGCAGAAAATTCCTGTGAAAAACCGGACATTTTCTGCATGAAATCCGGAAGAAAACCGCATGCGTTTTTTGCCGCGGTTTTGACGCGTTTTTTCCGCGGTTTTTTCCGGACACTTCCCAATGCATTTTGCAGTGGGAAATCCGCAAAAAAACCGCAAAAAGATAGAGCATGTCCGGATTTTGTGCCTGATGCGTTTTTTATGCGGAAAAAAACGCATCATGTGCACAAAACATACGGAATTCATTGTAAATGATGGGATGCTTCTTGTATGCGGTTTTTTTGCGGTTTTAGAGCGTTTTTATCGGGAAAAACCGCGAAAAAAACGGAACGTGTGAACACAGCCCATTGTTTCAGTTGCTGGAATGAGTGCAATAAAATGTCACTCAGTGAGTCTTCTGACATCTTCAGATTATAAAGGATTGGCGGGGACAAAATTTTCAAAAACAAAAATTTCAATGACCTTTTCCTGATAATCAAGGAAAGTATCTGCATTTCCGGATTTTTTGTAAAACACATAAGAATTATATAAGGCCACCTGAAACAAATAATTGACTAACTTTTTATACTAGATATATGATTTTCTTGATACCCGCTATGTCCATCTGTGTGGATCGAGCTGCGTAAAGCCCCTGACTGCCCCTTTCAGAACTTTTCCTTGACCAATAATTGTGAAAACCCCTGAAAGTTTTTGCGAATGGTCTCAAAATCCTCCTTGTTATGTTCAACCAGACTTTTAAATGGGGGTATGGTGGTGTAGTACTTGTCAACATACAGATTGTAGCCTTTTTGTAATAATGGAATTATCAGCTCCCAAACGATTTTTCCAGATGTCCCCAGATAAGTAGGGCATCCTGGTGGGTTTAGTTGGCTATCTTTCCTTCATAAATGCGAAAAGCTGATGTGTATCCTGTTAAACTCTCGCACATTTTATAGAGCTTTATTCTGAACCTTGCCCTCTTAGAAGGAATAAATTGCTTGAGGTGCAGTCTTCCTTTGAATTTTACAAGGGACTCATCAATGGAAATGTTTTCTGTTGGGGTGTAAAGCTTTAAGTATTTTTCTGTCAAGTCTTTCATGATGGGTCTGATTTTGAATATTCTGTCATGTCCTGGGGCATTTCTGGGCAGCCATTGACTATTGTCATTAACCCCTTCATGACCCAGCCTATTTTGACCTTAAAGACCTTGCAGTTTTTTGCAATTCTGACCAGTGTCCCTTTATGAGGTAATAGCTCAGGAACGCTTCAACGGATCCTAGCGGTTCTGAGATTGTTTTTTCGTGACATATTGGAGATTGTTTTTTCGTGACATATTGGGCTTCATGTTAGTGGTAAATTTAGGTCAATAAATTCTGCGTTTATTTGTGATAAAAACGGAAATTTGGCGAAAATTTTGAAAATTTCGCAATTTTCACATTTTGAATTTTTATTCTGTTAAACCAGAGAGTTATGTGACACAAAATAGTTGATAAATAACATTTCCCACATGTATACTTTACATCAGCACAATTTTGGAAACAAAATTTTTTTTTGCTAGGAAGTTATAAGGGTTAAAATTTGACCAGCGATTTCTCATTTTTACAACGAAATTTACAAAACCATTTTTTTTTAGGGACCACCTCACATTTGAAGTCAGTTTGAGGGGTCTATATGGCTGAAAATACCCAAAAGTGACACCATTCTAAAAAATGCACCCCTCAAGGTACTCAAAACCACATTCAAGAAGTTTATTAACCCTTCAGGTACTTCACAGCAGCAGAAGCAACATGGAAGGAAAAAATGAACATTTAACTTTTTAGTCACAAAAATTATCTTTTAGCAACAATTTTTTTATTTTCCCAATGGTAAAAGGAGAAACTGAACCACGAAAGTTGTTGTCCAATTTGTCCTGACTACGCTGATACCTCATATGTGGGGGTAAACCACTGTTTGGGCGCACGGCAGGGCTTGGAAGGGAAGGAGCGCCATTTGACTTTTTGAATGAAAAATTGGCTCCACTCTTTAGCGGACACCATGTCACGTTTGGAGAGCCCCCGTGTGCCTAAACATTGGAGCTCCCCCACAAGTGACCCCATTTTGGAAACTAGACGCCCCAAGGAACTTATCTAGATGCCTAGTGAGCACTTTAAACCCTCAGGTGCTTCACAAATTGATCTGTAAAAATGAAAAAGTACTTTTTTTTTTTTTCACAAAAAAATTATTTTCGCCTCAATTTTTTCATTTTCACATGGGCAATAGGATAAAATGGATCCTAAAATTTGTTGGGCAATTTCTCCCGAGTACGCAGATACCTCATATGTGGGGGTAAACCACTGTTTGGGCACACGGCAGGGCTCTGAAGGGAAGGCACGCCATTTGACTTTTTGAATGGAAAATTAGCTCCAATTGTTAGCGGACACCATGTCGCGTTTGGAGAGCCCCTGTGTGCCTAAACATTGGAGCTCCCCCACAATTGACCCCATTTTGGAAACTAGACCCCCCAAGGAACTAGATGCATATTGAGCACTTTAAACCCCAAGGTGCTTCACAGAAGTTTATAACGCAGAGCCATGAAAATTAAAAAAATAAATTATTTTCTCAAAAATGATTTTTTAGCCTGGAATTTCCTATTTTGCCAAGGGTAATAGGAGAAATTGGACCCCAAATGTTGTTGTCCAGTTTGTCCTGAGTACGCTGATACCCCATATGTGGGGGTAAACCACTGTTTGGGCGCACGGCAGGGCTCGGAAGGGAAGGCACGCCATTTGGCTTTTTAAATGGAAAATTAGCTCCAATCAGCGGACACCATGTCACGTTTGGAGAGCCCCTATGTGCCTAAACATTGGAGATCCCCCACAAATGACCCAATTTTGGAAACTTGACCCCCAAAGGAACTAATCTAGATGTGTGGTGAGGACTCTGAACCCCCAAGTGCTTCACAGAAGTTTATAACGCAGAGCCATGAAAATAAAAGAAATAAATTTTCTCAAAAATTATCTTTTAGCCTGCAATTTTTTATTTTCCCAAGGGTAACAGGAGAAATTTGACGCCAAAAGTTGTTGTCCAGTTTCTCCTGAGTACGCTGATACCCCATATGTGGGCGTAAACCACTGTTTGGGCACATGCCGGGGCTCGGAAGTGAAGAAGTGACGTTTTGAAATGCAGACTTTGATGGAATGCTCTGCGGGCGTTACGTTGCTTTTGCAGAGCCCCTGATGTGGCTAAACAGTAGAAACCCCCCATAAGTGACCCCATTTTGGAAACTAGACCCCGAAAGGAACTTGTCTAGATGTGTGGTGAGCACTTTGAACCCCCAAGTGCTTCACAGACGTTTACAACGCAGAGCCGTGAAAATAAAAAATCATTTTTCTTTCCTAAAAAATGATGTTTTAGCAAGCATTTTTTTATTTTCACAAGGGTAACAGGAGAAATTGGACCCCAGTAATTGTTGCGCAGTTTGTCCTGAGTATGCTGATACCCCATATGTGGGGGTAAACCACTGTTTGGGCGCACGTCGGGGCTCGGAAGTGAGGGAGCACCATTTGACTTTTTGAATACAAGATTGGCTGGAATCAATGGTGGCGCCATGTTGCGTTTGGAGACCCCTGATGTGCCTAAACAGTGGAAACCCCTCAATTCTACCTCCAACACTAACCCCAACACACTCCCAACTGTAGCCATAACCCTAATCACAACCCTAATTCCAACCCTAACCCTAAGGCTATGTGCCCACGTTGCGGATTCGTGTGAGATTTTTCAGCATCATTTTTGAAAAATCCGCGGGTAAAAGGCACTGCGTTTTACCTGCGGATTTACCGCGGATTTCCAGTGTTTTTTGTGCGGATTTCACCTGTGGATTCCTATTGAGGAACAGGTGTAAAACGCTGCGGAATCCGCACAAAGAATTGACATGCTGCGGAAAATACAACGCAGCGTTTCCGCGCGGTATTTTCCGCACCATGGGCACAGCGGATTTAGTTTTCCATAGGTTTACATGGTACTGTAAACCTGATGGAACACTGCTGCAAATCCGCTGCGGATCCGCAGCCAAATCCGCACCGTGTGCACATAGCCTAATTCTAAAGGTATGTGCACACACTGCGGAAAACGCTGCGGATCCGCAGCAGTTTCCCATGAGTTTACAGTTCAATGTAAACCTATGGGAAACAAAAATCGCTGTACACATGCTGCAGAAAAACTGCACGGAAACGCAGCGGTTTACATTCTGCAGCATGTCAATTGTTTCTGCGGATTCCGCAGCGGTTTTACAACTGCTCCAATAGAAAATCGCAGTTGTAAAACTGCAGTGAAATGCGCAGAAAAAACGCGGTAAATCCGCCATAAATCCGCAGCGGTTTAGCACTGCGGATTTATAAAATCCGCAGCGGAAAAATCCGCAGAGGAACAGAATACGTGTGCACATACCGAAACCCTAACCCTAAATAAATAATAAATTCTTTATTTTTTTTATTGTCCCTACTTATGGGGGTGATTGGGGGGTCATTTATTATTTTTTTTTATTTTGATCACTGTGATAGATGATATCTCAGTGATCAAAATGCACTTTGGAACGAATCTGCATGATGCACGGGGGGTGGATCGGAGTGCAGGGGGGTTGGATCGGAGCACGGGGGGGTGATTGGAGCACGGGGGGAACGGACAAGAGCACGAGGGGAGCGGAGCACAGGACGGAGGGGAGCCGGAGCAGTGTAGCGGACAGATCGGTGGCTTGGGGGGGCGATCGGTGGGGTGGAGGCACATTAGTGTTTTCAGCCATGGCCGATGATATTGCAGTATCGGCTATGGCTGGATTGTAATATTTCACCAGTTTTAATAGGTGAAATATTACAAATCGCTCTGATTGGCAGTTTCACTTTCAACAGCCAGTCAGAGCGATCGTAGCCACGGGGGAGTGAAGCCACCCCCCCTGGGCTAAACTACCACTCCCCCTGTCCCTTCAGATCGGGTGAAATGGGAGTTAACCCTTTCACCCGATCTGCAGGGACGCGATCTTTCCATGACGCCATATAGGCGTCATGGGTCGGATTGGCACCGACTTTCCTGACGCCTACGTGGCTTCAAAGGTCGGGAAGGGGTTAAAATGCCAAAATCACATGAACATTTCATAACGGGTCCTAGGAAGAATGGCAGAAAACATTGGGGTGGCTTGAACAGGGCAGTTGGACCAATAGGACCGAATGCTCGGGTTTTTTTAGCAAGCCCCATTGCGAATCGAATGTAAGTCCTCAAAAATTTTTAATTTCTAAGACATTGGTGTCCATAAATTTGACCTAGCATAATAGGATCATGGATTCTGGCTGATGAATTGGGACACACATAAATTTGTTTGTAGGACAATATGCTCTAGCAAGCTAATAGAAAACTCTGACGACCAAATTATTGGCAAGATAAATGAGAAAAGCCTAATTCTTTAGCCTAACCCTAACTTTTGCCTAACAGTAACCCTAACTTTAGCCTCACAGCAACTCTAACTTTAGCCCCAACACTAACCCTAACTATAGCACTAACCCTAACCTGCCTTCTGTTTTTTCTACTTTTTAACAAGATCGCTGACTGACACAGCTGTTTCCAGCAGCACTTGTAACACTGTTTCTCCTCTAATCTCTCACTGACAGCAGATCTGAGGAGAAACAGCATTTTTATGAGGCAGATCGCCCGAGAGACTTTCCTTTGTTCATTTTCATACATTTTTGATTTATAACTTTTGTCAGATTCAAGTTATTTCTGTGACCACTGTGGGTTTTTCTGTCATTAAATGAAGGGTACCAACAATTTAGACCACGTGTGTAGGAGGAATAAATATTTTGACTCCACAGCCACTTTCCAGAAATTAACGCGCAGTGGATGTTGCAGAGTGAAAATTACACATTTGCCATTTTATTACCCAGCACATAGTGCCCAGATTGTTCTCCAGGAGACACACACCGCAAATTAAGTGGATTCATCTCACTATATAATATTGGTAAATACAGGGATCCTAAATGTTGTTTGAGCACACTGCAAGACTCCGAAGTGAGAGCGGATTTTGCTGGATTCGTTTATTGAAGCCCTGTTGCTTAGCATCAGCCTTTGAGCTACTAGTAGTGTGGGAACCTCTGTTTTTCCATTGATAGATGATGGACCTTACTGTGGACTTGTTTTTGTGAGATGAGAATTGCCATTATTTTTGTCTACATACCTTTGATTGGTTTCTTTTTATTCGATACTTGGGAGGCAGAATGAGCAAACAGTTGAACACCACGCACTAATGGTTCATCCAACAAGGTTTTCTATTAGACTGTGAACTGTCATTGTCTTGGTAAATAACATTTTTTACATAGCTTGCCATTTTTATGGACAGTTTAAGTAGAAATGTTCAAAAATATAAAACTCGAGGATATTTTATTAAAAAAAATGTTTTTTTTATCTTAGCAGATGACTGTACCAGGAGATCAGAAGTACAGCCGACATATTCAGTTTTTAAATCTTATGATCTTGAGATCCTACAAAATACAACTGAAGTGATTGCTGTTACTCCAGATATATCATCAGCCATTCACAGCAAAGATCTGTCATCTGATCCTATGAAACAGGTCCCATCTTCTGATTCATTACTGACTACTAAGGAAAATCAAAGTCACAAAAGAGGCATTGAAAAACAAACTGCTCCTAAAGCAAAGAAGTCATTTTCATGTTCAGAATTTGGGAAATGTTTTAACCAGAAATCAGATTTGGTTACTCACCATAGATCTCACACAGGGGAGAAGCCTTTTTCATGTTCAGAATGTGGGAAATGTTTTAACCGGAAAGGGAATCTTGTTAGTCACCAGAGAACTCACACAGGGGAGAAGCCTTTTTCATGTTCAGAATGTGGGAAATGTTTTGGCCAGAAATCTGATTTGGTTAATCACCATAGAACTCACACGGGGGAAAAGCCTTTTTCATGTTCAGAATGTGGGAAATGTTTTAGCCTTAAAGGGAATCTTGTTAGTCACCAGAGAACTCACACAGGGGAGAAGCCTTTTTCATGTTCAGAATGTGGGAAATGTTTTGGCCAGAAATCAGATTTGGTTAATCACCAGAGAACTCACACAGGGGAGAAGCCTTTTTCATGTTCAGAATGTGGGAAATGTTTTGGCCAGAAATCAGATTTGGTTAATCACCATAGAACTCACACAGGGGAAAAGCCTTTTTCATGTTCAGAATGTGGGAAATGTTTTAACCTGAAATCAGATGTGGTTAATCACTATAGAACTCACACAGGGGAAAAGCCTTTTTCCTGTTCAGAATGTGGGAAATGTTTTAATTATAGAGGAAATCTTGTTAGTCACCAAAGAACTCACACAGGGGAGAAGCCTTTATCTTGTTCAGAATGTGGGAAATGTTTTGCACATAAATCACTGCTTGTTACTCACCATAGAACTCACATAAGGGAGAAGTCTTTTTCATGTCCAGATTGTGGAAAATGTTTTAACCATAAAGGGAATCTTGTTGCACACCAAATAACTCACACAAGAGAGAAGCCTTTTTCATGTTCACAATGTGGGAAATGTTTTACCTATAAAGAGCATCTTGCTAGACACCTGAGAACTCACACAGGGGAGAAGCCTTTTTCCTGTTCAGAATGTGGAAAATGTTTTAGCCATAAATGGCATCTTGTTAGTCACCAGAGAACTCACACAGGGGAGAAGCCTTTTTCCTGTTCAGAATGTGGGAAATGTTTTAACCAGAAAGCGCTTCTTGTTAGACATCAGAGAAGTCACACAGAGAAGTCTTTTTCAATTTCTTAATGTGGGAAATATTTTACTTGTAAATCAACTGTTAAAAAAGGCTTCTCCGCTATGTGATGTCTCTGATGTTTATTATGTTCATAATCTTGGAATAGTTTTAACCAAAATTAAATCTTCTTAAACGGGTTGTCTCTTGTCATTCTTTTGCTTGCTGACAAAAAGATAAAAATAAACTTTATTGATTCCAAATGTAAAACTATACCCATAATTCACCCCCTGGAGATTAGTCAGTAGGTGACTAATAGAAAAAACATGTACCCCACAGTTCAGTATATAGGGTGAGGTGACGTATACACACTCACTCTCCAAGCCTCTCATTTCTATGAGTTTTATCATCCTCACCAAAGGTGACTCATCAGGAGACTACTTAATATTGACCTATACTCAAGCGAGACTAGACAAAAAAAAATAAAATCATGTATCATGTTATCCGAAACAGTCAGAAAACCAGCCACATATTGGCAGATCCCATACCTCAAACTACCATATATACTCAAGTATAAGCTGACCCGAGTAGGGTTGAGCGAAACGGATCGGTCATTTTCATAAGTCGCCGACTTTTGGCAAAGTCGGGTTTCATGAAACCCGATCCGATCCCTGTGTGGGGTCGGCCACGTGGTACGCGACTTTCGCGCCAAAGTCGCGTTTCAATGACGCGAAAAGCGCCATTTCTCAGCCAATGAAGGTGGATGCAGAGTGTGGGCAGCGTGATGACATAGGTCTCAGCCCCCACCATCTTAGAGATGGGCATTGCAGTGATTGGCTAGCTTTCTGCGGCGTCACAAGGGCTATAAAGGGGCGTTCCCGCCAACCGCCATCTTACTGCTGCTGATCTGAGCTTAGGGAGAGGTTGCTGCCGTTTCGTCAGAAGCAGGGATAGCGTTAGGCAGGGTACATTAACCCCCAAACCGCTTGTGCTGTATCGATTTCCACTGTCCAACACCACCTTTTGTTTGCAGGGACAGTGGAGGCTACATTTTTTTTTTCCTCAGCGCTGTAGCTGATTGGGCTGCCCTAGAAGGCTCCCTGATAGCTGCATTGCTGTTTGTACGCCGCTGTGCAAGCCAACTGCTTTTTTCAAAACACAAATCCTGTTGCTCCTTCCTTTCTGCACAGCTATCTTGTTTGTTTGTCCACACTTTTGACTTTTTTGTGCAGCAGTCCACTCCTTGTTATTGCTGCCTGCCATACTTTGCTGAGATTACTGCAGGGAGATAGTAATTGTAGAACAGTCACTTTTTTTTTTTTTTTCGTTATATCTCTTTAAGCCACTTTCTGCCACAGAAAATATACTCTAATACAGTGGCCCAGATTTATTCACTAGTCTCCCTGAAGAAGAAAAAAGATGCAGATTAAAATTGGCCAATCTGCATCAGTGGCAGTCCTGTGTGTGTGGCATCTGTGTCTCATTTTCTGGCACAGAAAACATACAGTTAAACAGTGGACCTGATTTCTTGCCACTTCTCCCATAAATAAAAAAAAAATAGTGGGAGATTAAGATTGGCAATTCTGCCTCAGTGCCAGTCGTATGTGTGGCATGTCTTTAATTTTGTGCCACAGAAAACCTAGTGTGTAATACTGGGCCAGATTTTTTTTAAATTCTCCCAGGAAAAAAAAATAGTGGGAGATTAAGATTGGCAATTCTGCCTCAGTGCCAGTCGTGTGTGTGTGGCATCTGTCTTTTATTTTGTGCCACAGAAAACCTAGTGTGTAACACTGGGCCTGATTTCTTGACAATTCTCCCACAATAAAGTTACAAAAAAAGTGGGAGATTAAGATTGGCAATTCTGCCTCAGTGCCAGTCGTATGTGTGGCATGTCTTTAATTTTGTGCCACAGAAAACCTAGTGTGTAATACTGGGCCAGATTTTTTTTAAATTCTCCCAGGAAAAAAAAATAGTGGGAGATTAAGATTGGCAATTCTGCCTCAGTGCCAGTTGTGTGTGTGGCATCTGTCTTTCATTTTATGCCACAGAACATATACTGTATAAGAGTGGGCCACATTTCTTCAATATTCTCCCAGAAAAAATAAAAAGAGGGAGATTTTTATTGGTAGTGTCTGCATTTGCGTCAGTCCTGTTAGTGGCATATCTGTCTGCCACAGAAGCTGTGTACTGTTATACATTGGGCATGATTTTCTCTGCAGTTTCACCCACCTATAAAGGGATATATAAATCCAACAGAAGTTTGAGTTCACCTTGTAACTGGTTTTACAGTAACAAATACCGTTAGTTTGGTTACGTTTTTCAAACAATGAGGAAGTCTGGTGGAAGAGGTCGTGGAAGTGGGCGGTCAATGCCAGCAGGTAATGATGGTAGTGGTGGTGGAGCATCAGGTGGTCGTGGGAAAAGCAATATAGCACCTAAGTCTCGAGTTGTTGAGCCAGGTTCGTTGTCTGGCTACACAAGGCCCAGAACGCTCCCTTTTCTGGGAGTAGGAAAACTGCTTTTAAAGCCAGAGCAGCAAGAACAAGTTTTGGCTTTCCTTGCTAACTCAGCCTCTAGCTCTTTCGCCTCCTCTTCTGAAACTGCTAAATGTAAAAGCAGCGCGTCATTAGTGGATGTTCACGGTCAGGGACAAGTCGCTTCCTTGTCTTCTTCACCAAGAACAACAGAAGGATGCGTCAGGCGACACAACGGGTTAATCCATGGAGCTCTTTACACATACCGTTCCTGGGTTAGAAAGTGAAATAGTTAACAGGCCATGCCCATTACAAGTTGAATCGGACATGAGGGGGGTGCCAGTACAGGGGTAGCACTGCTGCAGCCAGGCATGTCCTCTGAAAGCCGGGGGAGTGGCTGCTCCAGTAAGGAGGGAAATAGGAGGGCAGGCCAGACAGGTGCTGGTAGTGGGGGACTCACTTATTAGGGGAACAGATAGGGCAATCTGTCACAAAGACAGGGATCGTCGAACGGTGTGCTGCCTACCTGGCGCTCGAGTCCGACACATCGCTGATTGGGTGGACAGATTACTGGGAGGGGCTGGTGAGGACCCAGCGGTCATGGTGCACATTGGCACAAATGACAAAGTTAGAGGTAGGTGGAAGGTCCTTAAAGATGATTTCAGGGAATTAGGCTGCAAGCTGAAAGCAAGGACCTCCAACGTGGCATTCTCCGAAATACTGCCTGTACCACGTGCCACGCCAGAGAGGCAACGGGAGATTAGGGAGGTTAATAAGTGGCTCAAGAATTGGTGTAGGAAGGAGGGGTTTGGGTTCCTGCAGAACTGGGCCGACTTCTCAGTTGGCTACAGGCTCTACGCTAGGGATGGACTGCACCTCAATGGGGAAGGTGCAGCTGTGCTGGGGGAGAAAATGGCTAGAAGGTTGGAGGATTGTTTAAACTAGGGATTGGGGGGAGGGTATTCAATTTATAGGAGGGGAAGATAGTGCAGACAGAGACCTGGGCACAAATAAGGAAGTTGGGGGTGGCGGTGGCATGGGGGGTAGGGTTAGAACAGTTAATAATTTAAGAAAGAGTAGAGGAACATCAAGTGCATGTATACTAATGCCAGAAGCCTCGCCAACAAAATGGACGAATTAGAACTAAAGTTGTTGGAGCATAATTATGACATGGTGGGGATATCTGAAACGTGGCTGGATGAGAGCCATGACTGGGCTATTAACTTGCAGGGCTATAGTCTGTTCAGAAATGACCGTACAGATAAGCGAGGGGGAGGGGTGTGTCTATATGTAAAATCGTCCTTAAAACCCATTCGGCGTGATAATATAGGTGAATTTAATGAAAATGTAGAATCCCTGTGGGTGGAGATAAGGGGAGGGGGAAAAAATAATAAATTACTGATAGGGGTTTGTTATAAATTTCCAAAAATAATGGAAGCAATGGAGAATATGCTCGTAAACCAAATAGATGAAGCTGCGACTCAAGGAGAAGTCATTATTATGGGGGATTTCAACTACCCTGAAATAGATTGGGGAACAGAAACCTGCAGTTCCAGCAAAGGTAATCGGTGTCTGACAACTATGAGAGACAATTACCTTTCACAACTGGTTCAGGACCCAACAAGAAAGGGGGCACTGCTAGACCTAATATTAACCAACAGGCCAGACCGCATATCAAACATAAGGGTTGGGGTTTACTTGGGAAATAGTGATCACAAAATAATAAGTTTTCATGTATCCTTTAAAAAGATGTGTAATAGAGGGGTTACAAGGACACAAAACTTCAGGAGGGCAAATTTCCAACGGATGAGAGAGGATCTTGGTGCAATTAAATGGGACGATATACTGAGACACAAAAATACACAAAGAAAATGGGAGACATTTATTAGCATCCTGGATAGGACCTGTGCACAGTATATACCGTATGGGAATAAACATACTAGAAATAGGAGGAAACCAATATGGCTAAATAGAGCTGTAAGGGGCGCAATAAGTGACAAAAAGAAAGCATTTAGAGAATTAAAGGAAGTAGGTAGTGAGGAGGCATTAAATAAATACAAAAAATTAAATAAATTCTGTAAAATGCAAATCAAGGCAGCAAAGATTGAGACAGAGAGACTCATTGCCAGAGAGAGTAAAAATAATCCCAAAATATTCTTTAACTACATAAATAGTAAGAAACTAAAAAATGATAGTGTTGGCCCCCTTAAAAATAGTCTGGGTGAAATGGTGGTTGAGGATGAGGAAAAAGCCAATATGCTAAATGACTTTTTTTCATCAGTATTTACACAAGAAAATCCCATGGCAGACAAAATGACTAGTGATAAAAATTCCCCATTAAATGTCACCTGCTTAACCCAGCAGGAAGTGCGGCGGCGTCTAAAAATCACTAAAATTGACAAATCTCCGGGCCCGGATGGGATACACCCTCGAGTACTGCAGGAATTAAGTACAGTCATTGATAGACCATTATTTTTAATCTTTAAAGACTCCATAATAACAGGGTCTGTACCACAGGACTGGCGTATAGCAAATGTGGTGCCAATATTCAAAAAGGGAACAAAAACTGAACTCAGAAACTATAGGCCAGTAAGCTTAACCTCTACTGTGGGTAAAATCCTGGAGGGCATTCTAAGGGATGATATACTGGAGTATCTGAAGAGGAATAACCTCATGACCCAGTATCAGCACGGGTTTACTAGGGACCGTTCATGTCAGACTAATTTGATCAGTTTCTATGAAGAGGTAAGTTCCGGACTGGACCAAAGGAACCCAGTAGATGTAGTGTATATGGACTTTTCAAAAGCTTTTGATACGGTGCCACACAAAAGGTTGATACATAAAATGAGAATAATGGGGATAGGGGAAAATATGTGTAAGTGGGTTGAGAGCTGGCTCAGGGATAGGAAACAAAGGGTGGTTATTAATGGAGCACACTCGGACTGGGTAGCGGTTAGCAGTGGGGTACCACAGGGGTCAGTATTGGGCCCTCTTCTTTTTAACATATTTATTAATGACCTTATAGGGGGCATTCAGAGTAGAATTTCAATATTTGCAGATGACACTAAACTCTGCAGGGTAATCAATACAGAGGAGGACAATTTTATATTACAGGATGATTTATGTAAACTAGAAGCTTGGGCTGATAAATGGCAAATGAGCTTTAATGGGGATAAATGTAAGGTCATGCACTTGGGTAGAAGTAATAAGATGTATAATTATGTGCTTAATTCTAAAACTCTGGGCAAAACCGTCAATGAAAAAGACCTGGGTGTATGGGTGGATGACAAACTCATATTTAGTGGCCAGTGTCAGGCAGCTGCTACAAAGGCAAATAAAATAATGGGATGCATTAAAAGAGGCATAGATGCTCATGAGGAGAACATAATTTTACCTCTATACAAGTCACTTGTTCGACCACACTTAGAATACTGTGCACAGTTCTGGTCTCCGGTGTATAAAAAAGACATAGCTGAACTAGAGCGGGTGCAGAGAAGAGCGACCAAGGTTATTAGAGGACTGGGGGATCTGCAATACCAAGATAGGTTATTACACTTGGGGCTATTTAGTTTGGAAAAACGAAGACTAGGGTGATCTTATGTTAATGTATAAATATATGAGGGGACAGTACAAAGACCTTTCTGATGATCTTTTTAATCATAGACCTGAAACAGGGACAAGGGGGCATCCTCTACGTTTGGAGGAAAAAAGGTTTAAGCATAATAACAGACGCGGATTCTTTACTGTAAGAGCAGTGAGACTATGGAACTCTCTGCCATATGATGTTGTAATGAGTGATTCATTACTTAAATTTAAGAGGGGACTGGATACATTTCTGGAAAAGTATAATGTTACAGGGTATATACACTAGATTCCTTGATAGGGCGTTGATCCAGGGAACTAGTCTGATTGCCGTATGTGGAGTCGGGAAGGAATTTTTTTTCCCCAAGGTGGAGCTTACTCTGCCACATGGGGTTTTTTTTGCCTTCCTCTGGATCAACATGTTAGGGCAAGTTAGGTTAGACTATGGGTTGAACTAGATGGACTTAAAGTCTTCCTTCAACCTTAATAACTATGTAACTATGGAGTGCACAGGTGCATAGCCACAGCCAGATTACTATGCTGTTCCTTTGACTCAGACCAGAACATTGCCCTCGCAGTGTACTGATCCAGAATCAGACCCCGATGAGACTATGGTGCCCCATCACGAACGCTATACCACCGGCTTACACGATGACACAGACGAAGTTGCACACGAGATAGAAGAGGAGGTCATAGATGACCCAGTTGTTGACCCCGATTGGCAGCCATTGGGGGAACAGGGTGCAGGCGGCAGTAGCTCTGAAGCGGAAGAGGAGGAGCCGCAGCAGGCATCAACCTCGCAACAGGTTCCATCTGCCAGGCCCGTATCTGGCCAAAAACGCGTGGCAAAACCAGTTGTAGGACAGCGTGGCCATCCGGTTAAAGAAGCTCAGTCTGCAATGCCTGAAAAGGTATGCGATAGTAGAAAGAGTGCAGTCTGACATTTTTTTAAACAACATCCAAATGATCAGCGCAAAGTCATCTGTCAAAAATGTTCAAAAGCAGAGGTCAGAATCTTAAAAGTCTAAATACAAGTCGAATGCGTAGACATTTAACCACCATGCATTTGCAAGCCTGGACTAACCACCAAACATCCCTTAAGGTTGTAGCACCCTCGGCCAATGAAGCTAGTCAGCAACGCTACATCCCTTCCCTCACTGTAAGCCCACCATTTCCCGCACCACCTGCAGTAAATGTGCAGGTTTCATCGCCAGGCCAAAGCAGTCAGGGAATCACCAGGTTCGTGGTAGGAAACACTGCATGTAGGGCACCAGCAAGAATACCATCTCTAACCCTCTCTCAGTCTGCCATGTCCACCAGCATCCCCGCTAGTTCCACCATCTGCAGCTCTCCAGTCCAGCTCACCCTACATGAGACTCTCGTTAGGAAAAGGAAGTATTCATCCGCGCATCTGCGTACACAGGGTTTGAACGCCCACATTGCTAGACTAATCTCGTTAGAGATTGATATAGAAGGGTTAAAAGTTTGCCTTTAAGTGCCTCTTGCCTTTAATTGTTAGAATTACTAGAATCTGTTGATGCAGTAGTCTTAGTGTCTCCGCTTCAAGGAGACCATACTTCTTATGTATGTTCTCAATATTCAGTCACAACATGTTATTTGGTACGTGAGAGATTAAAGGTCAGTATGACCCTGGGTGATGGTGGGGGCTACATGAATTGAGTTGCATTTATTGTAAATGGTATAAAATATTGCTTCTTGCTCTTTTACTTCAGATAAAAGTGACTTGCTCACAGGATATGTGTGAGGTGTCTTTTTGTCTCCAAGCGCGCTTGTAAAATGACGGGCGTAACTCCACAATTTGGTCTCACTGGTGATCTGTCAGCTGACGTTGGTCAGAACGAAAACAGCTATAACAGTTTTGGCGCCCGACCGGGGCCGTGTATCCAGCCTATTCGGAATCCGTATGGGGGAGCTTCTGGGAGATTGGCATGCAAAACACCAGCTGCAGCAAGGTGAGAAATGTTATTCTTACAAACCTGTTTTGCACCTGCAATCTCTCATCTGGATCTCTCCATACCTCTGGGTAAAAGGCTGCGAACATGGTTCAAAGAATCCACATCACCAGTGAGTTTTGTGTTTTGTCTATTTATGTCCATATGAGAGTTGAATAATAGAGTTATAAAATGATAATTGTTATCTGTATTTGTCATTATCCAAAATTGGTTGTGTATTTGTGTAGTGTGTAATACAGAGCTGGGATAGACTCTGTGCAGTGTTGTTATTTTGGTCATTTTGGATTGGCAGTACATTATATGAAGCTGTATTTTGTATTAGGGCCGTGGTTTTTGTTGTTTGGCCTTAAAGTGCTTTCAGAGTGTCAGTGGACACTGCTGCAGTTTTTGTTATATAGAGTTGTGTTAATTCCAAAGTGCAAAATAGGCAGGCTGTGTGAACCTTGTATGTATGTACGTCTATGAGAACTCTGAATGAGATGACAGGTGAGTAAATGAGTGTAAGGAATAAACATAAATCCCTGATTGATTAGGGGTTCCGTTAGGTGTGGTCCTCTGTATGTGACAGAAGACATTATTCAGCGCAGTTTGAGCTGAATTAGGTGGAGTGATTGAGATAAGGGATTTTCTTCTTGTAAAAATCAACTGAAAGTGAAAGGAAAAGAAACAACAATCCCTGAATGAGCATGAATGTATGAGTGATCACATAAGTATAATTACTTATCTAACTGTTGTTAATTGTCCAGGATTAATGAGTTGTGGATATTTTTAATGTACATTTAATTTACATCTGGGATTCAGTGAAACCCGTGTTATATATGGTTTGACATTGGATAGGTTTCTATATGTGTTTTGGCTGGACGCGGTCAGAATCAGCTTATTCAAGTTATGCAGTGATCTGCCTGTATAGAGAAACTGTTTTTAATTCCGAGAGAATGAATGTTTTGTAGAGATTAAGTCTGAAAACTGCTGCATTCTGTTTCTGTGTGTGTAAGACTCACCAAGCTCTTATCAGCGCGACATAGCTGATGAGAGGGGTAAGCTGAGCCCCTGCGCGACTTGCTTGAGTTTTCTCCCTTTTGTGCTGTGGGCCAGAGGAAGAGGGGCCACATAGCTGCATTCCAAAGTTTCTCTGTCTTTGGTTTAGTACACGCTGAGAGATTTGTGTTTAAAGCAATAAGTACTGTAGGTATTGAAGAAAAAGGGAATGTACAATTGAAGTTGGAAATTGAAAGTGAAAAAGGTAGAATTGTGCCTAGTATAGAGGAAAATTTGTAAGTGATTGGAAAGATTCTCCTGCTTCAAGTTGAGTGATTGATATAGCGAATTGAGGATCAACAGAGGAGGTAGCCAACTGCACGGCTGATGTAGTGTACGGAGTAACCTGCTACAGTCAGTCTACGGCATTAGGTGGTGTAACCTTGCCGTCCATGGAGCTGTGCTAGCCAGCTGATTTACCGAGTGGTAGGTAGTGAACCTGCTTGGTAAAATCCTTTAAGTCCACCGAGTGGTAGGTAGTGCACCTGCTCGGTGCCACCGAGTGGTAGGTAGGGAGCCTGCTCGGTGTTGTTGAGCGGATAAGTTGAAGCCATGGGCAACTTATTCTGTGTGCAGTCAGGGCCCCCAATGGGATCCAAAAACCACTGTACAGATTGGAAAAAGGAAGCAGTGAAAGATGTGAGACCAATATTGAAACAGGCAAAAATGCCAGTGAGTGGATGGATGTTTGGATGTTCAAAAAGGCACAGACAAATGAGGAAAATAGCATGTGAATAAATGGCATCTGAGAGAGTGCAGCAGGACGGAAGTAAGGTGTATTATGAATGTTTTGATGCTTAAAAGTCCGACTATGACCGACACATTACTGCTACGGTCATACCTTTGTATAGCCAGAGACCAAGACAAGACAGATGGACTTGTAAACATTGAGGTCAGACAAACCCAGACTGGAGAAATACTTGTATGATTTGTGATGTAACCCAACCTAAGTGAATTACACTGAATCCTCTCTAGACAAGATCACATGTAGTGACATAAGAAGCTGACACAGGATAGTGGGTAGTGGGGACATTAACTTTAGGGAGTAAGCTGACAGTAATCCTTTTGGGAAGGAGCTGTAGACCAGCATGTCATGTTACCGCCAACCAGTCATCTAGTCATTCCCACCACCAGAGAACCAACCATATCAGGTAGTGTAAGACAGATACAGGAGTATTATCCCTGGAAGCCCTCTGACTAGCTAGCTACGCGAAAATAATTGGCTGACCCTGAGAACAAACCTTTCCCATTTTACAGACAAAGACAATATGATGGACGTATAAGTGCACCCGAGCAGACCTAGAGAGTTGGTGAGCACCAAAGCAGGTGACGTACTAGGATGCAAATTAAGACTTTTACAGATGTGACTAAAGGAGAGAGAGTAGAGATGTACTCTGGACGGTTACAGCTGAAATGGGCAGACATGGGGTACAGTCCAGTAAACCCACTCGATGTTAAAATATTGGTAAATACATTCATTGACGGTATGACAAAAGGCTTATGAGACGCAGGACAGACAGCCAGACCTAAATGGAGAAATGTAGATCCAAAGACCTCCTAAAGGTTGCACAGGAGTTGAAGAAACTAGGACAATAAGACGACGTGTCATGTATGCTGGAGCACAAGGAAAACAGTAGAGACGTAGTAAGGGACCTAAGGACTTAGAAACAGTGAAGTGCTGGAATTGTGGAGAAAATGGACACTCAGACCAATCTTCCACCTCCTTCACCTTCAGACTAGGAAACTGACAACCCAGTGACAAATGTGTGCCCTGTTCTTGTCCTCTCCGGACCTGGTCCTGCCTTGATGACCACCATACCAATGCTGGGAGGGAAATAGACAGAATTCTTGACCGACACTGGGGCAGCAGGGACTAGTACACAAAGACTTGATACTGCCAGACATGATTACTGACGAGACTGTGGAATATGTGAGGGTAGGGGGACAAGCAACTGAAGCCCCTATGACTAAACAAGAAAAGACTAGAGTCACGAGACAGCCAAGAGGTGCTTACAAACTTATTGTTAGTGACAATACTCCTATGAATTTGCTGGGAGCAGAGTTGAGTGCTGTCTAGGCACTATACAGTACTCTCCTGAGGGTATTACAGTCACAAGTCCCCTTTTCATATAAACACTTGTGGCAGAGGGACGCCAGGGTCTTCCACTGCACATTATACCACAGGTAAATCATGCCCTATTGTAGTTACACTTAATTCCATTCATTTGCCAGTTTTAGTAGTTTCCTTACACAAGATGGTATAGTTACTGTGTATTTCTAGGTTGTCTTCATATGATACATAGTTTTTTAGCCATTCATTATATTGGCTCAAACCATAGTCACTGTTTATTTGTCTTTTCCAGTTCTTATACCTTATCGCAAGCAACTGGCATTGATATTTGGCATTTTTCAAATCCCTTCTTTTTGTATTTGGAACTGTTAGTTATGAATTTATAAAGGGCTGCTACTTTCTTAGAATAAGCTTGTGCTTTGCTGTGGCCTATGGCATTGTGCTCCCCCGTTTTATGACTCTGTATCTTTCGTAATTATATATATATATAATTTTCTTTTGGTAACATTTTGTGAATCAAATTTAGTTTTTTTTTAAGGGGTACTCTACCCAATCAAATACGGGTATAAATATTTGGACATTAATGTGTATAAACACTTGTGTAATATTGCAGAAATGGTGTATATGGCAAGAGTAGTGAAAGTAACACCGGACACCAGAATGTCTGAGGACAGGGAAAAGAGTCAGGTACCAGACACCGTTTGGGCAAGGGGAAAATCTGATATGGGTCGGCTGCCCATTCCCCCTGTCATGATAAATCACGAGAAGTAATCACTCCTCTTTGCTTAAGGCAATACCCCTTAAGTCTAGTCAAATCAATGGACCTGAGCTTGAATATTAAAGAGTATGTTAAGGCAGGGATTCTAGTGCAGAGATATTCCCCCTGCAACACCTCTTTGTATCCCATTAAAAAAAAAGGGACCCAAGGGTTCCCCTGACACTTACAGAATAGTTCATGATTAACGAGCTATTAATGATGTTACAGTGAGTGTGACCTCAACTGTCCCTAATACACACACCGTACGGTCACAAATACCAGCGACATCAAAATGTTTCACAGTTATTGATTTGGCAAATGCATTCTTCTCTGTGCCACTGCACTCTGACTGTCAGTATCTTTTGTCTTTCACTCACGAAGGTAAACAATACTGTTGGACGGTCCTCCCACAAAGGGGGAAAGAACTCCCCAACCATCTATTCAACAGCGATGGTAGGGATTCTTGAGCAGTGGCAACCACCTCATCCACAGATTGTACTATTACAGTATGTGGATGACCTCTTGCTCTGCTGCCCGGACCAGATGTCCGGAAGCTACAGTTTCCTTGCTGTCTTTTTTTTTTTGGCAGAAAAGGGTTGCAGAGTCTCACGTGACAAATTACAGTATTGCAAACAAAAGGTGACATTTTTAGGACATTGTATTGCTGAAGGTACAAGACACCTGACTGAAGACAGAAAACAGGCAATACAAATCTCCCTTTACCCAGGTCACACCAGCATCTACGCACTTTTCTAGGTTTGGTGACCTACTGTAGGCCTTGGATAAGGTCTGCTTCACAAATGATGCACCCACTCTATGACTGTTTGCCATCAGACCCCTACAATCTCACTTAAGCAATTGACTCCTTCCACTCTCTCAAGCTGCTCATTGTGTCAGACATTCCAAACTATGATCAGTCATTTTTCTTATTTTGCACAGAGCAGGGTGGACATGCTACCGCAGTACTAACATTACAACATGGAAAGAAACAGAGACCGATAGCTTACTACTTAGCACAACTAGACCCCGTGATTAGAGGGTCTTCTACATGTGTACATGCTGTAAGAGCTGCTGTATTACTGAAAGGCATGTGAGATCACACTGACTTTTTCTTTTTGACAATTTGTTCCCCACGTGACATTAATGCCATACTTGTGGAAGTTCAACCAAAATACCTGCCTAAAGAGAGACAGATCAGACTTGAATGTGCTCTAATACTAATTCCTGAATATGTCACCCTCAAAAGACATAATGTTCTGAATCCAGCCACTCATCTGCCTGTGGATTCAGAAAAGGGGGAATTGGTGACAGCATTGGCAGGTGGGAAAGAGAACATGACGTTGACATGACGCACGAACATGACTGCATAGGAACTGATGAGTCAGGAGACAGTGGGTTTTACATATGTTCGTGGGAAGAAAAAACCTGTTCCTAATACATATTTTGAGGTTTTTTATTTTTGTAGATGGCTCCAGATACCACCAGAATGAGCGACTCTACATTGGATATGCAGTAGTATCCTCACATGAGGTAATCCGAGCTGAACCACTCCCTCCTCACATGTCGGCACAGGAGGCAGAGTTGAAGGCACTCACTGAGGCGTGTAGAGCTGCTGCAGGTAAAGTCGCTAACATTTACACAGATTCGAATTATGCTTGGGGAATAGCCCATGATTATGGTCCTATCTGGAGAAGCAGAGCATTTCTTACATCAGCCGGTAAGCCCATTAAAGACGTAGAGCTGGTGAAACAATTAGTGGAGGCATTGACGTTATCAGTCCAGGTTGGCATCGTCAAGGTAAAAGCACACACGGACGGTGACTCTGTGGAGGAAAAGGGCAACAGAAGGACAGACGAGGCTGTTAAAGTAGCAGCAATGCGGCCTAGGGAGCAGTGGACGGGGGCGGGGAGTCAGTGTATTCCAGCCACACTGAGCCTAGATGTCCTAAAATCCCTCCAGCTGCCCAAACAGAGAAGGAACACTGGGAGAATGGGAGCTGAGCTGAACTCAGAAAGAGTATGGGAGAATCAGGATAAATCGTATATACCAAGATCCCTGCTCCCAATCATGGCGCCAGCAACACAAGATGCCTTCTGGATCGCTCCTGGTTTGTTACGCAGCCGCAAAGCTCGTACAGTCATGCCTCATCTGTGCACAGCACAACCCAGGTAAAACAGTAAAAATCCCTAAGAAAGCGACACCCAGGCCTCTCTACCCGTTTCAGAGACTGCAGACTGGCTACATACAGCTACCCAAGGTAGGAGTGTGTGAAAAATATCCTAGTATGTGTAGATCTCTTCTCTGTTTGGCTTGAAGCTTATCTGGTAAAATGTGCAAATACTAAAGCGACTGCAGACAAACTGATGAAAGAACTGATCTGCAGGTATGGTGTCCTAGAAACCATAGAGAGCGATAGGGACACACACTTCACGGGAGAAATAATGAGGGAAGTCATGCAGGTCCTGGGAGTACAGCAAGCATATCATGCACCATATAGACCACAAAGTAGTGGGAAAGTGATGAGACTAAATAGGACACTTAAACTGGAAAATCAAAGGCCATGGCAGACAAAGGAAAGAGCGTAGTAGAGTGTTTGTCTCTTGTACTCTTTTCAGTCACACACACTCCAAATAGAAAGACAGGCTTGTGTCCTTTTGAAGTCCTGTTTAGTAGGTTGCCAGAGGCTGGTCTGTACTTCCCACAGGTGCTACAAAAGCAACACGGTACTATGACAGCCCATGTCCAGGCCTTACAGAAAAGACTTAATGTGGTGCATAAACATGTGTTTTCATCCATTCCAGATCCTAATGCCACTGCAGACGTATATCAGCTGAATCCAGGTGATTGGTGGTCATACACAGATGTACATCAGCTGAATCCAGGTGATTGGTGGTCATACACAGACACGTGAGAAGGAGCCTAGATCCACGGTTTGACGGCCCGTTTTAAAGTCCAGCTGACCACATTCACCTCAGGGAAACTTGAGGGAAAGCCCACCTGGATCCTTGCCAGTCACTACAAAAAGATCTTTTCACCAGCAGAATGACTGTTGTCCTAATCACCTTGCTGGCAGTGGTAGGATGTTTGCACCTTACAGAGACACTGGATAAACAAACTTATTCAACATCTTGCTTTTCTTATAAAAGACGCGGAAGGACAAAAACTGCTGGACTGTTGGATCTGTGCACACAGCCCAGTATCTGCAAGGACTATGCTGTACTTAGCCTTACCCCAGGACCCAAGGAAGGTATTAACACCACACTGTATGCACAAGTGAGACTTGGACTCAGATTTTCGTGGTTCCTTAAGGCTCTTAATGAGACTAATACAACATAGAGACTCCTTTTTAAATCCAGCCAATTGGCTTAGCGGCCTAGCGGGATGGATTATTTTTGGTGTTTTACAGACTTGTATGCAAATTTTGTTGCTTTGCTTATTCTTTTATGTAGCCATAAAAGCGCTAATATATGTATTACCTAAGCTATGGAATAATGTATGTGTAGAAAAAAAAAAACCCTAAGGCTGAACCTTCTGTAGTATATCATAGGCCCCGGATGGCCACTGTTGACGGGGGAGGTGAGTGTCCACACTGAGGGTGGATGGGTGAAGCAGGTAGGAAGTCCCCTTGTGGGTATTAGACCCATGAGACAGGAGCTCCTTTGTGGATATCAGATGACCCCGTGACAGAGGTTATACCATTTACAAAAGGGGGAAATTGATATAGAAGGGTTAAAAGTTTGCCTTTAAGTGCCTCTTGCCTTTAATTGTTAGAATTACTAGAATCTGTTGATGCAGTAGTCTTAGTGTCTCCGCTTCAAGGAGACCATACTTATCATGTATGTTCTCAATATTCAGTCACAACATGTTATTTGGTACGTGAGAGATTAAAGGTCAGTATGACCCTGGGTGATGGTGGTGGCTACATGAATTGAGTTACATTTATTGTAAATGGTATAAAATATTGCTTCTTGCTCTTTTACTTCAGATAAAAGTGACTTGCTCACAGGATATGTGTGAGGTGTCTTTTTGTCTCCAAGCGCACTTGTAAAATGACGGGCGTAACTCCACAATTTGGTCTCACTGGTGATCTGTCAGCTGACGTTGGTCAGAACGAAAACAGCTATAACAAGATGATGCCCTACCGGTTAGTTGAAAGCGAAGCTTTTAAAGCCCTGATGGACTACGCTGTACCACGCTATGAGCTACCCAGTCGACACTTCTTTTCGAGAAAAGCCATCCCAGCCCTCCAACAGCATGTAAAAGACCGCATCATCCATGCACTCAGGCAATCTGTGAGTACAAAGGTGCACCTGACAACAGATGCATGGACCAGTAGGCATGGCCAGGGACGTTACGTGTCCATCACGGCACACTGGGTTAATGTGGTGGATGCAGGGTCCACAGGGGACAGCAATATTGGGACAGTTCTGCCTAGCCCACGGTCTAGGAAACAGTTGGCTGTAGGCGTTCGCCCCCCCCCTCCTCCTCCTCCTCATCCTCCTGCAGAAGCGAGAGCTCGTCCACAGACCGCAGCCGCATGACCACTCCATCCGCAGCTGCCACTGTTGCACACAAGGTGTCCCATTATGGGACAGCTAGTGGCAAGCTAAATATATAGAAAATGAGGTGCTCACTGTCCTTAGGTAAGGTGCTCAGGAGAAAAATAGAAGTATCGACAGAAAAAGCTCCGGCACACAATGAAAGTCAATGTAATTCACATGTGAGTTTATTAGGAAATTCCCATCACGTTGTAAATGACGTTTCAAATAACGTTAAATCCGTTTGAAGAAAAAATTAATAACACCGCATACGTAGTGAGACAAAGAAAACAATGCTATTCATCAATTCACAGGTAATTTTTTCAACGTTTCGGCCTGTAAGCCTTTTTCAAGAAAACCTGTACATGAATCTGTAATGATAACAAAAGTGAATACATTAAAATACATATAACACCAAAAAAAAGGTGACAAAATAAAATAGAAAAGTAAAAGAATAGGTAAGGTAGTAAAACAATAATGGGATAAAACAAAACAGAACCTCAAATAATATTATGAAGTCCCTTTGAAACATCCCTTGTGGATATATAAGATCATACATCTATGTTCAAATGCGAGAGCGGAACCAGAAGACAACATGTAAACTGGTCAAACAAGAAAAACATCCTAAATCGAACAGAGGAAAAAAAAGATAAAGAAAACAAAACAAGGGAGGAAGAGAACAGAAGATCCAATATGGAAAGAAACTAGATGGAATGGGATAGCAAATATACATATATATACACCCACATACATACAAACACACTCGTATACTACCAAACACACACACACACACACTCACACATACACACTCATACATAAACACACACTCCCATACATATATGCATATATATGTATATACAAATAAAAGGGGAGACGTATAGATCGACCCATATAACAAAGGGGGAGAGAAGGAGGGGAGTTAGAGATAACAAAGTCAAACATGGCCACAGGCTGAGATAAATAGATTCCGCATATGTACAGGTCCGCAAGTACAACGTACCGGAGACACAGCGCCTGGACGGCTTGAGAATACGAAGCGACAAACACAAAGGGCAGGGAAAAAAACAATGAAAAAACATTACCCGTGACAGGGGTCCAGCAGTGCGAGGTGTGGTGAGGGAGAGAGCGCTCAACCGCGCTTATAAGTACCCACCTCCCGCAATAAGTGAGGGAGAAGAAAGAACTTCCGGATGCCCAGGAGGTCAGTGTCCAAAGTGCGCAGGCGCCGGGAGTGAATAGAGCGCCAATACCCATCCTGCGTGATAATATAGGTGAATTTAATGAAAATGTAGAATCCCTGTGGGTGGAGATAAGGGGAGGGGGAAGAAATAATAAATTACTGATTTGTTATAAATCTCCAAAAATAATGGAAGCAATGGAGAATATCCTCGTAAAGCAAATAGATGAAGCTGCGACTCAAGGAGAAGTCATTATTATTGGGGACTTCAACTACCCTGAAATAGATTGGGGAACAGAAACCTGCAGTTCCAGCAAAGGTAATCGGTTTTTGACAACTATGAGAGACAATTACCTTTCACAACTGGTTCAGGACCCAACAAGAAGGGGGGCACTGCTAGACCTAATATTAACCAACAGGCCAGACCGCATATCAAACATAAGGGTTGGGGGTCACTTGGGAAATATCGATCACAAAATAATAAGTTTTCATGTATCCTTTATTAAGATTTGTAGTAGAGGGCTTACAAGGACACTAAATTTCAGGAGGGCAAATTTCCAACGGATGAGAGAGGATCTTGGTGCAATTAACTGGGACGATATACTGAGACATAAAAATACACAAAGAAAATGGGAGACGTTTATTAGCATCCTGGATAGGACCTGTGCACAGTATATACCGTATGGGAATAAACATAATAGGAATAGGAGGAAACCAATATGGCTAAATAGAGCTGTAAGGAGCGCAATAAGGGACAAAAAGAAAGCATTTAGAGAATTAAAGGAAGTAGGTAGTGATGAGGCATTAAATAAATGCAAAAAATTAAATAAATTCTGTAAAAAGCAAATCAAGGCAGCAAAGATTGAGACAGAGAGACTCATTGCCAGAGAGAGTAAAAATATTCCTAAAATATTCTTTAACTACATAAATAGTAAGAAACTAAAAAATGATAGTGTTGGCCCCCTTAAAAATAGTCTGGGTGAAATGGTGGATGAGGATGAGGAAAAAACCAATATGCTAAATGACTTTTTTTCATCAGTATTTACACAAGAAAATCCCATGGCAGACAAAATGACTAGTGATAAAAATTCCCAATTAAATGTCACCGGCTTAACCCAGCAGTTAGTGCGGCGGCGTCTAAAAATCACTAAAATTGACAAATCTCCGGGCCCGGATGGGATACACCCTCGAGTACTGCAGGAATTAAGTACAGTCATTGATAGACCATTATTTTTAATCTTTAGAGACTCCATAATAACAGGGTCTGTACCACAGGACTGGCGTATTGTTATGAACTGGTGGTTCAGAAACACAATGGACCTGGTGGTTAAGAGCACACAAAGTGACCTGATAGTTACTAATAACATAGGACGAGCTCTGAGACGTGGGAACTCTGCTGACCGCAATCCCTAATCCTAACACACCACACTAGAGGTAGCCGTGGAGCGCTCCTGACCAGACCTAGGCGCCTCGGGCACAGCCTGAGAAACTAGCTAGCCCTGAAGATAGAAAAATAAGCCTACCTTGCCTCAGAGAAAATCCCCAAAGGAAAAGGCAGCCCCCCACATATAATGACTGTGAGTAAAGATGAAAATACAAACACAGAGATGAAATAGATTTTAGCAAAGTGAGGCCCGACTTACTGAATAGACCGAGGATAGGAAAGATAGCTTTGCGGTCAGCACAAAAACCTACAAACAACCACGCAGAGGGCGCAAAAAGACCCTCCGCACCGACTAACGGTACGGAGGTGCTTCCTCTGCGTCCCAGAGCTTCCAGCAAGCAAGACAAACCAAAATAGCAAGCTGGACAGAAAAAATAGCAAACCAAGAAACACAAGCAGAACTTAGCTTATGCAGTGAAGACAGGCCACAAGGACGATCCAGGAGAGAGCAAGACCAATACTGGAACATTGACTGGAGGCCAGGAACAAAGAACTAGGTGGAGTTAAATAGAGCAGCACCTAACGACTTAACCTCGTCACCTGAGGAAGGAAACTCAGAAGCCGCAGCCCCACTCACATCCACCAGAGGAAGCTCATGGACAGAACCAGCCGAAGTACCACTCATGACCACAGGAGGGAGCTTGACCACAGAATTCACAACAGCGTATAGCAAATGTGGTGCCAATATTCAAAAAGGGGACAAAAACTGAACTCGGAAATTATCGGCCAGTAAGCTTAACCTCTACTGTGGGTAAAATCCTGGAGGGATTTCTAATGGATGCTATACTGGAGTATCTGAAGAGGAATAACTGTTATGAAAGGCAATTCAGTACCACAATGGACATAGCGGTCAGAGCACATACAGTGATCTGACAATAACCCAAAATCATAGAACGAGCTCTGAGACGTGGGAACTCTGCAGACCGCAATCCCTAATCCTCTCCAAACAACACTAGAGGCAGCCGTGGATTGCGCCTAACTCTGCCTATGCAACTCGGCACAGCCTGAGAAACTAGCCTGAAGATAGAAAATAAGCCTACCTTGCCTCAGAGAAATACCCCAAAGGAAAAGGCAGCCCCCCACATATAATGACTGTGAGTTAAGATGAAAAGACAAACGTAGAGATGAAATAGATTCAGCAAAGTGAGGCCCGACTTTCTTAACAGAGCGAGGATAGAAAAGGTAACTTTGCGGTCTACGCAAAACCCTAAAGAAAACCACGCAAAGGGGGCAAAAAGACCCTCCGTACCGAACTAACGGCACGGAGGTACACCCTTTGCGTCCCAGAGCTTCCAGCAACAAATTAGACAAGCTGGACAGAAAAAATAGCAAAGAAGAACTTAGCTATGCAGAGCAGCAGGCCACAGGAATGATCCAGGGAAAAGCAAGTCCAACACTGGAACATTGACAGGAAGCCAGGATCAAAGCATTAGGTGGAGTTAAGTAGAGAAGCACCTAACGACCTCACCAGATCACCTGAGGGAGGAAACTCAGAAGCCGCAGTACCACTTCCCTCCACCAACAGAAGCTCACAGAGAGAATCAGCCGAAGTACCACTTGTGACCACAGGAGGGAGCTCTGCCACAGAATTCACAACAAATAACCTCATGACCCAGTATCAGCACGGGTTTACTAGGGACCGTTCATGTCAGACTAATTTGATCAGTTTCTATGAAGAGGTAAGTTCCGGATTGGACCAAGGGAACCCAGTGGATGTAGTGTATATGGACTTTTCAAAAGCTTTTGATACGGTGCCACACTAAAGGTTGATACATAAAATGAGAATAATGGGGATAGGGGGAAATATGTGCAAGTGGGTTGAGAGCTGGCTCAGGGACAGGAAACAAAGGGTGGTTATTAATGGAGCACACTCGGACTGGGTAGCGGTTAGCAGTTGGGTACCACAGGGGTTAGTATTGGGCCCTCTTCTTTTTAACATTTATTAATGACCTTGTAGGGGGCATTCAGAGTAGAATTTCAATATTTGCAGATGACACTAAACTCTGCAGGGTAATCAATACAGAGGAGGACAATTTTATATTACAGGATGATTTATGTAAACTAGAAGCTTGGGCTGATAAATGGCAAATGAGCTTTAATGGGGATAAATGTAAGGTCATGCACTTGGGTAGAAGTAGTAAGATGTATAATTATGTGCTTAATTCTAAAACTCTGGGCAAAACCGTCAATGAAAAAGACCTGGGTGTATGGGTGGATGACAAACTCATATTCAGTGGCCAGTGTCAGGCAGCTGCTACAAAGGCAAATAAAATAATGGGATGCATTAAAAGAGGCATAGATGCTCATGAGGAGAACATAATTTTACCTCTATACAAGTCACTAGTTCGACCACACTTAGAATACTGTGCACAGTTCTGGTCTCCGGTGTATAAAAAAGACATAGCTGAACTAGAGCGGGTGCAGAGAAGAGCGACCAAGGTTATTAGAGGACTGGGGGGTCTGCAATACCAAGATAGGTTATTACACTTGGGGCTATTTAGTTTGGAAAAACGAAGACTAAGGGGTGATCTTATTTTAATGTATAAATATATGAGGGGACAGTACAAAGACCTTTCTGATAATCTTTTTAATCATAGACCTGAAACAGGGACAAGGGGGCATCCTCTGCGTTTGGAGGAAAAAAGGTTTAAGCATAATAACAGACGCGGATTCTTTACTGTAAGAGCAGTGAGACTATGGAACTCTCTGCCGTATGATGCTGTAATGAGTGATTCATTACTTAAATTTAAGAGGGGACTGGATACCTTTCTGGAAAAGTATAATGTTACAGGGTATATACACTAGATTCCTTGATAGGGCGTTGATCCAGGGAACTAGTCTGATTGCTGTATGTGGAGTCGGGAAGGAATTTTTTTCCCCAATGTGGAGCTTACTCTTTGCCACATGGGGTTTTTTTGCCTTCCTCTGGATCAACATGTTAGGGCATGTTAGGTTAGGCTATGGGTTGAACTAGATGGACTTATAGTCTTCCTTCAACCTTAATAACTATGTAACTATGTAATAGAAGACAGAGCTAGCCGAGCGATGAATAAGCTCGGCGCATGCGCAGTTAGCGCAAATCGGAGCCGACCTGAAAGAGAGAAACACAAAGTAACTACCAAGCAGGGCACATTAAGATAGAGAAAAAAGTATGCAAACCAGTGGCCAGGAAGGGAGGGAACAAAAAAAGGAAGAGAGAAGGAAAGGGGAGGAAAAATAAAATAACCCATGATAATAAAAAATACTAATGATGATGACAGTGACTCAAAAAGAAATAGAAGGAGAGAAGACAGACCTCCGGATAATAGAATCCAGAGGGGGGAGAAAAAGCTGGCAATCAAAGGATAAAATGTAAAGTGTGATACCTGGTGGCACAACAACTATATATTAGTAAATAATATCGTAATCCCTATTGAGACCTAGGGGAGAGAGTGTCTGCAGCTTGTGAATCCAGTAAGATTCACGAGCTTTAAGTTTTTTAATTCTATCACCACCCCTCCTCGATAGAGGAACGTGATCAATGACCTGATAGCGCAATTGTGCGATAGTATGTCTACGTTCCAAAAAATGGGTGGGGATAGGTAACAGGGTACGTGAACACCTAATGGTAGACTTGTGCTGGGAAATGCGGTCCCGGATATGCTGGGTAGTCTCGCCAACATATCCGAGACCGCATGGACATTTAATGAGGTACACCACATACGTAGAGTCACATGTAAAGTGACCTTTAATTTGAAACCTACGTCCAGTCCGTGGATGAGCAAAGGAGTCACCCTTTATAACATTGGAGCACTGGCGACAGCCTAGGCATGGGAATGTCCCATTACGTGGAGTGCTAAAAGTCCGTTGGCGGGGTGTGACCGTTGCTGAACCAACATCTGCTCTAACGAGGTGGTTTCTGAGATTGTCAAATCTTTTGTTACAAATTAACGGCCGTGTATTAAATTCGGGGATATCGGGATATGAGGTCTGTAGAATATTCCAGTGTTTAAATATACTTTGATGTATAGGCCGCTTGAAAGGGTGAAACATATTCACAAAAGCTATCCTGGAAGTATTATGCTTATCACGTGCTGGTGTTTCAGTGCTCTCTATTACCCCAGAGATCGATGAGGGGTAACCCCTATCCCGAAATTTAAGATCCATCTCACGATGTCTATGAGAACGGACCAGTGGATTTGAGACTATCCTCCTGATCCTTTCATGTTGGGATTTAGGTAAAGCCCTCTTAACATGGCAGGGGTGGCTGCTCGTGTATAAAAGTAGACTATTTTTGTCCGTAGGTTTAACATACAGGTCTGTCTCAACCAACCCTCCTGCTTTAATCAGTACCAGAGTGTCCAAGAAATTAATTGAAATAAATATATAAATGGAGGGCACCGCAAAAATACAACAAAGATTGGAAGGTTCACTGTGGGCTTGTGATTAAACATGAAGAAAGAGCAAGAAAAAGATCATGCCCACATAGACAGGAACACCTCCTTATATAATCCAGTATCAAAAATAGTTTTTATTATTAAATTGGCAAAAAACTTGACTGCACATAAGTACACACACAAAACAACAACACAAAAACCATTAAAAACACTTAAAAAATGCAAACATGCAAGAAAACATGCCCATATATATATATATGTCATATCCTAGAATGAGGAAAATGACAGCCCACAAAACATGTGCTTCCCACAATAAGGTTATCACAAGAATCTGACTGCACAAGCGAAGATAATGCAAGGATAAATGACCACTCCATGAAATGGGTGTGAAGATGTTAATATTGCAATACCATACATCCCTATAATAAGGCACATAATATGCGTGCAGGATACTTCAATAATATAGAAACTTTAGTCATATGGCAAAAAGAAAAAATGTAACTGATGAAAAAAGGCGTACAACAAAAATGGTGATGAATGAGACAGTAGAAAAAATAGAAAGATCTTTCTCTATGGCTTTGGACTGTGGGTATGACAAGGTTTTTTTTTTTTTTTTTTTTCCCCCATGGGATTGAGGTTTTGGGCTCTTGCATTGTCTAGTTCCCCCTCTCCCTCCCCCTCCCGCAGGTCCTGTGCGTACTATTACTGAGACACTTCATATATTAACATCTCTTATACTTTTCTATTTTTCTACTGTCTCATTCATCACCATTTTTGTTGTACCCCTTTTTTTATCAGTTACATTTTTTCTTTTTGCCATATGACTAAAGTTTCTATATTATTGAAGTATCCTGCCGCATATTATGTGCCTTATTATAGGGATGTATGGTATTGCAAAATTAACATCTTCACACCCATTTCATGGAGTGGTCATTTATCCTTGCATTATCTTCGCTTGTGCAGTCAGATTCTTGTGATAACCTTATTGTGGGAAGCACATGTTTTGTGGGCTGTCATTTTCCTCATTCTAGGATATGACATATATACATATGGGCATGTTTTCTTGCATGTTTGCATTTTTTAAGTGTTTTTAATGGTTTTTGTGTTGTTGTTTTGTGTGTGTACTTATGTGCAGTCGAGTTTTTTGCCAATTTAATAATAAAAACTATTTTTGATACTGGATTATATATGGAGGTGTTCCTGTCTATGTGGGCATGATCTTTTTCTTGCTCTTTCTTCAAGAAATTAATTGAGTTACAGTCATATTGGATAGAAAAAGCAATGTTCGGTGTACATGAATTCAAATCATTATGAAAGTCCAATAGTGTCTCCACGTCACCCGTCCAAATAAGGAACACGTCATCTATATAGCGCTGCCAAAAGAACACATGAGATGTAAATAAAGGATGACAATAAACAAATGTGTTCTCAAAAAAGTCCATAAATATGTTGGCGTAAGGGGGCGCGATGTTAGATCCCATCGCGGTCCCCTTCTGCTGCATATAATATTGGTCTTCAAAAAGGAAAAAGTTTTTGGTTAGTACCAGTCCAAGTAGATCATGACAGAAAGACAATTTATCCGTAGTGAAGGTCGTATGCTCTTGTAGATATTTCATGACTGCCTTGATGCCTTGTTGATGGCCAATGCTGGTGTATAAACTTGTCACATCCATAGTGAACAGAACTGATTGTGGGGGTAGGGGGCCCAGATCTCTTAATAATCTAAGGAAATGAGCTGTGTCCTTTAAAAAGGATTTCATATTTGGTACAATTGGAGATAAGATTTTTTCCAATGTAATAGCCAAAGGGGACAGTAGAGAATTAGTGGACGTGACTATGGGTCTACCGGGAGGTTTCCATAAATTTTTATGCACCTTGGGGAGCGTATAAAAAACCGGTGTGACCGGATGCATATTGATAAGAAAGTCGCCCAACTTAGAGTCAATAGTGCCCAACCCCTGATAGTGGGTAATGACTAATTTAATTTGTTTGGCTATTTCAAAGGTAAGATTATAGGGTATAGGAGTATACGTCGTAATATCTCTCAATTGTGTCCGGATCTCTTCCATGTAGTAGGTCTTGTCTAGCACCACTATTGCTCCCCCTTTATCAGCGGGCTTAATCACTAGGTTTTTGTTATTCTTGATCTCAAGGAGAGATCTGTATTCCTCTTGAGATAAATTATTTCTGACCTTCATGTGACCCTTATCGATGGAATCCAGGATCGAAGTAACATCTTTTTGAACTAATGAAATAAAAGTCTCAACAGGATGGTAGAATCGTGGTGGTTGGAAGGTACTACTCACTCTAAGGCCGAGGGACTTCAAAGAAAAGCACGTTGATGTATCTGGAGGTTCAACTACTTGATCATATGGGCGATTAGCGAAGTGAGCTTTTAATCTTAAGGTCGTAAAAAAACGGTGTAACTCTTGGTCGACCTGAAAAGAATCGAAGTGAGGAACCGGACAGAATGTGAGGCCTTTTTTTTAAAGTGTCATGTCAGCTGGGGAGAGGATCTGTGACAAGATGTTATAAACGATGTTATTGGATGCAATGGTCTCCCTACCTGAGATCTCGTGGTCATCCTTTGTCGATCTGTGTTGCCTCCTTCCTCTCCGCGTCTTCCTCTTTGTTGTCGAGTACGTCGTTGCTCTAAAAAAGCTACTCTGGAGGTTCCAAAGTCGCTGTCCGAACTTGTGGAGAAGGAATTGTTGTTTCTCCTGAACGATCTTGGTCCTCTGTAAAATCCAGTAGAGCGCCATCGATAGACTGAGTTGTATTTGTAGTCGTCTGTATCGCGTAGGAACTTGGTCCTTTTCTTCTCTTGTAAGTTATTACGGAATTCCGATATAGTATTGTCGAGCTTAGTCTTAAAAGTCTGGAAGTCCTCTGGCTTGGTGGTGTCAGCCAACTGTTGCTCTGCAGTAGAAATCTTTGCTTTCAGGTCTGCGATCTGCTTCTGTAAAAAATCAGTCGTAAGAATTATAAGGTCCATGGAACATTTATTCAGGATGGATTCGAATTTGACACAGTAGTCAGTGTTTTCTTGGAATATACATATGTATATGCAAATATGTATGGGAGTGTGTGTGTACGTGTGAGTGTGTGAGTGTGTGTGTGAGTGTGTGTGTGTGAGTTTGTGTGTGTGAGTGTGAGTGTGTGTGTGAGTGTGTGTGTGAGTGTGTTTGTGAGTGTGTGTGAGTGTGTGTGAGTGTATGTGAGTGTGTGAGTGTGTGTGAGTGTGTGTGAGTGAGTGTGTGTGAGTGTGTGTGAGTGAGAGAGTGTGTGTGTGTGAGGGTGTGTGTGTGAGTGTGTGTTTGGTAGTATACGAGTGTGTTTGTATGTATGTGGGTGTATATATATATGTATATTTGCTATCCCATTCCATCTAGTTTCTTTCCATATTGGATCTTCTGTTCTCTTCCTCCCTTGTTTTGTTTTCTTTATCTTTTTTTTCCTCTGTTCGATTTAGGATGTTTTTCTTGTTTGACCAGTTTACATGTTGTCTTCTGGTTCCGCTCTCGCATTTGAATATAGATGTATGATCTTATATATCCACAAGGGATGTTTCAAAGGGACTTCATGATATTATTTGAGGTTCTGTTTTGTTTTGTTTTATCCCATTATTGTTTTACTACCTTACCTATTCTTTTACTTTTCTATTTTATTTTGTCACCTTTTTTTGGTGTTATATGTATTTTAATGTATTCACTTTTGTTATCATTACAGATTCATGTACAGGTTTTCTTGAAAAAGGCTTACAGGCCGAAACGTTGAAAAAATTACCTGTGAATTGATGAATAGCATTGTTTTCTTCGTCTCACTACGTATGCGATGTAATTATTTTTTTCTTCAAACGGATTTAACGTTATTTGAAACGTCATTTACAACGTGATGGGAATTTCCTAATAAACTCACATGTGAATTATATTGACTTTCATTGTGTGCCGGAGTTTTTTCTGTCGAGCTAGTGGCAAGCGTCAGCAGGCTGTATTGGCAATGAAGTGTTTGGGCGACAACAGACACACCGCGGAAGTTCTGTCCGAGTTCTTGCAGCAAGAAACTCAGTCATGGCTGGGCACTGTACATCTTGAGGCAGGCAATGTAGTGAGTGATAAAGGAAGGAATTTTATGGCTGCCATAGCCCTTTCACAACTGAAACACATTCCTTGCCTGGCTCACACCTTAAACCTGGTGGTGCAGTGCTTCCTGAAAAGTTATCCAGGGTTACCCGACCTGCTCCTCTAAGTGCGCAGACTTTGCTCGCATATCCGCCGTTCGCCCGTACACTCCAGCCGTATGCAAAACCATCAGCGGTCTTTGAACCTTCCCCAGCATCGCCTAATCATCGATGTTGCAACAAGGTGGAACTCCACACTGCACATGCTTCAGCGACTGTGCGAACTGAGGCGTGCTGTTATGTATTTGTGGGAGGATACACATACACGGGCAGGCAGTTGGATAGCAGACATGGAGTTGTCAGGTGTGCAGTGGTCGAAGGTACAAGACCTGTGTCAAGTCCTTCAGTGTTTTGAGGAATGAACACGGCTGGTTAGTGCAGACAACGCCATAATAAGCATGAGCATCCCCCTAATGCGTCTGCTGATGCAAAGTTTGACACACATAAAGGAGCAGGCGTTTGCAGCCGAGGAAGAGGGAAGCCTTGATGACAGTCAGCCATTGTCTGGTCAGGGCAGTCTACAGGATGAGGTAGCGGGCGAATAGGAGGAGGATGATGGGGATGAGTATTTTTTGAATGAGGAAACTTCTCCGGAGCCAATAGCAACTGGTGGCGTTGCAAGGCCGGCTTCAGGTTTTTTGAGGGAGACAAGTGACGTACATTTGACTTAAACTGCCCCTCAACCCAGCACAACCGCAGATTTGACAACTGGAACTTTGGCCCACATGGCGGATTATGCCTTACGTATCCTCAAAAGGGACCCACACATTATTAAAATGATGACCGATGACTAGGGTTGAGCGACTTTTCTTTTTATAGGATCGGGTCGGGTTTCACGAAACCCGACTTTTTCAAAAGTCGGGTCGAGTGAAATCGGCCGATCCTATAGAAAAGTCGGGGTCGGCCGAAACACGAAACCCGGCAGCCTTGCTTCCTAAGAATCAGCGCCTGAAGGGCCTTCGATGACGTCGCGGCTTGTGATTGGTCGCGTGAGCGGTCACATGGGCGTCACGCGACCAATCACAAGCCGCGACGTCATCTAAGGTCCTTCAGGCGCTGATTCTTAGGAAGGAAGGCTGCGGGTTAGAACCAGGGCGCGTCCGAGGGTGAGTATATACCTATTAGGAATATACTCACCCTCGGACGCGCCCTCGGACGCTTCCTTCCTAAGAATTAGCGCCTAAAGGACCTTCGATGATGTCGCGGCTTGTGATTGGTCGCGTGACGCCCATGTGACTGCTCACACGACCAATCACAAGCCGCGACATCATCGAAGGCCCTTCAGGCACTGATTCTTAGGAAGGAAGGCTGCCGGTGAGAACCAGGGCGCGTCCGAGGGTGAGTATAGCAATATTTTTTATTTTTATTCTTTATTTTACACTTAAATATGAATTCCGATATCTTAAACATATCGGGAATCGGTATCGGAATTCTGATTCCAGTTCAGAAGATCGCCGACCTCATGGCCGACCCCACACAGGGGTCGGGTAGGGTTTCATGAAACCCAACTTTGCCAAAAGTCGGCAACTTCTGAATCTGGCCGACCCGTTTCGCTCAACCCTACCGATGACGATTACTGGTTGGTCTGCCTCCTTGATCCTCGCTATGAAGGCAAATTGCAAAATATCATGCCACATGAGAACCTCGAACAAATATTAGCAACCAAACAAGCAAGTCTTGTAGACAGTTTGATTCAAGCATTCCCAGCACACAGCGCCGGTGATGGTTCTCACACGAGCTGCAGGGGGCAACAGGGCAGAGGTGTTAAAGGTGCACAAATCAGAAGTGGCGTTGGACAGAGGGGTTTACTGACCAGGTTGTGGAGTGATTTCGCAATGACCGCAGACAGGACAGGTACTGCAGCATCAATTCAAAGTGACAGGAGACAACATTTGTCCAGTATGGTTACTAACTATTTTTCATCCCTTATCGATGTTCTCCCTCAACCGTCATTCCCATTTGATTACTGGGCATTAGTGTTGAGCGATACCGTCCGATACTTGAAAGTATCGGTATCGGATAGTATCGGCCGATACCCGAAAAATATCGGATATCGCCGATACCGATATCCGATACCAATACAAGTCAATGGGACACCAAGTATCGGAAGGTATCCTCATGGTTCCCAGGGTCTGAAGGAGAGGAAACTCTCCTTCAGGCCCTGGGATCCATATTAAAATGTAAAATAAAGAATTAAAATAAAAAATATTGTTATATTCACCTCTCCGGCGGCCCCTGGACATCAGCGCGAGGAACCGGCGTCCGGCACGGCTTCTTTGTTCAAAATGAGCGCCTTTAGGACCTGCGGAATGACATCGCGGCTTTTGATTGGTCGCGTGCCGCCCATGTGACCGCCACGCGACCAATCAGAAGCCGCGACGTCATTCCTCAGGTCCTAAAGGCGCTCATTCTAGGAATTTATCTGAGGAATGACGTCGCGGCTTCTGATTGGTCGCGTGGCGGTCACATGGGCGGCACGCGGCCAATCAGAAGCCGCGACGTCATTCCGCAGGTCCTAAAGGCGCTCATTTTGAACAAAGAAGCCGTGCCGGACGCCGGTTCCTCGCGCTGATGTCCAGGGGCCGCGGGAGAGGTGAATATAACAATATTTTTTATTTTAATTCTTTATTTTACACTTCCGATACCGATACCCGATATCACAAAAATATCGGATCTCGGTATCGGAATTCCGATACCGCAAGTATCGGCCGATACCCGATACTTGCGGTATCGGAATGCTCAACACTACTGGGCATCCAAAATAGACACCTGGCCTGAATTGGCAGAATATGCATTGCAGGAGCTTGCTTGCCCAGCAGCTAGTGTGCTATCAGAAAGAGTATTCAGTGCTGCTGGTTCAATATTGACCGAAAAAAGGACTCGTCTGGCTACCCAAAATGTTGATGATCTAACCTTCATTAAAATGAACCACTCATGGATTTCTAATTATTTTGCCCCACCTTTCCCGGCTGACACCTAGCTTTCCTATAAAAAGGTCTTGCTTGTGGACTGGTCTTACTGACTGTTCCAATCTCTTAATTTGCAGCAGCTGTTTGTCCAGCATACGACATGTTTACACCTCCCTAAATGGGCTAACTCCCCCCACGGGGCCGTGGTCTCGCCACTTGGCGCAAGCACCCGTGAGAGTGCCGTTTGTCTGAAGAGGTGGGTGTGCCCGCTTTTGGTCGACGGCACTGCCACTGGGTCCCTCGTAGTACAATAAAGTGTCTCTGGCGGTGGTGGCGCGGACCCAACGTCAGACACACCGTTGTAACATGAGGGGCCCTGGGCCTGTACCGCCGGCCACAAGAGAGTTCCCCCCCAGCTCAAACAGTGCTCTACCACTTGCAAAATTATCTCTCACAGCTCCAACAATGTTTACTCTATGCGCTGACATCCTTCAATGCCTGGCACTGACAATACCAATTTGTTGACACTTATGATGCTAGTTAAAATAGTCAGGGTCAGTGTCCTATATTGACACCAGTAAATACTTAGCGCCAAATTACTATGTCTGAAACTCAGCAGAGGAGCCCACCCCTGTACCTAAATATGCCACCCTATTTTTTTTTTGTTTTGTTGTTTTGCGAGACATTAACATCTATTTATTTTTTGGGAGTACTAACTGTGTCAGACACTCCTTCCAATCTTCCTCCGCTGACCACACCAATGCTGCATGTGTACCCCTGCCACATAATCGAAGGTGCTTTGAGCCTATTTTTTTAAATTTTAGGCCTACTAAGTGTGTCTGCGGTCCCTCCTTCCATTTGTCCTCCGCTGAGCACACCAATGCCAACCATGTACCCATGTAACTTTTTTCAACCTGCAGTGAGCCTACTTTGTGGTGTAAGGCCTACTAGCAGTGTCTGCGCCACTTAATACAGCTGTCCTCCTCTAAAAAAAAAAAGGCTGGTTTTCAGCCTGTCAGAATTATAAAACTGCATTGGGGCCGCAAGTTTCGTTGTGGTCTACAAACTGAGTCTTCCGCTCCAAGGTGTTCTCCTGATTGCCTTTACTGAGCTTCAATCTTCAGGCTCTTGTCAAATAGTATTTTAATCGAACAACTGCAGTGGGGCTACTAGTTTGGTTGGGGCCTACTAACAGTGTCTGCCGCACCAAGGTGTTCTCCTGGTTGCCTTTCCTGAGCTTCAATCTTCAGGCTCTCGTTAAATAGTTTTTTAATCGAACAACTGCAGTGGGGCTACTAGTTTGGTTGGGGCCTACTAATGGTGTCTGCCGCTCCAAGGTGTTCTCCTGGTTGTCTTTCCTGAGCTTCTATCTTCAGGCTCTTGTTAAATAGTTGTTAAATGGAACAACTGCATTTGGCCTACTAGTTGGGTTGGGGCCTACTAACGGTGTCTGCCGCTCCTTGCTGTTCTCCTGGTTTCCTGTCCTGAAATTCCATTTTCAGGCTCTCGTTAAGTAGTTGTTGATATTACACTGAATTTGGCCTACTAGTGTGGTTGGGGCCTACTAACGGTGTATGCCGCTCCGTGCTGTTCTCATGGTTTCCTGTCCTGAAATTCCATTTTCAGGCTCTCGTTAAGTAGTTGTTAAAACAACACTGCATTAGGCCTACAAGTTGGGTCTGGGTTGTAGAGACGGTGTCTGCCACTCCAAGGTGTTCTCCAGGTTGCCTCTCCCTAGTTTCTATCTTGAAGCTCTCGTTAATTAGTTGTTGAAACAACACTGCATTAGACCTACAAGTTGGGTCTGGGTTGCAGAGACGGTGTCTGCCGCTCCAAGGTATTCTCCAGGTTGCCTCTCCCTAGCTTCTATCTTGAAGCTCTCATTAAGTAGTTGTTGAAACAACACTGCATTAGGCCTACAAGTTGGATCTGGGTTGTAGAGACGGTGTCTGCCACTCCAAGATGTTCTCCAGGTTGCCTCTCCCTAGCTTCTATCTTGAAGCTCTCATTAAGTAGTTGTTGAAACAACACTGCATTAGGCCTACAAGTTGGGTCTGTGTTGTAGAGACGGTGTCTGCCGCTCCAAGATGTTCTCCAGGTTGCCTCTCCCTAGCTTCTATCTTGAAGCTCTCATTAAGTAGTTGTTGAAACAACACTGCATTAGGCCTATAAGTTGGGTCTGGGTTGTAGAGACGGTGTCTGCCGCTCCAAGATGTTCTCCAGGTTGCCTCTCCCTAGCTTCTATCTTGAAGCTCTCATTAAGTAGTTGTTGAAACAACACTGCATTAGGCCTACAAGTTGGGTCTGTGTTGTAGAGACGGTGTCTGCCGCTCCAAGATGTTCTCCAGGTTGCCTCTCCCTAGCTTCTATCTTGAAGCTCTCATTAAAGGGACTCTGTCACCTGAATTTGGCGGGACTGGTTTTGGGTCATATGGGCGGAGTTTTCAGGTGTTTGATTCACCCTTTCCTTACCCGCTGGCTGCATGCTGGCTGCAATATTGGATTGAAGTTCATTCTCTGTCCTCCATAGTACACGCCTGCGCAAAGCAATCTTGCCTTGTGCAGTCGTGTACTATGGAGGACAGAGAATGAACTTCAATCCAATATTGCAGCCTGCATGCAGCCAGCAGGTAAGGAAAGGGTGAATCAAACACCTGAAAACTCCGCCCATATGACCCAAAACCAGTCCCGCCAAATTCAGGTGACAGGTTCCCTTTAAGTAGTTGTTGAAACAACACTGCATTAGGCCTATAAGTTGGGTCTGGGTTGTAGAGACGGTGTCTGCCGCTCCAAGATGTTCTCCAGGTTGCCTCTCCCTAGCTTCTATCTTGAAGCTCTCATTAAGTAGTTGTTGAAACAACACTGCATTAGGCCTACAAGTTGGGTCTGGGTTGTAGAGACGGTGTCTGCCGCTCCAAGGTGTTCTCCAGGTTGCCTCTCCCTAGCTTCTATCTTGAAGCTCTCGTTAAGTAATTGTTGAAACAACACTGCATTAGGCCTACAAGTTGGGTCTGGGTTGTAGAGACGGTGTCTGCCGCTCCAAGATGTTCTCCAGGTTGCCTCTCCCTAGCTTCTATCTTGAAGCTCTCATTAAGTAGTTGTTGAAACAACACTGCATTAGGCCTATAAGTTGGGTCTGGGTTGTAGAGACGGTGTCTGCCGCTCCAAGATGTTCTCCAGGTTGCCTCTCCCTAGCTTCTATCTTGAAGCTCTCATTAAGTAGTTGTTGAAACAACACTGCATTAGGCCTACAAGTTGGGTCTGTGTTGTAGAGACGGTGTCTGCCGCTCCAAGATGTTCTCCAGGTTGCCTCTCCCTAGCTTCTATCTTGAAGCTCTCATTAAGTAGTTGTTGAAACAACACTGCATTAGGCCTATAAGTTGGGTCTGGGTTGTAGAGACGGTGTCTGCCGCTCCAAGATGTTCTCCAGGTTGCCTCTCCCTAGCTTCTATCTTGAAGCTCTCATTAAGTAGTTGTTGAAACAACACTGCATTAGGCCTACAAGTTGGGTCTGGGTTGTAGAGACGGTGTCTGCCGCTCCAAGGTGTTCTCCAGGTTGCCTCTCCCTAGCTTCTATCTTGAAGCTCTCGTTAAGTAGTTGTTGAAACAACACTGCATTAGGCCTACAAGTTGGGTCTGGGTTGTAGAGACGGTGTCTGCCGCTCCAAGATGTTATCCAGGTTGCCTCTCCCTAGCTTCTATCTTGAAGCTCTCATTAAGTAGTTGTTGAAACAACACTGCATTAGGCCTACAAGTTGGGTCTGGGTTGTAGAGACGGTGTCTGCCGCTCCAAGATGTTATCCAAGTTGCCTCTCCCTAGCTTCTATCTTGAAGCTCTCGTTAAGTAGTTGTTGAAACAACACTGCATTAGGCCTACAAGTTGGGTCTGGGATGTTGAGACGGTGTCTGCCGCTCCAAGGTGTTCTCCAGGTTGCCTCTCCCTAGCTTCTATCTTGAAGCTCTCGTTAAGTAGTTGTTGAAACAACACTGCATTAGGCCTACAAGTTGGGTCTGGGTTGTAGAGACGGTGTCTGCCGCTCCAAGGTGTTCTCCAGGTTGCCTCTCCCTAGCTTCTATCTTGAAGCTCTCGTTAAGTAGTTGTTGAAACAACACTGCATTAGGCCTACAAGTTGGGTCTGGGTTGTAGAGACGGTGTCTGCCGCTCCAAGGTGTTCTCCAGGTTGCCTCTCCCTAGCTTCTATCTTGAAGCTCTCGTTAAGTAGTTGTTGAAACAACACTGCATTAGGCCTACAAGTTGGGTCTGGGTTGTAGAGACGGTGTCTGCCGCTCCAAGGTGTTCTCCAGGTTACCTCTCCCTAGCTTCTATCTTGAAGCTCTCGTTAAGTAGTTGTTGAAACTACACTGCATTAGGCCTACAAGTTGGGTCTGGGTTGTAGAGACGGTGTCTGCCGCTCCAAGATGTTATCCAGGTTGCCTCACCCTAGCTTATATCATGAAGCTCTCATTAAGTAGTTGTTGAAACAACACTGCATTAGGCCTACAAGTTGGGTCTGGGTTGTAGAGACGGTGTCTGCCGCTCCAAGATGTTATCCAGGTTGCCTCTCCCTAGCTTCTGTCTTGAAGCTCTCGTTAAGTAGTTGTTGAAACAACACTGCATTAGGCCTACATGTTGGGTCTGGGTTGTAGAGACGGTGTCTGCCGCTCCAAGATGTTATCCAGGTTGCCTCTCCCTAGCTTCTATCTTGAAGCTCTCGTTAAGTAGTTGTTGAAACAACACTGCATTAGGCCTACAAGTTGGGTCTGGGATGTTGAGACGGTGTCTGCCGCTCCAAGGTGTTCTCCAGGTTGCCTCTCCCTAGCTTCTATCTTGAAGCTCTCGTTAAGTAGTTGTTGAAACAACACTGCATTAGGCCTACAAGTTGGGTCTGGGTTGTAGAGACGGTGTCTGCCGCTCCAAGGTGTTCTCCAGGTTGCCTCTCCCTAGCTTCTATCTTGAAGCTCTCGTTAAGTAGTTGTTGAAACAACACTGCATTAGGCCTACAAGTTGGGTCTGGGTTGTAGAGACGGTGTCTGCCGCTCCAAGGTGTTCTCCAGGTTACCTCTCCCTAGCTTCTATCTTGAAGCTCTCGTTAAGTAGTTGTTGAAACAACACTGCATTAGGCCTACAAGTTGGGTCTGGGTTGTAGAGACGGTGTCTGCCGCTCCAAGATGTTATCCAGGTTGCCTCACCCTAGCTTATATCATGAAGCTCTCATTAAGTAGTTGTTGAAACAACACTGCATTAGGCCTACAAGTTGGGTCTGGGTTGTAGAGACGGTGTCTGCCGCTCCAAGATGTTATCCAGGTTGCCTCTCCCTAGCGTCTGTCTTGAAGCTCTCGTTAAGTAGTTGTTGAAACAACACTGCACTAGGCCTACAAGTTGGGTCTGGGTTGTAGAGACGGTGTCTGCCGCTCCAAGGTGTTCTCCAGGTTGCCTCTCCCTAGCTTCTATCTTGAAGCTCTCGTTAAGTAGTTGTTGAAACAACACTGCATGAGGCCTACAAGTTGGGTCTGGGTTGTAGAGACGGTGTCTGCCGCTCCAAGATGTTCTCCAGGTTGCCTCTCCCTAGCTTCTATCTTGAAGCTCTCGTTAAGTAGTTGTTGAAACAACACTGCATTAGGCCTACAAGTTGGGTCTGGGTTGTAGAGATGGTGTCTGCCGCTCCAAGGTGTTCTCCAGGTTGCCTCTCCCTAGCTTCTATCTTGAAGCACTCGTTAAGTAGTTGTTGAAACAACACTGCATTAGGCCTACAAGTTGGGTCTGTGTTGTAGAGACGGTGTCTGCCGCTCCAAGATGTTCTCCAGGTTGCCTCTCCCTAGCTTCTATCCTAAAGCTCTCGTTAAGTAGTTGTTGAAACAACACTGCATTAGGCCTACAAGTTGGGTCTGAGTTGTAGAGACGTTGTCTGCCGCTCCAAGGTGTTCTCCAGGTTGCCTCTCCCTAGCTTCTAACTTGAAGCTCTCGTTAAGTAGTTGTTGAAACAACACTGCATTAGGCCTACAAGTTGGGTCTCGGTTGTAGAGACGGTGTCTGCCGCTCCAAGGTGTTCTCCAGGTTGCCTCTCCCTAGCTTCTATCTTGAAGCTCTCGTTAAGTAGTTGTTGAAACAACACTGCATTAGGCCTACAAGTTGGGTCTGGGTTGTAGAGACGGTGTCTGCCGCTCCAAGGTGTTCTCCAGGTTGCCTCTCCCTAGCTTCTATCTTGAAGCTCTCGTTAAGTAGTTGTTGAAACAACACTGCATTAGGCCTACAAGTTGGGTCTGGGTTCTACAAACGGTGTCTTCCGCTCCAAGGTGTTCTCCAGGTTGCCTTTCCCTAGCTTCTTATCTTCAGGCTCTCTTTAAATTGTTTTTAATATAACACTGCATTTGGCCTACTTGTTTTGTTGGCCCTACTAACGGTGTCTGCCACTCCTTGATGTTCCCGTACAGTGAACAAAGCAGTGCCGCCTGTTTACTTCTGTTACCAATTTTGAACTGAATTTAGCCTACTTACTGATTTGGGCCTACTCACTGTGTCAGCCTCTCATTACAGCTGTACTCCACTGAACAAAGCAATGCCCCCTGGTTTAGTCCTGTTGCGAATTTTGAACTGCATTTAGCCCACTTTATTCTTTGGGCCTATATCTGTGTTTCCTCCTCATCCTGCCCATTGCCCAGCCAGTGATAGATAAGTCTGCTGGTACATTGACCCATAATGCAACATTCCCTGTGCACGCTACACAGCAAGATTGTGACCCTGCTGAAAGTCAGGTTCCCCTTCCCGCATACCATACCACCTTACACGGGGACAAAGAGGAAGGTGCAGATGAAAGTGCAGGTTCCTTCATCAGGTGGGGGGGAACTCGTTGGCGACGTCACTGACACAGGGCCCCTCATAGTATGCAAAAGTGTCGCTGCTGGTGGGAGGCGCCCCCGCCGTGCAAACACACCGCCGTACTTTGAGGGGCCCTGTGCCAGTGCCAATGCCAACGAGTGGGCCCTCCCCTGCTTGCTCAGGATCACAGCACTTGCAAAGTTGAAATACTTACCTCTCCCTGCTCCACTGCCGTGACGTGGTCCAGATTTCCTGGGCCCACTAAATACTTGAACCAGCCCTACCCCCCACAACTTTAGCCAACTGACCCCCAATTTCCAATGCCTTACTATTATTATAAGGTAAATTAAGATTGACAAGCTTCAGTAACATGAATGGATGATTATGCCATTAAAATGGGCACTGTACATGTTTTCCTGGTCTCCACTCTCTGCCGACTATGCTTCCCCATTGACTTGCATTGGGTTTCGTGTTTCGGTCGATCCCCGACTTTTCGCGATAATCGGCCGATTTCACTCGACTCAACTTTTGAGATAGTCGGGTTTCGTGAAACTCGACTCGACCCTAAAAAACTAAAAGTCGCTCAACCCTAGACCCGAGTATAAGCCGAGACCCCTAATTTTGCCACAAAAAACTGGGAAAACTTAATAAGTCGAGTATAAGCCTAGGGTGGGAAATGCAGCAGCTACAGGTAAATTTCAAAAATAATATTAGATACCAATAAAAAAATTAATTGAGACATCAGTAAGTTAAGTGTTTTTGAATATCCATATTGAGTCAGGAGCCCCATATAATGCTCCATACAGATTGATGGGCCCCATAAGATGCTCCATATTAAAATATGCCCTATATAATGCTGCACAAAGGTTAATAATGGCCTCATAAGATGCTCCATAGAAACATTTGTCCCATACAATGCTGTATAAATGTTGATTATGGCCCCTTAAGATGCTCCATGGAAACATTTGCCCCATACAATGCTGCCTTAAAGTCCATTATAGCCCCATAAGATGCTCCATATAAAAATGTGCCTCATGTAATGCTGCTGCAATCAGGGTCGCCATCAGGGCATTACTGCCCTTACTACAGTATGGGGCCCGGTGATTAAGAGCAAAAAGGGGGGCCCGAGCACGCTGGCAGCCCGGTCCGCGCTCGGGCCCCCTGATATTGTGTAAATTGTTCAGGCTTCCGAACGCCCTATGCATTTCAACACTGTGGTGTATTAAAGAGACACTTGCAGTGTTGTAAATGCAGCTAGCAAACGGAAATGGGTACTTTAGCTTTAAACTGCGGCCCGGTGCATCATGGTCCAGGTCCTTACGTCACACGCTGCTCTGCTCCACTTCCTCATTCCGGAGCAGAGCAGCGTGCAGTGTGCCACGTGTGTGCGGGCGGACGGCGGTCGGCAGGCCAGAAGAGGCGGCGGGCCAGAAGAGGTGGCGGACCAGAAGAGGCGGCGGTTGGTGGGCCAGAAGAGACGGCGGGCAGACCGGACGAGGCGACGGGCAGGAGGGAGACCGGATGAGCAGGTTTTGGCAGCGGGCAAGCAGGGTGATTAGTCTCTCTCTGGTGAGAAGAGGCTTTGCTGAGGCTCAGTGGTGAGATGACTGGGGGGCAGCCTGGCAGGGGCCCGCATTACACCAGTGTCCAGGGGGTGGAGGACCCCACATTTCAAGAAAGCACAGGGGCCACATATTTCAAGAAGGCACCGGGGGCCCAAATTTCAAGAAGGCACAGGGGACCCACATTTCAAGAAGGCACAGGGGGCCCACATTTCAAGAAGGCGTAGGGGACCCACATTTCAAGAATGCACAGAGGGCCCACATTTCAAGAAGGCATAGGGGGCCCACATTTCAAGAAGGCACAGGGGCCCACATTTCAAGGAGGCACAGGGGGCCCACATTTCAAGAAGGCACAGGGGGCCCACATTTCAAGAAGGTACAGGGGGCCAACATTTCAAGAAGGCATAGGGGGCCCACATTTCAAGAAGGCACAGAGGGCCCACATTTCAAGAAGGCACAGGGGGCCCACATTTCAAGAAGGCACAGGGGGCCCACATTTCAACAAGGCACGAGGGTCCGTCCGCATTGCATCAGGGTCCAGGGGGGTCCACACTTCAACAAGGCCCAAGTGGTCTGCATTCTAACAGGGCCCAGGGCAAAGCTAGGTGGAATTAGGTGATGCAGATCATGCAGTAATTATGGTTTAATTAAGATGATCAAATGAGTCAGTGTCATTATTTCAATTAACCCCTACCCTTTCTGACCTTTGACTACTATCCCATCCATGTGCCCAGGGCCTTAATGCCCATGGACGGGATAGTACGTCATACGTGATCAGGACAGCTCCCGGCAATTTAACCCCCGATACACTGCGATCAAACATTATCGCAGCATTCTGGGAGCAAGCAGCATGATGCGGGGTCTCGATCCCTCTCATGGTAATCCGATGTTGTGACGACATCCTGGTTACCAGAGCTCAGAGATTTCCTGTCATTCACAGTGTATGTCAGGAGGTCTCTGAGGTTAGTGAGAAATTACATGCAGTGCTGACAGCTTATACGTATGGCATGCAGATCTGCATGCCATGTAAGCGATCAGCCTGCGCAAAATGAGTGTCCCTTAGTGGGACAAAGCGTAAAAGTCAGAATGAATTAAAAATAAATAAATGAATAATTGTAAAATTTTAAAATATAATAAAAATAAAAAAATCAATATTCCATCATTAAATCAATCTTTGAATAAAAAAATCTAAACAATAAAAGTACACATATTTAGTATCGCTGCGTCCGTAACGATCCAACCTATAAAATTGGTCCCACTAGTTAACCCCTTTAGTGAACACCATTAGAAAAAAACGCAAAAAAAAATGCTTTAGCATCATACCGCCGAACTAAAAGTGGAATAACACGCGATCCAAAAGACGTATATAAATAAACGTGGTACCGCTGAAAATGTCATCTTGTCCCGCCAAAAACAAGCCCCCATACAGATCCATCAAAGTTTAGTGTATAAGAGCACCAAAAAATTAAAAAATGACATAAATGAGGTATCGCTGTTATCGTACTGACCCGAACAATAAAACTGCTATATCAACTTTACCAAACGTGGAACGGTATAAACGCCTCCCCCAAAAGAAATCCATGAATTGCTGTTTTTGGTTCATTCTGCGTCCCAAAAATTGGAATAAAAAGCGATCAAAAAATGTCATGTGCCCGAAAATGGTACCAATAAAAACGTCAACTCGTCCTGCAAAACATGACCTCACATGACTCTGTGGACCAAAATATGGAAAAATTATAGCTCTCAAAATGTGGTGATGATAAATCTATTTTTTGCAATAAAAAGCGTCTTTTAGTCGGTGTCAGCTGCCAAACATAAAAACCCGCTATAAATAGTAACTCAAACCCCCCTTTATCACCCACTTAGTTAGGGAAAAATAATAAGATAAAAAAGGTATTTATTTCCATTTTCCCATTAAGGTTAGGGTTGCGGCTATAGTTAGGGTTGGGGTTACAGTTTGTGTTGGGGCTAAACTTAGGGTTAGGTTTGTGGTTCGGGTTAGGGTTGGGATTAGGGTTAGGGCTATGGTTGGGATTAGGGGTGTGTTAGGATAAGGTTTGTGGTTCGGGTTAGGGTTGGGATTAGGGTTAGGGCTATGGTTGGGATTAGGGGTGTGTTAGGATAAGGTTTGTGGTTCGGGTTAGGGTTGGGATTAGGGTGTGTTGGGGTTTGGATTGTGTTGGCGTTAGGGTTGGGATTAGGGTTAGAGGTGTGGTTAGGGTTATGGTTGGGATTAGGGTTAGTGGTGTGTTGGGGTTAGGGTTGGAGTTAGAATAGGGGGTTTCCACTGTTTAGGCACATCAGGGGTCTGATTTCAATTCCAGGCAATTCAGCGTTGAAAAAGTAAAACAGTGCTCCTTTCCTTCCGAGCTCTGCCGTGTGCCCAAACAGGGGTGTACCCCAATTTGTGGGGTATCAGCGTACTCAGAACAAATTGCACAACAACTTTTGGGGTCCAATTTCTCCAGTTAGGGAAAATAAAAAATCGGGGCAAAAAGATAATTCTTTTGAAAAAAATAAGATTTTTTTATTTTTTTGGCTCTACATTATAAACTTCTGTCAAGCACTTGGGGGATCAAAGTGCTCACCACACATCTAGATAAGTTCCTTAGGGGGTCTACTTTCCTGTAGCGATTACTGACTGTGAGAACATAGCCTAAAGAGTTTTGGAATTATTACTGCTATAAAAGTGAGTAAAATAAATAAATGGGGTGATAACCCCTTTACTCTTGACTCCTTTATAATTTGTGTTTTTTATATAATCACTTACAGTTAAGTTTTGAGGTGTATTTATTTTCTATAATTTCTAGGTTTTTAATACCAATGAAGATTATTTTTTTGTAGTGTATTATCAGTGATTATATATGCAATAATATACACTTTCCATTTATTTGGTTGGCAGGCTGAGGCGGCAGAGGTGGGCAGGCGGAGACGACCATTAGATTATTCTTTACTGGGTGGTGGGCGTGGCAGCAACTTCGGCTGTGTGAGTAAATAACAAGTCCATGTATTCGTTTGTCCACCATATCAGTACGTGATTGTATGATAGTGTCTCTATGCTTTTTTTTCCATCACTGGAGTAGTGGTTTAAAAGGACTCTGTCAGCAAAGAATGACTGTTCAACTAAGGGTACCGTCACACTATACGATTTACCTACGATCACGACCAGCAATATGACCTGGCCGTGATCGTAGGTAAATCGTAGTGTGGTCGCTGGGGAGCTGTCACACAGACAGCTCTCCAGCGACCAACGATGCCGAAGTCCCCAGGTAACCAGGGTAAACATCGGGTAACTAAGCGCAGGACCGCGCTTAGTTACCCGATGTTTACCCTGGTTACAAGCGTTAAACTAAAAAAAAAAAACAGCACATACTTACATTCTGGTGTCCGTCAGGTCCCTTGCAGTCTGCTTCCCGCACTCAGTGACTGCCGGCCGTAAAGTGAAAGTGAAAGCACAGCCGCTGTGCTCTGCTTTCACTTTACGGCCGGCAGTCACAGTGCGGGAAGCAGACGGCAAGGGACCTGACGGACACCAGAATGTAAGTATGTGCTGTTTGTTTTTTTTAGTTTAACGCTTGTAACCAAGGTAAACATCGAGTAACTAAGCGTGGTCCTGTGCTTAGTTACCCGATGTTTACCCTGGTTACAAGCGAACGCATCGCTGGATCGCATCGCTAGATCGCTAGATCGGTGTCACACACACCGATCTAGCGATGACAGCGGGAGATCCAGCGATGAAAGAAAGTTCTAAACGATCTGCTACGATGTACGATTCTCAGCAGGATCCCTGATCGCTGCTACGTGTCAGACACAGCGATATCGTAACGATATCGCTGGAACGTCACGAATCGTACCGTCGTAGCGATCGAAATGTTATAGTGTGATGGTACCCTAAGTCCAGGTGCTTGGTGCTTCACAGTGGGCAATCATTTAAGTACATCTTCCCACCTGCTTGGTTTCCCTCGATCTCCAACCTTCTCCCTTGATATGAAGCCAGAGCTGTCTAGTAAAGGAGAGGGGATGGACATAGAGGGAAAACATGCAGGTGGCAAGGTGAATGTGAATGATTGGCCCCGCTGTGAAGCTGAATGGAGGGCCTTTTTTTGAACAGTCACTCTATGCTGACAGTTCCTTTAAACCTAAGTTCCCTCTCATGCTGACGTCCAACATATTCATCAATTTTCAGCACCACTCTGGTATGTCGGTGCCATCTTGTAAGCGTAGGTGGTGACTGGCTGGATGTCAGAAGCTATGTCATAAGTAGAGTTGAGCGAATTTCTTCGGGTCCCTGCTTATTCGGCAAGCTGTAGCGCTTACCGATGAAGCTACAGCGGTAACCCGGATACCTGGAGCGTTCCCGATGATCAGATGTTTGGCACCGCAGCTGCATGTGTCGTAGCTGTGTGACAGTCACACAACACATGCATGGACAGCCTGTGTGTTGGGCTCCATGCATGTGCTATGACAGTCTATGACACGTATCATTACAAATATCAGTCTAGTAGTAAATCGTGCTTTCCTCCATGAAGGCTAATATTAGTAATTTATCCCATTTGGTGCTTGGGGATGAGAACAGCATGGGCCTGTCTGATTTCAAATGCCAGGGCTGAATTTCATTCCCAGTCCGTACCTGCCTATACTAAGGACATGTTCTGTATTTGGTCAGTATTTTACATCTGCATTTATCACCAACTCCAGGCTTTGGCTTATAAATCCTGAACTGGTGACGTGTTTCTATTATACTTTTCCTCTGTACCACTCCTGATTTTGGCTTACAAAAAAGTGATGCAAAATACTGAACATGTGAACTTGGCCTAAGGATAAGTGATAATTTATTGCTGGGGGGGTACTCAAGCGAGGCAGTCTTGGGTGAGCTGTCACTTCTGCTCGCTCTGCGACCCTACACACACAGTTTGCCCCTTTTTCTGCTGTGTAAGTGGTGCTTACCACTTACTTCTGGCCACAGGCCTTTGCTGACTCCAGGAATCCCTCTCCTGGAACCAAGGCAGCAATCAATCCAGGTGACTCTTCATTTTGACAGCCCAAAAAAATGGTCCGCAAAGCTTTTCTTTTGTTTGGCCTGTCAAAATGACTGCACTGCATAGCGGAGTAATACAGCAGCACTTCCGCTTGTTCTTGTCACCGTTGAGTCAATGGTGACAAAAACCAAAGCGTCTCTTTTAGACTGTTATTTAAATCTTATTTGACATCCCCGAACCAGTATGATGATGTAGTGTTGAAATTTTGAAATTTCCAAGCTAATTCTGATTTGGCATTCTTATACATGTAGGTAATCCTCGTTTACAAATTACCTTGCAAGCTGTAATTGTGTGTACATAGACCAAGAAAGATGTACAAACATAAATCAGGCTCTCAAAAAAGAAAGGAGAAAAGGGATGGTGATGAAGAGGAGGAAAGGCTTAAAAAGAAAAGCATTTTATCTCAGTACTTTAAAAAGCCACAAAGCACCAAGGGAGGTGATGAGGACACTGGTGAACCGGCTGCCACGTCAAGCTTTTCTTCTGTAATGCAAGAAGAAACTGAAACTATGCCAACTGATGTGGAAACAGGAGAATCTGCAGAAACACGGTCCAGGTCCACAACCACGCCACCTTTTCCCAGTCCTTCTCACAAAATGCTCCCTTCCACTGTTTGTATACAGGTGGAAGAAGAGGAAATGCCTTCATGTTCAAGTTCTATTTTAGAACATGTGTATGAAGAACCATCTTGCGGCTGGAGTGCAGAGACTCTTTCTCCAGAGAAGTGCACTCAGATAACATTAGAAGAAGAAGAAGAAGAAGGAGGAGGAGGAGGAGGAGGAAGAGAAGAAGAAGATGGAGAAGGAGAAGAAATTAATTGGAAAGACCCAGCAATGTGGCCAGATGTCATCAAGGATAAGGAGCGGGAGAAGATTGTTCTTTCAGGGCTTTCTAATGAAGAAGAATTGAAGCGGATGGTACAATCTTTGCCTAAGGATGTTGATGACCGTTCCTTTACTGACTTTCTCCTATATGCAAAGTCATCTAATGGGTGTGAAAAATTTATAAGGGATTGGCTACGATGGAGCCCAAGTAGGAAGGTAATGTATTGTGTAACATGTATGGCATTTTTAGATGATAAAAGAACAATACTGGGAGCATCCTTTGCCGGAAAAAAGGTTTTAATCCTGTGGTTTCCAAATGGCATCGTCTGTACCTCAAGCTACCAGAGCATGAACATAGTGCACTGCACAGGAAGCACTACTGGAGTTGGAGAACACGCCAAAAATCCCAAGTTGGCCATGGTGTTGCCTTCGAGATGCAAAGAAGTTTTGCAAAGGAAGCAGAGAGGCTTGTGGCTCTTCTAGAAAGACTTTTGGATGTGACACTGCATTTAGCTTCACGCAACATGGCTTTCAGGGGAACGTCACAGAGAATTGGAGACCTACATAATGGCAATTTTCTTGGAACATTGGAAATCTTGTCACGATATGACAGTGTTCTAAAAGAGCACCTAGAAAAGGTCAAGGTTAGTTAAGAAAAGAGAAAAAAATGCCAGCTCATTATCTATCTTGGGCAATACAAAACGAATTTATAAATATTTGTGGAACACATGTCCTGGATGCCATACTTTCAGAAAGGAAAGAAGCAATTTATTTTTCTGTTATTTGTGATGAAACTCCAGATGTCTCACACACTGAACAGAATGTTATAGTTTTAAGGTATGTATCCAGAGACCCCAACAGGAATTTGGCATGTGCAAGAAAGGTTTTTGGAATTTTTTTATTTTTTTCAGAATTTCAGAAGACGGGAGAACAAATTGCAGACATAAGCATGCCATTGACCTAAAAGACTGCAGAGGCCAGGGATATGATAATGGGGCAAACATGTCCGGTAGGATTAAGGGTGTGAGGGCCAAAATTCTAGAAAAAATTCCAAGAGCTCTCTTTTCTCCTTGTGCTGCCCATTCTTTAAACCTCGTGGGTGTTCATGCTGCTGCAAGCTGCCCTGAAATGAAAACTTTTTTGGAAGTGTAAACAGCTATACATTCTGTTTAGCAACAGCCCTGAGAGATGGAACACCTTGCTTAAAGTAGTTGGAAGGTCTTTGCGTGGTCTAAGTGAAACTCGGTGGAGCTCAAGAATTGAGGCTGTACGTCCCATTGCTCAAAGGCTACCAAGTATTTTGAAGGCTCTTCATAAAATTATTTCTTCTGGAAAGCTCACAAATGATGCACATTCAGAAGCTGAAGGTCTCTCTGACTATTTTTCATCTTTCAGGGCAGTGGTTTTGGCTACATTTTGGGTAAAAGTTCTTGCCAGTTTTGAGGAGAGAAACCAAGTACTACAGTCTAGATCTCTCTCCTTGGAAGTTGGAGCTGCCAACAATAAAGCTCTCTCTAAAAAGATGAAATTAATTAGAGAAAAGTGACCCACTCTGCTTTCTGAAGCCAGTTTGGTTGCAGATTGCATGGGCATTCCGAAGGATCTATTGAATGCTCAACAATTGCGCCAAAGAAGATCAAAGCATCATGAAGCTGCAAGTCCTGAAGAGCACTTCAAAGTTAATGTCTTGCTTGTGGCACTGGACACTATAATTTCTGATTTTCACCAGCGCTTCAGATCGATGGAAGATGTCTGCCAGTTGTTTGCTCCAATTCTTAAGATGACAACAATTAGTGAAGAAAATCTGGTGTCATCCACTGAAGAATTGATATCTGCATACCCTGAAGATTTCACATCATCATTACTCTCTGAGCTGCAACATCTTCGGAAAGTTTATGAAGCTACATTTACAGACAACATGGCTCCACTGGATTTGCTAAATGCCATCTACAAATTTGAGCTTCTAGGAATATTTGGAGAGGTTTGTATTGCACTCAGAATTTTCATCACCCTACCACTTTCAGTAGCAGAAAGAGAGAGAGAGCATTTAGCAAACTCTCATTGGTCAAGAACTATCTGCGTTCTACCATGACAGAACAACGATTGAACGGCGTAGCCCTTCTATCAATTGAACATGAGCTTGCCAGACGCCTGAATTTTAAAGATCTGATAACGGATTTTGCAAAACAAGGTAAGACGACTGCCTGTACCACACATGTAAACGTAGACAATGTGGCCACTAGCCACTTATGTTCCCCTCTATTATGGATGAGTGGCCTTGCCTGACTGTGGGTTTACGGACCCAATGTCATAAACATTAGAGAAATGTAACCAGGGATTCAAGCTTCAGGAGGCTAATTTGCATATTCCAGGTGCCTTCTGGGAGAAGCGAAGTCTCCCTAAGCTAGAAGATCGTTGGGTACAGCCGGGACCAGCTGCTTCGAAAGCATCACCAAACCAGGGATTCAAGCTTCAGGAGGCTAATTTGCATATTCCAGGTGCCTTCTGGGAGAAGCGAAGTCTCCCTAAGCTAGAAGATCGTTGGGTACAGCCGGGACCAGCTGCTTCGAAAGCATCACCAAACCAGGGATTCAAGCTTCAGGAGGCTAATTTGCATATTCCAGGTGCCTTCTGGGAGAAGCGAAGTCTCCCTAAGCTAGAAGATCGTTGGGTACAGCCGGGACCAGCTGCTTCGAAAGCATCACCAAATTTTTGCCTGTAGGACATTATTGCAAGAGAGCTTGGCTGAGTAGATTACACAAGAAGGAAAACACACAGCAAGTCAGCAGGATCTAGGAGCAACATGGCAGATGTGACAACCTACATGGTGAGCTGCAGCATGTGCTACATGTTCACAGATCGACCAGAAGAAGAATCCAATTTCACCTGTCAGAAGTGTAGACTAGTGGCCCTTTTAGAAGAAAAGGTGCGGGGTCTGGAAGAAAGAATAGCAACTTTGAAACTCATCAAAGAGAATGAAGACTTTCTAGACAGAACAGAAGCATCTCTACTGGTCACAGAAGGTGCAAAAAGTGTCAGAGAACCTCCAAAAGCAGATGAGTGGAAGCATGTGACCAAAAGAAGCAAGAAGACCATGGAGAAATCACCAACCACACAACTGAAGAACCGATATCAAATCTTTGTAGAGGATGAAGATGGCACACCTAAGAATGAAGCAATACCAGCAAGCAAAAAAGAAAAGGGCACACAGCAACAAGTGACAGCAAAAAGTACAGCCAAGAAGCAACGAAGAGTGGTGGTGGTGGGAGACTCACTACTGAGAGGCACCGAAGCAGCCATCTGCAGACCGGACATAACTGCAAGAGAAGTATGCTGCCTTCCAGGTGCGATGATCAAGGATGTGACCGATAGGATACCAAAGCTCTTCAGCTCCAAGGACGTCCACCCATTTCTTCTGATACATGTTGGCACCAATGACACGGCAAGGAAGGACCTACCGACAATCTGCAAGGACTTTGAAGAGTTGGGGAAGAAAGTAAAGGAACTGGATGCACAGGTAGTTTTTTCTTCTATCCTTCCAGTAGACGGGCATGGCACCAGGAGATGGAACAGGATCCTTGATGCAAACAACTGGCTAAGACGATGGTGCAGACAACAAGGATTTGGATTCCTGGACCACGGTGTGAATTACTGGTATGATGGACTCCTCGCCAGAGACGGACTACACCTCAACAAACCTGGGAAACACACATTCGCCAGAAGACTCGCTACACTCATCAGGAGGGCGTTAAACTAGAAGAAGAGGGGACGGGAAGAAAAACATTAGACTCGAACAAAGACGACCCAGGAAAACATACTCAGAAGGGAGGTAAGAACATTTCTAAAACAATCCACAGTGAGGAGATTGGAACAAAACAAAATCCTCTAAACTGCATGCTCGCAAACGCCAGAAGCCTGACAAACAAGATGGAAGAACTAGAAGCAGAAATATCTACAGGTAACTTTGACATAGTGGGAATAACCGAGACATGGTTAGATGAAAGCTATGACTGGGCAGTTAACTTACAGGGTTACAGTCTGTTTAGAAAGGATCGTAAAAATCGGAGAGGAGGAGGGGTTTGTCTCTATGTAAAGTCTTGTCTAAAGTCCACTTTAAGGGAGGATATTAGCGAAGGGAATGAGGATGTCGAGTCCATATGGGTTGAAATTCATGGAGGGAAAAATGGTAACAAAATTCTCATTGGGGTCTGTTACAAACCCCCAAATATAACAGAAAGCATGGAAAGTCTACTTCTAAAGCAGATAGATGAAGCTGCAACCCATAATGAGGTCCTGGTTATGGGGGACTTTAACTACCCGGATATTAACTGGGAAACAGAAACCTGTGAAACCCATAAAGGCAACAGGTTTCTGCTAATAACCAAGAAAAATTATCTTTCACAATTGGTGCAGAATCCAACCAGAGGAGCAGCACTTTTAGACCTAATACTATCTAATAGACCTGACAGAATAACAAATCTACAGGTGGTTGGGCATTTAGGAAATAGCGACCACAATATTGTGCAGTTTCACCTGTCTTTCACTAGGGGGACTTGTCAGGGAGTCACAAAAACATTGAACTTTAGGAAGGCAAAGTTTGAACAGCTTAGAGATGCCCTTAATCTGGTAGACTGGGACAATATCCTCAGAAATGAGAATACAGATAATAAATGGGAAATGTTTAAGAACATCCTAAATAGGCAGTGTAAGCGGTTTATACCTTGTGGGAATAAAAGGACTAGAAATAGGAAAAACCCAATGTGGCTAAACAAAGAAGTAAGACAGGCAATTAACAGTAAAAAGAAAGCATTTGCACTACTAAAGCAGGATGGCACCATTGAAGCTCTAAAAAACTATAGGGAGAAAAATACTTTATCTAAAAAACTAATTAAAGCTGCCAAAAAGGAAACAGAGAAGCACATTGCTAAGGAGAGTAAAACTAATCCCAAACTGTTCTTCAACTATATCAATAGTAAAAGAATAAAAACTGAAAATGTAGGCCCCTTAAAAAATAGTGAGGAAAGAATGGTTGTAGATGACGAGGAAAAAGCTAACATATTAAACACCTTCTTCTCCACGGTATTCACGGTGGAAAATGAAATGCTAGGTGAAATCCCAAGAAACAATGAAAACCCTATATTAAGGGTCACCAATCTAACCCAAGAAGAGGTGCAAAACCGGCTAAATAAGATTAAAATAGATAAATCTCCGGGTCCGGATGGCATACACCCACGAGTACTAAGAGAACTAAGTAATGTAATAGATAAACCATTATTTCTTATTTTTAGTGACTCTATAGCGACAGGGTCTGTTCCGCAGGACTGGCGCATAGCAAATGTGGTGCCAATATTCAAAAAGGGCTCTAAAAGTGAACCTGGAAATTATAGGCCAGTAAGTCTAACCTCTATTGTTGGTAAAATATTTGAAGGGTTTCTGAGGGATGTTATTCTGGATTATCTCAATGAGAATAACTGTTTAACTCCATATCAACATGGGTTTATGAGAAATCGCTCCTGTCAAACCAATCTAATCAGTTTTTATGAAGAGGTAAGCTATAGACTGGACCACGGTGAGTCATTGGACGTGGTATATCTCGATTTTTCCAAAGCGTTTGATACCGTGCCGCACAAGAGGTTGGTACACAAAATGAGAATGCTTGGTCTAGGGGAAAATGTGTGTAAATGGGTTAGTAACTGGCTTAGTGATAGAAAGCAGAGGGTGGTTATAAATGGTATAGTCTCTAACTGGGTCGCTGTGACCAGTGGGGTACCGCAGGGGTCAGTATTGGGACCTGTTCTCTTCAACATATTCATTAATGATCTGGTAGAAGGTTTACACAGTAAAATATCGATATTTGCAGATGATACAAAACTATGTAAAGCAGTTAATACAAGAGAAGATAGTATTCTGCTACAGATGGATCTGGATAAGTTGGAAACTTGGGCTGAAAGGTGGCAGATGAGGTTTAACAATGATAAATGTAAGGTTATACACATGGGAAGAGGGAATCAATATCACCATTACACACTGAACGGGAAACCACTGGGTAAATCTGACAGGGAGAAGGACTTGGGGATCCTAGTTAATGATAAACTTACCTGGAGCAGCCAGTGCCAGGCAGCAGCTGCCAAGGCAAACAGGATCATGGGGTGCATTAAAAGAGGTCTGGATACACATGATGAGAGCATTATACTGCCTCTGTACAAATCCCTAGTTAGACCGCACATGGAGTACTGTGTCCAGTTTTGGGCACCGGTGCTCAGGAAGGATATAATGGAACTAGAGAGAGTACAAAGGAGGGCAACAAAATTAATAAAGGGGATGGGAGAACTACAATACCCAGATAGATTAGCGAAATTAGGATTATTTAGTCTAGAAAAAAGACGACTGAGGGGCGATCTAATAACCATGTATAAGTATATAAGGGGACAATACAAATATCTCGCTGAGGATCTGTTTATACCAAGGAAGGTGACGGGCACAAGGGGGCATTCTTTGCGTCTGGAGGAGAGAAGGTTTTTCCACCAACATAGAAGAGGATTCTTTACTGTTAGGGCAGTGAGAATCTGGAATTGCTTGCCTGAGGAGGTGGTGATGGCGAACTCAGTCGAGGGGTTCAAGAGAGGCCTGGATGTCTTCCTGGAGCAGAACAATATTGTATCATACAATTATTAGGTTCTGTAGAAGGACGTAGATCTGGGTATTTATTATGATGGAATATAGGCTGAACTGGATGGACAAATGTCTTTTTTCGGCCTTACTAACTATGTTACTATGTTACTATGTAACAAATCAGTAATGTTTCAGTTATGGGATTTGCACCTATCTGTACTCCACATTGGAATGGCCCTTTAATGTTAGGCCTCAGTTATTGGCACAGTGTTTGTTTTGCTTATATATTTATAATTGTCCCTTTTTGTTTGTTTCTTGTTTTATTTGCACTTAAATTTTGCACTTTATTCATAATTGACCAAAGGATTTCACTAAATGACTCTTATGAATAATAGATTTCGATAGCAAAATGTTTAGTGGGAATGTGTTACGGACCTTTTATGTTAAGGGAATTGACCACTCTGTTATTGAATGATAACCAATGTGTTTGAGATGATTAAAAGGCACTTAGAGCACATATTCAGCACAGCCTATATTTCTGTCTCCCATTCTTCATATTTGGTGCCAAAATTCAAGAAAGGCGATGTTAGTAAGTGCCTTACCTAAAACACTTTTGAGAACAATAACCATAAAATGTCCAATCCTTTTATTAATAGTTTAATGTTATGGAATAATTTAAAGAATGTTACTGCTTATATCATAAAATAATTCTCAGAAACAGCTTTTCTAGTAGGCTGACACTTCCACAAGAGATCCCTTTTCAGCACTTTCCTCATTATCATAAGCAGCAGGATTACAATGACAGATAACAGAATCCACCATTCACAATAGGCAGTGTCATGATTACCTCTTCCCCTTCCTGCACAATTACATAAGCATGTCAGTAAACATGAGAACATGTATAAAAACTCTCCCAAGATGATAGTCCCCTATAATGTCTTAAGGTAGAATATATATATATATGTGTATATATATATATCTATATATGAGAGGCATCGTGATTACTCACTAATCCCGCCCCTGCCCAGTAGCTCCGCCTCCCACCACATCACCACACACAATCCTGCCCCCCCACCTCATCACCACACACAATCCCGCCCCCCACCACATCACCACACACAATCACGCCCCCAACCCATCACCACACACAATCACACCCGCCACCCCATCACCACCCACAAAGCCACCCCCCTACCCCATCATCACCCACAACGCCACCTCCCACCCCATCATCACCCACAATCCCGCCCCCAACCCCTCACCACCCACAATCCCGCTCCCCCACCCCTTCACCACCCACAATCCTGCATCCCCACCCCATCACCACCCACAAGACCCGCCCCCCACCCCATCACCACCCACAATACCACCCCCCCACCCCATCACCACCCACAATACCGCCCCCCCACCCCATCACCACCCACAATACCGCCCCCCCACCCCATCACCACCCACAATCCCGCGCCTCCATCACCACCCTATCACCACCCACAATACCGCCCCCCCACCCCATCACCACCCACTTAATTCTACAAAGACGTAAATGACAAAAACAAGACAAGACAGTAAGGGGTAGAGGGAAGGGAGGAAAGAGGGGAAAAAAAAAAGGGAAAAACCTCAGTTAAATCGATTATTCAAATCCGAACTCAGTCGCACTACAGGTCGGATCCCGCTGCATAATAATCCCACGGGGACCATATAGCCTAGAAGCGCACCACCGAGTCATTTAGTAAGGCTGTAAGGTGTTCCATCCTTCTGACATCCATGATCCATCCAATGAGGATCTGAAGCGAAGGGGGACTCGGCATCGCGCAATCAGGAATCTGGCTGCCGTAAGAATATGTTGCAATAATCTATTGGAAAGTTTGCCCATACCCGGCACCCCGTGACCCAGGAGAAGCACTAGCGGGTTTAGTTCTATGTCTGTATGCAATACCTTATCGATGAGGGACTTAACCTGACCCCAAAAGGGCACAATTTTTGGGCATGACCAAATATGTGGACAAGAGACCCAGTGCTTCCCCCACATCTCCAACAGGAGGGAAGGATAGAGTGATCCAGTCAATGCAGAAACTCTGGAGTGTGATACCAGTGCATTAGTATCTTATAAATATTTTCTCTGTAGAGAGTACACACTGGGCATGCGGCATTCCTCCAAATGACAGACTACTCTCGGGGAGAAATATGTTGTGAATTCTGTGGCAGAGCTCCCTCCTGTGGTCACAAGTGGTACTTCGGCTGATTCTCTCTGGGAGCTTCCGTTTGTGGAGGAAAGTGGTACTGCTGCTTCTGAGTTTCCTCCCTCAGGTGATCTTGTGAGCTCGTTAGGTGCTTCTCTACTTAACTCCACCTAATGCTTTGATCCATGCTTCCTGTCAATGTTCCAGTATTGGATTTGTTTTTCCCTGGATCATTCCTGTGGCCTGCTGCTCTGCATAGCTAAGTTTTGCTTATGTTATTTTGTTGCTATATTTCTGTCCAGCTTGCTTTATTGGTTTTTCTCGCCTGCTGGAAGCTCTGAGACGCAGAGGGACCAGCTCCGTACCGTTAGTCGGTGCGGAGGGTCTTTTTGTCCCCTCTGCGTGGTTATTTATAGGTTTTTGTGCTGACCGCAAAGTTATCTTCCCTATCCTCGTTCTATTCAGCTAGTCACTTTGCTAAATCTGTTTCATCTCTATGTTTGTGTTTTCATCTTACTCACAGTCATTATATGTGGGGGGCTGCCTTTTCCTTTGGGGAATTTCTCTGAGGCAAGGTAGGCTTATTTTTCTATCTTCAGAGCTAGCTAGTTTCTCAGGCTGTGACGAGGCGCCTAGGTTCTGGTCAGGAGCGCTCCACGGCTACCTTTAGTGTGGTTTGATAGGATTAGGGATTGCGGTCTGCAGAGTTCCCACGTCTCAGAGCTCGTTCTATTATTTTGGGTGTTTGTCAGATCACTGTATGTGTTCTGACCGCTATCTCCATTGTGGTACTGAATTGCCTTTCATAACAGTTATCATAACAGTACAGGAAGCCATAAGTGCTAATGATTCTCAATAGAGGGAAAAAAGAAGTTCTGAGACCATTTTTTTTTCTTTGCACTGTGTTTTGTCTTTTTTTCCCCCTAGACATTTGGGTGGTTCAGGACACAGGTGTAGCAATGGACATTAAAGGTCTGTCTTCATGTGTGGATCAGCTCACGGCAAGAGTTCAAAATATTCAAGATTTTGTGGTTCAGAATTCTTTGCTAGAACCGAGAATTCCTATTCCAGATTTGTATTTTGGAGATAGAACTAAATTTCTGAGTTTCAAAAATAATTGTAAACTATTTCTGGCTTTGAAACCTCGCTCCTCTGGTGACCCAGTTCAACAGGTTAGGATCGTCATTTCTTTTTTGCGCGGCGACCCTCAGGACTCGGCGTTTTCTCTTGCGTCAGGAGATCCTGCATTGAGTAATATTGATGCGTTTTTCCTGGCGCTTGGGTTGCTGTACGATGAGCCTAATTCAGTGGATCAGGCAGAAAAAAATTTGCTGGCTCTTTGTCAGGCTCAGGATGAGATAGAGGTATATTGTCAGAAATTTAGAAAGTGGTCAGTGCTCACTCAATGGAATGAATCTGCGCTGGCAGCTATATTCAGAAAGGGTCTCTCTGAAGCCCTTAAGGATGTCATGGTGGGATTTACTATGCCTGCTGGTTTGAATGAGTCTATGTCTTTGGCCATTCAGATCGGTCGACGCTTGCGTGAGCGTAAATCTGTGCACCATTTGGCGGTATTACCTGAGCTTAAACCTGAGCCGATGCAGTGTGATAGGACCTTGACCAGAGTTGAACGGCAAGAACACAGACGTCTGAATGGTCTGTGTTTCTACTGTGGTGATTCCACTCATGCTATCTCTGATTGTCCTAAGCGCACTAAGCAGTTCGCTAGGTCTGCCACCATTGGTACAGCACAGTCAAAATTTCTTCTGTCTGTTACCTTGATCTGCTCTTTGTCATCGTATTCTGTCATGGCATTTGTGGATTCAGGCGCTGCCCTGAATTTGATGGACTTGGAATATGCTAAGCGTTGTGGGTTTTTCTTGGAGCCCTTGCAGTGTCCTATTCCATTGAGAGGAATTGATGCTATGCCTTTGGCCAAGAATAAGCCTCAATACTGGACCCAGCTGACCATGTGCATGGCTCCTGCACATCAGGAGGTTATTATGGTCGTGTTGGGGTTGCCATGGCTACAAGCCCATAATCCAGTATTAGATTGGAAATCCATGTCGGTGTCCAGCTGGGGTTGTCAGGGGGTACATGGTGATGTTCCATTTCTGTCAATTTCGTCATCCACCCCTTCTGAGGTCCCAGAGTTCTTGTCTGATTACCGGGATGTATTTGATGAGCCCAAGTCCGATACCCTACCTCCGCATAGGGATTGTGATTGTGCTATCAATTTGATTCCTGGTAGTAAATTCCCAAAAGGTCGATTGTTTAATTTATCCGTACCTGAGCACACCGCTATGCGCAGTTATGTGAAGGAATCCCTGGAGAAGGGGCATATTCGCCCGTCATCGTCGCTATTAGGAGCAGGGTTCTTTTTTGTAGCCAAGAAGGATGGTTCGCTGATACCTTGTATAGATTACCGCCTTCTTAATAAGATCACGGTTAAATTTCAGTACCCCTTGCCATTGTTATCTGATCTGTTTGCTCGGATTAAGGGGGCTAGTTGGTTCACAAAGATAGATCTTCGTGGTGCGTATAATCTGGTGCGAATTAAGCAAGGCGATGAATGGAAAACTGCATTTAATACGCCCGAGGGTCATTTTGAGTATCTTGTGATGCCGTTCGGACTTGCCAATGCTCCATCAGTGTTTCAGTCCTTTATGCATGACATCTTCCGAGAGTACCTGGATAAATTCCTGATTGTGTACTTGGATGACATTTTGATCTTCTCGGATGATTGGGAGTCTCATGTGAAGCAGGTCAGAACGGTTTTTCAGGTCCTGCGTGCTAATTCTTTGTTTGTGAAGGGATCAAAGTGTCTCTTTGGTGTGCAGAAGGTTTCATTTTTGGGGTTCATCTTTTCCCCTTCTACTATCGAGATGGATCCTGTTAAGGTCCAAGCCATCCATGATTGGACTCAGCCGACATCTCTGAAAAGTCTGCAAAAGTTCCTGGGCTTTGCTAATTTTTATCGTCGCTTCATCTGCAATTTTTCTAGTATTGCTAAACCATTGACCGATTTGACCAAGAAGGGTGCTGATGTGGTCAATTGGTCTTCTGCTGCTGTGGAAGCTTTTCAAGAGTTGAAGCGTCGTTTTTCTTCTGCCCCTGTGTTGTGTCAACCAGATGTTTCTCTTCCGTTCCAGGTCGAGGTTGATGCTTCTGAGATTGGAGCAGGGGCTGTTTTGTCGCAGAGAGGTTCTGATTGCTCAGTGATGAAACCATGCGCTTTCTTTTCCAGGAAGTTTTCGCCTGCTGAGCGAAATTATGATGTGGGCAACCGAGAGTTGCTGGCCATGAAGTGGGCATTCGAGGAGTGGCGTCATTGGCTTGAAGGAGCTAAGCATCGCGTGGTGGTATTGACTGATCATAAGAACTTGACTTATCTCGAGTCTGCCAAGTGGTTGAATCCTAGACAGGCTCGTTGGTCGCTGTTTTTTGCCCGTTTTGACTTTGTGATTTCGTACCTCCCGGGCTCTAAAAATGTGAAGGCGGATGCTCTGTCTAGGAGTTTTGTGCCCGACTCTCCGGGTTTGTCTGAGCCGGCGGGTATCCTCAAGGAAGGAGTAATTGTGTCTGCCATCTCCCCTGATTTGCGGCAGGTGTTGCAAAAATTTCAGGCTAATAAACCTGATCGTTGTCCAGCGGAGAGACTGTTTGTCCCTGATAGGTGGACGAATAAGGTTATCTCTGAGGTTCATTGTTCAGTGTTGGCTGGTCATCCTGGAATCTTTGGTACCAGAGAGTTAGTGGCTAGATCCTTTTGGTGGCCATCTCTGTCGCGGGATGTGCGTACTTTTGTGCAGTCCTGTGGGATTTGTGCTCGGGCTAAGCCCTGCTGTTCTCGTGCCAGTGGGTTGCTTTTGCCCTTGCCGGTCCCGAAGAGGCCTTGGACACATATCTCTATGGATTTTATTTCAGATCTTCCCGTTTCTCAAAAGATGTCAGTCATTTGGGTGGTCTGTGATCGCTTTTCTAAGATGGTCCATCTGGTACCCTTGTCTAAATTGCCTTCCTCCTCTGATTTGGTGCCATTGTTTTTCCAGCATGTGGTTCGTTTACATGGCATTCCAGAGAATATCGTTTCTGACAGAGGTTCCCAGTTTGTTTCGAGGTTTTGGCGAGCCTTTTGTGGTAGGATGGGCATTGACTTGTCTTTTTCCTCGGCTTTCCATCCTCAGACTAATGGCCAGACCGAACGAACCAATCAGACCTTGGAAACATATCTGAGATATTTTGTTTCTGCTGATCAGGATGACTGGGTGTCCTTTTTGCCTTTGGCTGAGTTCGCCCTTAATAACCGGGCTAGCTCGGCTACCTTGGTTTCGCCATTTTTCTGCAACTCTGGGTTCCATCCTCGTTTCTCTTCAGGACAGGTTGAGTCTTCGGACTGTCCTGGTGTGGATACTGTGGTGGACAGGTTGCAGCAGATTTGGACTCATGTAGTGGACAATTTGACCTTGTCCCAGGAGAGGGCTCAACGTTTTGCTAATCGCAGACGCTGTGCGGGTCCCCGACTTCGTGTTGGGGATCTGGTTTGGTTATCTTCTCGTCATATTCCTATGAAGGTTTCCTCTCCTAAGTTTAAACCTCGTTTCATTGGTCCGTATAGGGTTTCTGAGGTTCTTAATCCTGTGTCTTTTCGTCTGACCCTTCCAGATTCTTTTTCCATACATAACGTATTCCATAGGTCATTGTTGTGGAGATACGTGGCACCTATGGTTCCATCTGTTGACCCTCCTGCCCCGGTTTTGGTGGAGGGGGAGTTGGAGTATATTGTGGAGAAGATTTTGGATTCTCGTGTTTCAAGACGGAAACTCCAGTATCTGGTTAAATGGAAGGGCTATGCTCAGGAAGATAATTCCTGGGTTTTTGCCTCTGATGTCCATGCTCCCGATCTTGTTCGTGCCTTTCATGTGGCTCATCCTGGTCGGCCTGGGGGCTCTGGTGAGGGTTCGGTGACCCCTCCTCAAGGGGGGGGTACTGTTGTGAATTCTGTGGCAGAGCTCCCTCCTGTGGTCACAAGTGGTACTTCGGCTGATTCTCTCTGGGAGCTTCCGTTTGTGGAGGAAATTGGTACTGCTGCTTCTGAGTTTCCTCCCTCAGGTGATCTTGTGAGCTCGTTAGGTGCTTCTCTACTTAACTCCACCTAATGCTTTGATCCATGCTTCCTGTCAATGTTCCAGTGTTGGATTTGTTTTTCCCTGGATCATTCCTGTGGCCTGCTGCTCTGCATAGCTAAGTTTTGCTTATGTTATTTTGTTGCTATATTTCTGTCCAGCTTGCTTTATTGGTTTTTCTCGCCTGCTGGAAGCTCTGAGACGCAGAGGGACCACCTCCGTACCGTTAGTCGGTGCGGAGGGTCTTTTTGTCCCCTCTGCGTGGTTATTTATAGGTTTTTGTGCTGACCGCAAAGTTATCTTCCCTATCCTCGTTCTATTCAGCTAGTCGGGCCTCACTTTGCTAAATCTGTTTCATCTCTATGTTTGTGTTTTCATCTTACTCACAGTCATTATATGTGGGGGGCTGCCTTTTCCTTTGGGGAATTTCTCTGAGGCAAGGTAGGCTTATTTTTCTATCTTCAGAGCTAGCTAGTTTCTCAGGCTGTGACGAGGCGCCTAGGTTCTGGTCAGGAGCGCTCCACGGCTACCTTTAGTGTGGTTTGATAGGATTAGGGATTGCGGTCTGCAGAGTTCCCACGTCTCAGAGCTCGTTCTATTATTTTGGGTGTTTGTCAGATCACTGTATGTGTTCTGACCGCTATGTCCATTGTGGTACTGAATTGCCTTTCATAACAGTTATCATAACAGAAATATGCCGCTCCAAGGCGGTCTCCCACTTGCGCATATATAGAAAAGATTCACCAGACCCATCCTGTGGATCCGATAAAATGTTGTAAATTTCTGAAACCAGACCTCTGGTGTTCACGCCTCTCCTGCAAATTTTCTCGAAATCCGTGGGGATCGAAGCTCCCGCTTTACCATAAAGGGAGTTAGCAAAATCTCTAATTTGTAGGTATTGAAAGAATTCCCTGTTGGAAATCGAGAAATGTTGCTTAAGATAATCAAAGGAGTGAATCTCCATGGTCTCCCCGTCTATAATGTCCGCAAATCTAAATAGGCCCGCTTTAAGCCAAGGGTGAACCATAGGAGATGCTAAACTGCTTGGGAGCTGTGGATGATAGATGAAGGACACCAATGTGACATGAGGGCGAATCTCCATGTTAAGGTGTTCCAAATGTCACGAGTGGACTGCATGGGGCCTAGAAAGGGTGGAAAGGACTTACATTGTGCTGGCAACCATAAAAAAGAGTTAGGGTGTATTGGGGCAAGCCATAATTTCTCTATTTCATTCCACCTACTGTAGGCCCATAGGGACGTCCAGCAGGGGATTCTCCTCAGGTGTGTAGCCCGGTAGTATTTAAGAATATTTGGCACAGAAAGCCCTCCCCTGGTCTTATGAGCTATGAGAACCTCCTTCGCCACTCTATGGTGCTTTTGTTGCCATATTAACCTAATAATAGCCGCCTGAAGGGACTTCAATTCCGAGAGTGGAACTCCAACCGGGAGGGTGTCAAAGGCGTAGATCAATCTGGGTAAAAGATTCATTTTTACCACTGCTATCCGACCCATAAGTCCCCCTTTCTGATTGGCCCCTCTGCTTTTTGAGGCTCACACACCTTTAGGCTATGGATTCTTTTAGAACATTCAAGGTTCAACTTGTTAAAGTTTTATACTTTAATAACAAAAAGTTCAATGCTTACCACAAGAAAAAGGTCTAAAAATATGATAATAAAAAGACATACAACTTATGCAAAACAGTGTCAAAATAAACAGGAGAAAAACTTACAGAAATCATCTAACTGGTAGTTTGCTTTCTGCTCCCTGAGGGGGGTGAATGGAGTTGGTGGAACACATCAGCTTCTCAGACTGCCCTCACATGTGAACACAATTCTCTGTCTGCAGCCTAAATTTATAACTTTGGTCTGAGGTCAGGTTTCTAGACCGGCCTCCCCAGGTTAATATCATAATTGTGGTCTGTCTGATTGGGCACGGCTGCTCTACTAATGAATATATTATTTTCTCTTGTGAAAAGGTTCTCAGGAATAGATTCCCTCAGGCCGCAATTACCACCTCCCCTCCAAGACCTAGTAGGTGCCAAATGTTAGCTTCTTCTTGGCCCTAGCTAGACCTCCTGGGGAGATATGGAGACACAATTTCTACTAGTCCCAAGGAAGTACCTATTAACACCTAGGTGTGACTTGCCTTCAGGACAGATGTTACATTATCATATATATATACACATATTTCACCACAATGGCACACTGGAACAAGATTGATTGTATGGATGTAATAGGTATACAGAGATATAGTGATCAATATGGTTTCTTGCTTTAGAGTATGAGTGCAAAGTTTTTATCAGACAAAATGTGACTGCATAAGGAGAATAATAATAATAATAATTTAATTTATATAGCGCCAACATATTCCGCAGCGCTTTACAAATTATAGAGGGCAATTGTACAGACAATGGACATTACAGCATAACAGAAATCACAGTTCAAAATAGATACCAAGAGGAATGAGGGCCCTGCTGCTGGCAAGCTACAAACTATGAGGAAAAGGGAGACACGAGAGGTGGATGGTAACAATTGCTTTAGTTGTAAAATAGTAGGAGAATAGGGAGAATAATCTAGTTGTACAAAACAGGAGTATAATAACCTTGAAAAATAACAAAATGAGCTGATAAGACCCTCGGAAAAACAACTAACTACGCATGACCTTAAAACTAATCACGCGCTAGAAGGTTCTGGAAGTCTTCATTGCTCATGACAGTGCGTGATGAATTATACAACGATAATTTTGTAGAATGTACTGCGCAGAAGCGGATATAGTCAGATAAGAAAATAATATAAAAGAATGGGGATGATTCAGTGAAGTGGGGACTTTCGTCAGACAGGTGAAGCAGACGTGGCGGTCGTCTTGATGTTTTCCCAGAATTTTCCTCCTCACTGAATCGAGGTCCCTCCGAGCGAGGAGTGATGCTACAATATCCGGTGATGTATTGATGCTCATTCATTCCTATGTAATTTGTTGTATGTTTATGACATGACTCTGATAGTCACTATATATCCTTTTGTTCATGCTTAAAATTGCTATTATATATGAATATAGGTAAATATAGGAAATTGTTAAGTTGTTAGAAGATTGTTTCTTTTTGGCACAATGCCAATTTTTAGAAATCCTTATAACTTTTTGTCTGAACATAATTTTGAAATTCTATTTTTATCAAAGTGATATATTTTGATTGCTAATTCTTCGTGCAAAAAAAAAAAATCAGCATTTGGCATTTTGCCAAATTTTTGTTACAATGTTCAGGCGAAGTAAAAAAGAGAAAGTTGAGGAAAAACCGGAGGTCCCCGGCTGGTCCGAGGCTCCGTATGATATAATAGCGCATGAATTGGGAAGTAGTGGACTTACAGAGGCATGGGATGATAAGCTCAAGAGCCCCATGATGTTGTTAATGTACTCATGTGGATCCCTGCAAGGGCAGGTGACGCAGTTAACCCTCAATGTTATGTTACTCGAGGGTGTCCCTGCCACGGCAGGTGATGCAGTTAACCCCTCGATGTTATGTTACTCGAGGGTGTCCCTGCCACGGCAGGTGATGCACTTAACCCCTCGATGTTATGTTGCTCGAGGGTGTCCCTGCCACGGCAGGTGATGCAGTTAACCCCTCGATGTTATGTTACTCGAGGGTGTCCCTGCCAAGGCAGGTGATGCAGTGTCTCTAGGGCGTTGGCCACCGCCTATAGAGCACTTCACAAGAACTCTCTGTTGTTGAACAAAAAAATATCTCAAGCTGAACAGAGATTAACAGAATCTGAAGGAGGACGGGGAGTGCTGGAATGCAGTCAAGAAATGTCTAAAAGATCAATTGGAGCACTATCAGAACGTAGCGGAAAAAGCTGCTGCAAAAGTTGCTCAGTATAAATAAAGGAGAAAGAAAAAAAAAACATTTAAAAAAAGGATAAAACCAACAAAGAGAAAGAACATAAAGAGGAACCAGCTAAGTTGAAGCCTCTCGAGTGGGAAGATTTCTACCCTTTGGAAGCAATGGCTGCAATGGTAGCCATAAAAAGTGCAGGAGGGAATTTCTTCAGCCCCTCCTTAGGAGGATTAAGACTATGATTCTGATTCCCCAGCATAGGTAGCCAGCCAAGCCCCTATATGGATAAGAAGGGATGAAAGACCCTACGTCCAATTATCCATACATTTCAAAGGGGGCAATGCACAAGGAGTACCAGCATTAATTGATATGGGGGGGAGGCTACCTTAATTTATGGAAACCCTAAAAATGTAAAGGACCCGGGTAAAAATTTCAGGACTTGGGGAAGAGTAACTGAAGGAGCACAGACTCAAGTAACCCTCAAGATTGGGAACTTGCCATTGAAAAAATATCCTGTTTTGGTTGTTCCCATACCTGAGTATATAATTGTCATTGACATACTCAAGGGAATGACCTTACATTTGGAGGAAGGTAAATATACTTTTGGAGTAAAGAAAAATCATATATCAATGAAACCTGCTGTGGTAGGAAAAGTAAAAATGCCCCCAGTGCATATACCTCCGGCTACTAAATTGGTGGCTATGAAACAATATCGAATCCCTGGAGGACATAAAGAATTAGGTGAAACAATTGAAGAACTGGTAGAAGTGGGCGTAATGCATCCCACAACTACTGCAGGGAACAATCCTGATTGGCCCATAAAAAAGAGTGATGGATCCTGGAGAATGACAGTAGATTATAGGGAGCTGAACAAACTTACTCCTCCCCTAACAGCTGATGTCCCTGATACCATAACAATTGTTGGAAATATGACGGAACATGGTATGCTGTTATTGATTTGGCTAATGTGTTTCTCACCATACCAATTGAAGAGAAGGCACAAGACCAATTTGCCTTTACATGGTTAGGGAGACCGTATACTTGTACTAGGGTCCCACAAGGCTGGATTCACAGTCCAATTATCTGTCACCGGACGGTGGCAGAGCATTTGGATGAGTTTGATCTTCCAAAAGATATGCAGTTTTCTCATTATATCGATGATATAATGATACGAGGATCAGACAATAAATCAGTTAAAGAATAGTGATGAGCAAATATACTCGTTACTCGAGATTTCTCGAGCATGCTCGGGGGTCCTCCGAGTATTTTTTAGTGCTCGGAGATTTAGTTTTCATTGCCACAGCTGAATGATTTACAGCTACTAGCCAGCTTGAACACATGTGGGGATTCCCTAGCAACAAGGCAACCCCCACATGTACTTATGCTAGCTAACATATGTAAATCATTCAGCTGAGGCAATAAAAACTAAATCTCCGAGCACTAAAAAATACTCGGAGGACCCCCGAGCATGCTCGAGAAATCTCGAGTAACGAGTATATTCGCTCATCACTATTAAAGAACAATTGGCTAAATTACTCTCCCACATGAGATCTAAGCGATGGGAGATTAATGATGCTAAGGTCCAAGGACCGTCTCAAACAGTAAAGTTCCTGGGGATCCAATGGAACAATGGACATAGGGAAATTCTCCCTAAGGCGAAACAGAAAATGTTGAATTTTCCTACAACTAAATCAAAACAGGAAACTAAATCTTATATTGGGTTATTTGGTTTTCGGAGACAGCACATACCTCATCTTGGACAGTTATTGGCCCCACTGTACAAAGTTCCTAGGAAAAAATATGAATTTGAGTGGGGAGAAGAACAACAAACTGCGTTTGAAATGGTAAAAGAAGCCATTCAGCAAGCAGTAGATTTATGGTCCATAAAGGAAGGAGAAGTGGAATTGCATGTATCAGTGCAACATCAATATGCCAGTTGGTCTTTATGGAAAAAACACGGGACCAATAGAGTGTCTCTGGGTTTATAGAACCAAAAACTACCTGATGTTGGAGAAAAATACACTCCTCTGGAACAACAATTGTTGGCATGTTATTGGGCCTTCATAGATACGGAGCTGTTGACTTTAAATCATGTAGTGCTGCTAAGGCCATAAATACCCATAATGCAGTGGGTAATGTCCAATCCCAAATCCAATAGGAACAAAGTATTACCAAATGGCAATGGTACATTTCTGAGAGAGTAAAGAGAGGGGAAGGAGGGGTTGCAGCCCTTCATGAAAAAGTTGCTGATATTCCTACAGAAGGACTAGCACCTTCTGTAGAGGCAGCAAAAATGGAAGAATCTCCTGTGAAATGGGGAAAACCATACTCAGAGCTGACAGAAGAACAACAAAAACATGCTTGGCTTACTGATGGGTCACCTAAGTGTATCAGTGGAATAAGAAGATGGAAAAGTGCTGCATTTAGTCCAAAAATGAACAAAACTTTAATAACAGGGAAGGGAAAGCAGTCAGTATGCAGGTTTGCTGCTATTTTCCTGGCTCTAAAACAAGAGCAAGGGTCCGAGTGTCATCTTTACACTGATTCATGATCAATAGCTAATGGATAGGCCACCTGGATCATGGGGGGAAAAACACAATTGGCAAATTCACGGTAAAGAGGTATGGGGGAGGAAGGTGTGGCAAAATACCAAAGAGATAATGATGAGAATAGAGATAGTTGGTGGTCCAATGCTTTCTCTTTTCTTAATCCTACTAATTGGTTCCAATGTATTGGGGGATGCTTAGTGGCAATTTTACAAGGCATATTTGTTGCTTATTGTTTTAATATACAGTATATATTTATTAAGATAACCACGTATTGTGCTAAATGCTTTGTGAAAAAAATTGTGTTTCAAAATCAAATGTGATGACTCCTTATATAAAATATTGATATTTATATGGGATACTAGATGGTGGCCCGATTCTAACGCATCGGGTATTCTAGAATATGTACCGTATATACTCGAGTATAAGCCGAGATTTTCAGCCCAAATTTTTGGGCTGAAAGTTCCCCTCTCGGCTTATACTCGAGTCAAGGTGGGTGGCAGGGTCGGCGGGTGAGGGGGAGAGGGCGCTGAGGCATACTTACCTAGTCCCGGCGATCCTGGCGCTCCCCCTGCCGTCCCCTTCCCCTCTTCAGCGGTCACATGGGACCGCTCATTAGAGAAATGAATAGGCGGCTCCACCTCCCATAGGGGTGGAGCCGTGTATTCATTTCTCTAATCAGCGGTGCCGGGCACCGCTGATAGAGGAAGAAGCTGCGGCACCGAAGACAGCTGTACGGGGGAAGGAGCCGGACGTCGGGACCAGGTAAGTATCGCATAGTCACCTGCCCACATTCCAGCCGCCGGGCGCCGCTCCATCTTCCCGGCGTCTCTGCGCTCTGACTGTTCAGGTCAGAGGGCGCGATGACGCATATAGTGTGCGCGCCGCCCTCTGCCTGATCAGTCAGTGCGCAGAGACGCCGGGACCGGACGCTGGGAGCTGCAAGCAAGAGAGGTGAGTATGTGTTTTTTTTTTTTTTTACTGCAGCAGCAGCAGCGACAATGCCAGAGGTAGCAAAAGAAAAAAGCAGGATGCACTCACCAATCTTCAAAGTAGCAAATTTTATTGAGTCTTCACAATTAAAACTTCATGGCCGGGGGAGAAGAAAAGGAGCTTGTGCGAGCAGGGGAGACGACGGCCGTTTCGCGCGGTCCTTGCGCTTCAACGGGTCTGCATGCAGACCCGTTGAAGCGCAAGGACCGCGCAAAATGGCCGTCGTCTCCCCTGCTCGCACGAGCTCCTTTTCTTCTCCCCCGGCCATGAAGTTTTAATTGTGAAGACTCAATAAAATTTGCTACTTTGAAGATTGGTGAGTGCATCCTGCTTTTTTCTTTTGCTACCTGGGACACATATGTTATTTCATGGTTTTGCACCCAATATCTTTTTTGCCATGGCTGTTGCTGACATGATATAGCTTTCTAGTACCGGCTTTCCTGAAGACTATGGATTTAGTTGGGGCAGTGCCGTCCATATGCTATTTTCTCTCTTTTATTCGTAGCGACAATGGCAGAGCTTTCTATGGGGAAATATGAATGGTGCAGAGCACTATATGGGGCACAGCTATAGGGCAATAATGAACGGTGCAGAGCACTATATGGGGCACAGCTATAGGGCAATAATGAACATGCAGAGCACTATATGGGGCACAGCTATGGGGGCAATAATGAACGGTACAGAGCACTATATGGGGCACAGCTATAGGGCAATAATGAACGGTGCAGAGCACTATATGGGGCACAGCTATAGGGCAATATAGAACGGTGCAGAGCACTATATGGGGCACAGCTATAGGGCAATAATGAACATGCAGAGCACTATATGGGGCACAGCTATAGGGCAATAATGAACATGCAGAGCACTATATGGGGCACAGCTATAGGGCAATAATGAACGGTACAGAGCACCATATGGGGCACAGCTATAGGGCAATAATGAACGGTGCAGAGCACTATATGGGGCACAGCTAAAGGGAAATAATGAATGGTGCAGAGCACTATATGGGGCAGAGCTATGGGTGCAATAATGAACGGTACAGAGCACTATATGGGGCACAGCTATAGGGCAATAATGAATGGTGCAGAGCACTATATGGGGCAGAGCTATGGGGGCAATAATGAACGGTACAGAGTACTATATGGGGCACAGCTATAGGGCAATAATGAACAGTGCAGAGCACTATATGGGGCACAGCTATGGGGGCAATAATGAACGGTGCAGAGCACTATATGGGGCACAGCTATAGGGCAATAATGAACGGTGCAGAGCACTATATGGGGCACAGCTATAGGGCAATAATGAATGGTGCAGAGCAATATATGGGGCAGAGCTATAGGGCAATAATGAATGGCGCAGAGCACTATATGGGGCACAGCTATAGGGCAATAATGAACGGTACAGAGCACTATATGGGGCACAGCTATAGGGCAATAATGAATGGTGCAGAGCAATATATGGGGCAGAGCTATAGGGCAATAATGAATGGCGCAGAGCACTATATGGGGCACAGCTAAAGGGAAATAATGAATGGTGCAGAGCACTATATGGGGCAGAGCTATGGGTGCAATAATGAACGGTACAGAGCACTATATGGGGCACAGCTATAGGGCAATAATGAATGGTGCAGAGCACTATATGGGGCAGAGCTATGGGGGCAATAATGAACGGTACAGAGTACTATATGGGGCACAGCTATAGGGCAATAATGAACAGTGCAGAGCACTATATGGGGCACAGCTATGGGGGCAATAATGAACGGTGCAGAGCACTATATGGGGCACAGCTATAGGGCAATAATGAACGGTGCAGAGCACTATATGGGGCACAGCTATAGGGCAATAATGAATGGTGCAGAGCAATATATGGGGCAGAGCTATAGGGCAATAATGAATGGCGCAGAGCACTATATGGGGCACAGCTATAGGGCAATAATGAACGGTACAGAGCACTATATGGGGCACAGCTATAGGGCAATAATGAACGGTGCAGAGCACTATATGGGGCACAGCTATAGGGCAATAATGAATGGTGCAGAGCACAATATGGGGCACAGCTATAGGGCAATAATGAACGGTACAGAGCACTATATGGGGCAGAGCTATGGGGCAATAATGAACGGTGCAGAGAACTATATGGGGCACAGCTATAGGGCAATAATGAACGGTACAGAGCACTATATCGGGCACAGCTATAGGGCAATAATGAATGGTGCAGAGCACTATATGGGGCACAGCTATAGGGCGATAATGAACGGTGCAAAGCACTATATGGGGCACAGCTATAGGGTAATAATGAACGGTGCAGAGCACAATATGGGGCACAGCTATAGGGCAATAATGAACGGTGCAGAGCACTATATGGGGCACAGCTATAGGGCAATAATGAACGGTACAGAGCACTATATGGGGCACAGCTATAGGGCAATAATGAATGGTGCAGAGCACTACATGGGGCACAGCTATAGGGCAATAATGAACGGTGCAGAGCACTATATGGGGCACAGCTATGGGGCAATAATGAATAGTACAGAGCACTATATGGGGCACAGCTATAGGGCAATAATGAACGGTACAGAGCACTATATATGGGGCACAGCTATAGGGCAATAATGAACGGTACAGAGCATTATATGGGGCACAGCTATGGGGCAATAATGAACGGTACAGAGCACTATGTGGGGCACAGCTATAGGGCAGTAATGAACGGTGCAGAGCACTATATTGGGCACAGCTATAGGGCAATAATGAACGGTGCAGAGCACTACATGGGGCACAGCTATAGGGCAATAATGAACGGTACAGAGCACTATATGGGGCACAGCTGTAGGGCAATAATGAACGGTACAGAGCACTATATGGGACACAGCTATAGGGCAATAATGAACGGTACAGAGCACTATATGGGGCACAGCTATAGGGCAATAATGAACGGTACAGAGCACTATATGGGGCACAGCTATAGGGCAATAATGAACGGTACAGAGCACTATATGGGGCACAGCTATAGGGCAATAATGAATGGTACAGAGCACTATATGGGGCACAGCTATAGGGCAATAATGAACGGTACAGAGCACTATGTGGGGCACAGCTATAGGGCAGTAATGAACGGTGCAGAGCACTATATGGGGCACAGCTATAGGGCAATAATGAACGGTGCAGAGCACTACATGGGGCACAGCTATAGGGCAATAATGAACGGTGCAGAGCACTATATGGGGCACAGCTATAGGGCAATAATGAACGGTACAGAGCACTATATGGGGCACAGCTATAGGGCAATAATGAACGGTACAGAGCACTATATGGGGCACAGCTATAGGGCAATAATGAACGGTACAGAGCACTATATGGGGCACAGCTATAGGGCAATAATGAACGGTACAGAGCACTATATGGGGCACAGCTATAGGGCAATAATGAACGGTACAGAGCACTATATGGGGCACAGCTATAGGGCAATAATGAACGGTGCAGAGCACTATATGGGGCACAGCTATGGGGCAATAATGAACGGTTAAGAGCACTATATCGGGCACAGCTATAGGGCAATAATGAACTGTACAGAGCACTATATGGGGCACAGCTATAGGGCAATAATGAACAGTACAGAGCACTATATGGGGCACAGCTATAGGGCAATAATGAACGGTACAGAGCACTATGTGGGGCACAGCTATAGGGCAATAATGAACGGTGCAGAGCACTATATGGGGCACAGCTATAGGGCAATAATGAACGGTACAGAGCACTATATGGGGCACAGCTATAGGGCAATAATGAACGGTACAGAGCACTATATGGGGCACAGCTATAGGGAAATAATGAACGGTGCAGAGCACTATATGGGGCACAGCTATGGGGGCAATAATGAACGGTACAGAGCACTATATGGGGCACAGCTATAGGGCAATAATGAACGGTACAGAGCACTATATGCGGCACAGCTATAGGGCAATAATGAATGGTACAGAGCACTATATGGGGCACAGCTATAGGGCAATAATGAACGGTACAGAGCACTATATGGGGCACAGCTATAGGGCAATAATGAACGGTACAGAGCACTATATGGGGCACAGCTATAGGGCAATAATTAACGGTGCAGAGCACTATATGGGGCACAGCTATAGGGCAATAATGAACGGTACAGAGCACTATATGGGGCACAGCTATAGGACAATAATGAACGGTGCAGAACACTATATGGGGCACAGCTATAGGGCAATAATGAACGGTACAGAGCACTATATGGGGCACAGCTATGGGGCAATAATGAACGGTGCAAAGCACTATATGGGGCACAGCTATAGGGCAATAATGAACATGCAGAGCACTATATGGGGCACAGCTATGGGGGCAATAATGAACGGTACAGAGCACTATATGGGGCACAGCTATAGGGCAATAATGAACGGTGCAGAGCACTATATAGGGCACAGCTATAGGGCAATAATGAATGGTGCAGAGCACTATATGGTGCAGAGCTATAGGGCAATAATGAACGGCGCAGAGCACTATATGGGGCACAGCTATAGGGCAAGAATGAATGGTACAGAGCACTATATGGGGCACAGCTATAGGGCAATAATGAACGGTGCAGAGCACTATATGGGGCACAGCTATAGGGCAATAATGAACGGTACAGAGCACTATATGGGGCACAGCTATAGGGCAATAATGAACGGTACAGAGCACTATGTGGGGCACAGCTATAGGGCAATAATGAACGGTGCAGAGCACTATATGGGGCACAGCTATAGGGCAATAATGAACGGTACAGAGCACTATATGCGGCACAGCTATAGGGCAATAATGAACTGTACAGAGCACTATATGGGGCACAGCTATAGGGCAATAATGAACAGTACAGAGCACTATATGGGGCACAGCTATAGGGCAATAATGAACGGTACAGAGCACTATGTGGGGCACAGCTATAGGGCAATAATGAACGGTGCAGAGCACTATATGGGGCTCAGCTATAGGGCAATAATGAACGGTGCAGAGCACTATATGGGGCACAGCTATTGGGAAATATGAACGGTACAGGGCACTATATGGGGCACAGCTATAGGGCAATAATGAACGGTACAGAGCACTATATGGGGCACAGCTATAGGGCAATAATGAACGGTGCAGAGCACTATATGGGGCACAGCTATAGGGCAATAATGAACGGTGCAGAGCACTATATGGGGCACAGCTATAGGGCAATAATGAACGGTGCAGAGCACTATATGGGGCACAGCTATAGGGCAATAATGAACATGCAGAGCACTATATGGGGCACAGCTATGGGGGCAATAATGAACGGTACAGAGCACTATATGGGGCACAGCTATAGGGCAATAATGAACGGTACAGAGCACTATATGGGGCACAGCTATAGGGCAATAATGAACGGTACAGAGCACTATATGGGGCACAGCTATGTGGCAATAATGAACGGTGCAGAGCACTATATGGGGTGTTATGGCTGGCAATCAGGCAACACAGCGTGCAGTAATCAGCGCACATACAGAGATCTGGCAATAACCAAAAACAATAGGACGAGCTCTGAGACGTGGACTGTTATGGCTGGCAATCAGGCAACACAGCGTGCAGTAATCAGCGCACATACAGAGATCTGGCAATAACCAAAAACAATAGGACGAGCTCTGAGACGTGGAATCTCTGTAGACTGCAGTACCTGAACTATCCTCACACAACTATAAGCAGCAGTGGATTGCGCCTATCACTACCTATGCAACTCGGCACTGCCTGAGGAGCTGACTAGCCTGAAGATAGAAATACAAGCCTGACTTACCTCAGAGAAATACCCCAAAGGAATAGGCAGCCCCCCACATATAATGACTGTTAGCAAGATGAAAAGACAAACGTAGGAATGAAATAGATTCAGCAAAGTGAGGCCCGATATTCTAGACAGAGCGAGGATAGCAAAGAGAACTATGCAGTCTACAAAAAACCCTAAAACGAAAACCACGCAAAGGGGCAAAAAGACCCACCGTGCCGAACTAACAGCACGGCGGTGCACCCCTTTGCTTCTCAGAGCTCCCAGCAAAAGTTAATAGCAAGCTGGACAGAAAAAACAGAAAACAAACTAGAAGCACTTATCTAGCAGAGCTGCAGGCCCAAGGAAAGATGCAGTAGCTCAGATCCAACACTGGAACATTGACAAGGAGCAAGGAAGACAGACTCAGGTGGAGCTAAATAGCAAGGCAGCCAACGAGCTCACCAAAACACCTGAGGGAGGAAGCCCAGAGACTGCAATACCACTTGTGACCACAGAAGTGAACCCAGCCACAGAATTCACAACAATGGGGCACAGCTATAGGGCAATAATGAACATGCAGAGCACTATATGGGGCACAGCTATGGGGGCAATAATGAACGGTACAGAGCACTATATGGGGCACAGCTATAGGGCAATAATGAACGGTGCAGAGCACTATATGGGGCACAGCTATAGGGCAATAATGAATGGTGCAGAGCACTATATGGTGCAGAGCTATAGGGCAATAATGAACGGTGCAAGAGCACTATATGGGGCACAGCTATAGGGCAATAATGAACAGTGCAGAGCACTATTTGGGGCACAGCTATAGGGCAATAATGAACGGTACAGAGCACTATATGGGGCAAAGCTATAGGGCAATAATGAACGGTGCAGAACACTATATGGGGCACAGCTATAGGGCAATAATGAACGGTGCAGAGCACTATATGGGGCACAGCTATAGGGCAATAATGAACGGTGCAAGAGCATTATATGGGGCACAGCTATAGGGCAATAATGAACGGTACAGAGCACTATATGGGGCACAGCTATAGGGCAATAATGAACGGTGCAGAACACTATATGGCCAGCAGAAAGAAAAGTATCACTCCAGTTATGCACACCACGTATAAAAAATGAAAACATAATGTAGGAAAAAACACAAGATTTTATTGACACACAACATAATAAAACATACTTAAAAACAGAAAGGCAAGGCCCTGTCCATAACACTCAGTAAATACAGAGTACAATAATATATATAACCCATAATAAGCATACTGATAACCAATGCTATAAGCCTGCCTGTACCCTAGGACTAGATGCAGACCATACGTGGCCAGCTCACAGGACAAACTAACCAACCCAGGCGGATGTATACAAAATCCTAAGTGGCCAGTAAACACCCAAATAGTGCATTTAGCCCGAACGGCTCATGGGACAAAAATATCTACCCTAAGCCAGTAAGGCAACAGGATCCCAAAATAATAGTGGGAGAAAAAAAAAAAAAAAAAAAGAGGAGAGCACTGGAACCGCCAGGAAAAACCTCAGAGCACTAGAAGAAGGGGTTACCCAAATGGTGACCAGAGCGGGGTCCGTGGGTAGCCAGGCAAGCAAGCAGGACAGGGACCAGAGCAGCCCCACGCGTATCGCCCTTCAAGAGAGGGCTTCGTCAGGGGAAGTACCAACATGTGTCCCAAACCCTGTATAAATACCATCCCAATAAATAGAACAAACGGCCCACCTGTGACTGAGCAAAGAAGCTGCAAATGTGCAGAAAGTCCTGAAATGAAAGTGCCAGCCAAAATGCAGCCGGAGCTAGCTGAGATAAGGAGCCAGTCCCACGTCCAGCCGGGCGGGGAAGAGAAGGCGGCCGCTGTCAGAGTGAGCGATGAAAGCCACACCCACACAGCAAGCTGAAGGAGAGCCAAAAACACAGGCGCAAAAGCACCAAAAGCCCAGCTGTGAAGCAACAGCTGGAACAAAGAATCCTGGCAACAGGAAAGCCCATAGTTATAAAAATATATGTATATGCACAGACACGGGATAGAGGTATTAAGAAAATATATGTTATAATAAGGATGGTAGAGATCCTAAACAGGAACTGGGGAGCCTACAAAAGTGTGCCCAGCCAAGGGGTGATCAGTCCCAAGGCAAAATATCCATATATGCATGTATAAATATGCATACAAATGCATACACATACATATACATACAGAAGAAGGAGCTAGATGGAGGTGCAATTGTGTACCAGAGGCCCTAGTTATAGATGTAAACAGCGGAACGCTAACCTAAGAAAAAATAAATAATAATAAAAATAAATAACAAACCCAAGAGAAACTAAGAAAAAAGAAAAAAAATAATAAAGATAAAATAATAATAAATAAATAAAAAATAACAAAAAAAAAAAAAAAAAAAAAAAAAAAAAAAAAAAAAAATAAAATAAAAAAAATAAAATAAAAAAAATAAATAAAAAATAATCAAGAAACTGAAAAATAGAAAGGCGTACCGAATGCCCAAAATGGACAAGAAACATGCACACACAGCAATCAACCCCCGGGGGACAACCTCACAGGCATGCAATTTTAATAAACAAACACGCCAAGAAACAGCCACCAACCAAATCCAACCCATACAATTGTATTGTAAACACATCTGCAGCATAAATAATGTCATTATAAGCACCATCTTTATTGAATAAATATACAGCAAAATACATGTATATACTACACACAGACTAGTATGGGAAGGAAACGTAAGGACGACTGAAAAGATAATAACAGCCATGCCAAAACAGAGGAATCAAATGTACCGGTAGAATACACCGAAATCTATCTTATGCATAAAGGACAACCCCAAAAGAGAGTAGGGGCAGGAACTATGCCCAATGGGCTAGGGAAGAGAAAAGAACAGCCAAAAGTAGCTGATCAGCCCCAACCATATGCCCAAACCGGCTAACAAGATGAAAGCCAGCATAAGTGAAGAACTACCTGGATGTCCCATGAGCCAGAGGAATCCCTATATAATGTGTCAAACATGCATCATGTCCTGATGCCCCATGAGCCAAAAATACCTGTACACAGTATGTAGTGCAGCAAATGGAGGCTAAACCCTATCCTGATACCATCTAGTACATATATTTTAATAAGAACACCGAAGGGTGTAAATAAAAACCCAATGAACTACCACTAGAGTAGCCCACTCCATCAGCAGATGTAAAGTGCAGTGCAAATAAATAAAGGCCATCATGTTGCTATACAAATCCAACCGCAGACACAGTAAGGCGCCGATCGTAATATAGATGAATCCTCAAAAAAGTCCAATTAGAACGTAGAGAGTCCACTTTAGATTGGAGGAAAAAGTGATTCCCAATAGGCGGAGTATACACGAGGTCCATCCGGGACGACTCTAGAGAAGGAAGAGGAATCCAGACCCATCCAGTCCAAAGAGGCACCAAACCATGAGATAACCAACCAGACAGATCTCATCCCAGGAAGCCCGTAAAAAGGAGTTCTTCATTGAGACCTGTTGGGGTAACAGAAGACAGATTGAAAATCCAACGGGATTCACGGCGTAACAGGGATGGCTTGAGTGGGCCCCCCCTATTAGAGACAAGGACATGCTCCAGGCCAACCACCTTGGTATTGGTAACCCTGCCCGCATGATGAGCAAGAAAGTGGGCCGCCACAGGGGTGAGAACTTTACCCTTGGATGCATCATTGGAAGCCAGATTAATGGTGGAGAAGTGCTTCTGCACTCTCCGTCGCAATTCCTGCGACGTTTGACCCACATATATAAGCTGACACGGGCAAATAAGGGCGTAGATAACGCACGTAGTCCTACAGTTTATGTATGAAAGAAGTCTGTGCCGACTACCATTCTGGGGATGAACAAAAAAGTCTCTTGTGGTCCCCATATGCGGGCAAATGCTGCAACCACCACAGGCAAACGAACCTCGGAGTTTAATGCCCCGATTGATACTCACAGTCCGTCTCCTATAGTGGCTCCTAGATAGTATATCCCTAAAATTAGGGGCCCTTCTAGCTACCAATAGGGGTTGTGCACTGACCACATCAGCAGTTTGAAGGTCCGTCGTCAGAATGTCCCAGTGCCTGCGCAAAATCGCCTTAAGGCCACCCCAGTTATTATTATAGCCCGTGATAAACCTAGGTTTATCATCACGTACCTTGTTAGATGCAAGCAATAGGGAATCCTGAGTATGGAGTCTTGCTCGTTGGAAAGCAGTAGAGATACTTCTGTGCGGGTAGTGCCTTTCCTTAAAACGATCCGTGAGCCTTAGTGCTTCCGCTCGAAAGTCCACATCGGACGTGCAATTCCTTCTCACTCTCAGGAATTGCCCAACGGGCACTCCATCCCTGGTGTGCTGTGGATGGAAGCTTCTGTAGTCTAAAAGACTGTTTGTGGCCGTCGGCTTCCGAAACAGCTTGGTGGAGATGGAGCCATCTTCTTCAATCCTAATCTGTAGGTCAAGATACGTGGCTATGGAGGATGACATAGAGTAAGTCAATAGAATGTTATGTGTATTCATATTCAAGGACTCAATATAACTCCTACATTCCTCCATGGTGCCTACCCAGATGAAGAAAACGTCATCGATATATCGTGACCAATGGGCAATCCTACTCCTGAAAGTCGATGACGGGTAGATGACCGTGGCCTCCCACCATCCCAAGAATAGGTTTGCCAGGGCTGGCGCACATCTGGCACCCATGGCCACACCTGACGTTTGTAGGTAGTATGTCCTGTCGAACAGAAAGTAATTATGCCTCAGGATGAAGTCTAGAAGGTCCACCACCAGAGAGTCATGCATGCGGTCCGAGTGTACCACCAAATCCAGAAAATATAGAACCGCCGTTATACCATCCTCGTGACTAATGTTGGAGTAAAGTGACTCGACATCACATGTCACCAAAATAGCCCCTGGCGGAAGCTTCAAAGAGCGACAGATATTAATAAAGTGTGCCGAGTCCTTCACAAAGGATGGTAAGTTCTTAACTAGTGGTTGCAGGAAGTGGTCCACATAGATACAGGCTTTCTCACACAGGCTGCCGATGCTGGCCACAATCGGCCGGCCCGGTGGCCTGCGGATGTCCTTATGGACCTTGGGCAACATATAAAATGTAGCCGTAATGGGGCATTCAACCCACAAGAACTGGAATTCTTGGTGATTGATGATACCAAGGTCTCTGGCACGCTCCAGAAGGGCTCTAAGGCGAGCACCAAACACAGCCGAGGGATCTGATGGAAGCTTTTTGTAAAACCTCTGATTCCCTAGTTGCCGGTTGGCTTCCTCCAAGTAGAGGGTATGTGGCCAAAGGACCACGTTGCCCCCCTTGTCCGCTTCTTTAATCAAGAACAAATCATTGTTCTTGAGGTCAGACAAAGCCCGTTTTTCCTCCCTACTCAAATTGGAAGGAAGCAATGGTCTTAAGGGCATGGACATGATGTCTTTTTTAGTTAATTCGAAGAAAACCCTGACAGATGGTACTAGAGAAAAAGGGGGTGCCACGATGGACCTGTTGCGGTATGGAAACCGATTCCTACCTCCACCCGACTCGTTCTCCTGGAGTAGTCGTAAAAGATCCTGCATAACCTGCTGGTCCGTCTGGTCGAGATCCCTCATAGTCTGGGGCCTGTTGTGTAAGACTCGAAGAACCAGGTGCCTGCAAAACAGATACAAGTCCTTAACTAAAGTGAACTTATCCGCGGTTTGTGAAGGGGAGAAAGTCAAACCCCTCTGAAGAACTCTCAGTTCTGTAGCGGAAAGAACATGATCAGAAAGGTTAATGACCTGCAACAAATTATCCGATGCCACCATTGGTCCCAAGACAGCCCCGGAAGAGGGACCCATTAGTATCTGCGACGGTTCCTGTGTGGTTTCTGGACCTGTGGTCGTCGTCCCCCAAATCTCGTTATTCGTGGTGACATTGGGACAGCGCTTACGGCCCCTTCTGATCCGACGTCTACCTCGCTTTCCGCCGAAGATAAAAAATCACTCTCTGAGGTGAAGTCTGCACCTCTAGTAGACTCCTGTGCTTGGATCCTGGTCCTCTGAACTGGAGGCGCCCGTCTCTGGTTGCCCTGGTGCCGCCATTGGAATGCCCTGGCCGACTCAAAATCGGAGCGGTCCCTGGAAAACTTAGATTTCTTTTTGTTGACAATATCCCTTTCATATTTATCTAAATTTTCCTTGAGCCTAGCCCTGAAAGGTTGGACTTGTTTAGCATCATCAAATTTAAGGAGTTGACCCTCCAGATCCTTAACCCTGATCTTAGTATTAAATAATAACTCCCTGTCATGTTCCAGCAGCATGTTCATGATGATGCTAGAGCATTTCAATAGGCCCTGTTCCCATGTGGTCCGAAATGCAGATGAAGGTTCCCACGCTGGATAAATGGGAACCCTAAGGCCCCGAGGGACAATATTCAACCTAAGGTATTCTTCTAGACTACGGATGTTCCACCATAGTCTAATCCCCAACCTATGGGCTGATGTTAAATCTGTGGACAGTTTAGAGAAATCAGAATCCGGTACCGGAGCATCCCCAGGTATAAAGATGTTGGCCGATTGAGCCTGCCAGGCTGCCTCACGGGAGTCCCAATCCATATCCAGCAGGTAGAAAATCCAAAATGTAGACTGTAAAAAGAAGAGATATATGGAAAAACGTTCATTCTGACGACGGACCTTCAAACTGCTGATGTGGTCAGTGCACAACCCCTATTGGTAGCTAGAAGGGCCCCTAATTTTAGGGATATACTATCTAGGAGCCACTATAGGAGACGGACTGTGAGTATCAATCGGGGCATTAAACTCCGAGGTTCGTTTGCCTGTGGTGGTTGCAGCATTTGCCCGCATATGGGGACCACAAGAGACTTTTTTGTTCATCCCCAGAATGGTAGTCGGCACAGACTTCTTTCATACATAAACTGTAGGACTACGTGCGTTATCTACGCCCTTATTTGCCCGTGTCAGCTTATATATGTGGGTCAAACGTCGCAGGAATTGCGACGGAGAGTGCAGAAGCACTTCTCCACCATTAATCTGGCTTCCAATGATGCATCCAAGGGTAAAGTTCTCACCCCTGTGGCGGCCCACTTTCTTGCTCATCATGCGGGCAGGGTTACCAATACCAAGGTGGTTGGCCTGGAGCATGTCCTTGTCTCTAATAGGGGGGGCCCACTCAAGCCATCCCTGTTACGCCGTGAATCCCGTTGGATTTTCAATCTGTCTTCTGTTACCCCAACAGGTCTCAATGAAGAACTCCTTTTTACGGGCTTCCTGGGATGAGATCTGTCTGGTTGGTTATCTCATGGTTTGGTGCCTCTTTGGACTGGATGGGTCTGGATTCCTCTTCCTTCTCTAGAGTCGTCCCGGATGGACCTCGTGTATACTCCGCCTATTGGGAATCACTTTTTCCTCCAATCTAAAGTGGACTCTCTACGTTCTAATTGGACTTTTTTGAGGATTCATCTATATTACGATCGGCGCCTTACTGTGTCTGCGGTTGGATTTGTATAGCAACATGATGGCCTTTATTTATTTGCACTGCACTTTACATCTGCTGATGGAGTGGGCTACTCTAGTGGTAGTTCATTGGGTTTTTATTTACACCCTTCGGTGTTCTTATTAAAATATATGTACTAGATGGTATCAGGATAGGGTTTAGCCTCCATTTGCTGCACTACATACTGTGTACAGGTATTTTTGGCTCATGGGGCATCAGGACATGATGCATGTTTGACACATTATATAGGGATTCCTCTGGCTCATGGGACATCCAGGTAGTTCTTCACTTATGCTGGCTTTCATCTTGTTAGCCGGTTTGGGCATATGGTTGGGGCTGATCAGCTACTTTTGGCTGTTCTTTTCTCTTCCCTAGCCCATTGGGCATAGTTCCTGCCCCTACTCTCTTTTGGGGTTGTCCTTTATGCATAAGATAGATTTCGGTGTATTCTACCGGTACATTTGATTCCTCTGTTTTGGCATGGCTGTTATTATCTTTTCAGTCGTCCTTACGTTTCCTTCCCATACTAGTCTGTGTGTAGTATATACATGTATTTTGCTGTATATTTATTCAATAAAGATGGTGCTTATAATGACATTATTTATGCTGCAGATGTGTTTACAATACAATTGTATGGGTTGGATTTGGTTGGTGGCTGTTTCTTGGCGTGTTTGTTTATTAAAATTGCATGCCTGTGAGGTTGTCCCCCGGGGGTTGATTGCTGTGTGTGCATGTTTCTTGTCCATTTTGGGCATTCGGTACGCCTTTCTATTTTTCAGTTTCTTGATTATTTTTTATTTATTTTTTTTATTTTATTTTTTTTATTTTATTTTTTTTTTTTTTTTGTTATTTTTTATTTATTTATTATTATTTTATCTTTATTATTTTTTTTCTTTTTTCTTAGTTTCTCTTGGGTTTGTTATTTATTTTTATTATTATTTATTTTTTCTTAGGTTAGCGTTCCGCTGTTTACATCTATAACTAGGGCCTCTGGTACACAATTGCACCTCCATCTAGCTCCTTCTTCTGTATGTATATGTATGTGTATGCATTTGTATGCATATTTATACATGCATATATGGATATTTTGCCTTGGGACTGATCACCCCTTGGCTGGGCACACTTTTGTAGGCTCCCCAGTTCCTGTTTAGGATCTCTACCATCCTTATTATAACATATATTTTCTTAATACCTCTATCCCGTGTCTGTGCATATACATATATTTTTATAACTATGGGCTTTCCTGTTGCCAGGATTCTTTGTTCCAGCTGTTGCTTCACAGCTGGGCTTTTGGTGCTTTTGCGCCTGTGTTTTTGGCTCTCCTTCAGCTTGCTGTGTGGGTGTGGCTTTCATCGCTCACTCTGACAGCGGCCGCCTTCTCTTCCCCGCCCGGCTGGACGTGGGACTGGCTCCTTATCTCAGCTAGCTCCGGCTGCATTTTGGCTGGCACTTTCATTTCAGGACTTTCTGCACATTTGCAGCTTCTTTGCTCAGTCACAGGTGGGCCGTTTGTTCTATTTATTGGGATGGTATTTATACAGGGTTTGGGACACATGTTGGTACTTCCCCTGACGAAGCCCTCTCTTGAAGGGCGATACGCGTGGGGCTGCTCTGGTCCCTGTCCTGCTTGCTTGCCTGGCTACCCACGGACCCCGCTCTGGTCACCATTTGGGTAACCCCTTCTTCTAGTGCTCTGAGGTTTTTCCTGGCGGTTCCAGTGCTCTCCTCTTTTTTTTTTTTTTTTTTCTCCCACTATTATTTTGGGATCCTGTTGCCTTACTGGCTTAGGGTAGATATTTTTGTCCCATGAGCCGTTCGGGCTAAATGCACTATTTGGGTGTTTACTGGCCACTTAGGATTTTGTATACATCCGCCTGGGTTGGTTAGTTTGTCCTGTGAGCTGGCCACGTATGGTCTGCATCTAGTCCTAGGGTACAGGCAGGCTTATAGCATTGGTTATCAGTATGCTTATTATGGGTTATATATATTATTGTACTCTGTATTTACTGAGTGTTATGGACAGGGCCTTGCCTTTCTGTTTTTAAGTATGTTTTATTATGTTGTGTGTCAATAAAATCTTGTGTTTTTTCCTACATTATGTTTTCATTTTTTATACGTGGTGTGCATAACTGGAGTGATACTTTTCTTTCTGCTGGTTATATTTGGTCGTTTTGTCACTCGCTTGCACCCCGTATTTATGGATATATTTTTTTATATTAGGTTTATATGTTGGTAGTGCGCCCTATTTCATTGCTTATTCCAGAACACTATATGGGGCACAGCTATAGGGCAATAATGAACGGTGCAGAGCACTATATGGGGCACAGCTATAGGGCAATAATGAACGGTACAGAGCACTATATGGGGCACAGATATAGGGCAATAATGAACGGTACAGAGCACTATGTGGGGCACAGCTATAGGGCAATAATGAACGGTGCAGAGCACTATATGGGGCACAGCTATAGGGCAATAATGAACGGTACAGAGCACTATATGCGGCACAGCTATAGGGCAATAATGAACGGTACAGAGCAATATATGGGGCACAGCTATAGGGCAATAATTAACGGTACAGAGCACTATATGCGGCACAGCTATAGGGCAATAATGAACGGTACAGAGCAATATATGGGGCACAGCTATAGGGCAATAATGAACGGTACAGAGCACTATATGGGGCACAGCTATAGGGCAATAATGAACGGTACAGAGCACTATATGGGGCACAGCTATTGGGCAATAATGAACGGTGCAGAACACTATATGGGGCACAGCTATAGGGCAATAATGAACGGTACAGAGCACTATGTGGGGCATAGCTATAGGGCAATAATGAACGGTACAGAGCACTATATGGGGCACAGCTATAGGGCAATAATGAACGGTGCAGAACACTATATGGGGCTCAGCTATAGGGCAATAATGAACGGTGCAGAGCACTATATGGGGCACAGCTATTGGGAAATATGAACGGTACAGGGCACTATATGGGGCACAGCTATAGGGCAATAATGAACGGTACAGAGCACTATATGGGGCACAGCTATAGGGCAATAATGAACGGTGCAGAGCACTATATGGGGCACAGCTATAGGGCAATAATGAACGGTGCAGAGCACTATATGGGGCACAGCTATAGGGCAATAATGAACGGTGCAGAGCACTATATGGGGCACAGCTATAGGGCAATAATGAACATGCAGAGCACTATATGGGGCACAGCTATGGGGGCAATAATGAACGGTACAGAGCACTATATGGGGCACAGCTATAGGGCAATAATGAACGGTGCAGAGCACTATATGGGGCACAGCTATAGGGCAATAATGAATGGTGCAGAGCACTATATGGGGCAGAGCTATAGGGCAATAATAAACGGCGCAGAGCACTATATGGGGCACAGCTATAGGGCAATAATGAACGGTACAGAGCACTATATGGGGCACAGCTATAGGGCAATAATGAACGGTGCAGAGCACTATATGGGGCACAGCTATAGGGCAATAATGAACGGTACAGAGCACTATATGGGGCACAGCTATAGGGCAATAATGAACGGTGCAAGAGCACTATATGGGGCACAGCTATAGGGCAATAATGAACGGTGCAGAGCACTATATGGGGCACAGCTATAGGGCAATAATGAACGGTGCAGAGCACTATATGGGGCACAGCTATAGGGCAATAATGAACGGTGCAGAGCACTATATGGGACACAGCTATGGGGCAATAATGAACGGTACAGAGCACTATATCGGGCACAGCTATAGGGCAATAATGAACTGTACAGAGCACTATATGGGGCACAGCTATAGGGCAATAATGAACAGTACAGAGCACTATATGGGGCACAGCTATAGGGCAATAATGAACGGTACAGAGCACTATGTGGGGCACAGCTATAGGGCAATAATGAACGGTGCAGAGCACTATATGGGGCACAGCTATAGGGCAATAATGAACGGTGCAGAGCACTATATGGGGCACAACTATAGGGCAATAATGAACGGTGCAGAGCACTATATGGGGCACAGCTATAGGGCTATAATGAACGGTACCGAGCACTATATGGGGCACAGCTATAGGGCAATAATGAACGGTACAGAGCACTATATGGGGCACAGCTATAGAGCAATAATGAACGGTAAAGAGCACTATATGGGGCACAGCTATAGGGCAATAATGAACGGTACAGAGCACTATATGGGGCACAGCTATAGGGCAATAATGAACGGTGCAGAGCACTATATGGGGCACAGCTATAGGGCAATAATGAACGGTACAGAGCACTATATGGGGCACAGCTATAGGGCAATAATGAACGGTGCAGAACACTATATGGGGCACAGCTATAGGGCAATAATGAACGGTACAGAGCACTATGTGGGGCACAGCTATAGGGCAATAATGAACAGTACAGAGCACTATATGGGGCACAGCTATAGGGCAATAATGAACAGTGCAGAACACTATATGGGGCACAGCTATAGGGAAATATGAGCGGTGCAGAGCACTATATGGGGCACAGCTATAGGGCAATAATGAACGGTACAGAGCACTATATGGGGCACAGCTATAGGGCAATAATGAACGGTGCAGAGCACTATATGGCACAGCTATGGGGAAATAATGAACGGTGCAGAGCGCTATATGGCAGAGCTATGGGGAAATAATGAACGGTGCAGAGCACTCTATGGCACAGCTATGGGGAAATAATGAACGGTGCAGAGCACTATATGGCACAGCTATGGGGAAATAATGATCTATTTTTATTTTTGAAATTCACCGGTAAATGCTGCATTTCCACCCTAGGCTTATACTCGAGGCAATAAGTTTTCCCAGTTTTTTGTGGCAAAATTAGGGGGGTCGGCTTATACTCGGGTCGGCTTATACTCGAGTATATACGGTATGTAGTTTATTTATGAAGAGTTCAGAATAATGCAATGAATACACAGGATTCGGCTGGCCGGGCGCGACCAATCAATCAGTGAAGCCAGTTCCAGCTCCTGGTTTTTGAGGGCCCCAGGTGAAAGAGTCTCAGTAGGCCCCCTTCTTTAACACATACCATGATTCATGATGCACAGATACAACAGAGAAATATAGCACAGCCATGTAGCATATAACACAGCCCACGTAGTATATAACACAGCCCACGTAGCATATATCACAGCTGTTGTGAATTCTGTGGTCATGCTCCCTCCTGTGGTCATGAGTGGTACTTCGGCTGGTTCTGTCCATGAGCTTCCTCTGGTGGATGTGAGTGGGGCTGCGGCTTCTGAGTTTCCTTCCTCAGGTGACGAGGTTAAGTCGTTAGGTGCTGCTCTATTTAACTCCACCTAGTTCTTTGTTCCTGGCCTCCAGTCAATGTTCCAGTATTGGTCTTGCTCTCTCCTGGATCGTTCTTGTGGCCTGTCTGCCCTGCATAAGCTAAGTTCTGCTTGTGTTACTTTTGTTTGCTATTTTTTCTGTCCAGCTTGCTATATTGGTTTGTCTTGCTTGCTGGAAACTCTGGGACGCAGAGGGAGCACCTCCGTACCGTTAGTCGGTGTGGAGGGTCTTTTTGCGCCCTCTGCGTGGTTGTTTGTAGGTTTTTGTGCTGACCGCAAAGCTATCTTTCCTATCCTCGGTCTATTCAGTAAGTCGGGCCTCACTTTGCTAAAATCTATTTCATCTCTGTGTTTGTATTTTCATCTTTACTCACAGTCATTATATGTGGGGGGCTGCCTTTTCCTTTGGGGAACTTCTCTGAGGCAAGGTAGGCTTATTTTTCTATCTTCAGGGCTAGCTAGTTTCTCAGGCTGTGCCCAAGGCGCCTAGGTCTGGTCAGGAGCGCTCCACGGCTACCTCTAGTGTGGTGTGATAGGATTAGGGATTACGGTCAGCAGAGTTCCCACGTCTCAGAGCTCATCCTATGTTATTAGTAAATATCAGGTCATTTTCAGTGCTCTTAACCACCAGGTCCATTGTGGTTCTAAATCACCAGTTCATAACAGTACTGGAGGCCCAAAGTACTAATGCTTCTCAATAGAGGGAAAAGAGAAGTTCTGAGACCATTTTTTTTTCTCTGCACTGTGTTTTGTCTTTCTTTTCCCCTAGACATTTGGGTGGTTCAGGACACAGGTGTAGTGATGGACATTAAAGTTCTGTTTTCTTGTGTGGATCATCTCACTGCAAGAGTACAAAATATTCAAGACTTTGTGGTTCAGATTTCTATGTTAGAACCTAGAGTTCCTATTCCTGATTTGTTTTCTGGAGATAGAGCTAAGTTTCTGAGTTTTAAAAATAATTGTAAACTATTTCTGGCTTTGAAACCCCGCTCCTCTGGTAACCCAGTTCAACATGTTAAGATCATTATTTCTTTATTACGTGGCGACCCTCAAGACTGGGCATTTTCCCTTGCGCCAGGAGATCCTGCATTATGTGATATTGATGCGTTTTTTCTGGCACTCGGATTGCTTTATGATTAACCTAATTCAGTGGATCAGGCAGAGAAAAAATTGCTGGCTCTGTGTTAGGGTCAGGATGAGGTAGAGATATATTGTCAGAAGTTTAGGAAGTGGTCTGTGCTCACTCAATGGAATGAATGTGCGCTGGCAGCAATTTTCAGAAAGGGTCTCTCTGAAGCCCTTAAGGATGTCATGGTGGGATTTCCTATGCCTGCTGGTCTGAATGAGTCTATGTCTTTGGCCATTCAGATTGATCGACGCTTGCGTGAGCGTAAAACTGTGCACCATTTGGCGGTATTATCTGAGCATAAACCTGAGCCTATGCAGTGTGATAGGACTTTGACCAGAGCTGAACGGCAAGAACACAGACGTCGGAATGGGCTGTGTTTTTACTGTGGTGATTCCACTCATGCGATCTCCGATTGTCCTAAGCGCACTAAGCGGTTCGCTAGGTCTGCCACCATTGGTACGGTACAGTCGAAATTTCTTTTGTCCGTTACTTTGATCTTCTCTTTGTCATCCTATTCTGTCATGGCATTTGTGGATTCAGGCGCTGCCCTGAATTTGATGGACTTGGAGTTTGCTAGGCGCTGTGGGTTTTTCTTGGAGCCCTTGCAGTATCCTCTTCCATTGAGAGGAATTGATGCTACGCCTTTGGCCAAGAATAAGCCTCAGTACTGGACCCAACTGACCATGTGCATGGCTCCTGCGCATCAGGAGGATATTCGCTTTTTGGTGTTGCATAATCTGCATGATGTGGTCGTGTTGGGGTTGTCATGGCTACAAGTCCATAACCCAGTATTGGATTGGAAATCTATGTCTGTGTCCAGCTGGGGTTGTCAGGGGGTACATGGTGATGTTCCATTTCTGTCTATTTCATCATCCACCCCTTCTGAGGTCCCAGAGTTCTTGTCGGATTACCGGGATGTATTTGATGAGCCCAAGTCCAGTGCCCTACCTCCGCATAGGGATTGCGATTGTGCTATCGATTTGATTCCTGGTAGTAAGTTTCCTAAAGGTCGACTGTTTAATTTGTCTGTGCCTGAACACGCCGCTATGCGGAGTTACGTAAAGGAATCCTTGGAGAAGGGTCATATTCGCCCATCGTCGTCGCCATTGGGAGCAGGGTTCTTTTTTGTTGCCAAGAAGGATGGTTCGTTGAGACCTTGTATTGATTACCGCCTTCTAAATAAAATCAAAGTCAAATTTCAGTACCCCTTGCCGCTGCTGTCTGATTTGTTTGCTCGGATTAAGGGGGCTAGTTGGTTCACTAAGATAGATCTTCGTGGTGCGTATAATCTTGTGCGTATTAAACAGGGCGATGAATGGAAAACAGCATTTAATACGCCCGAGGGCCATTTTGAGTACCTGGTTATGCCATTCGGGCTTTCCAATGCTCCATCAGTATTTCAGTCCTTTATGCATGACATCTTCCGAGAGTACCTGGATAAATTCCTGATTGTATACTTGGATGATATTTTGGTCTTCTCGGATGATTGGGAGTCTCACGTGAAGCAGGTTAGAATGGTGTTCCAGGTCCTGCGTGCAAATTCTTTGTTTGTGAAAGGGTCAAAGTGTCTCTTTGGTGTTCAGAAGGTTTCATTTTTGGGTTTCATTTTTTCCCCTTCTACTATCGAGATGGACCCTGTTAAAGTTCAGGCCATTTATGATTGGACTCAGCCAACATCTCTGAAGAGTCTGCAAAAGTTCCTGGGCTTTGCTAATTTTTATCGTCTCTTCAGCAATAATTTTTCTAGTATTGCTAAACCGTTGACTGATTTAACCAAGAAGGGTGCTGATGTGGTCAATTGGTCTTCTGCTGCTGTGGAAGCTTTTCAGGAGTTGAAGCATCCTTTTTCTTCTGCCCCTGTGTTGTGCCAGCCAGATGTTTCGCTCCCCTTCCAGGTCGAGGTTGATGCTTCTGAAATTGGAGCAGGGGCTGTTTTGTCGCAAAGAAGTTCTGATGGCTCGGTGATGAAACCATGTGCCTTCTTTTCCAGGAAGTTTTCGCCTGCTGAGCGTAATTATGATGTTGGCAATCGAGAGTTGCTGGCCATGAAGTGGGCATTCGAGGAGTGGCGTCATTGACTTGAAGGAGCTAAGCATCGCGTGGTGGTCTTGACTCATCAGAAGAACTTGACTTGTCTCGAGTCTGCTAAACGGTTGAATCCTAGACAGGCTCGTTGGTCGCTGTTTTTCTCCTGTTTTGACTTTGTGGTTTCGTACCTTCCGGGCTCTAAGAATGTGAAGGCGGATGCCCTCTCTAGGAGTTTTGTGCCCGACTCTCCGGGTTTGCCTGAGCCGGCGGGTATTCTCAAAGAGGGGGTAATTTTGTCTGCCATCTCCCCTGATTTGCGGCGGGTGCTGCAAAAATTTCAAGCTAATAGACCTGACCGTTGCCCAGCGGAGAAACTGTTTGTCCCTGATAAATGGACGAGTAGAGTTATCTCTGAGGTTCATTGTTCGGTGTTGGCTGGTCATCCTGGAATCTTTGGTACCAGAGATTTGGTGGCTAGATCCTTTTGGTGGCCGTCTCTGTCGCGGGATGTGCGTTCATTTGTGCAGTCCTGTGGGATTTGTGCTCGGGCTAAGCCCTGCTGTTCTCGTGCCAGTGGGTTGCTTTTGCCCTTGCCGGTCCCGAAGAGGCCCTGGACACATATCTCTATGGATTTTATTTCGGATCTCCCCGTCTCTCAAAAGATGTCGGTAATTTGGGTGGTTTGTGATCGCTTCTCTAAGATGGTCCATTTGGTACCCTTGTCTAAATTGCCTTCCTCCTCTGATTTGGTGCCATTGTTTTTCCAGCATGTGGTTCGTTTACATGGCATTCCGGAGAACATAGTTTCTGACAGAGGTTCCCAGTTTGTTTCGAGGTTTTGGCGAGCCTTTTGTGCTAGGATGGGCATTGATTTGTCTTTTTCCTCGGCTTTCCATCCTCAGACAAATGGCCAAACTGAACGAACCAATCAGACCTTGGAAACATATCTGAGATGTTTTGTTTCTGCTGATCAGGACGATTGGGTGTCCTTTTTGCCTTTGGCTGAGTTCGCCCTTAATAATCGGGCCAGCTCGGCTACTTTGGTTTCGCCGTTTTTCTGCAATTCTGGTTTCCATCCTCGTTTCTCTTCAGGGCAGGTTGAGTCTTCGGACTGTCCTGGTGTGGATACTGTGGTGGATAGGTTGCAGCAGATTTGGACTCATGTAGTGGACAATTTGACATTGTCCCAGGAGAAGGCTCAACGTTTCGCTAACCGCAGGCGCTGTGTGGGTCCCCGACTTCGTGTTGGGGATTTGGTTTGGTTGTCGTCTTGTTATATTCCTATGAAAGTTTCCTCTCCTAAGTTTAAACCTCGTTTCATTGGTCCGTATACGATTTCTGAGGTTATTAATCCTGTGTCTTTTCGTTTGACCCTTCCAGCTTCTTTTTCCATCCATAATGTATTCCATAGGTCATTGTTGCGGAGATACGTGGCACCTGTGGTTCCATCCGTTGATCCTCCTGCCCTAGTTTTGGTTGAGGGGGAGTTGGAGTATATAGTGGAGAAGATTTTGGATTCTCGTATTTCGAGACGGAAACTCCAGTACCTGGTTAAGTGGAAGGGTTATGGTCAGGAAGATAATTCCTGGGTCTTTGCTTCTGATGTTCATGCTGCCGATCTGGTTCGTGCCTTTCATTTGGCTCATCCTGGTCGGCCTGGGGGCTCTGGTGAGGGTTCGGTGACCCCTCCTTAAGGGGGGGTACTGTTGTGAATTCTGTGGTCAAGCTCCCTCCTGTGGTCATGAGTGGTACTTCGGCTGGTTCTGTCCATGAGCTTCCTCTGGTGGATGTGAGTGGGGCTGCGGCTTCTGAGTTTCCTTCCTCAGGTGACGAGGTTAAGTCGTTAGGTGCTGCTCTATTTAACTCCACCTAGTTCTTTGTTCCTGGCCTCCAGTCAATGTTCCAGTATTGGTCTTGCTCTCTCCTGGATCGTTCTTGTGGCCTGTCTGCCCTGCATAAGCTAAGTTCTGCTTGTGTTACTTTTGTTTGCTATTTTTTTCTGTCCAGCTTGCTATATTGGTTTGTCTTGCTTGCTGGAAGCTCTGGGACGCAGAGGGAGCACCTCCGTACTGTTAGTCGGTGCAGAGGGTCTTTTTGCGCCCTCTGCGTGGTTGTTTGTAGGTTTTTGTGCTGACCGCAAAGCTATCTTTCCTATCCTCGGTCTATTCAGTAAGTCGGGCCTCACTTTGCTAAAATCTATTTCATCTCTGTGTTTGTATTTTCATCTTTACACACAAAAGAAAAGAAGCCACTCAGACGAATGCACACCACAAAACAAATAAATGACAATATACAAAATATAACAACAGGAATTTTATTGACAAACAGCAACTCCAAAAAACCATAAAACATTCTTAAAAACAATAGTACATAAGAAACTTGGTCCACATACACATATTAAATGTAAAATACCAATATATAGTATAAACCTGCACACCCTAATATATAGCGGGACACCCCACCGTCTGGCTCATGGGCACATATGCACAGAAAAGGGCCAAGTGTAACCACTACGATGTATGTAACCCTAAAGAATCAGGAACAAGCCCTAAAGCAAAGGGAGCACCCCCTAATGGAGCAAACACAGAGTCAGGCCACCCAGATATAATAAAAAGGGAAGCACTCTAAACCAAAAGCCAGAAGATAACACACAGCGGGGTATAAAGCCCGACTACAGTACAAACCCCTGGTAGGGCAGCAAGGATAATACCATTACCCACATGGTCGGAGTGAGAGGAGGAGAAGACTTCACCGTCCCCAAGGTGTAGGTGAGTGTGGACCAAGAGACACGCAGCCCAACGCGTATCGCCCTATCAAAGAGGGCTTCGTCAGGGGAAGGTGCCGTTTGCCCTAAACAACCATTATAAATAGGAATCATATGGCTCACCTGAAAGAACCCCGGTGAGCTCAATTATGACGTGAACAGGAAGTGCGACGCTAGCAAGGCACCGCCCCCAGGAAAGAGGATTATGGGATCGACACATCCCCAGCAGGGGGAGAAAGTGCGCAGGCGCAACCGGCCCTCAGTGACAGACAGGGCGCTCACACACCAAGAGGCGTGGCATCTGAATGGATCGGCCCACGCCAGTACTGAAACCGGAACTAAAGCCGACACATCCCCAATAGGGGGAGGAAATGCGCAGGCGCAACCAGCCCATAGTGACAGACAGGGCTCTAACACGCCCAGAGGTGCGGCGACTGAATGGATCTGCCCACGCTAGTAATAAAGCCGGAACTAAGGCGTGCCCTAAACCAAAATAGAAATAGGGAGGCATATACCTCAATAGAAGGAAAAGTGGTGCAAGGGAGCCATAAGCGCCTATAAATATAGGGCTTTAAAACAAGCCAAAGCGGAGCAGTTTGATAAATATATCCGCACCAAAAGATAATATAAACCCGGAGGAACATGCTCTCCAAGTATAAAGATAATTATCAGCCGAGGATACGCTGGCAAAGAACACCCTATAGGGAACGCCAGCCGGCTAAAAAAATGTGTAATATAGCTAAGTGTGCGCAGATCCAAGAGCATCATAATAATTTGACAAAAAGCCATACTCTAGAGACTAATCCAATTGGGACTTATCAGAATAAATTACTTAGTAGGCGAGAAACTAAACCAATAGTGAATATAAACGATCTTATGGCTATTGTGACTATTATTACATATTGGCCATATGGACAAGAACAGGACGCAAGAATACTGATCTCAAGCAAACATGCAGCCTTACATACCACATTCGACCCCCGGGGGCAAATATTCACACATCGCACTCAGTATCGGAGATATCTAAAGGCACATATATCATGCAGTAAGCGACAGATGAACAGTCAAAATACAAATTCAAAAAGTATTTTATTAATATAAGGTATCATAATATCACTATAACAAACATAAGCATAAAGTATATACCCCATCCGCGATTGCACATAACCCGAAATAAGGCCTAATAGGACCCTAAGAAATCTCCGAACCCATGAGCCCAGTATGCCAAAAAGATGGTGATCCCGTAATGGTCCAACGTGACTAGTCAAGCAGGAGACATGATAATGGTCCAAAAGTCCGTAGAGTTATATACCTAAAGAGCCACATGAGCCAGACAAAGGTGGTACAATGAGCCGAGAAGGGACAATAGAGCCTGATCTAACCAGAAACCTATACATGATAAGAATATAAAGGATAATTTGTGAATGGTAAATTTCAACCGATACAACAATATGAGACCAGATGGAATCCCTCAAACGAGGGCAAATGTTCTTCAAATGTGTAGTCCACATAACCAGCAGAAAAATATATGGAGGGTCCCAAACGTTCTTCAACTGCGGATCCGGAAATATCCATCCCTATACATATCAAATCCGAGTGCAAGTCCATGAGTCATATAAGATATTACCTAAAAGGAGGAAGAAAGAGACGTAAGTTAACCCAAAAAACCGGTGAATAGTAACTCCTCATTGAGCCCCGCCGGGGCTACCGAACCTAATTGGAAAATCCATCGGGCCTCAGACCTGAGAAGCTGAGGTTTAATGGGACCACCCCTATTAGAACACCGAATTCTATCCAGACCTATCACCTGTGTGTTAGCAATCCGCCCAGCATGGTGGGTCAAGAAATGGGCAGCCACTGGGGTCAGAGTCCTACCTTTAGCTAAATCATTAGATGCCACATGAATAGTAGAAAAATGTTTCTGCACCCTGCGCCGTAATTCTTGTGTGGTTTGACCCACATACACAAGGCAACAGGGGCAGATAAGGGCATAGATCACACATGAGGTCCTACAATTAATGTAGGAACGTAGCCTATGCCGTTTACCATCAAGGGGATTGATGAAGAAATCCTTAGTCATGATCATGTGGGAGCAAACATTACACTCTCCACAGGCAAAAGAGCCTTGGAGTCTAACACCCTGACCCATCCGAGTGGTTTGTCTGACATAATGACTCCTAGTAAGAAGGTCTCTGAAATTCGGAGCCCGTCTGGCGGTTAATAGAGGGCGATCACCTACAATTTTTGAAGTGCTAAGGTCAGTAGCCAATATCCCCCAATGTTTACGCAGGATATTACCAAGGCCATCCCAACTGTTGTTAAAAGTCGTGATAAACCTAGGCTTATTATCGCCTACCTTGGCCCTTGGCTCTAGCAAAGAATCCTGCGTCTGAGTAATGGCCCGTTGGTAGGCCCTGGAGATACTTCTGCGGGGATAATGCCGATCCTTAAACCGCTGAGTAAGCTCTCTTGCTTCCACTTGAAAATCCAGATCATTGGTGCAGTTCCTTCTGGCCCGAAGGAACTGGCCCATAGGGACACCCGTCCTAGTATGAAGCGGATGGAAACTCCTAAAGTCAAGCAGGCTGTTAGTGGCCGTAGGCTTTCGGAACAATTTGGTCATGATCGATCCATTATCCAGCGAAACCTCCAGATCCAGGAACGTCACTGTGGACAATGACATAGTGTATGTAAGAAGAATGTGATGGGTATTAATATTCAAAGACTCAATAAATTGACCACATTCTTCCACAGTGCCAGTCCAAATAAAAAATAGATCGTCAATATATCGTGACCAGTGACGAACCTTATCCCTGAAGATCAAAGAAGGAAACACCTGGGTAGCCTCCCACCACCCTAGAAACAAATTTGCTAGGGCAGGGGCACATCTCGCACCCATGGCCACCCCAGACACCTGTAAATAATAGGCCCTATCAAACAAAAAGTAATTATGCCTAAGTATGAAATCCAACAGGTCCACTACCAGGGAGTCATGCATACGGTCTGAATGGTTCAACTGGTCCAGAAAAAATAGAACCGCCAGGATGCCATCCTCATGACCAATGTTGGAGTAAAGAGACTCCACATCACAAGTCACAAGCAAGGCCCCTGGAGGTATTGACAAGCCCCGACAGATGCTAATAAAATGGGCTGAGTCCTTGACAAAAGAAGGTAACGTTTTAACAAGGGGCTGGAGGAAAAAATCTACATAGACACAGGCCTTTTCACATAGGCTGCCAATGCAAGCCACAATAGGCCTGCCCGGAGGCTTGAGTAAACACTTATGCACCTTGGGCAATAAGTAAAAAGTGGCTGTCACAGGGCATTCGACCCACAGAAACCTGTATTCATGATGGTTAATAATGCCCAGATCTTTGGCCCTATCAAGCAAACCCCTGAATCGAGATGCGAATGTCTCCGTGGGATCAGAAGGAAGTCTTCTGTAGAATCTACTGTCACCCAATTGGCGCTGTGCCTCCTCCAAATAGAGGGCATGTGGCCACAGTACCACATTGCCCCCTTTATCTGCCTCCTTGATCAAAAATGCATTGTTTTGACGTAGACCAGTAAGAGCCCTGTGTTCCTCCCTACTCAGATTATTGGGCACCAAAGCCCGAGGGGAAAGACTCATGATGTCCTTTTTAACCAATTCGAAGAACACCCGAATAGCCGGCACAAGAGAAAAAGGAGGGGTGACATTGGAGCGATTCCTATGGGGAAAACGATTCCTACCTGTGCCGGTCTCGTTCTCCTGGAGCAATTGTACCAGATCCTGTAAAATTTGTTGATCTGTATGGTCAGAACAACTGACCAGATGGGGCCGGCTGTGTAGCACCCGGAGAACAAGCTTCCTACAAAAGAGATATAAATCTTTTATAAGGGTGAACTTATCTGCACATTGCACTGGTGAAAACGTCAAACCCCTCTGTAAAACTGACAACTCAGTAGGTGACAACACATAATCAGAGAGGTTAATGACCTGTAAAATGTTACCTGAAGCATTATTCTCCGATGAGTCCGCCTCCGCCGACAGCGGGGCTAATATTTGCGGTAGTTCCGATATTGCCTCTGCGCTGGCGGGCGACGCCCACCGAACCGAGTGGTCCGTGTGAAAACCGCCGCGGCGCTTACGCCCTCTTCGGATCCGGCGTCTTGTTCGCTCTCTGCTGACGATAAAAAATCGCTCCCGGAGGTGTAATTAGCAGCCCTCGAGCCCTCTTGTGCTGTGTCCCTAATTTTTTGTGAAGGTATAGCCGACCTCTGGTTGCCCTGATGTTTCCATCTAAAGACCCTGGAGGATTCAAAATCCGTGCGGTCCTGGAAAAATTTAGACTTTTTTTTATTCATGATGTCCCTGTCATACTTGTCAAGGTTTTCTTTCAGCCTGTGTCTAAACGGCTGAACCTCTTTGGTCTCATCAAATTTTGTCAATTTGGAATCCAAATCCTTAATTCTGGTTTTAGTCACCAATAGTAGTTCTCTATCATGTTCCAGCAACATATTGATGATTATATTGTAGCATTTGAGCAGCCCCTGTTCCCAAGTATTCTTAAAGGCAGGGGAGGGTTCCCACGCTGGATAAATGGGGACCCTAAGACCACGAGGCACGATGTTAGCCTTGATATACTCCTCAAGGCTGCGGATATTCCACCACAGCCGTATACCAGTCCGATGGGCCGCTGTAAGCTCCGTTGTAAGCTTCATAAAATCTGAATCAATAGGAACATCCCCCTTCGAAGAGAAAACATCGGCCGACTGGGCCTGCCAAGCTGCCTCACGAGCCTCCCAATCCATGTTTAGGCAAAAAGCTGTTAAAGCAAGACCAAAACCAAGAAAATCAGTAGGATAAACAATACAGGACGGGCACTAAGGAGTGAAATAACAAAGTAGCCCCAGATGGCCGCACCACCAATGGATAATATTAGAGCTCACCAGATATTAGATGGCGTCACAAGATGAATAATGGATAACCATATGAACAAATAAGACATAAACATTAAAGAAAAATATAAATATATATAAGAATATTCCACAATAGGATGTGTGCTGCTCAAGAAAACCCTATAAAGCATAGGGCCAAAACCAAACTGAACAATAGAATAGAGAGAGCGCACTACCAATATTGAATGGTGCAAAACACCAAACGGGTGCAAACAAGCGGCTAATGTAGTAAATCTGCACACAAAAGAAAAGAAGCCACTCAGACGAATGCACACCACAAAACAAATAAATGACAATATACAAAATATAACAACAGGAATTTTATTGACAAACAGCAACTTCAAAAAACCATAAAACATACTTAAAAACAATAGTACATAAGAAACTTGGTCCACATACACATATTAAATGTAAAATACCAATATATAGTATAAACCTGCACACCCTAATATATAGCGGGACACCCCACCGTCTGGCTCATGGGCACATATGCACAGAAAAGGGCCAAGTGTAACCACTACGATGTATGTAACCCTAAAGAATCAGGAACAAGCCCTAAAGCAAAGGGAGCACCCCCTAATGGAGCAAACACAGAGTCAGGCCACCCAGATATAATAAAAAGGGAAGCACTCTAAACCAAAAGCCAGAAGATAACACACAGCGGGGTATAAAGCCCGACTACAGTACAAACCCCTGGTAGGGCAGCAAGGATAATACCATTACCCACATGGTCGGAGTGAGAGGAGAAGAAGACTTCACCGTCCCCTAGGTGCAGGTGAGTGTGGACCAAGAGACACGCAGCCCAACGCGTATCGCCCTATCAAAGAGGGCTTCGTCAGGGGAAGGTGCCGTTTGCCCTAAACAACCCGTATAAATAGGAATCATATGGCTCACCTGAAAGAACCCCGGTGAGCTCAATTATGACGCGAACAGGAAGTGCGACGCTAGCAAGGCACCGCCCCCAGGAAAGAGGATTATGGGATCGACACATCCCCAGCAGGGGGAGAAAGTGCGCAGGCGCAACCGGCCCTCAGTGACAGACAGGGCGCTCACACACCAAGAGGCGTGGCATCTGAATGGATCGGCCCACGCCAGTACTGAAACCGGAACTAAAGCCGACACATCCCCAATAGGGGGAGGAAATGCGCAGGCGCAACCAGCCCATAGTGACAGACAGGGCTCTAACACGCCCAGAGGTGCGGCGACTGAATGGATCTGCCCACGCAGAGAGCGAACAAGACGCCGGATCCGAAGAGGGCGTAAGCGCCGCAGCGGTTTCCACACGGACCACTCGGTTCGGTGGGCGTAGCCCGCCAGCGCAGAGGCAATATCGGAACTACCGCAAATATTAGCCCCGCTGTCGGCGGAGGCGGACTCATCGGAGAATAATGCTTCAGGTAACATTTTACAGGTCATTAACCTCTCTGATTATGTGTTGTCACCTACTGAGTTGTCAGTTTTACAGAGGGGTTTGACGTTTTCACCAGTGCAATGTGCGGATAAGTTCACCCTTATAAAAGATTTATATCTCTTTTGTAGGAAGCTTGTTCTCCGGGTGCTACACAGCCGGCCCCATCTGGTCAGTTGTTCTGACCATACAGATCAACAAATTTTACAGGATCTGGTACAATTGCTCCAGGAGAACGAGACCGGCACAGGTAGGAATCGTTTTCCCCATAGGAATCGCTCCAATGTCACCCCTCCTTTTTCTCTTGTGCCGGCTATTCGGGTGTTCTTCGAATTGGTTAAAAAGGACATCATGAGTCTTTCCCCTCGGGCTTTGGTGCCCAATAATCTGAGTAGGGAGGAACACAGGGCTCTTACTGGTCTACGTCAAAACAATGCATTTTTGATCAAGGAGGCAGATAAAGGGGGCAATGTGGTACTGTGGCCACATGCCCTCTATTTGGAGGAGGCACAGCGCCAATTGGGTGACAGTAGATTCTACAGAAGACTTCCTTCTGATCCCACGGAGACATTCGCATCTCGATTCAGGGGTTTGCTTGATAGGGCCAAAGATCTGGGCATTATTAACCATCATGAATACAGGTTTCTGTGGGTCGAATGCCCTGTGACAGCCACTTTTTACTTATTGCCCAAGGTGCATAAGTGTTTACTCAAGCCTCCGGGCAGGCCTATTGTGGCTTGCATTGGCAGCCTATGTGAAAAGGCCTGTGTCTATGTAGATTTTTTCCTCCAGCCCCTTGTTAAAACGTTACCTTCTTTTGTCAAGGACTCAGCCCATTTTATTAGCATCTGTCGGGGCTTGTCAATACCTCCAGGGGCCTTGCTTGTGACTTGTGATGTGGAGTCTCTTTACTCCAACATTGGTCATGAGGATGGCATCCTGGCGGTTCTATTTTTTCTGGACCAGTTGAACCATTCAGACCGTATGCATGACTCCCTGGTAGTGGACCTGTTGGATTTCATACTTAGGCATAATTACTTTTTGTTTGATAGGGCCTATTATTTACAGGTGTCTGGGGTGGCCATGGGTGCGAGATGTGCCCCTGCCCTAGCAAATTTGTTTCTAGGGTGGTGGGAGGCTACCAAGGTGTTTCCTTCTTTGATCTTCAGGGATAAGGTTCGTCACTGGTCACGATATATTGACGATCTATTTTTTATTTGGACTGGCACTGTGGAAGAATGTGGTCAATTTATTGAGTCTTTGAATATTAATACCCATCACATTCTTCTTACATACACTATGTCATTGTCCACAGTGACGTTCCTGGATCTGGAGGTTTCGCTGGATAATGGATCGATCATGACCAAATTGTTCCGAAAGCCTACGGCCACTAACAGCCTGCTTGACTTTAGGAGTTTCCATCCGCTTCATACTAGGACGGGTGTCCCTATGGGCCAGTTCCTTCGGGCCAGAAGGAACTGCACCAATGATCTGGATTTTCAAGTGGAAGCAAGAGAGCTTACTCAGCGGTTTAAGGATCGGCATTATCCCCGCAGAAGTATCTCCAGGGCCTACCAACTGGCCATTACTCAGACGCAGGATTCTTTGCTAGAGCCAAGGGCCAAGGTAGGCGATAATAAGCCTAGGTTTATCACGACTTTTAACAACAGTTGGGATGGCCTTGGTAATATCCTGCGTAAACATTGGGGGATATTGGCTACTGACCTTAGCACTTCAAAAATTGTAGGTGATCGCCCTCTATTAACCGCCAGACGGGCTCCGAATTTCAGAGACCTTCTTACTAGGAGTCATTATGTCAGACAAACCACTCGGATGGGTCAGGGTGTTAGACTCCAAGGCTCTTTTGCCTGTGGAGAGTGTAATGTTTGCTCCCACATGATCATGACTAAGGATTTCTTCATCAATCCCCTTGATGGTAAACGGCATAGGCTACGTTCCTACATTAATTGTAGGACCTCATGTGTGATCTATGCCCTTATCTGCCCCTGTTGCCTTGTGTATGTGGGTCAAACCACACAAGAATTACGGCGCAGGGTGCAGAAACATTTTTCTACTATTCATGTGGCATCTAATGATTTAGCTAAAGGTAGGACTCTGACCCCAGTGGCTGCCCATTTCTTGACCCACCATGCTGGGCGGATTGCTAACACACAGGTGACAGGTCTGGATAGAATTCGGTGTTCTAATAGGGGTGGTCCCATTAAACCTCAGCTTCTCAGGTCTGAGGCCTGATGGATTTTCCAATTAGGTTCGGTAGCCCCGGCGGGGCTCAATGAGGAGTTACTATTCACCGGTTTTTTGGGTTAACTTACCTCTCTTTCTTCCTCCTTTTAGGTAATATCTTATATGACTCATGGACTTGCACTCGGATTTGATATGTATAGGGATGGATATTTCCGGATCCGCAGTTGAAGAACGTTTGGGACCCTCCATATATTTTTCTGCTGGTTATGTGGACTACACATTTGAAGAACATTTGCCCTCGTTTGAGGGATTCCATCTGGTCTCATATTGTTGTATCGGTTGAAATTTACCATTCACAAATTATCCTTTATATTCTTATCATGTATAGGTTTCTGGTTAGATCAGGCTCTATTGTCCCTTCTGGGCTCATTGTACCACCTTTGTCTGGCTCATGTGGCTCTTTAGGTATATAACTCTACGGACTTTTGGACCATTATCATGTCTCCTGCTTGACTAGTCACGTTGGACCATTACGGGATCACCATCTTTTTGGCACACTGGGCTCATGGGTTCGGAGATTTCTTAGGGTCCTATTAGGCCTTATTTCGGGTTATGTGCAATCGCGGATGGGGTATATACTTTATGTTTGTTATAGTGATATTATGATACCTTATATTAATAAAATACTTTTTGAATTTGTACTTTGACTGTTCATCTGTCGCTTACTGCATGATATATGTGCCTTTAGATATCTCCGATACTGAGTGCGATGTGTGAATATTTGCCCCCGGGGGTCGAATGTGGTATGTAAGGCTGCATGTTTGCTTGAGATCAGTATTCTTGCGTCCTGTTCTTGTCCATATGGCCAATATGTAATAATAGTCACAATAGCCATAAGATCGTTTATATTCACTATTGGTTTAGTTTCTCGCCTACTAAGTAATTTATTCTGATAAGTCCCAATTGGATTAGTCTCTAGAGTATGGCTTTTTGTCAAATTATTATGATGCTCTTGGATCTGCGCACGCTTAGCTATATTACACATTTTTTTAGCCGGCTGGCGTTCCCTATAGGGTGTTCTTTGCCAGCGTATCCTCGGCTGATAATTATCTTTATACTTGGAGAGCATGTTCCTCCGGGTTTATATTATCTTTTGGTGCGGATATATTTATCCAACTGCTCCGCTTTGGCTGGTTTTAAAGCCCTATATTTATAGGCGCTTATGGCTCCCTTGCACCACTTTTCCTTCTATTGAGGTATATGCCTCCCTATTTCTATTTTGGTTTAGGGCACGCCTTAGTTCCGGCTTTATTACTAGCGTGGGCAGATCCATTCAGTCGCCGCACCTCTGGGCGTGTTAGAGCCCTGTCTGTCACTATGGGCTGGTTGCGCCTGCGCATTTCCTCCCCCTATTGGGGATGTGTCGGCTTTAGTTCCGGTTTCAGTACTGGCGTGGGCCGATCCATTCAGATGCCACGCCTCTTGGTATGTGAGCGCCCTGTCTGTCACTGAGGGCCGGTTGCGCCTGCGCACTTTCTCCCCCTGCTGGGGATGTGTCGATCCCATAATCCTCTTTCCTGGGGGCGGTGCCTTGCTAGCGTCGCACTTCCTGTTCGCGTCATAATTGAGCTCACCGGGGTTCTTTCAGGTGAGCCATATGATTCCTATTTATACGGGTTGTTTAGGGCAAACGGCACCTTCCCCTGACGAAGCCCTCTTTGATAGAGCGATACGCGTTGGGCTGCGTGTCTCTTGGTCCACACTCACCTGCACCTAGGGGACGGTGAAGTCTTCTCCTCCTCTCACTCCGACCATGTGGGTAATGGTATTATCCTTGCTGCCCTACCAGGGGTTTGTACTGTAGTCGGGCTTTATACCCCGCTGTGTGTTATCTTCTGGCTTTTGGTTTAGAGTGCTTCCCTTTTTATTATATCTGGGTGGCCTGACTCTGTGTTTGCTCCATTAGGGGGTGCTCCCTTTGCTTTAGGGCTTGTTCCTGATTCTTTAGGGTTACATACATCGTAGTGGTTACACTTGGCCCTTTTCTGTGCATATGTGCCCATGAGCCAGACGGTGGGGTGTCCTGCTATATATTAGGGTGTGCAGGTTTATACTATACATTGGTATTTTACATTTAATATGTGTATGTGGACCAAGTTTCTTATGTACTATTGTTTTTAAGTATGTTTTATGGTTTTTTGAAGTTGCTGTTTGTCAATAAAATTCCTGTTGTTATATTTTGTATATTGTCATTTATTTGTTTTGTGGTGTGCATTCGTCTGAGTGGCTTCTTTTCTTTTGTGTGCAGATTTACTACATTAGCCGCTTGTTTGCACCCCGTTTGGTGTTTTGCACCATTCAATATTGGTAGTGCACTCTCTCTATTCTATTGTTATTGTATTTTCATCTTTACTCACAGTCATTATATGTGGGGGGCTGCCTTTTCCTTTGGGGAACTTCTCTGAGGCAAGGTAGGCTTATTTTTCTATCTTCAGGGCTAGCTAGTTTCTCAGGCTGTGCCCGAGGCGCCTAGGTCTGGTCAGGAGCGCTCCATGGCTACCTCTAGTGTGGTGTGATAGGATTAGGGATTGCGGTCAGCAGAGTTCCCACGTCTCAGAGCTCGTCCTATGTTATTAGTAACTATCAGGTAATTTTCAGTGCTCTTAACCACCAGGTCCATTGTGGTTCTAAATCACCAGTTCATAACACAAAGCCCACGTAGCATATAACACAGCTCACATAGTATATAACACAGCCACGTAGTATATAACAGCCCACGTAGCATATAACACAGCCCACATAGTATATAGCACAGCCATGTAGTCTATTGCACAGCCATGTAGTATATTGCACAGCCACATAGTATATAGCACAGCCCACGTGTTATATAGCACAGCCACGTAGTATATAGCACCGCTACGTAGTATATAACACAGCTACGTAGCATATAGCATAGCCATGTAGTATATAGCACAGCCATGTAGTATATAGCACAGCCCACGTAGTATATAGCACAGCCCATGTAGTATATAGCACAGCCCACGCAGTATATAACTCAGCCCACGTAGTATATAACACAGCCACGTAGTATATTGCACAGCCATGTAGTATATAGCACAGCCCACGTAGTGTATAACACAGAACACATAGTGTATAGCACAGCCCACGTGGTGTATAGCACAGCCCATGCAGTATATAACACAGCCTACGTAGCATATAGCACAGCCCACGCAGTATATAACACAGCCCACGTAGTGTATAACACAGCCCATGTAGTATATAGCACAGCTCACACAGTATATAACACATCCCACGTAGTATATAGCACAGCGGCCTAGTATATAACACAGCCCACACAGTATATAACACAGCCCACATAGTATATAACACAGCCCACATAGTATAGAGCAATGTGGGCACCATATCCCTGTTAAAAAAATAATTAAAATAAAAAATAGTTATATACTCACCTTCCGGTGGCCCCCGGATCCAGCCCAGGCCTTTAGCGATGCTCCACGCGACGCTCCGGTCCCAAGAATGCATTGCGACAATAACCTGGGATGATGTAGCGGTCTCGTGAGACAGCCACGTCATCAGCGGTCATTGCCGCAATGTATTCTTGGGACCGGAGCATCGCGAGGAGTGGGAAAGGCTGCCGCGGACGCCGGAAGGTGAAAATATAATGATTTTTTCTTTTTTTTAATAATTTTTAACATTAAATGTTTTTACTATTGATGCTGCATAGGCAGCTTCAATAGTAAAAAGTTGGTCAAACTTTCCGGGTTAATAGCAGCGTTAACGGACTGTGTTACACCGCGTTATGCCGCGGTGTAACGCAGTCCATTTAATGGACTGCTAAAACGCTATGTGGGCGCTGACTGGAGGGGAGTATGGAGGGGGCACTGACTGGAGGGGAGTAGGGAGGGGCCAATTCACAGGCGAACTGTGCCCGTCGCTGATTGGTCGCGGCCGACTGGCCACGACCAATCAGCGTCGTGGGATTCCCATGACAGACAAACAGACAGCAGTGGACCTTATACAATTATATATATTTTCTTCTTCTTCTGCAGAGCAAATATTGAATTGGTTAATTTATCCAGTATTGGTAATGGCTATTGCAATAATTCTATTATCTGTGTGGAATTGTTTCATAGCCTATAAAATGTTTTGTAGGCAGCAAACAGTACTCCTGGTGACCTACAGCAACAGCAACAAACCAATTGATCAAGGACTGAATGTGATACAAATGGGACAAGACTGATTGTATGGACGTAATAGGTTTCCAGGCATATAGTGATCAATATGATTTCTTGCTTTAGAGTATGAGTACAAAGTTATGTGGCTGCAGAATGGGAATAGTCTAGTTGTGCAAAACAGGAGTATAATAACCTTGAAAAATAACAAAATGAGCTGATAAAATCCTCAGAAAAACAACTATCTGCGCATGACCTTACCAGGTAATCGTGCTAGAAGGTTCTGGAAGTCTTCATTGCTCATGACAGTGCCTGATGAACTATACAACGATGATTTTGTAGAATGTACTGCGCAGAAGCGGATATAGTCAGATAAGAAAAGAATATGCAAGAATGGGGATGATTCAGTGAGGTGGGGACTTTCGTCAGACAGGTGAAGCAGACGTGCCGGCCGTCTTGATGTTTCCCTAGAATTTTCCTCCTCACTGAATCGAGGTCCCTCCAAGCGAGGAGTGATGCTACAATATCCGGTGATGTATTGATGCTCATTCATTCCTATGTAATTTGTTGTATGTTTATGACATGACTCTGATAGTCACTATATATCCTTTAATTCATGCTTAACCCCTTCATCACCTTGGGATTTTTTGTTTTTCCGTGTTCGTTTTTCACTCCCCTCCTTCCCAGAGCCATAACTTTTTTATTTTTCCGTCAATTTGGCCATATGAGGGCTTATTTTTTGCGGGACAAGTTGTACTTTTGAATGACATCATTGGTTTTAGCATGTCGTGTACTAGAAAACGGGAAAAAAATTCCAAGTGCGGTGAAATTGCAAAAAAAGTGCAGTCCCACACTTGTTTTTTGTTTGGCTTTTTTGCTAGGTTCACTAAATGCTAAAACTGACTTGACATTATGATTCTCCAGGTCAGTACGAGTTCATAGACACCTAACATGACTAGGTTATTTTTTATCTAAGTGGTGAAAAAAAATTCCAAACTTTGCTAAAAAAAAAAAAAAAAATTGTGCCATTTTCCGATACTTGTAGCGTCTCCATTTTTCATTTTCTGGGGTCGGTTTAGAGCTTATTTTTTGCGAGCCGAGATTACGTTTTTAATGATAGCATTTCGGTGCAGATACGTTCTTTTGATCGCCCGTTATTGCATTTTAATGCAATGTCGCGGCGACCAAAAAAACGTAATTCTGGTGTTTCAAATTTTTTTCCCGCTACGCTGTTTAGCGATCAGGTTAATGCTTTTTTTTAATTGCTAGATCGGGCGATTCTGAGCGCGGCGATACCAAAGATGTGTAGATTTGATATTTTTTTTATTGATTTATTTTGATTGGGGCAAAAGGGGGGTGATTTAAACTTTTATTTTTTTTTATTTTTTTTAACATTTTTTTCAACTTTTTTTTTTTACTTTTGCCCTGCTTCAATAGCCTCCATGGGAGGCTAGAAGCAGGCACAACGCGATCGGCTCTGCTACATAGCAGCGATCTGCTGATCGCTGCTATGTAGCAGAATTGCAGGTGTGCTGTGAGCGCCGACCACAGGGTGGCGCTCACAGCCACCGGCAATCAGTAACCATAGAGGTCTCAAGGACCTCTATGGTTACAATGGAGATGCATCGCCGACCCCCGATCATGTGACGGGGGTCAGCGATGACGTCATTTCCGGCCGCCCGGCCGGAAGCGGTAGTTAAATGCCGCTGTCTGCGTTTGACAGCGGCATTTAACTAGTTAGTAGGTGCGGGCAGATCGCGATTCTGCCCGCGCCTATTACGGGCAGCTGTTCAAAACAGCTGACATGTCCCGGCTTTGGTGCGGGCTCACCGCGGAGCCCTGCATCAAAGCAGGGGATCTGACCTTGGACGTACTATCCCGTCCAAGGTCAGAAAGGGGTTAAAATTGCTATTTTATATGAATAAAATACTTTGTTTTCCCACAAGAACTTTTCTCAGTTGTACCTAACTTGCATGTTAGTGAGCGAGCTGTAGGTTTAAATTGACTTGGTAAGACACCACTGTACCTAGAATGCACTTTCCTCAGTAAACTAACAATCACAGACTGATACAGAGGGGCGAGGACCCTGCCCTTGTTGCCCTTGCGGGCTTACATTCTACAGGATTATGAGGAAGGAGACAATAGGTTGGGGACTTGCAGCAGCTCCGGTGTTGGTGAGGCAGTAGCTCCGGTAGTGGTGAGGAGGCAGCGGGGTCAGTGCAGGCTGTAGGCTTTCCTGAAGAGGTGGGTTTCAGGTTCCATCTGAAGGATCTGAATGTGCTTGATAGTCGGACGTTTTGGGGCACAGAATTCCAGAGGATGGGGGATATTCAGGAATTCTTGGAGGCGGTTGGGTGAGGAGTAGTGTTGAGCATTCCGATACCGTAAGTATCGGGTATCGGCCGATACTTGCGGTATCGGAATTCCGATACTGAGTTCCGATACTTTTGTGGTATCGGGAATCGGTATCGGACCCATATTGATCTGTAAAATAAAGAATTAAAATAAAAAATATTGATATACTTACCTCTCCGGAGGCCCCTGGACATCACCGCTGGTAACCGACAGCCTTCTTTGCTTAAAATGAGCGCGTTTAGGGCCTTCCATGACGTCATGGCTTCTGATTGGTCGCGTGCCGCTCATGTGACCGCCACCTGATCAATCAAAAGCCGTGACGTCATTCTCAGGCCCTAAACTCCTCATTCTAGGAATTTAGGACCTGAGAATGACGTCGCGGCTTCTGATTGGTCGCGTGGCGGTCACATGAGCGGCACGCGACCAATCAGAAGCCGTAACGTCATGGAAGGCCCTAAACGCGCTCATTTTAAGCAAAGAAGGCTGCCGGTTACCAGCGGTGATGTCCAGGGGCCTCCGGAGAGGTAAGTATATCAATATTTTTTATTTTAATTCTTTATTTTACACATTAATATGGATCCCAGGGCCTGAAGGAGAGTTTCTCTCCTTCAGACCCTGGGAACCATCAGGATACCTTCCGATACTTGGTGTCCCATTGACTTGTATTGGTATCGGATATCGGTATCGGCGATATCCGATACTTTTCGGGTATCGGCCGATACTATCCGATACCGATACTTTCAAGTATCGGACGGTATCGCTCAACACTAGTGAGGAGCGAATAAGTGTGGAGGAGAGAAGGAGGTCTTAGGAGAACCAGAGATTACGTGAGGGAAGATATCAGGAGATTAGTTCAGAGACGTATGGAGGAGACAGGTTATGGATGGCCTTGTAGGTCAGTATTAGTAATTTGAAATGGATACGCTGAGGGAATGGTCGCCAGTGAAGAGATTTGCAGAGGGGGGAAGCGGAGGAGTAGTGAGGAGAGAGATGAATTAGTCGGGCAGCAGAGTTAAGGATGGACTGGAGAGGTGCAAGGGTGTTAGCAGGGAGGCCGCAGAAAAGGATGTTGCAGTAGTCGAAGCGGGAGATCATCACACATATCCTCCACCCATAGTCCAGTGCCCATATACCCATCACACATGCTCCATCCTATAGTCCCATGCCCATATAACCATCACACATCCTCCATCCCATAGTCCCATGCCCATATACCCATCATACGTATCCTGCATCCTATAGTCCAGTGCCCATATACCCATCGCACATCCTCCATCCTATAGTCCAGTGCCCATATACCCATCATACACATCCTCCATCCCATAGTCCAGTGCCCATATACCCATCATACATATCCTACATCCCATAGTCCAGTGCCCATATGCCCATCATACATATCCTCCATCGCATAGTCCAATGACCATACACCATCATACATCATCCATCCCATAGTCCCATGCCCATATGCCCATCGCACATCCTCCATCCCATAGTCCAGTGCCCATATAACCATCATACATATCCTCCATCCCATAGTCCCATGCCAATATACCCATCACACATCCTCCATCCCATAGTCCAGTGCACATATACCCATCGCACATCCTCCATCCTATAGTCCAGTGCCCATATACCCATCATACACATCCTCCATCCCATAGTCCAGTGCCCATATACCCATCATACACATCCTCCATCCCATAGTCCAGTGCCCATATACCCATCATACATATCCTCCATCCCATAGCCCCATGCCCATATGCCCATCATACAAATCCTCCATCCCATAGTCCAATGCCCATGTACCATCATACATCCTCCATCCCAAAGTCCCATGCCCATATGCCCATCACACATATCCTCAATCCCATAGTCCAATGCCCATATACCCAACATACATCCTCCATCCCATAGTCCCATGCCCATATGCCCATCACACATCTTCCATCCCATAGTCCAATGCCCATGTACCATCATACATCTTCCATCCCATAGTCCCATGCCCATATGCCCATCACACATATCCTCCATCCCATAGTCCAATGCCCATATACCCAACATACATCCTCCATCCCATAGTCCCATGCCCATATGCCCATCACACATCCTCCATCCCATAGTCCAGTGCCCATATACCCATCATACATATCCTCCATCCCATAGTCCCGTGCCCATATACCCATCACACATCCTCCATCCCATAGTCCAGTGCCCATATACCCATCGCACATCCTCCATCCTATAGTCCAGTGCCCATATACCCATCATACATATCCTCCATTCCATAGTCCCTTGCCCATATGCCCATCACACATCCTCCATCCCATAGTCCAGTGCCCATACACCAATCATACATATCCTCCATCCCATAGTCCCGTGCCCATATACCCATCACATATCCTCCATCCCATAGTCCAGTGCCCATATACCCATCGCACATCCTCCATCCTATAGTCCAGTGCCCATATACCCATCATACTTATCCTCCATTCCATAGTCTAGTGCCCATATACCCATCATTCATATCCTCCATTCCATAGTCCCGTGCCCATATACCCATCACACATCCTCCATCCCATAGTCCAGTGCCCATATACCCATCGCACATCCTCCATCCTATAGTCCAGTGCCCATATACCCATCATACATATCCCCCATTCCATAGTCCCTTGCCCATATGCCCATCACACATCCTCCTTCCCATAGTCCAGTGCCCATATACCCATCATACATATCCTCCATCCCATAGTCCAGTGCCCATATACCCATCATACATATCCTCCATCCCATAGTCCCATGCCCATATACCCATCACACATATCCTCCATCCCACAGCCCAGTCCCCATATACCCATCGCACATCCTCCATCCTATAGTCCAGTGCCCATATACACATCATACATATCCTCCATCCCATAGTCCCGTGCCCATATACCCATCACACCTCCATCCCATAGTCCCGTGCCCATATACCCATCACACATCCTCCATCCCATAGTCCAGTGCCCATATACCCATCGCACATCCTCCATCCCATAGTTCCGTGCCCATATACCCATCACACATCCTCCATTCCATAGTCCAGTGCCCATATACCCATCACACATCCTCCATCCCATAGTCCCGTGCCCATATACCCATCACACATCCTCCATCCCATAGTCCCGTGCCCATATACCCGTCACACATCCTCCATCCCATAGTCCCGTGCCCATATACCCGTCACACATCCTCCATCCCATAGTCCCGTGCCCATATACCCATCACACATCCTCCATCCCATAGTCCCGAGCTGGGTGGCGCTGAGCAGGGAGTTCCTGGAGATGTGCTGTTATGTAACCTGGCAGTGCAGCTCTGTGTGCGGCGGCTGATGATGCGATATTCTACGCCGGTAACAATAGAGCGCGGCAGTAATAGAGGAGGGGGGATTCATTTCTGTCATGTGCTCTCTGCTCCTTTCTGGGGGCAGACAATGGCTGGAGCTTATGTTCCCAGGGATGCTAGATTTCTCCCACCCGGTCAGTGTCTGCTGAGGTGTTGTGGAGCTGAGGTGTTGTGGCTCATAGCAACCAATCACAGCTCAGCTTCTTTTAAACAGCTCTGGTGATATGAAAGATGCTTAGTGATTGGTTGCTATGTGGAATGGGCGTGGCCTGACACACACACACACACATACACACATACACTCAGCTTTATATATATAGATTTTTTTCTTTACGTTGGAGGGCCCAATTCCAGCTATTGCTGTTGGACCTGTGATTTCTATCTCCTCCACTGTGTACAGGATAATAGAGTATAATAATGTAGTTATGGACGAGACTTAACTAACATTGTGCAGTGACTCTGCTTTCCATATAGTGATGGATATTTGTTGTTACTGAAACTATGATTGCGTATCATAATAACTAGGCCGCCCCATACTATCGAGCACTTGGGGGCGGGGGGCATTCAGCCAAACTCTGTCACCTTCTTAGATGCCATGTTTGCTTTTCACAGCAGCAAGTGGTTAAACTGCCAGGGTTTTTGTTGAAGCCTCATCTGTGCCGTCCCTGCGGTGCACATAATAATAATAATCTTTATTTTTATATAGCGCTAACATATTCCGCAGCGCTATACAGACATTATCATCGCTGTCCCCAATGGGGCTCATAATCTAGAATCCCTATCAGTATGTCTTTGGAATGTGGGAGGAAACCGGAGCGCCCGGAGGAAACCCACACAAACACGGAGAGAACATACAACCTCTTTGCAGATGTTGTCCTGGGTGGGATTCGAACCCAGGACCCCAGCGCTGCAAGGCTGCTGTGCTAACCACTGCGCCACCATGCTGCCCATCTATGTTCATTTTTAATAAATGTTTAACATGTTAAAAATTATAAAATGTGTCTTCTTCCTTTTCCGTGTTTTTTTCTTTTTACAAGAATTGTTGGAGCCAATTTTCTTTAGAAACATTTCAATATCTGTTTTTTTTCTGGTGTTTTTCCTGTAATATAGGAAAGCCTAAGGCCAGAAATAAACCCCATAAATCACTGTACATGGAGACTTTGGGATCAGATCATTTCTGTCCGCGTTGCTTGTGGAAACAAAAAATCTTTTCTAAAAGCCTCAAACTTGTGTGTGTGAATCAGAGCTGAGATCTAACGTGATAGAAGATTACAGTGTGGGGAAGACGGGAAATCTTCATATAGAGGTCAGGGGTGATGGAGTCAGTGACCGACTCTGGCCAAATCTGTCTCTAGAGCCGTAGTAGAGAATGAAGATGTCGTCCGCATCATGAAGTTGTTATTTCTCATGTCGCGTGTAATGAATATCTCCTGCAGTATTGCTAATGCCGATTCCAGGGTCGGTAAAGGAGACGAGAATTAGCGTTATGGAAGATGAGTCTATGAGAAACGTGTTCAGCTGCCGACTCCGAGGAGGAAACTGCTTGTTGTCTGTGGCCTAAATATATAGGATTTATTAGTAGATGTAAAGAAGGAAACTAAATACTGTAAAATAATAAATCTCCTCATATGTTTCCCTTATTATCTCCAGTAATTGTATTATTACACAGGATTCTTATGATGTTACATCGGCTCATCTTCTGATTCAGGTCTCTACAATATCGGATCCTCTCAGTGAAGATCTCCTATAAAAGAAAATTTTCCTGATTTACCCATCAAAGATGGATATGGACAGAGACAAGATGGCGGAGAGGATCTTACACCTCACCCTAGAGATCCTCTTCCGGCTTGCTGGAGAGGTGAGAGATTCTGATGACGTCACATTACATCATTCTTATCTATGGGAATAACAGATGGACAGAACTGGAGAGGTGACGACTCTGGAAATGTCTGTAGTGAGATTTATTAATGTGTCTCTCCATTACCAGTCTCCATTATCTCAGTTACAGAAGAAGAAGTAAGCAGGCTCCTTGCATCTTCTCGCCCGACCACTTGCACCAGTGACCCCATTCCGTCACATCTCCTCCAGTCCCTTTCCCCGGCTGTCACCTCTCACCTAACAAAAATATTCAACCTCTCCCTCAATTCCGGTATTTTTCCCTCCTCATTTAAGCATGCCATCATACATCCAAAAAACCATCCCTCGATCAAAACTGTGCCGCTAATTATAGACCTGTCTCTAATCTTCCCTTCATCTCTAAACTCCTCGAACGCCTGGTCCACTCCCGTCTTACCCGCTATCTCTCAGATAACTCTCTTCTCGACCCTCTTCAATCTGGCTTCCGCTCTTTACACTCTACTGAAACTGCCCTCACTAAAGTCTCTAATGACCTACTAACAGCTAAATCTAATGGTCACTACTCCATGCTAATTCTCTTGGATCTCTCTGCAGCATTCGATACTGTGGATCATCAGCTCCTCCTCACTATGCTTCGCTCCATCGGCCTCAAGGACACCGTTCTCTCCTGGTTCTCCTCCTATCTCTCTGACCGATCTTTCACTGTATGTTTTGCTGGTTCCTCCTCCTCTCACCTTCCCCTTACTGTTGGGGTTCCTCAAGGATCAGTCCTAGGCCCCCTCCTCTTCTCGTTGTATACTGCCCCTATTGGACAAACAATCAGTAGATTTGGTTTCCAGTACCATCTCTATGCTGACGACACCCAATTATACACCTCTTCTCCTGTTGTCACGCCGACCTTTTTAGAAAACACCAGTGATTGTCTTACCGCTGTCTCTAACATCATGTCCTCCCTCTATCTGAAACTAAACCTGTCAAAAACTGAACTCCTCGTGTTCTCTCCCTCTACTAACCTACCTTTGCCTGACATTGCCATCTCCGTGTGCGGTTCCACCATTACTCCAAAGCAACATGCCCGCTGCCTTGGGATCATCCTTGATTCTTACCTTTCATTCACCCCCCACATCCGATCACTGGCTCGCTCTTCTTACCTGCATCTCAAAAACATTTCTAGAATTCGCCTTTTTCTTACTTTCGACTCTGCAAAAACTCTTACTGTTTCACTTATTCATTCTCGTCTGGACTATTGTAACTCTCTACTAATCGGCCTCCCTCTTACCAAACTCTCCCCGCTCCAATCTGTCCTGAATGCTGCTGCCAGGATCATATTCCTCACCAACCGTTACACCGATGCCTCTACCCTGTGCCAGTCATTACACTGGCTACCCATCCACTCCAGAATCCAGTACAAAACTACTACCCTCATCCACAAAGCACTCCATGGCTCAGCACCACCCTACATCTCCTCTCTGGTCTCAGTCTACCACCCTACCCGTGCCATCCGCTCCGCTAATGACCTCAGGTTAGCATCCTCAATAATCAGAACCTCCCACTCCCGTCTCCAAGACTTTACACGTGCTGCGCCGATTCTCTGGAATGCACTACCTAGGTTAATACGATTAATCCCCAATCCCCACAGTTTTAAGCATGCCCTAAAAACTCATTTGTTCAGACTGGCCTACCGCCTCAATGTATTAACCTAACGATCCCTGTGTGGCCTATTTAGGAAAAAAAACCTATTGTTTTTTTTTTTTTTAAATAGGCAATCAGGTTCCTCGCATCATGTTCTCATTCACTTTATCCAGTTAATAGCCCTCTGTGTCTGTACTGCTACATACTTAGGCAGTTAACTGGTTCATGCAGCTTTACATGAACACCCGAGCCTTACACTATGGCCGGTCCGAATAACTAAAGCAATTGTTACCATCCACCTCTCGTGTCTCCCCTTTTCCTCATAGTTTGTAAGCTTGCGAGCAGGGCCCTCATTCCTCCTGGTATCTGTTTTGAACTGTATTTCTGTTATGCTGTAATGTCTATTGTCTGTACAAGTCCCCTCTATAATTTGTAAAGCGCTGCGGAATATGTTGGCGCTATATAAATAAAAATTATTATTATTATTATTACCAGGATTACACAGTGGTGAAGAAGACCTCTAGTAATCGCTGTCAGGACCCTGTGTCTGAGGGATGGGGAAGACCCCTGAGCCCAATTACGGGGCTTCACCTCACCCCCTGATCCATGATGACATCAATGACCAGAAGATCCTAGAGCTCATCTACAAGATGATTGAGCTGCTGACTGGAGAGGTGACACTGCTAGGAATGCTGGGACATTATAAAGTAACACTATGAAGGGATCGGGGGATGACGGTATCATTGTATGTGTCAGGTTCCTATGAGGTGTCAGGATGTCGCTGTCTATTTCTCCATGGAGGAGTGGGAGTATTTAGAAGGACACAGAGATCTGTACAAGAACGTCATAATAGAGGTTCCCCAGCCCCTCACATCTCCAGGTAATAGACAGGACTAAATACACATGGCCTATAATTATCTGTATGTAAAGAATGAATTCACTCCCTGTATGTGTTTCCTCCAGATCTATCCAGTAAGAGGACAACACCAGAGAGATGTCCCCGTCCTCTTCTTCCACAGGACTGTAACCAAGAAGATCCCAATGCTCCTCAGGACCATCAGGTAGATGGAGAGAAGGTGTCAGGAGATCTCCCCTATGATGTGTAGATGCCGGTGAAGGTCTTGTGCTCAGTCTTGTTTTATCCACCAGTATTATATGTTTTATACTTGTGTAATGAGAACGGTGGAGATGGCAGGATTAGAGCTGATCATAGATGGGACTTCTCCATCTGTCGGTGACTTTTATAATATTTGTTTCAGGGTGAAGATCTGACCCATATTAATACTACAGAGACATATGTGAGGGGGGATGAGTGGTGTAAAGACAAGATTCCCACATATGACTACCCAGGTGAGTAGTGACCACTAAATGCAGAGAGGTCACAGATTCTTCTCATCACCGGCTGATTACATCCAGCAAAATGACACCAGCGGCGCCTGTCCAGTAGCATCTATCTCTTACTTATAGATTGCGCAGTCTCCGCCATCGCTGGTGACATTTTGCTGGATGTAATTTTCTTTCTAAGCCTCACAATAGCTACAATATTATAGGCATTATCAACAATAATATCAATGCTATTATATGTATTATGTAAAAATGGGGGGCAGGTCAGTGAGGGATCAGCGACCTGTCATAAGCCAATACAGATGCATATGTAATCAGAGCACCACATAAAGCACCGCCCACAGCCCCGCCCCAGAGCACGAGAATTTCCTTAACTGAAAACTTCAAACACAGATTAAACAACAACCACAAGACGGATTTCATCACCAGGTATCAGTGTAATCAGTATAACGGCACCGACCTGACAGTGTCTGTAGTCACTGAGCACAATCCTGCTGACAGGTTCCCTTTAAAATATCTCCGCTCTGCACTATTATACACAGTTCTCTTTAAATGTGTAATATTTCTTCTTGAAACTCATCTGACAGAATATATTGGAGCTTCCGATAGTTTACATTGTGAAGTCACCGAGCCCCGTGCTCTAATTCCCCCAGAGAGGTTTCACCACTAGCTGCTCATTTATTACTGATGGAGACTGTTCAGTTTGAGCATTTCAGTAGATGTTATTGTCTATAGTCAGTTTTTGATTACAGTAGTGTCCAGAATCCTCTGATTTATCCTCTTCCTGCAGCCAGTTTTGTGTTCTTAATCAGGCCCCATTTTTACAATCTGACGTGTGTCACTTTATGTGGTGATAACTTTGGAACTATTCCCAAAGGATAATAGAAAACAAATGGATCTTACAAATTATTTTCCAGCTTCTCACAATACCCTACATACGATTGTACACTACTCTCTGGGCACAATGCCGTGTTCAGGAGGGAAGAAGCACCATTTAGCTGTTTGACTGCAGATCTAGCTGGAATAGTTTGCAGACACAATGTATTTGGAGCACTGTTCATGGTCAACTGGCAGCTCAAAAGATCTCCACCATGAACATGCTTGGCACTATCTTCTCTGCTTTCCATATCCCAAGGATTGCCTTGCTCATCGCCCTTTATCACCATTACATGGATCTGGACTTACACTGGGACCCCTAGGCTTGGACCATGGTGTTACCTGCTATTCTGCGGTATTAGATGGCAAGAAGAATAGTCAGGTAGCTGGGTCAGAACCAGAAGGACAGAATCAGAAGACACGAGAGTAGTCAGTAAACGGGCCACGGTCACAACAGGAAACAAATACACAAGCCGCAAGCTGAGCACAGAGGACTGAACCAGAGGAGAACAACGCTGTTTCTGGCAGATTCCAGCCATGTGCTTTGAGCTTTAGTAGGGTGTGGTACTTTCCAATTGGCTGAAGTAGGGAGCAGATTACTCCAGCTGGACAGCAGGAACAGATCCCAGATGAGATTGGACACACCATATGCAGAAGCCCTAAGATGACTAAATGACACAAAACTAGAATAGTCGAAATCTCCATAAAGTGATTCCATTTTATAAATTAATTCACTGAGGGTTATAATCTATACTGTGATGCTGCGGTACGTCCATACACAGTGAAACGGTAGTGACCCAAGCAAGTTCAAACAAAACGTTTCTTTATTGTGTCACTTCACACAGTCTATTAGCAATACACATTAAATGGCTTCTTCATCCAGGCCAAAGGAAGATGTACAGTACACAGCTTCTTCACACAATCCATTAGAAATACTCAGTAACCGGTTTTACTTCGCAGTCCCTACACAGGCCAGACATCCCTTTGTCCAGTTTTCCTGGGGCGACCGCCCACCGATTCCATGTCTCTTTACTCACGCCGTGCACCTCACGCCATCCTCCGGATTGCAGCCTGGCAACACAAGACAGCCCGGGACACAGGTTGTCAGTTCCTTCTGCCCGTGTGTTGCTCCACACACAATGTGCTCTGTAGACAACTTCTCTGTCTGCTTCCAAACCAACACTGACACACCTCCCCCTCTGCTACAGGGTTTTTAATCCAGAGGAAGAAAAGGAAAGCGTTGTCTCATGAGATTAGAAAGAAAATTATAGACAAACATGTTAAAGGTAAAAGTTATAAGACCATCACCAAGCAGCTTGATGTTCTTGTGACTACAGTTGCACATATTATTCAGAAATGTAAGATCTATGGTACTGTAGCCAACCTCCCTGGACGTGGCCGCAGGAGGAAAATTGATGGCAAATAGACAGATAATACGAATGGTAACAAAAGAGCCCAGAAAAACTTCTAAACAGATTAAACGTGAACTTCAAGCTCAAGGAACATCAGAGTCAGATCGCACCATCCATCATTGTATGAGCTAAAGTGGACTTCATGGGAGTCAACCAAGGAGGATACCATTGTTGAAAAAAAATCATAAAAAAGCCAAACTGAAATTTGCCAAGCTACATGTTGACAAGCCACAAAGCTTTTGGGAGAATGTCCTATGGACAGATGAGATAAAAATGGAACTTTTTGTCAAGGCACATCAACTCTGTGTTCACAGACGGAAAAATGAAGCATATCAAGAAAAGAACACTGTCTCTACTGTGAAACATGGAGGAGGTTCTGTTATGTTCTGGGGCTGCTTTACTGCATCTGGCACAGGGTGTTTAGAATCTGTGTGCATGGTACAATGCAATCTAAAGACTTTCAAGGGATTCTAGATAGAAATGTGCTGCCTAGTGTCAGAAAGCTTGTTCTTAGTCGCAGGTTATGGGTCTTGCAACAGGATAATGACCCAAAACACACAGCTAAAAGCACCCAAGAATGGCTAAGAGGAAAACATTGGACTATTCTGAAGTGGCTTTCTATGAGCCCTGACATACATCCTATTGAGCATCTTTGAAAAGAGCTGAAACATGCCATCTGGAAAATGTAACCTTCAGAGACGAGACGACTGGAGTAGTTTGCTCCTCAGGAGTGGGCCAAAATACCTGTCGAGAGGTGCAGAAGTCTCATTGACAGTTACAGGAATTGTTTGATCGCAATGATTGCCTCAAAAGGTTGTGCAGCAAAATATTAAGTTAAGGGTACCATCATTTCTGTCCAGGCCTATTTCATGAGGTTTTTTTTTTTTTAATTCTGTGGAAGCTTGGTTGAAAAATAATGTCTGACTTTCATTTGTTCATTTTCATAGATTATTTATTTATTAATAATTTTGTCAGACTCAAGTTATTTCCGTGACCATTGTGGATTTTTCTGTCCTTAAATGAGGGATACCAACAATTCAGACCACGTGTGTAGGAGGAATTAATATTTTGACTCCACAGCCACTTTCCGGAAATTAACACGCAGTGGACGTTGGAGAGTGAAAATTACACATTTGCAATTTTATTACCCAGCACATAGTGCCCAGATTGCGCTCCAGGAGACACACACCGCAAATTAAGTGGATTCTTCTCACTATATAATATTTCTAAATACAGGGATCCTAAATGTTGTTTGAGCACACTGCAAGACTCAGAAGTGAGAGCGGATTTTGCTGGATTGGTTTATATAAACTCTGTTACTTTTCAACAACCTTTGAGCCACTAATAGTGTGGGAACCTCTGTTTTTCCATTGACAGATGATGGACCTGAGTGGGGACTTGTTTTTTTGTGAGATGAGAATTGATATTAATTTTGCCTACATAACATTGATTGGTTTCTTTTTATTCGATATTTGGAGGCAGAATGAACACAGTTGAACACCACACACTACTGGTTCATCCAACAAAGTTTTCTATTAGACATTGAACCGTCATTGTCTTGTTAAATAACACCATGCAACACAATTTTTGTTCCTGGCTTCCAAGTGTAATATTTCAACTGCTTATGAAAAACGACTACATTCAGCACAAACTTTGATTTTATGACCACAGCCCAGAAAAATGTCATATTTATTTTGAGAAAAAAGGAAATTATATTTTCATTAATTCGGTCTTATAAAAAAACAAAACTTGCATGGTAAATAGACAAAGACAGTCAAAACACTCTCAACGGTTCAGAAATAAGTGGAAGTTCTAGATATGTGAGTGTACTTCAAATCGCTTTTTCAAAGAAGCCCCCAAATGTAGTCCCCATCATGTTTTTGTTATACTGTCCTTGGTAACAACGTTGAAGGTCCAATATATCTTGATGAAAGCGCCCGCCTTGCTCCTCTGAGTTCTCATGTTCTCCTTGAACTTGTCAAGATGAGCGTTAAGGATATGGACTTTGAGAGACATTCTGCATTCCATTATGGTGTAATTATTTATGAGAGTCTGAACCAACTGCACATAGTTTTCATCCTAGTGATAACCCAGGAAGCCATGAACCACTGCAACGACACTGTTCCAAGCTGTTTTCTCTGTCCTGTTCAGCAGATTGGCAAACTCGTCACATTCTATGATCATCTTGATTTGCAGTCCGATGAAGATAGCAGCCTTGACCTTTGCCTCTGACAGCATTGGAAAGAGACCTTGGAGGTACTTGAAGCAGCTGACTCCTTGTCAAGAGCCGTGACAAATTGCTTGATGAGGCCTAACTGGATGTGCAGTGGTGGCATCAGCACCTTCAGAGGCTCCATCAGCGGCTAGCACTTGATGTTGCTCTTCCCCACAGAGAACTCGGTCCGCTGTGGCCAGTCCTTTCTGTGATAGTGCGCCTTAGTGTCACGGCTGTTCCAGAGGCAAAGGAAATTTTGTGAAACCGCCTTGAAGGCCCATTTGGAATGCCACCATTTTAAAGTCTCCGATGACCACTCATCCATAGTTGTCATACTTCAAGTCACTCAGCAACATCTTGATACTGGTGTAGTTCTCTTTGAGATACAAAGAGTGATCCATAGGGGGAGACAAGTAGTCGTTTCTGTTGTGAAGCAGCACGGCTTTGAGGCTCCGGGATGAACTGTCTATGAATAGGCGCCATTCACTTGGGTTACAAGTGATACCTATAGCTTCAAAAAGACCAGCCACATTGTTGCAGAAGCACAACCCATCTTCTCAACAGAAGAAGTTGGAAAATGTTTGGTGATGCTTTCTTTGATCTGTGGCTTGCATACTTTCATCCAACAAAGTCCACTGCTTGAGCCTGGATGTCAGAAGCTCAGCATTGGACTTGGTAAGACGAAGGTCTCTGATTAGATTGATGATGTCTTTCTGGAAAGGAAAAAATGGACTTCTCTCCTCAACTGCATCTGTGAAAACGTAATCTTGCTCTCCAATATCTTCCTCGCTGTCCGACTTGCTGCTTTTTTTCCTGAAGATGGCTGATCCCTCTTCGGGGAAAATGGAATAGGTATCTCGGGGCAGTGCAATACTGGGGCAATGAATGAAGTAATGTCTGGATAGGCGATTTGAGGCGCATTCTTGCCTGTGCGACGTTTGGCAGGATCCAACATGCAGAGGTAGCAGTTGCTTGAGTGGTTGGTCGGATGCCGCCAAATTCACAGGATTGCAAACTTCATGGCTCTTTTCTTCCCGGTACCAAACTGTAACATAGCAGATATAATTAATTATATAAATTTAAAAGCATGAAATTTTACACATTACTTAATACATATTTTACTATAGTGCATTGACATATGTGAAAATTTTGTCAATTGCAACTCCTTAAACTGTACTAGATCTAAATCATTGAAATTCTACAAAATAAAGCACTGCCATCTAAATGAGCAGCAATTGTTCACCTTATCTTCAAGAGTTTTCTTGCAATATTCGCATGTGAAATGAGGTGCCCAGGATTTGTCTTGATCCCCGACAGGCATGCCGAAATATAACTTGTAGGTCTCGCACATCTTACGACATGCTTTCATGGAATACTTTCTCGCTCTTTTCTTTATAAATTGTCTACACCCAAAATGCATCTGCTGGGTGCAAACAACCTCTTGATGCCATCTAAAAAAAAATTTCTCTTTACGATTCGTTATTCTCTTACTCAGCAATAACAAACCGAATTGTTGGTTCGAGTCATCTGTGCTTTTATACTTGCATGACTACTATTGAACAGTCCTAGAATATTCTTGAAAGTTCTAAAAGTTTCTAGAATCTTCTAGATAATTCTGGAAAAATGTAGAAAGCTCTGCACAATTCTAGCAGTTCAAGAATATTCTAGAAGACTACTCAGTATTGAATAAGAATCGAGATTTTTACCGAAAACAGAAACATTTCAAAATGTCATTGTCTTGATCACAGAAGCAAAGTTTTGCTGGAACAACAACTATTTTTTATTTGTTTTATGGTTAAGAAAACACACTGTCTACCCAGGAAAAAAAATAATTGTTACATACTGTAATTAAAGTTTTTTTTTACATAGCTTGCCATTTTTAATAACAGTTTAAGTAGAAATGTTCAAAAATGTAAAACTCAAGGATATTTTTATTAAAAAATAATTGTTTATTATCGATTCTTGGCAGATGACTGTGCCAGGAGATCAGAGGGACAGTTGACATCTTCAATTTTTAAATCTGATGATCTTGAGATCCCACAAGATACAACTGAAGTGAATGCCGTTACTCCAAATATATTGCCATCCATTCACGGCATAGATCTATCATCTGATCCTATGAAACAGGTCCCATCTGCTGATTCATTACTGACCACTAAGGAAAATCAAAGTCACAAAAGAGGCATTAAAAAACAAACTGCTCCTAAAGTAAAGAAGTCCTTTTCATGTTCAGAATGTGGGAAATGTTTTAACAAGAAATCAAATTTTGTTATACACCAAAGAACTCACACAGGGGAGAAGCCTTTTTCATGTGCAGAATGTGGAAAATGTTTTATCCAGAAATCAAATTTGGTTTATCACCATATAACTCACACAGGGGAGAAACCTTTTTTCTGTTCAGAATGTGGGAAATGTTTTACTCTCAAAGTGAATCTTGTTAGACACCAAAGCATCCACACAGGGGAGAAGCCTTTTTCCTGTTCAGAATGTGGAAAATGTTTTATCCAGAAATATTCTTTGGTTAATCACCATAGATCTCACACGGGGGAGAAGCCTTTTTCCTGTTCAGAATGTGGAAAATGTTTTGCACATAAATTACTGCTTGTTATACACCATAGAATTCACACAGGGGAGAAGCCTTTTTCCTGTTCAGAATGTGGGAAATGTTTTAAAAAGAAATCAGATTTGGTAAATCACCATAGAACCCACAGGAGAGAAGCCTTTTTCCTGTTCAGAATGTGGGAAATGTTTTACCCTCAAAGATAATCTTGTTAAACACCAAAGAACCCACACAGAGGAGAAGCCTTTTTCTTCTTCAGAATGTGGGAAATGTTTTATCCAAAAAACAGATTTGGTTAAGCACCATAGAACTCACACAGGGGAGATGCCTTTTTCCTGTTCAGAATATGGAAAATGTTTTACATGGAAGCATCTTCTTGTTAGACACCAAAGAACTCACACAGGAGAGAAGCCTTTTTCCTGTTCAGAGTGTGGGAAATGTTTTACCCAGAAATCAGAATTGGTTAGTCACCAGAGAACTCACACAGTAGAGAAGCCTTTTTCCTGTTCAGAATGTGGGAAATATTTTAAATGGAAAACAAATCTTTATCAACATCAGAGAACTCACACAGGAGAGAAGCCTTTTTCCTGTTCAGAATGTGGGAAATGTTTTACCCAGAAATCAGCTTTGGTTAGTCACCAGAGAACTCACACAGTAGAGAAGCCTTTTTCCTGTTCAGAATGTGGGAAATGTTTTAACCAGAAAATGAATCTTGTTAGGCACCATAGAGCTCACACAGGAGAGAAGCCTTTTTCCTGTTCAGAATGTGGGAAATGTTTTAAATGGAAAAAGCTTCTTGTTAGACATCAGAGCAATCACACAGGGGAGAAGCCTTTTACATTTTCGTAATGTGGCGAAATATTTTACTTGGAAATCAACTGTTAATAAACATCAGAGACGTCACATAGGGGAGAAGCTTTTTTTATGTTCATAATGTTGGAATAGTTTTAACCGCAATTGAATCTTCTGAAATGAGTTGTCTCTGGTAATTATTATTATTATTTATTGTTATAGCGCCATTCCATGGTGCTTTACATGTGAGGAGGGGTATACATAATAAAAACAAGTACAATAATCTTAAACAATACAAGTCATAACTGGTACAGGAGGAGTGAGGACCCTGCCCGCGAAGGCTCACAATCTACAAGGGATCGGTGAGAATACAGTAGGTGAGGATAGAGCTGGTCCTCCAGCGGTTTGGTCGATCGGTGGTTACTGCAGGTTGTAGGCTTGTCGGAAGAGTTGGGTCTTCAGGTTCTTTTTGAAGGTTTTGATGGTAGGTGAGAGTCTGATGTGTTGTGGTAGAGGGTTCCAGAGTAGGGGTGATACGCGAGCGAAATCTTGTATACGATTGTGGGAAGAGGAGATAAGAGGGGAGTAGAGAAGGAGATCTTGTGAGGGTCGGAGGTTGCGTGTAGGTAAGTACTGGGAGACGAGGTTACAGATGTATGGAGGAGACAGGTTGTGGATGGCTTTGTACGTCATGGTTAGGGTTTTGTAGTGGAGTCTCTGGGCAATGCGGAGCCAGTGAAGGGATTGACAGAGGGGAGAGGCCGGGGAATAGTGGTGGGACAGGTGGATTAGTCGGGCAGCAGAATTTAGAATAGATTGGAGGGGTGCGAGAGTGTTCGAGGGGAGGACACAGAGCAGGAGGTTGCAGTAGTCAAGGCAACAGATGATGAGGACATGGACTAGGGTTTTTGCAGATTCTTGGTTGATGAATGAATGGATTCGTGAAATATTTTTGAGTTGAAGTTGGCAGGAAGTGGAAAGGTCTTGGATATGTGGTTTGAAGGAGAGATCAGCGTCAAGGATTACCCCGAGGCAGCGAGCTTGTGGGACTGGGGAGAGTGGGCAGCCATTTATTGTAATGGATAGGTTCGTTGGGGGGGGGTCGCGTGAGATGGGGGAAAGATGATGAATTCTGTTTTGTCCATGTTAAGTTTCAGAAATCTAGCGGAGAAGAAGGATGAAATAGTGGACAGACATTGAGGGATTCTGGTTAGTAGGGAGGTGATATCTGGTCTAGAGATGTAGATCTGTGTGTCATCAGCATAGAGGTGATACTGAAAGCCATGAGATTCTATGAGCTGTCCCAGGCCAAAGGTGTAAATGGAGAAGAGCAGGGGCACAAGGACTGAACCTTGTGGGACTCCGAAAGATAGGGGGCGAGGTGAGGAGGTGGTGTGTGAGTGGGAGACGCTGAATGTCGTTCTATTAGGTATGATGAGATCCAGGATAGGGCCAAGTCTGTGATGCCAAGGGATGAGAGGGTCTGTAATAATAGGGAATGGTCCACTTTGTCAAAGGCAGCCGACAGGTCCAGGAGAAGGAGGACAGAGTAGTGTCGCTTGCTCTTGGCGGTTAAGAGGTCATTGGTGACCTTAGTTAGGGCAGTTTCAGTGGAATGGTGTGACCGGAAGCCAGATTGTAAGCGGTCAAAGAGGGAGCAAGAAGAGAGATGGGAGGACAGTTCAAGGTAAACGTGTTGTTCCAGTAGTTTGGAGGCATAAGGGAGAAGTGATATAGGGCAATATCTAGATACAGAGAATGGGTCAAGAGAGGGCTTTTTGAGGATAGGTGTGATGGAGGCATGTTTAAAGCTTGAGGGGAAAACACCAGTTGTTAGTGATAGGTTGAAGAGATGGGTTAGGGTTGGGATGAAGACTGTGGTGAGGTTTGGGATGAGGTGGGATGGGAGTGGGTCAAGTGCACAGGTGGTGAGATGCGATCTTGAGAGTAGAGTGGAGAGTTGATCTTCTGTAATGGTGGAGAAGTTGGTTTTGGAGGTGGAGGGCTGGGAAGTCGGGAGGAAGGGCTCTGGGGGTTGTTGACCAAAACTGTCTCTGATGCTATCAATCTTCAGCTTGAAAAATGAGGCAAAGTCTTCAGCGGAGATAAGTGGGGAGGGAGGAGGTGCTGGGGGACGGAAGAGTGAATTGAAGGTGTTGAATAACTATTTAGGGTTGTGAGACAGAGAGGATATGAGAGATGAGAAGCAGGTTTGTTTAGCTGTGGCGAGTGTGGTCTTGAAAGTAGAGAGGGACTGTTTGAATGCGATGAAGTGCTCGTTGGAGTGGGATCTTTTCCATCTGCGCTCAGCAGCCCTGGAAGCTCGCCTCAGTTCTTTGGTCAGGCTGGTGTGCCAGGGCTGTCTGTTGATTTTGCGAGCTTTGGTATATGTAAGTGGGGCAGCAGATTCCAAAGCTACAGCTATTGTGGTGTTATATAGAGCGGCAGCGTCCTCCGCATTGTGTATGGAACTTATGTCTGTGAGAGGGAGGAGGGATTCCAAGAATGAATGTAGGTCAAGATGTTTAAGATTTCTCCAAGGGTGTAAAAGTTTGTGGGGTGGGGATTGTAGACAAGGAGTGGAGAGAGATGAGAATGTGAGAAGGTTGTGGTCAGAGAGTGAAAGAGGTGAGTTAGAGAGGTTAGATAGAGAGCAGAGGCGAGTGAAGATGAGGTCCAGTGTGTGACCATCTTTGTGAGTGGCTGCAGAAGACCATTGAGTGAGGCCGAAGGAGGAAGTGAAAGTTAGAAGTTTAGTGGCATGTGAGAGGGAAGTGTCAATGGGGATGTTGAAGTCACCCATGATGATAGTGGGGATGTCCGCAGAAAGGAAATGAAGTAGCCAGATGGTGAAGTGGTCAAAGAAGGTGGTGGCTGGCCCTGGGGGGGCGGTAAATAACAGCCAGTTGGAGGTTGGAGGGGGAGTAGGAGCGCCCAGTGCACCTCAAAGGAAGGGAGGGTAACAGAGGGTGGAAGTGGGATTGGGGTGAAGGAGCAGTTATCTGACCGGAGAAAACCAACTCCTGCGCCATGTTTGCTGCTGGGGCGGGGTGTGTGAGAAAGGTGGAAACCACCATAAGAGAGTGCAGCAGGGGAGGCTGTGTCAGAAGGGGTGAGCCAGGTTTCGGTGATGGCGAGGAAGGAAAGTTTGGTCATTCCTCATGTTTGCTGACAAAAGGATAAAAGTAAGCTTTATTAATTCCAAATGTAAAACTATATTCATAATTCACCCCCTGAAGGTTAGTCAGTAGGTGACTAATAGAAAAAATATGTACCCCACAGTTCAGTATATAGGGTGAGGTGACGTATACATACTCACTCTCCAAGCCTCTCATTTTTACGGGCTTCATCATCCTCACCAAAGGTGACTCATCTATTCCTGACACTGAAGTAGCTCATAAACTTACAAAGTATATAGTTTGAGGTCTGGGATCTGCCAATATGTGGCAGGTTTTCTGACTGTTTCGGATAACATGATACATGATTTTAGTTTTTTTGTCTACTCTTGCTTGAATATAGGTGAATATTAAATAGTCTCCTGATGAGTCGCCTTTGGTGATGACGATGAAACCCATAGAAATGAGAGGCTTCGAGAGTGAGTGTGTATAAGTCACCGCACCAGTAGTGTAGCTACCGGGGGGGCAGAGGGTGCGGGTGACCCGGGCCCGGAGCTCAGAGGGGGCCCACCCAGAGCTACGCTACTGTAAGTGCATCAGCGCGCGCAGTGCTGCGATACAGTTACATTCTGTGGCAGAGCAGGGAGAATCGATCTCCCTGCTCTGCTGCCCGGCCGCTATGGGGTCGCTGAGCAGACGGGAGGGGGGGGGGCCCGTGCCAGCAGTGGGCCCCCACCTCTCATCGCAAGGTCAGCTGTACCAGCAATCAGCCAATACAGCTGACCACGGTGATGAGGGAAGGAGCGCTGCGCTGCACTCCTTCCCCCATCATCCCCCTGTCAGCCTCTCTGACAGCGGGCGCGATGACGTCACCACCCAGCGCCTGCTATCGGATGAGCTGGAGCAGGGAGCCGCGATGGAAGGAGGAAGAGAGGTGAGTATTGTTTTTTTATGGGGTGCTGCCTTATCCTACAGAATCTGCCTATGGGGGATGCTGCCTTATCCTACAGAATCTGCCTATGGGGCGTGCTGCCTTATCCTACTGAATCTGACTATGGGGGGGGTGCTGCCTTATCCTACAGAATCTGACTATGGGGGGTGCTGCCTTATCCTACAGAATCTGCCTATGGGGGTGCTGCTTTATAGTACAGGATCTGCCTATGGTGGGGAGCTGCCCTACACTATAGAATCTGGCTATGGGGGAGCTGCCTTATCCTACAGAATCTGCCTATGGGGGGGTGCTGCCTTATCCTACAGAATCTGGCTATGGGGGGTGCTGCCTTATCCTACAGAATCTGCTTATGGGGGGGGGTGCTGCCTTATCCTTCAGAATCTGACTATGGGGGGGGGCGCTGCCTTGTCCTACAGAATCTATGGGGGGGTGCTGCATTATCCTACAGAATCTGCTTATGGGGGGTACTGCCTTATCCTACAGAATCTGACTATGGGGGTGCTGCCTTATCCTACAGAATCTGCCTATGGGGGTGCTGCCTTTTACTACAGAATCTGCCTATAGGGGGAGCTGTCTTATCCTTCAGAATCTGCCTATGGGGGGGTGCTGCCTTTTACTACAGGGTCTGCCTATGTTTGTGCTGCCTTGTACTATATTGAGGACTATCTGGCATATTATACTATATGGATGTTATATATGGGGCCATCATACAGTGTGGGGATTACAGTGAGGGGGCCATCATACAGTGTTAGAGCCATCAAACAGTTTGGATGCTACTAAGGGGTCAGTATACTGTGTATAAGATACCATCATACTGTGTATAGGGAAGCTGAACAGGGGGAGACTCGGGACATTAAATGTAAAGTGGGCACTTATTGTTATAGGGGAACTCAGGTTACTGTGACAGTCAAAGGGGGACACAGAGGGCATTATTACTTTCTAGGGGGCAAAATGTGGGCACTGTTTTCTAGGGCGCTTGCACTTGGCATTACTATATTATAGAGGGGTGCTTTAGAATTTAGAAGGCACAGAGAACCACACAGCAGGTGCAGTAATAGGGACTCATACGGCAGCAGCGGCTCAGTATTGGGGTATCAGGTGCAGTAATAGGGACACATACGGCAGCAGCGGCTCAGTATTGGGGTATCAGGTGCAGTAATGGGGACACATACAGTAGCAGCGGCTCAGTATTGGGGTATCAGGTGCAGTAATGGGGACACATACGGCAGCAGCGGCTCAGTATTGGGGTATCAGGTGCAGTAATAGGGACACATGGCAGCAGCAGCTCAGTATTTGGGGGATCAGGTGCAGTAATGGGGACACATACGGCAGCAGCGGCTCAGTATTGGGGTATCAGGTGTAGTAATAGGGACACATACGGCAGCAGCGGCTCAGTATTGGGGTATCAGGTGCAGTAATAGGGACACATACGGCAGCAGCGGCTCAGTATTGGGGTATCAGGTGCAGTAATGGGGACACATACGGCAGCAGCGTCTAAGTATTGGGGTATCAGGTGCAGTAATAGGGACACATATGGCAGCAGCAGCTCAGTATTTGGGGGATCAGGTGCAGTAATGGGGACACATACGGCAGCAGCGGCTCAGTATTGGGGTATCGTGCAGTAATAGGGACACATATGGCAGCAGCAGCTCAGTATTGGGATATCAGGTGCAGTAATAGGGTCACATACGGCAGCAGCGGCTCAGTATTGGGGTATCAGGTGCAGTAATAGGGTCACATACGGCAGCAGCGGCTCAGTATTGGGGTATCAGGTGCAGTAATAGGGACACATACGGCAGCAGCGGCTCAGTATTGGGGTATCAGGTGCAGTAATAGGGACACATACGGCAGCAACGGCTCAGTATTAGGGTATCAGCAGGATGAGGAGTTTGTGCAGGTTGGGAATAGATGGTGATGGGGCTGGAAAGTGAGGAGTGAAACGTGTCTTTGTTGTATTCTCTGCAGCCGAGTACTGGCTGGAAGAAGTTGTCATGTCGGTCTGGGCCAGATGGAATAGACGTGAAAAGTGAACGATTCCATCAGAAGGAACGTCAGCGGTAAGGCATTATCTGTACCTGTGCTGTGATCTCCTATATGCTCTGTAGGACTGGTATCTACCACTGTGTGACTGTCCATATGGCGGTAACATCCATGTTGGTCTTTCTATGGAGATTATCTTCAGTAACAGCGCGGTCATCTGCTGAGGTTCTCCTCCACCATTAGGGTGCGTCATTGAGTTGTAATGAAGGTTACCTGGTTAGGGGCCCACTCAGAAGCTTCGCCCCCTGAGCCAAAACCCCTAGCTACGCCTCTGCACCTCACCCTATATACTGAACTGTGGGTACATCTTTTTTCTATTAGTCACTTTCTGACTAACCTTCAGGGGGTGAATTGTGGGTATAGTTTTACATTTGGAATTAATAATGTTTTATCCTTTTGTTAGTGAATTTTATAATCAATGGATCATTTTATATATAATTATATTTTATTAGAATTTTTTTCTCAGTGAACTGATTCCTCATGTTTGGCCTCATTAAAACAAAAACACTTATACTCCGCTGGCGGCCGGCTCCACTTCAGCGGGGTTGAGACTCACCGTCCCGAGGATTATGTGAGGTTGTTACATCACACGAGCCCTGCACCCGATCAGCGGCAGCTTCACTGCTCCTTCCTTCGGACGTATTGAACATGAACAGGAAGCCAGGGCCGCGGCTGCTCTCTGCCTCATGATGCTTGATTTGTCCGAAGGTGGAGACAATGACGTCAGCGCTGATTGGGCACAGGGCTCACATGACGTAACAACCTCAAAAGAGCCCCAAAAACACAAGCGCCAACACCAGTGAAACGGTGCCAGCAAACATGAGGAATGAGAAGGGCTTGTCCAACTAGTTGTCAACCTTTATAAACAGCAAAAATCCCACACAGGGAAAAGCCATTATTATACCTAGAGGGTGAGAAATGAATTACAGGAAAATCGTATTTTATTGACCTTCAAAAATAACTCAGACGAGGAGAACCTATATATATTATTGACAAATTGTACAAAAACATGCGTTTGCGTTCAAGGTGAGAAAATTATATGGGAGTTTTATAAGATAAACCAAATACCAACAGAAAATAAATGACCCAAAGCAAACATTGATCAGTAAAAATAACTCCTTTTTATTAGGTAAAGTATAAAAGAATATATAAAAGAATATAGAATTAATAACCAAGTTCAACCCCTTAACCACCAGAGGTATTTCAGTTTTGCATTTTCATTTTTTGATCACCTTCTTCCCAGAGCCATATCTTTTTTTTTTCTTTTTTTTTAGTCAAAATGACCATGAGAGGGCTTGTTTTTTTTTTGAAGCACAATTTGCACTTTTGAGCACCACCATTGGTTTTGACATAAAGTGTACTGGAAAAACGAGAACAAAAAATCAATATCACAGTTGTTGTTTTTTTACCATGTTCACTAAATGCTAAAACTGACTTGCCGTTATGATTCTCCAGGTCATTCTGAGTTCATAGACACCAAACTTTTTTAGGTTCTCTTTTATTGAAGTGATGGAAAAAAATTCCAAGTTTGTTGGAAACTTTTTGTGTTGGGTGAGAGCTTATTTTTTGCGTGCCGAGCTGATGTTTTCAATGATACTATTTTGGTGCAGATACGATCTTTTGATCGCCTGTTATTGTATTTTAATGTTGTGGTGACCAAAAAAAGTAATTCTGGCATTTTGACTTTTTTTTTCATTACGCTGTTTAGCAATGAGGTTAATTTTTTTTTCATATTGATAGATTGGGTAATTCTGAACGCGGCGATACATATATATTTTACTTTTGGTATTGTGAAGACATACAACATTGTATCTTAATTAACCAGAAGATTATTTTTAGCAAATGAAGAATAATAGAATGTTATCTGTATGTTGGCTTTCAAATGTAAGTGTTGATTTCTGGTTGTCAAGAAAACAGACTTTTGTTTGTGTAGGTCAGTAATAACTTTTATTGTGCTCTTATCCTTGATCACTAGTGATGTTTGTTGGCTGATATGCTAATTATGCATTGTGTTATGGAGCCAGTTTGTTGACTTCTAAAACAGAGAGGGAAAAACTATGCAAATAGTTTAAATAATGAAGTAATGCTACTTGATCTCGTCTCCATTCTTACCCTTTATGTAAATACTGAATGAGGGACACTTGTTAAGTCTAAAGATGGGTTACATGCCTCTGTATAAAGAGACTGAGATAGAGAAACTGCCAGAGAGATTCTGCCAAAACATCCATACATATCAAAAGGACCAGAGACAGGACAGCAGCCATTTTACATCCTGGCTCCATCACAAGGAACACAGAGCTATTATTCTACAGGAAACAACCTAGGGGTTTTCGGCCTTGGTTGGAAGAATACAAATCTGCTCTATTGGCCATAGCTGAACCATGGTTGCATTTGAAGAAGCCAGGTTGTGATCCTCGGATCAACTGGCCTTGTACCTTGTATGGACTTAATGGACTGTCATTCTTCCTACACTTGTTGTTGCCTCCTCTTTGTACATGCCACAAGTGGAGTAACTGATTCTGGAAGATGAAGCCAGGTTGTGATCCTTGGATCAACTGGCCTTGTATGGACTGAATGGACTGTCATCTTCCTACTCTAGACAAATTGCCTTCTCTCTGTGTCTGTGTGCCACAGGTGAGGTAGCGACCCTTGAAGATCTGAAGTCACAGCAGCCATTATCCCGGCGAGTCAGTGGAAGGGCGAGACTCTGTAATGTGCACCATCTTGGGTATTTTGCTGGGACTGTTCTATGTGTTACCTGCCTGTTTTGTAGTTCAATAAAGCATTGCTACACTGTTATACCCTCACCCTGTGTTGTCTGAGTAGTGTTTAGCCCATGTTAAAAGGAATGCGGGTGCGGCGGGATGATCCCTAGTCCATGCAGTTTCAGCTAGGCCCCCGACCCCCCCCCCCCCCAAGTGTCTCTCCCGGCATGCTTCAATAGTCTCCTTGGGAGACTAGAAGCTCTCATAACCCGATCGGCTCTGCTACATACAAGCGATGATCAGATCGCCTGTATGTAGCAGACTTGATCACTTGCTATGAGCGCTGTCCACTGGGCGATGCTCATGGCAGTGACAGCCACAGAGGTCTGCTGGAGACCGCTGGTTGTCATACCAACCCATCGGTGACTCGTGCCGGAAAAGATGTGGGCTTAGCGCCAGACCCCACATCAAAGGGAGGGAGACTGACATCAGCATACGTTTACGCCTTATGTCAGAAAGGCATTACAGGGGATTGTTATAGTAGAAGTGGTAATCAATCATGTATACATACAAATAATTACAAAAATACACAGCTTAATAATAATAATTTTATTTATATAGCGCCAACATATTCCGCAGCACTTTACATTATAGTTGGGATTTGTACAGACAATAGACATTACAGCATAACATAGTAACATAGTAACATAGTTAGTAAGGCCGAAAAAAGACATTTGTCCATTCAGTTCAGCCTATAATAAATCCCCAGATCTACGTCCTTCTACAGAACCTAATAATTGTATGATACAATATTGTTCTGCTCCAGGAAGACATCCAGGCCTCTCTTGAACCCCTCGACTGAGTTCGCCATCACCACCTCCTCAGGCAAGCAATTCCAGATTCTCACTGCCCTGACAGTAAAGAATCCTCTTCTATGTTGGTGGAAAAACCTTCTCTCTTCCAGACGCAAAGAATGCCCCCTTGTGCCCGTCACCTTCCTTGGTATAAACAGATCCTCAACGAGATATTTGTATTGTCCCCTTATATACTTATACATTGTTATTAGATCGCCCCTCAGTCGTCTTTTTTCTAGACTAAATAATCCTAATTTCGCTAATCTTTCTGGGTATTGTAGTTCTCCCATCCCCTTTATTAATTTTGTTGCCCTCCTTTGTACTCTCTCTAGTTCCATTATATCCTTCCTGAGCACCGGTGCCCAAAACTGGACACAGTACTCCATGTGCGGTCTAACTAGGGATTTGTACAGAGGCAGTATAATGCTCTCATCATGTGTATCCAGACCTCTTTTAATGCACCCCAATAATCCCACTTCAATAGATACCAAGAGGAGTGAGGGCCCTGCTCGCAAGCTTACAAACTATGAGGAAAAGGGGAGACACGAGAGGTGGATGGTAACAATTGCTTTCGTTGCTCGGACCAGCCATAGTGTAAGGATCGAGTGTTCATGTAAAGCTGCATGAACCAGTTATCAACCTGAATATGTAGCAGTACAGACACAGAGGGCTATTAACTGTATAAAGTGTATGAGAACATGATGTGAGGAACCTGATTATGGTTTAAGTTTTTGAATGGGCCACACAGGGATCGTTAGGTTAATGCGTTGAGGCTGTAGGCCAGTCTGAACAAATACGTTTTTAGGGCACGCTTAAACCTGTGGGGATTAATCGTATTAACCTGGGTAGTGCATTCCAAAGAATTGGCAAAGCACATGAAAAGTCTTGGAGACGGGAGTGGGAGGTTCTGATTATTGAGGATGCTAACCTGAGGTCATTAGCGGAGCGGAGGGCACGGGTAGGGTGGTAGACTGAGACCAGAGAGGATATGTAGGGTGGAGCTGAGTCAAGAAGTGCTTTGTGGGTGAGGGTAATAAGTTTGTACTGAATTCTGGAGTGGATGGGTGACCAGTGTAATGACTGGCACAAGGTAGAGGCATCGGTGTAACGGTTGGTGAGGAATATGATCATGGCTGCAGCATTCAGGACAGATTGGAGCCGGGAGAGTTTGGTAAGAGGGAGGCCGTTTATGAGAGTTACAATAGTCCAGACGAGAATGAATAAGTGGAACCGTAAGAGTTTTTGCAGAGTTGAAGGTAAGAAAAGTGCAAATTCTAGAAATGTTTTGAGATGCAGATAAGGCTACGTTCACATTTGCGTTGTGCGATGTTGCGTCGGAGACGCAACGCACAACGCAAACAAAAACGCAACAAAACGCACACTAAAACGCAGCGTTTTGCGACGCATGCGTCCTTTTTTGCCGAAATTTGGACGCAAAAAAATGCAACTTGCTGCGTCCTCTGCGCCCCACGCTTGCGTAAAAAAAACGCATGCGTCGCAAAACGCAGCACAACGCATGTCCATGCGCCCCCCATGTTAAATATAGGGGCGCATGACGCATGCGTCGCCGCGACTGCGCCCGACGGAACCACGCAAAACGCTAATGTGAACGTAGCCTAAGAAGAGCGAGCCAGTGATCGGATATGGGGGGTGAATGAAAGCTCAGAATCAAGTATGACCCCAAGGCAGCAGGCATGTTGATTGGGAGTAATGGTGGAACCGCACACGGAGGTGGCAATGTCAGGCAAAGGTAGGTTAATAGAGGGAGAGAACACGAGGAGTTCATTTTTGACAGGTTCAGTTTCAGAGATCCCGCCCCGCAGTGTGTTCTGATTTATTCATACTGCGGGGGGGATCTCTGGCCTCGGCTACACGCAGGCGCGAGATGAATACATCAGGTGATGTGAGTTGAGGGCAGCGCAAACGGCGCATGCCCGAAAAAGGAAAGCACAGCGCAGGCGCCGGGTAAGTGAATGAAGACAGAGGAGGCGGCGCCCGGTGCACTGAGGGGCTGACTGATGGCTGGGAGGCGGTTGTGTCCGGGGGAAAAGACATGCCCCCCGGACAGACTAAAGGTATGGCGTGAAAATTATAAAAATTAATATTACAGCGTTAGAAGGGAGCACGAAAAGAAGAGCCACTGTCACAGAATACAGCCTTAATGCTGCACAAGGTGGCTCTTTTACTTAAAAACGCTAGGGGGAGTGACAAGTTCCCTTTAAGTGCACCATACGGTTGTTCTCAAAAGTTTACATACCCCGGCAGATTTTTTGCTTTCTTGTTTTTTTTTCAGAGAATACGATAGACAATACCAAACCTTTTTCTCCACTCATGATTAGTGGTTGGGTGAAGCCATTTATTGTCAAACTATTGTGCTTTCTCTTTTTAACCCCTTAAAGACCCTACCTTATTAGTTTTTGTGTTTCAGTCTTTGCTTCCCTTCTCCCCAGAGAACTTTTATATTTTTAAATCAATACGGCCACTTGAGGGCTTTTTTTTTGCGGGACGAGTTGTACTTTTGAATGACATCATTTGTTTTACCATGTTGTATACTAGAAAACAATGAAAACATTCCAAGTGTGGTGAAATGGCAAAAAAAAGTGCAATTTCATAACTTTTTTTTTTTTTTTACCGTGTTCACCAAATGCTAAAACTGACCTGCCATTATGATTCTCCTGGTCATTACTTTTTCATAGACACCAAACATGTCTAGGTTCTTTTTTATTTAGGTAGTGAAAGAAAAATCCAAACTTTGGAAAAAAAATAAAAATTGCGCCATTTTCCGATACTGGTAGCATCTCCATTTTTCGTGATTTTGGGTTGGGTGAGGGCTTATTTTTCGCGAGCCGAGCTGACGTTTTTATTGATACCATTTTGGTGCAGATACGATATTTTGATTGCTCGTTATTGCATTTTAATGCAATGTCGCGGCGACCAAAAAACGCAATTCTGACATTTTTACTTTTTCTTGCTACACTGTTTAGCGATCAGGTTAATCTTTTTTTTTATTGCTCGGGCGAATCTGAATGCGGCAATACCAAATATTTGTGTGTCTAATTTTATTTTACTTTTTTTAATGAGGCGAAAAGGGGGTGATTTAAACTTATATTTTTAAAAACATTACTTTTTTAACTTTTGGCGTGCTTCAATAGTCTCCATGGGAGACTAGAAGCTACCATAGCCCGATCAGCTCTGCTATATATAGAGTCAATGATCAGATCGCCTCTATGCAGTAGAATTACTTGCTATGATGCTATGGAATTTCTTGCTATGGATCACTATTTCACCCGTGGCTATTCCGGGCACATGTCAGCTGTTCAAAACAGCTGACATGTCCCAGGAAAGATGTGGGCTCAGCACCGGAGCCCACATCAATGGGAGGGAAGCGACCTCTGCAGTACAAATGACCCTGATGAAAAGCTCACATACTACATTTCTTAATACCGTTGACCCCTCTGGCATCAACGACAGCTTGAAGTCTTTTGTGGTTGTTGTGGATGAGGTTGTTTATTTTCTCAGATGGTAAAGCTGCCCGCTCTTCTTGGTAAAAAGCCTCCAGTTCCTGTAAATTTATTCCTGGGCTGTCTAGCATGAACGGCACGCTTGAGATCTTCCCAGAGTGGCTCAATGATATTGAGGTAAAAAAACTGAGACGGCCACTCCAGAACCTTCACTTTGTTCTGCTGTAGCCAATGACAGGTCAACTTGGTCTTGTGTTTTGGATCGTTGTCATGTTGGAACATCCAAGTACGTCCCATGCGCAGCTTCCGGGCTGATGATTTGCCTCCAGTATTTGCTGATAACTTGCTGCATTCATCTTCTTTCAACTTTGACCAAGCTTCACAGGGCCGGCTCCAGGTTTTTGAGGGCCCCGGGCGAAAGAGTCTCAGTGGGCCCCCCCTTTAACACATACCCCGATTCATGATCGCATATAAACACAGCCATGTAGTATATAACACTGCCCACGTAGCATATAGCAGCCCACGTAGTATATAGCAGCCCATGTAGTATATAGCACAGCCCACGTAGTATATAGCAGCACAGCCCACGTAGTATATAGCAGCCCACGTAGTATGTAGCAGCGCAGCCCACGTAGTATATAGCAGCGCAGCCCACGTAGTATATAGCAGCGCAGCCCACGTAGTATATAGCAGCGCAGCCCACGTAGTATATAGCAGCGCAGCCCACGTAGTATATAGCAGCGCAGCCCAAGTAGTATATAGCAGCGCAGCCCACGTAGTATATAGCAGCGCAGCCCACGTAGTATATAGCAGCGCAGCCCACGTAGTATATAGCAGCGCAGCCCACGTAGTATATAGCAGCGCAGCCCACGTAGTATATAGCAGCGCAGCCCACGTAGTATATAGCAGCGCAGCCCACGTAGTATATAGCAGCGCAGCCCGCGTAGTATATAGCAGCGCAGCCCACATAGTATATAGCAGCGCAGCCCAAGTAGTATATAGCAGCGCAGCCCACGTAGTATATAGCAGTGCAGCCCATGTAGTATATAGCAGCGCAGCCCACGTAGTATATAGCAGCGCAGCCCACGTAGTATATAATAATCTCATATGTCCATAGACAGTGTAAAGCACACCTCGAATACTTCATATCCAAAACCACCTTCCCATACCAAAATTACTACAGGAAAAAAGAGGCTATAGCAGAAAATAAAAAAGATTCAACATTTATTGATAAAGATAAAATAGACACACAACAGAAAAATTATTCCCTAAAATACGCTAGGAACAACCCATAGCCAGGTCAACAAAGTCAAAAGAACATATGAAAAATATACATGTGATTATAATAGTGTGAACAGTCTAAATGGCGTAGCAAAGACATCAATGCATTAGCAAGAATAGTTATATATTGCTGATACAAAAGGGAGTATATAGTAGTATAGTAGCTGCTCTCCCAGCTGTATCTAAGACAGCATGAGTGGGCCCCCCTCTCTCCCCAGGGCCCCGGCATTTGCCCGGTGCGCCGGGTGCTGACGCCGGCCCTGAAGCTTTATGTGCCTTTGTAGCTCACACATCCCCAAAACAGCGATCCACCTCCATGCTTTGCAGTAGGAATGATGTTCCTTTCATCATAAGCCTTGTTGACCTCTCCAAATGTAACGTTTTTGGTTGTGGTCTCATCACTCCAAATTGCCTTGTTCCAGAAATTTTGAGGCTCGTCTCTGTGCTGTTTTGTGTATTGTAGGTGAGGTACTTTCGCAGTAATAGGTTTCTTGTGGCGACTTGACCATGCAGCCCATTTTTCTTCAAGTGCCTCCTTATTATGCATCTTGAAACAGCTACACTGCTAGTTTTCAGAGTGTCCAATATTTCAGCTGATGTTATTTGTGGGTTTTTCTTTGCATCCCGAACCATTTTCCTGGCAGTTGTGAATGACATTTTTGTTGGTCTACGTGACCGTGGTTTTGTTTTTACAGAGACCCTGATTTTCCATTTGTTACTCAGTTTGAATGCTGCTGACTGGCATTACAATTCCTTGGATATCTTTTTGTATCCCTTTCATTGTTTTATACAATTTTACTACCTTTTCCCGTAGATGCTTTGATAATTCTTTTGCTTTCCCCATGATGCACAATCCAGAAAAGTCAGTGGCTGGATGAAAGATGCAAGAGTCTGTCTGGATCCCAGAAACACACTCGGCTTTTATGCACACACACTGATTCACATGTGGAAAAAAGAGAATCCTTCTCCAAGAGATAAAATCACTTAACTTTAATAGTATTCATTTAAAATAAAAATAAGCTATAAGACATACAAAAACTGGATATACCGGAAGGAGAGGGCCTGTGTAAATTGTTCACCTTTTGAACACACAAGTGCTCTTATTCTGTTAGCTCTGGCCAGGCAAAGCATCGATTTATACAAAGACATAACAGGTGTGGAAAGAAAAAAAACACACATCACCACCTTCAACAAATATATAAGACAATGAACTAAATGTTAAAACTGGAATTGTCAAGTTAATGTTAATGAAATAAAAAAAGAACAGTCAGTAATGCAACATGATTTCTTTTTTAAGATTTAACCCTGATGGAACACGTGTATTTAATAAATGTATCGAAAATGCTTCTTTATCATGTAATTTCATCTCTCTGTCCCCGCCCTGTGGATCTACATTAATTTGTTCTATTGCAAAAACTTGAAGGAACGCTGTTTGTCTATTGTGAACGTTAAGAAAATGATTTGATAAATTAGAAATATTCTGTGTAGCTGGATGTGAAATGTCATAAATGTTCCATTATTCTAATTTTTAATTTGCGAATAGTGGAACCAACATATTGGAGTTTGCATGCTGAGCATTCAATAATATAGACCACATGGTCAGAACTGCAATTAAAAATGTTTTAATTTTTTGGATTTTTTTCATTTTTATTATCTGAAAAAGTGAAAGTTTTTTTAGAATGTGAATATGTTTTACATGGAAATTGTCCACACTTGTAAAAACCTGTCGTGGTCAACCAATGAGATGGGTGGAATTCCTGTTTGGATTGTGGAAGCTTGGAGACAAATAACCATCTAACGTCGATGCACGTCTGGCCAATATTTTAATGCCATTTTTAAAAATACTTTCCATAGCATCATCATTTCTGAGAATATTCACATTGTGATGTATAATACTGTATTTGTCAGTGCCAAACAGGTTGCTCTGATGAAGGGATTGCAATGGTATTATGTCCACTGTTCACACTAGGATCAGGATTGATCTAGAATCCACAATTTGAAAGGCTCCATTAATAGTCCGGCTGGGATATTTCCTTTTAATAAGACGGCTTTTTATATTGTTCTTTTCTGTTTGAAAAAAAGAACCATCACTACAATTGCACTTTGCCCTTATTGTTTCACCCAGTGGAATTGATGTAATGGTATGGAAAGGCTGGAGACCGCGGGTCTGCAGTATGGCGTTCCCTGCAGTTGGTTTGTGATGTGTGCAGCTGGTGACGATAAACAAAGATCAAGAAAATGTATTGACTTTTTATTGAAAAAATATGTACATTTTACGAGGGGCGATCCAAAAGTAATGATAATCAATACTAAACACAATGAATATAGTCAAAAAATAAATTAATTTTTCTACATAGTCTCCTAACAAGTCTATATATTTAGTCCATCTCTTTTCTAAACTTAGAATTCCCTTCGAAAAAAATTCTTGATCTTGACCCTCAAAAAAATCCTCAACAGCGGTTATCACGTCGCTATTGTCGTCAAATTTCTTGCCCCGGAGGTGTTCCTTGAGCCGAGGAAAGAGAAAGAAGTCACTAGATCTGGTGAATAGGGGGGTGTTCCACCAGTTCAAAGCCCGCTTCTTGAATGGTAGCCATGGCAACAGCAGCTTTGTGAGCCGGCGCGTTATCTTGGTGAAAAAGCATAAAAAAACAAATAAACAAAGGGGAAATCAAAAACCGTGTAACATGTTGTCCCTTTAAAACAATATATATTTTATTAGAAATAATCTAAAAAGTACCACTTCCCAATGAAAACATATAAATAAATGAATCTACTAGTGCACCTTTCCTCACAGATAACCCTACACTCGCCTGCTATCCCTTCCTAACAGTGGAGGTTGGCACCCTGATAGATGTTTTGGCGCCCCCACTCCACGACGGCTGACACCTGCTATCCCTGTTAATATAACTAGTCAGCTATAGGAGGGAAAACAATAAGCAATAAAAAGAAATGAAGGAAGATGTAGGGTAAAGAAAACTAAGGTGCACACAAAATATATATATACCGTCCTCCCTCATTGACATCCCATATATGGCCAAGAGACACTAGAAAAAATAATAATATGAGGAGCCAAACAGATCATATGCTCCCAGCGTTTCAATGTAACGGTCCCATTATACACCAGCAAGAAATATAGCTATGTGCATCAATGGCGAGATGACAGTGGGAGGACAGGTATAAAATAACGAATGACCTGGTTTAGTCTAGGATAGACAAAGTGCATAACAGCACCCCCTTGGCATAACGATCACTGTATTTCAGAGTGTAAAACAATGTAACACATCTCAGTATAGCCACTAGTGTCTCTAAGCACACAGTAATAGCATAATGCTATACTGGTACAAAATCATAAAGAAACACTTTTAGCTGCACACTGGATTAAAATAAATGATAACCAGTGGGCTCCAGTGACCAATAGTAGGTACCTGTACATATACACAGTCAAATAGACAAAAATAGATAACTTCAGCAGCAGCCAGTGAGAAGGGCATTAACCCCCACAAAAAAATGGACACTTAGCTGTCAGTATAACGCACACTCCAGCCCGAAGTTTGCCGCGCCTTTCCTCCTTGATAGCCTCCCGCAATCTTCTTATTTGTTCTGCGTAGTAGGAGCCCGTAATAGTGGCTCCCTTCTCCAAATAGTCCACCATAATAATTCCTTCAGCGTCCCAAAAAACGGACGCCATAACCTTCCCTGCTGAGCTTGACACTTTGAATTTCTTCGGCGTCGGTTCGTTGGCTCGTTTCCATGTCATCGCTTGTTGTTTAGTTTCGGGATCAAAGTGGTGGATCCAGGTCTCGTCCATGGTCAAAAAACGTGACAAAAAATTTTCCTTGTCTGCTTGGAACTTTTCGAAATTTGCTATTGAAATGTCAACTCGTTTCTTCTTTTGTTCGTCGGTTAACATTTTTGGCACCCAACGCGCGGAGACCTTTCTCATATGCAATTCTTTTGCAAGGATTCTTTGAATACTGCCATGAGATCCCTGTGACCTCAGCTACATGCCTGATAGTCACTCTTCGATCTGCCAATACAACTTCTTCAACTTTTTTCACGTTTTCTTCATTGAGGGACGTGGATGGGCATCCTTCACGATGTTCATTTTCCGTCGATGTTCTTCCCAGCTTAAATTCCTTGGCCCAGCGTGCAACTGTGGAATATGGAGGAGAAGAGTCCCCCAATGTTTCCACCAAGTCGTTGTGTATATCTTTGGCAGTCATTTTTTTCAAGCAGAGGTATTTGATGACAGCTCTGAGCTCGTTTGTTTCCATTTTGATGTTCACTCCTCGGCAGTTCATATTCAAATGAATGTAGCTCCCGGGAATCGTGGTCTATTTAAGAAATTTTTTTTTCCTGGACTAGTGGGTACCTAAGAGAAAAGAAAACATTTTATTTTAATTTCTGTGTGCAATAGAAATAACCGATTATCATTACTTTTGGATCGCCCCTCGTACATTGAATGGATTATTATTGATGTAATCGAAAAATATAGAAATTTTAGAAACATTATCATTCCAAACTAGCAATAAGTCATCAATATATCTAGAATACCATTGTATGAACTCAAAAAATGGATTATCAGTACTAAAAATGTATAAATCTTCCCACCAAACCATCACCAAATTAGCCACCGATGGGGAGAATTTAGCACCCATGGAAACTCCACTGTTTGGAAGAAAAAACCTTTTGTCAAATAAAAAAATGATGAGTTACTAAAAAGGACAAAACCATAATGATATAATTTTTTTAACTCATCGGTGTAAGTACTATATCTGTTGTAGCAGAATTGTACTACAGTGATGGCTATTATGTGTGGAATACACGAATATAACGAAATGGCATCACATGTTAACCAAGTCCAGCAAGGATTCCAATCAACATTTAGAAACATAGCAAGAACGTCTCGAGTCCTTCAGAAAGCTATTCACCCAGATGGTCATTAAGCAAACCAATGCCAGAGACTATTGGACGCATAGGTGTGTGTTTTAGGCAAGGCATGTAAAATTGGAGTAGTTGGATTCTCTACACATAGATATTCTGACTGTGATTTAGTAAAAAATACTTGTAACACCATCATTAACAATGCGTTTTCATTCATCAGCAAAAGCAACAGTGGGGTCTGATTTCAATGGAGTATATGTTTCCTTATCAGACAGCAAAGAGTTAATTGCAGCCACATAGTCTGATTAATTTAACACAACAACTGAGCCCCAGCAACAAATGCGGTGGAGGAGTTGGCTTGCTCCTGTCTGACACTTGCTCCTTTACTACAATCCCACTACAACCCTCCGCTACTCTTCCCTCATTCGAGGTGCACTCCGTCCGCATCTATTTCCCCTCCAACCTCCAGCTGGCTGTCATCTACCGCCCCCAGAACTAGCCATCTCCACCTTTCTCGACCACTTCACCACCTGGCTACTTCATTTTCTCTGTTAGAGATGGGATTTCTAACCTACTCAGGTGTTCTGTCTTACAGGTACCTAAGCGATGAAGCAATAATCAGAGAGACACACGCTCGTTGTCTGTCCAAATAGTCTCTGGTCTTTATTTTCAGGGCTGGGCTTTTAAAGCCCCAAGATCAAAAGGAAATATAGAGTTACATAATAAATTGGCAGAAATATATATTATACAATGGGTTGTCAGACACATCCTGGTATACAAGTTTGATTACATAAGAAAATGTCAGCGTGCCCTGGTTCTGAGATTTTGGCTGAATATTCAGGATTTTTGGGTAGATGAAGACAAAAACAGACATATATCATTAGTCTAGAAATAACATGGGCACATGGGCCAATAAAATACTCTTATTTTTTCTACTGGAGTGCTGCCTTCATCTTTCTGGACTATAGCATGAGGTTTGGTATATACCTGGAAGGATTTTTTGCACCCTCTGTCTTCTTTTGGTGCTGCTTTTTGTTTTCTTTTTCTATAGTCTAGAAATAAACTACGAGGGGCAATCCAAAAGTAATGATAATCGGTTATTTCTATTGCACACAGAAATTAAAATAAAATGTTTTCTTCTCTCTTAGGTACCCACTAGTCCAGGAAAAAAAAATTACTTAAATAGACCACGATTCCCGGGAGATACATTCATTTGAATATGAACTGCCGAGGAGTGAACATCAAAATGGAAAAAAACGAGCTCAGAGCTGTCATCAAATACCTCTGCTTGAAAAAAATGACTACCAAAGATATACACAACGACTTGGTGGAAACATTGGGGGACTCTTCTCCTCCATATTCCACAGTTGCACGCTGGGCCAAGAAATTTAAGCTGGGAAGAACATCGACGGAAAATGAACATCGTGAAGGACGCCCATCCACGTCCCTCAATGAAGAAAACGTGAAAAAAGTTGAAGAAGTTGTATTGGCAGATCGAAGAGTGACTATCAGGCATGTAGCTGAGGTCACAGGGATCTCATATGGCAGTATTCAAAGAATCCTTGCAAAAGAATTGCATATGAGAAAGGTCTCCGCGCGTTGGGTGCCAAAAATGTTAACCGACGAACAAAAGAAGAAACGAGTTGACATTTCAATAGCAAATCTCGAAAAGTTCCAAGCAGACAAGGAAAATTTTTTGTCACGTTTTTTGACCATGGACGAGACCTGGATCCACCACTTTGATCCCGAAACTAAACAACAATCGATGACATGGAAACGAGCCAACGAACCGACGCCGAAGAAATTCAAAGTGTTAAGCTCAGCAAGGAAGGTTATGGCGTCCGTTTTTTGGGACGCTGAAGGAATTATTATGGTGGACTATTTGGAGAAGGTTGCCACTATTACGGGCTCCTACTACGCAGAACAAATAAGAAGATTGCGGGAGGCTATCAAGGAGAAAAGGTGCGGCAAACTGCGGGCTGGAGTGTTGTTTCACCAAGATAACGCGCCGGCTCACAAAGCTGCTGTTGCCATGGCTACCATTCAAGAAGCGGGCTTTGAACTGGTGGAACACCCCCCTATTCACCAGATCTAGCCCCCAGTGACTTCTTTCTCTTTCCTCGGCTCAAGGAACACCTCCGAGGCAAGAAATTTGACGACAATAGCGACGTGATAACCGCTGTTGGGGATTTTTTTGAGGGTCAAGATCAAGAATTTTTTTCGAAGGGAATTCTAAGTTTAGAAAAGAGATGGACTAATTATATAGACTTGTTAGGAGACTATGTAGAAAAATAAATTTATTTTTTGACTATATTCATTGTGTTTAGTATTGATTATCATTACTTTTGGATCGCCCTTCGTACATGTTCTTGACCAATTCTGAGAAATTCTGACCACTACTATGTGGAATGTCCGGGAAATTGTCCACAAGTAGACCCAGATGATAACATCTTGCACAATACTTATTTTTTCTGCAATTCTGTCATTTTTCTGTTATTTAAAAAGTGAAGATTAACCATTTCTTTAACAATTCCCCTCTTTTTATCATCTGATCTACCGTGCCCTAGCTGATCCCTTCCTATCCTTAGGCCTGCAAGATAACCCTACTTCACGAAATACATGGCTTATCCGTCTATATCATGGGATACCGACATGCTGTGTTTCCATTCAAATTATACTTGTGGGTCAAACCTTCTGTTCCTTCTAACCCTATTTCTATCGAGGGATTATTATAAGGGGATGATATAGATAAATTTTTATGACATAGAAATATAGACATTTATGTTAATATATTAAAATATGTGTTAGAAAATAGAATATAATTTTTGTTTGTTAGTATAATTCATAGAGTCCATATTGTCAATGAGTCTTTGTAAGCTGTCTGTGGACTCTTTGTCTTCTATCAGACCTTTGGTCTTCTGAAATACAGTCCGCCAAGTCTACTGCAGTTTGCTTGTTGCAGAATATGCATTCAGGTTGGAGTGCAGTTATTGAGGTAGTCATCACTTGGGTTTACTTTCTTATCATGGTAGTCATCACTTGGGTTTGCCTTATCTCAGAGTCAGTATCGATTTTAGCTTTATGTTTACCTGGAAAACATTTACAATTAGAACTGAGAATTTTCTTTATTGCATAACAAATAACTTTATCATCCCTGCAATGATTAGTATCACTAAAACTACTTGAATAAGGACATGAATTACACAGGATATCCATCAACCTATTCCTTTGAACAGGTTCACTGGGTTTATCCATAAGAGCCATTCAGGGAGGGTTAAATCATCCAGTGAATTAGCCAGTGAATTCGTCAGTGCCGCTCCGTAGTTCCCCAGCTGTGACGTCACACGCTCAGTTCCTTGTCGGCCATCTTTTCTTTTGCGCTCGTATCCAGGGACACCACCGGCCGGGGCTTTCCCTGGCTCTGCGTAGCCCTCTGCTGCACTCTGTGCGGCGCACCTCCACGCTTGCTGACCCACTGTTTCATCTACTCACCTGACGCTGGACATTCCATCTGACAGCTCTACATTCCACCTTGCATCCGGCACCGTAGTGTCCGGACCCCGGCTGCGTACCTTCATACCCACGCAGTATACCCGCGGCCTCTCATGTACATAAGCACGGACTACAGGTACGTTTACCACCCATCCTGACGGGACCATTTTTATAGCACTGCTCTTATACCAGTATATACCAGCTGTCCTGTTCCATTAGATTTTGTGTCGCGATTTTACTTTCAAGGGTATTTATTGATTTTAGATATCCACGGCTTCCGAGGGTTTATGTTTTTCCACCATATGTCTTCTTAGTTGGTATTCAGCCATCTTACTCTATCCCTTATGCGCGGTCTCAATCTGTACTTGACATATTCATAGATGCCTACCTCTAGAAGCTGTATGAAATTAATTTGAGGTAGCTGGAGCCGGTACAATGGTCAGGCGGTGCACTTTTCCCACATTTAGGCATACACAGACTACGCATCCCTATAGGAATCTTGCAGCAGCACAATGGAATTCTGGGGTCACCCAATTAGCTTTTACCTGACTTACCATTGCGTCTTTAGACTGATGCACCAGTCCATGAGAGAGAGCACATCATGGAGAACACTGCCCTAGGAAGGCAGTACTTACTGTCCGCTCTCCTCAGTCCATCTTCTTCCTTCGCACCTGAGTGCCTTTGCCATCCTTCTTTTTCCGGTGCAGAGGCCTAATCTACAGGCTCTGGAGTAGTTGTAAGTCCATCCTGAACACCTGCACCGTGTATATTTCTGCGGGGAGAGAAAGCAAAGCAGCAGCATTTGCTGCAATGTCAGATCGGTGATTACCTTCAGCTTCTCTAGTGTGCTCTTTAGTGTGAGCTTGCACCTTGACTATAGCAACTTGAAGTTGAGCCACCAAGTCTACATTTTTAACGGGTTTACCAGAAGAACCAATAAACTTTCTGCTCTTCCATATGGGACCGCAATCATGGAAAATGCCGAATGCGTGGCACTATCGGTAAATGCTCTGCCATTATACATGAATTAGTGCTTTTAATTCAGCTTCCCGAGCAGACATCCTAGAACGTATGGGTATGTGCACACGTCAGGATTTCTTGCAGAGATTTTCCTGACAAAACCGGACATTTTTGCCTGAAATCCGCATGCGTTTTTTTCGCCTTTTTTCATGCGTTTTTGGTGCGTTTTTTGTGCGTTTTTCCCAAATGCATAGAATAGCGGGAAAAATGCAGAAAATCTGCAAAAATTAATGAACATGCAGCTTTTTTTTACCGCGATGCATTTTTTTCGCGGAAAAAAACGCATCATGTGCACAAAACATGCAGAATGCATTCTAAATGATAGGATGCATAATATATGCGTTTTTAATGAGTTTTTATAGCATTTTTACCATGAAAAAACGCAAAAAAAATGTGAAAAAACCTGAACGTGTGCACATAGCCTATAGCTTCACTGTTAACCACCTCATGTTGATCAACTATTGCACAACCTCTATGAGGTGCTTTATCTTGGAAAAACTGTGGCCCATTTACACAAAGCTCTAGATTCACATTAGAGATTGGTGTCTCTTGCATATTGCAAGTATTTGTGTTAAAACAGTACACCCATAACTAGTGTTGAGCATTCCGATACCGCAAGTATCGGGTATCGGCCGATATTTGCTGTATCGGACTTCCGATACCGAGTTCCGATATTTTTGTGATATCGGGAATCGGTATCGGGATTAAGATTTATGTGTAAAATAAAGAATAAAAATAAAAAATATTGATATACTTACCCCCTGGTTGTCACCGCTGCAACCGCCATGCTTTCCTTCCTGAGAATGAGCGCGTTAAGGACCTTCGATGACGTGGCGGCTTGTGATTGGTCGTGTGAGCGGTCACATGACGCTACCACGACCAATCACAAGCCGCGACATCATCGAAGGTTATTAACGCGCTCATTTTTAAAAATGAGCACGTTAAGGACCTTCGATGACGTAGCGGCTTGTGATTGGTCGCGTGAGCGGTCACATGACGCTACCGCGACCAATCACAAGCCGCGACATCATCGAAGGTCATTAACGCACTCATTCTCAGGAAGGAAAGCATGGCGGTTGCAGCGGTGACAACCAGGGCGCGTCAGAGGGTGAGTATGTCAATATTTTTTATTTTTATTCTTTATTTTACACAAGAATATGGATCCCAGGGCCTGAAGGAGAGTTTCCTCTCCTTCAGACCCTGGGATCCATTACAGGATACCTTCCGATATTTGTGTCCCATTGACTTGTATTGGTATCGGATATCGGTATCGGCGATATCCGATATTTTTCGGATATCGGCCGATACCATCCGATACCGATACTTTCAAATATCGGACGGTATCGCTCAACACTACCCATAACATGTCCGTACACCCTTAACATGTCCCCCCGGATTTATGACAGTACAAACGGAAAGGGAGGTCATAACTTGGGATTCCTAGTGCTGGGGCTGAGAGAACAGCTTCCTTCCGGTCCTTAAACCCCTCTTTTCCTTCTGTGGTCAGTTGGTATGGCTGACCCTTGTTTCACATTGACAACACATCAAATAGAGGGTGCGTGATTTGTGATGCGGAGGGAATCCATTCTCTACAGTAGCTGATCAGCCCTAGGAATGTTCCAGTGTACTTACGGAAGTGGGCACAATTACTTAGCTTACGGCCTTTTACCCTTTCTGGTGTTATGTGTTTCAGCTGAGGTAAAATGCAGCGACCTAAGAAAACAACTTTTTACTCTTTTTTTAATTTATTTTTATTTATTTATCTCTTTATCTCTTGAAACCTTACATCCTTCGTGGTACAAAAAGATTAACAAAGAATCTATTTTGATTCAACATACCTGGTTGCTCTCTGCTCAGGGGATATTGTCTAATACACACCGGTACAGTACCTGGCTTGAATTTGATGGATACTTGTGTTATCCTTAACAAACCAACACCTCTCTTATCCTTTACCCATACTGCAGCTGTTTGCTCGATCATTTGCTGAATGTCCTCATTTTTGTCAATTTGCAGTTTTTCGTCATCTAGCTAAATTAGGGACATCATAGTGGAGAGGGTTGCTCCAGACAATGGGCCTGTAACAGTAATACTTTTCTTCAAACAATTAATAACTGCATTCATTGCACTCAGGATATCAGCACCTATCAAGCTTAGGACATTTATGTGAGACCAGCACTTGGGCGCACCAGTCTGTAGTACGTGCTATTCACACATTCTTGGGTTCTGTTCATGCAAGGGATGAACTGCCCCATCTGTCCCTACACCCTGGACTGTTTTCACTGTCATGAATCGTTGTGGCATATCCATTTTCTTATAACAGTACGACTCGCCATGTATCAATCAGGCATTTTAATTGTGTGAAAGTGATAGCCATCCTGTGGGGGACACCGCTATTTTGTATATTCTTCTCTGGTGAACAATCCCATCTTTCCTTTTCTTCTCTCCCCCTGTTCCCCTGTGATATATACCTGTCCCCTGCACCGCAGTTTTCTCAACATTATTAAATACATCCGGAGGTATATTCACCATAACACGAGTTGGCTTTTGCTGCTTCTTTGCTCTCTTATTGTTAATCTGGTCTTCTATCCCCCTAAACATGGGAAAGATCTTATACACATTCTGGCCGTACCCTCACCACTTACATTCTTAGATCTTCTTTTAATCCTGTCAGGAACATATTTTTAAGAAACCTAACTTCCCTAGGATTTTTCAGGTCATAATCATGATCTGTGAACACTGCTGTACATCTAGCATAAAATCTGTCAATAGGCTCCTCTGAACCCTGAAATACTTCTGGTAATCCTGAAGCTAAGTCCTCTGTCTGCTTTTTGGCAACCACAAGTAACCTGGCTAGAAATTGCTGTTCTGACTCCCTAGTTTTCTTGTCTGCTGGTATCTCCTGTATTATGGCAGTCACCTGAACTGCTTTTATTTTCTCAGCTAGCGGCACCCCATCAGAGATGCAGCATAATGGTTCCAAATCATTCCATGCAGCCTCATAGTTGTCAGTTGTGCCCCCTATGGCTTTATAAAACCCAAGGGGATTTTTATACGGGTCTGGGAAGCTATTCGCCATGGCAAGTTGCTCAGATTGGCTCCATGGTTTATACTAATCAGTGTTATCTATCTTTGCATTTTCCTCCCCAATCTCATGTGGTCTGCTGGTCATCTGTGTTATTACAGTTAACTCGTGGCTTGTTACATTTATTACAGATCAAGGTAGTGGATCCCATGGCTCTTTTATCCCTCTGCTCCTCCTGTTGATTGACTGCGTGCACTGGGGGTTGTGGGGGGGGTGGACTACTTTCTGTAGCCCCACCAACTCTTCACTGGACTGGTCATCTCCTATACACCTCCACTCGCTGTCTACTCTGCTTAGGACCAACTTTTTCCCTGCTTTATTGTCACCCGGAGGAGGTATAGAGGTAGTCTGTAAGTGAAACCTGTCCTCACTTCCTTAGGTAAGGGCTTCCTGCTGCTGTCGGGGACTGTTTACTGGGGTGGAGAAACTATTCGGGGACCCCTTTGGAAGCTCAGGGTATTGATTTGTAGTTGAATACGTAGGAGGAGAGGAATCGTATGCTGGAAGCCTGGCTGCATTTGCATTGGGACTGACGCTGGAATCAACCTTCTTTTTCACATGCAGCCTCACTCTTTACTGGGCTGCTGCTGGAAGGGGACTGATCTCATCCCCCTGTTACAGGGGTGGAGGGAGCTGCGAAGACACAGACTGACTCGGTAAGGGGGGCTGCTTGTGTCTGCGGGGGAATGCTGCAAATCTCATTACATACATTCTCACATTGTAACTTCATCACGTTCCTCATTCTCAGTATTTAAAACAGACCATGTCATTCAGAGGTTCTGATCCATACTGCAACTTGCATCCCATAGTCATAGTTATCAGTCTATGTGGCATGCTTCTTACTTAAATGCTTCAATCTCTCAGCATCCAAACATCCATTCCTTGGCATTCCTGCCTTTTCTAGAATTAGCGGTATCCTTATCTGCTTTATTTCCCACCAGGTCCTTTATCTTATATCTCGAATCCGTAATCTATCCTGACCTAGTTAATCTATCACTCATAACAGCTGTCAAAGGTAGCGACCCCTATCTTCAGCCCTGTTATGTATAAGCTGGATCCCACTGGTCTACTATGATAGCCAGCAATCCTGCTCCCAAAGCAATAAGCTGAACCGCAACTCTCTGTTCTGTCCTGATGCTGATGCACACTGTCCTGAAAACCTAGATCACTATGAACAACGCAGTTCCAACCACAAGCGCTGTATACTCCTCATACATCTGGATCTGAGTCCTCACTAGACTCCGAATATGCAAGGTCTATTCCTGAACCTACTCAATAAGATAATATTCGTCTGTGACATTATCTTTTCACCTTGGCATATACCATCTAGAGTCTAATATATCTACCCAGCTTCTGATCAATCCATGAGGATGAGTTACTTTATGACAAGAGTATTCTCTGCGCCTAAACTGGTGAACTGAACATAGACACTTTTCACACAGCATGTGCTGCACCCATGGGAAGCATTTGTCTGATATTTCAATCACATCCATACACACATTACTTCTGCACTTTCTCGCTCCCCACATCTTATCAAAATGCTCTAGTGCCAATGGACAAAAACATAAATCACATCTATTTATGGAATCTCTTACTTGGTTCACTATATCCTCTAATTCATTTCCTGAGTACGGGATTACATACAAAAATGAGCATTCATGTTCACATAGATTGTCTTCACGTGCTCTTTCCCACTTCACTACAAACTCCCACCTGGGACCTTCCTGTAAGTTTTTTCAAGTAGCAACTAGGGTTGAGCGAAACGGGTCGGTCATTTTCATAAGTCGCCGACTTTTGGCACAGTCGGGTTTCATGAAACCCGACCCGATCCCTGTGTGGGGTCGGCCATGCGGTACGCGACTTTCGCACCAAAGTCGCGTTTCAATGACAGCGAAAAGCGCCATTTCTCAGCCAATGAAGGTGGACGCAGAGTGTGGGCAGCGTGATGACATAGATCTCAGTCCCCACCATCTTAGAGAAGGGCATTGCAGTGATTGGCTTGCTGTCTGCGGCGTCACAGGGGCTATAAAGGGGCGTTCTCGCCGACCGCCATCTTACTGCTGCTGATCTGAGCATAGGGAGAGGTTGCAGCCGCTTCGTCAGAAGCAGGGATAGCATTAGGCAGGGTCCATTAACCCCCAAACCGCTTGTGCTGTAGCGATTTCCACTGTCCAACACCACCTTTTGTTTGCAGGGACAGTGGAGGCTACATTTTTTTCCCTCAGCGCTGTAGCTCATTGGGCTGCCCTAGAAGGCTCCCTGATAGCTGCATTGCTGTTTGTACACCGCTGTGCAAACCAACTGCTTTTTTCAAAGCACAAATCCTGTTGTTCCTTCCTTTCTGCACAGCTATCTTTTTTGTTTGTCCACACTTTTTATTTAATTTGTGCAGCAGTCCACTCCTTGTTATTGCTGCCTGCCAAACATTGCTGAGATAACTGCAGGGAGATAGTAATTGTAGGACAGTCCCTTTTTTTTTCTCGTTACATCTCTTCAAGCCACTTTCTGCCACAGAAAATATACTCTAATACAGTGGCCCAGATTTATTCACTAGTCTCCCTGAAGAAAAAAAAGGTGCAGATTAAAATTGGCAAATCTGCATCAGTGGCAGTCCTGTGTGTGGCATCTGTGTCTCATTTTCTGGCACAGAAAACATACAGTCTAACAGTGGGCCTGATTTCTTGCCAATTCTCACAGAAATAAAAAAAAAAATAGTGGGAGATTAATATTGGCTTTTGTGCTTCAGTGCCAGTCGTGTGTGCCATCTCTCTCAAATTGTGGGGCACAGAAAGCCTAGTGTCTTTTTTGGGAGGGGGAGGGGTTTAAATTCTCCCTGAAAAAAAAATAGTGGGTGTTTAATATTGGCATTTGTGCTTGAGTGTCAGTCGTGTGTGCCATCTCTCTCAAATTGTGGGGCACAGAAAGCCTAGTGTCTGTCTTTTTTGTTTTTTGTTTTTTAAATTCTCCCTGAAAAAAAATAAATAGTGGGAGATTAATATTGGCATTTGTGCTTCAGTGCCAGTGGTGTGTGCCATCTCTCTCAAATTGTGGGGCACAGAAAGCCTAGTGTCTGTTTTTTTTTTTTGGTTTTTAAATTCTCCCTGAAAAAAAATAAATAGTGGGAGATTAATATTGGCATTTGTGCTTGAGTGCCAGTCGTGTGTGCCATCTCTCTCAAATTGTGGGGCACAGAAAGCCTAGTGTCTGGTTTTTTTTTTTTTTGGTTTTTAAATTCTCCCTGAAAAAAAAATAGTGGGAGATTAATATTGGCATTTGTGCTTCAGTGCCAGTCGTGTGTGCCATCTCTCTCAAATTGTGGGGCACAGAAAGCCTAGTGTCTGGTTTTTTTTTTGGGTTTCAAATTCTCCCTGAAAAAAAATAAATAGTGGGAGATTAATATTGGCAGTTGTGCTTGAGTGCCAGTCGTGTGTGCCATCTCTCTCAAATTGTGGGGCACAGAAAGCCTAGTGTCTGTTTTTTTGTTTTTTGGTTTTTAAATTCTCCCTGAAAAAAAAAAAAATAGTGGGAGATTAATATTGGCATTTGTGCTTCAGTGCCAGTCATGTGTGCCATCTCTCTCAAATTGTGGGCCACAGAAAGCCTAGTGTCTGTTTTTTTGTTTTTTGGTTTTTAAATTCTCCCTGAAAAAAAATAAATAGTGGGAGATTAATATTGGCATTTGTGCTTGAGTGACAGTCCTGCGTGTGTGGCATCTCTCTCATTTTGTGCAACAGAAAACCGAGTGTGTAACATTGTGCCTGATTTTCCTTGCAGTCTCACCCACCTATAAAGGGATATCTAAATCCTACAGAAGTTTGAGTTCACCTTGTAAGTTGTTTTACATTAACAAATACCGTTACTTTGGTTACGTTTTTAAAACAATGAGGAAGTCTGGTGGAAGAGGTTGCGGCCGTGGGCGTTCATTGCCAGCTGGTAATGATAGTAGTGGTGGTGGAGCATCAGGTGGTCATGGGAAAAACAATATAGCACCTAAGTCTCGAGCTGTGGAGCCAGGTTCGTCGTCTGGCTACACAAGGCCTCGAACGCTCCCTTTTCTGGGAGTAGGAAAACCGCTTTTAAAGCCGGAGCAGCAAGAGCAAGTTTTGGCTTTCCTTGCTGACTCAGCCTCTAGCTCTTTTGCCTCCTCTTCTGAAACTGGTAAATGTAAAAGCAGCGCGTCGTTAGTGGATGTTCATGCTCAGGGACAAGTCGCTCCATTGTCCTGTTCAGCAAAAACAACAACTGAGAAGGATGCGTCAGGCGACACAACGGGTTACTCTATGGAGCTCTTTACACATACCATTCCTGGGTTAGAAAGTGAAACAGTTAACAGGCCATGCACATTACAAGTTGAATCGGACATGGAGTGCACAGATGCACAGCCACAGCCAGATTACTATGCTGTTCCTTTGACTCAGACCACAACATTGCCCTCGCAGTGTACTGATCCAGAATCAGACCCTGATGAGACTATGGTGCCCCGTCACGAACGCTATACCACCGGCTTACACGGTAACACAGACAAAGTTGCACATGAGATAGAAGAGGAGGTCATAGATGACCCAGTTGTTGACCCCGATTGGCAGCCATTGGGGGAACAGGGTGCAGGCGGCAGCAGTTCTGAAGCGGAGGAGGAGGGGCCGCAGCAGGCATTAACATCGCAACAGGTTCCATCTGCCGGGCCCGTATCTGGCCCAAAACGCGTGGCAAAGCCAAAACCAGTTGGAGGACAGCGTGGCCATCCAGTTAAAGAAGCTCAGTCTGCAATGCCTGAAAAGGTATCCGATGCTAGAAAGAGTGCAGTCTGGCATTTTTTTTAAACAACATCCAATTGATCAGCGCAAAGTCATCTGTCAAAAATGTTCAACTACCTTAAGCAGAGGTCAGAATCTGAAAAGTCTAAATACAAGTTGCATGCATAGACATTTAACCACCATGCATTTGCAAACCTGGACTAACTACCTAACGTCCCTTAAGGTTGTAGCACCCTCGGCCTATGAAGCTAGTCAGCAACGCTACATCCCTTCCGTCACTGTAAGGCCACCATTTCCCGCACCACCTGCAGTATCTGTGCAGGTTTCGTTGCCAGGCCAAAGCAGTCAGGGTCAGGGAATCACCAGTTTCGTAGTAGGAAACACTGCATGTAGGGCACCGGCAAGAATACCGTCTCCAACCGTCTCTCAGTCTGCCATGTCCACCGGCACCCCGCTAGTTCCACGATCTCCAGCTCTCCAGTCCAGCTCACCCTACATGAGACTCTCGTTAGAAAAAGGAAGTACTCATCCTCGCATCCGCATACACAGGGTTTGAACGCCCACATAGCTAGACTAATCTCGTTAGAGATGATGCCCTACCGGTTAGTTGAAAGCGAAGCTTTCAAAGCCCTGATGGACTACGCTGTACCACGCTACGAGCTACCCAGTCGACACTTCTTTTCGAGAAAAGCCATCCCAGCCCTCCACCAGCATGTTAAAGAGCGCATCGTCCATGCACTCAGGCAATCTGTGAGTACAAAGGTGCACCTGACAACAGATGCATGGACCAGTAGGCATGGCCAGGGACGTTACGTGTCCATCACGGCACACTGGGTGAATGTGGTGGATGCAGGGTCCACAGGGGACAGCAATATTGGGACAGTTCTGCCTAGCCCATGGTCTAGGAAACAGTTGGCTGTAGCCGTTCGCCCCCCGCTCCTCCTCCTCCTCGTCCTCCTGCAGAAGCGAGAGTTCGTCCACAGACCGCAGTTGCACAACCACTCCATCCGCAGCTGCCACTGTTGCACAGGTGTCCCATTATGGGGCAGCTACTGGCAAGCGTCAGCAGGCTGTATTGGCTATGAAGTGTTTGGGCGACAACAGACAAACCGCAGAAGTTCTGTCCGAGTTCTTGCAGAAAGAAACGCAGTCGTGGCTGGGCACTGTAGATCTTGAGGCAGGCAAGGTAGTAAGTGATAAATGAAGGAATTTCATGGCTGCCATCGCCCTTTTCCAACTGAAACACATTCCTTGCCTGGCTCACACCTTAAACCTGGTGGTGCAGTGCTTCCTGAAAAGTTATCCGGGGTTATCCGACCTGCTCCTCAAAGTGCACGGACTTTGCTCGCATATTCGCCGTTCGCCCGTACACTCCAGCCGTATGAAGACCTATCAGCGGTCTTTGAACCTTCCCCAGCATCGCCTAATCATCGACTTGCAACAAGGTGGAACTCAACACTGCACATGCTTCAGAGACTGTGCGTGCTGTTATGTATTTGTGGGAGGATACACATACACGGGCAGGCAGTAGGATGGCAGACATGGAGTTGTCAGGTGTGCAGTGGTCGAAGATACAAGACATGTGTCAAGTCCTTCAGTGTTTTGAGGAATGCACACGGCTGGTTAGTGCAGACAACGCCATAATAAGCATGAGCATCCCCCTAATGCGTCTGCTGATGCAAAGTTTGATGCACATAAAGGAGCAGGCGTCTGCAGCAGAGGAAGAGGAAAGCCTTGATGACAGTCAGCCATTGTCTGGTCAGGGCAGTGTACAGGACGAGGTAGCGGGCGAACAGGAGGAGGAGGACGAGGAGGATGATGGGGATGAGTATTTTTTTAATGAGGAAGCTTTTCCGGGGCCACGGGAAATTGGTGGCGTGGCAAGGCCGGGTTCTGGTTTTTTGAGGGACACAAGTGACGTAGATTTGCCTGAAACAGCCCCTCAACCCAGCACAACCGCAGATTTGACAACTGGAACTTTGGCCCACATGGCGAATTATGCCTTACGTATCCTCAAAAGGGACACACGCATTACTAAAATGATGAACGATGACGATTACTGGTTGGCCTGCCTCCTTGATCCTCGCTATAAAGGCAAATTGCAAAATATTATGCCACATGAGAACTTGGAACTAATATTAGCAACCAAACAATCAACTCTTGTTGACCGTTTGCTTCAGGCATTCCCAGCACACAGCGCCCGTGACCGTTCTCACACGAGCTGCAGGGGCCAGCAAACCAGAGGTGTTAGAGGTGCAGAAATCAGAAGTGGCGTTGGACAGAGGGGTTTTCTGACCAGGTTGTGGAGTGATTTTGCTATGACCGCAGACAGGACAGGTACTGCAGCATCAATTCAAAGTGACAGGAGACAACATTTGTCCAGTATGGTTACTAACTATTTTTCATCCCTTATTGATGTTCTCCCTCAACCGTCATTCCCATTTGATTACTGGGCATCCAAATTAGACACCTGGCCAGAATTGGCAGAATTATGCATTGCAGGAGCTTGCTTGCCCGGCAGCTAGTGTCCTTTCAGAAAGAGTATTCAGTGCTGCAGGTTCAATATTAACCGAAAAAAGGACTCGTCTGGCTACCCAAAATGTTGATGATCTAACATTCATTAAAATGAACCACAACTGGATTTCGAATTCTTTTGCCCCACCTTGCCCGGCTGACACCTAGCTTTCCTATGAAAAGGTCTTGCTTGTGGACTACTCTGACAGACTTTTCCAATCGCGTAATTTGCAGCAGCTGATTGTCCAGCATATGACATGTTTACACCTCCCTAAATGGCCAAAATCCCCCCCACGGGGCCGTGGTCTCGCCACTTGGCGCAAGCACCCGTGAGAGTGCCGTTTGTCTGAAGAGGTGGGTGTGCCCGCTTTTGGTCGACGGCACTGCCACTGGGTCCCTCATAGTACAATAAAGTGTCTCTGGCGGTGGTGGTGCGCACCCAACGTCAGACACACTGTTGTAACATGAGGGGCCCTGGGCCTGTACCGCCGGCCACAAGAGAGTTCCCCCCACAGCTCAAACATTGCTCTACCACTTGCACAATTATCTTTCACAGTTCCACCGATGTTTAGTCTATGCGCTGACATCATTCAATGCCTGGCACTGACAATACCAATGTGTTGACATGTATGATGGTACTTAACATAGTCAGGGGCAGTGTCCTATATTTACACCAGTAAATAATTAGCGCCAAATTACTAGGTCTAAAACTCAGTAGAGGAGCCCACCCCTGTACCAAAGTATTCCACCCTTTTGTGTTTTGGTTTTGTTGTAATGCGAGACATTACCATCTATTTATTTTTTTGGAGTACTAACTGGCAGACACTCATTACAATCGGCCTCCGCTGACAACACCAATGCTGCCTGCGTACCCCTGCAAGAGAATTGCAAGTGCCTACAGCCAAATTTTGTTATGTTAGGCCTACTACGCCTGTCTGCGGTCCCTCCTTCCACTAGTCCTCCAGTGACCTGTCTACTGCTGCCCGTGTACCCCTGGAACCAATTTAAAAGTGCCTACAGCCAAATTTTGTTATGTTAGGCCTACTACGCCTGTCTGCGGTCCCTCCTTCCACTAGTCCTCCAGTGACCTGTCTACTGCTGCCCGTGTACCCCTGGAACCAATTTAAAAGTGCTCACAGCCAAATTTTGTTATGTTAGGCCTACTATGCCTGTCTGCGGTCCCTCCTTCCACTAGTCGTCCAGTGACCTGTCTACTGCTGCCCGTGTACCCCTGGAACCAATTTAAAAGTGCCTACAGCCAAATTTTGTTATGTTAGGCCTACTACGCCTGTCTGCGGTCCCTCCTTCCACTAGTCCTCCAGTGACCTGTCTACTGCTGCCCGTAAACCCCTGGAACCAATTTAAAAGTGCCTACAGCCAAATTTTGTTATGTTAGGCCTACTACGCCTGTCTGCGGTCCCTCCTTCCACTAGTCCTCCAGTGACCTGTCTACTGCTGCCCGTGAACCCCTGGAACCAATTTAAAAGTGCCTACAGCCAAATTTTGTTATGTTAGGCCTACTACGCCTGTCTGCGGTCCCTCCTTGCACTAGTCCTCCACTGACCAGACCACTGCTACCCGTGTACCCCTGGAACCTATTTTAAATTGCATAGAGCATCCTTTTTTTAATAGTAGGCATACAAACTCTGTCTGTGGTCCATTATTGAAATTGTCCTCCACTGAACAGACCAATGCTGCCTGTGTACCCCTGTAACCTTTTTAAAACTGCATTGAGCCAAATGTTGTGTTTAAGGCCTACTACCTGTGTCTGTCTGCGCCACTCAATACGGCTGGCCTTCTTTTAAAAAAGCTGAGCGTCAATAGTCTGGTTTTCAGCCTATAGGAATTTGAAAACTGCATTGGGGCTACTACTACTACTTCGGTAGGGCCTACTAACGGTGTCTGCCGCTCCAAGATGTTCCCCAGGTTTCCTCTCCATAGCTTAGAGCTTCTAGCTCTCGTTTAGTAGTTGTTGAAAACAACACTGCATTCGGCCTACAAGTTGGGTCTGGGGTGTAGAGACGGTGTCTTCCGCTCAAAGGTGTTCCCCAGGTTGCCTCTCCATTGCTTCAATTTTAAAGCTCTTGTTTAGTAGTTGTTGAAAACAAGACTGCATTCGGCCTACAAGTTGGGTCTGGGGTGTAGAGATGGTGTCTTCTGCTCAAAGGTGTTCCCCAGGTTGCCTCTCCATTGCTTCAATCTTAAAGCTCTTGTTTAGTAGTTGTTGAAAACAACACTGCATTCAGCCTACAAGTTGGGTCTGGGGTGTAGAGACGGTGTGTTCCACTCCAAGGTGTTCCCCAGGTTGCCTCTCCATTGCTTCGATCTTCTGGCTCTTCTTAAGTAGTTGTTGAAAACAACACTGCATTCGGCCTACAAATTGGGTCTGGGGTGTAGAGACGGTGTCTTCCGCTCCAAGGTGTTCCCCAGGTTGCCTCTCCATTGCTTCGATCTTCTGGCTCTTCTTAAGTAGTTGTTGAAAACAACACTGCATTCGGCCTACAAGTTGGGTCTGGGGTGTAGAGACGGTGTCTTCCACTCCAAGGTGTTCCCCAGGTTTCCTCTCCATTGCTTCGATCTTCTGGCTCTCGTTTAGTAGTTGTTGGAAACAACACTGCATTAGGCCTACTAGTTGGGTTGGGGCCTTCTGTCTGTGTCTGCCGCTCCTTGCTGTTCTACAGTGAACAAAGCTGTGCCGCCGGTTTACTACTGCTGCCAATTTTGAACTGCATTTAGAATACTTACTGAATTGGGCCTACTCTCTGTGTCAGCCTCTCATTCCAGTTGTCCTCAACTGAACAATACAATGCCCCCTTGTTAGTCCTGTTACCAATTTTGAACTGCATTTAGTCCACTTTATTCTTTGGGCCCATATCTGTTTCCCCCTCATCCTGCCCATTGCCCAGCCAGTGATAGATGAGTCTGCTGGTACATTGACCCATAATGCAACATTCCCCGTGCATGCTACACTGCAAGATTGTGACCCTGCTGAAAGTCAGGTCCCCCTTCCCGCATACCATACCACCTTACACGGGGACAAAGAGGAAGGTGCAGATGAAGGTGCAGGTTCCTTCATCAGGTGGGGGGAGGAATACTCGTTGGCGACGTCACTGGCACAGGGCCCCTCATAGTACGCAAGAGTGTTGCTGCCGGTGGGAGGCGCCCCCGCCGTGCAAACACACAGCTGTACTTTGAGGGGCCCTGTGCCAGTGCCAATGCCAACGAGTGGGCCCCCCCTGCTTGCTCAGGATCACAGCACTTGCAAAGTTGAAATACTTACCTCTCCCTGCTCCACTGCCGTGACGTGGTCCAGATTTACTGGGCACACTAATTACTTGAACCAGCCCTACCCCCCACAACTTTAGCCAAATGACCCCCAATTTCAAATGCCTTACAATTATTATAAGCTAAATTAAGATTGACAAGCTTCAGTAACAAGAATGGATGTTTTTGCCATTAACATGGGCTCTGTACATGTTTTCCTGGCCTCTACTCACTGCCGACTATGCTCCCCCATTGACTTGCATTGGGTTTCGTGTTTCGGTCGATACCCGACTTTTCGCGATAATCGGCCGATTCCACTCGACTCGACTTTTGAGATAGTCGGGTTTCGCGAAACCCGACTCGACTCTAAAATGGTCAAGGTCGCTCAACCCTAGTCATGAGATCTCCCTTAGGCCAATTTCACACTTCCGTTTGTTTCCGATCCCGGAAAAACCAATACCGGAGATATCTGTGTCTGTAATACTTGCGGCACACGTGTGGCAAACGTGTACCGCCTCAGTACCACACAGACTGCCGCCGGGGAAGAAGCGCTACTGTAAGCGCTGTTCCCCGGTGTCGGGTGCTGAAGACGGCTCTCATTGTTCTCCCCTGCTCTGCCGGCGATCGTCAGGAGCAGAAGAGAATGATGAGTTATAATTAAGTCTGAACGATGACAGCAGGTGTGGGCTTTTGAGACTTCTACTCCCATCATCCGTCACTTGCTGCCGCTAATAACAGTGACAGCAGGAGCGGATGATCGGGGTATTCCTCAGCCGCCACTTGCGATATAATTAAATAAATTAATGAAAAACCCGGTGTAGGTTCCCCCCCTATTTTCTTGAATCAACCAGGCAAAACTCACAGCTGGGGGCTGCAACCCTCAGCTGTCAGCTTCAGCAAGGCTGGTTATCAAGATAGATCTGAGGTTGTGGGTTATAAAAATCACCTAGGCAGGTTAACGATGCAACTATTTTTTTTATTATATACATCCATGGTTGTTTAAAAAATCCAGGTAGATTGCCAACATACAATGTCTTCAGTCCACAAGTTCCCAATCTGAGATCGGTAGTTCCACTGGCTCCATACCAGGCGATGCCCACTGTCTCCCAACTTTTGGTTGGCCCACAGATTTTGTACCTCCAGCTGGTATAGTGTGCAGTCACAGCCTATGTTCCTCCAGACAATGGATATCCAGACCATTGTTCATGGATACCCCTCCAGCCAACAATCTCCAAAGCTCCATAGATCATCCATCCATTCCAGCTTGGATCCTCTTCCATCGAAATCCCTCAAACAACTGCCTGATTCAACCCTATGTCTTTTTCTCCCGCCTCCTTAAACATTTTCCTTTAGCTCACAGAACAAGGCATATTCCATCAGCTGGGACTGTATGTGAGACCTCCCGTGGTGATGGCTTCCCTGAGTCTACTATCCCCAGCCACACAATGGGCCAGGTTTTGGACTACAATGGGGAGCGAGACCTTGATACAAATGAGATTGAGAGTCTGTCCAGGTTCACATAAACTCTAGCCTGCTCGTCTTCCTCTGCTGACTGCCACTGAATAGAGACATTGATTCCTGAGCATGAACTGATGAGTAGGGTTGAGCGACCTTGACCTTTTTAGAGTCGAGTCGGGTTTCGCGAAACCCGACTATCTCAAAAGTCGAGTCGAGTGGAATCGGCCGATTATCGCGAAAAGTCGGGGTTCGACCGAAACACGAAGCCCAATGCAAGTCAATGGGGGAGCATAGTCGGCAGTGAGTAGAGGCCAGGAAAACATGTACAGAGCCCATGTTAATGGCAAAAACATCCTGTTAAGGACTGGCGGAACGCACCAAGTATAGATGATATGAAACTAGGTGCGTTCGCAGTCCGAGGTCCACCGTGCAGGTAAAAACCCTGCTGCTAGTAAGACAGACTATATGGCGGTACTATAAGTATACACGCACAGGTTAACTTCACCCTGCGTGAAGGAAGCGATCCTGTTGAGTCACAGGACCGCGGTACCGCACATAGAGCACGAACAAGAAGTCAGCGAACACAACCCCAACACAGGACTGAAGTCCGATTAGAACACTTGCTGGCACAACACCGCAACTGGGTGTGTAAGGAAACTATTAAAAATAGTATATAAAGGCACGAGAGTGCATGCAGTGCCGCACTGACGGACGCCACTAACCACCCAGGCTTGGGTAAGGAAAGCGCAGAGGAAGCGCACGGCGCCGTACAGGCGGTCACAGCAACTAGACGCTGTTATGTGTGTAACGTGCTGTTGGATAAGTCGGGCGCTAGATAGCAAACATACACCTTCCGCGAACAGTCATCCAATATGGAGGGTATTTTAAAGAGCGACTTTCACTCACAACACACACACATATTATCAAGACAATACTAGCGCATGGCCGTGCGGTCATGCGCAGTTTATATAGTTGCAGCACAGGAAGCTGCTACCGAAGTTTTGCCCTTTCAGGACCTTCCTGGAGGACCAATGGAATGTGCTACAGTACCTGAGCATGTGACCCTTGATCTCCAACGGGAGATCTTGCCCTGGGCATGCTCAGTGTGTGAAAATAAGGACTTAGTCCCAGAGAAGCCTGCTCGCCGCAGATCAGTGCAGGGTACAACAGGAGAGCCAGAAAAGGCAGTAGTAACTCTCTGCACAGAATCAGTCCCAGCAAGACGCTGGGAGCGACGCCTCCGCTGAGCAGACCCCACTGCGGCCGATGCAGAATGGGAGACCGCAGCAGACACGGATCGAGATTCCTCCTGTGCAGCAGAGGAAACTCGACTCCTAACACATCCATTCTTGTTACTGAAGCTTGTCAATCTTAATTTAGCTTATAATAATTGTAAGGCATTTGAAATTGGGGGTCATTTGGCTAAAGTTGTGGGGGGTAGGGCTGGTTCAAGTAATTAGTGTGCCCAGTAATTCTGGACCACGTCACGGCAGTGGAGCAGGGAGAGGTAAGTATTTCAACTTTGCAAGTGCTGTGATCCTAAGCAAGCAGGGGGGCCCACTCGTTGGCATTGGCACTGGCACAGGGCCCCTCAAAGTACAGCGGTGTGTTTGCACGGCGGGGGCGCCTCCCACAGGCAACAACACTTTTGCGTACTATGAGGGGCCCTGTGCCAGTGACGTCGCCAACGAGTATTCCTCCCCCCACCTGATGAAGGAACCTGCACCTTCATCTGCACCTTCCTCTTTGTCCCCGTGTAAGGTGGTATGGTATGCGGGAAGGGGGACCTGACTTTCAGCAGGGTCACAATCTTGCAATGTAGCGTGCACGGGGAATGTTGCATTATGGGTCAATGTACCAGCAGACTCATCTATCACTGGCTGGGCAATGGGCAGGATGAGGGGGAAACAGATATGGGCCCAAAGAATAAAGTGGGCTAAATGCAGTTCAAAATTGGTAACAGGACTAACCAGGGGGCATTGTATTGTTCAGTTGAGGACAACTGGAATGAGAGGCTGACACAGAGAGTAGGCCCAATTCAGTAAGTATTCTAAATGCAGTTCAAAATTGGCAACAGTATGAAACAGGCGGCACAGCTTTGTTCACTGTAGGAGAACAGCAAGGAGCGGCAGACACAGATAGAAGGCCCCAACCCAACTAGAAGGCCTAATGCAGTGTTGTTTTCAACAACTACTAAACGAGAGCCAGAAGATCGAAGCAATGGAGAGGAAACCTGGGGAACACCTTGGAGTGGAAGACACCGTCTCTACACCCCAGACCCAACTTGTAGGCCGAATGCAGTGTTGCTTTCAACAACTACTAAACGAGAGCTTTAAGATTGAAGCAATGGAGAGGCAACCTGGGGAACACCTTGGAGCGGAAGACACCGTCTCTACACCCCAGACCCAACTTGTAGGCCGAATGCAGTGTTGTTTTCAACAACTACTTAAGAAGAGCCAGAAGATCGAAGCAATGGAGAGGCAACATGGGGAACACCTTGGAGCGGAAGACACCGTCTCTACACCCCAGACCCAACTTGTAGGCCGAATGCAGTGTTGTTTTCAACAACTACTAAACAAGAGCTTTAAGATTGAAGCAATGGAGAGGCAACCTGGAGAACACCTTGGAGCGGAAGACACCGTCTCTACACCCCAGACCCAACTTGTAGGCCGAATGCAGTGTTGTTTTCAACAACTACTAAACAAGAGCTTTAAGATTGACGCAATGGAGAGGAAACCTGGAGAACACCTTGGAGCGGAAGACACCGTCTCTACAACCCAGACCCAACTTGTAGGCCGAATGCAGTGTTGTTTTCAACAACTACTTAAGAAGAGCCAGAAGATCGAAGCAATGGAGAGGCAACCTGGGGAACACCTTGGAGTGGAACACACCGTCTCTACACCCCAGACCCAACTTGTAGGCCGAATGCAGTGTTGTTTTCAACAACTACTAAACAAGAGCTTTAAGATTGAAGCAATGGAGAGGAAACCTGGAGAACACCTTGGAGCGGAAGACACCGTCTCTACAACCCAGACCCAACTTGTAGGCCAAATGCAGTGTTGTTTTCAACAACTACTAAACGAGAGCCAGAAGATCGAAGCAATGGAGAGGCAACCTGGGGAACACCTTGGAGTGGAACACACCGTCTCTACACCCCAGACCCAACTTGTAGGCCGAATGCAGTGTTGTTTTCAACAACTACTTAAGAAGAGCCAGAAGATCGAAGCAATGGAGAGGCAACCTGGGGAACACCTTGGAGTGGAACACACCGTCTCTACACCCCAGACTCAACTTGTAGGCCGAATGCAATGTGGTGTTTTCAACAACTACTAAACAAGAGCTTTAAGATTGAAGCAATGGAGAGGAAACCTGGAGAACACCTTGGAGCAGAAGACACCGTCTCTACAACCCAGACCCAACTTGTAGGCCGAATGCAGTGTTGTTTTCATCAACTACTTAAGAAGAGCCAGAAGATCGAAGCAATGGAGAGGCAACCTGGGGAACACCTTTGAGCGGAAGACACCGTCTCTACACCCCAGACCCAACTTGTAGGCCAAATGCAGTGTTGTTTTCAACAACTACTAAACAAGAGCTTTAAGATTGAAGCAATGGAGAGGCAACCTGGGGAACACCTTGGAGTGGAACACACCGTCTCTACACCCGAGACCCAACTTGTAGGCCGAATGCAGTGTTGTTTTCAACAACTACTAAACGAGAGCTAGAAGCTCTAAGCTATGGAGAGGAAACCTGGGGAACACCTTGGAGCGGCAGACACCGTTAGTAGGCCCTACCGAAGTAGTAGTAGTAGCTCCAATGCAGTTTTCAAATTCCTATAGGCTGAAAACCAGACTATTGACGCTCAGCTTTTTTAAAATGAGGCCAGCTGTATTGAGTGGCGCAGACAGACACAGGTAGTAGGCCTTAAACACTTGGCTCAATGCAGTTTAAAAAAGGTTACAGGAGTACACAGGCAGCATTGGTCTATTCAGTGGAGGACAATTTCAATAATGGACCACGGACAGAGTTTGTATGCCTACTATTAAAAAAAGAATGCTCTATGCAATTTAAAATAGGTTCCAGGGGTACACGGGCAGCAGTGGTCTGGTCAGTGGAGGACTAGTGGAAGGAGGGACCGCAGACAGGCGTAGTAGGCCTAACATAACAAAATTTGGCTGTAGGCACTTTTAAATTGGTTCCAGGGGTTCACGGGCAGCAGTAGACAGGTCACTGGAGGACTAGTGGAAGAGGGACCGCAGACAGGCGTAGTAGGCCTAACATAACAAAATTTGGCTGTAGGCACTTTTAAATTGGTTCCAGGGGTACACGGGCAGCAGTAGACAGGTCACTGGAGGACTAGTGGAAGGAGGGACCGCAGACAGGCGTAGTAGGCCTAACATAACAAAATTTGGCTGTAGGCACTTTTAAATTGGTTCCAGGGGTACACGGGCAGCAGTAGACAGGTCACTGGAGGACTAGTGGAAGGTGGGACCGCAGACAGGCGTAGTAGGCCTAACATAACAAAATTTGGCTGTAGGCACTTTTAAATTGGTTCCAGGGGTACACGGGCAGCAGTAGACAGGTCACTGGAGGACTAGTGGAAGGAGGGACCGCAGACAGGCGTAGTAGGCCTAACATAACAAAATTTGGCTGTATGCACTTTTAAATTGGTTCCAGGGGTACACGGGCAGCAGTAGACAGGTCACTGGAGGACTAGTGGAAGGAGGGACCGCAGACAGGCGTAGTAGGCCTAACATAACAAAATTTGGCTGTAGGCACTTGCAATTCTCTTGCAGGGGTACGCAGGCAGCATTGGTATTGTCAGCGGAGGCCCATTGTAATGAGTGTCTGCCAGTTAGTACTCCAAAAAAATAAATAGATGTTAATGTCTCGCATTACAACAAAACCAAAACACAAAAGAGTGGAATACTTTGGTACAGGGGTGGGCTCCTCTACTGAGTTTTAGACCTAGTAATTTGGCGCTAATTATTTACTGGTGTAAATATAGGACACTGCCCCTGACTATGCTAAGTACCATCATACATGTCAACACATTGGCATTGTCAGTGCCAGGCATTGAATGATGTCAGCGCATAGACTAAACATCGGTGGAACTGTGAGAGATAATTGTGCAAGTGGTAGAGCAATGTTTGAGCTGGGGGGGAACTCTCTTGTGGCCGGCGGTACAGGCCCAGGGCCCCTCATGTTACAACAGTGTGTCTGACATTGGGTGCGCACCACCACCGCCAGAGACACTTTATTGTACTATGAGGGACCCAGTGGCAGTGCCGTCGACCAAAAGCGGGCACACCCACCTCTTCAGACAAACGGCACTCTCACGGGTGCTTGCGCGTGACGAGACCACGGCCCCGTGGGGGGGATTTTGGCCATTTAGGGAGATGTAAACATGTCGTATGCTGGACAATCAGCTGCTGCAAATTACGCGATTGGAAAAGTCTGTCAGAGTAGTCCACAAGCAAGACCTTTTCATAGGAAAGCTAGGTGTCAGCCGGGCAAGGTGGGGCAAAAGAATTCGAAATCCAGTTGTGGTTCATTTTAATGAATGTTAGATCATCAACATTTTGGGTAGCCAGACGAGTTCTTTTTTCGGTTAATATTGAACCTGCAGCACTGAATACTCTTTCTGAAAGGACACTAGCTGCCGGGCAAGCAAGCTCCTGCAATGCATATTCTGCCAATTCTGGCCAGGTGTCTAATTTGGATGCCCAGTAATCAAATGGGAATGACGGTTGAGGGAGAACATCGATAAGGGATGAAAAATAGTTAGTAACCATACTGGACAAATGTTGTCTCCTGTCACTTTGAATTGATGCTGCAGTACCTGTCCTGTCTGCGGTCATAGCAAAATCACTCCACAACCTGGTCAGAAAACCCCTCTGTCCAACGCCACTTCTGATTTCTGCACCTCTAACACCTCTGGTCTGCTGGCCCCTGCAGCTCGTGTGAGAACGATCACGGGCGCTGTGTGCTGGGAATGCCTGAAGCAAATGGTCAACAAGAGTTGATTGTTCTCATGTGGCAGAATATTTTGCAACTTGCCTTTATAGCGAGGATCAAGGAGGCAGGCCAACCAGTAATCGTCATCATTCATCATTTTAGTAATGCATGTGTCCCTTTTGAGGATACGTAAGGCATAATCCGCCATGTGGGCCAAAGTTTCAGTTGTCAAATCTGCGGTTGTGCTGGGTTGAGGGGCTGTTTCAGGCAAATCTACGTCACTTGTGTCCCTCAAAAAACCAGAACCCGGCCTTGCCACGCCACCAATTTCCCGTGGCCCCGGAAAAGCTTCCTCATTAAAAAAATACTCATCCCCATCATCCTCCTCCTCCTGTTCACCCGCTACCTCGTCCTGTACACTGCCCTGATCAGACAATGGCTGACTGTCATCAAGGCTTTCCTCTTCCTCTTCTGCAGACGCCTGCTCCTTTATGTGCATCAAACTTTGCATCAGCAGACGCATTAGGGGGATGCTCATGCTTATTATGGCGTTGTCTGCACTAACCAGCCATGTGCATTCCTCAAAACACTGAAGGACTTGACACATGTCTTGTATCTTCGACCACTGCACACCTGACAACTCCATGTCTGCCATCCTACTGCCTGCCCGTGTATGTGTATCCTCCCACAAATACATAACAGCACGCCTCTGTTCGCACAGTCTCTGAAGCATGTGCAGTGTTGAGTTCCACCTTGTTGCAACGTCGATGATTAGGCGATGCTGGGGAAGGTTCAAAGACCGCTGATAGGTCTGCATACGGCTGGAGTGTATGGGCGAACGGCGGATATGCGAGCAAAGTCCGCTCACTTTGAGGAGCAGGTCGGATAACCCTGGATAACTTTTCAGGAAGCACTGCACCACCCGGTTTAAGGTGTTAGCCAGGCAAGGAATGTGTTTCAGTTGGGAAAGGGCGATGGCAGCCATGAAATTCCTTCCGTTATCACTCACTACCTTGCCTGCCTCAAGATCTACAGAGCCCAGCCACGACTGCGTTTCTTTCTGCAAGAACTCGGACAGAACTTCCGCGGTGTGTCTGTTGTCGCCCAAACACTTCATAGCCAATACAGCCTGCTGACGCTTGCCAGTAGCTGCCCCATAATGGGACAACTGGTGTGCAACTGTGGCAGCTGCGGATGGAGTGGTTGGGCGACTGCGGTCTGTGGACGAGCTCTCGCTTCTGCAGGAGGATGAGGAGGAGGAGGAGGGGGTGCAAACGGCTACAGCCAACTGTTTCCTAAACCGTGGGCTAGGCAGAACTGTCCCAAAATTGCTGTCCCCTGTGGACCCTGCATCCACCACATTCACCCAGTGTGCCGTGATGGACACGTAACGTCCCTGGCCATGCCTACTGGTCCATGCATCTGTTGTCAGGTGCACCTTTGTACTCACAGATTGCCTGAGTGCATGGACGATGCGCTCTTTAACATGCTGGTGGAGGGCTGGGATGGCTTTTCGCAAAAAGAAGTGTCGACTGTGTAGCTCGTAGCGTGGTACAGCGTAGTCCATCAGGGCTTTGAAAGCTTCGCTTTCAACTAACCGGTAGGGCATCATCTCTAACGAGATTAGTCTAGCTATGTGGGCGTTCAAACCCTGTGTACGCGGATGCGAGGCTAAGTACTTCCTTTTTCTAACCAGAGTCTCATGTATGGTGAGCTGGACTGGAGAGCTGGAGATCGTGGAACTAGCGGGGGTGCCGGTGGACATGGCAGACTGAGAGACGGTTGGAGACGGTATTGTTGCCGCCGGTGCCCTAGATGCAGTGTTTCCTACTACGAAACTGGTGATTCCCTGACCCTGACTGCTTTGGCCTGGCAACGAAACCTGCACAGATACTGCAGGTGGTGCGGAAAATGGTGGCCTTACACTGACGGAAGGGATGTAGCGTTGCTGACTAGCTTCATTGGCCGAGGGTGCTACAACCTTAAGGGACGTTTGGTAGTTAGTCCAGGCTTGCAAATGCATGGTGGTTAAATGTCTATGCATGCAACTTGTATTTAGACTTTTCAGATTCTGACCTCTGCTTAAGATAGTTGAACATTTTTGACAGATGACTTTGCGCTGATCAATTGGATGTTGTTTAAAAAAATGCCAGACTGCACTCTTTCTAGCATCGGATCCCTTTTCAGGCATTGCAGACTGAGCTTTAACCGGATGGCCACGCTGTCCTCCAACAGGTTTTGGCTTTGCCACGTGTTTTGGGCCATCTACGGGCCCGGCAAATGGAACCTGTTGCGATGTTGATGCCTGCTGCGGCCCCTCCTCCTCCGCTTCAGAACTACTGCCGCCTGCACCCTGTTCCCCCAATGGCTGCCAATCGGGGTCAACAACTGGGTCATCTATAACCTCCTCTTCTAGCTCGTGTGCAACTTCGTCTGTGTCACCGTGTAAGTCGGTGGTATAGCGTTCGTGACAGGGAAACATAGTCTCATCAGGGTCTGATTCTGGATCAGTACCCTGCGAGGGCAATGTTGTGGTCTGAGTCAAAGGACCAGCATAGTAGTCTGGCTGTGGCTGTGCATCAGTGCACTCCATGTCAGATTCAACGTGTAATGGGCATGGCCTGTTAACTGTTTCACTTTCTAAGCCAGGGACGGTATGTGTAAAGAGCTCCATGGAGTAACCCGTTGTGTCGCCTGCTGCATCCTCCTCTGTTGCTGTTTTTGCTGAAGAGGACAAGGAAGCGACTTGTTCCTGACCGTGAACATCCACTAACGACGTGCTGCTTTTACATTTACCAGTTTCAGAAGAGGAGGCAAAAGAGCTAGAGGCTGAGTCAGCAAGGTAAGCCAAAACTTGCTCTTGCTGCTCCGGCTTTAAAAGCGGTTTTCCTACTTCCAGAAAAGGGAGCGTTCGAGGCCTTGCGTAGCCAGACGACGAACCTGGCTCCACAGCTCGAGACTTAGGTGCTATATTGTTTTTCCCACGACCACCCGATGCTCCACTACCACTACCATCATTACCAGCTGGCAATGAACGCCCACGGCCACGACCTCTTCCACCAGACTTCCTCATTGTTTTAAAAACGTCACCAAACTAACGGTATTTGTTACTGTCAAACAACTTACAAGGTGAACTCTAACTTCTGTATGATTTAGATATCCCTTTATAGGTGGGTGAGACCGCAAGGAAAATCAGGCACGATGTTACACACTCTGTTTTCTGTGGCACCAAATGAGAGAGATGCCACACACGCAGGACTGTCACTCAAGCACAAAAGCCAATATTAATCTCCCACTGTTTTTTTTTTTTTCAGGGAGAATTTAGATACCAAATTAAAAAAAAAAAAGCTAGGCTTTCTATGGCTCACTATTTAAGAGAAATGGCACACTCAGGACTGGCAGACAAGCAGAAAGGCCAATATTAATCTCCCACTGTTTTTTTTTTCAGGGAGAATTTAGATACCAAATTTAAAAAAAAACAAACTAGGCTTTCTATGGCCCACTATTTAAGAGAAATGGCACACTCAGGACTGGTAGACAAGCAGAAAGGCCAATATTAATCTCCCACAGGTTTTTTTTTTCAGGGAGAATTTAGATACCAAATTTAAAAAAAAAAACTAGGCTTTCTATGGCCCACTATTTAAGAGAGATGGCACACTCAGGACTGGCAGACAAGCAGAAAGGCCAATATTAATCTCCCACAGGTTTTTTTTTCAGGGAGAATTTAGATACCAAATTAAAAAAAAAAAAACTAGGCTTTCTGTGGCCCACTATTTAAGAGAGATGGCACAATCAAGACTGGCAGACAAGCAGAAAGGCCAATATTAATCTCCCACAGGTTTTTTTTTTCAGGGAGAATTTAGATACCAAATTTTTAAAAAAAAAACAACACTAGGCTTTCTATGGCCCACTATTTAAAAGAGATGGCACACTCAGGACTGGCAGACAAGCAGAAAGTTAAATATTAATCTCCCAGTTTTTTTTTTTTTCAGGGAGAATTTAGATACCAAATTTAAAAATAAAAAAAAAACTAGGCTTTCTATGACCCACTATTTAAGAGAGATGGCACAATCAGGACTGGCACACAAGCAGAAAGGCCATTATTAATCTCACACTTTTTTTTATTTTTTTCAGGGAGAATTTAGATACCAAATTAAAAAAAAAACACTAGGCTTTCTATGGCCCACTATTTAGGAGAGATGGCACAATCAGGACTGGCACACAAGCAGAAAGGCCAATATTAATCTCCCACAGGTTTTTTTTTAATTTTTTCAGGGAGAATTTAGATACCAAATTTAAAAAAAAAACACTAGGCTTTCTATGGCCCACTATTTAAGAGAGATTGCACAATCAGGACTGGCACACAAGCAGAAAGGCCAATATTAATCTCCCACAGGTTTTTTTTTTTTCAGGGAGAATTTAGATACCAAATTTAAAAAAAAAACAACACTAGGCTTTCTATGGCCCACTATTTAAGAGAGATGGCACACTCAGGACTGGCACACAAGCAGAAAGTTAAATATTAATCTCCCACGTTTTTTTTAAATTTTTTCAGGGAGAATTTAGATACCAAATTTAAAAAAAAAAACCACTAGGCTTTCTATGGCCCACTATTTAGGAGAGATGGCACAATCAGGACTGGCACACAAGCAGAAAGGCCAATATTAATCTCCCATGTTTTTTTTATTTTTTCAGGGAGAATTTAGATACCAAATTAAAAAAAAAAACACTAGGCTTTCTATGGCCCACTATTTAAGAGAGATGGCACCATCAGGACTGGCACACAAGCAGAAAGGCCAATATTAATCTCCCATGTTTTTTTTTATTTTTTCAGGGAGAATTTAGATACCAAATTTAAAAAAAAAACACTAGGCTTTCTATGGCCCACTATTTAGGAGAGATGGCACAATCAGGACTGGCACACAAGCAGAAAGGCCAATATTAATCTCCCACGTTTTTTTTATTTTTTCAGGGAGAATTTAGATACCAAATTTAAAAAAAAAAAACACTAGGCTTTCTATGGCCCACTATTTAAGAGAGATGGCACAATCAGGACTGGCACACAAGCAGAAAGGCCAATATTAATCTCCCACGTTTTTTTTTATTTCTTCAGGGAGAATTTAGATACCAAATTAAAAAAAAAAAAACTAGGCTTTCTATGGCCCACTATTTAAGAGAGATGGCACAATCAGGACTGGCACACAAGCAGAAAGGCCAATATTAATCTCCCACGTTTTTTTTTTATTTTTTCAGGGAGAATTTAGATACCAAATTAAAAAAAAAAAACACTAGGCTTTCTATGGCCCACTATTTAAGAGAGATGGCACAATCAGGACTGGCACACAAGCAGAAAGGCCAATATTAATCTCCCACAGGTTTTTTTTTATTCAGGGAGAATTTAGATACCAAATTGAAAAAAAAAACAACACTAGGCTTTCTATGGCCCACTATTTAAGAGAGATGGCACACTCAGGACTGGCAGACAAGCAGAAAGTTAAATATTAATCTCCCACTTTTTTTTAATTTTTCAGGGAGAATTTAGATACCAAATTTGAAAAAAAAAAACACTAGGCTTTCTATGGCCCACTATTTAGGAGAGATGGCACAATCAGGACTGGCACACAAGCAGAAAGGCCAATATTAATCTCCCATGTTTTTTTTTATTTTTTCAGGGAGAATTTAGATACCAAATTTAAAAAAAAAACACTAGGCTTTCTATGGCCCACTATTTAAGAGAGATGGCACAATCAGGACTGGCACACAAGCAGAAAGGCCAATATTAATCTCCCATGTTTTTTTTATTTTTTCAGGGAGAATTTAGATACCAAATTTAAAAAAAAACACTAGGCTTTCTATGGCCCACTATTTAGGAGAGATGGCACAATCAGGACTGGCACACAAGCAGAAAGGCCAATATTAATCTCCCACGTTTTTTTTTATTTTTTCAGGGAGAATTTAGATACCAAATTTAAAAAAAAAAACCACTAGGCTTTCTATGGCCCACTATTTAAGAGAGATGGCACAATCAGGACTGGCACACAAGCAGAAAGGCCAATATTAATCTCCCACGTTTTTTTTTATTTTTTCAGGGAGAATTTAGATACCAAATTAAAAAAAAAAAAAAACTAGGCTTTCTATGGCCCACTATTTAAGAGAGATGGCACAATCAGGACTGGCACACAAGGAGAAAGGCCAATATTAATCTCCCACGTTTTTTTTTATTTTTTCAGGGAGAATTTAGATACCAAATTTAAAAAAAAAACACTAGGCTTTCTATGGCCCACTATTTAGGAGAGATGGCACAATCAGGACTGGCACACAAGCAGAAAGGCCAATATTAATCTCCCACGTTTTTTTTATTTTTTCAGGGAGAATTTAGATACCAAATTTAAAAAAAAAAAACACTAGGCTTTCTATGGCCCACTATTTAAGAGAGATGGCACAATCAGGACTGGCACACAAGCAGAAAGGCCAATATTAATCTCCCACGTTTTTTTTTATTTCTTCAGGGAGAATTTAGATACCAAATTAAAAAAAAAAAAACTAGGCTTTCTATGGCCCACTATTTAAGAGAGATGGCACAATCAGGACTGGCACACAAGCAGAAAGGCCAATATTAATCTCCCACGTTTTTTTTTTATTTTTTCAGGGAGAATTTAGATACCAAATTAAAAAAAAAAAACACTAGGCTTTCTATGGCCCACTATTTAAGAGAGATGGCACAATCAGGACTGGCACACAAGCAGAAAGGCCAATATTAATCTCCCACAGGTTTTTTTTTATTCAGGGAGAATTTAGATACCAAATTGAAAAAAAAAACAACACTAGGCTTTCTATGGCCCACTATTTAAGAGAGATGGCACACTCAGGACTGGCAGACAAGCAGAAAGTTAAATATTAATCTCCCACTTTTTTTTTAATTTTTCAGGGAGAATTTAGATACCAAATTTGAAAAAAAAAAACACTAGGCTTTCTATGGCCCACTATTTAGGAGAGATGGCACAATCAGGACTGGCACACAAGCAGAAAGGCCAATATTAATCTCCCATGTTTTTTTTTATTTTTTCAGGGAGAATTTAGATACCAAATTTAAAAAAAAAACACTAGGCTTTCTATGGCCCACTATTTAAGAGAGATGGCACAATCAGGACTGGCACACAAGCAGAAAGGCCAATATTAATCTCCCATGTTTTTTTTATTTTTTCAGGGAGAATTTAGATACCAAATTTAAAAAAAAACACTAGGCTTTCTATGGCCCACTATTTAGGAGAGATGGCACAATCAGGACTGGCACACAAGCAGAAAGGCCAATATTAATCTCCCACGTTTTTTTTTATTTTTTCAGGGAGAATTTAGATACCAAATTTAAAAAAAAAAACCACTAGGCTTTCTATGGCCCACTATTTAAGAGAGATGGCACAATCAGGACTGGCACACAAGCAGAAAGGCCAATATTAATCTCCCACGTTTTTTTTTATTTTTTCAGGGAGAATTTAGATACCAAATTAAAAAAAAAAAAAAACTAGGCTTTCTATGGCCCACTATTTAAGAGAGATGGCACAATCAGGACTGGCAGACAAGCAGAAAGGCCAATATTAATCTCCCACTTTTTTTTTATTTTTTCAGGGAGAATTTAGATACCAAATTTAAAAAAAAAACACTAGGCTTTCTATGGCCCACTATTTAAGAGAGATGGCACAATCAGGACTGGCACACAAGGAGAAAGGCCAATATTAATCTCCCACGTTTTTTTTTATTTTTTCAGGGAGAATTTAGATACCAAATTTAAAAAAAAAACACTAGGCTTTCTATGGCCCACTATTTAAGAGAGATTGCACAATCAGGACTGGCACACAAGCAGAAAGGCCAATATTAATCTCCCACAGGTTTTTTTTTTTCAGGGAGAATTTAGATACCAAATTTAAAAAAAAAACAACACTAGGCTTTCTATGGCCCACTATTTAAGAGAGATGGCACACTCAGGACTGGCAGACAAGCAGAAAGTTAAATATTAATCTCCCACGTTTTTTTTTAAATTTTTTCAGGGAGAATTTAGATACCAATTTTTTAAAAAAAAACTAGGCTTTCTATGGCCCACTATTTATGAGAGATGGCACAATCAGGACTGGCAGACAAGCAGAAAGGCCAATATTAATCTCCCACGTTTTTTTTAATTTTTTCAGGGAGAATTTAGATACCAAATTAAAAAAAATAAAAATAAAAGGCTTTCTATGGCCCACTATTTAAGAGAGATGGCACGCACAGGACTGGCACTCTAGCAGAAATGCCAATCTTAATCTCCCACAACTTATTTTTTTAGGGAGAATTTAAAAAAAAAAAAAAAAAAAGGGACTGTCCTACAATTACTATCTCCCTGCAGTAATCTCAGCCAGGTATGGCAGGCAGCAATAAGAAGGAGTGGACTGCTGCACAAATTACATCAAAAGTGTGGACAAACAAAAAAGATAGCTGTGCAGAAGGGAAGGAACAACAGGATTTGTGCTTTGAAAAAAGCAGTTGGTTTGCACAGCGGCGTACACACAACAATGCAGCTATCAGGTAGCCTTCTAGGGCAGCCCAATGAGCTACAGCGCTGAGGAAAAAAAAATGTAGCTTCCACTGTCCCTGCAAACAGAAGGTGGTGTTGGATAGTGGAAATCGCTACAGCACAAGCGGTTTGGTGGTTAATGGACCCTGCCTAACACTATCCCTGCTTCTGACGAAGCTGCAGCAACCTCTCCCTATGCTCAGATCAGCAGCAGTAAGATGGCGGTCGGCGGGAACGCCTCTTTATAGCCCCTGTGACGCCGCAGACAGCAAGCCAATCACTGCAATGCCCTTCTCTAAGATGGTGGGGACCAGGACCTATGTCATCATGCTGCCCACACTCTGCGTCCACCTTCATTGGCTGAGAAATGGTGCTTTTAGCATCATTGAAACGCGACTTTGGTGCGAAAGTCGCGTACCGCATGACCGACCCCACACAGGAATCGGGTCGGGTTTCGTGAAACCCGACTGTGCCAAAAGTCGGCGACTTTTGAAAATGAACGATCCTTTTCTCTCAACCCTACTCACGACACCTTCTCTCCATCTACCTGATTCTGAGGAACATTGGGATCTTCTTCGTTACAGTCCTGTGGAAGAAGAGGACGGGGACATCTCTCTGGTGTTGTCCTCTTACTGGATAGATCTGGAGGAAACACATACAGGGAGTGAATTCATTCTTTACATACAGATAATTATAGGCCGTGTGTATTTAGTCCTGTCTATTACCTGGAGATGTGAGGGGCGGGGAACCTCCATTATGACGTCCTTGTACAGATCTCTGTGTCCTTCTAAATACTCCCACTCTTCCATGGAGAAATAGACAGCGACATCCTGACACCTTATAGGAACCTGACACATACAATGATACTATAAAGGCACAGATGATTGGCCTCGGGGAGACCAAAACATCCAACACTGCGGAGACACCATCACGTGTTTCTCAACGCAGTGATTCCAGAACACTGCCCCCATCCCTTATGGGAAATATGCAGATGCATGTAAAGAAGCTGCGGAGACACCATCACGTGTTTCTCGACGCAAGCAGTGAATAGCCAGGCCTTTCCCCGGGAAGGGCAGCATCCTATGAAGGAAAGCCACCTATGCCAAGCATGGTATCCATCCACATTCAGCTGTTTCGGGGTGTTTGCCCCTCATCAGTGTGGAGTAGGAATTTTTTTCAGGTGTGCGACAAGGTTGTCCTTTGTCTCCTGTCGTTTTTATTTGTGCGATTGAACCGTTGCTTTGTATGTTGAGGAAAGATAAAGTGATTAGAGGTGTACAAGTGCCAGGAGGTGGAGGGAGGGAATGGAAGGTTAGTGCTTATATGGATGACGTGTGTGTGTTGTGTGATTCAGAGTATTCTGTGAGGCGAGTGAAGTTATAAGCGTCTATTTTTTGTGGTGCGTCAGCATTTAAGGTGAATTGGGAGAAGAGTGAGTGTAAAGTTTTTGGGGGAGGGGTTTTAAGTAAGGATGTAGGAGTGAATGAGATGACTGGGTCTATTAAGGTTTTGGGTGTGAAATTTTCAGAGAGTTTGGATGGGAAAGAAAGTTGGGATGATGCGAAAGGAAAGGTTGAGCGGAAGTTATGTTTTTGGAAGATGAGAAGTCTTTCGTTTTTTGGAAAAATCTTAGTTATTAAAAGTGTGATTTTGCCTATTTTTTTATATATTGCAGTGGTCTTTCCGCCGGGGTATATGTGTATGAGAGGGATTCTGTTTGTGTTTTTGTGGAATTCTAGAATAGAGAGGGCTAGGAGGGAGGTTTTGGTGAAACGTTTAGAAAAAGGTGGGTTGGGTTTTCCAAACCTTGAGGTGTTTTTTGGTGTAAATATTGTGATTTTTGTGTTGAGGGTGATTAGGATGGATGGGAAGTTTTCTTGTCTGTGTAGGTTTTTGTTTGGGGCGTATTTATTTTGTTTGAGGTGGCGAGAGAGGGATCTGAGGTATCCGGTTGCTTTTGACGTGCCTAGATGGTATGTGTGGGTTTATAAATTTTTGGTGAAGTATGAGTTGTGTGATGTGGATGTTAGGTTGTTGAGTAATAAGAAGGCTGTGTATAGGATGATTGAATGTAGAGAGACAGAGTGTGGAATAAACATGGTTAGAGGGAATGATATAGAAAAAGTATGGAAGAAAGTGCGGTTGGACGGTATGACGAATAGGCAGAGTGAGATTGTGTGGCAGTCTTTGCATGGAGTGTTACCAGTTAGAGAATTTCAGAAGAATCGTGGGTTGGGGAGAAGTGATATGTGTCCGAGAGGTGGGTGTGGTGGAAGTGAAAGTGTAATACATGTGTTTTGGAATTGTCATTATGCTAGGGAGGTGATTGGAAGAATGGGACCGTTGTGTAAAGAATTGTGTGGTGTGAGCTTGTTATCATTCGAGTTGTTCATGTTTGGCTTGGGAATGTGTGATGGAGTGAAGGAGAGAGTGTTGTGGATAATAGTTGCATGTATAAAGGAAGTATTATGGGATGTGAGGAATGTGTATGTTTTTAAGAGAAAGGAAATTGTAGTAAAGAATAGTCTAAAAGTGATTTTGGGGAAGATGTATGTGTGTTTTCTATGGGATAAAAGAAGGAAGAGGGAGGTGGATGCCGAAGTGATTTGGAAGGTGAAGAAGTGGAGATACCTTGTAAATATGTCTTGACTTGTTTTTTCTGATGTTGTAGTAAACTGAAATTTTCCGATGATGATGGGAACAGCTTTTGTGTTTTGGATTTGACGCAGCTGTTTGGGATTTTTCTTTGGTCTTGGATTTCTGGACCGTGGATTTTCCCATCTGAGGGAAAAAGAAAAAAAAAAAAAAAGAAACTGCTGTCTGTGGATGGATACCATGCTTGGCATAGGTGGCTTTCCTTCATAGGATGCTGCCCTTCCCGTGGTTGTTCCTTCCCGGGGAAAGGCCTGGCTATTCACTGCTTGCGTCGAGAAACACGTGATGGTGTCTCCGCAGCTTCTTTACATGCATCTGCATATTTCCCATAAGGGATGGGGGCAGTGTTCTGGAATCACTGCGTTGAGAAACACGTGATGGTGTCTCCGCAGTGTTGGATGTTTTGGTCTCCCCGAGGCCAATCATCTGTGCCTTTATAGCCTTTTTACTAGGCACTGCTCCTAATAGCCAGATTCCTACTCCACACTGATGAGGGGCAAACACCCTGAAACAGCTGTCTGTGGATGGATACCATGCTTGGCATAGGTGGCTTTCCTTCATAGGATGCTGCCCTTCTCGTGGTTGTTCCTTCCCGGGGAAAGGCCTGGCTATTCACTGCTTGCGTCGAGAAACACGTGATGGTGTCTCCGCAGCTTCTTTACATACAATGATACTGTCATCCCCTGATCCCCTCCTAGCGTTACTGTATAATGTCCCAGCATTCCCAGCAGTGTCACCTCTCCAGTCAGCAGCTCAATCATCTTGTAGGTGAGTTCTAGGGTGAGGTGTAATATCCTCTCCGCCATCTTGTCTCTGTCCATATCCATCTTTGATGGGTAAATCAGGAAAGTTTTCTTTTGCAGAAGATCTTCACTGAGAGAATCAGATATTGTAGAGACCTGAATGAGAAGATGAGCCGATGTAACATCATAAGAATCCTGTATAATAATACAATTACTGGAGATAATAGGGGAAACATATGAGGAGATTTATTATTTTACAGTATTTAGTTTCCTTCTTTACATCTACTAATAAATCCTATATATTTAGGCCACAGACAACAAGCAGTTTCTTCATCGGAGTCAGCAGCTGAACACGTTTCTCATAGACTCATCTTCCATAACGCTAATTCTCGTCTCGTCATTTACCGACCCTGGAATCGGCATTAGCAATACTGCAGGAGATATTCATTACACACGACATGAGAAATAACTACTTCATGGTGAGGACGACATCTTCATCTTCTACTACGGCTCTAGAGACATATTAGGCCAGAGTCGGTCACTGACTCCATCACCACCGGCCGTCTATATGAAGGTTTCCCATTTTCCCCGCACTGTAATCTTCTATCACATTAGATATCAGGTCTGATTCACACACAGAAGTTTGTTTATAGCCTAGGAAGGGGGTAATACCCATGGAGTTTTCCAGGCTAGTAATATCAGCTGATAACTGTATACTTAGCCTTTAGTGGCTATTAAAATGGGGGACCCCCCAAAAAAGTGATGTAGGGTCCCCCTATAATTAATAACCAGCAAAGGTTATGCAGACAGTTGGGGGTTGATATTAATAGCCTAGGAAGGGGCCATGGATACGGTGGCCCCAGGCTTAAAAAAATCAGCTCTCAGCCACCCAGAAAAGGCACATCTCTAAGATGCTCCAATTCTGGCACGTAGCATCTCTCTTCCCACTTGACCTTTAGTGGATATCACTGAAATTGTGATGATGGGAAGGAGAGGGTGACCAATACCACACCCCACTGAGCCCTGTCAATTCATAGCCATCATAGCAACCGAGTGGGCTACCGTTTTGGATGATGCATTCCTGCCTATCCAACTATCGTATGGTAAATATCTCATAGATCCTGGGTTCATTAGTATTTGCACCAAGAATGAGGCTAAGTGAGTATTGATTAATTGTCGGTGGTCGGAGGTAGTCAGTGAGGTGAATGGTACCATATTGTGCATGTAGGGGGCAGTACTGTGGGAACATTAAAAAGTGGGGGGATGGCAGTACTGTGGGGACATTATAGTGTGTCTGAGGGGGATGCCAGTCCTGTGGAAACATTTTCCTGTGTCTGTGGGAAGCCACTATTGTAGGAACAAAATACTGTGTGTGCTGGGATGATGGTACTGTGGGAACTTTATACTGTGTGGGGGATATAGCGGTACAGTGAGAACTTTATACTGTGTGTGGTACGGCCTTACTATGAGAAGATTATACTGTGGGGGGGATGGAGGTACTGTAGGAACATTACATTGTGTGTGGGGGTATGGCGGTACTATGAGAAGATTATTCTGTATGTGGTGGGATGGAGGTACTATGAGAAGATTATACTGTGTGTGGTGGGATGAGGTACTATAGGAACATTATACTGTGTGTGGGGGGTATGGTGGTACTGTGAGAACATTATACTGTGTGTGGTGGGATGGAAGTACTGTAGGAACATTATACTGTGTGTGGTAGGATGGTGGTATTATGAGAAGATTATACTGTGTGTGGCGGTATGGCGGTACTATGAGAAGATTATACTGTGTGTGGGGGTATGGCGGTACTATGAGAACATTATACTGTGTGTGGGGATATGGTGGTACTGTAGGAACATTATACTGTGTGTGGTGGGATGGAGGTACTGTAGGAACATTATACTGTGTGGGGGGATGGAGGTACTATGGGAATATTATACTGTGTGTGGTGGGATGGAGGTACTATGAGAAGATTATACTGTGTGTGGGTGGGATGGAGGTACTGTAGGAACATTATACTATGTGTGGGGGTATGGCGGTACTATGAGAAGATTATACTGTGTGGGGGTATGGAGGTACTGTAAGAACATTATACTGTGTGTGGTGGGATGGAGGTACTGTAGGAACATTATACTGTGTGTGGTAGGATGGTGGTACTATGAGAAGATTATACTGTGTGTGGCGGTATGGCGGTACTATGAGAAGATTATACTGTGTGTGGGGGTATGGCGGTACTATGAGAACATTATACTGTGTGTGGGGGTATGGTGGTACTGTAGGAACATTATACTGTGTGTGGTGGGATGGAGGTACTGTAGGAACATCATACTGTGTGGGGGAGGATGGAGGTACTATGGGAATATTATACTGTGTGTGGGTGGGATGGAGGTACTGTAGGAACATTATACTGTATCTGTGGGTATGGAGGTACTGTAGGAACATTATACTGTATGTGTGGGGGTATGGCGGTACTATGAGAACATTATACTGTGTGTGGTGGGATGGAGGTACTGTAGGAACATTATACTGTGTGTGGCGGTATGGCGGTACAATGAGAAAATTATACTGTGTGTGGGTGGGATGGAGGTACTGTAGGAACATTATACTGTATGTGGGGGTATGGCGGTACTGTAGGAACATTATACTGTGTGTGGGGGTATGGCGGTACTATGAGAACATTATACTGTGTGTGTTGGGATGAAGGTACTGTAGGAATATTATACTGTGTGTGGGGGTATGGCGGTACTATGAGAACATTATACTGTGTGTGTTGGGATGGAGGTACTGTAGAAATATTATACTGTATGTGGGGGTATGGCGGTACTATGAGAAGATTATACTGTGTGTGGGTGGGATGGAGGTACTGTAGGAACATTATACTGTGTGTGGGGGTATGGCGGTACTATGAGAAGATTATACTGTGTGTGGTGGGATGGAGGTACTGTAGGAACATTATACTGTGTGTGGTGGGATGGAGGTACTGTAGGAATATTATACTGTGTGTGGGGGTATGGCGGTACTATGAGAACATTATACTGTGTGTGGTGGGATGGAGGTACTGTAGGAACATTATACTGTGTGTGGGGTATGGCGGTACTATGAGAACATTATACTGTGTGTGGTGGGATGGAGGTACTGTAGGAATTAATACTGTGTGGGGGTATGGCGGTACTATGAGAAAATAATACTGCGTGTGGGTGGGATGGAGGTACTGTAGGAACATTATACTGTGTGTGGGGGTATGGCGGTACTATGAGAACATTATACTGTGTGTGGTGGGATGGAGGTACTGTAGGAACATTATACTGTGTGTGGGGGTATGGCGGTACTATGAGAACATTATACTGTGTGTGTTGGGATGGAGGTACTGTAGGAACATTATACTGTGTGTGGGGGTATGGTGGTACTATGAGAACATTATACTGTGTGTGGTGGGATGGAGGTACTGTGAGAACATTATACTGTGTGTGGGGGTATGGCGGTAATATGAGAACATTATACTGTGTGTGGGTGGGATGGAGGTACTGTAGGAACATTATACTGTGTGTGGGGGTATGGCAGTACTATGAGAAGATTATACTGTGTGTGTTGGGATGGAGGTACTATGAGAACATTATACTGTGTGTGGTGGGATGGAGGTACTGTAGGAACATTATACTGTGTGTGGGGGTATGGCAGTACTATGAGAACATTATACTGTGTGTGTTGGGATGGAGGTACTGTAGGAACATTATACTGTGTGCGGGGGTATGGCAGTACTCTGAAAACTTTATACTGTGTGTGGGTGGGATGGAGGTACTGTAGGAACATTATACTGTGTGTGGGGGTATGGCGGTACTATGAGAACATGATACTGTGTGTGGAGGTATGGCGGTACTATGAACATTATACTGTGTGTGGGTGGGATGGAGGTACTGTAGGAACATTATACTGTGTGTGGGGGTATGGCGGTACTATGAGAACATTATACTGTGTGTGGTGGGATGGAGGTACTGTGAGAACATTATACTGTGTGTGGGGGTATGGCGGTAATATGAGAACATTATACTGTGTGTGGGTGGGATGGAGGTACTGTAGGAACATTATACTGTGTGTGGGGGTATGGCAGTACTATGAGAAGATTATACTGTGTGTGGTGGGATGGAGGTACTGTAGGAACATTATACTGTGTGGGGGTATGGTGGTACTATGTGAACATTATACTGTGTGTGGTGGGATGGAGGTACTGTAGGAATATTATACTGTGTGTGGGGGTATGGCGGTACTATGAGAACATAATACTGTGCGTGGGTGGGATGGAGGTACTGTAGGAACATTATACTGTGTGTGGGCGTATGGCGGTACTATGAGAACATTATACTGTGTGTGGTGGGATGGAGGTACTGTAGGAACATTATACTGTGTGTGGGGGTATGGCGGTACTATGAGAACATTATACTGTGTGTGGTGGGATGGAGGTACTGTAGGAACATTATATTGTGTGCGGGGGAATGGCGGTACTGGATGCGCGGCTGAAAAAAATGGCCGACAGTGCTCTGCAGCGTGTGATGTCACGAGGCTACGGAGCCCTGCTAGGGCAAAAAGCTAACCAATGCGTTTCGAGGGACTCTGTCCCTCTTCGTCAGGATTACCGCCCCTTCCCTGCCGATTGCCATATATAGCCATTCAAAGTAGTTATCCTGTTAACCCACGGTGTACTGGACCAAGAAAGGCTGTGACCGCATACCAATTAGTCTTAGTGCTCATTTGTATACCGGATCATATCCGCCATATACTGCATGTAATTGCTGACACCAATAGCCTATTTGAGCCAGGAACATTGATTTTAATGCTAATTTGTGTGCGATCTGACTTGCCATGTAATTATATAGTGTTATTATCCCCAATACAGTTATGCACTAGTTCTGCAATAGAAAAGAGGGATGAGTGTGGGAGCGTTCTAGAGATGTAGAGAAATGCTGCAGAAAGAACGAGGGTGCCAAAAGAAATAAAAGTATTTAAAAATTGGAACTATAATTCCTTTATTAGTATTAGTAATTAAAATTAGTATTTAGAACTGAAAGTGGGTATTAGAATACGCTACTGGGAATAAAATTATTTACGCATTCAGTGAACCGAATGGGCAACTAAAACTTTTATTAATAAGTAAAAAATGAAAAATAGACGTGAAAAAAGGCATGAAAAAAATGACATATAAATATATAAAAATGAAATCTATAATATAACGCTGGGAGCGTCACTCTGTCCGAAGCCTTTATAGACTGCGCAAGCGCAAGCGCCGGAGCAGTCTGGGCATCACAGAGTGAAAGATGGAAGATGGCGGCGCGCAGCGCTGGAACGGGACAGACAGGTGAGTATAGCAAGTGCTGGGGGCCTGAGCTAGCGGTGACTCCGGCACCTGACCCCCACAGCGCACCGGTGTCCCCGCCTGCTCAGGCCCCCAGCACTCGGCGCCCAGCGACGATGGGTGAGTATGGTATTTTTTTTTTTTTTATATATATGGCAGCAGCATACGGGGCATATATAATGGAGCATCTTACGGGGGGCATATAATACAATGGTGGTGCAGGATGGGAGCAGCACATGACAGAACGGGGGCGCAGGATGGCAGCAGCACATGACAGAACGGGCGCAGGATGGTAGCAGCACATGACAGAAAGGGGGCGCAGGATGGGAGCAGCACATGACAGAACGGGCGAAGGATGGCAGCAGCACATGACAGAACGGGCACAGGATGGTAGCAGCACATGACAGAACAGGGGCGCAGGATGGCAGCAGCACATGACAGAATGGGGGCGCAGGATGGGAGCAGCACATGACAGAATGGGGGCGCAAGATGGGAGCAGCACATGACAGAACGGGGGCACAGGATGGCAGCAGCACATGACAGAACGGGCGCAGGATGGGAGCAGCACATGACAGAACAGGGGCGCAGGATGGGAGCAGCACATGACAGAACGGGGGCGCAGGATGGGAGCAGCACATGAAAGAACGGGGGCACAGGATGGGAGCAGCACATGACAGAACGGGGGCACAGGATGGGAGCAGCACATGACAGGATGGGAGCAGCAAATGACAGAATGGAGGCGCAGGATGGGTGCAGAACATGTCAGAATGGAGGCGCAGGATGGGTGCAGCACATGTCACAATGGGGGCGCAGGATGGGAGCAGCACATGACAGAATGGGGGTGCAGGATGGGACCAGCACATGAAAGAACGGGGGCACAAGATGGGAGCAGCACATGACAGAACGGGGGCACAGGATGGGAGCAGCACATGACAGGATGGGAGCAGCAAATGACAGAATGGAGGCGCAGGATGGGTGCAGAACATGTCAGAATGGGGGCGCAGGATGGGTGCAGCACATGTCACAATGGGGGCGCAGGATGGAAGCAGCACATGACAGAATGGGGGCGCAGGATGGGTGCAACACATGACAGAATGGGGGCGCAAGATGGGTGCAACACATGTCAGAATGGGTTTGCAGGATGGGTGCAGCACATGTCAGGATGGGGACGCAGGATGGAGCAGCACATACCAGGATGGAGACCATATACCAATATAGATGCTAGCCACCCGGGCGTAGAACGGGTTCAATAGCTAGTCTAATATATAAAGCTGAATGTGTGTGTGTGTGTGTATGTATGTATGTATGTATGTCCGGGATTGGCATCTGCAACGTCGCAGCTACAGCCACAAAATTTTGCACAAACACACGTCTGGACCCCGAGAGCGTCATAGGCTATGTTGTGAGGTGAAATTTTAACCCCGCGCTTTCCAATTCACCAAACAATTTTGCCCCTATCTACATAATGGGGAAAAATGAATGGAAAAGTGTAGGAGGCAAATTGACAGCTGCCAGATGTGAACAAGGGAGACTTAAAGAATGAGAGCGATGGCGCCAAAGAGTATATACCATACAGTTGCTAAGGTGGGGCCCCGACATGGGATACTCACCACACACGGGGATATGAACACACACACAAAATGCGCCACACACTACCACGTGCTTGAACACATATTACCCTCAGCACACATTTCACCACAAATACACCAACCTCGCCACATAAAAGTCGAAACACAAAAGTCGCCACTCAAAACTCGACACGCGCAGAACTCGCCACAAGCAAAAACTAGGCTCTTGCAAAACTCGCCACAAGTGCAAAACTCACCTCATGGAAAACTCGCCACACGCAAAACTTGCACACGCGGAAAAATTGCCACATGCACAAAAGTTGCAACACATGCAAAAGTTGCCTCACACAAAACTTGCACATACTCAAAAGGCACCACACATAAAACTCGCCACGCGCAAAACTCACCATGCGCAAAACTTGCTGCACACAACTTGCTACACTAACCTGTCACATGCAACTCGACACACAAAAAGTTGCTACACGCATGTTGCCACACAAAACTCATCTCACAAGTCGCTACATGCATGTCGTCACACGCAACTCAACACACACAACTTGACAAACGAAACTCGCCCTAAAACACACACAAGTCTGGTATTATCCTTCAAAAATAAAAATCTGATTAATAAGCAAACTACAACAAATGTACCATATAGGAAATATGGCAGCTGTCAGTCACATGACCTGTCTATTATGTGTATGTGTGAGCTAATATATACTGCCAGGGGGAGGGCTTCCTGTTGGCTGGGGATTTATCAGGCTGCCAATTTAGCTTACAAATACTGAGGTAAAAATACTGAGCAAATAACGTGTGAACGAGGTCTAATACAGGAGGAGATGACACACAGGTATATAGTATATACAGGGGAGATGACACACAGATATATACTATATACAGGAGAGATGACACACAGGTGTATACTATATAGAGGAGGAGATGACATACAGGTACATATATATACAGGAGGAGATGACATACAGGTATATACTATATACAGGAGGAGATGACACACAGGTATGTACTATATACAGGAGCAGATGACCTACAGGTATATACTATATATAGGAGGAGATGACATACAGGTATATGCTATATATAGAAGATGACATGCAGGTATATACTATATACAGGAGGAGATGACACAGATATATACTATATACAGTGGAGATGACACACAGGTATATACTATATACAGGAGGAGATGACATACAGGTATATACTATATATAGGGGAGATGACACAGCAGGTATATACTATAGACAGGGGAGATGACACAGGTATATACTATATACAGGAGATGAGATACAGATGTATACTATATATAAGGGAGATGACAAACATGTATATACTGAGGTGATGAGGTGAAAATGAGAGGTGTGAGGTGAAAATGAAAAGGTGTGAGTGCAAAATGAGAGGAGTGAGGAAAAATAGTGGAGTGATCAGAAAATGACAGATGTGAGGTTGAAATGACAAGTGTTAGGGCGGAATGAGAGGAGTGAGGGAGAAAATGAGGTGTGAGGGAGAAAATGAGACATGTGAGGGGGAAAATGAAAGATGTGATTGGGAAAATGAGAGGCGTGATGGGAAAATAAGAGAAGTGAGGTGCTATAACTAACCACAGATATTTACTATGCCCAGGCAACGCCGGGCTCTTCAGCTAGTGTATATATAAAGCTGAATGTGTGTGTGTGTGTGTGTGTGTGTGTGTGTGTGTGTGTGTGTGTGTGTGTGTGTGTGTATGTATGTATGTATGTATGTATGTCCGGGATTGGCATCTGCACCGTCGCAGCTACAGCCACAAAATTTTGCACAGTCACACGTCTGGACCCCGAGAGCGTCATAGGCTATGTTGTGAGGTGATATTTTAACCCCGCGCTTTCTAATTCACCAAACAATTTTGCCCCTATCTACATAATGGGGAAAAAGTGAAAGGAAAAGTGTTGGAGGCAAATTGACAGCTGCCAGATGTGAACAAGGGGGACTTAAAGAGTGGGAGCGATGGCGCCAAAGAGTATATACCGTACAGTTGCTAAGGTGGGGCCCCAACATGGGATACTCACCACACACGGGATATGAACACACACACAAAATGCACCACACACTACCACGTGCTTGAACACACATACCACCCTCAGCACACATTTCACCACACATACACCAACCTCGGCACATAAAAGTCGAAACACAAAAGTCGACGCTCAAAACTCGCCACACGCAAAACTCACCACATGCAAAACTAGGCTCATGCAAAACTTGCCACACGTGCAAAACTCACCTCATGGAAAACTCGCCACAGTTGGAAAAATTGCACACGCGGAAAAATTGCCACACACACCACACATAAAACTCGCCACATGCAAAACTCGCCATGCGCAAATCTTTCTGCACACAACTTGCTACACTAACCTGTCACATGCAACTCGACACACAAAAAGTTGCTACACGCATGTCGCCACACAAAACTCATCTCACAAAAGTCGCTACATGCATGTCGCCACATGCAACTCAACACACACAACTTGACACATGAAACTCACCCTAAAACACACACAAGTCTGGTATTATCCTTCAAAAATAAAAATCTGATTAATAAGCAGACAAACTACAAGAGCAACAAATGTACCATATAGGAAATACGGCAGCTGTCAGTCACATGATCTGTCTATTATGTGTATGTGTGAGCTAATATATACTGCCAGGGGGGAGGGCTTCCTGTTGGCTGTGGATTTATCAGGCTGCCAATTTAGCTTACAAATACTGAGGTAAAAATACTGACCAAATAACGTTTGAACGCGGTCTAATACAGGAGAAGATGACACCCAGATATATACTATATACAGGAGGAGATGACACACAGGTATATACTATGCACAGGAGAAGATGACACACAGGTATATACTATATACAGGAGCAGATGACACACATGTATATACTATATACAGGAGGAGATGACACACATATCTATAATATAACGCTGGGAGCGTCACTCTGTCCGAAGCATTTATAGACTGCGCAAGCGCAAGCGCCGGCGCAGTCTGGGCCTCACAGAGTGACGCTCCCAGGAGATCGCGGTATGCGTAAACACTGAACGCACACCGCGATCTACACCGGAGAGTCAGGGACTGCCAGGAGGGTAAGTATATTCACCTGTCCCCCGTTCCAGCACTGCGTGCGGCTCCGTCTCCCGGGTCCTCTGCTGTGACGTTCACAATTCAGAGGGCGCGATGACGCACTTAATGCGCGCCGGCGCCGCCCTCTGACTGAACAGTCACAGCCAGAGGAGCCGGAAGATGGCGGCGCGCAGCGCTGGAACGGGACAGACAGGTGAGTATAGCAAGTGCTGGGGGCCTGAGCTAGCGGTGACTCCGGCACCTGACCCCCACTGCTCAGGCCCACAGCACTCGGCGCCCAGCGACGATAGGTGAGTATGGTATTTTTTTTTTTTATATATATGGCAGCAGCATACGGGGCATATATAATGGAGCATTTTATGGGGGTCATATAATACAATGGTGGCGCAGGATGGGAGCAGCACATGACAGAACGGGGGCACAGGATGGCAGCAGCACATGACAGAACGGGCGCAGGATGGTAGCAGCACATGACAGAACGGGGGCGCAGGATGGGAGCAGCACATGACAGAACGGGCGCAGGATGGCAGCAGCACATGACAGAACGGGCGCAGGATGGCAGCAGCACATGACAGAATGGGGGCGCAAGATGGGAGCAGCACATGACAGAATGGGGGCACAGGATGGCAGCAGCACATGACAGAACGGGTGCAGGATGGGAGCAGCACATGACAGAACAGGGGAGCAGGATGGGAGCAGCACATGACAGAACGGGGGCGCAGGATGGCAGCAGCACATGACAGAACGGGTGCAGGATGGGAACAGCACATGACAGAACAGGGGCGCAGGATGGGAGCAGCACATGACAGAACGGGGGCGCAGGATGGCAGCAGCACATGACAGAACGGGGCACAGGATGGCAGCAGCACATGACAGAACGGGCGCAGGATGGGAGCAGCACATGACAGAACAGGGGCGCAGGATAGGAGCAGCACATGACAGAACGGGTGCAGGATGGGAGCAGCACATGACAGAACGGGGGCGCAGGATGGGAACAGCACATGACAGAATGGGCGCACGATGGCAGCGGCACATGACAAAATGGGAGCAGCACATGACAGAACGGGGGCGCAGGATGGCAGCAGCACATGACAGAACGGGCGCAGGATGGGAGCAGCACATGACAGAACGGGGGCGCAGGATAGGAGCAGCACATGAAAGAACGGGGGCACAGGATGGGAGCAGCACATGACAGAACGGGGGCACAGGATGGGAGCAGCACATGACAGGATGGGAGCAGCAAATGAAAGAATGGAGGTGCAGGATGGGTGCAGAACATGTCAGAATGGAGGCGCAGGATGGGTGCAGCACATGTCACAATGGGGGCGCAGGATGGGAGCAGCACATGATAAAATGGGGGCGCAGGATGGGTGCAACACATGACAGAATGGGGGTGCAAGATGGGTGCAGAACATGTCAGAATGGAGGCGCAGGATGGGTGCAGAACATGTCAGAATGGGGGCGCAGGATGGGAGCAGCACATGTCACAATGGGGGCGCAGGATGGAAGCAGCACATGACAGAATGGGTGCGCAAGATGGGTGCAACACATGGCAGGATGGGGGCGCAGGATGGGTGCAGCACATGACAGGATGGGGACGCAGGATGGAGCAGCACATGTCAGAATGGGGGTGCAGGATGGGTGCAGCACATGTCAGGATGGGGACGCAGGATGGAGCAGCTCATGACAGGATGGGGACGCAGGATGGAGCAGCTCATACCAGGATGGAGACCATATACCAATATAGATGCTAGCCACCCGGGCGTAGAACGGGTTCAATAGCTAGAATAAATATAAATGGAAATAGAAATAGAGTTAAAATGTGCTCATACATTTATGACCAAGTATATACGAATGCACTCATCAGTCTATCGAGCACGCTAGTCGCTAAATAAATAATGGCTAATGATAAAAGCAATTTTAATAGTAGGCTGCTTTAACCCCTCTGTGACCTTAGACGTACTATCCCGTCGAGGTGCCCTGGGCTTATCTGACCCTGGACGGGATAGTACGTCATAGCCGATCGGCCGCGCTCACGGGGGGAGCGCGGCCGATCGCGGCCGGGTGTCAGCTGCTTATCGCAGCTGACATCCGGCACTATGTGCCAGGAGCGGTCACGGACCGCCCCCGGCACATTAACCCCTGGCACACCGCGATCAAAGATGATCGCGATGTGCCGGCGGTGCAGGGAAGCACCGCGCAGGGAGGGGGCTCCCTGCGGGCTTCCCTGAGACCCCCGGAGCAACGCGATGTGATCGCGTTGCTGCGAGGGTCTCACCTCCCTCCCTGCTCCCTCCAGCCCCGGATCCAAGATGGCCGCGGATCCGGGTCCTGCAGGGAGGGAGGTGGCTTCACAGAGCCTGCTCAGAGCAGGCACTGTGAAGCCTGCAGCGCTGCATGTCAGATCAGTGATCTGACAGAGTGCTGTGCAAACTGTCAGATCACTGATCTGTGATGTCCCCCCCTGGGACAAAGTAAAAAAGTAAAAAAAAAATTTTCCAAATGTGTAAAAAAAATAAAAAAAAATATTCCAAAATAATGAAAAAAAAAAAAAAATATTATTCCCATAAATACATTTCTTCATCTAAATAAAAAAAAAAAACAATAAAAGTACACATATTTAGTATCGCCGCGTCCGTAACGACCCGACCTATAAAACTGTCCCACTAGTTAACCCCTTCAGTAAACACCGTAAGAAAAAAAAAAAAACGAGGCAAAAAACAACGCTTTATTATCATACCGCCGAACAAAAAGTGGAATAACACGCGATCAAAAGGACAGATATAAATAACCATGGTACCGCTGAAAGCGTCATATTGTCCCGCAAAAAAAAGAGCCGCCATACAGCATCATCAGCAAAAAAATAAAAAAGTTATAGTCCTGAGAATAAAGCGATGCAAAAATAATTATTTTTTCTGTAAAATAGTTTTTATCGTATAAAAGCGCCAAAACATAAAAAAATGATATAAATGAGGTGTCGCTGTAATCGTACTGACCCGAAGAATAAAACTGATTTATCAATTTTACCAAACGCGGAACGGTATAAACGCCTCCCCCAATAGAAATTCATGAATAGCTGGCTTTTGGTCATTCTTCCTCACAAAAATCGGAATAAAAAGCGATAAAAAAATGTCACGTGCCCAAAAATGTTTTCAATAAAAACGTCAACTCGTCCCGCAAAAAACAAGACCTCACATGACTCTGTGGACCAAAATATGGAAAAATTATAGCTCTCAAAATGTGGTATTGCAAAAAATATTTTTTGCAATAAAAAGGGTCTTTCAGTGTGTGACGGCTGCCAATCATAAAAATCCGCTAAAAAACTCGCTATAAAAGTAAATCAAACCCCCCTTCATCACCCCCTTAGTTAGGGAAAAATAAAAAAAAATGTATTTATTTCCATTTTCCCATTAGGGCTAGGGTTAGGGCTAGGGTTAGGGCTAGGGCTAGGGTTAGGGCTAGGGTTAGGGCTAGGGTTAGGGCTAGGGTTAGGGTTAGGGCTAGGGTTAGGGCTAGGGTTAGGGCTAGGGTTAGGGCTAGGGTTAGGGCTAGGGTTAGGGCTAGGGTTAGGGCTAGGGTTAGGGTTACAGTTATGGTTGGGGCTAAAGTTAGGGTTTAGATTACATTTACAGTTGGGAATAGGGTTGGGATTAGGGTTAGGGGTGTGTCAGGGTTAGAGGTGTGGTTAGGGTTACCGTTGGAATTAGGGTTAGGGGTGTGTTTAGATTAGGGTTTCAGTTATAATTGGGGGGTTTCCACTGTTTCGGCACATCAGGGGCTCTCCAAACACGACATGGCGTCCGATCTCAATTCCAGCCAATTCTGCGTTGAAAAAGTAAAACAGTGCTCCTTCCCTTCCGAGCTCTCCTGTGTGCCCAAACAGGGGTTTACCCCAACATATGGGGTATCAGCGTACTCAGGACAAATTGGACAACAACTTTTGTGGACCAATTTCTCCTGTTACCCTTGGGAAAATACAAAACTGGGGGCTAAAAAATAATTTTTGTGGGAAAACAAAAAGATTTTTTATTTTCACGGCTCTGCGTTATAAACTGTAGTGAAACACTTGGGGGTTCAAAGTTCTCACAACACATCTAGATAAGTTCAATGAGGGGGTCTAGTTTCCAATATGGGGTCACTTGTGGGGGGTTTCTACTGTTTAGGTACATTAGGGGCTCTGCAAACGCAATGTGACGCCTGCAGACCAATCCATCTAAGTCTGCATTCCAAATGATGCTCCTTCCCTTCCGAGCCCTCCCATGCGCCCAAACGGTGGTTCCCCCCCACATATCGGGTATCAGTGTACTCAGGACAAATTGGACAACAACATTTAGGGTCCAATTTCTCCTGCTAACCTTGGAAAAATACAAAACTGGGGGCTAAAATATAATTTTTGTGGAAAAAAAAATATTTTTTATTTGCATGGCTCTGCGTTATAAACTGTAGTGAAATACTTGGGGGTTCAAAGCTCTCACAACACATCAAGATGAGTTCCTTAGGGGGTCTACTTTCCAAAATGGTGTCAATTGTGGGGGGTTTCTACTGTTTAGGTACATTAGGGGCTCTGCAAACGCAATGTGACGCCTGCAGACCATTCCATCTAAGTCTGCATTCCAAATGGCGCTCCTTCCCTTCCGAACCCTCCCATGCGCCCAAACGGTGGTTCCCCCCCACATATGGGGTATCAGCGTACTCAGGACAAATTGGACAACAACTTTTGGGGTCCAATTTCTCCTGTTACCCTAGGGAAAATACAAAACTGGGGGCTAAAAAATAATTTTTGTGGGAAAAAAATTTTGTTTTATTTTTATGGCTCTGCATTATAAACTTCTGTGAAGCCCTTGGTGGGTCAAAGTGCTCACCACACCTCTAGATAAGTTCCTTAGGGGGTCTACTTTCCAAAATGGTGTCACTTGTGGGGGGTTTCAATGTTTAGGCACATCAGTGGCTCTCCAAACGCAACATGGCGTCCCATCTCAATTCCTGTCAATTTTGCATTGAAAAGTCAAACGGCGCTCCTTCCCTTCCGAGCTCTCCCATGCGCCCAAACAGTGGTTTACTGCCACATATGGGGTATCAGCGTACTCGGGACAAATTGGACAACAACTTTTGAGGTCCAATTTCTTCTCTTACCCTTGGAAAAATAAAAAATTGGGGGCAAAAATATAATTTTTGTGAAAAAATATGATTTTTTATTTTTACGGTTCTGCATTATAAACTTCTGTGAAGCACTTGGTGGGTCAAAGTGCTCACCACACCTCTAGATAAGTTCCTTAGGGGGTCTACTTTCCAAAATGGTGTCACTTGTGGGGGGTTTCAATGTTTAGGCACATCAGTGGCTCTCCAAACGCAACATGGCGTCCCATCTCAATTTCTGTCAATTTTGCATTGAAAAGTCAAACTGCGCTCCTTCCCTTCCGAGCTCTCCCATGCGCCCAAACAGTGGTTTACTGCCACATATGGGGTATCAGCGTACTCAGGACAAATTGGACAACAACTTTTGAGGTCCAATTTCTTCTCTTACCCTTGGAAAAATAAAAAATTGGGGGCAAAAATATAATTTTTGTGAAAAAATATGATTTTTTATTTTTACGGTTCTGCATTATAAACTTCTGTGAAGCACTTGGTGGGTCAAAGTGCTCACCACACATCCAGATAAGTTCCTTAGGGGGTCTACTTTCCAAAATGGTGTCACTTGTGGGGGGTTTCAATGTTTAGGCACATCAGTGGCTCTCCAAACGCAACATGGCGTCCCATCTCAATTCCTGTCAATTTTGCATTGAAAAGTCAAATAGCGCTCCTTCCCTTCCGAGCTCTCCCATGCGCCCAAACAGTGGTTTACTGCCACATATGGGGTATCAGCGTACTCAGGACAAATTGGACAACAACTTTTTGGGTCCAATTTCTCCTGTTACCCTTGGTAAAATAAAACAAATTGGAGCTGAATTAAATGTTTTGTGTAAAAAAGTTAAATGTTCATTTTTATTTAAACATTCCAAAAATTCCTATTAAACACCTGAAGGGTTAATAAACTTCTTGAATGTGGTTTTGAGCACCTTGAGGGGTGCAGTTTTTAGAATGGTGTCACACTTGGGAATTTTCTATCATATAGACCCCTCAAAATGACTTCAAATGAGACGTGGTCCCTAAAAAAAAATGGTGTTGTAAAAATGAGAGATTGCTGGTCAACTTTTAACCCTTATAACTCCCTAACAAAAAAAAAAATTGGTTCCAAAATTATGCTGATGTAAAGGAGACATGTGGGAAATGTTACTTATTAAGTATTTTGTGTGACATATCTCTGTGATTTAATTGCATAAAAATTCAAAGTTTGAAAATTGCGAAATTTTCAAAATTTTCGCCAAATTTCCGTTTTTTTCACAAATAAACGCAGGTACTATCAAAGAAATTTTACCACTATCATGAAGTACAATATGTCACGAGAAAACAATGTCAGAATCACCAGGATCCGTTGAAGCGTTTCGGAGTTATAACCTCATAAAGGGACAGTGGTCAGAATTGTAAAAATTGGCCCGGTCATTAACGTGCAAACCACCCTTGGGGGTAAAGGGGTTAAATACGCCCTTCCAGGCTTAAAATCTTTTTACCTATATTTTTATTTTTTATCTTTATTTTTATTTTTGTCTCTTTACCTACATAGAACCAAAACAGGGGCCAAACTATTTAGAGTAAAAATCCATTGGGATTCGACCCTGGACATTTTCTTAAGGTAGTCTCCCCTCTTTGGTTTTGAGGAACGATCTGTATACCACAAAAATGGACATCCCTCAAGGATTGATTATGTTTGTCCTTAAAATGACGTGAAAAGGGGTGTCCTAAAAATCTTTTTTGTACAGGTCCTTCTCAAAAAATTAGCATATAGTGTTAAATTTCATTATTTACCATAATGTAATGATTACAATTAAACTTTCATATATTATAGATTCATTATCCACCAACTGAAATTTGTCAGGTCTTTTATTGTTTTAATACTGATGATTTTGGCATACAACTCCTGATAACCCAAAAAACCTGTCTCAATAAATTAGCATATTTCACCCATCCAATCAAATAAAAGTGTTTTTTAATAACAAACAAAAAAACCATCAAATAATAATGTTCAGTTATGCACTCAATACTTGGTCGGGAATCCTTTGGCAGAAATGACTGCTTCAATGCGGCGTGGCATGGAGGCAATCAGCCTGTGACACTGCTGAGATGTTATGGAGGCCCAGGATGCTTCAATAGCGGCCTTAAGCTCATCCAGAGTGTTGGGTCTTGCGTCTCTCAACTTTCTCTTCACAATATCCCACAGATTCTCTATGGGGTTCAGGTCAGGAGAGTTGGCAGGCCAATTGAGCACAGTAATACCATGGTCAGTAAACCATTTACCAGTGGTTTTGGCGCTGTGAGCAGGTGCCAGGTCGTGCTGAAAAATGAAATCTTCATCTCCATAAAGCATTTCAGCCGATGGAAGCATGAAGTGCTCCAAAATCTCCTGATAGCTAGCTGCATTGACCCTGCCCTTGATGAAACACAGTGGACCAACACCAGCAGCTGACATGGCACCCCACACCATCACTGACTGTGGGTACTTGACACTGGACTTCAGGCATTTTGGCATTTCCTTCTCCCCAGTCTTCCTCCAGACTCTGGCACCTTGATTTCCGAATGACATGCAAAATTTGCTTTCATCAGAAAAAAGTACTTGGGACCACTTAGCAACAGTCCAGTGCTGCTTCTCTGTAGCCCAGGTCAGGCGCCTCTGCCGCTGTTTATGGTTCAAAAGTGGCTTTACCTGGGGAATGCGGCACCTGTAGCCCATTTCCTGCACACGCCTGTGCACGGTGGCTCTGGATGTTTCCACACCAGACTCAGTCCACTGCTTCCTCAGGTTCCCCAAGGTCTGGAATCGGTCCTTCTCCACAATCTTCCTCAGGGTCAGTTCTCCTCTTCTCGTTGTACAGCGTTTTCTGCCACATTGTTTCCTTCCAACAGACTTACCATTGAGGTGCCTTGATACAGCACTCTGGGAACAGCCTATTTGTTGAGAAATTTCTTTCTGGGTCTTACCCTCTTGCTTGAGGGTGTCAATGATGGCCTTCTTGACATCTGTCAGGTCGCTAGTCTTACCCATGATGGGGGTTTTGAGTAATGAACCAGGCAGGGAGTTTATAAAAGCCTCAGGTATCTTTTGCATGTGTTTAGAGTTAATTAGTTGATTCAGAAGATTAGGGTAATAGGTCGTTTAGAGAACCTTTTCTTGATATGCTAATTTATTGAGACAGGTTTTTTGGGTTATCAGGAGTTGTATGCCAAAATCATCAGTATTAAAACAATAAAAGACCTGACAAATTTCAGTTGGTGGATAATGAATCTATAATATATGAAAGTTTAATTGTAATCATTACATTATGGTAAATAATGAAATTTAACACTATATGCTAATTTTTTGAGAAGGACCTGTATATTTTTAAAATGCTCCTTAATCCGCTCCATTAGGTGTCGTTTGGTGCGGCCTACATATAATTTCCTACACGGGCACTGAATGAGCCTGGGGTATCCCTTTTCCAGAAATTTCTTGGTTAAAAAGTTGGCTTCCATGTTATAGTTCTCAACCGTTGAGCAATTGCACCTAATCCTAGTAAATTGCACTTTTGGTATATTTGTAAGCCAACCCGGAAGGTGGCAGCTGGTGAGGTGTATAAAACTATTAGAATCAACCACCTTCCGGTGGCATTTAGTGCGCAATTGGTTGTTCTCCACATAGATAGTGAGATCCAAGAAATTTACCTCAACAGGACTTGTGTGGGATGTAAATTCCAGGCCATAGGAATTGTTGTTAAGCCCCAAAAGAAAGGTGCTAAGCTCAACTTGGGAGCCTTCCCATATAAACAAAATGTCATCAATAAACCGACGCCACATAACCAAACCAGGATGTAATTTACCCGCATTATATATGTGAGACTCCTCCCATTTGGCAACATAAAAATTAGCGTAACTAGGGGCAAAACGCATGCTCATGGCGGTGCCCCATGTTTGGAGGTAATATTGGCCTTCATATATAAAATAATTGTGTTGCAAAATGAACTTGATTCAGTCCACAATAAAGTGAGTCTGTTCACTTGTGTATATGTCAAGGGCCATAAGAAAGTATTCGGCCGCTTGGCAACCTTTGTCCTGATCGATGACCGTGTACAACGACCTAATGTCCAATGTACCTATTATATAACCTTTTTCCCACTTGATGGTGTCTAAAATCTGTAAGGTGTGACCCGTGTCCTTTAAAGATGATGGTATCATTGTCATGCATTTCTGTAAGTGTACATCGACATATGTGTCTACCAGGAGGACGAGTCATGCTCTTGTGGAGCTTAGGAATATGGTAGAATAAAGCCCTACTTGGATTCTTATTCATTATAAACTCAAATTCCTTCGTATACAAAATACCCATGGATTTCCCTTTTTGCGCTAAGACATTAAGTTTACTAATGTAATGTGAGGTGGGATCACCCATCAATTGCTTATAAGTCACTTGGTCTTGCAGAAGTTGAACCGATTCCTCATGGTACATGGATCGGTCGAGAACCACAATGCCACCCCCTTTGTCCGCAGGCCGTACGATAATATCCTGGTTGGCCTGGAGGTCTTTAATTGCCTTCTTCTCCTGACACCTGCTGGTGTAACTTTCGCATTTGTACTTTATTATTATTTTATTCAGAGTATTGTGTTTACAGTGGGCAAGTTGACACACAATTGTGAATCTTTGCACTCTCTTGCACTTTACTATTTTATATGCAAAAAATGTTTATGTATGTTTATCATACGCACTATATATAACACTTTGGTTTTGTAATTGTGCACTTATATATATTTGGTAATTGTGCACTGCATATTTTTTGTTGTGACACTTTTTTTGATATTTTTGCCTAGTTGCACCCTAAGATATTTCCATATCTTCTACACATATTCTTGTGTAGTGCGCCCCCTTTATCTTGTACCATACAGGTATGCATTGTATTTATCATTTTATGTAATGTTTTGATTCTATATTATTTTTAACCTGGTATACCAATAAAAAAACAAATTTATACTTTCTGTACTTTGGACTTTAAGTCGGCTTTTGTTCTTGTGTTTCTATGTGCATGTGTGTGGGGGTATAACGGTACTATAGGAACATTATAGTGTGTGTGGGGGTATAGCGGTACTATAGGAACATTATACTGTGTGTGGGGGTATGGTGGTATGGCGGTACTATGAGAAGATTATACTGTGTGTTGTGGAATGGCGGTACTGTAGGAACATTAAACTGTGTGTGGGGGTATGGAGGTACTATGAGAACATTATACTGTGTGTGGGTATAGCGGTACTATGAGAAGATTATACTGTGTGGGGGTATGGCGGTACTATGAGAACATTATACTGTGTGTGGTGGGATGGCGGTACTATGAGAACATTATACTGTGTGTGGGGGTATGGCGGTCCTGTAGGAACTGTTGTGAATTCAGCTTTTGGGCTCCCTCCGGTGGTTGTAGAGGGTAATGCAGTTGTGCCTGGATTGCAGGAGTGGACATGTGTATCTACTAATTGCAGGACTGACTGGGGTATATAGCTTTGCAGGATCCTTTAGTCAGTGCCAGTTGTTCATTGTTCTTGCAGGATTCACTTCCCTGCTGGTCTCTCCAGTTTGCTGTGCTTTTATGCAAAGATAAGTCCTGGCTTTGCTTCTGCTGTCCACCTGCTGTGGACCTTAATAGTTCTGTGCATGTTCATGTTTTTGCCTTGTCCAGTTTTGTCTGTGAAGGATTTTTTGCAGCCTGACTATTTCTCTGGAGATGCAGATATACCCCCCATGTCTTTAGTCAGATGTGGTGATTCGTATCTTCTGTGGTGGATATTTTCTAGCGTTTTTATACTGACCGCATAGTACTCTGTTCTTTTCTTTCTTTTTAGCTAGTATGGCCTCCTATGCTAAAATCTGATTTCATATCTGCGTATGTTATTTTCCTCTCCTCTCACAGTGAATATTTGTGGGGGGCTATCTATCCTTTGGGGATTTTCTCTGAGGCAAGATAGGTTTCCTGTTTCTGTCTTTAAGGGTAGCTAGATCTTGCCTGTGCCGAGGGGTCTAGGGAGTGTTAGGTACCCCCCACGGCTACTTCTAGTTGCGCTGCTAGGTTCAGGGTTTGCAGTCAGTACAGGGACCACCTTCTCCAGAGTCCGTCTCATGCTGCTCCTAGGCCACCAAATCATAACAAGGAACATTATACTGTGTGTGGTGGTATGGCGGTAGTATGAGAACATTATAGTGTGTGTGGGGGTGTGGTGGTAGAGTAGGAACATTATACTGTTTGTGGGGGTATGGCGGTACTGTAGGAACATTATACTGTGTGTGGGGGTATGGCGATACTATGAGAACATTATACTGTGTGTGGGGGTATGGCGGTACTGTAGGAACATTATACAGTGTGTGGGGGTATGGCGGTACTATGAGAAGATTATACTGTGTGGGGGGGTATGGCGGTACTGTAGGAACATTATACTGTGTGTGTGGGGGTATGGCGGTACTGTAGGAACATTATACTGTGTGTGGGATATGGTGGTAGTGTGAAAATACCTTTTTTACGAGAGATGCCAGTACTGTGGAAACATTATAATGCGTGAGCGGCATCATATATATTACATAAGGGGTGTAAAAAGGAGAGCCATAAAAAAGACTCCTCAGGGCTGTGCTGCATTTGTACAAAAAGACGTCCAGACGGGACCATGTGAGATCAATGGGAAGAGGGAGGGTTTCCGGAGGGAAGAGTCTAGAGGGTGCACCTGGTCAGGAGACCTTGATGATGCAGTTACTGATATTATAAAGGCCGGAGCCCCAAAGGCAGAACAGATTTGGCACCAAGCAAAGGAAAGGGGTGCGGGGAAGAATCTGAGGTACCAGCTGATGGTAAAGTGCCCGAGGCAGCTGGGTGTGGGGCAGAACCTGCTTACAGGGCATAATGGGGGCATTACACTGTGTGGGGCCAAGAATGGGGCCCTGTACTATGAGAACAATCCGCTCCCTCACTTCCTGTCCTCCATACTTGGCACGTATGTATCTATTACAGGAAACAGAACAACAACGTTATGATTCTTATAAAGTGGCAACAACAACCCCAAAAGAGTCTCCGTGCAGAAGGGGTTAATGTCCCCGCGCTCAGTAATGGGGAATCTCCACATACCTCCACCTGCAGAGCCGCACTCCACATATATGGCTGCTCTGTGCGCACAGGACCTGTGATGAGGTCACAGGGGGAGGAGTCAGGGGTCACGTGATCCGCAGTGAAGACGCTACATGGAAATTTATCAGTAATGCCGTAGCCATGTTGGTTGTGGCATTACAGTGATTGGCTGGCCGCACAGCATCATCAGGTCTATAAGAGACCTGGCCCCGTCCTGCTCCTCACATTCAGCTCTGGAATCAGACAGTGTAGGGAGAGCTTCTGCTGAGATAGGGTCAGATGTGGGGGGTTTTCAGTTAGTGAGGGTCTACATCATAGAATCCACAAATCCAGCTAAACCAACAGTCCTAAGGACTAATTCCGGAGTATATACAGGTCCTTCTCAAAAAATTAGCATATAGTGTTAAATTTCATTATTTACCATAATGTAATGATTACAATTAAACTTTCATATATTATAGATTCATTATCCACCAACTGAAATTTGTCAGGTCTTTTATTGTTTTAATACTGATGATTTTGGCATACAATTCCTGATAACCCAAAAAACCTGTCTCAATAAATTAGCATATTTCACCCATCCAATCAAATAAAAGTGTTTTTTAATAACAAACAAAAAAACCAACAAATAATAATGTTCAGTTATGCACTCAATACTTGGTCGGGAATCCTTTGGCAGAAATGACTGCTTCAATGCGGCGTGGCATGGAGGCAATCAGCCTGTGACACTGCTGAGATGTTATGGAGGCCCAGGATGCTTCAATAGCGGCCTTAAGCTCATCCAGAGTGTTGGGTCTTGCGTCTCTCAACTTTCTCTTCACAATATCCCACAGATTCTCTATGGGGTTCAGGTCAGGAGAGTTGGCAGGCCAATTGAGCACAGTAATACCATGGTCAGTAAACCATTTACCAGTGGTTTTGGCACTGTGAGCAGGTGCCAGGTCGTGCTGAAAAATGAAATCTTCATCTCCATAAAGCATTTCAGCCGATGGAAGCATGAAGTGCTCCAAAATCTCCTGATAGCTAGCTGCATTGACCCTGCCCTTGATGAAACACAGTGGACCAACACCACGCCAATCAGAAGCCGCGACGTCATTCTCATTCACAAAACTGCTAATGCTAGGAATTGAGGACCTGCGAATGACGTCGCGGCCTCTGATTGGTCGCGTGCCGGTCACATGGGCGGCACGCGACCAATCAGAAGCCGGGACGTCATTCACAGGTCCGAAAGGCGCGCTTTTTAAACAAAGAAGCCTCCAGGTTAGCAGCGTGAAGTCCAGGGGCCGCCGGAGAGGTGAGCATATCAATATTTTTTATTTTAATTCTTTATTTTACACATCCCTATTAATTCGATACCGATACCCGATATCACAAAAATATCGGATCTCGGTATCGGAATTCCGATACCGCAAGTATCGGCCGATACCCGATACTTGCGGTATCGGAATGCTCAACACTAGTCGCTAGTCTTACCCATGATGGGGGTTTTGAGTAATGAACCAGGCAGGGAGTTTATAAAAGCCTCAGGTATCTTTTGCATGTGTTTAGAGTTAATTAGTTGATTCAGAAGATTAGGGTAATAGGTCGTTTAGAGAACCTTTTCTTGATATGCTAATTTATTGAGACAGGTTTTTTGGGTTATCAGGAGTTGTATGCCAAAATCATCAGTAATAAAACAATATAAGACCTGACAAATTTCAGTTGGTGGATAATGAATCTATAATATATGAAAGTTTAATTGTAATCATTACATTATGGTAAATAATGAAATTTAACACTATATGCTAATTTTTTGAGAAGGACCTGTAGATCGTAGTGCTAGGTAGGCAGGGGAGTATATGTGGCTCTATACATATCAGTGCAAGGCCTGCAGGCGCTGTATGTGGGTATATAGATATCACTGCATACATCAAGAGGGTCCATTCGATTACTGTCTGCTGCTGCCTATTACATATATACATAGCCCCAGGTGTCAGTGGTCAGGAATAATTTTTTTGCATCTTAATCCTGATTATTTTATTCCAGAGCCCCCTTTTTTCTCCATTTGCTTGTTGATACTGCAGACTACAGCCAGATCCTTTTCATAGTTTAGCGTAAAAATCCAGTTATTTTACACGGGTTTGCCCGTCCCAGCGATCACATCTGAGTGCACAGAAAATTCTGCCATTTTTTGTGGTACTGTAATATTTTTTTGTAGTGTCTTATACAATTTCTTGACACCATTTTGCTGCCCAAAAAATATTTAGCAACAGAGCAGATATTGTAAACTGAGTTTTGTACCCCACACAGATCACATATCATTGCGCTCATGATTGTGCCATTTCAGGGCTCCATAGAATTTTTGTTGTTGTGCCATTGCAACTTATTGACACAATTTTGCTGGCCGGAAAAAAATACCGGCCTTGACATATGATTGAAAGTGGCTCTCTCTGTCACTCGCCTCATCTATCTGTGGGCTACAAATTGTGGCATTTGAGGCCTCCATTGAACTGTTTTTGCTGTGTGTTATCCTAGTTATTGACACCAGTTTGCTGAAAAAAATCTTGTTACCTACAGGGCAGATATTGTAAACTGTGGTTTTCCCGCACACGGACCACATATAAGTTTGCTCCAAATTCAGCCATTTGTAGTGAACGTGGAAAATATTTTAGTCCATTTAAAATGGGCAACGCACGTGGCAAGCGATGGGGAATTGGACGTGATGGTGATGGTGCATGCAGAGGTCGTGGACAAGCTGAAAGTGGCCACAACAAACACCCACATTTGCTGGCTCGACCTTCCTGTCCCAATTACTAGGGGACCGCAGCAGGACAGCAGGATTGAAGCCAGAGCAGTGGGAAAAGGTTGTTGGTTGGATGGTGGATAATAGAAAATAGCAAGAAATGGGAACCTAAAACATCACATTTAATAAGACTATTACAATGACTGACACAACAACAATCAAACATATATTTAGCAAAAGCTAACCAGATAGGAAGCTGATTATAAGTCCAGAGACAACTCGTTAATATAGGCAGACTTCCCTGCTCCCTTAACTTGAAACAGTCACTAAACTGATAGACATTTATAATCAAGCAGAAGAAAGAAACAAGACATAGATCCAAAAGAATAATACCACCACTGCCAGTAATATTGGTCAACATAATCAAATTATTACCCATTAGGAAAATCAGTACCACTGATCTATATATAGATTATGTTAAGGAAAGAAAAGATCAGGGGGACATGAATAATTGGAACAATCTCACCAAACGATGGGGTTGCCTCATGGAGAATGGACCCTCCTATTACAGTAAGTTTGATACAGGATTTCTCAAACCATGCCTATATAAGACCACCTCCGTACACGTTTCATCCCGGGGGGACTCATCAGGGGATAGGGCAGATAAGTGGTAGTCTAAATGATGGAACGCTTCGCCATCGCTGGCCTCTATATGGAGCCTCTTACAAGAAGGATTCCACAAAAACGTCTCTTAAATAAAGAACTCATATCAAAGAAAATGCCCGCACATCAACTTCCTGTTTGTCCGCATCCAATCATATCTGCGCATCAACCAGGTGCCCAGTAGTCACACTAACCTCATTGGTAGCTCAGGGGATTATATTATAGGAGTTTGGGCTGGCCTCACATATTACCACATGGACAGAGATATATAGGCACTAGGGTTGAGCGAAATGGATCGGACAGATTCAAAACTCGCCGTCCCGACTTTCGGCAAAGTCGGGTTTCATGAAACCCGACCCTAGTGTGGGATCGGCCATGAGGTCAGCGATCTGCGCGCCAAAGTCGCGTTTCATATGATGCTTTCAGCGCCATTTCTCATCCAATGAAGAAGGACGCAGAGTGTGGACAGCGTGATGACATAGGTCCTGGTCCCCACCATCTTAGAGAAGGGCATTGCAGTGATTGGCTTGCTTTCTGCGGCGTCACAGGGGCTAAAAAGGGGCGTTCCTGCCGACCGCCATCTTACTTCTGCCGATCTTAGCATAGGGAGAGGTTGCTGCAGCTTCATCAGAAGAAGGGATATAGTTAGGGAGGGAAGATTAACCCCCAAACTGCTTGTGCTGTAGCGATTTCCACTGTCCAACACCACCTTTTCTTTGCAGGGACAGTGGAGTTTATATCTTTGTGCATCAGCTCTGTAGCTCATTAGGCTGCCTTATAAGGCTCCCTGATAGCTGCATTGCTGTTTGCATGCTGCTGTGCAAACCAACTGCTTTTTTAAAAGCAAAAATCCTGTTGCTCCTTTCTGCACAGATCTCTTGTTTATTTGTCCACACTTTTGTGTGCAGCAGTCCTTTTTATTCCTGCCATACTTGTCCTGAGATCATTGTAGGGAGATTGAAATTGTACTACAGTCCTTGTATTTTTCATATATCTTCCAGCCACTTTCTGCCACTTACATTGTGTTGTTTTATACATTGGGCCTGAGTTTTGGTTCAGTCTCCCAAAAAAAAGAGAGATTTAAAATTCTCAACAAGTTTATATACACCTTCTACCTTGTTTTACAGTAACATATAACAGTTGATATTTTGGTTAGATTTTCCAAAAAAAGAGGAAGTCTGGTGTAAGAGGCCCTGCTGCTGGTTCAATAGTGACCGAAAAAAGGACACGTCTGGCTACCCAGAATGTTGATGATCTAACCTTCATTAAAATGAACCAATCATGGATTTCAAATTATTTTGCCCCACCTTCCCCTGCTGACACGTAGCTTGCCTGAAAAATGTCTTGCTTTTGGCCTCCTCTTACTGACTTCTCCAATTCCTACATTTGCAGCTGCTGAATGTCCACCATAGGCCATTTTTATACCTCCCCACAGGGCCGTTGTCACCACCTGGCGCAAGGACCCGTGCGAGTGCCGTTTGCCTGGACAGGTGGGTGTACCCACTCTTGGGTGACGGCACTGGCACAGGGTCCCTCATAGTACAATGAAGTGTCTCTGACGGTGGTGGTGCACAACCAAAGTCAGACACACCGTCGTAATATGAGAGGTCCTGTGCCAGTACCGCCGCCCACGAGAGAGTGTTCCCCCCCAGCTCGAACAGTGCTCTACCACTTGCAATACTTACCTCTCCCTGCCCGACCACTGTGTAGTCTGTGCTGTTAAATCCTTCAATCGCACTGCCAATACAAATTTGTTGAAATGATAGATGATATTTAAAATATACAGGGGCCCTGGCCTCCATTTAGACCAGTTAACACTTTGCGCCTACTACCACTGTCTGCTACTCAGCAGAGGAGCCCACCCCTGTACCTAGCTATGCCACCTGTTTATTTATGAAAAAAATTTTGGCAGACATTTAGCCCACTTAATTATTTGGGCCTACTAACTGTGTCGGCCACTTATTACAGTTTTCCTCCACTGAACAAAGCAATGCCGCCTGTTTACTCCTGTTACCACATTTGAACTGCATTTAGCCCACTTTATTATTTGGGCCTATATCTGTGTTTCCTCCTCATCCTGCCCATTGCCCAGCCACTGCTAGATGAGTCTGCTGGCACATTGACCCAGACCACTACATTCCCCTTGCACTCTACACAGCCAGAATCTGACCCTGCTGAAAGTCAGGTTCCCCTTCCCACATACTATACCACCTTACACGGGGACAAAGAGGAAGGTGCAGATGAAAGTGCAGGCTCCTTCATCAGGTGAAGGGGGCATACTCGTTGGCAACGTCACTGGCACAGGGCCCCTCATAGTACGCAAAAGTGTCTCTGCCAGTGGGAGGCGCCACCCGCCGTCAAACACACCACCGTACTATGAGGGGCCCTGTGCAAGCGGCCTCATTTTTGGGCAACTCCACACTGCCATGTTGTTATCCAGTCTCTCCTGATGAACCCATTTATGGGGGAAACGCGTCGAGAGTTTGAGCCTACAATTGCTTGAGGAGTCACTTTATCTGGACCCAAAACCACTCGTACATCATGAATACAGCAGATGAGTATATGATTGCATTTGGTCTACAGGGGCATAATCTGCACTTGTTGGTCTGCTGTTTGTAGTGGATGGTTACAGTGACGCATCAAGATATTTATTGGTGTGTCTATCTATATATTTGTCATTGTCAAACATGTTCTAATATAGTGGTATCAGCCTGGTTATCATGATTATATTTTTCTTTTGGTTCTATGAGAATTGAGGTTACTATTATACTGCAGAAAATTTGGACCTTTTTGTGTATATTCATATATCTATGCATAGGTTATGCCTGATAAATATCTATCCCTTTTTCTTATATCACATTTTTTTGGGGGGGCCCATAATTGTTATATAATACTACATACCACCACATGATATTACAGCCACTTGGCCTTCTTATTCCTACTTTGTCCTTATAGGGTTCAGGTAGGAGAGCAGGGACAGCCATCGCACGAGCGGGGGCGCCATTCTCGTTATCTCTCAGGGTGCCAACCTCCGCATCTAGGTAGGCATACATTTTTAGGTCTTTTTGTAGTATCTATTTCAAAAACCTGACCGTCACATCCAAACATAGACTAAGTGTGAACAGGTGCTGAATCTAAAGTTGCCAACTCATATATAGTTAAGTAAATAAGGCAGCACACTGTAGCGCTAAAACATGCAAACATGAAACACGAAAATTGAACTGCATTACTGCACTAGAAATATGAAAAATTAGAGCGTTTAGCGCATAAAAATGGCCAATTTTATGTGTACCTGGTAGCCACATTAGGGCATCTCTCTTATACCAGGTCCTAAACTTGCCTTTCCTCACTGAGAATAAATGTCTCCATCTGAATGGGTACATGTGAAACCTCTTCTTAGACTAAAATTCTCTCTCTCTGTGGAGGGGTATTGGACCTGCTGTAATTAAAACACCTGTGGCTAGGAGGCGGAGTGCTCAGTCAGAAGGCTAAAGAATACATTTCAAAAAGCTACCCGTCACATCCAAACATAGACTAAGTGTGAACAGCTGCTGAACCTAAAGTTGCCAACTCGTATATAGTTAAGTAAATAAGGCAGCACACTGCAGCGCTAAAACATGCAAACATGAAACACAAAAATAGAACTGCATTACTGCACTAGAAATATGAAAAATGAGAGCGTTTAGCGCATAAAAATGGCCAATTTTATGTGTACCTGGTAGCCACTTTACGGCATCTCTCTTATACCAGGTCCTAAACTTGCCTTTCCTCGCTGAGAATAAACATCTCCATCTGAATGGGTACATGTGAAACCTCTTCTTAGACTAAAATTCTCTCTCTCTGTGGAGGGGTATTGGACCTGCTGTAATTAAAACACATGTGGCTAGGAGGCGGAGTGCTCGATCAGAAGGCTAAAGAATACATTTCAAAAGACTGACCGTCACATCCAAATATAGACTAAGTATGAACAGGTGCTGAACCTAAAGTTGCCAACTCGTATATAGTAACATAGTAACATAGTAACATAGTTAGTAAGGCCGAAAAAAGACATTTGTCCATCCAGTTCAGCCTATATTCCATCATAATTAATCCCCAGATCTACGTCCTTCTACAGAACCTAATAATTGTATGATACAATATTGTTCTGCTCCAGGAAGACATCCAGGCCTCTCTTGAACCCCTCGACTGAGTTCGCCATCACCACCTCCTCAGGCCAGGAATTCCAGATTCTCACTGCCCTAACAGTAAAGAATCCTCTTCTATGTTGGTGGAAAAACCTTCTCTCCTCCAGACGCAAAGAATGCCCCCTTGTGCCCGTCACCTTCCTTGGAATAAACAGATCCTCAGCGAGATAGTTGTATTGTCCCCTTATATACTTATACATGGTTATTAGATCGCCCCTCAGTCGTCTTTTTTCTAGACTAAATAATCCTAATTTCGCTAATCTATATATAATATATAATATAATCTATAGTTAAGTAAATAAGGCAGCACACTGCAGGGCCAAAATCTGCAAACATGAAACATGAAAATTGAACTGTATTACTGCACTAGAAATATGAAAAATGAGAGCGTTTAGCGCATAAGAATGGCCAATTTTATGTGTACCTGACATGGCATGAGGGGGTACATTTTATAAGTGTTTATTTCAGCGTGTGCAAGGAGCATAACTAAAAGAGCCACCTTGTCCGAATGCAGCATTAGTGCTGCACAAGGTGGCTCTTCTAATTACAAATGCCTGGGGGGGAGGGGGGACAGGTTCCCTTTAATTGTAGAAGGAAAGGTATTGTTTATAGAGCAATTTGCAGTTGTGATCTTGTATATTTTGGTAAAACGATTAGAGAGTTTAGGAGGAGAGTTGGAGAACATTTGAGAGACATTGTGAAAAAGAGGGACACCCCGTTAGCGAGACACGTGAACCTTGCCCATGGAGGTGATCTAACCGCAGTGAAATTTATGGGTATTGAGAAAGTCAATAAACCACTATGGGGTGGTGATTGGGATAGGTTGACACTGCAACATGACACAAGATGGATTCACAGATTGGGCTCCATCTACCGAATAGGGTTAAATGAACAACTATCCTTATGCCTCATTTCTTTGAAGTGTAGGGCGTTTGTTGGGTCCTCTAGTGAGGGTGAGCCGCCACTGAGTGGGGGCACCACTGCGCAGATCTAGGGTGCCAACCTCTGCCATCAGGCAGAGTGTATTTAGTATAGGGGAAGGTGTTAGGGTATTACGTAGGCTTTTTTACTCCCCTTCCTTTTCCATATTACTGGCAGTGGTGGTATTATTCTTTTGGATCTATGTACCTTGTTTGTTTCCTCTGCTTGATTATAAATGTCTATCAGTTTAGTGAGTGTTTCAAGTTAAGGGAGCAGGGAAGTCTGCCTATATTAACGAGTGGTCTCTGGACTTATACTCAGCTTCCTATCTGGTTAGCTTTTACTAAATTAATGTTTGTTTGTTGTTGTTATGCCATGTCATTTTAATAGTCTTATTAAATGTGATGTTTTAGGTTCCCATTTTTTGCTATTTTCTATGATCCACCATCCAACCAACAACCATCTCACACTGCTCTGGCTCCAATACTGCTGTCCTGCTGCGGTCCCCTAGTAATTGGGACAGGAAGGTCGATCCAGCTGATGTGGGTTTTTGTTGTGGCCACTTTCAGCTTGTCCACGGCCTCGACCTCTGCATGCACCATCACTATCGCGTCCACTTCCCCATCCATTGCCTCGCGCCTTGCCCATTTTAAATGGACTACAATATTTTCCACGCTCACTACAAATGGATGAATTTGGAGCGAACTTATATGTGATCCGTGTGCGGGAAAACCACAGTTTACAATATCTGCCCTGTAGGTAACATTTTTTTTTTTTAGCAAACTGGTGTCAATAACTAGGGTAACACACAGCAAAAAAAGTTCAATGGAGGCCTCAAATGCCACAATTTGTAGCCCACAGATAGATGAGGCGGAGATAGTCCACTTTCAAATAAACTCAGTTTAAAATATCTGCTCTGTTGCTAAATATTTTTTAGGCTGAAAAATGGTGTCAAGAAATTGGATAAAACACTGCAAAAATTTTTTACAGTACCACAAAAAATGGCAAAATTTTCTGCGCACTCAGATGTGATCGCTGGGACGGGCAAACCCGTGTAAAATAGCCGGATTTTTAAGCTGAACTATGAAAAGGATCTGGCTGTAGTCTGCAGTGTCAACAAGCAAATGGAGAAAAAAAGGGCTCTGGAATAAAATAATCAGGATTAAGACGCAAAAAATATTATTCCTGGCCACTGATATCTGGGGCTATGTATATACAGGTCCTTCTCAAAAAATTAGCATATAGTGTTAAATTTCATTATTTACCATAATGTAATGATTACAATTAAACTTTCATATATTATAGATTCATTATCCACCAACTGAAATTTGTCAGGTCTTTTATTGTTTTAATACTGATGATTTTGGCATACAACTCCTGATAACCCAAAAAACCTGTCTCAATAAATTAGCATATTTCACCCATCCAATCAAATAAAAGTGTTTTTTAATAACAAACAAAAAAACCAACAAATAATAATGTTCAGTTATGCACTCAATACTTGGTCGGGAATCCTTTGGCAGAAATGACTGCTTCAATGCGGCGTGGCATGGAGGCAATCAGCCTGTGACACTGCTGAGATGTTATGGAGGCCCAGGATGTTTCAATAGCGGCCTTAAGCTCATCCAGAGTGTTGGGTCTTGCGTCTCTCAACTTTCTCTTCACAATATCCCACAGATTCTCTATGGGGTTCAGGTCAGGAGAGTTGGCAGGCCAATTGAGCACAGTAATACCATGGTCAGTAAACCATTTACCAGTGGTTTTGGCACTGTGAGCAGGTGCCAGGTCGTGCTGAAAAATGAAATCTTCATCTCCATAAAGCATTTCAGCCGATGGAAGCATGAAGTGCTCCAAAATCTCCTGATAGCTAGCTGCATTGACCCTGCCCTTGATGAAACACAGTGGACCAACACCAGCAGCTGACATGGCACCCCACACCATCACTGACTGTGGGTACTTGACACTGGACTTCAGGCATTTTGGCATTTCCTTCTCCCCAGTCTTCCTCCAGACTCTGGCACCTTGATTTCCGAATGACATGCAAAATTTGCTTTCATCAGAAAAAAGTACTTGGGACCACTTAGCAACAGTCCAGTGCTGCTTCTCTGTAGCTCAAAAGTGGCTTTACCTGGGGAATGCGGCACCTGTAGCCCATTTCCTGCACACGCCTGTGCACGGTGGCTCTGGATGTTTCCACACCAGACTCAGTCCACTGCTTCCTCAGGTTCCCCAAGGTCTGGAATCGGTCCTTCTCCACAATCTTCCTCAGGGTCCGGTCTCCTCTTCTCGTTGTACAGCGTTTTCTGCCACATTGTTTCCTTTCAACAGACTTACCATTGAGGTGCCTTGATACAGCACTCTTTCTGGGTCTTACCCTCTTGCTTGAGAGTGTCAATGATGGCCTTCTTGACATCTGTCAGGTCGCTAGTCTTACCCATGATGGGGGTTTTGAGTAATGAACCAAGCAGGGAGTTTATAAAAGCCTCAGGTATCTTTTGCATGTGTTTAGAGTTAATTAGTTGATTCAGAAGATTAGGGTAATAGGTCGTTTAGAGCAGGGGTCCCCAACTCCAGTCCTCAAGGCCCACCAACAGGTCATGTTTTCAGGATTTCCTTAATCTTGCCCAGGTAATAATTGCATCACCTGTGCAATGCAAAGGAAATCCTGAAAACATGACCTGTTGGTGGGCCTTGAGGACTGGAGTTGGGGACCCCTGGTTTAGAGAACCTTTTCTTGATATGCTAATTTATTGAGACAGGTTTTTTGGGTTATCAGGAGTTGTATGCCAAAATCATCAGTATTAAAACAATAAAAGACCTGACAAATTTCAGTTGGTGGATAATGAATCTATAATATATGAAAGTTTAATTGTAATCATTACATTATGGTAAATAATGAAATTTAACACTATATGCTAATTTTTTGAGAAGGACCTGTATGTAATAGGCAGCAGCAGACAGTAATGGAATGGACCCTCTTGATGTATGCAGTGATATCTATATACCCACATACAGCGCCTGCAGGCCTTGCACTGATATGTATAGAGCCACATACACTCCCCTGCCTACCTAGCACTGATACACCCATATACCCATATCCTTTACAGTTTAAGAAATATATTAACCCCTTAAGCCCCAAGGGTGGTTTGCACGTTAATGACCGGGCCAATTTTTACAATTCTGACCACTGTCCCTTTATGAGGTTATAACTCTGGAACGCTTCAACGGATCCCGGTGATTCTGACATTGTTCTCTCGTGACATATTGTTCTTCATGATAGTCGTAAAATTTCTTCGATATAACTTGCGCTTAATTGTGAAAAAAATGGAAATTTGGTGAACATTTTGAAAATTTTGCAATTTTCTAACTTTAATTTTTATGCACTTAAATCACAGAAATATGTCACATAAAATACTTAATAAGTAACATTTTCCACATGTCTACTTTATATCAGCACAATTTTGGAACCAAATTTTTTTTTTGTTAGGGAGTTTTAAGGGTTAAAATTTGACTAGCAATTTCCCATTTTTACACCACCAATATTTTTTAGGGACCACATCACATTTGAAGTAATTTTGAGGGGTCTACATGATAATAACCAAGTGTGACACCATTCTAAAAACTGCACCCCTCAAGGTTCTCAAAACCACATTCAAGAAGTTTATTAACCCTTCAGGTGTTTTACTGGAATTTTTGGAATGTTTAAAAAAAATTAACATTTAACTTTTTTTCAAAAAATTTTTACTTCAGCCTCAATTTGTTTTATTTTACCGAGGGTAACAGGAGAAAATGGACCCCAAAAGTTCTTGTACAATTTGTTCTGAGTACGCTGATACCCCATATGTGGGGGTAAACCACTGACTTTTCAATGCAAAATTGACTGGAATTGAGATGGGACACCATGTTGCGCTTGTAGAGCCCCTGATGTGCCTAAACATTGAAACCCCCCACACGTTACACCATTTTGGAAAGTAGACCCCCTAAGGAACGTATCTAGATGTGTGGTGAGCTCTTTAACTCACCAAAAGCTTCACAGAAGTTTATAATGCAGAGCCGTCAAAATAAAAAATCATATTTTTTCACAAATATGATAATTTTGCCCCCAATTTTTTATTTTCCCAAGGGTAAGAGAAGAAATTGGACCCCAAAAGTTGTTGTGCCATTTGTCCTGAGTACGCCGATACCCCACATGTAGGGGTAAACCACTGTTTGGGCACATGGTAGAGTTCTTACCTGTCTAAATAGGCCTCAATACAAATGCACAAGCAGGGTGCAGCGGACCCAAGCAAAATAGCAAATGCACAGGTGCAATACCTAATGAAACAGCCAGCCTTCAATAAGGGTTTGGCCGTGTGGTACACCAATGCACTTTGTATTCCTTGTGTGAACACGCCACATACAGAGTATTTTATCTTAGTGCATTGGTGTACCACACGGCCAAACCCTTATTGAAGGCTGGCTGTTTCATTAGGTATTGCACCTGTGCATTTGCTATTTTGTTTGGGTCCGCTGCACCCTGCTTTTGCATTTGTATTGAGGCCTATTTAGACAGGTAAGAATCTTTGCCTGTTTTTGGTGTTTTTTCTTGAATGTGTCCTTTTTTGGTGTTTTTCACATGGCAGAGTTCAGAAGGGAAGGAGCGCCATTTGACTTTTCAATGCAAAATTGACGAATTGAGATCAAACACCACGTTTGGAGAGCCACTGATGTGTCTAAACAGTAGAAACCCCCAACAAGTGACACCATTTTGGAAAGTAGATCCCCTAAGGAACTTACCGTATATACTCGAGTATAAGCCGAGATTTTCAGCCCAAATTTTTGGGCTGAAAGTGCCCCTCTCGGCTTATACTCGAGTCACGGTAGCGGTGGGGTCGGCGGGTGAGGGGGAGAGGGCGCTGACGCATACTCACCTAGTCCCAGCGATCCTCGCGCTGTCCCTGCCGTCCCACGGTCTTCTGTGCTGCAGCTTCTTCCCCTCTTCAGCGGTCACGTGGGACCGCTCATTAGAGAAATGAATAGGCGGCTCCACCTCCCATAGGGGTGGAGCCGCCTATTCATTTCTCTAATCAGCGGTAACGGTGACCGCTGATAGAGAAAGAAGCTGCGGCACCGAAGACCGTGGGACGGCAGGGACAGCGCGAGGATCGCTGGGACTAGGTAAGTATGTAATATTCACCTGTCCCCGTTCCACACGCCGGGCGTCGCTCCATCTTCCCGGCGCCTCCATCTTCCCGGCGTCTCTGCTCTGACTGTTCAGGTCAGAGGGCGCGATGACGCGTATAGTGTGCGCGGCGCCCTCTGCCTGATCAGTCAGTGCAGAGAGACGCCGGGACCAGACGCTGGGAGCTGCAAGCAAGAGAGGTGAGTATGGCTTTTTTTTTTTTTATTGCAGCAGCAGCAGCCATGGCACAGATTTATGTGGAGCATCTATGGGGATATGTGAACGCTGCAGAGCATATATTGGGCACAGCCAAGGGGGAGATATGAACGCTGCAGAGCATATATGGGGCACAGCCAAGGGGGAGATATGAACGCTGCAGAGCACTATATGGGACACAGCCAAGGGGGAGATATGAATGCTGCAGAGCACTATATGGAGCACAGCCAAGGGGGAGATATGAATGCTGCAGAGCACTATATGGGGCACAGCCAAGAGGGAGATATGAACAGTGCAGAGCACTGTATGGGGCACAGCTATGGGGAATATGAACAGTGCAGAGCACTGTATGGGGTACAGCTATGGGGAGATATGAACAGTGCAGAGCACTGTATGAGGCACAGCCAATGGGGAATAAGAACAGTGCAGAGCACTGTATGTGGCACAGCTATGGGGCAATATGACCAGTGCAGAGCACTATATGGGGCACAGCTATGGTGCAATATGAACGGTGCAGAGCACTGTATGGGGCACAGCTATGGGGCAATATGAACGGTGCAGAGCACTATATGGCACAGCTATGGGGAAATAATGATCTATTTTTATTTTTGAAATTCACCGGTAAATGCTGCATTTCCACCCTAGGCTTATACTCGAGTCAATAGGTTTTCCCAGTTTTTTGTGGCAAAATTAGGGGGGTCGGCTTATACTCGGGTTGGCTTATACTCGAGTATATACGGTATCTAGATGTGTTGTGAGAGCTTTGAACCCCCAAGTGTTTCACTACAGATTATAATGCAGAGCCGTGAAAACAAAAAAAAAATTTTTTTTCACAAAAAATATTTTTTAGCCCCTAGTTTTGTATTTTTCCAAGGGTAACAGGAGAAATTCAACCCCAAAAGTTGTTATCCAATTTGTCCTGAGTACGCTGATACCCCATATGTGGGGGGGAACCACCGTTTGGGCGCATGGCAGAGCTCGGAAGGGAAGGAGCGCCATTTGGAATGCAGACTTAGATGGATTGGTCTGCAGGCGTCACATTGCATTTGCAGAGCCCCTGATGCACCTAAACAGTAGAAATCCCCCACAAGTGACCCCATATTGGAAACTAGACCCCCCAAGGAACTTATCTAGATGTGTTGTGAGAACTTTGAACCCCAAGTGTTTCACTATAGTTTATAACGCAGTCGTGAAAATAAAAATTATTTTTTTTCCCACAAAAATGTTTTTTTAGCCCCCCAAATTTTTATTTTCCCAAAGGTAACAAGAGAAATTGGACCCCAATAGTTGTTGTCCAATTTGTCCTGAGTATGCTGGTACCCCATATGTTGGGGTAAACCCCTGTTTTGGCGCACGGGAGAGCTCGGAAGGGAAGGAGCACTGTTTTACTTTTTCAGCGCAGAATTGTCTGGAATTGAGATCGGATGCCATGTTGCATTTGGAGAGCCCCTGAAGTGCCTAAACAGTGGAAAGCCCCAATTCTAGCTGAAACCCTAATCCAAACACACACCTAACCCTAATCCCAACCATAAATGTAATCCAAACCCTAACTTTAGCCCCAACCCTAACCCTAACTTTAGCCCCAACCCTAACTGTAGCCCTAACCTTAACTGTAGTCCTAACCCTAGCCCCAAACCTAACCCTAGCCCCACCCTTAACCCAAACCCTAACCCTAGCCCTAACCCTAGCCCTAACCCTAGCCCTAGCCCTAACCCTAGCCCTAAAGTAAAAATGGAAATAAATACATTTTTTAAGGGGGTGATGAAGGGGGGTTTGATTTATTTTACAGCGGGTTTTTTAGCGGATTTTTATGATTGACAGCTGTCACACACTAAAAGACGCTTTTTATTGCAAAAAAATATTTTTGGCATTACCACATTTTGAGACCTATAATTTTTCCATATTTTGGTCCACAGTGTCATGTGAGGTCTTGTTTTTTGCGGGACGAGTTGACGTTTTTATTGGTACCAATTTTGGGCACGTGACATTTTTTGATCGCTTTTTATTCCAATTTTTGTGAGGCAGAATGACCAAAAACCAGCTATTCATGAATTTCTTTTGTGGGGGAGGCGTTTATACTGTTCCGCGTTTGGTAAAATTGATAAAGCAGTTTTATTCTTCAGGTCAGTACGATTACAGCGATACCTCATTTATATTTTTTTATGTTTTTTATATGATAAAAACTATTTAATAGAAAAAATAATTATTTTTGTATCGCTTTATTCTGAGGACTATACCTTTTTTATTTTTTTGCTGATGATGCTGTATGGAAGCTCGTTTTTTGCGGGACAAGATGACGCTTTCAGCGGTACCATCGTTATTTATATCCATATTTTTGATTGCGTGTTATTCCACTTTTTGTTTGGCGGTATGATATACAGTGGGGCAAAAAAGTATTTAGTCAGTCAGCAATAGTGCAAGTTCCACCACTTAAAAAGATGAGAGGCGTCTGTAATTTACATCATAGGTAGACCTCAACTATGGGAGACAAACTGAGAAAAAAAAATCCAGAAAATCACATTGTCTGTTTTTTTAACAATTTATTTGCATATTATGGTGGAAAATAAGTATTTGGTCAGAAACAAACAATCAAGATTTCTGGCTCTCACAGACCTGTAACTTCTTCTTTAAGAGTCTCCTCTTTCCTCCACTCATTACCTGTAGTAATGGCACCTGTTTAAACTTGTTATCAGTATAAAAAGACACCTGTGCACACCCTCAAACAGTCTGACTCCAAACTCCACTATGGTGAAGACCAAAGAGCTGTCAAAGGACACCAGAAACAAAATTGTAGCCCTGCACCAGGCTGGGAAGACTGAATCTGCAATAGCCAATCAGCTTGGAGTGAAGAAATCAACAGTGGGAGCAATAATTAGAAAATGGAAGACATACAAGACCACTGATAATCTCCCTCGATCTGGGGCTCCACGCAAAATCCCACCCCGTGGGGTCAGAATGATCACAAGAATGGTGAGCAAAAATCCCAGAACCACGCGGGGGGACCTAGTGAATGAACTGCAGAGAGCTGGAACCAATGTAACAAGGCCTACCATAAGTAACACACTACGCCACCATGGACTCAGATCCTGCAGTGCCAGACGTGTCCCACTGCTTAAGCCAGTACATGTCCGGGCCCGTCTGAAGTTTGCTAGAGAGCATTTGGATGATCCAGAGGAGTTTTGGGAGAATGTCCTATGGTCTGATGAAACAAAACTGGAACTGTTTGGTAGAAACACAACTTGTCGTGTTTGGAGGAAAAAGAATACTGAGTTGCATCCATCAAACACCATACCTACTGTAAAGCATGGGGGTGGAAACATCATGCTTTGGGGCTGTTTCTCTGCAAAGGGGCCAGGACGACTGATCCGGGTACATGATAAAATGAATGGGGCCATGTATCGTGAGATTTTGAGTGCAAACCTCCTTCCATCAGCAAGGGCACTGAAGATGAAACGTGGCTGGGTCTTTCAACATGACAATGATCCAAAGCACACCGCCAGGGCAACGAAGGAGTGGCTTCGTAAGAAGCATTTCAAGGTCCTGGAGTGGCCTAGCCAGTCTCCAGATCTCAACCCTATAGAAAACCTTTGGAGGGAGTTGAAAGTCCGTGTTGCCAAGCGAAAAGCCAAAAACATCACTGCTCTAGAGGAGATCTGCATGGAGGAATGGGCCAACATACCAACAACAGTGTGTGGCAACCTTGTGAAGACTTACAGAAAACGTTTGACCTCTGTCATTGCCAACAAAGGATATATTACAAAGTATTGAGATGAAATTTTGTTTCTGACCAAATACTTATTTTCCACCATAATATGCAAATAAATTGTTAAAAAAACAGACAATGTGATTTTCTGGATTTTTTTTTCTCAGTTTGTCTCCCATAGTTGAGGTCTACCTATGATGTAAATTACAGACGCCTCTCATCTTTTTAAGTGGTGGAACTTGCACTATTGCTGACTGACTAAATACTTTTTTGCCCCACTGTATATATATTTTTTTACGGTGTTCACTGAAGGGGTTAACTAGTGGGACAGTTTTATAGGTCGGGTCGTTATGGACGCGGCGATACTAAATATGTGTACTTTTATTGTTTTTTTTATTATTTAGATAAAGAGATGTATTTATGGGAACAATATTTTTTTCTTTTTTTAGGAATTTTTTTTTGTTTTGTTTTTTACACATTTAAATTTTTTCTTTTTTACTTTGCCCCAGAAAGGGGACATCACTGTATATTAACAGATCGCTTATCTGACATGTTGCAGAGCACTGTGTCAGATCAGCGATCTGACATGCAGGGCTCCTGGCTTACCCACGCCGGCTCTGAGCAGGCACTTGGTAAGCCACCTCTCTGCAGGACCTGGAAGTAGCCCCGTGGCCATTTTGGATCTGGGGCCTGCAGGGAGGAGACGCTCGGTACAAGGTGAGCACATTGCCTTGTATCGATCGTCTCAGGGAAGCATGCAGGAAGCCCCCCTCCCTGCGTGATGCTTCGCTATACTGCTGAAACACTGCGATAATGTTTGATCGCAGTGTGCCGGGGGTTAATGTGCCGGGAGCGGTCTGTGACCGCTCCTGGCACATAGTGCCGGATGTCAGCTGCGATAGTCAGCTGACACCCGACCACGATCGGCCGCGATCCCCCCCGTGAGCGCGGCCGATCGCATATGACGTACTATCCCGTCACTGGGAATTAAGTCCCAGGTCACCTTGACGGGATACGTCATATGGGATTAAGGGGTTAATACCCTGTGCACTCCTCTTTATTCACACCTTTCCTTAAGAATATCGTATACTCGTGACTTCTAGACCAAATAAGGTCTTATCATTTTCCACCACGGCGACAACACTGTGTACCGCCATGACAAAATGTAACTCAATATGGTTCTAATTATGTCATTTATGGGAAAAAGCCTCATATGACCGTTCTTAGTTTATTTTATTTACGGTTTTATTTCATTATTTTCCTTTTCTGTTTGTGTATTTTAGCAAGATGCTCTGATGAAGGTCCAATGTGAGACCGAAAACGTCCAGTTATTTCTACTGTTTTTGTCTGGATGCAAAATAAATGAAATTTTCTCATCTTTCATCATTTTGAGCGACAAGTTTACTTTTGCTTCGTATATGACCCTTAGCCGGACACTGGAAGGGGGTAAATAAGCGAGATTTCGGCATTTTAGCTCCCGGTGTGGAGGCGATAGCCCATGATATGCCGCCATATACTAGACGTCCGGTAACCGGTAATAATTCCCTCATGTGTGGGGTCTATTTGTCTCCAGAGAAATCACACGTTACATTCCACACAGAACATTGTGTAGAAAAGGCGGCGCGAGGTAATTGTGCCAGTAGTGAGGGCGAATAATGGCGGAAATGTCACTGACTGAGGAGAAGTCTCCATGTAGCGTCTTCACTGCGGATCACGTGACCCCTGACTCCTCCCCCTGTGACCTCATCACAGGTCCTGTGCGCACAGAGCAGCCATATATGTGGAGTGCGGCTCTGCAGGTGGAGGTATGTGGAGATTCCCCATTACTGAGCGCGGGGACATTAACCCCTTCTGCACGGAGACTCTTTATAAGAATCATAACGTTGTTGTTCTGTTTCCTGTAATAGATACATACGAGCCAACTATGGAGGACAGGAAGTGAGGGAGCGGATTGTTCTCCTAGTACAGGGCCATACCTCCCCCCCCCCCCACACACACAGTATAATCTTCTGATAGTTCCGCCATACCCCCCACACAGTATAATGTTCCCACAGTACCATCATCCCACCACACACAGTATTTTGTTCCTACAATAGTGGCTTCCCATATACACAGGATAATGTTTCCACAGGACTGGTATCCCCCTCACACACATGCACAATATGGTACCATCCACCTCACTGACTACCTCCGACCACCGACAATTAATAAATACTCACTTAGCCTCATTCTTGGTGCAGATTCTAATGAACCCAGGATCTATGAGATATTTACCATACGATAGTTGGATAGGCAGGAGTGTATCATCCATAAAGGTAGCCCACTCGGTTGCTATGATGCCTATGAATTGACAGGGCTCGGTGGGGTGTGGTATTGGTCACCCTCTCCTTCCCATCATCACAATGTCAACGATATCCACATTCCCATGACGGTGATACCGCTGAATAGATTAGTGAATCAGGGAGTGGAAAGCTCCTGATCCACCATTCAGCCTTCACTTCTGAGTCTGAGACTCCGTGCACTGCAGGCACAATGACGTCACTACATCACACCTGTAGTACGGAGCCTCAGTACTCACACCGCACAGAGCAGAGCAGCGCTCCTCAGGAACCGGGTTGGGTGAGTAGTGTATGTGTTTTGTTTTTTTTTCCCAAATATCAGGAATTGTGGGGGCATCATATTAAGAGAAGAGCTGTTGGGACTCTCATACTGAATGTGTGGCTGGTAGGGGCCATTATACTGGGGTTGTGGTGGACTGTAAATGCCTCCATACTGAGTGGGGTTTTTATTTTGTGTAGCAGGATGTGGTGGCCATAATTAGAGATGAGAGAATATGTTTGGAAAACGGTTGCCAAAAATAAATTCTGCACGAATATGATACATTCGGATTCATGATCGGTAACACGAGCATTTTTCTTAAGATCGGAAAAAGTCGGTAACATTCGGTAAAGGATATAATAGAAGCCGGCAATACATGTGCAGCGTTTAGTAAAATCACAGCTACCAATGTGGGAAACTGGGGTTCAAATCCTGGCTCTTCCCTGTTGGACATAATATACCAGTAGTGGTCCATAACACTATGGTGCCTACCTCAATAAACGAGAGTGTCAAGAGCAAAGAGAGTCATGCCGGTTTGGACGTCGCCTGGATTAACAAGGTCCGTGTCAGATGTTGAGGAACCAGTACAATATGATGATAAATGGGCTACTGGACCAAACCATACATGGACAAGGCAAGAAAACTTGGATCTGATGAAATGCTACTATAACAGCAGACCAAATAAGAGAGGATATATGAAGCTTATGATGAAACTCTGGATGGATACCAGACCTGCATGTCCACTAACTGAGAAACAACTAGTCACCCAACGTTTCAATATCCTAAAGAGAAAGCTATTGTTACAACTTGACATGGATCAACTGCACTGCAGATCCACCCGACATGAAGACCAGGAAGAACAACATGTGCAACCCCCTGAAGATCCTGATCCAACCCTGCAACTAGAGAGCACTGCAGCTGGTCTGAAACAGAAGATCTTACATAAACTAAATACCATCAATACCAGAAATCGATTGCCACGGCTCAGCAAAGAAACACCACCATACAGTATGCTAGAGGATGCCAATAGAGCAGCTCTTGCATCTATACCTACCACCACCATAACTCAAACTAATAACCTGATCTATGCTACTGTCTCAGCAATCATGGAAATGCTTGGTTATACAACCAGCAAGAACAACAGAAGTACATGCTCCCCTTGGAAAAGAAGACTGTAGATAAAGATCAAGGTGCCACGAAGGAAAGTCAGCCAACTATCAGAAATACAGAAGTGTGTAAAGATCAAGAATAAGGGTACCGTCACACATGACGATATCGTTAACTAAATCGTTATGTGTGACAGCGACCAACGATCAGGCCCCTGCTGGGAGATCGTTGGTCGCTGGGGAAAGTCCAGCACTTTATTTTGTCACTGGATCTCCCGCAGACATCGCTGAATCGGCATGTGTGACGCCGATTCAGCGATGTCGTTACTGGTAACCAGGGTAAACATCGGGTTACTAAGCGCAGGGCCGCGCTTAGTAACCCGATGTTTACCCTGGTTACCGTTGTAAATGTAAAAAACAAACACTACATACTTACATTCCGGTGTCTGGTCAGGTCCCTCGCCTTCAGCTTCCCGCAGTGCACTGACTGGTGAGCGCCGGCAAGCCGTAAAGTAAAGCGGTGACGTCACCGCTGTACTTTCCGGCCAGCGCTCAGTCAGTGCTGGAAGCTGAAGGCGAGGGACATGACCAGACACCGGGAATGTAAGTATGTAGTGTTTGTTTTTTTACATTTACAACGGTAACCAGGGTAAACATCGGGTTACTAAGCGCGGCCCTGCGCTTAGTAACCCGATGTTTACCCTGGTTACCCGAGGACTTCAGGATCGTTGGTCGCTGGAGAGCTGTCTGAGTGACAGCTCTCCAGCGACCAAACAGCGACGCTGCAGCGATCGACATCGTTGTCAGTATCGCTGCAGCGTCGCTTAGTGTGACGGTACCTTAAGACCAAGCTGGAGAAGTACAAAGGCCTGACCCCAACTGAAGAGAATGCTAAACAAAGGCTCACAGCACTCGCTGCAAGATAAGGGAGATACATTAGAGAAGCTGATGCCAAAAAGATAAATGCCCTGTTCTCCAAAGAACCATCCAAAGTGTAAAAAACAACACCAGTGCATTGTGGCTGCAATATCTGAGAATAAAACACAGCAACCACCTAGACACAGAGTCAGTCACCTTTGCAGAAGCATACATCCAACAGCTGGTCAAGAACATGAAGAGCTGGACAGCACCTGGCCCAGACATGATCCTCACCTACTAGCTAAAGAAATTCACAGCGGTACATGAATGCATGGCAATGCAGATGAACCAACTGCTAGAAGCAGGCCACCACACAGCTTGGCTAACACAAGGAAGAACAGTGCTGATCATGAAGGATCCTCACAAAGGAACAGTTCCATCCTACTACCGCCCAATAACCTGCCTTACAACATGGAAATGTCTGTCACGCATCATAGCCACCAAGCTACAGAACCATATGAGCCAGTACGTGAATCCAGCTCAGAAAAGCATTGGGACTGACACTAGGGGCTCTAAGCACCAGCTCCTAGTAGATAGAGCAGTCGCTCAAGATCCAGACAGACCAATCTCAGCACAGCCTGGATTGACTACAGGAAAGCCTATGACTCAATGCCACACACATGGATCTGTGAATGCTTGGTTCTGTACAATGTCAATAGGAAATTAAGAACCTTCCTCAGAAACTCTATGGGTCTATGGAGAACATCATTGGATGTCAACTCAAGACAACTAGCACTAGAGACCATCAAATGCGGCATATAACAAGGTGATGCACTGTCCCCATTGCTGGTCTGCATAGGATCGAATCCCCTCAGTCAGATAATTACAGAGTCTGGCTATGGATACAAGTTCAAGAGTGGAAGCACCATCATCCACCTCCTCTGCATGGATAACATCAAGCTGTATGCGAAAAACGAACGAGACATCAATTACTGATCCACCTGACAAGGACCTACAGTGAAGACATCGGGATGTCCTTCATACTGGAGAAGTGTGGCTAGTTGGTAATAAAGAGAGGCAAGGTAGTCAGGACTGATGGAATGGAATTACCAGCAGGGCACACAGCAGATGTACAGACATGCTACAAGAACCTCGGCATTCCACAGGAATATGGTAACCACGATGAGGAGGCAAGGAAAGCAGCAACATCCAAATACCATCCAAGGGTAAGACAGGTCCTGAAGAACCAGCTCAATGGGAAGAATAAAATCTGTGCCATCAATACATATGCCCTGCCAGTTATCAGATACCCTACTGGCATAGCATGCTGGCCAAAAGAAGAGATGGAAGCTGCAGATGTGAAAATCTCGAAAGCTCCTCACAATGCATGGAGGTCTTCACCCTAAGTCTAACACCCAAAGATTGTATACCAACAGAAAGGAGGGTGGTCGAGGCTTGATAAGCATCCAAGCCACCATCACGGATGAAATAAGGAGTATCCAGGAGTACATCAGAAAAATGGCGCCAAACGATGAGATGCTGAGAGAAAGCATAAGGCAGCAACAACAGATCTGGAAGGAAGAACAGGAACATGAACCACCATGGCAAGACATGCCACTGCATTGGATATACCATCGACTGATAATGGAGGTGACTGACATGGGGAAATCCTACCAATGGCTGGAGAAAGCTGGACTTTGAGACAGCACAGAGGCACTAATCATAGCGACACAAGAGCAAGCACTAAGTACCAGATCCATAGAAGCAGTTATCACAAGACCCAAGGTGCAAACTATGCAAAGAAACATCAGAAACCATCTAACGCATAGTGGCAGGATGCAAAATGCAAGCAGGAACAGTGTATACTGAACGCCACAACCAAGTAGCGGGAATTGTATACAGGAACATCTGCACAGCATATGGGCTAATTCCCCCTAAGTCCAGGTGGGAGACCCCAGAAAAAGTGGTGGAGAATGAAAGGGCTACATCCTGTGCGACTTCAAGATCCAGATGGATAAGCAGGTGTTGGCTAACCAACCAGACATTGTGATGGTAGACAAAGATCAGAAGACAGCAGTGATAAGAGATGTGGCAGTGCCAAGTGACAGCAACATCAGAGAGAAGGAATATGAGAAGATGGAGAAATACCAGGGCCTCAAAGGAGAACTCGAGAAGATGTGGAAGGTGAAGGCAACAGTGATTCCAGTGGTGATAGGAGCACTTGGAGCAGTGACTACAACAGATCCCAGGAGCAACATCTGAGGTCTCTCTCCAGAAAAGTGCAATGCTGGGAACAACTAAGATCCTGCGCAGAACTCTCAAACTTCCATGTCTCTGGTAGAGGACCCGAGAATGAGAAAGGACAATAAAGACCACCCCCATTGGGGGTGAGAAGGAAGTTTATTTTTATAGATGTCAGTGACAGTGTATATATATTACATAGAAAAAGAAAAGTCTGTAATTCAACAGCCGCTGTAGTGTAAAATCACTGCAGGAGGCGACAGGATAGAAGACATGAATTACATACAGTAAATACAAATAGAATAGGTAGATATATAGATGTCAGTGACAAATACAATTAGTGCAGTGTGTGCAGCTTACTGTACATGTATTTAATTAATAAAAGATTATTTTTCTGAAAAAAATGGCATGGGCTGTGCGAGATCCCCGCTAGCACCGTGAGTAAGTCGCACGATGCAGATGCGAGTTAACCGGGAGAATTTCACTGCGGTGCATTACAACTCGTCTCTGCACTGTGCGACTTTCTCATGGTGCTAGCGGGGATCTCACTGAGGTCACCGCAGCTCAGCCCGGCTGGGAACGCAGCCTAAGGCCGGTTTCACACGTCAGTGGCTCCGGTACGTGAGGTGACAGTTTCCTCACGTACTGGAGACACTGACTCACGTAGACACATTAAAATCAATGTGTCTCTGCACATGTCAGCATGTTTTCACGGACCGTGTGTCCATTTGGAAAACACAGAGACATGTCAGTGTTCGTGGGAGCGCACGTATTACACGGACCCATTAAAGTCAATGGGTCCGTGTAAAACATGTACCGCACACGGATGTTGTCCGTGTGCCGTGCAGGAGACAGCGCTACACCCAAAAAAAAAAAAGATTTTTCATATCTTCTGGAGAGAAGAAATGAATGGCGGCTTCAGCACCAGATGCAGGGGACAGCGCTTAACTGTAGTGCTGTCTCCTGCACGGTGCGTGTGGTACCCAGTCGGCACATCTATGCCACACATGTGCCACACTGATGTACCACATGAGCACATGGACACGGATAATTCCGGTACTGATTTTTCCGGTACCAGAATTATCTGGACGTGTGAGACTGGCCTAAGTGATGTCATCACTAGTCACTGACGCTGTGTTCCCAGCAGCTCATTCACCAGTGGTTCTCAGCCTGGACGGTCACATCTTGGCACCTTCCAGATTGAAAACTATTTCTCCCCAGACATGGATTACGGCATGGGACAGAATGACAAAAAGATATGGTATATTGTTGTTTTATTATTTTAGTCTTAGTGCAGGAGATCGAGGGCTTTGGTGGAATTAGGCAAAGTCGTAAGTATGGTTTAATTGAGATTATTAAAGGAGTCTGTGTCATTTTTTCAATTCACTTTATTCTTGCTGTGTCTTTATTTACCATATAACTATAGGATTAGTAACATTGTTTTTTTGTCATCAGGATTGTGTGCTTTGCAGCGCTTTTTTGACATAGAGCATGTCACTTCTTTCAGCAATTTTGCAGTTTTTCACCCATTGACTTGAATGGTTGTAAAAAAATGCAGCAAATACACAGGTTGACCTTTTTTGCAGCGCATTTGCAGCAGAAAAGTCAAGGACAGCTGGATGTGACGTCACACTCGGCTCTGCTACGTCTAGATGGCAGGCTGCATGATACGTCCATACAACTTGTCATTGAGCAGAGTGGACCCGAACTCCATTCACTTGAATAGGGGGCCCGACAATACAGTGTTTGACACGCTGTCATACTGTATGCATGACAGCACGGCAAACACCACTTCTGAACGGCGGTGAAATCTTCCCTGCCGGTCAGAGAGTCGCAGTTGCCCCACTGTCAAAAGACAGCGGCAGCACTCAGCTGTGATCGGAGGTATAGAGGTTACCTCCGATCACTAGTGTCAGGTGATGGGACAACTGCTCCCATCATCTGACACCTGCTAATAACAGTGAGAGCAGGAGCGGATGATAGGAGTATTCATCAGCTGCTTCTGTGAGGTAAATATATAATTAAAACAAAAACCTGCTTGGGTTCCCCTTATTTTTTACAACAAGCGAGGACAAACTCACAGCTGGGGGCGGCAACCCTCAACTGTCAGTTTCAGCAAGGCTAGTCATCAAGAATAGAGGGGTCCCCACACTGTATTTTTTTATAATTCTCCCGGTGAACTCACCTCTGCACTGTGCAACTTTCTCACGATGTTAGTGGGGTTTCTCTCCGATGTCGCCGCAGTTCAGCCCGGCTGGGAACGGAGCATCAGTGATGTCACCGCTAGACACTGAGACTGCGCTCGCAGCAGCTCATTCACCAGTGGTTCTCAGCCTGGACGGTCACATCTTGGCACCATCCAGGTTGGAAACTATTTCTCCCCCAGACATGGATTACGGCGTGGGACAGAATGATGGAGAGGTGAGGGATATTGTTGTTTTATTATTTTTAGTTTATTACAGGAGATTGCGGGCTTCGGTTGAATTAGGCGAGGTCGTAAGTTTGGTTTAATTGAGATTATTAAAGGAGTCTGTGTCATTCTTTCAATTAAAGGACTTTTTTTCTGGTTGTTTGTTTTCTTACAATGTGACTATGGGGTTAGTAATGGAGGCTTCTTATTGGCGCTTCTCCATTACTAACCTCGGGGCTTGATGTCACCGAACAATACAAAGGTGACTCCAACCCCCCAACTATTACCCCACTTGCCACCGCTAAAGGGCCAGTGGGAAGAGAGAGGCTAAGTGCCAGAATTTGTTCATCTTAGAGATGTGCCTTTTCAGGGGTGGCTGAGAGCTGTTGTTTTTAGCCTGAGGGGGCAGTGTCCATGGCCCCTTCCTAGCTTTTAATATCAACCTGCAGCTGTCTGCATAGCCATTGCTGGTTATTAAATACAGGGGGACCCTACATCACTTTTGAGGGGTCCCCCATTTTATTAGCCACTAAAGACTAAGTATACAGTTGTGAGCTGATATTACTAGCATGGAAAGCTCCATGGGTATTACCTCCTTTCTTAGGCTATAAACAAACTTCTGTGTGTGAATCAGACCTGAGATCTAACATGATAGAAGATTACAGTGCGGGGAAAACGGGAAACCTTCATATAGACGGCCGGTGGTGATGGAGTCAGTGACCGACTCTGGACAAATCTGTTTCTAGAGCCGTAGTAGAAGATGAAGATGTCGTCCTCATCATGAAGTAGCTATTTCTTATGTCGCATGTAATGAATATCTCCTGCAGTATTGCTAATGCTGATTCCAGGGTCGGTAAATGAGACGAGAATTAGCGTTATGGAAGATGAGTCTATGAGGAACGTATTCAGCTGCCAACTCCGAGGAAGAAACTGCTTGTTGTCTGTGGCCTAAATATATAGGTTTTATTAGTAGATGTAAAGAAGGAAACTAAATACTGTAAAATAATAAATCTATTCATATGTTTCCCTTATTATCTCCAGTAATTGTATTATTACACAGGATTCTTATGATGTTACATCGGCTCATCTTCTCATTCAGGTCTCTACAATATCGGATCCTCTCAGTGAAGATCTCCTACAAAAGAAAATTTTCCTGATTTACCCATCAATGATGGATATGGACAGAGACAAGATGGCGGAGAGGATATTACACCTCACCCTAGAGATCCTCTTCCGGCTTACTGGAGAGGTGAGAGATTCTGATGACGTCACATTACATCATTCTTATCTATGGCAATAACAGATGGACAGAACTGGAGAGGTGAGGACTCTGGAAATGTCTGTAGTGAGATTTATTAATGTGTCTCTCCATTACCAGGATTACACAGTGGTGAAGAAGACTTCTAGTGATCGCTGTCAGGACCCTGTGTCTGAGGGATGGAGAAGACCCCTGAGCTCAATCACGGGGCCTCCACCTCACCCCCTGATCCATGAGGACATCAATGACCAGAAGATCCTAGAACTCATCTACAAGATGATTGAACTGCTGACTGGAGAGGTGACACTGCTGGGAATGCTGGGACATTATACAGTAACACTATGAAGGGATCGGGGGGATGACGGTATCATTGTATGTGGCAGGTTCCTATAAGGTGTCAGGATGTTGCTGTCTATTTCTCCATGGAGGAGTGGGAGTATTTAGAAGGACACAGAGATCTGTACAAGGACGTCATAATGGAGGTTCCCCAGCCCCTCACATCTCCAGGTAATAGGACAGGACTAAATACACATGGCCTATAATTATCTGTATGTAAAGAATAAATTCACTCCCTGTATGTTTCCTCCAGATCTATCCAGTAAGAGGACAACACCAGAGAGATGTCCCCGTCCTCTTCTTCCACAGGACTGCAAGCAAGAAGATCCCAATGCTCCTCAGGATCATCAGGTAGATGGAGAGAAGGTGTCAGGAGATCTCCCCTATGATGTGTAGACGCCGGTGAAAGTCTTGTGCTCAGTCTTGTTTTATCCACCAGTATTATATGTTTTATACTTGTGTAATGAGAACGGTGGAGATGGCAGGATTAGAGCTTGTTAGGGCTAGCGGAATGCACCAAATAATAAGATAGATTAAGGTGCGATCGCAGCCCGGGGTCCACCGTGCAGAGATGGAACCTGCTGCCAAGTAATGACGGACTATATGGCGGTACAATGTGAATACACACACGGGTTAACCTCACCCTGTGTGCAAGAAGCGAACCCTGTTGCATTACAGGGCCGCGGTACCGCACCAAGAGCGCAAGCAAGGAGTCTCAGAACTCAATCCCAAGACACAGGATTTGAGTACATAGACCTCATGCGCTCGACACCGCTACTGGGGTGTCAGAGTGACATAAATAATAATGATAAAGAAGCACGAGAGTGCATGCAGTGCCGCACTGGCGAACGCCACTAACCACCCAGGCTTGGGTCAGGAAAGCGCTGTGAAAGCGCACGGCGCCGCACTGGCGGTCACAGCAATTAGACGCTGTATTGTGTGTAAGATGTAGTGAGGTTAGTTGGGAGCTAGATAGCAGCCATACACCTTACGCGAACAGTCATACAATAGGGTAGGGGTATCCAAGGACGACTTGCACTCACAACAAACACACGTATGCAAATGTACACCAGCGCATGCCCGTGCGGCCATGCGAGCCTTAAATAGCTGCAGCACGTATAGGACCTTTCAAAGAAGGACCAATGGAATTGCTGCAGTACCTGAGCATGTGACCCTAGATCTCCACTGAGAGATCTTGCCCTGGGCATGCTCAGTGTGCAAAGCAGAACTTAGTCCTAGTACCTACAGGACCTTCCGTGAGAAGGACCAATGGAAGTCGCGGCAGTACCTGAGCACGTGACCCCAGATCTCCACTGAGAGATCTCGCCCTGGGCATGCTCAGTGTGTGCAAAGTAGGACTTAGACCCAGAAGCGTCTGCTCGCCGCTGCCCAGCACTGGCTTCAATTGCAGAAGCTGGAAAAGCAGCAGTAACCCTATGCACAGAGTGAGACTGAGCAAGACACTGGGACCGACGTCTCCGCTGAGCAGACTCCACTGCGGCTGGAGAAGAATGGGAGACCGCAGCAGAGATGGTTCAAGATGCCCCCTGTGCAGAGGCGGGAACTCGACACCTAACATGGGCCCCCTCCTCCTTGGACCTCGCTACACTCGAAGGCAGCAATGAGCTGCGGAGCTCGAATGTGTTCAGCAGGCTCCCAGGACCTGTCCTCTGGGCCATAACCCTTCCAATCCACCAAATAGAATTTTTTGCCACGTACCACCTTGCACCCCAAAATAGCGTTCACCTCTTAATCGTCTGTAGACGAACCCGATGTCCCGGCAGATGACTCGGAAAACCGGGACATGTATACGGGTTTCAAGAGGGACACATGAAAGGTGTCGGTGATACCCAGGCGTGGAGGAAGGGCCAGACAGTAGACCACAAGGTTAACCTGTTCAAGGACCTTGAAGGGACCCAAGTAGCGAGGTGCAAACTTAGTGGACTCAACACGCAGCCTGATGTTACGGGCGGAGAGCCACACTAAGTCGCCAGGAGCAAAGGTCGGAGCGGGGCGCCAATGAGCATTGGCGGAGGACCTCATTCTCTCCTTGGAGGCCCGAATGGCATCCTGAGTGCGGACCAAAATGTCCCGTGCCTCCACAGCCCAGTCTGCCACCCTGGAGTTGGCGGAAGACACGGGCATGGTACACATGGTCACGCGGATGCTGGCCGTAATTTAGGAGGAATGGAGTCTTACCGGTGGAGTTGGGTATGGCGTTGTTAAGCGCAAACTCTGCCCATGGTAGAAACAAAATGTCATAAATATGTGACCAGGGTCTGGTTGGCCCTCTCTACCAACCCAATCGTCTCGGGATGATATGCTGAAGAGAGATTCAACTCAATACTGAGTAGATGACAAAGCTCTCTCCAGAATCGAGACGCAAACTGGGGACCCCGGTCACTAACAATTTTGTCTGGCATACCGTGTAGGCGAAAGATATGCTTGATGAACAACACAGCCAGAGCCCGTGCAGAAGGTAGCCGTGGAAGAGGCACCAATTGCACCATTTTGCAAAAATGGTCGGTGATCACCCAGATAATGGTGCAGTTACGAGACTTGGGTAAGCCCACTACAAAATCCATCCCGACCATCTCCCAGGGCCTGTCCGCCACCGGCATGGGGTAAAGTAACCCAGCTGGCCGTTGCCAAAGAGACTTGTTCTTGGCACAGGAGACATATGCCCGAACATAGTCTGCGACGTTACGAGCCATATGCGGCCACCAGTACGTCCTCGCCAAGAGGTCAGATGTCCTCTTGGTCCCAAAGTGTCCACCCACCATGGACGAGTGAGACCAAGAGAGAACCTCCGGTCGCAAATTAGATGGAACGAAAGTCTTGCCTGGGGGCACAGACTCTAGCAAAACCGGAGCCACCGTTCTCAGGCTCTCTGAAGGGACAATAAGCCGAGGCTCCTCCTCCTCCTCTGATGATGATGATACTACAGAGTGAGAAAGCGTCGGCACGAACGTTCTTCTCCCCGGAAAGAAAATGGAGGGTGAAATGGAACCGGGAGAAGAACAGGGACCATCTAGCCTGATGAGAATTTAGCCTCTGAGCTGTCTGTAAATACACCAAGTTCTTGTGGTCTGTGAACACCTGGAAGGGAAAGCGAGCTCCCTCCAGAAGATGTCTCCACTCTGAGAAAGCCAACTTCATAGCTAGCTACTCCCTGTCCCCGATGGAATAATTCCTCTCCGCTGGTGAAAAGGTCTTAGAGAAGAAGAAGCAAGGATGCTTCTTACCTTGAGCATCCTTTTGGATGGAAGAGGACTGCTTCAGCACCAACGGATGAGGCATCCACCTCCAAAATAAATGGCCTATCTACATCGGGGCGATGCAGGATGGGAGCGCTAGCGAAGTGTGACTTAATCAAGAGAAAGGCCTTGGAGACCTCCTCAGACCACAACTTGGGATTTTCCCCCTTCTTGGTGAGGGCAACTAAGGGAGCTACCAAAGTTGAGAAGTGGAGAATGAACTGGCGATAGTAATTAATGAACCCCATAAAGCGCTGCACCGCTTTGAGAGAATGGGGTTCCTGCCAGTCCATCACAGCCTGTAGCTTGGCAGGATCCATAGCCAATCCCTGGGCAGAGATGATATAGCCAAGGAAAGGCAAGGACTCCTGCTCAAACACACACTTCTCCAACTTGGCATAGAGGGAGTTAGCCCGTAGGAGGTCGAAGACCTTGCAAACATCTCTCCGGTGGGAGTCTATACCTGGAGAGTAGATGAGAATATCATCCAGATAAACTACGACCAAGGTGGAAAGCATATCCCGGAAGATGTCGTTCACAAAGTCTTGGAAAACGGCTGGGGCATTACAGAGCCCGAAGGGCATCACCAGATATTCATAGTGCCCAACCCTGGTGTTAAAAGCCGTCTTCCATTCGTCCCCCTCACGGATGTGAATCAGGTTGTAAGCACTCCGCAGATCTAATTTAGTAAATACCCATGCTCCCCGTAGCCTATCAAAAAGCTCAGATATCAGGGGCAAAGGATACTTATTCTTAACAGTGATGGCGTTAAGACCCCTATAATCTATGCATGGACGTAGTTCCCCATTCTTCTTCTGCACGAAAAAGAACCCTGCCCCAGCAGGTGACACTGACTTCCTGATGAACCCTCTTGCCAGATTCTCTTGAATGTACTGAGACATTGCCTCCATCTCCGGGAGAGATAACGGATAGACTCGACCCCGGGGAGGCTCAGCACCAGGCAAGAGATCAGTAGGACAGTCATAGGGGCGATGGGGCGGAAGGGTCTCCGCTGCCTTTTTGGAGAACACGTCCGCATAAGACCAATATTGCTTGGGGAGAGAGGATAGATCTGCGGGTACCTCTGTAGTAGCAACCTGAACGCACTCCCTCTGACATCTACCCCCACAAGATTCACCCCATCCCAGAATTCTGCCTGAGGACCACTCGATATGAGGAGAGTGGTACCGTAGCCAAGGTATCCCCAACAGGATCTCATCAATTCCCTCAGGAATGACGAGTAGAGATATAATCTCCTGATGGGATGGCGACATGGACAGAGTAAAAGGGATGGTCTGGTGTGTTATCTGTGAGGGCAGTGTCGACCCATTCACCACTCATACTGTTACTGGTTGAGCTAGCATAACCAGGGGTATTGCGTGACGTTGGGCAAAGGCAGAAGACATAAAATTGCCCTCCGCCCCAGAATCCACGCAGAGATCTACCGAGTGAGTGAATGAGCCTATTGTTATTGTCCCCTTAAAGGACAATTTGGAGGCAAATGTCGCCGTGTCTAGTGTACCTCCACCTACTACCACTAGACGCCGACGTTTCCTCGACCGCTGGGGACATCTGGTGGCAAGATGTCCTGACTGCTGGCAAACATGACAAACCTGGAGTGCACGAGCGGTCCGGGACTTAGATCCTGCTCGTGACACTTCCATGGCCTCATGTGACTCAGGAGCCTGGACTGCTGGAGATTCCAAAGGTTTGGCAAAGGTGGGAGCCAGCCGAAACCTCTGCCTACACTGGGCTCGCTCTAACCTCCGCTCGTGAAAACGGAGGTCAGTACGAGTGGACACTGCTATTAACTCCTCCAGTGTGGCGGGAATCTCCCTAGTGGCCAGGGCATCCTTCACAAGGTCAGCCAGCCCCCTCCAAAATATCGGAATTAGGGCTTTATTTTATCCGACCACTCCAGCGCAGATGCTAGAGTGCGGAAGTGGACGGAAAAATGGCTGACCAAGGACGAGCCCTGAGTCAATGCCAACAGTTGGAGCGCCGTATCATGGGTGACATGAAGTCCTAAAAAGACCTGTTTCAGAGTGCTCAGGAAAAACGAAGCACTCTGCACCACATGATCGCCACGCTCCCACAGCGGCGTAGCCCACTCTAATGCCCTGTCCGACAGAAGAGACACAATAAACCCCACCTTTGCCCGCTCTGTAGGGAAACGAGAGGCCAGAAGCTCGAGATGAATAGAGCACTGACTCACGAAACCCCTACAAGATTTAGTATCACCAGAAAATTTTTCTGGCAGCGGGAGGTGAGATAGAGTCGGTACAGGGGTGGCAGTGGACAAGGTTGCTGCAGCCACACTAGCAGCCTGAACAGCAACTGCGGTAACATCCACAGCTGATGTTGTGCGCTCGAGAGCCGCCAACCTACCCTCCAGCTGCTGGATGTACCGCAAGGACTGCTGTTTGTCCGACATTACTAGCCAGACCCTGGTGCTAGTGTAATGTTAGGGCTAGAGGAACCCACCAAATAATAAGATAGATTAAGGTGCATTCGCAGCCCGGGGTCCACCGTGCAGAGATGGAACCTGCTGCCAAGTAATGACGGACTATATGGCGGTACAATGTGAATACACACACGGGTTAACCTCACCCTGTGTGAAGGAAGCGAACCCTGTTGCATCACAGGGCCGCGGTACCACACAAAGAGCGCAAGCAACGAGTCTCAGAACTCAATCCCAAGACACAGGATTTGAGTACATAGACCTCATGCGCTCGACACCGCTACTGGGGTGTCAGAGTGACATAAATAATAATGATAAAGAAGCACGAGAGTGCATGCAGTGCCGCACTGGCGAACGCCACTAACCACCCAGGCTTGGGTCAGGAAAGCGCTGTGAAAGCGCACGGCGCCGCACTGGCGGTCACAGCAATTAGACGTTGTATTGTGTGTAAGACGTAGTGAGGTTAGCCGGGCGCTAGATAGCAGCCATACACCTTACGCGAGCAGTCATACAAGGACGACTTGCACTCACAACAAACACACGTATGCAAATGTACACCAGCGCATGCCCGTGCGGCCATGCGAGCCTTAAATAGCTGCAGCACGTATAGGACCTTTCAAAGAAGGACCAATGGAATTGCTGCAGTACCTGAGTATGTGACCCTAGATCTCCACTGAGAGATCTTGCCCTGGGCATGCTCAGTGTGCAAAGCAGAACTTAGTCCTAGTACCTACAGGACCTTCCGTGAGAAGGACCAATGGAAGTCGCGGCAGTACCTGAGCACGTGACCCCAGATCTCCACTGAGAGATCTCGCCCTGGGCATGCTCAGTGTGTTCAAAGTAGGACTTAGACCCAGAAGTGTCTGCTCGCCGCTGCCCAGCACTGGCTTCAATGGCAGAAGCTGGAAAAGCAGCAGTAACCCTATGTACAGAGTGAGACTGAGCAAGACGCTGGGTCTGACGTCTCTGCTGAGCAGACTCCACTGCGGCTGGAGAAGAATGGGAGACCGCAGCAGAGATGGTTCGAGATTCCCCCTGTGCAGAGGCGGGATCTCGACACCTAACAAGAGCTGATCATAGATTTGACTTCTCCATCTGTCGGTGACTTTTATAATATTTGTTTCAGGGTGAAGATCTGACCCATATTAATACTACAGAGACATATGTGAGGGGGGATGAGTGGTGTGAAAAGGAGATTCCCACATATGGCTACCCAGGTGAGTAGTAATATACGGGCTCTTGGTATTTTTTAATTCATTCTTAGTTTTACACTGTGTCCCACTATGGGACAATCATTTTGTGCAGGCTGATCACTTCTATACAATGACCTGAGAGACTTCCTGATCATCACTGCGCATGACAGGAAGCCTCTCACGTCTGGAGACCCGGATGTTGTCATGACAGGGCATGGCAGGGTAGGACTACAACACACAGGCGCTAGTGGTAGGCAACGATTACCATCTGCGAAGGAAACTCTGGATGTGCCCATCGGACTGGCCGGTCTCAGATAGCCCTGTTAAACGTGCTCTGGATTGAGGATCCTGAAGTCTTCAGTAAAGAGGTAGAGACTGCAACCCTGTGTCCTCATTATTGACTGCACCCTACACCATTACCATCCACCTTACTGGGAAGCCCTGGGGACATACTTCACCTGTGGGAAGGTATACCATCCAGCTGCCATTCCATCACCCCGGTGGACCCCACAGCAGCGTCGGTCACCCTGACCGAACACCACAGGTGGCCTCACGAACCCCTGACAGACTGTACTATCACCTTTATTGGACGCCTCTTAGCAGGGCCACGACCAGGTCCAGCCACCGTGACAACCCCAGAACCGAGCAGAAAGGACCGGTACCAAGTGACCTGTGGCCCTGTGTCTGGGGGCGCTCCATTGTCATGACTACATCGGGTCTCTATGGCAGCGATCGGGACCCTGCGTCATGCCACATGGTCTCCTATCCAAAGGCAGAGGGGCTGTCAGCCTCTGTAGTGAGGGATCAGTGACCTATCATAAGCCAACACAGATGAATATGTAGTCAGAGCACCACATAAAGCTCCGCCCACAGCCCCGCCACGAAGCACGCGAATCTCATTAGCTGAAAACTACAAATACAGATTAAACAACAACCACAGGATGGATTTCATCACCAGGTATCAGTGTAATCAGTATAATGGCACCGACCTGACAGTGTCTGTAGTCACTGAGCACAATCCTGCTGACAGGTTCCCTTTAAGACATCTCCGCTCTGCACTATTATACACAGTTCTCTTTAAATGTGTAATATTTCTTCTTGAAACTCATCTGACAGAAAATATTGGATCTTCCGATAGTTTAGATTGTGAAGTCACCGAGCCCTGTGCTCTAATTCCCCCAGAGAGGTTTCACCACTAGCTGCTCATTTATTACTGATGGAGACTGTTCAGTTTGAGCATTTCAGTAGATGTTATTGTCTATAGTCAATTTTTGATTACAGTAGTGTCCAGAATCCTCTGATTTATCCTCTTCCTGCAGCCAGTTTTGTGTTCTTAATCAGGCCCCATTTTTACAATCTGACGTGTGTCACTTTATGTGGTGATAAGTTTGGAATTATTCACAAAGGATAATAGAAAACAAATGGATCTTACAAATTATTTTCCACCTTCTCACAATACCCTACATACGATTGTACACTACTCTCTGGGCACATGGCCGTGTTCAAAAGGGAAGGAGCCATTTAGCTGTTTGAATGCAGATCTAGCTGGAATAGTTTGCAGACACAATGTATTGGGAGCACTGTTTGTGGTCAACTGGCAGCTCAAAAGAGCTCCACCATGAACATGCTTGGCACTATCTTCTCTGCTTTCCATATCCCAAGGATTGCCTTGCTCATCGCCCTTTAACACCATTACATGGATCTGGACTTACACTGGGACCCCTAGGCTTGGACCATGGTGTTACCTGCTATTCTGTGGTATTAGATGGCAAATAGAATAGTCAGGTAGCTGGGTAAGAACCGGAAGGACAGAATACAGAATCAGAAGACACAAGAGTAGACAGTAAACGGGCCACGGTCACAGCAGGAAACAAATACACAAGCCACAAGCTGAGCACAGAGGACTGAACCAGAGGAGAACAAAGGCTGTTTCTGGCAGATTCCGGCCATGTACTTTGAGCTTTAGTAGGGTGTGGTACTTTCCAATTGGCTGAAGTAGGGAGCAGATTACTCCAGCTGGACAGCAGGAACAGATCCCAGATGAGATTGGACAGACCATATGCAGAAGCCCTAATATGACTAAGTGACAGAAAAAAAGAATAGTCAAAATCATCATAAAGTGATTCCATTTTATAAATGAATTCACTGAGTGTTATAATCTATACATATGTAGTCAAAATTGTTAGTACCCCTCGTTTAACGACGGAAAAAACACAATGGTCACAGAAATAACTTGAATCTGACAAAAGTAATAAAAAATCTATAAAAATGAACAAATGAAAGTCAGACATTGCTTTTCAACCAAGCTTCCATGGAACTTTAAAAAAAATAAAACTCATGAAATAGGCCTGGACAGAAATGATGGGACCCTTGAAAATAATGTGACAAAGGGACATGTTAAATCACAGTGTGTCCACTAATTGGCGTCACAGGTGTCTACAGTCATGGAATCAGTGAGTGGCCTGTATATAGGGCTACAGATACTCACTGTGCTGTGTGGTGACATGGTGTGTATCACACTCAACATGGACCAGAGGAAGCCAAGGAAAGAGTTGTCTCAGGAGATCAGAAAGAAAATTATAGACAAACACGTTAAAGGTAAAAGTTATAAGACCATTTCCAAGCAGCTTGATGTTCCTGTGACTGCAGTTGCACATATTATTCAGAAATTTAATATCCGTGGGACTGTAGCCAACGTCCCTGGACGTGGCCGCAGGAGGAAAATTGATGGCAAATCAAAGAGATGTATAATATGAATGGTAACAAGAGCCCAGAAATCTTCTAAACAGATTAAAGGTGAACTCAAGCTCAAGAAACATTAGTGTCAGATCGCACCATCTGTCATTGTATGAGCCAAAGTGGACTTCATGGGAGACGACCAAGGAGAACACCATTGTTAAAAAAAAAGCATGACTGGAATTTGCCAAACTACATGTTGACAAGCCGCAAAGCTCCAGGGAGAATGTCCTATGGACAGATAAGACAAAAATGGAACTTTTTGGCAAGGCACATAAGCTCCATGTTCACAGATGGAAAAATGAAGCATATCAAGAAAAGAACACTGTCCCTACTGTGAAACATGGAGGAGGCTCTGTTATGGGACTGCTTTGCTGCATCTGGCACAGGGTGTCAAGAATTTGTGCAGAGTACAATGAAATCTCAAGACTATCAAGTGATTCTAGGGAGAAATGTGCAGCCCAGTGTCAGAAACCTTGGTCTCAGTCGCAGGTCATGGGTCTTGCAACAGGATAATGACCCAAACACACACAGCTAAAAACACCCAAGAATGGTTAAGAGGAAAACATTGGAATATTCTGAAGTGGCCTTCTATGAGCCCTGACCTAAATCCTAATGAGCATCTTTGGAAAGATCTGAAACATGCGGTCTGGAAAAAGCAACCTTCAGACACGAGACAACTGGAGCAGTTTGCTCTTGAAGAGTGGCCAAAATACCTGTCGAGAGGTGCAGAAGTCTCATTGACAGTTACAGGAATCGTTTGATTGCAGTGATTACCGTATTTTTCGGACTATAAGATGCACCGGACTATAAGACGCACCCAGGTTTTAGAGGTGGAAAATAGGGGGAAAAATATTTGAAGCAAAAATGGTGGTAAAATATTTAATAACATAAACATACTATTATGTGTTGTTATTATATATAATAGTATCTTATTATGTTAGAAGCTACGGGACCAGTGTGGTGACTGTAAAGTACTATATGAAGATGCTGGAGGGTGAGTATAAGAATGGGGGCACAGGGCTTATATTTAAAGCACCACTCCAGCACTGAAAATAACACTGGAGTGCTGCTTTAAGAACCCATGGGAGAACTATAACTCCCAGCATGTCCTGCAGATCCTATGGCATGCTGGGAGTTATAGTTCACTATAAAGAACAAGAAAAGGTAGACTAATAAGGCATGCACAACCACAACTAATATAAAAATATCGAAAAACACCTTTATTAGCACCTCACAAATATACATAAAAACATTTAAAACATGATATCAAAATCAATACAAAACACCACACTCAAAAGCTGAAGCCCCTAATAATAACAATAATACTGTTGTACACACATGAAACCCACAGTATGCACACAAGTGCCAACCCTATACAATTGCAATTGGCACTGGATCGCATGGCTGTGTATGCCCACTGCCTAAATATACCCAGGGGCTGAAAACCAAAGGATAAATATGCTTATGGAAATGCATATGTATGCCGCCCCCCAAGAAAACAAAAGGTAACCATGGTATATGCGATCTAGGTAAATACAACCTGCAGGTGAACCAGATGGACCAAGAGAGTGCAGCGGGGATATATAGAGCAGGACTCCAGGGCAAAGGTCAATTCCCTATCCAGAGGGAGAGATGTCAGGCATAATAGCCCAGAAGTATGGGGGAGTGTGGCGAAAGCAGGCCCCACGCGTATCGCTGCCGCAGCAGCTTCGTCAGGGGAAGTTATAGTTCACCACAGGAGTGGCAGAGTGCTTTATTGTGTGTTGTAGTGACTAACCTTTTAATTGTGGCAGCCAGCCACACTGTGGTGAGGTAAAAAGCTGGAGCATCCCATCCCATGACACCACAGAGCGCTCCCTCTTGTTGTCTCTCCACAGCACAGGAGGAAGCCAGCAAATTGTAGTGTGGTGTCTGCAGGACCTGTGATGACATCAGAAGAGGGAGGGCTCTGTGCTGCCATGTGATGCTCCAGCCCGCCCTCTTCATGACATCACACAGGTCCTTGTGCTGGAACACTCAGCACCCAGCACAGCCCCGGCAGGCAGGTATGCAGCGATCTTGTCCCCTCTGGCCCCTGCTGCTGCCTCCTCCACCAGGCACACAGATCTCTGTTGTGAATTCCGCTCTTGGGCTCCCTCCAGTGGTTGTAAGTGGCACTTTTGTGAGTTCTGCTCTTGGGCTCCCTCTTGTGGTTTCTAGTGGTATGGCTGCTCCTTGGAGTTAGCTGTCATCAGCTGCCTCCACTTATCGTCTCTTCTGCTCGGCTATTTAGGTCTGGCTCTTTCTTCAGCCAGTGCCACTTGTAAATGGTTCCTGGTTGGATTCACATCTCTTTGGAGTTCCCTGTTATCCTGACCAGTTCAGCAAAGCTAAGTTTTTGCTTGCTCTTTTCTGTCCATAGGTTGTGGACTTATCCATTCTGTGCTTTCTATGTTTGTCCAGCTTATCAGTGTGAATTAATTCTGTCTTGCTGGAAGCTCTGGGAGGCAGATTTGCCCTCCACACCTTTAGTCAGGTGTGGAGATTTTTTGTATACCCTGCGTGGATTTTTGTAGTGTTTTATACTGACCGCACAGTATTCCATCCTGTCCTATCTATTTAGCTAGACTGGCCTCATGTGCTCATCCTGGTTTCATTCTGTGTATGTCTTTTCCCTCTCCACTCACAGTCATTATTTGTGGGGGGCTAATCTATCCTTTGGGGATTTTCTCTGAGGCAAGATAGTTTTCCTGCTTCTTTCTTTAGGGGTAGTTAGCTCTTAGACTGGGACGAGATGCCTAGGGAGAGTTAGGAGCATTCCACGGCTACTTCTAGTGTTGTGTTGAGCTTAGGGACTGCGGTCAGTACAGTTACCACTTCCTTCAGAGCTCGTTCCATGTTGCTTCTAGACCACCGTATCATAACAGATCTCCCCAGCTGCTGCAGGAATCCAGCACTTGGGAAACCATGTGTGTCCTTGTGAAGGACTATTCATTTGCTGCTCTGGACTCACTGCTCAGCTGACAGGTGGGCAGGGAAGCAGCTAATGAATATTCACTGCACTTTAATGATCGGGACCATGTGGTTTCCCCAACACTGATTCCTGAAGCCTGGCAGGGATATTTTTCTGCCTCCTACCTCCCAGTGCAATCCCACTCGCTGCTGCCCCCTCCCAAGTTACATCCCTACCATAAGACGCACCCACACTTTACTTTACTTTTTTGTTAGGAAGTTGTAAGGGTTAATAGTTGACCAGCGATTTCTCATTTTTAGAACAAAATTTCCAAAACCATTTTTTTAAGGACCACATCACATTTGAAGTGAGTTTGGATTGTCAATATGACGGAAAATACCAAAAAGTGACACCATTCTAAAAACTGTCCTCCTCAAGGTGCTCAAAACCACATTCAAGAAGCCTATTAACCCTCCAGGTGCTTCACGGGAATGAATGGAATGTCGAAGGAAAAAATAAACATTTACTTTTATTTCACAAAAATGTTCCTTTAGACCTATTTTTTTTTTACTTTCACAAAGGTAACGGTAGAAAATGGTCTATACATTTTGTTTTGCAGTTTCTCCTGAGCATGCCGAAGCCCCATATGTGGGGGAAATCTACTGTTTGCCTCAGTGAGCGTCTCAGGGATCAGTGTTATGATCCAGTGACCTTGGAGCCGCATGAAACGTTCTCTGGAGTAGGTGGTAACTGTACTGACCGCAAATCCTGAACTAACACCGCAACTAGAAGTAGCCGTGGGGTGTGCCTAACAAACCCTAGACACCTCGACACAGCCGGAGGACTAAATACCCCTATAGATGGAAATAGGAATTCTACCTTGCCTCAGAGCAGAACCCCAAAGGATAGGCAGCCCCCCACGAATATTGACTGTGAGTAGGAGAGGAAAGACACACGTAGGCAGAAAACAGGATTTAGCAAAAGAGGCCACTCTAGCTAAATAGGAAAGGATAGGACAGAATACTAAACGGTCAGTATTAAAACCCTTCCAAAAATATCCACAGCAGATAATACAAAAAATTCCACCATCTAACTAAAGACATGGAACGTATATCTGTAACTCCTGAGAATCCAACTAGACTGAGCAAATACTGACACAATCTAAGCTGGACAAGAAAAAACAAATGAATAGCACTGAATTATCAAGCACACAGCATGTGTGCCACAGAAACAAAACCAGACACTTATCTTTGCTGATTTGGCAGCAAGGCAGGAGGAACCAGACAGAGGTCCAACACCTCCCAAAAACCATGGACAGCTGGCAAGGACTAATGAATCCTGCACACCTAAATACCCCAGTCAGAACTGCAATCAGCAGATACACCTGACCAGAACTGCAACCCAGGGACAACTGCATTACCACCTACAACCACCGGAGGGAGCCCAAAAGCAGAATTCACAACAGTACCCCCCCCCTTGAGGAGGGGGTCACCGAACCCTCACCAGAGCCCCCAGGCCGATCAGGATGAGCCAGATGAAAGGCACGAACCAAATCAGCAGCATGGACATCAGAGGCAAAAACCCAAGAATTATCCTCCTGGCCATAACCCTTCCATTTGACAAGGTACTAAAGCCTCCGCCTCGAAAAAAGAGAATCCAAAATCTTCTCAACCACATACTCCAACTCCCCATCAACCAACACAGGGGCCGGAGGATCAACAGAGGGAACAACGGGCACCACATATTTCCGCAATAAAGATCTATGGAAGACATTATGGATAGCAAAAGAGGCTGGAAGCGCCAATCAAAAAGACACCGGATTAATAATCCCAGAAATCCTATAAGGACCAATAAACCGAGGCTTAAACTTAGGAGAAGAAACCTTCATAGGAACATGACGGGAAGACAACCAGACCAGATCCCCAACCCGAAGCCGGGAACCAACACACCGACGACGGTTAGCAAAACATTGAGCCTCCTCCTGAGACAACACCAAATTGTCCACCACATGAGCCCAAATCTGTTGCAACCTGTCAACCACAGAATCCACACCAGGACAGTCAGAAGGCTCAGCCTGCCCAGAAGAAAAACGAGGATGAAAACCAAAATTACAAAAGAAAGGCGAAACCAAGGTAGCCGAACTAGCCCGATTATTAAGGGCAAACTCGGCCAATAGCAAGAAGGCCACCCAATCATCCTGATCAGCAGACACAAAGCATCTCAAATAAGTCTCCAAAATCTGATTAGTTTGCTTGGTCTGACTATTTGTCTGAGGATGAAATGCAGAAGAAAAAGATAAATCAATGCCCAGCCTAGCACAAAAGGCCCGCCAAAACCTAGAAACAAACTGGGAACCTCTGTCGGACACAATATTCTCCGGAATACCATGCAAATGAACCACATGCTGAGAAAACAACGGAACCAAATCTGAAGAGGAAGGCAATTTAGGCAAAGGCACCAAATGAACCATCTTAGAGAACCGGTCACAAACAACCCAGATAACCGACATCCTCTGGGAAACCGGAAGATCAGAAATAAAATCCACAGAAATATGCATCCAGGGCCTCTCATGGTCCGGCAATGGCAAAAGCAACCCACTAGCACGGGAACAACAAGGCTTGGCCCGCGCACAAGTGCCACAGGACTGCACAAAAGAACGCACATCACATGACAAAGAAGGCCACCAAAAGGACCTACCAACCAAGTCTCTGGTACCAAAAATACCAGGATGACCAGCCAACACAGAACAGTGAACCTCAGAAATCACTCTACTAGTCCATCTGTCAGGAACAAACAGTTTCCCCACTGGACAGCGGTCAGGTCTGTCAGCCTGAAATTCCTGAAGAACCCGTCGTAAATCAGGGGAAATGGCAGAAAGGACCACCCCTTCTTTCAGAATGCCGACCGGTTCAAGGACCTCAGGAGAATCAGGCAAAAAACTCCTAGAGAGGGCATCAGCCTTAATATTTTTAGAACCCGGAAGATACGAGACCACGAAACCAAAATGGGAAAAAAACAAGGACCATCGAGCCTGTCTAGGATTCAACCGTTTGGCAGACTCGAGGTAAATCAGATTCTTATGATCGGTCAAGACCACAATACGGTGCTTAGCTCCCTCAAGCCAATGTCGCCACTCCTCAAACGCCCACTTCATAGCCAACAACTCCCGATTGCCGACATCATAATTGCGTTCAGCAGGCGAAAACTTACGGGAAAAGAAGGCACACGGTTTCATCAAGGAACCAACAGGATCCCTCTGAGACAAAACGGCCCCTGCCCCAATCTCAGAAGCGTCAATCTCAACCTGAAACGGAAGAGAAACATCTGGTTGGCGCAACACCGGAGCAGAAGTAAATCGGCGTTTAAGCTCCTGGAAGGCAGAGACAGCCGCAGAGGACCAATTCGCCACATCAGTGCCTTTCTTCGTCAAATCGGTCAAGGGTTTAACCACGCTGGAAAAGTTAGAAATTAAACTGCGATAAAAATTTGCAAAACCCAAAAATTTCTGAAGGCTCTTCACGGATGTGGGCTGAATCCAATCATGAATGGTCTGAACCTTAACCGGATCCATCTCCATAGATGAGGGAGAAAAAATGAAGCCCAAAAAAGAAACCTTCTGCACCCCAAAGAGACACTTAGACCCCTTCACAAACAAAGCATTGTCACGAAGGATCTGAAATACCATCCTGACCTGTTCCACATGAGACTCCCAATCATCGGAAAAAATCAAAATATCGTCCAAATATACAATCAAGAATTTATCAATATAAGTCCGGAAGATATCATGCATGAAGGACTGAAAAACAGATGGAGCATTAGTGAGCCCAAATGGCATCACAAGGTATTCAAAATGGCCTTCGGGCGTATTAAACGCAGTTTTCCATTCATCACCCTGCTTAATACGAACAAGATTATATGCCCCCCGAAGGTCAATCTTCGTAAACCAACTAGCTCCCTTAATCCTAGCAAACAAATCGGAAAGCAAAGGTAAAGGGTATTGAAACTTGACCGTGATCTTATTCAAGAGGCGATAATCAATACAGGGTCTCAAGGAGCCATCCTTCTTAGCAACAAAAAAAATCCCGCTCCCAATGGTGAAGAAGATGGCCGAATATGCCCTTTCTCCAAAGACTCCTTAACATAACTCCGCATGGCGGTATGTTCAGGCACAGACAGGTTGAAAAGTCAACCCTTAGGAAACTTACAGCCTGGAATCAAGTCAATCGCACAATCACAGTCCCTGTGCGGTGGAAGGGAACTGGACTTGGGCTCATCGAATACATCCTGAAAATCAGACAAAAACTCTGGAATTTCAGAAGAAGAAGAAGAGGAGATTGACATCAAAGGAACATCATTATGAACCCCCTGACAACCCCAACTAGTCACAGACATGGACTTCCAATCCAACACAGGATTATGTACCTGCAACCACGGAAAACCCAGCACGATAGCATCATGCAAATTATGCAACACCAGAAATCGACAATCTTCCTGATGGGCTGGCGCCATGCGCATGGTCACCTGTGTCCAAAACTGGGGCTTATTTTTACCCAAGGGTGTAGCATCAATGCCCCTTAAAGGAATAGGGTTCTGTAAAGGCTGCAAGGGAAAACCACAACGCCTGGCAAACTCAAATTCCATTAAGTTCAAGGCGGCGCCTGAATCCACAAACGCCATGACAGAAAATGATGACAATGAGCAGATCAAGGACACAGATAACAGAAATTTAGGTTGTACAGTGCTGATGGTAAATGAACTAGCGATCCTCTTTGTCCGCTTAGGGCAGACTGAAATGACATGAGAAGCGTTGCCACAATAATAACACAACCTATTCTGACATCTGAATCCTTGTCGCTCCGTTCTAGACAGAATCCTATCACATTGCATTGGCTCAGGAATCTGCTCTGAGGACAACGCCACAGCGCGCACAGTTCTGCGCTCCCGCAAGCGCCGGTCAATCTGAATGGCCAGAGACATAGAATCACTCAGACCGAAAGGCGTGGGAAATCCCACCATAACATCTTTAATGGATTCAGAAAGACCCTTTCTGAAAATTGCCGCCAAAGCATCATCATTCCATTTAGTCAACACAGACCATTTTCTAAATTTCTGACAATACAATTCTGCCGCCTCTTGACCCTGAGACAGGGCCAACAAGGTCTTCTCCGCTTGATCCACAGAATTCGGTTCATCATATAATAATCCTAAAGCCTGAAAAAAGGAGTCTACATTAAGCAAAGCCGGATTCCCAGATTCCAGGGAAAATGCCCAATCCTGTGGATCGCCACGCAGTAGGGAGATGACGATTTTAACCTGCTGAATGGAATCACCGGAGGATCGAGGTCTCAGAGCAAAAAACAGTTTACAGTTGTTTTTAAAACTCAAAAATTTGGACCTGTCACCAAAAAACAAATCAGGAGTAGGAACCTTCGGCTCTAAAACAGGAGTCTGAACAATATAATCAGAAATACCCTGTACCCTAGCAGCAAGCTGGTCTACACGAGAAGTTAATTCCTGAACATCCATGCTAGCACAAGACTCCTCAGCCATCCAGAGAAAAAGAGGGAAGAGAAGACAAAGCAGACTGCAGAAAAAAAATGGCTCAACACCTTTCTTCCCTTCTTCTGAGATGCATTTAACTCATTATTGGCCAGTTGTACTGTTATGATCCGGTGACCTTCGAGCCGCATGAAACGTTCTCTAGAGTAGGTGGTAACTGTACTGACCGCAAATCCTGAACTAACACCGCAACTAGAAGTAGCCGTGGGGTGTGCCTAACAAAACCTAGACACCTCGACACAGCCGGAGGACTAAATACCCCTATAGATGCACTGAATTATCAAGCACACGGCATGTGTGCCACAGAAACAAAACCAGACACTTATCTTTGCTGATTTGGCAGCAAGGCAGGAGGAACCAGACAGAGGTCCAACACCTCCCAAAAACCATGGACAACTGGCAAGGACTAATGAATCCTGCACACCTAAATACCCCAGTCAGAACTGCAATCAGCAGATATACCTGACAAGGACTGCAACCCAGGGACAACTGCATTTCCACCTACAACCACCGGAGGGAGCCCAAAAGCAGAATTCACAACAGATCAGTGAGCCCCTCAGGGATCAGTGACCAGAGACCTAATCCCTCCAATGTATCCAGACATTTTATCAGGTACACGGTGGTGATCTGAGCGGTTTCCAGTTTTTTGGAATGAAAAGGGTCAGCAAAACCATTGGATCCTGATGATGGAGACCGCCCGACCCACCGATGTAAATAAGCGCAGATAGAATATTGTGTTATTAATATTGTTCACCGACCTACTGATAGGGGTTTGTTATAAATCTCCAAAAATAATGGAAGCAATGGAGAATATCCTCGTAAAGCAAATAGATGAAGCTGCGACTCAAGGAGAAGTCATTATTATGGGGGACTTCAACTACCCTGAAATAGATTGGGGAACAGAAACCTGCAGTTCCAGCAAAGGTAATCGGTTTTTGACAATTATGAGAGACAATTACCTTTCACAACTGGTTCAGGACCCAACAAGAAGGGGGGCACTGCTAGACCTAATATTAACCAACAGGCCAGACCGCATATCAAATATAAGGGTTGGGGGTTACTTGGGAAATAGCGATCACAAAATAATAAGTTTTCATGTATCCTTTAAAAAGATGTGTAGTAGAGGGGTTACAAGGACACTAAACTTCAGGAGGGCAAATTTCCAACGGATGAGAGAGGATCTTGGTGCAATTAACTGGGACGATATCCTGAGACACAAAAATACACAGAGAAAATGGGAGACGTTTATTAGCATCCTGGATAGGACCTGTGCACAGTATATACCGTATGGGAATAAACATATTAGAAATAGGAGGAAACCAATATGGCTAAATAGAGCTGTAAGGGGCGCAATAAGGGACAAAAAGAAAGCATTTAGAGAATTAAAGGAAGTAGGTAGTGAGGAGGCATTAAATAAATACAGAAAATTAAATAAATTCTGTAAAAAGCAAATCAAGGCAGCAAAGATTGAGACAGAGAGACTCATTGCCAGAGAGAGTAAAAATAATCCTAAAATATTCTTTAACTACATAAATAGTAAGAAACTAAAAAATGATAGTGTTGGCCCCCTTAAAAATAGTCTGGGTGAGATGGTGGATGAGGATGAGGAAAAAGCCAATATGCTAAATGACTTTTTTTCATCAGTATTTACACAAGAAAATCCCATGGCAGACAAAATGACTAGTGATAAAAATTCCCAATTAAATGTCACCTGCTTAACCCAGCAGGAAGTGCGGCGGCGTCTAAAAATCACTAAAATTGACAAATCTCCGGGCCCGGATGGGATACACCCTCGAGTACTGCAGGAATTAAGTACAGTCATTGATAGACCATTATTTTTAATCTTTAAAGACTCAATAATAACAGGGTCTGTGCCACAGGACTGGCGTATAGCAAATGTGGTGCCAATATTCAAAAAGGGAACAAAAACTGAACTCGGAAACTATAGGCCAGTAAGCTTAACCTCTACTGTGGGTAAAATCCTGGAGGGCATTTTAAGGGACGCTATACTGGAGTATCTGAAGAGGAATAACCTCATGACCCAGTATCAGCACGGGTTTACTAGGGACCGTTCATGTCAGACTAATTTGATCAGTTTCTATGAAGAGGTAAGTTCCGGATTGGACCAAGGGAACCCAGTGGATGTAGTGTATATGGACTTTTCAAAAGCTTTTGATATGGTGCCACACAAAAGGTTGATACATAAAATGAGAATAATGGGGATAGGGGAAAATATGTGCAAGTGGGTTGAGAGCTGGCTCAGGGATAGGAAACAAAGGGTGGTTATTAATGGAGCACACTCGGACTGGGTAGCGGTTAGCAGTGGGGTACCACAGGGGTCAGTATTGGGCCCTCTTCTTTTTAACATATTTATTAATGACCTTGTAGGGGGCATTCAGAGTAGAATTTCAATATTTGCAGATGACACTAAACTCTGCAGGGTAATCAATACAGAGGAGGACAATTTTATATTACAGGATGATTTATGTAAACTAGAAGCTTGGGCTGATAAATGGCAAATGAGCTTTAATGGGGATAAATGTAAGGTCATGCACTTGGGTAGAAGTAATAAGATGTATAATTATGTGCTTAATTCTAAAACTCTGGGCAAAACCGTCAATGAAAAAGACCTGGGTGTATGGGTGGATGACAAACTTAAATTCAGTGGCCAGTGTCAGGCAGCTGCTACAAAGGCAAATAAAATAATGGGATGCATTAAAAGAGGCATAGATGCTCATGAGGAGAATATAATTTTACCTCTATACAAGTCACTAGTTCGACCACACTTAGAATACTGTGCACAGTTCTGGTCTCCGGTGTATAAGAAAGACATAGCTGAACTAGAGCGGGTGCAGAGAAGAGCGACCAAGGTTATTAGAGGACTGGGGGGTCTGCAATACCAAGATAGGTTATTACACTTGGGGCTATTTAGTTTGGAAAAACGAAGACTAAGGGGTGATCTCATTTTAATGTATAAATATATGAGGGGACAGTACAAAGACCTTTCTGATGATCTTTTTAATCATAGACCTGAAACAGGGACAAGGGGGCATCCTCTGCGGTTGGAGGAAAAAAGGTTTAAGCATAATAACAGACACGGATTCTTTACTGTAAGAGCAGTGAGACTATGGAACTCTCTGCCATGTGATGTTGTAATGAGTGATTCATTACTTAAATTTAAGAGGGGACTGGATACCTTTCTGGAAAAGTATAATGTTACAGGGTATATACACTAGATTCCTTGATAGGGCGTTGATCCAGGGAACTAGTCTGATTGCCGTATGTGGAGTCGGGAAGGAATTTTTTTCCCCAATGTGGAGCTTACTCTTTGCACATGGGTTTTTTTTGCCTTCCTCTGGATCAACATGTTAGGGCATGTTAGGTTAGGCTATGGGTTGAACTAGATGGACATATAGTCTTCCTTCAACCTTAATAACTATGTAACTATGTAACTATGACCTCTTGATTGTGTATAATGACAGCAGCATATTGTTGGGTTTAAGTTTGTATTTTTGTTCTGGTAAAAGAGATTTAGTGTTGTGGGTGTGAAATAACTGAACCATGTGATGGGGAGTTTTATATAAACCCTGACTCACTGGTATAACACTAGGTTATGACTAAGGGGCATATTTGGCCCTGAAATGCGTAAACCGGTGTCTGGGACCCCTGCTATTTATGCCATTTTTCTATTGTCGGTTGTCCATGCTTTTAATGAAGATTTTGCAGTAAAGCTTATTGGACTGCAACCTCTTGGTGCTGGATTTTTTACTACTTGTTGGATTTTCCTGGGATGGCAGCCATCCACAGAGTGGACAGGTGAGCTGTAAAGGACTTTTATTTACTTAAGATTTTCAATTACCTTTTCCTGATAATCAAGGAAAGTTTCTGCATTTCCGGCTTTTTTTATGATACAAAAGAATATGTGGCTACCTGAAACAAATAAATGACTAACTTTTTATACCACGTATATGATTTTCTTGATACCTGGTATGGCTGTAGAACCTTATCTGCAAGGTCCACACCCCCCATGTATTTGTTGTAGTCAATGACACAGGTTTTGGAGTAGTGGATCCCTGTTCGTCTGCAGTGGCCCTTGTGGCATCTGTGTGGATCGAGCTCAGGATAAAAATATATTTTTTATCCTTGTACTTAGGGACAAGCAGTTCTCCATTGCTTAAAGCCCCCTGACTGCCCCTTTCAGAACTGTTCATTGACCAATGATTGTGGAAACCCCTGATGGTTTTCGTGAATGGTCCCACAAGCCCCCGTGTTATGTTCAACCCGACGTTTAAATAGGGGTATGCTGGTGTAGTAATTGTCAACATACAGATTGTAGCCTTTTTGTAAAAATGGAGTTATCAGCTCCCACACGGTTTTTCCAGATGTCCCCAGATAAGTAGGGCATCCTGGTGGGTTTAGTTGGCTATCTTTCCCCTCATAAATGTGAAAAGCTGATGTGTATCCGGTTGAACTCTCACACATTTTATAGAGTTTTATTCTGAACCTTGCCCTCTTATTAAAAACAAATTGCTTGATGTGCAGTCTTCCTTTGAATTTTACAAGGGACTCATCAATGGAAATGTTTTCTGTTGGGGTGTAAAGCTTTAAGAACTTTTCTGTCAAGTGTTCGATGATGGGTCTGATTTTGAATAGTGTCATGTTCTGGGGCATTTCTGGACAGGCATTGACTATTGTCGTTAAAATGCCAAAATCTCATAAGCATTTCATAATGCGTCCTAGGCAGAATGGCAGAAAATATTGGGGTGACTTGAACAGGGTGGTTGGACCAATAGGACCGAATTTTTGTTAACAAGCCCCATAGCTAATGTAAATCTTAAAAATGTTTTCATTTCTAGGACATTAGTTGGTGTCCATAAATTTGACCTAGCATAATAGGATTGTGGATTCTGGCTGATGAATTGGGACATATATGAATTTGTTTGTAGAATAATATGCTCTAGCAAGCTATCTGTCAGAAAAAAAATAAAAAAATGAACTGGTCCAAAATTTTCCACCTCCACATTTATACCAGGAATGGAATTAAAATTAAGGATGAATGGTGTAGCCGAATCTGAAGCCTCCCATCTGGAAAATGCTACATCAAGAGGCAAAGCCCCTTGGACATCGGTGTGCACCAATTCACGAGCACTAGGGACAGCGCTAGTATTGTTCCCTGAGTTGGAGACATTTCTCCAGAAGCGCAATTTGTCCTTCTTGTTGTACTGGTCCTTGTGTGCGAGGATGGACCAGAATCACTGCTCATTTCTGAGCTATCACTGTCGCTGCTACTAAAGCCCTCAAAATCCACATCCCCATCTGGCCCTGCACTTTTTTCACTGTCAGAACATAAAAGTGCATAAGCCTCCTCTGCGCTATAATACTGACTGGCCATTTTACTCATTTTTATAGAAAACACTGACCTGACTGATGTGACGTGACTGAGGTGACCAAATTATTGGGGAGACAATTGAGAAAAGCCTAATTCTTTATCGTAATCCTAACTTTAGAATAAACTGTAACTTTAGCCTAACAGTAACCTTCACTTTAACCTAACAGCAACCCTAACTTTAGCCTAACAGCAACCCTAACCCTAACAGTAACCCTAACTTTAGCCTAACAGCAACCCTAATCCTAACAGCAACCCTTACCCTAACATCAAGACTAACAATAACCCTAACTTTAGACTAACAGTATCCCTAACCCTAATAGTATCCCTAACTTTAGCCTAGCAGTATCCCTAACCCTAACAGTAACCCTAACCCCTAACAGTAACCCTAACTTTAGCCTAACAGTAACCCTAACTTTACCCTCAACACTAACCCTAACCTGCCTTATCTGTTTTTTCTTTTACTTTTATAACAAGATCGCTGACACAGCTGTTGCCAGCAGCACTTGTAACACTGTTTCTCCTCTAATCTTTCAGTGACAGGAGATCTGAGGAGAAACAGCGTTTTTATGAGGCAGATCGCCCGGGAAAGTTTGTTGCTACAACACACTTGGCTGGTGTGATGCTGACGTCATCAGGACTTAAACTAATCAGGTCTCGATGAGGTCGGGGGTCACAAGAAGTGTTGTGCACCGGAAGCCCCTTGATATAAGGTACGGGGGGGGTCCCGATGAGCACAAAACTGCCGACAGTAGACAAACATCGGCGCTGTGTAAAGCCCTGCTAGCGCTGACGTTTATCTACTGTTGGCGGTCACGAAGCGGTTAAGTTAAGGGTACCATCATTTCTGTTCAGGCCTATTTCATGAGTTTTATTTTTTTTAATTCTGTGTTGGCATGGTTGAAAAGCAATGTCTGACTTTCATTTGTTCATTTTCATAGATTTTTGATTTATTATTACTTTTGTCAGATTCAAGTTATTTCTGTGACCATTGTGGGTTTTTCTGTCATTAAACGAGGGGTACCAACAATTTTGACCACGTATGTAGGTGGAATGAATATTTTGACTCCACAGCCACTTTCTGGAAATTAGCACAAAGTGGATGTTGGAGAGTGAAAATTACACATTTGACATTTTATTACCCAGCACTAGTTATGAGCAATTATACTCGTTGCTCGGGTTTTCCAGAGCACGCTCGGGTGGTCTCCGAATATTTGTTAGTGTTCGGAGATTTAGTTTTTGTTGACTCAGGTGAATAATTTATGGCTGCTATCCAGCCTGAGTGCATGTGGGGGTTGCCTGGTTGCTAGGGAATCCCCACATGTAATCAAGCTGTCTAGTAGCTGTAAATCATTTAGCTGCGGGTGATGAAAACTAAATCTCCGAGCACTAACAAATACTCGGAGACCACCCGAGCATGCTCTGGAAAATCTGAGCAACGAGTATACTCTCTCATCACTACCCAGCACATAATGCCCAGATTGCGCTCCAGGAGAAACAAAGTAAATTAAGTGGATTCTTCTCACTATAATATTGGTAAACACAGGGATCCTAAATGTTGTTTGAGCACACTGCAGGACTCAGAAGTGAGAGAAGATTTTGCTGGATTGGCTTATAGAAACCCTGTTGCTTTTCAACAGCCTTTGAGCCACTAATAGTGTGGGAACCTCTGTTTTTCCATTGACAGATGATGGACCTAAGTGGGAACTTGTTTTTTGTGAGGTGAGAATAGGTATTATTTTCGCCTACATAACATTGACTGCTTTCTTTTTATTCGATATTTGGGAGGCAGAATGAACAAACAGCTGAACACCACACACTACTGGCTCATCCAACAAGGTTTTCTATTAGACTGTGAACTGTCATTGTCTTGGTAAATAATTCAAGTTTTTTACATAGCTTGCCATTTTTATGGACAGTTTAAGTAGAAATGTTCAAAAATATAAAACTCAAGGATATTTTATAAAAAAAAATGTTTTTTATCTTAACAGATGACTGTACCAGGAGATCAGGGGGACACCTGACATCTTCAATTTTTAAATCTGATGATCTTGAGATCCTACAAGATAAAACTGAAGTGAATGTCATTACTTCAGATATATCATCATCCATTCACAGCAAAGATCTGTCATCTGATCCTATGAAACAGGTCCCATCTTCTGATTCATTACTGACTACTAAGGAAAATCAAAGTCACAAAAGAGGCATTCAAAAACAAACTGCTCCTAAAGCAAAGGAGTCATTTTCATGTTCAGAATGTGGGAAATGTTTTAACCAGAAATGGCATCTTGTTAGACACCAAATAACTCACACAGGAGAGAAGCCTTTTTCATGTTCAGAATGTGGGAAATGTTTTAAAAGGAAAGTGCTTCTTGTTGGTCATCTGAGAACTCATACAGGTGAGAAGCCTTTTTCCTGTTCAGAATGTGGGAAATGTTTTAAAAGGAAATTGTTTCTTGTTGGTCATCAGAGAACTCATACAGGGGAGAAGCCTTTTTCCTGTTCAGAATGTGGGAAATGTTTTACCCTGAAAGGGAATCTTGTTACACACCAAAGAACTCATACAGGGGAGAAGCCTTTTTCCTGTTCAGAATGTGGGAAATGTTTTAAAAGGAAAGTGCTTCTTGTTGGTCATCAGAGAACTCATACAGGGGAGAAGCCTTTTTCCTGTTCAGAATGTGGGAAATGTTTTACCCTCAAAGAGAATCTTGTTAGACACCAAATTTCTCATACAGGGGAGAAGCGTTTTTCATGTTCAGAATGTGGGAAATGTTTTAAATTGAAATCAGATTTGGTTAATCACCATAGAACTCACACAGGGGAGAAGCCGTTTTCATGTTCAGAATGTGGGATATGTTTTAAATGGAAAGTGCATCTTATTAGTCACCAGAGAACTCACACAGGAGAGAAGCCTTTTTCCTGTTCAGAATGTGAGAAATGTTTTAACCAGAAAGGGAATCTTGTTACACACCAAAGAACTCATACAGGGGAGAAGCCTTTTTCCTGTTCAGAATGTGGGAAATGTTTTAAAAGTAAAGTGCTTCTTGTTGGTCATCAGAAAACTCATACAGGGGAGAAGCCTTTTTCATGCTCAGAATGTGGGAAATGTTTTATCCAGAAAAGGCGTCTTGTTATACACCAAATAACTCACACAGGAGAGAAGCCTTTTTCATGTTCAGAATGCGGGAAATGTTTTAACGAGAAATGGTATCTTGTTAGTCACCAGAGAACTCACACAGGGGAGAAGCCTTTTTCATGCTCAGAATGTGAGAAATGTTTTAAACGGAAATCAGATTTGGTTAATCACCATAGAACTCACACAGGGGAGAAGCCTTTTTCATGCTCAGAATGTGGGAAATGTTTTATCCTGAAAGGGAATCTTGTTACACACCAAAGAACTCACACAGGAGAGAAGCCTTTTTCCTGTTCAGAATGTGGGAAATGTTTTAAAAGGAAAGTGCTTCTTGTTGGTCATCAGAGAACTCATACAGGGGAGAAGCCTTTTTCCTGTTCAGAATGTGGGAAATGTTTTAACCAGAAAGGGAGTCTTGTTAGACACCAAAAATCTCACACAGGGGAGTAGCCTTTTTCATGTTCAGAATGTGGTAAAGGTTTTAACTGGAAATCAGATTTGGGTAATCACCAAAGAACTCATACAGGATCAAAGCCTTTTTCATGTTCAGAATGTGGGAAATGTTTTAACCGTAAATCATATCTTGTTAGTCACCAGAAAAATCACACAGGGGAGAAGCCTTTTTCCTGTTCACAATGTGGGAAATGTTTTAAATGGAAACTGCTTCTTGTTAGACATCAGAGCAGTCACACAGAGGAGAAGCCTTTTACATTGTCTTGATGTTGGAAATATTTTACTTGGAAATCAACTGTTAATAAACATCAGAAACATAACATAAGGAAGAAGCCTTTTTTATGTTCTTAATTTTGGAATAGTTTTAACCAAAGTTGAATCTTCTTAAATGGGTTGCCTCTTGTCATTCCTCATGTTTGCTGACAAAAGGATAAAACTAAACTTTATTAATTCCAAACGTAAAACTATACCCATAATTCACCCCCTGAAGGTTATTCAGTAGGTGACTAATAGAAAAAACACGTACCCCACAGTTGAGTATATAGGGTGAGCTGACATGTACACACTCACTCTCCAAGCTTCTCCTTTCTACGGGTTTCATTGTCCTCACCAAAGGCGACTCAACAGGAGAATATTTTATATTGACATATACTCAAGGGAGACTAGACAAAAAAAAACATAGTCATGTATCATGTTATCCGAAACAGTCAGAAAACCAGCCACATATTGGCAGATACCAGACCTCAAACTATATACTTTGTAAGTTTATAAGCCACTCCAGTGTCAGGAATAGATAGTGTGTGAAAATACAGTATAATTCTTGTTTTTCTCCTATAGGGATTGCCCTGGTTTGGTATTGTAACAGCTGTTAATTAGTAGTGCAGACAAATTGTCCTAGACTAAAATGCATTTCAGACGGCCCAATATGTACCACTCAGGGAAAACTTACAGTTAGGTCCATATATATTTGGACAGAGACAACATTTTTCTAATTTTGGTTATAGACATTACCACAATGAATTTTAAACAAAACAATTCAGATGCAGTTGAAGTTCAGACTTTCAGCTTTCATTTGAGGGTATCCACATTAAAATTGTATGAAGGGTTTAGGAGTTTCAGCTCCTTAACATGTGCCACCCTGTTTTTAAAGGGACCAAAAGTAATTGGACAGATTCAATAATTGTAAATAAAATGTTTATTTTTAGTTCTTGGTTGAAAACCCTTTGTTGGCAATGACTGCCTGAAGTCTTGAACTCATGGACATCACCAGACGCTGTGTTTCCTCCTTTTTGATGCTCTGCCAGGCCTTCACTGCAGTGGTTTTCAGTTGCTGTTTGTTTGTGGGCCTTTCTGTCTGAAGTTTAGTCTTTAACAAGTTAAATGCATGCTCAATTGGGTTGAGATCAGGTGACTGACTTGGACATTCAAGAATATTCCACTTCTTTGCTTTAATAAACTCCTGGGTTGCTTTGGCTTTATGTTTTGGGTCATTGTCCATCTGTAGTATTAAACGACAACCAATCAGTTTGGCTGCATTTGGCTGGATCTGAGCACACAGTATGGCTCTGAATACCTCAGAATTCATTCGGCTGCTTCTGTCCTGTGTCACATCATCAATAAACACTAGTGACCCAGTGCCACTGGAAGCCATGCATGCCCAAGCCATCACACTGCCTCTGCCATGTTTTACAGATTATGTGGTATGCTTTGGATTATGAGCTGTACCACGCCTTCGCCATACTTTTCTCTATCCATCATTCTGGTAGAGGTTGATCTTGGTTTCATCTGTCCAAAGAATGTTCTTCCAGAGCTGTGCTGGCTTTTTTAGATGTTTTTTAGCAAAGTGCAGTCTAGCCTTTTTATTCTTGATGCTTATGAGTGGCTTGCACCGTGCAGTGAACCCTCTGTATTTACTTTCATGCAGTCTTCTCTTTATGGTAGATTTGGATATTCATACGCCGACCTCCTGGAGAGTGTTGTTCACTTGGTTGGCTGTTGTGAAGGGGTTTCTCTTCACCACAGAGATTATTCTGCGATCATCCACCACTGTTGTCTTCCGTGGGCGCCCAGGTCTTTTTACATTGATGAGTTCACCAGTGCTTTCTTTCTTTCTCAGGATGTACCAAACTGTGGATTTTGCCACTCCTAATATTGTAGCAATTTCTCAGATGGGTTTTTTCTGTTTTCACAGCTTAAGGATGGCTTGTTTCACCTGCATGGAGAGCTCATGACCGCATGTTTACTTCACAGCAAAACCTTCCAAATGCAAGCACCACACCTCAAATCAACTCCAGGCCTTTTATCTGCTTAATTGAGAATGACATAACGAAGGGATTGCCCACACCTGTCCATGAAATAGCCTTGGAGTCAATTGTCCAATTACTTTTGGTCCCTTTAAAAACAGGGTGGCACATGTTAAGGAGCTGAAACTCCTAAACCCTTCATCCAATTTTAACGTGGATACCCTCAAATGAAAGCTGAAAGTCTGAACTTCAACTGCATCTGAATTGTTTTGTTTAAAATTCATTGTGGGTAATGTCTATAACCAAAATGAGAAAAATGTTGTCTCTGTCCAAATATATATGGACCTAACTGTACCTGCTGCAAAGATCAATAGCAGCTTCTAACTAATGGCCATGCTGCGGTCTGTCAAGGAATGAGTGCAATATCGTTATAAAGACTAGGGATGTGTGCAATCTAGTGATGAGTGAATATACTCGGTACTTGAGATTTCCCGAGCACGCTCAGGTGTCCTTTGAGTATTTGTAAGTACTTGGAGATTTAGTTTTCAGAGCTGCATCTATTAGCCAGCATAAGTACATGTTGGCGTTACCTGGTTGCTAGGGAATCCCCACATGTACTTATGCTGGCTAACAGATGTAAATCAATCTGCTGCAGCACTGAAAACTAAATCTCCGAGTACTTGCATATACACAGAAGACACCCGAGCGTGCTCGGGAAATCTCGAGTACCGAATATATTCGCTCATCACTAGTGCAGTCATAATGTCTGGAAGATCTGTGCCATTATTTAGTATGAATATGGATATTATCTCTGGAAGTTAAGTCTTCCCTGAGCGGTATATACTGTATTGTCACATACTATCTATTCCTGAAGCTGGAGTGGTGTATAAACTTACGAAGTATATAGTTTGAGGTCTGGGATCTGCCAATATGTGCTGGTTTTCTGACTGTTTCGGATAACATGATACATGATTTTTGGGGTTTCTTCATCTAGTCCCACTTGAATATAGTTCAGTATTAAATAGTCTCCTGATGAATGAATCCAGTCAATATTCATTTCTCTTAAGTAGCGGCACACGTGACCGCCGGCAGCAGCAGGAAGCCGGTGACTGACACTGCGCACTACTGGAGGGCAATGAATACTCACCGCTCTCTGTGCACACAGTCCCGGCGAGTACTCCGGCAGCTGTGCTCTGCTTGTGATGTCCCTGACATGTGCTGCTTACGAGCATAAAGCAGCTGCTGGCATCAGAGCAGAATGCTGTGAGGGAGCGCAGGGTACGTAAGTGTAATGGTTTTTTTTGTTTGTTTTCTGATGGGGCTATGCAGACCAGGACCGATATGGGGGCCAATCATACCAGAATAGGGATGGGGCCCTGCATACTAGGATGAGATGAGGAGACATGAATACCAGGCTAGGGACGAGGGGGCCATCTGTATCTGGATATGGATAAGGGATCCATGTATACCAGGATAAGGGTGCCATGTGCATCAGGATGGGGGTGAGGAGACCATATATACCGGGATAGGGGATATTAAGTACAGAATTGACCACATTTTTTACTTCTATTTTTTTGCCTAATTTCCTCTTCTAAAACCTAGGTGCATCTTATAGTCCAAAATATACGGTATATACATTTTTTGCAGTAAACTTATTGCTCAAGCTGGCCTTGTCACGATAATGTATAAAATGGCTTATGATTTTCCCTTGTTATCACTAGGGTTGAGCGAAACGGGTCGGCCATTTTCAGAAGTCGCCGACTTTTGGCAAAGTCGGGTTTCATGAAACCCGACCCGACCCCTGTGTGGGGTCGGCCATGAAGTCGGCGATCTTCTGAATCTGGTATCGGAATTCCGATCCCGAGTTCCGATATGTTTGCAATATCGGAAATCGGTATCGGAATCCACAATTAAGTGTAAAATAAAGAATTAAAATAAAAAATATTGCTATACTCACCCTCTGACGCGCCCTGGAACTAACCGGCAGCCTTTCTTCCTTTGAATCAGCGCGTGAAGGGCCTTAGATGACGTTGCGGCTTGTGATTGGTCGCGCGATTGCCCATGTGACCGCTCGCGCGACCAATCACAAGCCGCGACGTCACCGCAAGGTCCTTCAAGCGCTGATTCTTAGGAAGGAAGGCTGCCGGAAAGAAGCAGGGCGCGTCCGAGGGTGAGTATATACCTAATAGGAATATACTCACCCTCGGACGCGCCCTGCTTCTTTCCGGCAGCCTTCCTTGTTAAGAATCAGCATTTGAAGGACCTTGCGGTGACGTCGCGGCTTGTGATTGGTCGCGCGAGCAGTCACATGGGCGGTCGCGCGACCAATCACAAGCCGCGACATCATATAAGGCCCTTCACGTGCTGATTCGAAGGAAGGAAGGTTCCCGGTTAGTACCAGGGCGCGTCTGAGGGTGAGTATAGCAATATTTTTTATTTTAATTCTTTATTTTACACTTAAATATGGATCGCAGGGCCTGAAGGAGAGTTTCCTCTCCTTCAGACCCTGGGAACCATTGGAAACCCAATGCACTGCATTGGGTTTCGAGTTTCGGCCGACCCCGACCCCGACTTTTTTATAGGACCGGCCGATTTCACTCGACCCGACTTTTGAAAAAGTCGGGTTTCGTGAAACCCGACCCGATCCTATAAAAGTAAAAGTCGCTCAACCCTAGTTATCACACATGCTGCATGTGGCCCCCCCTCGCTGCCCCTGCACTAGGGGATATCTGTCTGGCTCCTGTAACCTTACACTCTCTCCTCACTCCTTCCTTTCCCTCCTTCCCATAGGAATGTCGTTGTCTCCAAACACATGGGCTTGCTGTAATGTGGGGAGATATTACAGAAGCCTTAATGCAATGCCAGTGTGTGATACGTTACAGCGCCTTTTGCTAAATTCTAGTCCCCAAGGAACCAGAGAAATGGATTTCGCTTGAACCGAGTGAATAGCTAGTCCGAGTTTGGAATAATTAGAAAGCTAATTTCCATATAAGATGAGTGATGTGTATGCCGTTACTATGCTAAGTTCTACAGGTAAGTCATGATAATGATAAGTTTTGCTAGAAAATCTGTAACTCTGAGGAAAGGGGAGGGCGAGGGTAACTCAACCCCCTTTAGTGATGTCACAGCCTACAAGTCTAAGTTACTGACAGTCAGCCCAGCCTTCAGTCTTACCTGAGAAGCTGCTGCACCAAGACCCTCTGAAACATTAGCATGTATGGCTCCTCCCACCAGCATAATTAGCCTGGAATGACCTAAGCAACATGTGAGTGTTTATCTTCTTTAAGCCCTGTTTTTTAGGTAATTGCTTGTACATACCTTAATTGTCTCATATTGCAAAATCTTTATATACCTTTTGTAAACACTGCTTAGGCTACTTTCACACTGGCGTTTTTTGCCAGACGTCGCAATGCATCGTTTATGGCAAAAAAACGCATCCTGTAAAGTTGTTTGCATGATGCGTTTTTGCCCCATAGATTAACATTAGCAACGCATTGCGACGCTTTGCCACGCATCGCAACCGTCGTGCGACGGTTGCGCCGTGTTGTGGCGGACCACCGGGAGCAAAAAACATTAAATGTAACGTTTTTTGCTCCTGACGGACCGCTTTTTCCGACCGCGCATGCGCGGCCTGAACTCCGCCCCCACCTCCCCGCACCTCACAATGGGGCAGCGGATGCGCCGGAGAAATGCATCCACTGCACCCGTTGTGCAGTGCATCAAACGCTAGCGTCGGAATCTCTGCCCGACGCAATGCGACGGGGAGATTCCGACGCTAGTGTGAAAGTAGCCTTACCTTTTCGGAGTAAAATATAAAATGTATTAGTTTCGTCTTCTCCATGTTCTATAGCGAATTTTCACATGCCTGAAGGTAATTACGCTACTAATTTGGGTTGGCTTCGAACCGCTCTATTGAGGAATCTGAGCTGGTGGCAGCGAAGTGTGTTCTGGGCTAGGTGGGTACAGCTGGCAGGGACAGAACAGGATTTTATAAGTTATTGTCTGGTTGTGGCCTGAGCAGTTATAATTCCCAAGCTGCAGCATGCCTGCTAGCCAGTCCACAGTGAAGCGGCCCATCCGGCAACTAATTATCCTAGGTGTAGTTCTCTGACTGACCTGAGGGTAAGGGGGCGCTGGAGAGCTGCAAGTTCTGAAGCAGAACTGGAAAGCGGGATATACATAAATCCCTGCAGTTCATGATATATTGTAGCAACAGTAAAATATCTAAAATAAGCCCCTGTGGTAAATTGATAGGTCATTAGCCTTGTTTGTGTTTTGTTTGTGTTTTTATCACATTGTAGCAGTGGTGGGAAAACTAAGATAAGCCCCCTGCACATGTGATAGCCGTGTGCTGGTCAAAGGTCACCCCTTTTTCTTGACGGGCTTCATTAAAATAAAAATACTCATACTCTGCTGGCGTGGCCGATCCACTTCAGCTGTGTCGAGACTCACTCTCCCGGGGCTCATGTGAGGTTACATCACACAAGCCCTGCACCCGATCAGTGGCAGCTTCACTGCTCCTTCCTTCGGACGTATTGAACATGAACAGAAAGCCAGGGCAGCGGCTGCTCTCTGACTGCCATTAAATAAGGCAGCACACTGTGGCACCAAAACATGCAAATATGAAACATGAAAATTGAATTGCATTACTGCTCTAGAAATATGAAAAAATGAGAGTTTAGCACATAAATTGGCCAATTCATGTGTACCTGTTAGCCACATTAAGGCATCTCTCGTATACAAGGTCCTAGACTTTCCTTGCTGAGAATAAACGTCTTCATCTGAATGGGAACCTACTGTGAATCCGCTTCTAAGACTAAATTTCTCTCTCTCTGTGGAGGGGTAATGTACCTGCTGCGATTAAAACACCTGTGGCTATCACATCCAAACATAGACTAAGTGTGAACACCTGTTCACACTTAGTCTATGTTTGGATGTGACGGTCAGTTTTTTTAAATTTGCTCTCTGATTGCCTCATGATGCTTGATTTGTTGGAAGGTGGGGACAGTGATGTCAGTGCTGATTGGGCACAGGTCTCACATTATGTAAAAACCTCAGGAGAGCTCCAAGAGCCAGCACCAGTGAAATGGCGCCACCATGAGAGGTTTGTATGAGGATTTTTATTTTAACCCCTTTCTGACATTAGACGTACTATCCCGTCGAGGTGGGGTGGGCTGTTGTGAATTCCGTTCTGGAGCTCCCTCCTGTGATTGCTAATGGTATTTTTGTGGGTTCTGCCCTTGGGCTCCCTCTGGTGGTTTCAAGTGGAACTGCTGCTCCTTAGGTAGCTGTAGCAGCTGCCTTCACTAATCGCCTTGCCTGGGTTTGTTATTTAAACCTGCTCTGGGCTTTAGTTCATGCCTGCTGTCAATGTTCTTGGTTGGATTTTGTTCTCTCCTTGGATTTCTCATATGGCCAGTCCTTGTCTGCAAAAGATAAGTTTTTGCTAGTTTTTGTTTGTCCATTTGTTTGGACACTATTGCTTTGCAATTATGTCTCTTTTTGCCCAGCTTGTCACTATGCCTTATTCAGGCTAGCTGGAAGCTCTGGGAAAGCAGATTTGCCCCTCCACACCGTGAGTCGATGTGGAGTTCATTTTTGTAAACTCTGCGTGGATTTTGTAGTTTTTTATACTGACCGCACAGTATCCTTTTCTCTCTGTCTATCAAGTTTAGTATTGGCCTCCCTTTGCTGAATTCTGATTTCATTTCTTTGTACGTCATTTCCCTCTCCATTCACAGTCAATATTTGTGGGGGGCTGTCTTTCCTTTTGGCAGTTTCTCTGAGGCAAGATAGCTTTCTATTTCCTTCTTTAGGGGTAGTTATTTCTCAGGCTGTGAAGAGGTGTCTAGGGAGAGTCAGGAACATCCCACGGCTATTTTTAGTGTTGTTGTTAGGATTAGGGACTGCGATCAGTAAAGATACCACCTTCTCGGAGCTCGTCCCATGTTGCGTTTTAGCCACCAGGTCATATCAGTGTGGCCTCTTAACCCCCTAGGTCATAACAGTACAGCGGGCCACAAATGAATTAAATGCATCTCAAAAGAAGGAAAAGAAAGTTCTGAACCATTTTTTTTTCTGTGCTCTGTTCTGTCTTTTTTTTCCTCTTGATATCTGGGTGGTGCTGGATATATGCTCTGGTATGGAGGTTCAGAGTTTGTTTTCTCGTGTGGATCAACTTGCTGCAAGAGTCCAGAGTATCCAAGATTATATTGTCCAGACTCCGGCTCTGGAGCCTAGAATTCCTACTCCTGATTTGTTTTTTGGGGACAGATCCAAGTTTTTGAACTTTAAAAATAGCTGCAAATTGTTTTTTGCTTTGAAACCCCGTTCTTCTGGTGATCCCATTCAGCAAGTAAGAATTATCATATCCTTACTGCGTGGTGATCCTCAAGACTGGGCTTTTGCTCTTGAAACAGGGGAACCGGCATTATTGAATGTAGATGCATTTTTTTCAAGCGCTCGGATTATTGTATGACGAACCTAACTCTGTAGAGCATGCTGAGAAAACACTGTTGGCCCTGTGTCAGGGTCAGGAAGCGGCAGAGTTATACTGCCAGAAATTTAGAAAATGGTCTGTGCTCACTAAATGGAATGAAGAGGCTCTGGCTGCTATTTTCAGAAAAGGTCTTTCTGAAGCCCTTAAAGATGTTATGGTGGGCTTTCCTATGCCTACCGGTTTGAGCAAATTTATGTCTCTAGCCATTCAGATTGATCGGCGCTTACGTGAGCGCAAGGTGGTGCACCATATGGCAGTGTCCTCTGAGCGAAGTCCTGAGCCTATGCAGTGTGATAGGATTGTGACTAGAGCAGAAAGGCAGAAATTCAGACGTCAGAATGGCCTGTGTTTTTACTGTGGTGATTCTGCTCATGCTATTTCTGATTGCCCTAAGCGTACTAGGAGGGTTCTTGGGTCTGTTACTATTAGTACTGTACAGCCTAAATTTCTCTTGTCTGTTACCCTGATTTGCTCATTGTCGTCCTTTTCTGTTATGGCATTTGTGGATTCTGGCGCTGCCCTGAACTTAATGGACTTAGAATTTGCCAAGCGCTGTGGTTTTTCCTTGGACCCTTTGCAGAGTCCTATTCCCTTGAGGGGGATTGATGCTACGCCATTGGCCAAGAATAAACCTCAGTACTGGACTCAGTTAACCATGTGCATGGCTCCAGCACATCAGGAAGATATTCGCTTTTTGGTGTTGCATAATTTGCATGATGTTGTTGTGCTGGGTTTTCCATGGTTGCAGGTACATAACCCAGTGCTGGATTGGAGATCTATGTCTGTAACTGGTTGGGGTTGTCAGGGAATACATAGTGATATTCCTTTGATGTCCATTTCCTCGTCCCCTTCATCTGAAGTTCCTGAGTTTTTGTCGGATTTGCAGGATGTATTTGATGAGCCCAAGTCCAGTTCCCTGCCTCCTCATAGGGACTGCGATTGTGCCATTAATTTGATTCCTGGCTGTAAGTTCCCTAAGGGCCGACTTTTCAATCTGTCTGTGCCAGAGCATGCCGCTATGCGGAGTTATGTAAAGGAGTCCTTGGAGAAAGGGCATATTCGTCCGTCTTCGTCACCGTTAGGAGCGGGATTTTTTTTTGTTGCCAAGAAGGATGGCTCCTTGAGACCCTGTATAGATTATCGCCTTCTCAATAAGATCACTGTCAAATTCCAGTACCCTTTACCTTTACTTTCTGATTTGTTTGCTCGGATTAAGGGTGCCAGTTGGTTTACTAAAATCGACCTTCGAGGGGCGTATAATCTCGTGCGTATTAAACAAGGTGATGAATGGAAAACAGCATTTAATATGCCCGAAGGCCATTTTGAATATCTTGTGATGCCATTCGGGCTTTTTAATGCCCCATCGGTGTTTCAGTCCTTTATGCATGATATCTTCCGGAATTATCTGGATAAATTCATGATTGTGTATTTGGATGATATTTTGGTTTTCTCCGATGATTGGGAGTCTCATGTGAAGCAGGTTAGGATGGTATTTCAGGTCCTTCGTGCTAATGCGTTGTTTGTGAAGGGGTCTAAGTGCCTCTTTGGAGTTCAGAAGGTTTCTTTTTTGGGTTTCATTTTTTCCCCCTCGGCTATTGAAATGGACCCTGTTAAAGTCCAGGCCATTCATGATTGGACTCAACCTACATCTGTAAAGAGCCTTCAGAAATTTTTGGGCTTTGCCAATTTTTATCGCTGCTTTATTGCTAATTTTTCTAGTGTGGTGAAGCCTCTGACCGATTTGACGAGGAAGGGCGCTGATGTGGTGAATTGGTCCTCTGCGGCTGTTGAGGCCTTTCAGGAGCTTAAACGTTGTTTTACTTCTGCCCCTGTGTTGCGTCAGCCAGATGTTTCTCTCCCTTTTCAGGTTGAGGTTGATGCTTCTGAGATTGGGGCAGGGGCCGTTTTGTATCAGAGAAATTCTGATGGCTCTTTGATGAAACCATGTGCTTTCTTCTCCAGAAAGTTTTCGCCTGCTGAGCGTAATTATGATGTCGGCAATCGGGAGTTGTTGGCTATGAAGTGGGCATTTGAGGAGTGGCGACATTGGCTTGAGGGAGCCAAGCATCGCGTGGTGGTCTTGACTGATCACAAGAATCTGATTTACCTCGAGTCTGCTAAGCGGTTGAATCCTAGACAGGCTCGGTGGTCTTTGTTTTTCTCACGTTTTGATTTTGTGGTCTCGTATATTCCGGGATCTAAGAATGTGAAGGCTGATGCCCTTTCTAGGAGTTTTTTGCCTGATTCTCCGGGAGTTCTTGAGCCGGCTGGGATCCTCAAGGAGGGGGTGATTCTTTCTGCCATCTCCCCTGATTTGCGGCGGGTACTTCAGGAGTTTCAGGCTGATAAACCTGACCGCTGTCCTGTGGGGAAATTGTTTGTTCCTGATAGATGGACTAGTAGGGTAATTTCTGAGGTTCATTGTTCGGTGTTGGCTGGTCACCCTGGGATTTTCGGTACCAGAGATTTGGTGGCTAGGTCCTTTTGGTAGCCTTCCTTGTCGCGGGATGTGCGTTCGTTTGTGCAGTCCTGTGGGACTTGTGCTCGGGCTAAGCCTTGCTGTTCCCGTGCCAGCGGGTTGCTTTTGCCTTTGCCTATTCCTGAGAGGCCCTGGACGCATATTTCCATGGATTTTATTTCTGATCTTCCTGTCTCTCAGAAGATGTCTGTTATCTGGGTGGTTTGTGACCGGTTTTCTAAGATGGTCCATTTGGTCCCGTTGCCTAAGTTGCCTTCCTCCTCTGATTTGGTTCCATTATGTTTTCAGCATGTGGTTCATTTGCATGGTATTCCGGAGAATATTGTGTCTGACAGAGGTTCCCAGTTCGTTTCTAGGTTTTGGCGGTCCTTTTGTGCTAGAATGGGCATTCATTTGTCTTTTTCTTCAGCTTTCCATCCTCAGACAAATGGCCAAACGGAGCGAACCAATCAGACCTTGGAAACCTATTTGAGATGCTTCGTGTCTGCTGATCAGGATGATTGGGTGACCTTTTTGCCGTTGGCCGAGTTTGCCCTTAATAATCGGGCTAGTTCGGCTACCTTGGTTTCGCCTTCCTTTTGTAACTTTGGTTTTCATCCTCGTTTTTCTTCAGGGCAGCTTGAGCCTTCTGACTGTCCTGGTGTGGATTCCGTGGTGGACAGGTTGCAGCAAATTTGGACTCATGTGGTGGACAATTTGACGTTGTCTCAGGAAAAGGCTCAACGTTTTGCTAACCGTCGTCGGTGTGTTGGTCCCCGGCTTCGTGTTGGTGATTTGGTCTGGTTGTCTTCTCGTCATGTTCCTATGAAGGTTTCTTCCCCTAAGTTCAAGCCTCGCTTTATTGGGTCTTATAAGATTTCTGAAATTATCAATCCAGTGTCTTTTCGTTTGGCCCTTCCAGCTTCCTTTTCCATTCATAATGTGTTCCATAGATCCTTGTTGCGGAGATATGTGGTACCTATGGTTCCCTCCGTTGATCCTCCTGCTCCGGTGTTAGTTGAGGGGGAATTGGAATATGTGGTGGAGAAGATTTTGGATTTTCGTTTTTCGAGGCGGAAGCTTCAGTATCTGGTCAAGTGGAAGGGTTATGGCCAGGAGGATAATTCTTGGGTTCTTGCCTCCGATGTTCATGCTGCCGATTTGGTTCGTGATTTCCATTTGGCTCTTCCTGATCGGCCTGGGAGCTCTGGTGAGGGTTCGGTGACCCCTCCTCAAGGGGGGGGGGGTACTGTTGTGAATTCCGTTCTGGAGCTCCCTCCTGTGGTTGCTAATGGTATTTTTGTGGGTTCTGCCCTTGGGCTCCCTCTGGTGGTTTCGAGTGGAACTGCTGCTTCTTTAGGGAGCTGTAGCAGCTGCCTTCACTAATCGCCTTGCCTGGGTTTGTTATTTAAACCTGCTCTGGGCTTTAGTTCATGCCTGCTGTCAATGTTCTTGGTTGGATTTTGTTCTCTCCTTGGATTTCTCATATGGCCAGTCCTTGTCTGCAAAAGATAAGTTTTTGCTAGTTTTTGTTTGTCCATTTGTTTGGACACTATTGCTTTGCAATTATGTCTCTTTTTGTCCAGCTTGTCACTATGCCTTATTCAGGCTAGCTGGAAGCTCTGGGAAAGCAGATTTGCCCCTCCACACCGTGAGTCGGTGTGGAGTTCATTTTTGTAAACTCTGCGTGGATTTTGTAGTTTTTTATACTGACCGCACAGTATCCTTTTCTCTCTGTCTATCAAGTTTAGTATTGGCCTCCCTTTGCTGAATTCTGATTTCATTTCTTTGTACATCATTTCCCTCTCCATTCACAGTCAATATTTGTGGGGGGCTGTCTTTCCTTTTGGGGGTTTATCTGAGGCAAGATAGCTTTCTATTTCCTTCTTTAGGGGTAGTTATTTCTTAGGCTGTGAAGAGGTGTCTAGGGAGAGTCAGGAACATCCCACGGCTATTTTTAGTGTTGTTGTTAGGATTAGGGACTGCGGTCAGTAAAGATACCACCTTCTCAGAGCTCATCCCATGTTGTGTTTTAGCCACCAGGTCATATCAGTGTGGCCTCTTAACCACCAGGTCATAACAGTGGGCCCCTATGACCACCGACAGGATAGTACGTCATATGCTCACGGGGGGAGCGCCGCCGATCGCGGCTGGGTGTCAGCTGCCTATCGCAGCTGACATCCGGCACTATGTGCCAGGAGCGGTCACGGACCGCCCCCGGCACATTAACCCCCGGCACACCATGATCAAACATGATCGCGATGTGCCGGCGGTACAGGGAAGCAGCGCGCAGGGAAGGGGGCTCCCTGCGGGCTTCCCTGAGCCCCCCACAGCAACGCGATGTGATCGCGTTGCTGCGAGGGTCTTCCTACCTCCCTCCAGGCCCAGATCCAAGATGGCGGTGGCATCCGGGTGCTGCAGGGAGGGAGGTGGCTTCACAGAGCCTGCTCAGAGCAGGCACTGTGAAGCCTGCACTGCTGTAAGTCAGATCGGTGATCTGACAGAGTGCTGTGCAAACTGTCAGATCACTGATCTGTGATGTCCCCCCCTGGGACAAAGTAAAAAAGTAAAAAAAAAAAAATTTCCAAATGTGTAAAAAAAAAAAAAAAAAAATATTCCTTAATAATAATAAAAAAATATATATATTATTCCCATAAATACATTTATTTATCTAAATTAAAAAAAAACAATAAAAGTACACATATTTAGTATCGCCGCGTCCGTAACGACCCCACCTATAAAACTGGCCCACTAGTTAACCCCTTCAGTAAACACCGTAAGAAAAAAAAAAACGAGGCAAAAAACAACGCTTTATTATCATACCGCCAAACAAAAAGTGGAATAACACACGATCAAAAAGACAGATATAAATAACCATGGTACCGCTAAAAACGTCATCTTGTCCCGCAAAAAACGAGCTGCCATACAGCATCATCAGCAAAAAAATAAAAAAGTTATAGTCCTGAGAATAAAGCGATGCAAAAATAATTATTTTTTCTATAAAATAGTTTTTATCGTATAAAAACGCCAAAACATAAAAAAATGATATAAATGAGGTGTCGCTGTAATCGTACTGACCCGAAGAATAAAACTGCTTTATCAATTTTACCAAACGCGGAACGGTATAAACGCCTCCCCCAAAAGAAATTCATGAATAGCTGGTTTTTGGTCATTCTGCCTCACAAAAATCGGAAAAGCGATCAAAAAATATCGCGTGCCCGAAAATGTTACCAATAAAAACGTCAACTCGTCCCGCAAAAACAAGACCTCACATGACTCTGTGGACCAAAATATAGAAAAATTATAGCTCTCAAAATGTGGTAACGCAAAAAATATTTTTTGCAATAAAAAGCATCTTTCAGTGTGCGACTGCTGCCAATCATAAAAATCCGCTAAGAAACCCGCTATAAAAGTAAGTCAAACCCCCCTTCATCACCCCCTTAGGGAAAAATTAAAAAAATGTATTTATTTCCATTTTCCCATTAGGGCTAGGGTTAGGGCTAGGTATAGGGCTAGGGTTAGGTCTAGAGTTAGGGTTAGGGTTGGGGCTAAAGTTAGGGTTAGGATTACATTTACGGTTGGGAATAGGGTTGGGATTAGGGTTAGGGGTGTGTCAGGGTTAGAGGTGTGGTTAGGGTTCCTTTTGGGATTAGGGTTAGGGGTGTGTTTGGATTAGGGTTTCAGTTATAATTGGGGGGTTTCCACTGTTTAGGCACATCAGGGGCTCTCCAAACGCGACGTGGCGTCCGATCTCAATTCCAGCCAATTCTGCGATTCTGCATTGAAAAAGTAAAACAGTGCTCCTTCCCTTCCTAGCTCTCCCCTGTGCCCAAACAGGGGTTTACCCCAACATATGGGGTATCAGCGTACTCAGGACAAATAGGACAACAACTTTTGGGGTCCAATTTCTCCTGTTACCCTTGGGAAAATACAAAACTGGGAGCTAAAAAATAATTTTTGTGGGAAAAAAAAAGGATTTTTTATTTTCATGGCTCTGCGTTATAAACTGTAGTGAAACACTTGGGGGTGTTAGGAGTCGAGTTTCCTCTGCTGCACTGGGGGAATCTCGATCCGTCTCCACTGCGGTCTCCCATTCTTCTCCAGCCGCGGTGGAGTCTGCTCAGCAGGGACATCGATCCCAGCGTCTCGCGCAGTCTGACTCTGTGCGAAGAGTTACTGCTGCTTTTCCTGCTTCTGCCATTGAAGCCAGTCCTGGGCAGTGGCGAGTGGACGTTTCTGGATCTAAGTCCTGCTTTTCTCTGTCTGAGCATGCCCAGGGCAGGATCTCCCGTTGGAGATCGAGGGTCACATGCTCAGGTATTGCAGCACATCCCATTGGTCCTCTTGGCAAGTCCTGAAAGGGCAAAACTTCTGGAGCTGCTTCCTGTGCTGCTACTATATAAACTGCGCATGACCGCACGGCCATGCGCTAGTATTGTCTTGTAAATATGTGTGTGTGTTGTGAGTGATAGTCGCTCTTTAAATAACCCTCCCTATTGAATGTCTGTTCGCGGAAGGTGTATGTTTGCTATCTAGCGCCCGACTTATCCAACAGCACGAAACACACATTACAGCTACCAGTTGCTGTGTCCGCCAGTTCGGCGCCGTGTGCTTGCTCTGCGCTTTCCTGACCCAAGCCTGGGTGGTTAGTGGCGTCCGACAGTGCGGCACCGCACGCACTCTTGTGCCTTTATATTATTATTTTTGTTCCTCTGACACACCCAGTTGCGGTGTTGTGCCAGCAAGTGTCTAATCGGACTTCAATCCTGTGTAGGGGTTGAGTCCGCTGACTTCTTGCTCGCGCTTTATGTGCGGTACTGCGGTCCTGTGACGCAACAGGATCGCTTCCTTCACGCAGGGTGTAGTTAACCCATGTGTGTATACTTAGTACCGCCATATAGTCCGTCTTACTAGCAGCAGGGTCTTTTACCTGCACGGTGGACCTCGGACTGCGAACGCACCTAGTTTCTTATTATCTGTACTTGGTGCGTTCCGCCGGTCCTTAACACAATACTAGCGCCAAGGTCTGGCTAGCAAATGATGGACGATCAGCGTTTACAGCGGTACATCCAGCAGCTGGAGGGAAGGTTGGCGGCTCTTGAGCGTTCAACCTCAGCTGTGGATGTCACTGCTGTCGCTGTTCAGGCTGCTAGTGTTGCTGCAGCCACCTTGTCCACTGCCGCTCCTGTCCTGACTCTAACTCGCCTCCCGCTTCCAGAGAAATTCTCTGGTGACAGTAAGTCTTGTAGGGGTTTCAGTCAGTGCTCTATCCATCTCGAGCTTCTGGCCTCTCGTTTCCCTACAGAGCGGGCTAAGGTGGGATTTATAGTGTCTCTTCTATCGGACAGGGTGTTGCAGTGGGCTACGCCGCTATGGGAGCGTAACGATCATGTGGTACAGAGTGCTCCGTTGTTTCTGAGCACTCTGAAACAGGTCTTTTTAGGACCTCGTGTCACCCATGATACGGCGCTCCAATTGTTGGCATTGACTCAGGGCTCGTCCTTGGTCAGTCATTTTGCCGTCCACTTCCGCACCTTAGCATCTGAGCTGGAGTGGTCGGATAAAGCTCTCATTCCAATATTTTGGAGGGGGCTGGCTGACCACGTTAAGGACGCCCTGGCCACTAGGGAGATTCCCGCCACACTGGAGGAATTAATAACTCTATCCACTCGTATTGATCTCCGTTTTCACGAGCGGAGGTTAGAACGAGCCCAGTGTAGGCAGAGGTTTCGGCTGGCTCCCACCTTCGCCAAACCTTTGGAATCTCCAGACCAGGCTCCTGAGTGCCATGAGCCTGTGGTAGAGTCACGAGCGGGATCTAAGTCCCGGACCGCTCGTGCACTCCAGATTTGTCATCTTTGCCAACAGTCAGGACATCTTGCCTCCAGATGTCTCCAGCGGTCGAGGAAACGTCAGCGTCTAGTGGTAGTTGGTGGAGGTGCACTAGACACGGCGACGTTTGCCTCCAAATTGTCCTTTAAGGGGACAATAACATTGGGCTCATCCTCTCACTCGGTAGAACTCTGCGTTGATTCTGGGGTGGAGGGCAATTTTATGTCTTCAGCCTTCGCCCAACGTCACGCAATTCCTCTGGTCATGCTATCTCAACCAGTAACGGTACGAGTGGTGAATGGGTCGACACTGCCCGCACAGATTACACATCAAACTATCCCTTTTACTCTGTCCATGTCACCATCTCATCAGGAGGTTATATCTCTACTCGTCATTCCTGAGGGAATTGATGAGGTTCTCTTAGGGATACCTTGGTTACGGTACCACTCTCCTCACATCGAGTGGTCCTCAGGCAGAATTCTGGGATGGGGTGAATCATGTGGGGGTAGGTGTCACCGAGAGTGCGTTCAGGTTGCTACTACTGAGGTACCCGCAGATCTTTCCTCTCTCCCCTAGCAATATTAGTCTTATGCAGACGTGTTCTCCAAAAAGGCAGCGGAGACCCTTCCGCCCCATCGCCCCTATGACTGTCCTATTGATCTCTTGCCTGGTGCTGAGCCTCCCCGGGGTCGAGTCTATCCATTATCTCTCCCGGAAACTGAGGCAATGTCTCAGTACATTCAAGAGAATTTGGCAAGAGGGTTCATCAGGAAGTCAGTGTCACCTGCTGGGGCAGGGTTCTTTTTCGTGCAGAAAAAGAGTGGAGAACTACGTCCATGCATAGACTACAGGGGTCTTAATGCTATCACAGTTAAGAACAAGTACCCTTTGCCTTTGATATCTGAGCTTTTCGATAGGCTTCGGGGAGCTAGAGTGTTTACTAAACTAGATCTGCGGGGTGCTTATAACCTGATTCGCATCCGTGAGGGGGACGAATGGAAAACGGCGTTTAACACCAGAGATAGGCACTATGAGTATCTGGTGATGCCCTTCGGGCTCTGTAATGCACCTGCCGTTTTCCAAGACTTTGTCAACGACATCTTCCGGGATATGCTTTCCACCTCGGTTGTAGTCTATCTGGATGATATCCTCATCTTTTCTCCAGATATTGACTCCCACTGGAGAGATGTTGGCAGAGTCTTCGACCTCCTACGGGCAAACTCTCTATATGCGAAGTTGGAGAAGTGTGTGTTTGAGCAGGAGTCCTTACCTTTCCTGGGCTATATCATCTCCGCCCAGGGATTGGCTATGGATCCTGCCAAGCTACAGGCTGTGATGGACTGGCAAGAGCCCCATTCTCTTAAAGCGGTGCAGCGCTTTATGGGGTTCATAAACTATTACCGCCAGTTCATTCCCCACTTCTCAACTCTGGTAGCTCCCTTTGTGGCCCTCACCAAGAAGGGAGCGAATCCCAAATTGTGGTCGGAAGAGGTCTCCAAGGCCTTCACTTCTATTAAGTCCCACTTTGCTAGCGCTCCCATCTTACATCGTCCCGACGTGGATAAGCCATTCCTAATGGAGGTGGATGCCTCGTCCGTTGGTGCTGGAGCAGTCCTCTATCAAAAGGATGCTCAAGGTCGGAAGCATCCATGCTTCTTTTTCTCTAAGACCTTCACGCCAGCGGAGAGAAACTACTCCATCGGGGACAGGGAGTTGCTAGCAATGAAGTTGGCCTTTTCGGAGTGGAGACACCTTCTGGAAGGTGCGCGGTTTCCCTTCCAAGTGTACACGGACCACAAAAATTTGGTCTATTTACAAACAGCCCAGAGGCTAAATTCTCGCCAGGTCAGATGGTCCCTGTTCTTCTCCCGGTTCCACTTTTCCCTTCATTATCTCGCTGGGGAGAAGAATATCCGTGCTGACGCTCTCTCTCGCTCCCTTATGTCAACTGAGGAGGAGGAAGAGGAGCCTTGGCTTATTGTCCCTTCCGAGAGCCTGAGAACCGTAGCGCCGGTTTCGCTAGAGTCTGCTTCCGGGCAAGACTTTTGTGCCCATTAATTTGCGACTGGAGGTTCTCTCTTGGGCTCATTCGTCCAGGGTGGGTGGACACTTTGGGACAAAGAGGACATCTGAGCTACTGGCGAGGACGTACTGGTGGCCGCATATGGTCCGGGATGTCAGGGATTATATTCTGGCGTGTGTCTCCTGCGCCAAAAATAAATCTCCGCGTCAAAGGCCAGCTGGGTTGCTCTATCCCTTGCCGGTGGCAGATAGGCCCTGGGAGATGGTCGGGATGGACATTGTTGTGGGTTTACCCAAGTCTCGCGGCTGTACCATCATTTGGGTCATCACCGATCATTTCTCAAAAATGGTGCATTTGGTGCCGCTACCACGGTTACCTTCTGCACGGGCCTTGGCAGCGTTGTTCATCAAACACATCTTCCGCCTACATGGTATGCCTGACAAAATTGTCAGTGACCGGGGTCCCCAGTTTGCGTCTCGGTTCTGGAGAGAGCTTTGTCGTCTTCTCAGTATTGAGTTGAATCTCTCTTCCGCTTATCATCCCGAGACGAATGGGTTGGTAGAGAGGGCCAACCAGACCTTGGTCACATACCTGCGACATTTTGTTTCAGCCAGGCAGGATGACATCCTTGCTATCATGGGCAGAGTTTGCACTGAACAACGCCATAGCCGACTCCACTGGACAAACCCCATTCCTCCTCAACTATGGTCAGCATCCACGGGTACCTGTGCCTATGCCCATGTCTTCCGCCGACTCCAGGGTGGCAGACTGGGCTGTGGAGGCACGGGATATTTGGGACCGCACTCAGGATGCCATTCGGGCCTCTAAGGAGAGAATGAGGTCCTCCGCCGATGCTCATCGGCACCCCGCTCCGACCTTCGCTCCTGGCGACTTGGTGTGGCTCTCCGCCCGTAACATCAGGCTGCGAGTTGAGTCCACTAAATTTGCTTCTCGCTACTTGGGTCCGTTCAAGGTCCTCAAGCAGGTTAATCCTGTGGTCTATCGTTTGGCCCTTCCGCCACGCCTGGGTATCACCTACACCTTTCATGTGTCCCTCTTGAAACCTGTGTATATGTCCCGGTTTTCCGAGTTATCTGCTGGGACATCGGGTTCGTCTACGGACGATTATGAGGTGAACGCTATTTTGGGGTGCAAGGTGGTACGTGGCAAAAAATTTTATTTGGTGGACTGGAAGGGTTATGGCCCCGAGGACAGGTCCTGGGAGCCTGTTGAGCACATTCGGGCCCCGCAGCTCATTGCTGCCTTCGAACGTGGCGAGGCCCAAGGAGGGGGGCCCTAGGAGGGGGGTAATGTTAGGAGTCGAGTTTCCTCTGCTGCATTGGGGGAATCTCGATCCGTCTCCGCTACGGTCTCAACATATGGGGTATCAGCATACTCAGGACAAATAGGACCACAACTTTTGGGGTCCAATTTCTCCTGTTACCCTTGGGAAAATACAAAACTGGGAGCTAACAAATAATTTTTGTGGGAAAAAAAAGGATTTTTTATTTTCATGGCTCTGCGTTATAAACTGTAGTGAAACACTTGGGGGTGTTAGGAGTCGAGTTTCCTCTGCTGCACTGTGGGAATCTCGATCCGTCTCCGCTGCGGTCTCCCGTTCTTCTCCATCCGCGGTGGAGTCTGCTCAGCAGGGACATCGATCCCAGCGTCTCGCTCAGTCTGACTCTGTGCGAAGAGTTACTGCTGCTTTTCCTGCTTCTGCCATTGAAGCCAGTGCTGGGTAGCGGCGAGTGGACGTTTCTGGATCTAAGTCCTGCTTTTCTCTGTCTGAGCATGCCCAGGGCAGGATCTCCCGTTGGAGATCGAGGGTCACATGCTCAGGTATTGCAGCACATCCCATTGGTCCTCTTGGCAGGTCCTGAAAGGGCAAAACTTCTGGAGCTGCTTCCTGTGCTGCTACTATATAAACTGCGCATGACCGCACGGCCATGCGCTAGTATTGTCTTGTAAATATGTGTGTGTGTTGTGAATGATAGTCGCTCTTTAAATAACCCTCCCTATTGAATGTCTGTTCGCGGAAGGTGTATGTTTGCTATCTAGTGCCCGACTTATCCAACAGCACGAAACACACATTACAGCTACCAGTTGCTGTGTCCGCCAGTTCGGTGCCATGCGCTTGCTCTGCGCTTTCCTGACCCAAGCCTGGGTGGTTAGTGGCATCCGACAGTGCGGCACCGCACGCACTCTTGTGCCTTTATATTATTATTTTTGTTCCTCTGACACACCCAGTTGCGGTGTTGTGCCAGCAAGTGTCTAATCGGACTTCAATCCTGTGTAGGGGTTGAGTCCGCTGACTTCTTGCTTGCGCTTTATGTGTGGTACTGCGGTCCTGTGACGCAACAGGATCGCTTCCTTCACGCAGGGTGCAGTTAACCCATGTGTGTATACTTAGTACCGCCATATAGTCCGTCTTACTAGCAGCAGGGTCTTTTACCTGCACGGTGGACCTCGGACTGCGAACGCACCTAGTTTCTTATTATCTATACTTGGTGCGTTCCGCCGGTCCTTAACAGAGGGTTCAAAGTTCTCACAACAAATCTAGATGAGTTCCCTTGGGGGTCTAGTTTCCAATATGGGGTCACTTGTGGGGGGTTTCTACTGTTTAGGTACATTAGGGGCTCTGCAAACGCAATGTGACGCCTGCAGACCATTCCTTCTAAGTCTGCATTCCAAATGGCACTCCTTCTTTTCTGAGCCCTCCCATGCGCCCAAACGGTGGTTCCCCCCCACATATAGGGTATCAGCGTACTCAGGACAAATTGGACAACAACTTTTGGGGTCGAATTTCTCCTCTTACCCTCGGGAAAATACAAAACTGGGGGCTAAAAAATAATTTTTGTGGGAAAAAATTTTTGTTTTCTTTTTACAGCTCTGCATTATAAACTTCTGTGAAGCCCTTGGTGGGTCAAAGTTCTCACCACACATCTAGATAAGTTCTTTAGTGGGTCTACTTTCCAAAATGGTGTCACTTGTGGGGGGTTTCAATGTTTAGGCGCATCAGTGGCTCTCCAAACGCAACATCTCAATTCCTGTCATTTTTGCATTGAAAAGTCAAACGGCGCTCCTTCCCTTCCGAGCTCTCCCATGCGCCCAAACAATGGTTTACCCCCACATATGGGGTATCAGCGTACTCAGGACAAATTGTACAACAACTTTTGGGGTCCAATCTCTTCTCTCACCCTTGTGAAAATAAAAAATTGGGGGCGAAAAATAATTTTTGTGAAAAAATGATTTTTTATTTTTACGGTTCTGCATTATAAACTTCTGTGAAGCATTTGGTGGGTCAAAGTGCTCACCACACCTCTAGATAAGTTCCTTAGGGGGTCTACTTTCCAAAATGGTGTCACTTGTGGGGGGTTTCAATGTTTAGGCACATCAGGGGCTCTCCAAACGCAACATGGTGTCCCATCTCGATTCCAGTCAATTTTGCATTGAAAAGTCAAATGGCGCTCCTTCGCTTCCGAGCTCTGTCATGCGCCCAGTTTTTAGAATGGTGTCACACTTGGGTATTTTCTATCATATAGACCCCTCAAAATGACTTCAAATGAGATTTGGTCCCTAAAAAAAAATGGTGTTGTAAAAATGAGAAATTGCTGGTCAACTTTTAACCCTTATAACTCCCTAACAAAAAAAAATTTTGGTTCCAAAATTGTGCTGATTTAAAGTAGACATGTGAGAAATGTTACTTATTAAGTATTTTGTGTGACATATCTCTGTGATTTTATTGCATAAAAATTCAAATTTGGAAAATTGCGAAATTTTCATAATTTTCGCCAAATTTCCATTTTTTCACAAATAAACGCAGGTACTATCAAAGAATTTTTACCACTATCATGAAGGACAATATGTCATGAGAAAACAATGTCAGAATCACTGGGATCCGTTGAAGTGTTCCAGAGTTATAACCTCATAAAGGGACAGTGGTCAGAATTGTAAAAATTGGCCCGGTCATTAACGTGCAAGCCACCCTTGGGGGTAAAGGGGTTAACAGGACCAAACATGAGGAATGAGAATGGCTTGTCCAACTAGTTGACTTACCTAACCAGGGATTCATGCTTGAAGAGGCTAATTTGTATATTCCAGGTGCCTTCTGGGAAAAGCGAAGAGTCTCCCTCAGCTAGAAGATCGTTGGGTACAGCCAGGACCAGCTGCTTGGAAAGCATCACCAAACCAGGGATTCAAGCTTGAAGAGGCTAATTTGCATATTCCAGGTGCCTTCAGGGAAAAGCGAAGAGTCTCCCTCAGCTAGAAGATCGTTGGGTACAGCCGGGACCAGCTACTTGGAAAGCATCACCAAACCAGGGATTCAAGCTTGAAGAGGCTAATTTGCATATTCCAGGTGCCTTCTGGGAAAAGCGAAGAGTCTCCCTCAGCTAGAAGATCGTTGGGTACAGCCAGGACCAGCTGCTTGGAAAGCATCACCAAATCAGGGATTCAAGCTTGAAGAGGCTAATTTGCATATTCCAGGTGCCTTCTGGGAAAAGCGAAGAGTCTCCCTCAGCTAGAAGATCGTTGGGTACAGCCGGGACCAGCTGCTTGGAAAGCATCACCAAACCAGGGATTCAAGCTTGAAGAGGCTAATTTGCATATTCCAGGTGCCTTCTGGGAAAAGCGAAGAGTCTCCCTCAGCTAGAAGATCGTTGGGTACAGCCAGGACCAGCTGCTTGGAAAGCATCACAAAACCAGGGATTCAAGCTTGAAGAGGCTAATTTGCATATTCCAGGTGCCTTCTGGGAAAAGCGAAGAGTCTCCCTCAGCTAGAAGATCGTTGGGTACAGCCAGGACCAGCTGCTTGGAAAGCATCACCAAACCAGGGATTCAAGCTTGAAGAGGCTAATTTGCATATTCCAGGTGCCTTCTGGGAAAAGCGAAGAGTCTCCCTCAGCTAGAAGATCGTTGGGTACAGCCGGGACCAGCTGCTTGGAAAGCATTACCAAACCGCGCGCCTTACGGCGCATGAATTTTTGCCTGTAGGACATTATTGCAAGAGAGCTTGGCTGAGTAGATTACACTAGAAGGAAAACACACAGCAAGTCAGCAGGATCTAGGAGCAACATGGCAGATGTGACAACCTACATGGTGAGCTGCAGCATGTGCTACATGTTCACAGATCGACCAGAAGAAGAATCAAATTTCACCTGTCAGAAGTGTAGACTAGTGGCCCTTTTAGAAGAAAAGGTGCGGGGTCTGGAAGAAAGAATAGCAACTTTGAAACTCATCAAAGAGAATGAAGACTTTCTAGACAGAACAGAAGCATCTATACTGGTCACAGAAGGTGAAAAAAGTGTCAGAGAACCTCCAAAAGCAGATGAGTGGAAGCATGTGACCAAAAGAAGCAAGAAGACCATAGAGAAATCACCAACCACACAACTGAAGAACCGATATCAAATCTTTGTAGAGGATGAAGATGGCACACCTAAGGATGAAGCAATACCAGCAAGCAAAAAAGAAAAGGGCACACAGCAACAAGTGACAGCAAAAAGTACAGCCAAGAAGCAACGAAGAGTGGTGGTGGTGGGAGACTCACTACTGAGAGGCACAGAAGCAGCCATCTGCAGACCGGACATAACTGCAAGAGAAGTATGCTGCCTTCCAGGTGCGATGATCAAGGATGTGACCGATAGGATACCAAAGCTCTTCAGCTCCAAGGACGTCCACCCATTTCTTCTGATACATGTTGGCACCAATGACACGGCAAGGAAGGACCTACCGACAATCTGCAAAGACTTTGAAGAGTTGGGGAAGAAAGTAAAGGAACTGGATGCACAGGTAGTTTTTTCTTCTATCCTTCCAGTAGACGGGCATGGCACCAGGAGATGGAACAGGATCCTTGATGCGAACAACTGGCTAAGACGATGGTGCAGACAACAAGGATTCGGATTCCTGGACCACGGTGTGAATTACTTGTACGATGGACTCCTTGCCAGAGACGGACTACACCTCAACAAACCTGGGAAACACACATTCGCCAGAAGACTCGCTACACTCATCAGGAGGGCGTTAAACTAGAAGAAGAGGGGAGGGGAAGAAAAACATTAGACTCGAACACAGAAGACCCAGGAAAACATACTCAGAAGGGAGGTAAGAACATTTCTAAAACAATCCACAGCGAGGAGATTGGAACAAAACAAAATCCTCTAAACTGCATGCTCGCAAACGCCAGAAGCCTGACAAACAAGATGGAAGAACTAGAAGCAGAAATATCTACAGGTAACTTTGACATAGTGGGAATAACCGAGACATGGTTAGATGAAAGCTATGACTGGGCAGTTAACTTACAGGGTTACAGTCTGTTTAGAAAGGATCGTAAAAATCGGAGAGGAGGAGGGGTTTGTCTCTATGTAAAGTCTTGTCTAAAGTCCACTTTAAGGGAGGATATTAGCGAAGGAAATGAGGATGTCGAGTCCATATGGGTCGAAATTCATGGAGAGAAAAATGGTAACAAAATTCTCATTGGGGTCTGTTACAAACCCCCAAATATAACAGAAACCATGGAAAGTCTACTTCTAAAGCAGATAGATGAAGCTGCAACCCATAATGAGGTCCTGGTTATGGGGGACTTTAACTACCCGGATATTAACTGGGAAACAGAAACCTGTGAAACCCATAAAGGCAACAGGTTTCTGCTAATAACCAAGGAAAATTATCTTTCACAATTGGTGCAGAATCCAACCAGAGGAGCAGCACTTTTAGACCTAATACTATCTAATAGACCTGACAGAATAACAAATCTGCAGGTGGTCGGGCATCTAGGAAATAGCGACCACAATATTGTACAGTTTCACCTGTCTTTCACTAGGGGGACTTGTCAGGGAGTCACAAAAACACTGAACTTTAGGAAGGCAAAGTTTGACCAGCTTAGAGATGCCCTTAATCTGGTAGACTGGGACAATATCCTCAGAAATAAGAATACAGATAATAAATGGGAAATGTTTAAGAACATCCTAAATAGGCACTGTAAGCGGTTTATACCTTGTGGGAATAAAAGGACTAGAAATAGGAAAAACCCAATGTGGCTAAACAAAGAAGTAAGACAGGCAATTAACAGTAAAAAGAAAGCATTTGCACTACTAAAGCAGGATGGCACCCTTGAAGCTCTAAAAAACTATAGGGAGAAAAATACTTTATCTAAAAAACTAATTAAAGCTGCCAAAAAGGAAACAGAGAAGCACATTGCTAAGGAGAGTAAAACTAATCCCAAACTGTTCTTCAACTATATCAATAGTAAAAGAATAAAAACTGAAAATGTAGGCCCCTTAAAAAATAGTGAGGAAAGAATGGTTGTAGATGACGAGGAAAAAGCTAACATATTAAACACCTTATTCTCCACGGTATTCACGGTGGAAAATGAAATGCTAGGTGAAATCCCAAGAAACAATGAAAACCCTATATTAAGGGTCAGCAATCTAACCCAAGAAGAGGTGCGAAACCGGCTAAATAAGATTAAAATAGATAAATCTCCGGGTCCGGATGGCATACACCCACGAGAGTACTAAGAGAACTAAGTAATGTAATAGATAAACCATTATTTCTTATTTTTAGGGACTCTATAGCGACAGGGTCTGTTCCGCAGGACTGGCGCATAGCAAATGTGGTGCCAATATTCAAAAAGGGCTCTAAAAGTGAACCTGGAAATTATAGGCCAGTAAGTCTAACCTCTATTGTTGGTAAAATATTTGAAGGGTTTCTGAGGGACGTTTTTCTGGATTATCTCAATGAGAATAACTGTTTAACTCCATATCAGCATGGGTTTATGAGAAATCGCTCCTGTCAAACCAATCTAATCAGTTTTTATGAAGAGGTAAGCTATAGGCTGGACCACGGTGAGTCATTGGACGTGGTATATCTCGATTTTTCCAAAGCGTTTGATACCGTGCCGCACAAGAGGTTGGTACACAAAATGAGAATGCTTGGTCTGGGGGAAAATGTGTGTAAATGGATTAGTAACTGGCTTAGTGATAGAAAGCAGAGTGTGGTTATAAATGGTATAGTCTCTAACTGGGTCGCTGTGACCAGTGGGGTACCGCAGGGGTCAGTATTGGGACCTGTTCTCTTCAACATATTCATTAATGATCTGGTAGAAGGTTTACACAGTAAAATATTGATATTTGCAGATGATACAAAACTATGTAAAGCAGTTAATACAAGAGAAGATAGTATTCTGCTACAGATGGATCTGGATAAGTTGGAAACTTGGGCTGAAAGGTGGCAGATGAGGTTTAACAATGATAAATGTAAGGTTATACACATGGGAAGAAGGAATCAATATCACTATTACACACTGAATGTGAAACCACTGGGTAAATCTGACAGGGAGAAGGACTTGGGGATCCTAGTTAATGATAAACTTACCTGGAGCAGCCAGTGCCAGGCAGCAGCTGCCAAGGCAAACAGGATCATGGGGTGCATTAAAAGAGGTCTGGATACACATGATGAGAGCATTGTACTGCCTCTGTACAAATCCCTAGTTAGACCGCACATGGAGTACTGTGTCCAGTTTTGGGCACCGGTGCTCAGGAAGGATATAATGGAACTAGAGAGAGTACAAAGGAGGGCAACAAAATTAATAAAGGGGATGGGAGAACTACAATACCCAGATAGATTAGCGAAATTAGGATTATTTAGTCTAGAAAAAAGACGACTGAGGGGCGATCTAATAACCATGTATAAGTATATAAGGGGACAATACAAATATCTCGCTGAGGATCTGTTTATACCAAGGAAGGTGACGGACACAAGGGGGCATTCTTTGCGTCTGGAGGAGAGAAGGTTTTTCCACCAACATAGAAGAGGATTCTTTACTGTTAGGGCAGTGAGAATCTGGAATTGCTTGCCTGAGGAGGTGGTGATGGCGAACTCAGTCGAGGGGTTCAAGAGAGGCCTGGATGTCTTCCTGGAGCAGAACAATATTGTATCATACAATTATTAGGTTCTGTAGAAGGACGTAGATCTGGAGATTTATTATGATGGAATATAGGCTGAACTGGATGGACAAATGTCTTTTTTCAGCCTTACTAACTATGTTACTATGTTACTATGTTACTTTTTAAACTTCAAAAATCCATCATAGGAAAAATCCATTATTATACCTAGAGTGTGAGAAATGAATTACAGGAAAATCGTATTTTCTTGACCTTCAAAAATAACACCGACGGGGAGAATCTATATATATTATTGACAAATTGTACAAAAACATGATGCGCGCGGCGTGCAGAATATTATATGGGAGTTTTATAGGATAAACCAAATACCAGCTGAAAATAAATGACCAAAAAAAACATCAGTAAAAATAACTCAACTTTATTAGGTAAGCTATAAAAGAATTGCGCCATTTTCCGATACCCGGCGCATCTCCATTTTCATGATCTTGGGTTGGGTGCAAGCTTATTTTTGAGTGCCGAGCTGTCGTTTTTAATGATACCATTTTTGTGCAGATACATTCTTTTGATCGTCCGTTATTGCATTTTAATGCAATCTTGCGGTGACCAAAAAATTATGGAATTTTTTTTTCTCGCTACACGATTGGGTTAATTCTTTTTTTATATTGAGAGATCAAGCAATTCTGAAGGCGGCAATACCAAATATGTGGATGTTTCATTTTTTTCATTGTTTTAATTTAAATGGGGCGAAAGGAGGTGATTTGAAGTTATATTTTTTTATTTTTTTAATGTTTTTTAAAACATTTTTTGTTTACTTTTGGCACTGTGAAGACATACAGCATTGTATCGTAATTAGCGAGATGACTATTTTTAGCAAACGAAGAATACTAGAATGTTATCTGTATGTTGACTTTCAAATTAAGTGTTGATTTCTGGTTGGTCAAGAAAACAGACTTTTGTATGTAGACACAAAAACCTCAATAACATTATATCAATGTTACATCTGTGGCTGTATAAATACAAGCCACCACAGCATACAACAAACCCGCTCAAAAAATACCAGTTATAACCATGGAGGACAAAAGAGCAAATAGGTATATTAAAAGTAGAAAATGTATTAATACAGTTTAAACACTACAATAAACAGTCCCAAAAAACATTGTATGCAGGAAACGACACCATAGAGCACCAAGGACTCCATACTAAATGCCAGGCTGGACAGATACTATATCCAAAGTGTAAAATGCAAATGCGATATAAGTATGACATCTAGGCAGCCTGCCCACACACCCCTATACCTAACAGTAACCCATTGTGCGAGACTAAGTAGTCACAAGTTTTAGAATGCTCACCTACAGGCACAAGTTGTGGAGTCCAGAACCGGGCGTGAGTCCAGGGACAGCTGCACCATCATATGGTCTCACAAGGGGTCTGAAGATCTCATCTCGGCACCTAATGCCTGTCAGGCTACCTCTGGTGAGCACATGGAGGGCTCCAAAGAAATGCCACCCCACACCATTACTGACCCACTGCAAACCAGTCATGCTGAAGGATATTTCAGGCAGCAGATCGCTCTCCACGGTGTCTCGAGACTCTGTCAGGTCTGTCACATGCTCAGTGTGAACCAGCTTTCATCTGTAACCCTGAAGAGCACAGGGCGCCAGTGGCGAATTTGCCAATCCTGGTGTTCTGTGGCAAATGCCAAGCTTCCTGCATGGTGTTGGGCTGTGAGCACAACCTCCATCTGTGGACATCGGGCACTCAGACCATCCTCATGGAGTTGGTTTCAAACCGTTTGTGCAGACACATGCACAATTGTGGCCTGCTGGAGGTCATTTTGCAGGGCTCTGGCAGTGCTACTCCTGTTCCTCCTTGCATAAAGGCTTCAGTAGCGGTCCTGCTGCTGGGTTCTTGCCCTCCTACGGCCCCCTCCATGTCTCCTGGTGTACTGGCCTGTCTCATGCTACGAGTGTGAAAGCACAACCAACATTCAAAAGTGACCAAAACATTAGCCAGAAAGCATTGGTACTGAGATGTGGTCTGTGGTCCGTGGTCCCCACCTGCAGAACCACTTCTTTATTGAGGGTGTCTTGATAATTGCCAATAATTTCCATTTGTTGTCTATTCCATTTGCACAGCAGCACGTGAAATTGATTGTCAATCAGTGTTGCTTCCTTGGAGTTAGATTCTGTTGTTTAAATGTTCCCTTTATTTTTTGAGCAGTGTATATATACATATATAGAATAAATATCTAATCTAATATATATAATATCTAATATATCTATTTCATAGGCACATCTTCTTGACTACAACAGATTACACTGCCTGTGTTGCCCATAGCAACCAATCACTAACATAGTAACATAGTAACATAGTAACATAGTTAGTAAGGCCGAAAAAAGACATTTGTCCATCCAGTTCAGCCTATATTCCATCATAATAAATACCCAGATCTACGTCCTTCTACAGAACCTAATAATTGTATGATACAATATTGTTCTGCTCCAGGAAGACATCCAGGCCTCTCTTGAACCCCTCGACTGAGTTCGCCATCACCACCTCCTCAGGCAAGCAATTCCAGATTCTCACTGCCCTAACAGTAAAGAATCCTCTTCTATGTTGGTGGAAAAACCTTCTCTCCTCCAGACGCAAAGAATGCCCCCTTGTGCCCGTCACCTTCCTTGGTATAAACAGATCCTCAGCGAGATATTTGTATTGTCCCCTTATATACTTATACATGGTTATTAGATCGCCCCTCAGTCGTCTTTTTTCTAGACTAAATAATCCTAATTTCGCTAATCTATCTGGGTATTGTAGTTCTCCCATCCCCTTTATTAATTTTGTTGCCCTCCTTTGTACTCTCTCTAGTTCCATTATATCCTTCCTGAGCACCGGTGCCCAAAACTGGACACAGTACTCCATGTGCGGTCTAACTAGGGATTTGTACAGAGGCAGTATAATGCTCTCATCATGTGTATCCAGACCTCTTTTAATGCACCCCATGATCCTGTTTGCCTTGGCAGCTGCTAAGCATCTTTCATTTCACCAGAGCTGTTTAGAAGATGAAAGCTGAGCTGTGATTGGTTGCTGTGAGCAACAGTTTTCCTTGTAGACAGTTGTGGTAATTGAGGCCTATTATTCTTCTCATTTCTATGGTGTTATCGTCCTTCTGTAAAGCTGGAAATAACACAATTTATTACCGGGCCGACATAGACCACCCTCTGCCACAGACGGCAGGGGGCCAAGAATCAGGAACTTTTCTTTGAGATGTAGCATCCCATTAACTTAAAACTTCAACCACAGATTAAAAAAAGAAAGACAGATTTCTCCAACCCAGGAACCATTTTACTGGGTGTAACAGCGTCACCCTGACAATGCCGGGTTCACATTATACCTATTTATACAGCCACAATTAATGCCGCTCTAAATTAGAAGAAAAATCTGTAACTGTGTAATCTGTAATTATGTAATGTTTCTGTCCAAAATTGGACCTTCTTCAGACTGGGATACATATAATTAAACAAAACAAAAATGAATCTACAATCAGTTATAACATGTCACTGATATTTGGTAACAGTTAGTACAGAAATAGAACATCGTGGCTAAATATTCTAATGAATGAAGACCTGATGACACTGGACAGCTCACAATGCTATACAATAACTAAATTACCAAAGTTGTACATTATTGTATTATTGGGACTATCATATGTTCAATAAATATCTTTCATTTTGATGCATTAAGGAGTGCCAGATTTCTTTTCATATTTATTACTAGGATTGGTATCCTTTTTCTGTGCACCCAAATTTTAGAACGTTGTGACGTGTCTTGTGATTAAAATATTTTTACCATATACACGAGCACCCAGTTTTTTACTGATTAACGCACCAAGAGATGTCTGCAATCAGCTTTTCTTATAATGAGACAGATGTGGCCAATATTGTCCCACAAGTTACCGAATTTAGTGGATTTTTACAAATTTCTGGCAGTGAATTTAAATCACGTGATCTGGAAAGAGAATCTCGTCATCTTCTAGGCCTGGAGCTTCACAGTGCAACGATTGCTGAATATGTTAGAACACCACGGATTCCAAGAGGCCTCCGAGTATCACTACATCCTACCTTGTTTCAGGAGAACACTGATTCTTGTCAAAGATTTGATCAGGTGTTAAATAAATGTTCACTAGAAATAATGACATTAACTCTGGAATATCTCAATAAGAAATCAAAAATGGTCAAGAAAAGATCTCCAATATTGAAGCACAATTGAAAGACATTTTAACTAAAGACGAATTTGACTCCATGATATCCCGCACTGAAGAGAATTTGGACGTTTTTAAACAAGAAACTGAAAATGTAAACGTCAAAAACAAATTAATGACACACAAGACTATTTGCAAAAAAGAGTTTATAGATGGCAAAACCCCACTTTCTCATCCTACTCCAGTTATTGAAATTCTAGGTTCACTGATCAGCTTCTAGTTCAGACAATGAACGTGCTGGTCCAGGTAGATCTTCTTTTTAGGCTCCAGCAGGACATACAACCAAAGAAAAGGTCGAGGAGGGGGATCAATGCTTTAGACACCAATCGACATACAATGAACATCAGGTCACAGGTAATAACTCAAATTTGGTAATGAATATCTCGTCAAAATCACTAGGTGCTTCACAGTTACGTCTATTAGAAAAGGGATTATCTTTTAGTCCGACATGTAAGTTTAATATGTTCCAATTAGATCTAGATCTACAGAGACTTCACAGGAACTTAAGACTTAAAGCTTATTTTAATAGTCATATAGATAGATAGCCGTAGGCACAGCTTTAATACAGTGGTGCTCAAGTAGGCGCCCAAACCATATAATATGAAAGGTAAGCTTGGCACACACTCAGTGGGATGCAGTGAAAAGATTTTAATGAGGAGAGTACATACACAGTTGACGTTTCGGTCAAACATTGACCTTCATCAATGTACTGAAACAGGAAAAAGGCGATAACAAAAATCAAAAAAATAAAGTATTTACAGTATAAGTCTATAGATGGGTCAAAAGTAAATAAGCAGGTCTATTTACATAAATGTATTCACATAAACAGCAGTATCCGGTTATAGTGTATACATGGATAGATAACCGTTATTCCAAGCATCATAGAACATCCTAGCATAAAATGAACAATAGTAACGCTAAGTGAGGTCAGTGAGCGTGATACTATAGTAGAAGGACCAGTGTACCATATATAGGGGAAATGGAAAGGTACCTACCCTCTCAAAAAGCCACAGAATATATTGGGTCACTATGGTGATAATAAGTAGAAACCTAAAGCAGCATAAGGGGGAATAATAGAAGGGGCCACAGTTACATAAGACCGGACCACTAGTGCCCTGCCAGTGTGACACATAAAGAATTACATACCCTGCCTGCTGCAGAAAAAGGGAAGAGAGGATGGACGGCACTGTGGGGTTAAAACAGTCACTGCGAACTAAATGCAGAGTATGCAGGAGTGGTATCTCCGGTGAATATCTCTATGACTTACCAGGTGCCAAAGGTGGAGACAGACGCTAGTCCAGGGAGTGACAGGTTCACCCTGTCGCCCCCTCTGCGGGGCGGTGTGACCTGCTCCAATATCTGAAATTTCAGCTGTGCGATCGTATGTCCTTGTGTTATAAAATGGTGTGGAATGGGCAGTAATTACGCATTTCCCCGCCCACCTCTCCCTTAGTGGAACGCACTGAGTCTTCCTGAACAACTACGTCACTTCCGGGTAGGCATTTCCGGTAGCGCGTCCCATGTGCAGCGCTCTCTTTTTAAGGCTGCATCAGAGCACCTCTGTCACTCCCTGACTGATGATTCCAGAATTCGCGGCAGACTGTGCCCGTCGCTGAATGAATTTTTAATTAATCTAAAAGCTTCCTGTTCTGTCTTCCTCCACGTAGGATGCTGTGTGGATTCCAACATACGGCTAAACCTTCATCCACATCCCAGTAAACAGACTGTGTTAATGCATAAGTCTTATTTATTAGGGTGATGATAACCAAACTATAACGTTGAACAACAATGCTGGACAATATTGATAGTAGATGATCGAATAGTGAATGATGTTGATGTACAAAGAGGATGTTCAGTGAATAATCATAGTGGATGACTGGTGAAAAACTGTAAAGAATAACAGCATTTCAGTATATTCACATACAGGGTGCAATCACATAAATAACTGGGACATTACAGCAGAGATTATACAGAGTGCATTGCACAGTAATTCTGCAGCACTGCCCTATTCTATACAAAGATGCATCTATCTAAATGCAGAGTACACATTAACCTAACTGCAAGCTGCAAAGCACATTCTGCCTAACTATATTTGACTATAGGAGCTGCATAAGGCTTAAATACTAACACAAACATAAGATGCATTAAACCTTTATAAACGTACCGAGATCCGTTAGGACAGGGGTAAGAAAGTAAGCGAGACAGGAGCACGTGTGCCTCTCTTCAGACCAGAGGAAAATGGCTACTGAAGCTTGTCTTCCACAAAAAGAATGAGGGCGGAACTTATCCAGAAGACATTGCTGTTCTGAGTGAAAGGTTGGTAAACAACATGAAAAGTAGGCAACTGATGACCTCCAGTGGCCACAACTTGAATTACAAGATAATTAACTTTCTGCACAATAAGATGGGCAGAACACTCCCCGCTTGGCGTCAATAGATGCCACAATTAGGTTCTTTTGGGGAAAATAATAATACAAGCTCGGTATCGGGCCTGAGGAACAGTTTGTTCTCCCCAAGCTTGCACACTCTGACCTCTACTTTCCGTACTTTCCCATCTTTACTGGGAAGGGTCTTAATGACTAGGCCGAGTGGCCACTTGTTCCGATGTGACTGACTGTCTTTGACGAGTACAACATCGCCAGATTGAATGTTTGGGCGGTCTTTCTGCCACTTTGTCCTGGTTTGCAGAGTGGAGAGATACTGTTTCCTCCATCTATCCCAGAAGACGTTGGACACGCTTTGTACTTGCCTCCATTGTCGTCTGTAGAGGTCTTTGTCATTGAATTCTCCGAGTGGAGCTTTCGGGACACAGGTTTTCTGTGTGAGTAACATTGCAGGAGTAAGGATGGATGGATCTCCAGAATCACTAGAAAGTGCTGTCAGTGGCCTGGCATTCATGATGGCTGAGACCTCTGCCAAGAACGTGGATAAACTCTCTTGTGTAAGTCTGGTGTTAGCTTGCAAGAAGATAGAGTCTTATATTCTGCGTGCTATCCCTATCATCCTTTCTCACGCACCTCCCATGTGCGAAAAGTGTGGTGGATTGAAGGTCCAGGTACATCCTTGCTCACCTAGATACCTTTCCACATTAGCGATGTCCAGATTGGAAGGGATTTGGAGTTCTCTTGCCGCTCCGACGAAATTCGTACCTCGGTCAGAACGAATATGCTTCACAGAGCCTCTGATTGCGATGAAGCGTCGAAGTGCGTTTATAAAACTTGATGTGTCCATCGATTCGATTACTTCGATATGAATGGCTCTGACGGACAGACACGTGAATAGAACTGCCCAACACTTTGCTTCCGTAAGTATTTTTCTAGTCTGTCGTGTAGCCACAGACCAAGGACCGAATCTACATCTAGTCCAACGTTGGTGAAGGGGGGTTCAGTACTGAGTCTGTCGGGTGGAAGATTGCCCATCTTTGGATTTTGGAATGTGCCCCGGAGTTTGCGACACAACACAGTCGAAGATGAGTTTGCTCACTCTTCTCTTAGCTCCAACTATCTATAGTCCAGCTGCCCGTAGGTTTCCTTCAGTGAACAAACGGCCTTGGTGTCTCACTAAGACATGATGATGTTGAATCAGCAGGGTTGTTACGTGATGACGTCCAGGAATTATCACCGGGTGCTTCTCTGAAACTTCGACCTCAGCTTCTTGAAGACGACCACCGACTCTCAGCAGCCCATCTTGATCGACAATCGGATCGAGCTTCCTCAGCCCACTGACTTCAGGAATGGGTTGTCCCTTGTTGAGGTTGTCTATTTCTCTGCCATAGGTTTCTCTTTGTACGGCACGAAGTATTATAACCTTGGCTCTTTCCAGGTCAGGAGCAGTAAACGCAAGCCTGCAGCAATGCCAACCTTTACAAGGTCTCTGGCTATCAGGTAGTGCTGACTTGTAGGACTGGGTTACATGAAATAGACAAGCTATAGCTCGAACGAGTGACTTCCAGGTGGAGAACCTGCTGAACCGGTGAGATTCGAGGTGGCAGCTTGAAATCTCTGTATGTAGAACAGACACTTGAGGTCGGATCTCTTCGTCTGTGTCTGGACCCACAAGTTCAAAAGTTTCAGGCCTGCTGATGTGAGGCATCGAACGGTAAAAAGAGGTAGGACCTGTGAACCATGAAGTGTCCTTCAGATATCTGGGTGCAATGGATATAGTCGCGTGGTCCGCAGGATTGTGGTGAGTAGGTACGTAGTGCCACTGATTAGGGCCGGTGGATCTTCTTATCCGAAGTACGCGGTTGCTGACGTAGACGTAGAAGCGTCGTGTCTCGTTACAGATGTACCCCAGTACCACCTTGCTATCGGTGTAGAACTCTGCATCCTTGATCTTCAGGCTCATTGCATCCGAGATCAGTTCGGCCAACTCAACTGCGAGGACAGCAGCACAGAGTTCCAGTCTGGGTATCGTGTGTTCACGAAGTGGCGCCAATTTCTTGTTGTTGGGTAGGCGTCTCCTCTGAGGTCGAAATGGTAGAGGTGTGACCCAACTATTCGACGTATCCTTGACTATTTGTTCATCCATGATGTCCAAGAATATCCTGTCTTCTATAGACATCGCTACCTTGTTGTCTTCCTTCGTCCTGTGGAAGACTGTACATCCTATGTGGTCTTGTTTACCTTCACAGGCGTGGTCTTCGTTGATAGGAACTGAGAAAGGGCAAGGTAGGGGAGTGCTGCTCGGTAGTTCCTTTACCAGCAGACTATTGTGACACGGCTGGAAGAGAGATGGACGTTCATTTTCTAGTGTGCTGGTAAGCATACTGTTGACTGAGACCGGCTTGTGTGCTCCACCTAGACAGACATCTCCTACAATGACCCATCCAAGGTCTTGCCTCTGAGCGTATGGAGCATTCCGTGAGCCGTTGATATATTCTCTAGTCTTGTGGACTCGTAGTATATCTCTTCCTAGAAGTAAAGCTATTGGGGCTTCTGGTTCCAACTCAGGTATCAGGTGGGCTATACGCTTCAGGTGGGGGTGATACGTTGCCACCTCTGGTGAAGGTATCTCAGACCTGTTGTCAGGAATCTGGTTGCACTCCAGGATGGTCGGTAGTGACAGACAGGTCTGGCCATCCATGGACTCCACTTTGTATCCGGTTGCTTTCCTCCCTGCCGTCTCGACGGTACCTGAACATGTCCAAGGGAGTAGGGAGAACCGGGGCCTACAATGTTGAAGTTGTCAAAGAAGATGGACCTGGCTAAAGACCTATTACTTTGGTCATCTAGGATTGCATATATCTTGAGCGCTTTGTCTCTGTGTGATCCCTGCTGCTGCATTCTGCACATTTCACGCTAGCTCCACAGTTCCTGGCGAAGTGAGAGGTTGTAGCACAGCATTTGAAGCAGATGTTGTTTTCTTTGAGGAAACCTTTCCGATTCTCTAAAGTCTTCTCCCTGAAGGCTCTGCACTTTAGTAGAGGATGTGGTTTTCTGTGTAGAGGACACTGCTTACTGACATCCTGAGGTTTGCTCTTTTCCGTAGGGGGCTTAGTTGTCTTGTGCGGAGGACCTGTGGAATCAATATCAGTTTTATGGACTGCCACGGGTGTCTTACTGGGTTTGACACCAGGGGTAGTGGAACATGACAGAGTGAAGTCAAAACTAGGTCATTTCTGATCTTGGCTTGCTAGGTGACAAACTCAACAAATACAGTAAAAGGAGGGAATGGTACGTTATGAATTTGTTTATACCGTGAACCATGTATAATCCACCTTTCTTGAAGATTGTAAGGAAGTTTTTGTACTATTAGATTGACACACCTAGCAGTGTCTAAGAATGCCAATCCAGCCAAGTGACCTTCCCTCTGGGCGACCTGTAACTCTATCAATAAATCACTCAATTCTCTAAGTCTTTGATAACCCTTGGGCCCTATCTTAGGGAAATCATCAATTCTTTTGAATAAAGCATTCTCTATTACTTCCATGGACCCATAGCATTCGTCAAGTCTTTCTAACACTTTATGTAAACCTATGTGTGGGTATTCTATGTTAATATCTCTTAGTCTTTTAGCATGCTCGACCGATTCAGTTCCAAGCCACTTTACTAGGAGATCTAACTCCTCACTACTAGAAAGGTCCAGTCCCTGAATGGCATTCTTGAATGAAGCTCGCCACGACCTATAGTTTTCGGCTTTGTCAGTGAACTTTACAAGTCCTTTTGTTACCAGTTCTCGGCGGGCAAAGAACTTTGCCAAGTCTACGGTGGCTTGATCAGTGTTGGTACGAGCCGGTATGTTATAGCCATGTCTAGTGTGTGGTGCATCACCATACCTGTGAGACGCTCTTGGCTTCGGACAGTCTGCATAGTACCTTTCTGGTGAAGATGTCTCTTTAAGGTGAGGTGGGAGCTGTACCTTCTTCTCAGTGGAACGGTAGCTGTGGTCGACTCCTCTGTGTTGGACGTCTTCTTGTTTGTAGTAGCGAAGTTCGGGGTTGGATCGATGATAATCGATGTAGGCTGATCGATGTAGTCTGTCGAGGGTGTTGTCCATGCTGGAGTGTCGATGAACATACTCTGCGACGCGCTGAGCTGGATCTTGCTGCTCTAGATCTGTTCCAAGAACGTTGCTGTGTCTCTCATAATCAGGATCCTTCATGGCTTCCAAGTACTCTGCCTTAGCTATTGCAGCTGCTGCCTCTTTGTCTGCCATAAGTCTTTCTAGAGACACTTGCAGGCGTGCACTTTCTGCCTCTTGCTCTGCCCACAAACGTGCGGTTTCGGCTTGCAGGCGTGCAGTTTGTTCTGCCTGCAAACGTGCTTTTTCTGCCTCATGCTCTGCTTGTCTCAGCTTTAGATGCATTTCTTTCTCGGCAAAGGAGGACCTCGCTTTGGCTGCTTCAGCTTCAGCACGAGCGACGGCAGCCAGCTCTGCTAATGACCTGTTAGAGCTTGCTCGTGACCTCGTCTTGAGTGAGGATGTGCTGTTTCGAGACATTGTGCACTTAGCTGCGTACTGCTGAGTGTTTTGGCGGGAAAATGAGTCTATGTCCGGCGAGCTTCCGCGTGGCGGGAACGATGTAGCTCTTCTTGGCGGGCTGTAGTATAGTTGCGGCTGTATGGCGGCTGCTGTGATACCCGAATGCGGAGCAGTGAGGGTGTTAGCGGTTCCGTACAGTCTGATCAACTACAGCCTGCGACCGGCTATCAGTTTCACTGAAGGCAGCTAATCTGTTCTTACTTTACAATCACCGCCTGCGACTGGCGGTCTCGTTTTTCACTGTTCTGTCTTCCTCCACGTAGGATGCTGTGTGGATTCCAACATACGGCTAAACCTTCATCCACATCCCAGTAAACAGACTGTATTGATGCATAAGTCTTATTTATAAGGGTGATGATAACCAAACTATAACGTTGAACAACAATGGTGGACAGTATTGATAGTAGATGATCGAATAGTGAATGATGTTGATGTACAAAGAGGATGTTCAGTAAATAATCATAGTGGATGACTGGTGAAAAACTGTAAAGAATAACAGCATTTCAGTATATGCACATACAGGGTGCAATCACATAAATAACTGGGACATTACAGCAGAAATTATACAGAGTGTATTACACAGTAATTCTGCAGCACTGCCCTATTCTATACAAAGATGCATCTATCTAAATGCAGAGTACACATTAACCTAACTGCAAGCTGCAAAGCACATTCTGCCTAACTATATTTGACTATAGGAGCTGCATAAGGCTTAAATACTAACACAAACATAAGATGCATTAAACCTTTATAAACGTACCGAGATCCGTTAGGACAGGGGTAAGAAAGTAAGCGAGACAGGAGCACGTGTGCCTCTCTTCAGACCAGAGGAAAATGGCTACTGAAGCTTGTCTTCCACAAAAAGAATGAGGGCGGAACTTATCCAGAAGACATTGCTGTTCTGAGTGAAAGGTTGGTAAACAACATGAAAAGTAGGCAACTGATGACCTCCAGTGGCCACAACTTGAATTACAAGATAATTAACTTTCTGCACAATAAGATGGGCAGAACACTCCCCGCTTGGCGTCAATAGATGCCACAATTAGGTTCTTTTGGGGAAAATAATAATACAAGCTCGGTATCGGGCCTGAGGAACAGTTTGTTCTCCCCAAGCTTGCACACTCTGACCTCTACTTTCCGTACTTTCCCATCTTTACTGGGAAGGGTCTTAATGACTAGGCCGAGTGGCCACTTGTTCCGATGTGACTGACTGTCTTTGACGAGTACAACATCGCCAGATTGAATGTTTGGGCGGTCTTTCTGCCACTTTGTCCTGGTTTGCAGAGTGGAGAGATACTGTTTCCTCCATCTATCCCAGAAGACGTTGGACACGCTTTGTACTTGCCTCCATTGTCGTCTGTAGAGGTCTTTGTCATTGAATTCTCCGAGTGGAGCTTTCGGGACACAGGTTTTCTGTGTGAGTAACATTGCAGGAGTAAGGATGGATGGATCTCCAGAATCACTAGAAAGTGCTGTCAGTGGCCTGGCATTCATGATGGCTGAGACCTCTGCCAAGAACGTGGATAAACTCTCTTGTGTAAGTCTGGTGTTAGCTTGCAAGAAGATAGAGTCTTATATTCTGCGTGCTATCCCTATCATCCTTTCTCACGCACCTCCCATGTGCGAAAAGTGTGGTGGATTGAAGGTCCAGGTACATCCTTGCTCACCTAGATACCTTTCCACATTAGCGATGTCCAGATTGGAAGGGATTTGGAGTTCTCTTGCCGCTCCGACGAAATTCGTACCTCGGTCAGAACGAATATGCTTCACAGAGCCTCTGATTGCGATGAAGCGTCGAAGTGCGTTTATAAAACTTGATGTGTCCATCGATTCGATTACTTCGATATGAATGGCTCTGACGGACAGACACGTGAATAGAACTGCCCAACACTTTGCTTCCGTAAGTATTTTTCTAGTCTGTCGTGTAGCCACAGACCAAGGACCGAATCTACATCTAGTCCAACGTTGGTGAAGGGGGGTTCAGTACTGAGTCTGTCGGGTGGAAGATTGCCCATCTTTGGATTTTGGAATGTGCCCCGGAGTTTGCGACACAACACAGTCGAAGATGAGTTTGCTCACTCTTCTCTTAGCTCCAACTATCTATAGTCCAGCTGCCCGTAGGTTTCCTTCAGTGAACAAACGGCCTTGGTGTCTCACTAAGACATGATGATGTTGAATCAGCAGGGTTGTTACGTGATGACGTCCAGGAATTATCACCGGGTGCTTCTCTGAAACTTCGACCTCAGCTTCTTGAAGACGACCACCGACTCTCAGCAGCCCATCTTGATCGACAATCGGATCGAGCTTCCTCAGCCCACTGACTTCAGGAATGGGTTGTCCCTTGTTGAGGTTGTCTATTTCTCTGCCATAGGTTTCTCTTTGTACGGCACGAAGTATTATAACCTTGGCTCTTTCCAGGTCAGGAGCAGTAAACGCAAGCCTGCAGCAATGCCAACCTTTACAAGGTCTCTGGCTATCAGGTAGTGCTGACTTGTAGGACTGGGTTACATGAAATAGACAAGCTATAGCTCGAACGAGTGACTTCCAGGTGGAGAACCTGCTGAACCGGTGAGATTCGAGGTGGCAGCTTGAAATCTCTGTATGTAGAACAGACACTTGAGGTCGGATCTCTTCGTCTGTGTCTGGACCCACAAGTTCAAAAGTTTCAGGCCTGCTGATGTGAGGCATCGAACGGTAAAAAGAGGTAGGACCTGTGAACCATGAAGTGTCCTTCAGATATCTGGGTGCAACGGATATAGTCGCGTGGTCCGCAGGATTGTGGTGAGTAGGTACGTAGTGCCACTGATTAGGGCCGGTGGATCTTCTTATCCGAAGTACGCGGTTGCTGACGTAGACGTAGAAGCGTCGTGTCTCGTTACAGATGTACCCCAGTACCACCTTGCTATCGGTGTAGAACTCTGCATCCTTGATCTTCAGGCTCATTGCATCCGAGATCAGTTCGGCCAACTCAACTGCGAGGACAGCAGCACAGAGTTCCAGTCTGGGTATCGTGTGTTCACGAAGTGGCGCCAATTTCTTGTTGTTGGGTAGGCGTCTCCTCTGAGGTCGAAATGGTAGAGGTGTGACCCAACTATTCGACGTATCCTTGACTATTTGTTCGTCCATGATGTCCAAGAATATCCTGTCTTCTATAGACATCGCTACCTTGTTGTCTTCCTTCGTCCTGTGGAAGACTGTACATCCTATGTGGTCTTGTTTACCTTCACAGGCGTGGTCTTCGTTGATAGGAACTGAGAAAGGGCAAGGTAGGGGAGTGCTGCTCGGTAGTTCCTTTACCAGCAGACTATTGTGACACGGCTGGAAGAGAGATGGACGTTCATTTTCTAGTGTGCTGGTAAGCATACTGTTGACTGAGACCGGCTTGTGTGCTCCACCTAGACAGACATCTCCTACAATGACCCATCCAAGGTCTTGCCTCTGAGCGTATGGAGCATTCCGTGAGCCGTTGATATATTCTCTAGTCTTGTGGACTCGTAGTATATCTCTTCCTAGAAGTAAAGCTATTGGGGCTTCTGGTTCCAACTCAGGTATCAGGTGGGCTATACGCTTCAGGTGGGGGTGATACGTTGCCACCTCTGGTGAAGGTATCTCAGACCTGTTGTCAGGAATCTGGTTGCACTCCAGGATGGTCGGTAGTGACAGACAGGTCTGGCCATCCATGGACTCCACTTTGTATCCGGTTGCTTTCCTCCCTGCCGTCTCGACGGTACCTGAACATGTCCAAGGGAGTAGGGAGAACCGGGGCCTACAATGTTGAAGTTGTCAAAGAAGATGGACCTGGCTAAAGACCTATTACTTTGGTCATCTAGGATTGCATATATCTTGAGCGCTTTGTCTCTGTGTGATCCCTGCTGCTGCATTCTGCACATTTCACGCTAGCTCCACAGTTCCTGGCGAAGTGAGAGGTTGTAGCACAGCATTTGAAGCAGATGTTGTTTTCTTTGAGGAAACCTTTCCGATTCTCTAAAGTCTTCTCCCTGAAGGCTCTGCACTTTAGTAGAGGATGTGGTTTTCTGTGTAGAGGACACTGCTTACTGACATCCTGAGGTTTGCTCTTTTCCGTAGGGGGCTTAGTTGTCTTGTGCGGAGGACCTGTGGAATCAATATCAGTTTTATGGACTGCCACGGGTGTCTTACTGGGTTTGACACCAGGGGTAGTGGAACATGACAGAGTGAAGTCAAAACTAGGTCATTTCTGATCTTGGCTTGCTAGGTGACAAACTCAACAAATACAGTAAAAGGAGGGAATGGTACGTTATGAATTTGTTTATACCGTGAACCATGTATAATCCACCTTTCTTGAAGATTGTAAGGAAGTTTTTGTACTATTAGATTGACACACCTAGCAGTGTCTAAGAATGCCAATCCAGCCAAGTGACCTTCCCTCTGGGCGACCTGTAACTCTATCAATAAATCACTCAATTCTCTAAGTCTTTGATAACCCTTGGGCCCTATCTTAGGGAAATCATCAATTCTTTTGAATAAAGCATTCTCTATTACTTCCATGGACCCATAGCATTCGTCAAGTCTTTCTAACACTTTATGTAAACCTATGTGTGGGTATTCTATGTTAATATCTCTTAGTCTTTTAGCATGCTCGACCGATTCAGTTCCAAGCCACTTTACTAGGAGATCTAACTCCTCACTACTAGAAAGGTCCAGTCCCTGAATGGCATTCTTGAATGAAGCTCGCCACGACCTATAGTTTTCGGCTTTGTCAGTGAACTTTACAAGTCCTTTTGTTACCAGTTCTCGGCGGGCAAAGAACTTTGCCAAGTCTACGGTGGCTTGATCAGTGTTGGTACGAGCCGGTATGTTATAGCCATGTCTAGTGTGTGGTGCATCACCATACCTGTGAGACGCTCTTGGCTTCGGACAGTCTGCATAGTACCTTTCTGGTGAAGATGTCTCTTTAAGGTGAGGTGGGAGCTGTACCTTCTTCTCAGTGGAACGGTAGCTGTGGTCGACTCCTCTGTGTTGGACGTCTTCTTGTTTGTAGTAGCGAAGTTCGGGGTTGGATCGATGATAATCGATGTAGGCTGATCGATGTAGTCTGTCGAGGGTGTTGTCCATGCTGGAGTGTCGATGAACATACTCTGCGACGCGCTGAGCTGGATCTTGCTGCTCTAGATCTGTTCCAAGAACGTTGCTGTGTCTCTCATAATCAGGATCCTTCATGGCTTCCAAGTACTCTGCCTTAGCTATTGCAGCTGCTGCCTCTTTGTCTGCCATAAGTCTTTCTAGAGACACTTGCAGGCGTGCACTTTCTGCCTCTTGCTCTGCCCACAAACGTGCGGTTTCGGCTTGCAGGCGTGCAGTTTGTTCTGCCTGCAAACGTGCTTTTTCTGCCTCATGCTCTGCTTGTCTCAGCTTTAGATGCATTTCTTTCTCGGCAAAGGAGGACCTCGCTTTGGCTGCTTCAGCTTCAGCACGAGCGACGGCAGCCAGCTCTGCTAATGACCTGTTAGAGCTTGCTCGTGACCTCGTCTTGAGTGAGGATGTGCTGTTTCGAGACATTGTGCACTTAGCTGCGTACTGCTGAGTGTTTTGGCGGGAAAATGAGTCTATGTCCGGCGAGCTTCCGCGTGGCGGGAACGATGTAGCTCTTCTTGGCGGGCTGTAGTATAGTTGCGGCTGTATGGCGGCTGCTGTGATACCCGAATGCGGAGCAGTGAGGGTGTTAGCGGTTCCGTACAGTCTGATCAACTACAGCCTGCGACCGGCTATCAGTTTCACTGAAGGCAGCTAATCTGTTCTTACTTTACAATCACCGCCTGCGACTGGCGGTCTCGTTTTTCACTGTTCTGTCTTCCTCCACGTAGGATGCTGTGTGGATTCCAACATACGGCTAAACCTTCATCCACATCCCAGTAAACAGACTGTATTGATGCATAAGTCTTATTTATAAGGGTGATGATAACCAAACTATAACGTTGAACAACAATGGTGGACAGTATTGATAGTAGATGATCGAATAGTGAATGATGTTGATGTACAAAGAGGATGTTCAGTAAATAATCATAGTGGATGACTGGTGAAAAACTGTAAAGAATAACAGCATTTCAGTATATGCACATACAGGGTGCAATCACATAAATAACTGGGACATTACAGCAGAAATTATACAGAGTGTATTACACAGTAATTCTGCAGCACTGCCCTATTCTATACAAAGATGCATCTATCTAAATGCAGAGTACACATTAACCTAACTGCAAGCTGCAAAGCACATTCTGCCTAACTATATTTGACTATAGGAGCTGCATAAGGCTTAAATACTAACACAAACATAAGATGCATTAAACCTTTATAAACGTACCGAGATCCGTTAGGACAGGGGTAAGAAAGTAAGCGAGACAGGAGCACGTGTGCCTCTCTTCAGACCAGAGGAAAATGGCTACTGAAGCTTGTCTTCCACAAAAAGAATGAGGGCGGAACTTATCCAGAAGACATTGCTGTTCTGAGTGAAAGGTTGGTAAACAACATGAAAAGTAGGCAACTGATGACCTCCAGTGGCCACAACTTGAATTACAAGATAATTAACTTTCTGCACCATAAGATGGGCAGAACACTTCCTAGTAGTGGGGTTACCCACAACTGTAGATGGTGTATTTAGCTCGGCCATAGCCTGCGTAAATGAATCCCAACCCGGAGGTAAATTTCTGCTGGTCAGAGCATGACTCTGTGTTGTACTACGTACCAAATCCAGGAAGTTAGACCCTGGTATTACGGATCCTTTGAAAATAAATTCAGCTCTATTATTCCAGGCTGTAACATTTTTATTCTGCAGTAACCTGCTTAGTAAAAATTCAGCATTCTTTTTATATCTTTGGTCTATATGGCTGACATAGTCGGTATTTGACAATTGTTGCTGATCAGGATCAGAAGTGCTAACGAGATTTAAAGCCGTTACTTCTTTTGAGCTGTGCCTCGTATGTACCAAGTAGCGATGTAGCACGGAGCTATACATTTTAATTTTCACATCATCGGGAATGTCACGACATTGTAAAATGTCGCTAATTTCATCATCAAGGCGTCGAATAACACTGTCGCGTATGTTATCTGTAGCACTGGGTCTTAGTTTGTCTAGCTCCTGTTTGGGCACTAGATACATTTTCTCTGTATGTTCCATTATCTTCCGGCGAGCAGGCTTGTTATTATTGGAATTGCAAAAGCTAAAAGAGGGCCGATAAACCCGCTGGCCTGCTTTAGTAGGCGCTTCTTTTTCTTTATGGGTTGAGATCTGTCGCTCAGGGTTCTTACAGCTTTACGCCACTTCTTTAATATGCCTTTTTGATGCTCTTTCAGCGCAATCCTGCCTTTTAGGATGTTTAAAGCAATCTCGCCTATGGCTGTAATTAAATCATTGCTTGCATTGCGCAAAATAGACTTTCGGACAGCGGGGGTTGCTTTCACCAGAGTTTTTAAGAGAGCCCAGTTACGCCGGAGTCTCAGACATCTTTACATCACAACGCACACAGCGTAGAATGTCTGATTCCACATAAAATTCACTTTTTAGAAGTGTTTTTCTTTTGAACATAGACAGCAGGCAACGCTGGTGGAAACAATCCAGTCCTTAAGCGAAGATCCTCAGGGGTATTAGCTCTCAAATCTACCAGCAAATACCCATAAGGCTCCAGCGTGGCATCCTCAAAAGCTTCTAGGAAAAAATGGGTTTTTCCGCGATACTTCTGATGAGCTAGAGTTAAAATTTGTAATTTATCTTGGGGGTTATTTAAAAGCACCATGTAACATAGTAACATAGTAACATAGTTAGTAAGGCCGAAAAAAGACATTTGTCCATCCAGTTCAGCCTATATTCCATCATAATAAATACCCAGATCTACGTCCTTCTACAGAACCTAATAATTGTATGATACAATATTGTTCTGCTCCAGGAAGACATCCAGGCCTCTCTTGAACCCCTCGACTGAGTTCGCCATCACCACCTCCTCAGGCAAGCAATTCCAGATTCTCACTGCCCTAACAGTAAAGAATCCTCTTCTATGTTGGTGGAAAAACCTTCTCTCCTCCAGACGCAAAGAATGCCCCCTTGTGCCAGTCACCTTCCTTGGTATAAACAGATCCTCAGCGAGATATTTGTATTGTCCCCTTATATACTTATACATGGTTATTAGATCGCCCCTCAGTCGTCTTTTTTCTAGACTAAATAATCCTAATTTCGCTAATCTATCTGGGTATTGTAGTTCTCCCATCCCCTTTATTAATTTTGTTGCCCTCCTTTGTACTCTCTCTAGTTCCATTATATCCTTCCTGAGCACCGGTGCCCAAAACTGGACACAGTACTCCATGTGCGGTCTAACTAGGGATTTGTACAGAGGCAGTATAATGCTCTCATCATGTGTATCCAGACCTCTTTTAATGCACCCCATGATCCTGTTTGCCTTGGCAGCTGCTGCCTGGCACTGGCTGCTCCAGGTAAGTTTATCATTAACTAGGATCCCCAAGTCCTTCTCCCTGTCAGATTTACCCAGTGGTTTCCCGTTCAGTGTGTAATGGTGATATTGATTCCCTCTTCCCATGTGTATAACCTTACATTTATCATTGTTAAACCTCATCTGCCACCTTTCAGCCCAAGTTTCCAACTTATCCAGATCCATCTGTAGCAGAATACTATCTTCTCTTGTATTAACTGCTTTACATAGTTTTGTATCATCTGCAAATATCGATATTTTACTGTGTAAACCTTCTACCAGATCATTAATGAATATGTTGAAGAGAACAGGTCCCAATACTGACCCCTGCGGTACCCCACTGGTCACAGCGACCCAGTTAGAGACTATACCATTTATGTAATTTGTGTTTAAGTTTATCGTGCGGCTTTTCTTACCCTGACAAAATATGTTTTGTACCAGGTAGAAAATGCTGAGATTTCTGTGGTGCACATACTTGGGAAACGCTTTTTCTACCTCACAATTTTCACTAGCACTCTCCATGAGATCATCAACAATAGCCAAATTCACCTTCTCCGGTGGGAATAATTCGTCATCTACGAATGTATTCGGCAGACCCTCCACAAATCTGGTGTTGGGAAAAGAGAGACAGATTTCATCATATAGTTTTTGTCAACACGAATAAAACCAAACGATATTATCAGGTTTCTGAGAAAAATTAGCTTCAATATTATATAGCATTTGTTTTACAAAATAGCTCTATCTATGAATTAGACGGGCCTGCTAGAATGCATGAGAATGGGTGTTGCAGTCGTGTATCCATCGCAATACTCGGCTAATAGCCAAAAGGCAAGGTGGTGAAGTCGTCTATTAATCGCCGCTTTGTGTAAACTGTTAAATATTAATTATTACCATAATTGAATTATTCTCAATTCTGTACTGAGCACATTGCTTCTTGCTGACACTATCAAAAGCTATTTCTGTGTATGTAGCTCAGAGTATAAGTTAACACCATATACAGAGGACACGTGGTCTGTAGGAAACATGTATAAACATCTCCTAGGAGGGTGTGGGGGCTTTTTGTCACGTGGACTGTCACCCCTGCCTTCACTGTCATTCTCCATGGACGTCTGACAAAGAAGCAACAGCTGATAGCCATGATGATTTCGGACTTCACACAGACGGTTTTACCATTCAGGACCTTGGGAAAGATGAGTAACAAGACAAGCGCTGATATCTACACATGGACAATCTACTTTTATGTTTTCTGCAATTTGGTTTTTCTGTGGACAACTCAATAAACCACTATATTTCTCATCAGAATACCATGACATTTTTCTTTTAAGAATAACGCACCTGGTCAAGTCTTGATTAAATATTTTTGCGAAATAATCATTTTTAACAATCTCTGTCAGGACCCTGTGTCTGAGGGATGGGGAAGACCCCTGAGCCCAATCACGGGGCCTCCACCTCACCCCCTGATCCATGAGGACATCAATGACCAGAAGATCCTACAACTCATCTACAATATGATTGAGCTGCTGACTGGAGAGGTGACACTGCTGGGAATGCTGGGACATTTTTAACATTGGCCAGTTTTGATTTTTTGTGCTATTTTTGCATGAATTTCCTTCATCTTGCACACGGGGGAAGACAGAAGAACTCCGCTAGATGTTGTGAAAGTTTTCAGAAATTTCACTTCAAAACTTCAAGTCACAAAGATCTCACAAGAACCTATGAGTAAAGAGACTAACAGGTGTCAGATGGATTGACAATCACTAGCATTGGAAGTGCTAAAGACAGACGTGCTGAAAATAGCTGTGCTGATGACCAGAGCCCAGCGTTGTGCAGCAAAGGGACTACAAGCTGAGACATTTTAAGGTAAGAAATGGATTTGATTAATTCATATGCTAAATCAAGTCAGATAGAATTTGTAAGTTTGTACAAATCTAGCTTAGAAATATTTTGGCTTTCTTTATTTGCAGAATGCAAGATAGGAGATTTATAGTTAGAGTCTAAGCTAATGTCTAGGAAAAAAGAAAAAAGAGCAATTGAAAAATACATTACATATGGTTAATGTATTTCACGAGTTTGTTGCAGAGAAGTCCAAAAAAGATTGTGTAGAAAGAATTTCTAAGGAAATTAATGATGTTCCCAAGATTGACTATAATGTGGAGAGTGAGGAAGATGAAGAGGTGACGCACGTGTCTGTTATAACCACCCAAGGTGACTTTATGACTCATGATGAAAAACAAGATGGAGGAAGCGTAGGAGACATGACATCTGATAAAGATGATCTACAAGGGACAGATTTACCATTGTCATTAAAAATAGAAGACGAGGCCCAACTCCAACCTAAATCTAGAAAAATATTGCTAAAATTATGAAAAATCATTCCTACATATGATGACAAAATCCATGTGTGCAGAAATTCAGCGATATTTGAGAGTTTTGCTGATAAGTTTGATTTGACTAATAAGGATAAAAACCAATTGTATAAAATGTGGCTACCAGTAACTTTTATCAGGAGATTTAAAAATGCAGCATGATGAGTTCCATGAAGACATGACTGATGTAGAAAGATTAAAAATTTTGATATTCTGTGGATTGAAAGAAAATTATCCAGATCTTGATATTCTTCTAAAATTGAAGATTGGCCGGAAAGAATGTACGTTTACTTTTATGTCCATTTTTGAAAGGGTTTACAAATTGGTCTGTACGAATTTGAATCAACAATCCATGATAAATTGTTTTGTTAACAAATTTAAATTCTTAAATTCTGTATCTCGTGTTATTGCGTCACAGAAAGATTCTTTATATGAATGTGCGCAATCCCTTGATTTTTCTAGAAAACACGAGAATTTTGAAAGGAAAACAAATCATCCTAAGTTTTTTAAAACATGCAGAATTCAATCTTATCAAAAGCCAAAATCAAAATCTGCAAACCTGACTCAAAATCACATCTATGAAGAACGAAGAAAATTACACATTTGCTACAAACCCTATGAAACGATTCAGGAGTCTATTAAAGAAGTTCCTCTGAAAGGGTTAAAAGCTGAAGGCTCAGATCTCTCTGTAAAGATGGCGGAAATTGACAAATGGAAGCAGGTGAGTATTTCACGGGGTGCTCAGCTGAACACTCCATTATCACAGCTCTTCAAAGAGTCTATAGGGTTAAAAATGACCTTATTAAATAAAGCTTTCCAACAGATTATCGACAGAGAGTTAAATTTTGGGATAGGAATTGGCTAAAAATGTAATTATATGATGAGTTATACAATGTATTATTTATTAATGTAATTATTTTATTCAATATAATTCTGCAGTTACATATATTAATATAATATACAGTAAATACTGTAGCATATTTGTATAAGTAGAGATTATATTAACTGTATTTTTATATGTATAGTGAAACAATTAAAATTTACTCCAGTAATAATATTTAGAATTACATTAAATACATTTATTAAATATATACATATGTATAAGATATTTAAATTATTTTGTTTTTAAATAAATATGAAATTAACCTTTATCTTTCATTTTCCCTTAGAATTTTACTTTCAAACCAAGGATTGAACGAAAAAATACCTGTTTCATGAATTTATGTCTTATTCTCACAGGAAGTTATATTAACTGCATGATTTTTATATATTTAACACTTAAAATAAATAATTTATATCTAATTTCTAAAACTTGTTTTGTTTTTTTCCACTGCATGGTGCATGACGTGACAGCTGTGAGTTAAGGGATATCATAGGCTACGTTCACATTAGCGTCATGCGACACAGCGTCGCAGACGCAACGCACGACGCATCGGAAACGCACGCAAAAACGCACCTTTTTTGACGCAAGCGTCGGACGGATGCGTCGTAAAACGCAGCGTTTTTGGTGCGTTTTTGTTGCGTTTTTACAAAAAACGCAGCGTTTTACGACGCGTGCGTTGTCAAACACTGATTAGATCTTTACACACAATTTAGTGTCTAGACACTAGATAACACCACCAATGAATAGAAGAGGGTGGGTCTAGTGTCTAGACAATCGATAATGCCACCAATGGGTAAATGGGGGTGGGTATTAATGTAATAGTGGTATATATACCCCGGCATAGATTATTTCCAACCATAGAGCATGAAGATGGATCGTTCCATGGAGAGTATCTACCTCAATTTTCAGCTGGAATTAGCCCTTGCTATTGCTTATGCTATTGCCTGTCATGAACAGAGGAAAAGAGACAAACTACGGAGAAGGAGTCGTCGGCGTTTTTGGCTACACCCTATAGTGGAAGTCCGAGAGAGTCGTGGAGCCTACCATTGTCTGTTTGGCGAATTAAATGAGAACCAGGACAAATACTTTGAATACACCAGGATGTCAAAAGACAGCTTCCGATATCTGCTGCGTCTGGTGGAAGGGAACCATTTCCAGGCAGGACACGCAGCTCCGTAAATCGATTTCCCCTGAGGAACGTCTGCTGGTGACTCTACGGTACGTAATGGAATGTGAAGGATTTATATGTTCTTGCCATTTTTTAAAGTAACGTGTTTTTGTTTTGTGGGGTGGGGGATTGTTATTAAAAATGAAAAATTCTTTCATAACAATTTTATTAATTATATTTATTTATTTTTCTTCTTGTCAGTTTCCTGGCTACCGGAGAAACATTGAGATCACTGCATTTCCAGTTTCGGATTGGAGTCTCAACACTGTCGGGTATTATTGCCGACACTTGCCGCGCATTGTGTGACAACCTCCGGGAGGAATTTTTACCCATCCCTACAAGAGAAATATGGCTTGCCAACGCCCAAAAATTTGAACAAGTGTGTTCTTTCCCTAACTGTATTGGAGCCGTGGATGGGAAGCACATTAGGATTACCAAGCCTTCAAGAAGTGGATCTCTTTTTTTTAATTATAAAAAATAGTTTTCCACCGTGCTGATGGCAATTGCAGGTGCGGACTGCAGGTTTCTCGCTGTGGACATTGGAGCATTTGGTCGTGCAAATGATTCATGGACATTTAAGGAGTCTGATATGGGCCGAAGATTGTACAATAACAATTTTAATTTCCCCCATCCACGACCTCTTCCCAACACCGACGGCCCGGCCCTGCAATTTGTTGTTGTTGGTGATGAGGCTTTTCAAATGAGTGGCAACCTACTTAAACCTTACTCAAGTCGTGGGTTGGACCGCACCAAAACTATATTTAATTATAGACTGTCCAGGGCCAGAAGAACTGTGGAGTGCGCCTTTGGCATCCTGGTCTCGAAGTGGCGTATCTTAGGATCCGCCATAAATTTGAAAATTGAGACAGTGGATGAGGTGGTGAAGGCGTGTGTGGTTCTCCACAATTTTATTATTGATAAAGAGAGAGTCAACGTGGAACTCGATGAACCCATACAAAATCCATTGCCTGATTATCAAGCTCATCCTCTGCGGACAACTGTGGAGATTGCTCATATGAGGGACCAATTTGCTGCATACTTTGTTTCTGATGTTGGCCGTGTTTCATGGCAAGATCAAATGGTTTAATTCTTCGTGTTATTATGATGTCATGTAAACACTGTGGAGTCCATGTCATTTAACCATACTAAGGTTATTGTTAAAATGTCCCCTGATTGTATAATGCGTTGTGTTTTGAAATAAAGTTCTTGTGCCTTTCCGTTTTCACCAAACAAATCTCCCATACGTTTTTCCATAGTAATAGAATTGTAAAATCCAATTTTATTTAAAGTAATGTGTGTCACACAAAATTTGTGTGTTCCATAGTTTTGACGTATAATTACATAATCGGCTCCCACCTTGTCAACCATTTTTAATCCTGCAGACTATTTGCATATGGAACCAGGCTTGACAAGGAGGGAGACGATCATGTTTGCAAAACTCTACAGAGTTAACACTATTGTACTCAGGATGCTAGAATTCGTCCAGAGTCAAATAGTGGTGACACTGTGAACATTGCTACCACCTCACCTGACCAATATTCTTAAGGTACCGTAATAAAACTATTAACCAACGATACCGACCAGTGATACGACTGGACCGAGATCGTTGTTTAGTTGTCGCGTGGTTGCTGGAGAGCTGTCACACAGACAGCTCTCCAGCGACCAAAAAAGAGCAAGTCCCGTGTAATCTGGGTAATGTTTTGCCACACTCACAATGTTTTAAATGTAATTTTAAAAAATACAAAAAACCCTTACACTCCGGTGTGTGAAACGTCCATCGCCGTCAACTTCCCGTACTGTGGCAGCCCTAAAGCACAGCACAGCGTTTATTATTAAGTCAACGGTGTGCTCAGCTTTACGGGCGGGAATCACAGTGTCAGTGCGGAAAGATGACGGCGAGGGACGTGGTAGACACCTTTTTATATTTGTGGGGTATTGTTCACTTTTTATTTGAGTGTTTAAAACAGTGCGCTAGTAACCCAATATTCCCTTGTTTAAAACAAAGACATCGCTGGATCGGTGTCTAACTCGCCGATCCAACAATGACAGCGTCTGATCAGTTACCCAAAAAAAATTCCAAATCATTCGCTGACACCAAAAAACTCACAGCAGGGGCTCAATCGTTTTACGAATTCAGAAAAGATAACGTTGGTTACACACAAAAACCAACTTTATCTATACTGAAATTGTTGTGTGATGGTACATTGTAAACTTGACATATTGAGCAATGCTGTTTGTGTTTGTAACATCTGAGTACAATGAGCGACAGCCCTATAAAACAATGAGAAAAACAAAGTGATAAATATTGTCAGACATTGCACATCAGGTGTTACAAAGACAAGATTTGTGTATACGGCCCAAGGTGTGATTTGGTGCAAACTTTATTTGAGACAATAAAAACTAATTTTTTTTAAAAAAAATAACATTTATTTAGGGTACAAAAAAAAAGAAATTGGGAAATGTTATTAGGGGGTACCAACATCCGCAATTAAAGGGGATTGATATCCCACACTTTTTGGGGGTGTTGAGGAGACCGAGGAGGAGGACGAGGGGGAGGAAGCAGCATACTCGATCACACTAGACGGGATGCCGACATCAATCCAGGTAGTGGATGGTGGCGAGATTAGCAAAGCAGGAGGTGAGGGAGGAGGAGGGACGACCAGTGTCCTTGGCTGGCTACTCCGGCTCCGGGTAGACCCAGGCTGTGATGGTGTACTCCTTGTAGACCCAGGCTGGGTACTGGGTGTACTCCGTGTAGACCCAGCCTGGGTACTTGGTGTGCTCCGGGTTGACCCGGGGTGTTTTCTGGTGGTAGTTGTGGGAGCAGCCATAGCCAAGGTCGTAGTACTTGTCGTCGTCTTCTTCTTCTTTTTCCTCCTCTCTCCCTCTGGGTGTGGGTCGGCATCCCGTCTGTGTCCCCTTGAAGGCCTGTCAGGCTCTGAACTTTGGGGCTCTGTTCTGTGGTGGCGGTGGCGGTGGCGGTGGCCCTCGGCATGCGGAGCTCTGTGGTGGTGCTCTGCAGCAGGAGTCGGAGTCATGGCAGCCAGCGATGGTACTGCGGGCAGATTTGTCGCTGACTGCATGACCCAAGCCTGCTGCAGAGCACTGACATATACATTGTTGCAGCCCTGCATGACCGAAATCTGGAGTTCCGGCGTAAGATGTTCAACCATGCCGTTGTGAATGGCAGTAAAAAAATGTTTGGCCGGCCTCGAGAGATCCGTTTCGATGTTTTCAAGACGCCGTTCGATATTGCACATTTTATCGCACAGCGCCTTGAAACCATTCTGAAATACGGTGCTCAGATGTAAAAATTCGGGCATGGGCGCCCTGTCCAAGGCCCGCTGACGCTGTCGGGAAGACCCAAAGGAAGGAGCGACAGAGGCCTCGGCCAGGGGAACATCTGATGGACCGGCTGCCGGTTCGCCAGATTGTGGTGGTGCAGACCTGCTCTCGCTGTGGGATGGCTGCGACTGTTCAGATGGCGCTTCACAAAGGACCGCTCCAGAGGGTCGGACAGTCTCGCGGGTGCTGCTGTGTGTTCTGTGAAAACATAAGGAAACCATTAGTATACTAAATATCACATTTCACATGTGTCATTAATTAACTTTACCGCCAGCTATCCATTGCCGCCATTAATATTAACCTATTTTTAATATTGACACTGCATATGCACCATCAATATTAACAAAAAAAGTTATTTATTTAATTCACAATAGTCACCCATGGTTGTGGTTTGCAACGCCAGACAATTATGCTTACGTTGGAACTGCCATGACGTCACGGTCATGTGACCGAGACGTCATCACAGGTCCTGCGAGCTGAGCAACCATGGGAACATAACCTGCTTTGCAGTGGAATGTATGCCGTATCTATTATATTTTACTTTTTTGTGTATAAAAAATCGGGGATACACCTGGATAGCCACTATACTACTACACTATTAAATATTGGCTGGGCATGGCCAATCTACTATTTTTCTGTGTTCTGTATACTTCAGATTTCAGTGAAATTGCTAGTAAGTCAAGCTCAACATTGTAGTAATCCCAGAAGGCTCGGAGCACGGAGCCGCTGTGTCAAGTGTGAGAAGACCAGAAATGAATAAAAAATTCTAGGTCAACGAGGCGTGAAAAGTAAAAACAAAATACTTTATTCACTTCAATCATAAGTAGAGGATGAAACATCTGCACAATACAATAAAAACACTATCTACGCATTTCAGGTCTGATGTTCCCTGTCACATGAAACGCGTAGATAGTGCCTATTGTATTGTGCTGATGTTTCATCCTCTGCTTATGATTGAAGAGGATAAAAGTATGTATTTTTTACTTTTCACGCCTCGGTGAGCTTTCCTTTTTTTCTTCATTTCTATACTTTGTACTTGCCAAAATAAATGGCTGGGCAATAAGCTACGTGGCTGGAATGTAGTATGTGAATATGCATGTTGTAAAAACTAGGTGTGTGCATAGGTACTATACTTACTCTCTGCTTTCAAGGACCGGTCGCAAGAACTGCAGTATACGGTTGTACTTATACACCGAGGTCCTTGAAGCGGCAGCACCACTACGAGTCTGTCCCTCCTTTTTCAGGCCCCTCCGGAAGCGGTCCTTCATGGAGCGCCATCTGGTCTTCAATTGTTTAACTGTGTATAAATTGAAAAAAAAAAAAGTTTTTAGATAATATATTGAAAACGATTACGCAACCGTGTGCAATCCCAATAGAAGACATCACAGACGGTTGTGTAATCCTGGCATGATGGGTCACAGCAGCATTTTGTAAATACTTACGGAAACTAGTTTTGGCCTTTGGTGAAGCGCTGTCGAAGCCATCCCACAGCGATTGTGCCACCTCTATCTACAGTCGCCGCAATATGCCCTGGTCCGCGTGCCGGGGGTCACGGCTGTCCCACAACGGGCCCCGTGCTTCAATGGATGCCACCATCATGTCAATATTGAGTGGTTCATCCAGGGCCCGTTGTGAAACCTAGAAAAAATGGAAAATATTAATGTTTGAAAGATAAAAACAATGGTCCCTACCTCCTCCACCGCCACCTACTACACACAACACCACAACCTCCCACCCCCCCCCCCATAACCGCAAAAACAAAAAAATTAAACAAAAAAAATGAATAGGTTTGAAATAAATACTTACTCTCCGTCCTGCAGCCACAGCTTGGCCCCGTGGTCCCTGCTCCTGCTCGCTCTGTTCCTCCTGGTCCTCCTCCTCACTTGAAGAAGCCTGCAAAATAGTTTACCAAAAAGTTGAGTGACCTATCTACTAATGACAGCGAATATAAGCAATAGTAGATCATGTACTCACCGGACTCCTCAGCGGTGGGGTGTGACTCGAGTCGCTGCCGCTGGCAATGACTAATGCAATTCTGAAATAAAGAACAAAATAACATTGATCCTATGCTCCTATGCACAATCCAGCAATATATATAAAAAAAATCATTTAAACCACAAAGAACATTGCACTCCAACTGAACTAAAGGTACCGTCACACTTAGCGACGCTGCAGCGATACCGACAACGATCCGGATCGCTGCAGCGTCGCTGTTTGGTCGCTGGAGAGCTGTCACACAGACCGCTCTCCAGCGACCAACGATCCCGAGGTCCCCGGTAACCAGGGTAAACATCGGGTAACTAAGCGCAGGGCCGCGCTTAGTAACCCGATGTTTACCCTGGTTACCATCGTAAAAAAACAAACAGTACATACTTACATTCAGCTGTCTGTCCCTTGCCGTCTGTTTGCTGCACTGACTGCTGGCCGCAAAGTGAAAGCAGAGCACAGCCACAGCGGTGAGTCACCGCTGTGTGACTCACCGCTGTGCTGTGCTTTCACTTTCACTTTGCGGCCAGCAGTCAGTGCAGGAAATAGACGGCAAGGGACAGACAGCTGAATGTAAGTATGTACTGTTTGTTTTTTTTACGATGGTAACCAGGGTAAACATCGGGTTACTAAGCGCGGCCCTGCGCTTAGTTACCCGATGTTTACCCTGGTTACCAGTGAAGACATCGCTGAATCGGTGTCACACACACCGATTCAGCGATGTCTGCGGGGAGTCCAGCGACGAAATAAAGTTCTGGACTTTCTTCCCCGACCAGCGACAGCACAGCAGGGGCCTGATCGCTGCTGCCTGTCACACTGGACGATATCGCTAGCGAGGACGCTGCAACGTCACGGATCGCTAGCGATATCGTCTAGTGTGACAGTACCTTAACGCTGAGCAAACAACACTGCCACATTGATTAAATTAAAGAAACAATGGCAGAGACAACCCAATGCCAGAGTACAAAAGCCTAAAGATAAGAAAACTAATCTACAACAGACCCTATGTAGTAATCCCAAAAGAGTGTTTTTTTTTTTTTAAAAAGTACAGTATGCATGGAGCAACCCAAAAAACACAATAGTTTTTTGAAAGTAAAAAATTAACAACCCCCAAAAATTAAGGGCAGAAACATTAATAACACACCATACTTTACAATAAAACCGACAGGGACGGATACAATAAAAGGGCCATACAACGCCATACATCGCAACCAGAAAACATACAACAATGTCTTTACACAACCACAGTGCTGAACATAATACACAACTTGCAATATAAATTATTACATTTAATAACAGGGCGCAGAATCATTCTATACCATAATTTACAATAAAACCGACAGGGACGGAGACAATAAAAGGGCCATACAACGCCATACATCGCAACCAGAAAACATACAACAATGTCTTTACACAACCACAGTGCTGAACATAATACACAACTTGCAATAAAAAATTAATAAATGTAATAAAAGGGCGCAGAATCATTCTATACTACCATACTTAACAATAAAACCGACAGGGCCGGAGACTATTAAACGCCATCATATAACGCAAGAATAAAACATCACAACTTAATACAAAAAACACCACCAAACCAAAAAATGGAAACGAAAAATCTATCCTGTAACAATAATCAAGGCCGCAGACAATGAAACGCCATTCTATACCACGCCATACATCACAACCAGACTAAAAATGCCACAATATCTTTAACCACAGTGCAGAATATAATACACAACTTGCAAAAATAATTTTAAAAAACATGTAGAAAATGCACAGAATCATTCTATACTTACATCTCTGGACAGCGGATGAATAAAAGTAGAAGAAGTCTGGTGTGATGTCTTGCCTCTAGATGCTGCAGCAGAAGTGACAAACAATCCAACATTTTCTTTATATATGGGGGATGTTTTTCTCACTGTTTGCACTGTCTAGACACTGTCTAGACACTTTTTTGTTTTATTTTATCTAACGACGCATGCGTCGCACAACGCACGCACGACGCACACCCGCGACGCAAGTGCGTTGTCAATAGGTTTCAATGGGAAATTGAATGCATTGACGACGCACGAGCGACGCAAGTGCGACGCGTGCGTTTTTTGGACGCTAGAAAAATGCAACAAGGTAGCGTCTCCGACGCCACCCAGGTGCGGTGAAACGACGCATGCGTCGTGCGTTTTACCGAAAACGCACGACAACGCAACGCATGCGTCCCCAATGATAAAGATAGGGGCGCATGACGCATGCGTTGTCGTGCGTCGGCGACGCTGCGTCGCATGACGCTAATGTGAACGTAGCCATATAGCCTTGTTTTTTAGTTTTAGGAATTTCCTCAGCCTTTACATTCAAATGGTTTTAGTTACAGGCCTGTACCGAAATAGCGTTGGAACATTCAACTCGGGTTTCTTGTGAATGGGTCCAGTCCTTTCTATAGGTTAAAACATACTGTTAGATAATATTTGGGGAATATTCAAAGAAGTATTAGAATACTAAATGTAATAGATTACAATGCGCATTGATTGATAATTAGGATACAATATTTTGGTTTAATATATGTGTCTTCTTTGTATGTGAAATATGTAGTTTCAACGTCTATGTGTGTGTCACATGTGACAGATGATAGATGAGAGCATATGAGCAGCTGCTGAGAGTGAACCTAATGTAAGAGTGGAGCGTGGTATGCACAGTTTGACAGAGGCCTTATGATTCATGGTATGTTGAAAAAACAAAAAACAAAAAACTTTGTGTTTAAGAAATAATAGGATTCAGTTAAATTATTAGAATATTAAGATATATTTAAATATTATTATTCAACATATATTTCTTTAGTGATTATTATTTAATAAGTGCAATCACACATCAATATGGTTTATCAAGGAAACCTACATTTAGAACATTTTCCCAAATTATAATTTTATGATATTCAGTGTTTTTTTTTAATAGTTACATAGATGGATACACATCTTCAAACAAATATAAGTCATAGAGCTGATATGACAGTTATAAAAAATAATTTTTTTTCACTAGGGTTTTTACAAATTATATTTTTTCATAAAATAATATTTTTTGATATTAAGGGGGAAATATGTTTTTGATCCAGACTACATCATCACATTTCATCAGTACCTCTTTTTCTCACATTTTAATAAAGAAGAAATATTAATAAGGTATTATTGGGTATAATAACTAAATATTATAAAAGTCATTTTTTCTCTAATGAAGGGTATTCTATGCAAAGCTGCATAATTTCAATATTTAGGTCATCCAAGGTTATGACAACATCTACATGAGGAAATATTAAAGGGAATGTGTTATTGAGACATAACCTCTGCATTTGTCATCAACATATAAAGGCCTTATTTTTATTTTTTATTCTCATTTTTATTTTTTTCATTTTTCATTTTTTTTTAATTTTTATTTTTAATTTTTCACTTTTTCTTCAATTTTCATTTTTCATTTTTATTTTTTATCTCAAGAAAAAAATCAATATTTCATACAGCAATGTCTAATACAAGAATATTGCTTTATCAAATATAGTGATCATATGGTTTCATTATATAAGAAATGTTTCAATTCTAAGTTAAATACAACAATTCTTTCACTCATTCATTCATTCATTTATTCATTTATTCATATATGTTCTTATTTTGGTTCCTGGCTATACATACTTACATATTATTGGTCTACTGAACATAAATTAATAAAGTTTTAGTAATAAAATACTTGTTACATAAAAAGACACACTGACAGCTATGGGTTCAAAAAGAAATTACACCTATGACATAAAAATGTCCAATCACATGTAGAATATGGTTAATAATGTATTACTTTATTTTTCCAAATATGAACTCCATATAAATATCATTTAATAATGATATGGATATTATTGATTGCTATGGTACGCTGTGATATTATAAGTTAGGGAAATTGCCAGATTTGGTATAGAATAGGGAATGAAGACTTCAATCAAGATACTGACGTTACGTTAATAAAGATTTTTCATATTTTTAAATTCAATTGATTCTTAAAAGTTGCAAGAAGAAAAAGCCGTTATTCAGAAGTTCCACAAGGTAACAATGCTATGATTTCTGAGTAATAATAGACTGTGTCAAATACAATTCATGTCACCACACACAACTACAGCATCCATCACTGACAACTATGAGTACAGTATCAAAGATGAACTGTGTTATTACGTTCCAGTGGTTTCCTATCACCTATAAGACTTCCATGAAAGCTGGTGAACAATCAGGTAATTGTCAGGATGCTACAACCCTGACATGTGTCTTGTGCACTAAGGACTGGTTATGGTGCTATATTTGGCAAGGAAGAGTCAATGTAACCCTTGCTGTGCTAACCAAAGACGTCACACCTGTTCCAAGACCAGTGCGGACGATATGGAAGGATTCCAGATGATTTCCAAGGCGAGCCAATGTAAGTCCAGGTCTCTAAAGGTGACACTGCACAGATATTAAAGCTACATTTCATCTATGGACTTTGTTTTCTTATCAACATTTGAATTTATGGACTTTGATTGACACATGACACACAGTCTCTACATATCTACATGCTATCATCTATTTCAAAAGAATTATAATAAAGATTGTTTTAAAAGAACCAAGAAAAAGACATCAATATGAAGATCAGATGACATCAGATGACATCAGACCTGAGATGCCTCAAGTAGATATAGGGAAGTATAATTATATATTTTATATGAATATTAGTCACGGCTTACCATAACATGAATTTACATATCATTATATTATTGAGAACATATAACAATATTATTATTGATATTATTATTTATTACATCATTTTGCCAAAGAAGAAAGTAGATCTTATTAATATGTTTAATTTGAGGGTTCCAATCAATGTCTGTCACCCTCAAAAGGGGGAATTGTTAAATATTAATTATTCTTATTCTTATTCTGTACTGAGCACATTGCTTATTGCAGACACTATCAAAAGCTATTTCTGTGTATGTAGCTCAGAGTATAAGTTATCACCATATACAGAGAACACGTGATCTGTGTTGGACATATATAAACGTCTCTTAGGAGGGTGTGGGGGCTTTTTGTCACGTGGGACGGTCACCTCCCTTCCTACACATCATTCTCCATGGACAACAGATGAAGAAGCAACAGCTGATAGCGGAAGCCATGATGACCTTCAAACTTCACACAGACAGACGGTTTTACCATTCAGGACCTTGGGAAAGATGAGTAACAAGACAAGCGCTGATATTTACACATGGACAATCTACTTTTATGTTTTCTGCAATTTGGTTTTTCTGTGGACAACTCAATAAACCACTATATTTCTCATCAGAATACCATGACATTTTTCTTTTAAGAATAACGCACCTGGTCAAGTCTTGATTAAATATTTTTGCGAAATAATCATTTTAAACAATCACTGTCAGGACCCTGTGTCTGAGGGATGGGGAAGACCCCTGAGCCCAATCACGGGGCCTCCACCTCACCCCCTGATCCATGAGGACATCAATGACCAGAAGATCCTAGAACTCATCTACAAGATGATTGAGCTGCTGACTGGAGAGGTGACACTGCTGGGAATGCTGGGACATTATACAGTAACACTATGAAAGGATCGGGGGGATGACGGTATCATTGTATGTGTCAGGTTCCTATAAGGTGTCAGGATGTCGCTGTCTATTTCTCTATGGAGGAGTGGGAATATTTAGAAGGACACAGAGATCTGTACAAGAACGTCATAATGGAGGTTCCCCAGCCCCTCACATCTCCAGGTAATAGACAGGACTAAATACACACGGCCTATAATTATCTGTATGTAAAGAATGAATTCACTCCCTGTATGTGTTTCCTCCAGATCTATCCAGTAAGAGGACAACACCAGAGAGATGTCCCCGTCCTCTTCTTCCACAGGACTGTAACCAAGAAGATCCCAATGCTCCTCAGGACCATCAGGTAGATGGAGAGAAGGTGTCAGGAGATCTCACCTATGATGTGTAGACGCTGGTGAAGGTCTTGTGTTCAGTCTTGTTTTATCCACCAGTATTATATGTTTTATACTTGTGTAATGAGAACGGTGGAGATGATCATAGATGTGACTTCTCCATCTGTCGGTGACTTTTATAATATTTGTTTCAGGGAGAAGATCTGACCCATATTAATACTACAGAGACATATGTGAGGGGGGATGAGTGGTGTAAAGAGAAGATTCCTACATATGGCTACCCAGGTGAGTAGTGACCACTAAATGCAGAGAGGTCACAGATTCTTCTCATCACCGGCTGTGGCTGCTTTATTGGTGGTGTAGTCCGGCCGTATTACCATGATCACCATTTTGCCTCTAGACCACAACATTCTCCTCCACCCAAAACTATTCAAATGACTTTGGTCATTGAAAGCCCTTTTCTATAGAACTTACAACCTGGTAGATCCACCTATCCCCTGGATTTAGGAGACGCTGTTACCTGCCCAGATCTGTGAACTACAAAGCCAAATGACAGCGTACGTAGAATGTGCTGACAAGATAGAAATATATTATGATGAGAAAACGGAGGGTAATGATGCTGTTGGCTTCCAAAATCCCTGATATGGGAAGAAGGAAAAAATCAGGGCTTTGAAAAGAGCTTCCAAGTGCTGAGCCAAAAAGTTGGCAATCAAAACCAGGGATTCAAGCAAAAACCAGGGATTCAAGCAAAAACCAGGGATTCAAGCTTCAGGAGGCTAATTTGCATATTCCAGGTGCCTTCTGGGAGAAGCGAAGTCTCCCTAAGCTAGAAGATCGTTGGGTACAGCCGGGACCAGCTGCTTCGAAAGCATCACCAAACCAGGGATTCAAGCTTCAGGAGGCTAATTTGCATATTCCAGGTGCCTTCTGGGAGAAGCGAAGTCTCCCTAAGCTAGAAGATCGTTGGGTACAGCCGGGACCAGCTGCTTCGAAAGCATCACCAAACCAGGGATTCAAGCTTCAGGAGGCTAATTTGCATATTCCAGGTGCCTTCTGGGAGAAGCGAAGTCTCCCTAAGCTAGAAGATCGTTGGGTACAGCCGGGACCAGCTGCTTCGAAAGCATCACCAAACCAGGGATTCAAGCTTCAGGAGGCTAATTTGCATATTCCAGGTGCCTTCTGGGAGAAGCGAAGTCTCCCTAAGCTAGAAGATCGTTGGGTACAGCCGGGACCAGCTGCTTCGAAAGCATCACCAAACCAGGGATTCAAGCTTCAGGAGGCTAATTTGCATATTCCAGGTGCCTTCTGGGAGAAGCGAAGTCTCCCTAAGCTAGAAGATCGTTGGGTACAGCCGGGACCAGCTGCTTCGAAAGCATCACCAAACCAGGGATTCAAGCTTCAGGAGGCTAATTTGCATATTCCAGGTGCCTTCTGGGAGAAGCGAAGTCTCCCTAAGCTAGAAGATCGTTGGGTACAGCCGGGACCAGCTGCTTCGAAAGCATCACCAAACCACGCGCCTTACGGCGCGCAAATTTTTGCCTGTAGGACATTATTGCAAGAGAGCTTGGCTGAGTAGATTACACAAGAAGGAAAACACACAGCAAGTCAGCAGGATCTAGGAGCAACATGGCAGATGTGACAACCTACATGGTGAGCTGCAGCATGTGCTATATGTTCACAGATCGACCAGAAGAAGAATCCAATTTCACCTGTCAGAAGTGTAGACTAGTGGCCCTTTTAGAAGAAAAGGTGCGGGGTCTGGAAGAAAGAATAGCAACTTTGAAACTCATCAAAGAGAATGAAGACTTTCTAGACAGAACAGAAGCATCTCTACTGGACACAGAAGGTGCAAAAAGTGTCAGAGAACCTCCAAAAGCAGATGAGTGGAAGCATGTGACCAAAAGAAGCAAGAAGACCATGGAGAAATCACCAACCACACAACTGAAGAACCGATATCAAATCTTTGTAGAGGATGAAGATGGCACACCTAAGAATGAAGCAATACCAGCAAGCAAAAAAGAAAAGGGCACACAGCAACAAGTGACAGCAAAAAGTACAGCCAAGAAGCAACGAAGAGTGGTGGTGGTGGGAGACTCACTACTGAGAGGCACCGAAGCAGCCATCTGCAGACCGGACATAACTGCAAGAGAAGTATGCTGCCTTCCAGGTGCGATGATCAAGGATGTGACCGATAGGATACCAAAGCTCTTCAGCTCCAAGGACGTCCACCCATTTCTTCTGATACATGTTGGCACCAATGACACGGCAAGGAAGGACCTACCGACAATCTGCAAGGACTTTGAAGAGTTGGGGAAGAAAGTAAAGGAACTGGATGCACAGGTAGTTTTTTCTTCTATCCTTCCAGTAGACGGGCATGGCACCAGGAGATGGAACAGGATCCTTGATGCAAACAACTGGCTAAGACGATGGTGCAGACAACAAGGATTCGGATTCCTGGACCACGGTGTGAATTACTTGTACGATGGACTCCTCGCCAGAGACGGACTACACCTCAACAAACCTGGGAAGCACACATTCGCCAGAAGACTCGCTACACTCATCAGGAGGGCGTTAAACTAGAAGAAGAGGGGACGGGAAGAAAAACATTAGACTCGAACAAAGACGACCCAGGAAAACATACTCAGAAGGGAGGTAAGAACATTTCTAAAACAATCCACAGTGAGGAGATTGGAACAAAACAAAATCCTCTAAACTGCATGCTCGCAAACGCCAGAAGCCTGACAAACAAGATGGAAGAACTAGAAGCAGAAATATCTACAGGTAACTTTGACATAGTGGGAATAACCGAGACATGGTTAGATGAAAGCTATGACTGGGCAGTTAACTTACAGGGTTACAGTCTGTTTAGAAAGGATCGTAAAAATCGGAGAGGAGGAGGGGTTTGTCTCTATGTAAAGTCTTGTCTAAAGTCCACTTTAAGGGAGGATATTAGCGAAGGGAATGAGGATGTCGAGTCCATATGGGTTGAAATTCATGGAGGGAAAAATGGTAACAAAATTCTCATTGGGGTCTGTTACAAACCCCCAAATATAACAGAAAGCATGGAAAGTCTACTTCTAAAGCAGATAGATGAAGCTGCAACCCATAATGAGGTCCTGGTTATGGGGGACTTTAACTACCCGGATATTAACTGGGAAACAGAAACCTGTGAAACCCATAAAGGCAACAGGTTTCTACTAATAACCAAGAAAAATTATCTTTCACAATTGGTGCAGAATCCAACCAGAGGAGCAGCACTTTTAGACCTAATACTATCTAATAGACCTGACAGAATAACAAATCTGCAGGTGGTTGGGCATTTAGGAAATAGCGACCACAATATTGTGCAGTTTCACCTGTCTTTCACTAGGGGGACTTGTCAGGGAGTCACAAAAACATTGAACTTTAGGAAGGCAAAGTTTGAACAGCTTAGAGATGCCCTTAATCTGGTAGACTGGGACAATATCCTCAGAAATGAGAATACAGATAATAAATGGGAAATGTTTAAGAACATCCTAAATAGGCAGTGTAAGCGGTTTATACCTTGTGGGAATAAAAGGACTAGAAATAGGAAAAACCCAATGTGGCTAAACAAAGAAGTAAGACAGGCAATTAACAGTAAAAAGAAAGCATTTGCACTACTAAAGCAGGATGGCACCATTGAAGCTCTAAAAAACTATAGGGAGAAAAATACTTTATCTAAAAAACTAATTAAAGCTGCCAAAAAGGAAACAGAGAAGCACATTGCTAAGGAGAGTAAAACTAATCCCAAACTGTTCTTCAACTATATCAATAGTAAAAGAATAAAAACTGAAAATGTAGGCCCCTTAAAAAATAGTGAGGAAAGAATGGTTGTAGATGACGAGGAAAAAGCTAACATATTAAACACCTTCTTCTCCACGGTATTCACGGTGGAAAATGAAATGCTAGGTGAAATCCCAAGAAACAATGAAAACCCGATATTAAGGGTCACCAATCTAACCCAAGAAGAGGTGCGAAACCGGCTAAATAAGATTAAAATAGATAAATCTCCGGGTCCGGATGGCATACACCCACGAGTACTAAGAGAACTAAGTAATGTAATAGATAAACCATTATTTCTTATTTTTAGTGACTCTATAGCGACAGGGTCTGTTCCGCAGGACTGGCGCATAGCAAATGTGGTGCCAATATTCAAAAAGGGCTCTAAAAGTGAACCTGGAAATTATAGGCCAGTAAGTCTAACCTCTATTGTTGGTAAAATATTTGAAGGGTTTCTGAGGGATGTTATTCTGGATTATCTCAATGAGAATAACTGTTTAACTCCATATCAGCATGGGTTTATGAGAAATCGCTCCTGTCAAACCAATCTAATCAGTTTTTATGAAGAGGTAAGCTATAGACTGGACCACGGTGAGTCATTGGACGTGGTATATCTCGATTTTTCCAAAGCGTTTGATACCGTGCCGCACAAGAGGTTGGTACACAAAATGAGAATGCTTGGTCTGGGGGAAAATGTGTGTAAATGGGTTAGTAACTGGCTTAGTGATAGAAAGCAGAGGGTGGTTATAAATGGTATAGTCTCTAACTGGGTCGCTGTGACCAGTGGGGTACCGCAGGGGTCAGTATTGGGACCTGTTCTCTTCAACATATTCATTAATGATCTGGTAGAAGGTTTACACAGTAAAATATCGATATTTGCAGATGATACAAAACTATGTAAAGCAGTTAATACAAGAGAAGATAGTATTCTGCTACAGATGGATCTGGATAAGTTGGAAACTTGGGCTGAAAGGTGGCAGATGAGGTTTAACAATGATAAATGTAAGGTTATACACATGGGAAGAGGGAATCAATATCACCATTACACACTGAACGGGAAACCACTGGGTAAATCTGACAGGGAGAAGGACTTGGGGATCCTAGTTAATGATAAACTTACCTGGAGCAGCTAGTGCCAGGCAGCAGCTGCCAAGGCAAACAGGATCATGGGGTGCATTAAAAGAGGTCTGGATACACATGATGAGAGCATTATACTGCCTCTGTACAAATCCCTAGTTAGACCGCACATGGAGTACTGTGTCCAGTTTTGGGCACCGGTGCTCAGGAAGGATATAATGGAACTAGAGAGAGTACAAAGGAGGGCAACAAAATTAATAAAGGGGATGGGAGAACTACAATACCCAGATAGATTAGCGAAATTAGGATTATTTAGTCTAGAAAAAAGACGACTGAGGGGCGATCTAATAACCATGTATAAGTATATAAGGGGACAATACAAATATCTCGCTGAGGATCTGTTTATACCAAGGAAGGTGACGGGCACAAGGGGGCATTCTTTGCGTCTGGAGGAGAGAAGGTTTTTCCACCAACATAGAAGAGGATTCTTTACTGTTAGGGCAGTGAGAATCTGGAATTGCTTGCCTGAGGAGGTGGTGATGGCGAACTCAGTCGAGGGGTTCAAGAGAGGCCTGGATGTCTTCCTGGAGCAGAACAATATTGTATCATACAATTATTAGGTTCTGTAGAAGGACGTAGATCTGGGTATTTATTATGATGGAATATAGGCTGAACTGGATGGACAAATGTCTTTTTTCGGCCTTACTAACTATGTTACTATGTTACTATGTAAAACAAATGAACGTAAAAAAAAAACAACTTTTCATTTTAACATTCTACCCATTTCCGATGTGAACCAGCTCCTTCCTCAGGCTTATACAAATGATACGTTGTGGATGTTTTATATCCTCCAGAACGGCGTCACTGATCCAATTGCTTAATTCATTAATTAATCCGCGCCTATGCTGCAGTTTTTTGTATAGAATCCTTTCTTTGTATACAAAACTCTACAAATAGATGTAAAATGCATATTGGATGCACAATAAAATCCATATAATGAACAATATACGTACATGGAAAATCCTCCGGTTTAAGTGTGGATAGTGTAAAAATCCAATAGGATTCTCTATTCACAAGTCTTTGGGACCGATTAGACACACGTTCTGATATGAGTCTTAACCCCTTAACGACCGCCGATACGCTTTTTAACGGCTGCAGTTAAGGGTACTTAAACCACAGTGCCATTAATTAACAGCGCTGTGGAAAAAGTGAATAGTGACCCCCAGAGTCAGATTTTCTCTGGGGTCTCAGTTGCCGAGGGTAGCTGAGACCCCAGAGAACATGATTCAGGGGGTTTTACCGACCCCCAGGTTGCGACCGCCAGTAACTAACCGTTTACCGGCGGCCGCAAACAAAACCCCAAAACTCGCAATTTCCCATTTAATTTCTCTGTCCTCCGATGTGATCGCACATCAGAGGACAGAGAAATGGGGTCCCCGATAGCCCCCGGATACTCACCCGTCTCCCCTGATGCTCCTCGTGGTTCCCGATGGGCCCCGCCATCTTTTTCAGGGGGAAAAATGGCGGGCGCATGCGCAGTGCGCCAGCTGGCACCCAGCAGATCTTTGGGGTCTCGGCTGCCAGGGGTAGCCGAGACCCCCAAAGAACATGATCGGGGTCGGTTTTTACCGACCCCTGTTTTGTGATCGCCGGTAATTAACCGTTTACCAGCAAACGCAAAAAAAAAAGCTGGGTGTCATTCTCTATCCTCTGATGTGATCACACATCAGAGGACAGAGAAATAGGGGGATTCGGGGACCCTATCATACTTACCGGTGTTCCTGGGTCCTCCTGTGTTCCCTCCTGGCTGCCGTCTTCTTCCTCCGGGAAGAAAATGGCGGGCGCATGCGCAATGCGCCCGCCGTGATGTGCCAGACGGCAGATGAAGATAATTCCTCTTGTTTTATTTTGGTCACTGTGAGATCCTATCACAGTGATCAAAATAAGAAAAATAGTAAACAACCCCCCCCCCTTATCACCCCCTTAGTTAGGAAAAAATGATAAAATAAAAATAAATAAATAAATAAATGTATGTATTTCTATTTTCCAATTAGGGTTAGGGTTAGGGCTAAAGTTAGGGTTGGTGCTAAAGTTAGGGTTAGGGCTAGGGTTGGGGCTAAAGTTAGGGTTGGGGCTAAACTTAGGGTTAGGGTTGGGGCTAAAGTTAGAGTTGGGATTATGGTTTGCATTAGGGTTAGGGTTGATATTAGGGTTAAGGTTGGGGTTAGGGTTAGGTTTGAGGTTAGGGTTGAGATTATGATTAGGGGTGTGTTGGGCTTAGGGATTTGATTAGGGTTAGGGTTGGGATTAGGGTTAGGGGTGTTTTCGCGTTAGGGTTGTGATTAGGGTTATGCCATAGGGTTAGGGGTGTTTTGGGGTTAGGGTTTTGATTAAGGTTATGGATTGGGTTGGGATTAGCGTTAGGGGTTTGTTGGGGTTATGGTTGGAGTTAGAATTGGGGGGTTTCCACTGTTTAGGTACATCAGGGGGTCTCCAAACACGACAGCCAATTTGACGTTCAAAAAGTGAATTGGTGCTCCCTCCCTTCTGAGCTCTGCTGTGCGCCCAAACAGTAGTTTACCCCCCCATACGGGGTATGAGCGTACTCAGTACTGATTGGACAACAACTTTTGGGGTCCAGTTTCTCCTGTTACCCTTGCGAAAAAAAAATGGGGGGTTAAAAAATCATTTTTGTGGGAAAAAAATGATTTTTTTTATTTTCATGGCTCTGCGTCAAACTTCTGTGAAGCACTTGGGCATTCAAAATGCTCACCACATATCTAGATAAGTTCCTTGGGGGTCTAGTTTCCAAAATAGGGTCACTTGTGGGGGGTTTCTACTGTTTAGGTACATCAGGGGCTCTGAAAATGCATCATGACACCCGCAGACCATTCCATCAAAGGCGACATAGTGTCACTCTACACAGTAAAAGGACCACCCCCCCATTTAAAACAGTATCCTCAAAAAATAAAATAAATACATCACTGCAGTAATAATATCCTGTAATTCGCCCCTATGGTAATAATGATATTCCCCACCCTGGCCCCGTGTGTATCATTCCTGGCTTCAGCCATATGTTCTCCCATCCTGCCCCATCAGTTTCCATCATATCCATCCTGCCCCATGATCCAATCATGCCCCCATGTCTTTCATTCTGCCCCGTATCTCCATTCTTGCCCCACCTGTCTCCAGTCCTGCCCCCAGCATGTCCAGCATTCTGCCCCAGTGTGTGTCCAGCATTCTACCCCCAGTGTGTCCAGCATTCAGCCCCCAGTGCTCCAGCATTCTGCCCCAGTGTGTGTCCAGCATTCTGCCCCCAGTGTGTCCAGCATTCTGCCTCCCAGTGTGTCCAGCATTCTGCCCCAGTGTGTGTCCAGCATTCTACCCCCAGTGTGTCCAGCATTCTGCCCCCAGTGCTCCAGCATTCTGCCCCCAGTGTGTCCAGCATTCTGCCCCCAGTGTTTCAGTATTCTGCCCCAGTGTGTCCAGAATTCTGCCCTCAGTGTGTCCAGCATTCTGCCCCCAGTGCTCCAGCATTCTGCCCCCAGTGTGTCCAGCATTCTGCCCCCAGTGCTCCAGCATTCTACCCCCAGTGTGTCCAGCATTCTTCCCCAGTGCTCCAGCATTCTGCCCCAGTGTGTCCAGCATCCTGCCCCCAGTGCTCCAGCATTCTGCCCCCAGTACTCCAGCATTCTGCCCCCAGTGTGTCCAGCATTCTTCCCCAGTGTGTCCATCATTCTGCCCCCAGTGTGTCCATAATTCTGCCCCCAGTGTGTCCAGCATTCAGCCCCCAGTGTGTCCAGCATTCTGCCCCCAGTGTGTCCAGCATTCAGCCCCCAGTGTGTCCAGCATTCAGCCCCCTGTGTGTCCAGCATTCTGCCCCCTGTGTGTCCAGCATTCTGCCACCAGTGTGTCCTGCATTCTGCCCCAGTGTGTCCAGCATTCAGCCCCCAGTGTGTCCAGCATTCAGCCCCAGTGTGTCCAGCATTCAGCCCCAGTGTGTCCAGCATTCTGCCCCCAGTGTGTCCAGCATTCTGCCCCCAGTGTGTCCAGCATTCTGCCCCCAGTGTGTCCAGCATTCTGCCCCAGTGCTCCAGCCTTCTGCCCCCAGTGTGTCCAGCATTCTGCCCCAGTGTGTCCAGCATTCTGCCCCAGTATGTCCAGCATTCTGCCCCCAGTGCTCCAGCATTCTGCCCCCAGTGTGTCCAGCATTCTGCCCCCAGTGCTCCAGCATTCTGCCCCCAGTGCTCCAGCATTCTACCCCCAGTGTGTCCAGCATTCTGCCCCAATGCTCCAGCATTCTGCCCCCAGTGTGTCCAGCATTCTGCCCCCAGTGTGTCCAGCATTCTGCCCCCAGTGTGTCCAGCATTCTACCCCCAGTGTGTCCAGCATTCTGCCCCCAGTGCTCCAGCATTCTGCCCCCAGTGCTCCAGAATTCTGCCCCCAGTGCTCCGGCATTCTGCCCCTAGTGCTCCAGCATTCTGCCCCAGTGTGTCGAGCATTCTGCCCCCCATGTGTCCAGCATTCTGCCCCCAGTGTGTCCAGCATTCTGCGCCCAGTGTGTCCAGCATTCTGCCCCCAGTGTGTCCAGCATTCAGCCCCCAGTGTGTCCAGTCCTGCCCCCAAAGCTCCAGCATTCTGCCCCCAGTGTGTCCAGCATTCTGCCCCCAGTGTGTCCACCAGCATTCTGCTCCAGTGTGTCCAGCATTATGCCCCAGTGTGTCCAGCATTCAGCCCCCAGTGTGTCCAGCATCCTGCCCCCGGTGTGTCCAGCATTCTGCCCAGTGTGTCCAGCATTCTGCCCCCAGTGCTCCAGCATTTTGCCCCCAGTGCTCCAGCATTCCACCCCCAGTGTCCAGCATTCTGCTTCAGTGCTCCAGCATTCTGCCCCCAGTGTGTCCAGCATTCTGCCCCAGTGTGTCCAGAATTCTGCCCCCAGTGTGTCCAGCATTCTGCCCCCAGTGTGTCCAGCATTCTGCCCCCAGTGTGTCCAGCATTCTGCCCCCAGTGTGTCCAGCACTCTGCCCCCAGTGTGTCCAGCATTCAGCCCCCAGTGTGTCCAGCATTCAGCCCCCAGTGTGTCCAGCATTCAGCCCCCAGTGTGTCCAGCATTCAGCCCCCTGTGTGTCCAGCATTCTGCCCCCAGTGTGTCCAGCATTCTGCCCCAGTGTGTCCAGCATTCTGCCCCAGTGTGTCCAGCATTCTGCCCAGTGTGTCCAGCATTCAGCCCCCAGTGTGTCCAGCATTCTGCCCCCAGTGTGTCCAGCATCCTGCCCCCAGTGTGTCCAGCATTCTGCCCCCAGTGCTCCAGCATTCTGCCCCAGTGTGTCCAGAATTCTGCTCTCAGTGTGTTCAGAATTCTGCCCTCAGTGTGTCCAGAATTCTGCCCTCAGTGTGTCCAGCATTCTGCCCCCAGTGCTCCAGCATTCTGCCCCAGTGTGTCCAGAATTCTGCCCTCAGTGTGTCCAGCATTCAGCCCCGGGCCCCCCGGATCTCTGCTCTCAATAATAAAAAAAAACAACAAAAAAAAACAGTTCTTACCTGACTGCGCTCCTGCGGCGGAGGCGAAGCTCCCACCACCCAGCTAAAGCGCGCACTTGCCCCGGCAACTGACACTGACGTCAGACGCCGGCAATGCGTGTGTGCTGCGGCTGATGTCTGCTGCCAGCCTCCGATTGGCTGGCGGCTGTTAACTATTGATATGCGGGCGGGGACTGCATTCCAAAACAGCGCGCCTTCCCTTCCGAGCTCTGCCATGCGCCCAAACAGTGGTTCCCCCCACATATGAGGTATCAGCGTACTCAGGATAAATTGCACAATTAATTTTGGGGTCCAATTTCTCCTGTTACCCTTGGGAAAATAAAAAATTGTGAGCTAAAAATAATTTTTGAGGAAAAAATGTGATTTTTTTTTTATTTTCACGGCTCTACGTTATAAACTTCTGTGAAGCACCTGGGGGTTTAAAGTGCTCACCACACATCTAGATAAGTTCCTTAAAGGGTCTAGTTTCAAAAATAGTGTCACTTGTGGGGGTTTTCACTGTTTAGGCACATCAGGGGCTCTCCAAACGCGACATGGCGTCCGATCTGAATTCCAGCCAAATCTGCAATGAAAAAGTCAAAGGGCGCTCCTTCATATCCGAGCTCTGCCGTGCGCCCAAACAGCAGTTTTCCCCCTCATATAGGGTATCAGCGTATTCAAGAGAAATTGCACAACAAATTTTGTGGTTCATTTTCTCTTTTTCCCTTGTGAAAATTAAAAAAAATTGGTTCCGAAGTAAAATGTTTGCAAAAAAAAGTTAAATGTTCATTTTTTTCCTTCCACATTGTTTCAGTTGCTGTGAAGCACGTCAAGGGTTAATAAACTTCTTGAATGTGGTTTTGAGAACCTTTTGGGGTGCAGTTTTTAGAATGGTGTCAAGTTTGGGTATTTTCTGTCATGTACACCCCTCAAAGTGACTTTAAATGTGATGTGGTCCCTAAAAAAATGGTTTTGTAAATTTTGTTGTAAAAATGAGAAATTGCTGGTCAACTTTTAACCCTTTACCTTCCTAACAAAAAAAAAATTGTTTCCAAAATTGTGCGGCTGTAAAGTAGATATGTGGGAAAAGTTACTAACTTTTTTGTGTGACATATCTCTCCGATTTAAGGGCATAAAAATTCAAAGTTTGAAAATTGCAAAATTTTAAAATTTTTCACCATATTTCCGTTTTTTTCATGAATAATTGCAAGTAATATCGAAGAAATGTTATGACTAACATGAAGTACAATATGTCACGAAAAATCAGTCTCAGAATCAGCGGGATCTGTTAAAGCGTTCCAGAGTTATAACCTCATAAAGTGACAGTGGTCAGAATTGTAAAAATTGGCCCGGTCATTAAGTACCAAATTGGCTCTGTCACTAAGGGGTTAAACTGGTGGGATCTCGTTTACATTCTAAAACAAAATGCCTAAACAGACAGATTACACCTTTCCTAATATTATGTCTCTGGCTGTTCATCCATCTTTCTGGCCAAACTTCACTTCTATGATCGACAACATTAAATGTGCAGTGAGGCCAAGTGTGAATTTCTGCACAATAACAGAGTTTCCCTTTATCCGGACTTTTCAATTTCTTATTAAACCGACTAACTTCATACAAGATTGTGATAATCTACATAATAAACATCACACCGGTGCCATGATGTGTCTCTAAGTTGTGCGTGGCTGATGGCTGTAATATACAGCGGGTGCGGAAAGTATTCAGAAGAAGACTTTACATTTTTCATTGTTTCAATGCAGCCATTTGGAAATTCAAAAAAGTTCACTTTTTCTGATTAATGTACACTCTGCACCCCATCTTGACTGAAAAAAAAACAGAAATGTAGTAATTTTTGCAAATATATTAAAAAAGAAAAACTGAAATATCACATGGTCATAAGTATTCAGACCCTTTGCTCAGTATTAACCCTTTAGAGCTAGTACAGCCATGAGACTTCTTGGGAATAGTGCATCAAGTTTTTCACCCCTGGATTTGGGGATCCTTGGCCATTCTTCCTTGCAGATCCTCTCCAGTTCCATCAGGTTGGATGGTGCATGTTGTTGGACAGCCATCTTCAGGTCTCTCCATAGATGCTCAATTGGGTTTAGGTCAGGGCTCTGGCTGGGCCGGTTAGGAATGGTCACAGAGTTGTTCTGAATCCGCTCCTTTGTTATTTTAGCTGTGTGCTTAGGGTCATTGTCTTGTTGGAAGGTGAACCTTCGGCTAAGTCTGAGGACCAGAGCACTCTGGAAGAGGTTTTCATCCAGGATATCTCTGTACTTGGCCGCATTCATGTTTCCTTCAATGACAACCAGTCGTCCTGTCCCTGCAGCTGAAAAATACCCCCATAGCATGATGCTGCCACCACCATGTATAAATGTTGGGATTGTATTGGGCAGGTGATGAGCAGTGATACCGCTGAGAATTATCACCAAAAAGTTCTATCTTCATCTCATCAGAGCAGAGAATCTTATTTCTCATAGTCTGGGAGTCCTTCATGTGTTTTTAGCAAACTCTATGCGGCTTTCGTATGTCTTGCACTGATGAGAGGCTTTCGTCAGGCTACTCTGCCATAAAGGCCCGACTGGTGGAGGGCTGCAGTGATAGTTGACTTTGTGGAACTTTCTCCCATCTCCCTACTGCATCTCTGGAGCTCGGCCACAGTGACCTTAGGGTTCTTCTTTACCTCTCTCACCAATTGCTCAGTTTGGCTGGACGGCTAGGTCTAGGAAAACTTCTGTTGGTCCCAAACTTCTTCCATTTAAGGATTATGGAGGCCACTGTGCTCTTAGGAATCTTGAGTACTGCAGAAATTCTGTTGTAACCTTGGCCAGATCTGTGCCTTGCCACAATTCTGTCTCTGAGCTCCTTGGCCAGTTCCTTTGACCTCATGATTCTCATTTGGTCTGACTTGGACTGTGAGCTGTGAGGTCTTATATAGACAGGTGTGTGTCTTTCGAAATCAAGTCCTATCAGTTTAACCCCTTACCGACATCGGGAGTAATAGTATGCTGAAGTCGGACTCCCTCCCTTTGATGTGGGCTCCGGCGGTGAGCCCACATCTTTCCGGGGACACGTCAGCTGTTTTGAGCAGCTGACATGTGCCCGCAATAGCCGCGGGTGGAATAGAGATCCACCCACGGCTATTAACCAGTTAAATGCCGCTATCAAACTCTGAAGCGGCATTTAAATTTTACTTATGGCAATCACGAAGGAAATATGCAAACTGGTGACCCCGTCACATGATCGTGTGTCACCGATGTGTTGGCATGACAACCTGAGGTATCCTGGAGACCTCTATTGTTGTCAGTGCTGGCTTCCTGTGAGCGCAACCCAGTGGTCGGCGCTCATAGCAAGTGAGTAAATCTGCTATATACAGGCCATCTGAACATCGCCTCTATGTAGCAGAGCCGATTGGGTTGTGGCAGCTTCTAGTCTCTTATGAAGACTATTGATGCATGCCAAAAGTAAAACAAAAAAGTTTTTAAATATATAAAAATAAAAAATATAACAATTCAAATCACCCCACCTTACGCCCCATTCAAAATAAAACAATAAAAATAAAATCAAACCTACACATATTTGATATCGCCGCATTGAGAATCGCCCAATCTATCAATAAAAAAAGAAGGATTAACCTGATTGCTAAACGGAATAGCGAGAAAAAAGTAAAATTGACAGAATTACTTGTTTTGGTCGCCGCAACATTGCATAAAAATGCAATAATGGGCGATCAAGAGATTGTATCTGCACCAACATGATGTTATTAAAAAAGACAACTCGGCGCACAAAAAATAAGCCCTCACCCGACCCGATATCGCGAAAAATGAGACGCTACGGGTATCGGAAAATGGCGCAAATTTTCTTTTTTTTTTTCTTTAGCAAAGGTTTTTGCTTTTTTTTTCACCACATAGATGAAAAAGAACCTAGACATGTTTGGTGTCTATAAACTCATAATGACCCGGAAAATCAAAAAACAAGTGTGGGATTGCACTTTTTTTTTAAATTTCACCACACTTGGAATTTTTCCCCATTTTCTAGTACAGGACATGGTAAAATCAATGGTGTCATTCAAAAGTACAACTCGTCCCACAAAAAAACAAGTCCTCACATGGCCATATTGATGGAAAAATAAAAAAGTTATGGCTCTGAGGAGAAGGGGAGTTAAAAATGAAAACGCAAAACTGAAAAAGGCTCCGGGGGTTAATTAAACACAACTGGCCTCCAATGATGGAGTAGAGCCATCTCAAGGAGGATCACAAGGAAATGGACAGTATGTGACTGATATATGAGTGTATGAGCAAAGACTCTGAATACTTACATACTAAAATTTCTACGTTTCTGATTTTTTTCAGTCAAGATGGGGTGCAGCGTGTACATTTAATGAGAGAAAAATGAACTTTTTTAAATTTACCAAATGGCTGCAATGAAACAAAGAGTGAAAAATGTAAAGGGGTCTGAGTACTTTCTGTACCCACCGTACATTTATTCCCGCCAGCAGGAGATGTGTTGGCTCCAGCCCTGGTTTCATGGATTCACTCCACATCATAAATTACATTGTTTTTCATCCTAAGAAATTCAGATTACTGCACAATCTCTCCTGAAATGGGGAGCAATATTATTTCCTCTAATCTTCTGGTCAGGATTCATAGTAGCTCCAATGGTCCACCATAAATGAGTGCAACACCGGTTTAGGCCGGTTTCACACGTCAGTGGCTCCGGTACGTGAGGTGACAGTTTCCTCACGTACCGGAGCCACTGACACACGTAGACACATTAAAATCAATGCATCTGTGCAGATGTCATTGATTTTTTGCGGACCGTTGTCCGTGTGCAGTCCGTGTGCCGTGCAGGAGGCAGCGCTACAGTAAGTGCTGTCCCCCCCACTGGTGCTGAAGCCCCATTCATATCTTCCCTGCTGTAGAGAAGATATGATTAATCCCTTTTTTTTTTGTTTCTCGTGTTTAAAATAAAGCTTACAGTAGCGCTGTCTCCTGCACGGCACACGGACTGCACATGGACAAAGTCCGTGTGCGGTACGTGTTTTACACGGACCCATTGACTTTAATGGGTCCGTGTAATCCGTGCGCTCCCACGAACACTAACATGTCTCCGTGTTTGGCACACGGAGACACGGTCCGCAAAAAATTAATGACATCTGCACAGATGCATTGATTTCACTATGTGTACGTGTGTCAGTGGCTCCAGTACGTGAGGAAACTGTCACCTCACGTACCGGAGCCACTGACGTGTGAAACCGGCCTCAGGCAGACATATTGCATATGCTTTGGCATTGTCCCAGATTATCCTCATTGGAGTGATGTATGGGTACGTTATCCCTAGGGATCCGTTGATATGTATATTAGGGTAAGTATTAACTGACAATACGACTAAAATTGTAACTGCAAGATTATAGTTTGCTGCAAGGAAACTGATTGCAAAATATTGGGTTAGAGAGGAGCCTCCGTCCAGACGTGAATTCATTGCTCAAACGAACCACACAACTGAGCTTGAGAAAAGCATTTACACCAGAAGGGACGAGCTAGATTTCTTCCATAAATTATGGCAGCCGTGGTTGGATAGGATTAATGTTCTACCAGTATATAGTATTATAGAGTACAACTTATGGTAAACTGGAACTCTGTTTGATATTGTCAACTACGGACGAATTATTGTTTGCTCCTGATATGGCCTCCATGGGGGGTTAATTTACTGTAAAGCATAAAATGAGTATGAACATGTGATCTGATGTAAATCTTGTTATCGTTAATACAAATTTATCTGATTAAAAAAATGGTGCTTTCCAAATGGCTAAAACAGGGAGCAGATTACTGCAGCTGACAGCACACACACCCATACTGCCAAACTGGATGGTATTACAGATGCCAGGCACCCTAATCTTAGTGGGTGGGAGGAGCCTGCACCGCCAAGAGCTTCTGGTTCAAACACCACCTCTGTTACCAGCATTGCCTTCAGAATGAGTAAGGCAGCATCTGGTGTCCAAAGCAGACATTGCAGGAGCAGATACCAGAGGAGAGAGGGCACACCATTTGCAGAATTCCTAATATGACAAAATTGCAGAAAACCAGAGCAGATGAAATCCCTGTAACCCCTTTCTGACCTCGGACGGGATAGTATATCCGAGGTCAGAACCCCCGCTTTGATGTGGCCTCCGGCGGTGAGCCCGCATCAAAGCCTGTTCAACACAGCTGACATGTGCTCGCAAGAGCGGGGGGGTGGGGTGGATTCACAATCCCCCTGACACTATTAACTAGTTAAATGCTACTGTCAAACGCTGACAGCAGCATTTAACTAGCGCTTCCGGCCATCGGGTCTAAAATGCGTGCATTGCTGACCCCCGTTACGTGATCGGGGGTCAGCGATGCGTCAGCATGACAACCAGACGTCTATTGAAGACCTCTATGGCTGTTGATGCCTGATTGCTGTGAGCGCCACCCTGTGGTCAGCACTCATAGCAATACAGTAAATCTACTACATAGGAGCAATCTGAGCATCGCTCCTATGTAGCAGAGCTGATCAGGCTATGCTAGCTTCTAGCCTCCCATGGAGTCTATTGAAGCTTGGCAAAAGTAAGAAAAATATTTTAAAAAATATGAAAAAAATATAGAAGTTTAAATCACCCCCCTTTCGCCCCATTCAAAATAAAACAAAAAAAATCAAATATACACATATTTCATACCGCAGCGCTCAGAATTGCCCGATCTATCAATAAAAAAAATTACCTGATTGCTAAACGGCGTAGCGAGAAAGAAATTGAAACGTCAGAATTACAATTTTTTTGGGTCACCGCGACATTGCATTAAAATGCAATAACGGGCGATCAAAAGAATGTATCAGCAGCAAAATGGTAGCATTAAAAATGTCAGCACAGCACACAAAAAATAAGCCATCACCCAACCCTAGATCACGAAAAATGGAGACGCTACAGGTATCGGAAAAGTGCGCAATTTTTTTTTAGCAAAGTTTGGAATTTCTTTTACCACTTAGATAAATAATAACCTAGACATGTTCGGTGTCTATGAACTCGTACTGACCTGGAAAATCATAATGGCAGCTCAGTTTTAGCATTTAGTGAACCTAGCAAAAAAGCCAAACAAAAAACAAGTGTGGGATTGCACTTTTTTGCAATTTCACCACACTTGGAATTTTTTTTCCCGTTTTCTAGTACACAACATGCCAAAACCAATAATGTCGTTCAAAAGTGCAACTCGTCCTGCAAAAGAATAAGCCCTCACATGGCCATATTGACGGTAAAATAAAAAAAGGTATGGCTCTGGGAAGGAGGAAAGCGAAAAACGAAAACGCAAAACCAAAAAAAGCTGGGGTCATGAAGGGGTTAAAATGACTCCATTTTGTAAATTATAACCCTCAATAAATTATAGGAATAGTGACTATTTTGACTCCACTTGCAGTTTCCAGATATTAGTACGCGCAGTGAATGTTGGAAAGTGAAAATTGCAAATATTCCAAGTTTTACATAACACATAGTGCCCAGATTGTGCTCCAGGAGATATACATGCCATACAATAAGCGATTTCTTCTCACTATAGTAATGCCAAAAGCATGGATGCTTAATGTGGTTTGAGCACAGTCTAGTAAACTGTAAACTGTCATTGTCTTTGTGAATAATTCAATAATTTTGCATAACTTGCTATTTTTACAGACCATTTAAGTAGAAATGGTCAAAAATATAGAATTCAAGGATATTTTATTCTAAAATAATAATTGGTTTTATTCTTGGCAGATGACCGTACCAGAAGATCAGCAGGACAGCTGACATCTTCAATGTTTAAATCAGATAATCTTGAGATCCCACAGGATACAATTGAAGTGAATGCCATTGCTCCAAATATACCATCATCCCTTCACAGCAAAGATCCGTCATCTGATCCTGTGGAACAGATCCTGTCTTCTGATTCATTACCGACTACTAATGAAAATCAAAGTCACAAAATAAGCATTAAAAAACGAACTGCTCCTAAAGCAATGAAGACATTTTCATTTTCAGAATATGAAAATAGTTTTCCACTAGAAAAGTCCTTTCTCAAACAACAAAACCTTCACAAAGCAGACAATAAAATTTCTTGTTCCAAGTTTGGGAGATGTTTTAACCAGAAATCAGATTTTGTCAGTCACCAGAGAATTTACACAGAGAAGAAGCCATTTTCATGTTCAGAATGTGGAAAATGTTTTATCCAGAAAGCACATCTTGTTAGCCACCAGAAAACCCACACAGGAGAGAAGCCTTTTTCTTGTTCAGAATGTGGGAAATGTTTTACAGATAAAAATGTTCTTATCAGACATCATAGATCTCACACAGGGGAGAAGCCTTTTTCCTGTTCAGAATGTGGAAAATGTTTTAACCACAAAGCGAATCTTGTTAGCCACCGGAAAACCCACACAGGGGAGAAGCCTTTTTCCTGCTCAGAATGTGGGAAATGTTTTAACCACAAATCGAGTCTTGTTAGCCACCAGAAAACCCACACAGGGGAGAAGCCTTTTTCCTGCTCAGAATGTGGGAAATGTTTTAGCCACAAATCGAGTCTTGTTAGCCACCAGAAAACCCACACAGGGGAGAAGCCTTTTTCATGTTCAGAATGTGGGAAATGTTTTAACCACAAATCGAGTCTTGTTAGCCACCAGAAAACCCACACAGGGGAGAAGCCTTTTTCGTGTTCAGAATGTAGGAAATATTTTAATAACAAAGCAAATCTTGCTAGCCACCAAAAAACACACACAGGGGAGAAGCCTTTTTCCTGCTCAGAATGTGGGAAATGTTTTAACAGGAAGATGAATCTTGATAGCCACCAGAAAACTCACACAGGGGAGAAGCCTTTTTCCTGTTCAGAATGTGGGAAATGTTTTAACCAGAAAACGCATCTTGTTACCCACCAAACAACACAGGGGTGAAGCCATTTTCATGTTCACATTGTGGAAAATGTTTTGTGAAGAAACCATCTCTTTCTAGCCACCAAAGAATTCACACAGGGGAGAAGCTTTTTTTATGTTCTTAATTGTGTTTACATAGTCACATACAAGTGCTTCTCACTAAGTTAGAATATTATCAAAAAGTTACCGTATTTTTCGGACTATAAGACGCACCGGACTATAAGGCGCACCCAGGTCAGGTTTTAGAGGTGGAAAATAGGGAAAAAAAATATTTGAAGCAAAAAAATATTTAATAACATAAATAACATACTATTATATGTGGTGTTATTATATATAATAGTATGTTATTATGTTGGAAGCTGCGGGACCAGTGTGGTGTCTGTACAGTACTATATGAAGATGCTGGAGGGTGAGTATAAGAATGGGGCACAGGGCTTATATTGAAAGCACCACTCCAGCACTGCAAAATAACACTGGAGTGCTGCTTTAAAATCCCATGGGAGAACTATAACTCCCAGCATGTCCTGCAGATCCTATGACATGCTGGGAGTTTTAGTTCACCAAAGGAATGGCAGAGTGCTTTATTGTGTTTTGTAAAGACTAACCTCTTAAATGTGGCAGCCAGCCACACTGTGGTGAGGTAAAAGCATCCCATGACTGCACACAGAGCCTTCCCTCGTTTCCTTTCCACAGCACAGGTTATGAGGAAGCTGCAGATTCTAGTGGAGAGCCTGAAGGACCTGTGATGATGTCAAAAACAGGGAGGGCTCTGAGCTGCCATGTGATGCTCCAGCCCGCCCACTCCTGACATCAAACAGGTCCTGTTTGTGCACAGCACTTGGCGTCCAGCCCAGGCATGGAAGGCAGGTATGCAGCGATCTCCTCTCTCCTCTGGCCCCTGCTGCTGCTGCCTCCTCTCCCCCGGACACACAGACCTCCCCAGCTGCTGCAGGAATCAGCGCTGGAGAAGCCATGTGTGTCCCTGCTTAAGTGCAGTATTCATTTGCTGCTCCCGGCTCACCGCTCAGCTGATAGGTGGGCGGGGAGCCGCTAATGAATATTCACTGCACTTAATCATCGGGACCCTGTGGTTTCCCCAGTGGTGATTCTGGGCAGCAGGGACATCCTGAAGTGGGATAACAGTGGGATTCCACTCACTGCTGCCCCCCTCCCCACATGCTACATCCGTACCATATGACGCACCCACACTTTCCTCCCAAATTTGGAGGAAAAAAAGTGCGTCTTATGGTCGGAAAAATACAGTAATTTATTCTAGTTAAATGCAAAAAGTGAAACTCTTATATTATATAGAGTCATTATAGAGTGATATATCTCAAGTGTTTATTTCTGTTGATGACTAGATCCTACAGCCAATGAAAACCCAAAAGTCATTAGGTCAGTAAATTAGAATAAAAACACCTGGAACGGCTTCCTAAACATTTTAAAAAGGTCCCTTGGTCTGTTTCAGTAGGCTCCACAATCATGAGGAAGACTGCTGACTGGACAGATGTCTAAAAGGCAGTCATTGACACACTCCAGAAGGAGGGTAAGCCACTGTAAAATATTAGTATTTCAATAATAATTAAAAAATATAGTTTACTTAACATATGCAGGTTCTAACTAGCAAATAGGTACTCTGGATAGTGAGGGACTGAGTTATTCTGAGGATTGTGGCCGATACATCTGTTCTCTGTTTGTCAGAACTATAGGGCTTTTGTCAGAACTGTGGCTATTTGGAGATAATAAATGGTTCTTAAAGGTCACAGGCTATATGCTTAAGCATTTCAAAATGAGGTAATGTACAAAAAACTGATATTCATATTCCGCAAGTTAATAGTGTTCTTCTAATATGGTAGAGGCTGTGAACATAGTGGCAGATCACCATATGTGTGTTAGGAGTCGAGTTTCCTCTGCTGCACAGGAGGAATCTCGATCCGTGTCTGCTGCAGTCTCCCATTCTGCATCGGCCGCAGTGGGGTCTGCTCAGCGGAGGCGTCGCTCCCAGCGTCTTGCTGGGACTGATTCTGTGCAGAGGGTTACTGCTACCTTTTCTGGCTCTCCTGTTGTACCCTGCACTGATCTGCGGCGAGCAGGCTTCTCTGGGAGTCCTTATTTTCACACACTGAGCATGCCCAGGGCAAGATCTCCCGTTGGAGATCGAGGGTCACATGCTCAGGTACTGCAGCACATTCCATTGGTCCTCCAGGAAGGTCCTGAAAGGGCAAAACTTCGGTAGCAGCTTCCTGTGCTGCAACTATATAAACTGTGCATGACCGCACGGCCATGCGCTAGTATTGTCTTGTAAATATGTGTGTGTGTTGTGAGTGAAAGTCGCTCTTTAAATAACCCTCCCTATTGGATGACTGTTCGCGGAAGGTGTATGTTTGCTATCTAGCGTCCGACTTATCCAACAGCACGTAACACACATTACAGCTACCAGTTGCTGTGTCCGCCAGTACGGCGCCGTGCGCTTGCTCTGCGCTTTCCTGACCCAAGCCTGGGTGGTTAGTGGCGTCCGTCAGTGCGGCACCGCACACACTCTTGTGCCTTTATATTATTATTTATGTTCCTCTGACACCCCAGTTGCGGTGTCGAGCGCATGGGGTCTTCTGAACTCAAATCCTCAGTCTCGGGTTTGAGATTAGTGACTCCTTGCTTGCGCTCTATGTGCGGTACCGCGGTCCTGTGACGCAACAGGGTCGCTTCCTTCACACAGGGTGAAGCTAACCCATGTGTGTATTCTTATAGTACCGCCATATAGTCCGTCTTTACTAGCAGCAGGGTTTTTACCTGCACGGAGGACCTCGGACTGCGAACGCACCTAGTTCCATTTCATCTTGTACTTGGTGCGTTCCGCCAGTCCTTAACATAATACTAGCGCCGAGGTCTGGCTAGTAAATGGCGGACATTCAGCAATCTTTGCGGTGTATCCAGCAGCTGGAGGGTAGGTTGGCGGCTCTCGAGAGCTCAACCTCAGCTGTGGATGCTACTGCAGTTGCTGTACAGGCTGCTAGCGTGGCTGCAGCAACCTTGTCCACTGCCACCCCTGTTCCGACATTATCTCGCCTCCCGTTGCCAGAAAAATTTTCTGGAGATTGCAAAACTTGTAGGGGATTCGTGAGTCAGTGCTCTATCCATCTCGAGCTCCTGGCTGCACATTTTCCTACAGAGCGGGCTAAGGTGGGATTTATTGTGTCTCTCTTGTCGGACAGGGCGTTGGAGTGGGCTACGCCGCTGTGGGAGCGAGGTGATCATGTGGTGCAGAGTGCTCCGTTGTTCCTGAGCACTCTGAAAAAGGTCTTTTTAGGACCTCAAGTCACCCATGACACAGCGCTCCAACTACTGGCATTAACTCAGGGTGAGTCCTTGGTCAGCCATTTTTCCGTCCGCTTCCGTACATTAGCTTCCGAGCTGGAGTGGTCGGATAAAGCTCTTATTCCCATATTTTGGAGGGGCCTGGCTGATCACGTTAAGGACGCTCTGGCCACTAGGGAGATTCCTGCCACACTGGAGGAATTAATAACCGTCTCTACTCGTATTGATCTCCGTTTTAACGAGCGGAGGCTAGAGCGAGCCCAATGTAGGCAGAGGTTTCGGCTGGCTCCCACCTTCGCCAAACCTTTGGAATCTCCAGTCCAGGCATCCGAGTCACATGAGGCCTTAGAGGTGACACGATCGGGATCCAAATCTCAGTCCGCCCGTGCACATAAGGTCCGTCATGTTTGCCAGCAGTCATGACATCTTGCCTCCAAGGGTCCTCAGCGGTCGGGGAAACGTCAGCGTCTAGTGGCAGTTGGAGAAGGTACACTAGACATGGCGACGTTTGCCTCAAAATTGTCCTTCAAGGGGACAATTACCATAGGCCCATCCACTCTTATGGTCGAGCTATGCGTGGATTCTGGGGCAGAGGGTAACTTTATGTCTTCCGCATTTGCCCAGCGTCACGCAATACCCTTGGTGATGCTCGCCAAGCCAGTAACCGTTCGAGTGGTAAATGGGTTAACACTACCCTCACAGATTACCCACCAAAACATTCCTTTCACGCTTTCTGTGTCTCCATCACATCAGGAGATAATCTCCCTATTAGTCATTCCTGAGGGAATTGATGAGGTCCTGTTGGGGATACCATGGCTTCGCTACCATTCTCCTCATATTGAGTGGTCCTCAGGGAGAATTTTGGGATGGAGTAAATCCTGCGAGGGTAGATGTCAGAGGGAGTGCGTTCAGGTTGCTACTACATAGGTACCCGCAGATCTTTCCTCTCTCCCCAAGCACTATTGGCCCTATGCTGACATGTTCTCCAAAAGAGCTGCGGAGACCTTTCCGCCTCACCGCCCCTATGACTGTCCTATTGACCTCTTGCCTGGTGCTGAGCCTCCCCGGGGTCGAGTCTATCCGTTATCTCTCCCGGAGACGGAGGCAATGTCTCAGTACATCCAAGAAAATCTGGCAAGAGGATTCATTAGGAAGTCAGTGTCACCGGCAGGGGCTGGGTTCTTCTTCGTACAGAAGAAGACTGGAGACTTACGTCCATGCATAGACTACAGGGGTCTTAACGCCATCACCGTTAAGAACAAGTACCGTTTACCCCTGATATCTGAGCTGTTTGATAGGTTACGGGGAGCGAGGGTATTTACAAAGTTAGATCTGCGGGGTGCTTACAACCTGATTCGCATCCGTGAGGGGGATGAATGGAAGACGGCTTTTAACACCAGGGATGGGCACTATGAATATCTGATGATGCCCTTCGGGCTCTGTAATGCCCCAGCCGTTTTCCAAGACTTTGTGAATGACATCTTCCGGGATATGCTCACCACCTCGGTCGTAGTCTATCTGGATGATATTCTCATCTTTTCTCCAGATATTGACTCCCATCGGAGAGATGTTCGCAAAGTCTTCGACCTCTTACGGGCAAACTCCCTCTACGCCAAGTTGGAGAAGTGTATGTTTGAGCAAGAGTCCTTGCCCTTCCTTGGTTATATCATCTCTGCCCAGGGATTGGCTATGGATCCTGCCAAGCTACAGGCTGTAATGGACTGGCAGGAACCCCATTCTCTTAAAGCGGTGCAGCGCTTTATGGGGTTCATTAATTACTATTGCCAGTTCATTCCACACTTCTCAACTTTGGTAGCTCCCTTGGTTGCCCTCACCAAAAAGGGAGCAAATCCCAAGTTGTGGTCAGAGGAGGTCTCCAAAGCCTTTCTCTCGATCAAGTCTCATTTCGCTAGCGCTCCCATCCTACATCGCCCCGATGTTGATAAACCATTTATCTTGGAGGTGGATGCCTCATCTGTTGGTGCTGGAGCAGTCCTTTTCCAAAAGGATGCTCAAGGTCGGAAGCATCCTTGCTTCTTCTTCTCCAAGACCTTCACACCAGCGGAGTGGAATTATTCCAGGGAGTTGCTAGCCATGAAGTTGGCTTTTTCAGAGTGGAGACATCTCTTGGAGGGAGCTCGCTTTCCCTTCCAAGTCTTCACTGACCACAAGAACTTGGTATATCTACAAACGGCCCAGCGGCTGAATTCTCGCCAGGCTAGATGGTCCCTGTTCTTCTCCCGGTTCCATTTTACTCTCCATTTTCTCTCCGGGGAGAAGAACGTTCGTGCCGACGCTCTCTCCCGCTCCGTAGTGTCATCTGAGGAGGAGGAGGAGGAGCCTCGGCTTATTGTCCCTTCTGAGAGCCTGAGAACTGTAGCTCCGGTTTCGCTAGAGTCTGTGCCCCCGGGCAAGACTTTCGTGCCAGCTAACTTGCGACCGGAGGTTCTCTCTTGGGCTCACTCCTCTAGAGTGGGTGGGCATTTTGGGACCAAGAGGACATCTGAGCTTTTGGCGAGAACATACTGGTGGCCGCATATGGCCCGAGATGTCAGGGACTATATTCAGGCGTGTGTTTCTTGCGCCCAGAATCGGTCTCCTCGGCAACGGCCTGCTGGGTTGCTTTACCCTCTACCGGTGGCAGACAGGCCCTGGGAGATGGTCGGGATGGACTTTGTGGTGGGCTTACCAAAGTCGCGTGGCTGCTCCATTATTTGGGTTGTCACCGACCATTCCTCGGTTACCTTCAGCACGGGCCTTGGCGGTGTTGTTCATTAAGCACGTTTTCCGATTGCATGGTATGCCTGATAAGATTGTCAGCGATCGGGGTCCCCAGTTCGCGTCTCGGTTTTGGAGAGAGCTCTGCCGTTTACTCAGCATAGAGTTAAACCTCTCCTCTGCATACCATCCCGAGACGAATGGGTTGGTGGAGAGAACCAACCAGACTCTGGTGACATATTTGCGTCATTTCGTCTCTGCTAGGCAGGACGACTGGGCATCTTTGCTACCTTGGGCGGAATTTGCCTTGAACAACGCCGTAGCCGATTCCACTGGTCAGACTCCTTTTCTCCTTAATTACGGCCAGCATCCGCGTGTCCCTGTGCCCATGCCCGTGTCATCCACCGATTCTAGGGTGGCAGACTGGGCGGTGGAGGCACGTGACATCTGGGACCGCACACAGGATGCCATCCGGGCCTCCAAGGAGAGAATGAGGGTTTCGGCTGATACACACCGGCGCCCCGCTCCGGTCTTTGCTCCTGGCGACTTAGTGTGGCTCTCCGCCCGTAACATCAGGCTGCGAGTTGAGTCCACTAAGTTTGCTCCTCGCTACATTGGCCCGTTTAAGGTTCTGGAACAGGTCAACCCTGTGGTCTACCGTTTGACTATTCCTCCACGCCTTGGTATCACCGATACTTTTCACATTTCCCTCTTAAAGCCCGTTCGTTTGTCCCGGTTTTCTGAGTCCTCTGCTGGGACATCGGGTTCATCCACAGATGAGTTTGAGGTGAATGCTATTGTGGGGTGCAAGGTGGTACGTGGCAAGAAATTTTATCTGGTGGACTGGAAGGGTCACGGCCCAGAGGATAGAACCTGGGAGCCTGTGGAGCACATTAGGGCTCCGCTGCTTATTGCAGCTTTTGAGCGTAGTGAGGCTCAAGGAGGGGGGGGCCCTAGGAGGGGGGGGTAATGTTAGGAGTCGAGTTTCCTCTGCTGCACAGGAGGAATCTCGATCCGTGTCTGCTGCAGTCTCCCATTCTGCATCGGCCGCAGTGGGGTCTGCTCAGCGGAGGCGTCGCTCCCAGCGTCTTGCTGGGACTGATTCTGTGCAGAGGGTTACTGCTACCTTTTCTGGCTCTCCTGTTGTACCCTGCTCTGATCTGCGGCGAGCAGGCTTCTCTGGGACTAAGTCCTTATTTTCACACACTGAGCATGCCCAGGGCAAGATCTCCCGTTGGAGATCGAGGGTCACATGCTCAGGTACTGCAGCACATTCCATTGGTCCTCCAGGAAGGTCCTGAAAGGGCAAAACTTCGGTAGCAGCTTCCTGTGCTGCAACTATATAAACTGCGCATGACCGCACGGCCATGCGCTAGTATTGTCTTGTAAATATGTGTGTGTGTTGTAAGTGAAAGTCGCTCTTTAAATAACCCTCCTTATTGGATGACTGTTCGCGGAAGGTGTATGTTTGCTATCTAGCGCCCGACTTATCCAACAGCACGTAACACACATTACAGCTACCAGTTACTGTGTCCGCCAGTACGGCGCCGTGCGCTTGCTCTGCGCTTTCCTGACCCAAGCCTGGGTGGTTAGTGGCGTCCGTCAGTGCGGCACCGCAGGCACTCTTGTGCCTTTATATTATTATTCATGTTCCTCTGACACCCCAGTTGCGGTGTCGAGCGCATGGGGTCTTCTGAACTCAAATCCTCAGTCTCGGGTTTGAGATTAGTGACTCCTTGCTTGCGCTCTATGTGCGGTACCGCGGTCCTGTGATGCAACAGGGTCGCTTCCTTCACACAGGGTGAAGCTAACCCATGTGTGTATTCTTATAGTACCGCCATATAGTCCGTCTTTACTAGCAGCAGGGTTTTTACCTGCACGGTGGACCTCAGACTGCGAACGCACCTAGTTCCATTTCATCTTGTACTTGGTGCGTTCCGCCAGTCCTTAACAATGTGGTTATGAGACAGGAAAAATAGATCCAATGTAAGTCTATGGGTTAAAATAGTATATAAGCTGACCTAACTCCTGTTCCTTTTACTAGGCACTGCTGCTAATAGCCAGTTCCCTACTCCACACTGATGAGGGGCAAATACCCTGAAACAGCTGTCTGTGGATGGACACCATGTTTTGGCATAGGTGGTTTTCCTTTTTGGATGCTGCCCTTCCCGTGGTTGTTCCTTCCCGGTGAAAGACCTGGCTATTTATTGCTTGCGTTGAGAAACACGTGATGGTGTCTCCGCGGCTTTTCTACATGCACTAACTCCTGTTCAGACACATCTCTCATACTTTAAGAATCTCCAACCCAGACCACATCATACTTCAAAACCATATGTATGAACCAATGAATGCTTGTTTTCTATAATCTAATACTTACTAAGTGCTATGAACTTACTTTTCTTCATTTTTGTCATCACTTTTTGAATGAACATTAAACAAGATTTGTTTTATCCACACAATTCAATATTGCTTTCCTTTCTATCTTCACTGTGCTCTTACTTAAAAAAGTAAGAAACTGTTATTTTCTCTAACATTTTGGCGAGCCCGGCCAAACCTGATTATTGTGCTATTTTTGTGAAATCTTTTCCCTTGCACACGGAGGTGGAGAGCTCTGCTAAACACCTGTTGTTCAAGGGGCAGGAATTCTGCTATTTCACGTCACAAGGATCAGACAGAGCCTACAGACAGTGAGGATTCGTGTCTCCAACCATAAAGAGCTGGATGTGTCCCATGACGGAGGTCTGAGGATTTCAGTAAAGACACAGAGGACCATACATTGACGGTTGGATCAATCCAGGAGAGGAAAAGATATTCCACAGGTGAGAAAATGGATTTCATTCATGATTATTCTAAGAAAAGTAATATAGAGTTTAAGTTTGTTCATAGCCATACAGATTCACAATTATGATTTAGTTTTTATAGCCAATGTGAAGCAGTGAATCTTAAGATTGAACAGAGGTTTTTCAGTAAAAAAAAGTTACAGAGAAAGCTTCAAAATGTCATGTACATGGTCCGAGTGTACAATAATTTAGTCTTTGAGAAAACTGAAACACAAACACATAAAGCATGTACTATCACACAAGAGATTGGTCATACTGACACACAAGGTGACACACAAGAGTCTGACGGGGATTACTTTGATTGTCCAAATTGTTTTGTATTTGTCAGAACATAATGAAAAATTGGAAGATCAAATCGATGCTCGAACAGAATTATTGTCCAAATTGCACCAAGATATAAAAAAGGTTTCTGTTCTTACAAGATCAAACAAACATGAAGACAATGCCGCCACATCATTTGTACCAGACACACGAAATCCACATGTTTCAGTAGAAGATTTACAGGCAGATGAACTACAATGGAAGAAATTACATGACAGAGCAGCACAAACTGAAAATACACGATCAGTTAATGAAAATTGTAAAAGACATTCCAAACTACAATGACAAGATAGATGCCTTTTATAATGCGGGAAAGATATATATCTTGGTACTATGTTAGCCAGTAGATAGAAAAATATTTAGAATTGAGAAGGGAAAATGGACTCATGCCAAAATCATCCACCAAACCTTCCGCACCTCCATTACATTCTTCTGCACTCACTCACACTGACAACAGACAAACGTAGTCACTGTATGCACCATTAATCAGATCAGAGAGATGACAATGAAGGAAACTGAGTCCAGGGACAGAATTCCAAGTGCTTTTAAAAAGGACACTGGTCTTCTCCCATCTCCTCCATCTTTCTGACAATCACAGACAATTCCTACACCCCATCCATTGGAATTTGTGACTCGAGTTACATTGGATGACTGTGGAATGTTGTGAATTCTGTTATCGAACTCCCTCCTGTGGTCATGAATGGTACTTCGGCGAGTTCTGTCCATGGACTCCATCTGGTGGCTGTGAGTGAAGCTGCTGCTTCTGAGGTTCCTTCCACAGGTGACGTAGTTTATTCTTTGGCTGGCTGCTCTATTTAACTCCACTCAGATCGTTACTCCATGCCAGCTGTCAATGTTCTTGTACTGGTTCAGTTCGCTCTTGGATCTGTCAGGTGTCCTGTCTACTCCAGCAGAAGCTAAGTCCCTGCTAATTTATTATTTGTTCTTGGTTTTCTTGTCCAGCTTGCTATCATGATTTTGCTCTGCTAGCTGGAAGCTCTGGGATGCAGAGTGGCACCTCCGCACCGTGAGTCGGTGCGGAGGTCTTTTTGCACACTCTGCGTGGTCTTTTTGTAGTTTTTTGTGCTGACCGCAAAGTTACCTTTCCTATCCTCAGTCTGTTTAGTAAGTCTGGCCTCCCTTTGCTGAAACCTGTTTCATTTCTGTGTTTGGGACTTTCGTCTTAACTCACAGTCAATATATGTGGGGGGCTGCCTTTTTCTTTGGGGAATTTCTCTGAGGCAAGGTAGGCTTTATTTTCTATCTCTAGGGCTAGTTAGCTCTTAGGCTGTGAAGAGGCGTCTAGGGAGAGTCAGGAACGCTCCACGGCTATTTCTAGTGTGTGTGATAGGATTAGGGGTTGCGGTCAGCAGAGCTCCCACTTCCCAGAGCTTGTCCTTTGTTGGTTTAACCACCAGGTCATAACAGTGGAAGACCATTTGTCAAGGTAAATCTAGCAGGACAGAATGTTGTATTTCTTATTGATACAGGAGCCCAATTAAGTGTTACAAATCTTGATTTTAAGCTACAACCACATTCACCAGTTTGTACAATTGTTGGTTTTAGTGGACAAGGTGGGACTAAAGCAACCTTAGTTACCAATGTGACGTTGGAAACACTTATCAAAACAGGAATTGACATTTGTTATTGTCGTGATTCTGAAAATATACTTGGCACAGATTTTATGCAGAAATTTTGGATGGGTAGTCGATCTAGGAAATCAAGTTATCTGGAAAGATTCTGATGGTTGTAAACCTGTAGTCATTGATCCTAGTGATTATAGCCATGTTGGAAGTATTTGCTTAAATAATGTTGTGTCAACAGATCATTTGTGGCCTGAAACTGGTGGTGACGAGGTATTGACAGAAATTGTACAGCTTTTTCCTTCTCTTTGGGCTAAGTTCAGGAATGAGGTTGGTACAATGAAGGATGTTGTTGTAAATGTGGAAGGGCGAGATCCTCAGCGTCCGTATAAATTGCCTCCAGAATCAATTGATTCTATGTCAAAGATAATACAGGAATTGTTAGATCAAGGTGTCATCCAAAAGGCTAATTATGTAAGTAACAATCCTTTGTGGTGTGTCCTTAAATCTGATGGTTCTTATCGAATGATATTGGATATGCGGATGTTTAACAAACATACTCCCAATGTAGCACCCATTGTTGCAGATATTCATGACATGATGGCAAGGTTGAATGAAAAGGCAAAATACTTCTCTGTACTAGAGATCAGTAATGTTTTTTCAGTATACCTCTTGAAAAGAGTTGTCAGTACAAGTTTGCATTTACTTTCTTGGATGAACAATATCTGTTTTGTAGGTTACTTCAAGGAGCACATTTGTCACCTAGTGTTTTCCATCAGGCGTTGGCAAAGGTATTATCTAGATTTTCTAGGCCTGATTGTATTTTGCAGTATGTGGATGATATCCTGTTGTCTACTGAGGATAAAGAATCACATGTTTCTCTTCTGACAGAATTGTTTGAGCTGCTGCATGATGCAGGGTTAAAACTGAACACCAAAAAGGTCAAATTGATGCAGACCGAGGTCAGGCTTTTGGGAGTGTTGTTGAGTCCAGGAAAAAGACAGCCACTGCAGGAAAGAATAGAGGCAATTGCTTCTCTACCAATTCCAACATCACATAAGGCATTGCGACATTTCTTGGGTCTTATAAACTTTTCAAGGGACTTCATTGAAAATTTTGCAGACAAGGTCAGGCCTTTGTATGATCTTTTAACAGGTGAAAATAGTGATTACTTTGGTCCTTGGGGTGATGAACAACAAACCTCATTTGAACAATTGAAAATGAATTTACAAACTGCACCTCCTTTGTCCACAGTAGATCCTTCTGCGCCATTTGCTTTGCAAGTACACACATCAGAGACTTCTGTGTTTGCTGTGCTGCTACCGTTGTAGTGAGAAGAGTGGAGAATTTGGGGCTATTTTTCTAAGCTTCTCTCACCTGTTGAAAGAGGGTTTGAGACATGTGCAAGACACCTGGTAGGTGTGTACTTTGCAGTCAAAAGGCTGTGATGGCTAGCACTCGACTGATGTAGAGGTGATGGTGCTAGTGAAAGGAACTGAATGTTCCGAAGTCACTGAATATAAAGATCACTGCACACATTCAAGAGGAAAATATGCTTCAAGTAGAAATTTATTTATAGTGGATTCAAGACAAAGCGACTGGTAAGTGTTTGACGTTTCGGCTAATACATAGCCTTGGTCACAACGTCGCAAATGTGCAGAGTCTGTCTTAGTTCAGGGTAATACAGGTGAAGTATTGACGAAGGTTACGTCCCTGGTGGTTTCGTGGGTTGCTGTATGTTCTGGGATGAGCTATGCCTCTTTGGACAAAATAGGTAAATATCGAGGTCGTGTACCAGGAGCCTGCGGGTGTGCTTAACGGCAAAAAACCACGGGTGTGTCAGCACCAGTTGGCTCCAGGAGTGCCAGCGCCAGCACCAGCTCAAGCTCGGACACGGATGTGTCAGCCTTATACCACTACACCTTCCATGGACTCAGTGCTGCATATACGCTGATCACACGGGTACCCACACCTTACCTTACGGAGCATTAATTAAGCATGCCTGCTGGCATCTGGACTCTGTAAACCAATGACATAAAAATGTTTTTTTGCCGTTAAGCATACCCGTAGGCTCCTGGTACACGACCTCGATATTTACCTATTTTGTCCAAAGAGGCATAGCTCATCCCGGAGCATACAGCAACCCACGAAACCACCAGGGACGTAACCTTCGTCAATACATCACCTGTATTACCCTGAACTAAGACAGACTCTGCACATTTGCGACGTTGTGACCAAGGCTATGTATTAGCCGAAACGTCAAACACTTACCAGTTGCTTTGTCTTGAATCCACTATAAATAAATTTCCACTTGAAGCATACTTTGCAGTCAAAGCAACTGAACACATTGTTGGGTTCAACAAAATCACTTTGCAAACTCCTCATTCTACACTAACACTTCTCTTTGAGAATAATATCCCAGGTATGTCACATCAGAGATTTGCTCATTGGTTATTGTCACTGTCTCCCAAACAATTTGAGGTACATTATAAGGCCAAATATGTTCTTCCTCCGTTGATGCAATATGAAGGACAAACTCATGATTGTTTACAGTCTTTTCAGGATCCTAGTCCATCACTTTTCAGACAGTAGGCAGAGGCAACAGATGAATCAATTTTTGTAGATGGTTCCAGATTCTATTCAGATGGGCACTACTATTCAGGATATGCCATTTTTTATCCCAAAAGAGGACAGGTTGTAAAACTTACCAAGTCATTTTTCAGCTCAAAGGGCAGAGCTAGAGGCAGTAAAAATGGTACTACAGCTGAACGAAGCTGATGATCAGTGTCCCATTGTAATCTACAGTGATAGCTCCTATGTTTTTAGATCACTGACAGATTATTTGCCAGTTTGGGAAAAAAGAGGCTATGTAGATTCTTCTAATAAGACTCTTGTACATAGTGACACACTGAAAACAATCTTTGAAATAGCATCGAAAACCCCTAATGGTTTTGCTATTGTTAAAGTTCCTGCCCATAAACAATCTGATGATGAATTATCTGTTGGAAATGCCACAGCAGATAGGTTAGCCAAAGAGGCAGCCCTGAAAGGAGAAGAAGTGTTTCAACCTGAACCTCTCGAGGTTAGAGCAGTTCAAAAAACAGACACGCATATCCCTTCTTTTGCGGAAGAACAAGAAAAAGACACATCTTTTGTTGCTTCCCGGGTTGATCCAAAACCTCCCTTTGTTTCTGAAAACGGGGTTTTGTGTCATGACTTAAACGGGGAGTTGTGTCCTGTTGTACCAAAACATCTACAGGCTGAGTTCACAAAATATAATCATGAAAGTTTGGGTCATTTGGGCCAACAGAAATTGTTAGACATTCTGAGAGAGAAATTTTACTGGGAAAAGATGGAAGGGACAGTACAAAGTGTTGTCCAATCATGTCTCATTTGTGCCCAAATTAATCCATGACCAAAAGGACAGAAACTGCCACTAGTCCGAACCGCACCTGCAGATGGTCCATGGTCTACACTACAAATCGACTACATTGGTCCGTTACCATCAGGTAAAAATGGTCTCAGGTATGCATTGGTAGTAGATGTTTTTTCTAAAAGGGTTGAAATTTTACCTGTCAGAAAAGATGATGCTTTGTCTACAGCTAGAGCATTAGTTAACCATGTCTTTTGTACTTGGGGGATCCCAAGGATGATCTCCTCCAATAGAGGAAGTCACTTTACAGGAAAAATCATGCAAGCCGTTTGTACTATTCTAGGGGTACAACAACAGTTCCATGTACCTTACCATCCACAGTCTGCTGGTATTGTGGAAAGGATGAATAGAACAATAAAATCCAGAATTGCCAAGATGCTATTGGACAAAGGCAATACTTGGGTTGATGCCATACCTTTTGTATTGTTGAGTGTGAGAGGGACAACTTCTTCTACAACTCAGTTTACTCCTTTTGAACTAATGACAGGAAGAAAAATGCCATTGATTTTTCCACATGAACCATTTTTGTCCACACCTCAAAAAGATGCTGTTGCAAGGTCCAAATGGTTGCAATTGTTGCAGGAAAATTTGAAAACGATTCTTCCACATGCTGCATCAAGAATGCAGAGAATGAAGCCACCATATGAATCCAAATTCAAAAAAGGGGCTCAGGTGAAGATCAAAACTTTCAGAAAGAATGGACCTTGGGAAAGTAACTGGGAAGGTACCTTTGAGATTATTGAAACCATGGGACAAGTCATGATTCTAATGCAACGAGCATCTAATGTGGTTAAAAATACCCACAGACAACAAAAAGTGTGGGTACATGTCGATCAGTGCAAATTGTATATTGCAAAATAATGATACTGCATTTCTTTTAGGAAGAAATGGATTCCAATAAGAGCTGGAATACGAAACACCATGGCCTTGATGGAAGGGATTCAACACCAATCCTTTAGGAGAAGATGACATTTCCCAGGAAAAGCTACTATCTAATGGGAATCAAATTTCTGCTGCTATGTACTATTTCAACTGTGTTCTACGCAGAAGAGACTTTGCATCGTGGAACCAACACTAGTGAAGTGAATGAACATTTCAAAAGAACTCTACATTCGAGGAAACCAAGAGGATCAAGTCTACAAAACCTGATAGATGAAGACATACTGGACAATTCAGTAGATATTACCGGAAACATTTGCATGGGTTATGGTGCAAAATGCTGTATTGAGCTACACTTCATACATGACACTGACATAATATTACATGCTACCACAGGACCTAAGACTCGGTTTATACAGTTACAAGGAGATTATGTACACAATAATAAGACAGGCACATGGGAATGTAATCCTACAGATGTGTTATACTGGAATATAGAGATAAGAGGTGAAGAAAAGGCTGTGTGGTCGGGTGATATTACAAATGATATGATCGCAAAAGGGAAAGTTGGAACATCCAAAACAGATATTTGGTTAAAGACACAACTTTTTGGGAAAATTTTAGATCCTTCATTACTTTCTATTACAGAGGGAGATGAAGATTGGGTAAAAACATGGAACTTCCAGATAACTAGAGAACCAGTACAAGTACAGGTATCTGTAATTTTTACAGTAACAAATACTATAGCTCCAGAAGTAAGGGTCACCCCACAAGCAGTACATAGTCAACAAAATATGTCTCCTTTGTCATTAAAATGCAACACAAGGTTATAGTTACCTTCGGAATCTCTGTTAACATGGACCAAAGATAGATTATTTTTGGGAAGTTTTTCAAATGGTCCAACAAATGTTATACACAGAGGTCAATCCGGTAATGTGAGATGGTTGAATAAGAATTTTATTTTTTCTGTAGATAATCCATCTCCTAAGGATTCTGGACTTTACCAATGTTGCGTTTTAACGAAAAATAATTACAAACAATGTAAAGATGTAAATGTGAATATATGGTCAGCAGTAGATAATGTATGCACACAGACAAGATTTCAACCATCTACTCCTTTCCAAATTAACCAATTCCAATCTAAACCCCTATTACGAGAAGGAGTGTTTATGACTGTGATATGCACTTTTAACATGTCTAATTGGAAAATCTCTTCTAGATATCCCCAGTGTTAATCACATCTCATTAACATGGAAATGGGAATAGAACAATGGGAAAAGAACCCCAGCACAAGTTAGAAGTAAGAGGGGAGTGTTAGAAGGTATTTTGGGGGGATTAGGAACAGTAGGAAGTCTAATTAACACTATGGACATACATACACTTAAATCAGATTTGGAAAATGTTGGATATATTGGAGGTAAAGGAGTAAAGATTCAGAAAAGTTTAAATCAAGTCCTTGAAAAGATGGTTTTGAACACTGCTGTTGTATTGGGATCTTCCGTGTCACATCTACAAGATGCTACTTTAGCTTTAATAGAAAGTGAACAGGAATCCCAAGTGGCCAAAACGTGTCTAGAAATTCAGATTGAATATTCCACCAACCTGAAAATGATTGCACAAGCCTTACAAAGTGGAATTACACCTTTAAGACTAATGAGGAATTTGCCTACAGAATATAATTTTGCATTAAATCATACAGATTTGTGGGTAAATAAGTGGTTAGGATGTGAACAGAACATTTGTGTAGGAACATCACTGATTCCAGTGTCGGGAAGAGAAGAAACCCTGGTTCCTATAACTGTTCTGGGAATCCCTGTTAGTCGTACACAATTGCTACATTAATAACTACAGTACACAGGTTTTGCATTTGACGGTACAAACACTGAACAATTAGACATTTCTTCATGCTTAAATTTTGTCTCTAAGGTAATGTGTTTACCTGGACAGGATAAAGTCATTTACCATTCATGTTTCCATAATCATACCTCATCACATGCCAGAGTTGAGAATGTACACACGATCCATGACTTGGTGACACCAGTAAGCGCTGATAAGATTGGTTTCCAAGTTATGTCAGAAAAAGAAGTTGTTTCTGCATTCTTTTCATCTTGTGTACATACTGAAAATCTGACAATAGGTTTATATTGTATCGAGGGAAATGTGTAAACTCTCTCAAAGAAGGAAGGAAGTATTACTATTACGTCAATAGGTTCCAGAAACCTAAAAATCCTTCCAATACAGTTCAATTTGTCCCAAATAAATAATTTTCCTTGGAATATGTGGACAAATGAGATAAAGAAAGACAAGGATTTGTTAACAAAACAATTAAAAGAAGCTGAAATTGTATTCAGATATGAGCAAGAGAATTTAAATGATATTGAACATGAGTGGACAAGTACAGTGGGGCAAAAAAGTAATTAGTCAGTCAGCAATAGTGCAAGTTCCACCACTTAAAAAGATGAGAGGCGTCTGTAATTTACATCATAGGTAGACCTCAAATATGGGAGACAAACTGAGAAAAAAAAATCCAGAAAATCACATTGTCTGTTTTTTTAACATTTTCTTTGCATATTATGGTGGAAAATAAGTATTTGGTCAGAAACAAAATTTCATCTCAATACTTTGTAATATATCCTTTGTTGGCAATGACAGAGGTCAAACGTTTTCTGTAAGTCTTCACAAGGTTGCCACACACTGTTGTTGGTATGCTGGCCCATTCCTCCATGCAGATCTCCTCTAGAGCAGTGATGTTTTTGGCTTTTCGCTTGGCAACACGGACTTTCAACTCCCTCCAAAGGTTTTCTATAGGGTTGAGATCTGGAGACTGGCTAGGCCACTCCAGGACCTTGAAATGCTTCTTACGAAGCCACTCATTCGTTGCCCTGGCGGTGTGCTTTGGATCATTGTCATGTTGAAAGACCCAGCCACGTTTCATCTTCAATGCCCTTGGTGATGGAAGGAGGTTTGCACTCAAAATCTCATGATACATGGCCCCATTCATTCTTTCATGTACCCGGATCAGTCGTCCTGGCCCCTTTGCAGAGAAACAGCCCCAAAGCATGATGTTTCCACCACCATGCTTTACAGTAGGTATGGTGTTTGATGGATGCAACTCAGTATTCTTTTTCCGCCAAACACGACAAGTTGTGTTTCTACCAAACAGTTCCAGTTTGGTTTCATCAGACCATAGGACATTCTCCCAAAACTCCTCTGGATCATCCAAATGCTCTCTAGCAAACTTCAGACGGGCCCGGACATGTACTGGCTTAAGCAGTGGGACACGTCTGGCACTGCAGGATCTGAGTCCATGGTGGCGTAGTGTGTTACTTATGGTAGGCCTTGTTACATTGGTCCCAGCTCTCTGCAGTTCATTCACTAGGTCCCCCCGCGTGGTTCTGGGATTTTTGCTCACCGTTCTTGTGATCATTCTGACCCCACGGGGTGGGATTTTGCGTGGAGCTCCAGATCGAGGGAGATTATCAGTGGTCTTGTATGTCTTCCATTTTCTAATTATTGCTCCCACTGTTGATTTCTTCACTCCAAGCTGGTTGGCTATTGCAGATTCAGTCTTCCCAGCCTGGTGCAGGGCTACAATTTTGTTTCTGGTGTCCTTTGACAGCTCTTTGGTCTTCACCATAGTGGAATTTGGAGTCAGACTGTTTGAGGGTGTGCACATGTGTCTTTTTATACTGATAACAAGTTTAAACAGGTGCCATTACTACAGGTAATGAGTGGAGGAAAGAGGAGACTCTTAAAGAAGAAGTTACAGGTCTGTGAGAGCCAGAAATCTTGATTGTTTGCTTCTGACCAAATACTTATTTTCCACCATAATATGCAAAAAAATGATAAAAAAACAGACAATGTGATTTTCTGGATTTTTTTTCTCAGTTTGTCTCCCATAGTTGAGGTCTAGCTATGATGTAAATTACAGACGCCTCTCATCTTTTTAAGTGGTGGAACTTGCACTATTGCTGACTGACTAAATACTTTTTTGCCCCACTGTATGTCAGGCGCATCTTGGTGGAGAAATTTAGGAAAATCAGTAAATAGTTGGTCACAGTCTTCAGCGAAAATGGCAGCAGGAAATGTATTATCTAATCCGATTGTTATTATATTTATTATGGTTTTGCTGTGTATAGTATATCAAATAGTTATTATGTGTAAAATTAAGAATATTTACATAAAGATAAAGATAGAAATGAAAAAGGAAGATGATATTTTAAGAGAAATGCTAAAAAGAAAAATATAATCTTTGATTTAATGTTATTTTAGTCTCCAAAATTCAGCTGACATTCAAGACAGATGTTGATACAAGGTTTTCAGAATAACGAATGAATGTGATACGAATGGTGAGAGAAAGAGTTTAGGATTGATTATATTTTTCAAATCATAATCAGGGGGAATGTAAAATCTTAATAATAATAATAATAATAATGCAACGTATATACAGAGATCAATTATTGAACAGAAGCTCTGGGTAGTGTGTGTGTGCAAGCTATTCAGGAGATCTTGGCTTATACATCTGTTCTCTGTATGTCAAAAGTAAAAGGATACTTGTCATATTTAGGCTATATGTGGATTACTTATGTTACTTGTAACTAACAAACAAAATATATTTAGATAATGTACTATGAGGTAATGTACAGAACCAATATTTTGCAAGCTACTAGGTTTTGCTAATATGATACGAGCTATGGACATAGCGGTAGGTCGCCATATGTGGTTAGGAGGTAGGAAAAATTAGTAACCAATGGAAGTCTATGGGTCAAAAGCGTATATAAGGGAGACCCAGCACCAGTAGGGGGCAGACTTTCTCATTTCTTGAGAACTCTCCACATGGACCACATCATGCCTCAAAGACATACGTAAGACCTATGCTTAATTTCTCTCTTATAATCCAATACTTGATTTGTGTGCTATGAACTTATGAATTTACTTTTTCTTCATTTTTGAAACCACTTTTTGAATGGACATTAAATAAGATTTGTTTTATCCACACAATTCAATTTTGCTTTCCTTTCCTATTCTCACCGTATTATTACTTGAAAAAATAAGGAACAGCTATTTTTTCTAACACTGGCCCCTTTCCAATCCACGACAACAGCAAAATGATCATTCATATCTGGCAAAGGATTGCGAGTTATACCACCTATACATGCGATTTCTCTCAGTCTCAGCACATCATCTGCAAGAGACTCCCATCATGTTTGTGGTATTAATTCAATAGGAGGATCATACACTTGTGCCACAGAATCCCTCACCAAATGCAATAGGGAAAAATTCTCTGCAGTGTCCCTTGCACGTCTCATTTTTAGACGCACCATGGGATCAATACAAATATTTGCAATTCCTATGACCAAATCCCATAACCTGAGAATCCATGTTAATAAATTCTCTCCTGCTTGCTGCCTATACCTGGTAGCTAATTCTGTTAGCTCTCCTGCTGTATAATTTCTAGTTTTCTCTGTCATGGCGGATTCTGCGCCAACAGCTGCATCTCCTGCATCCATCCTATCTTCCCTACTCTGAGTGACTTCTCTCTTGGTCTTTGTTACCACAATAGGTCTGGCATGCAGTTCTACCTCATTTTCTAAGTCATCACATTCTAACAAATCTGACCATTTCTCATGTGCAATCATGGTTCTAACATGTGCAGTATGACTATCTGACACTGGCTGCTGTCTCCTCCTGCGCTTATTCATTTTTTTTATCACATATTCTTCAAAACTTTTCTGCATTTTGTCATGTTGTTTCACTTGATCTCTCAAAGCTGATTGCAAGCTGATCCTTTGCTCTATAACTGTATGCAGCTCTAAACGCAAGTGATCAATCTCCTCCTGCAAACTTTGCAGAGCCTGGACACAGACCCATCTAATGGCAGCTGCTGTTTTTTGCTCCTTTGCATCATAACTTGAGAGATCAAATTTTGCAGCCACATCCTGGAGATTTGCTAAATGCTGTCCCTCCATATACTTATTACATTCTTGTGCCATTGGGGTCCACGGTCCTGACAACACCCATTCCGGCAAGGATCTAGCACTACTCTCAACTGCTTTCCTAGTCTTATCAAACTTATTCAATTTTGCAAACATTTTTATTCAAGACAAAATCCCACTTCTGACACCACTTGTTTTATTAAGGTTCAAAGAATTGTGATGAATAAATAAATGCTCACATGAAAATTGAATAAACTAAAATGAATTTACTCAATAAAAGATAATAAATATAAATAGTCACTCAAAATAACACATAATAAAGTCATAAGTCATAGATTATATTAGCATGGTAGGAGTTCATCACTGATCGTCCAGGAAGCAAGAGACCGGGCCCAAGCACATGTCCTCTGTTATATCTCTCCAGCTACCCGAGGTGTGTCCAGCCCACACGTGTGGGGAATGATGTCACCAGTCTATTGTCCACTGGCAAAGTTACTTCCCCTCAGTCCTCAATGAAACCTGATTTACCAGCTTTTGGCAACTGTAGGAGGGGGCTTCATGTAGGACACATGGTGGTAATTCAGCAACTGGGGGATGGGCCTCTGAATACATGTGGGAGAATTATATATATATATCTGATTGAAACCATAACAATAGCGCTATAATTCGTATTAATTGGAGTGTTGAAATCATTTAAAATATATAACATACTAAGCAACATATCATTATGTTATTGAGTATGTATAACAGTATTATTATTATTTATATTATTATGAGCATTAAATTATTTTGCCAAAAAAGAAGAAAAGAAGAAAGAAGATCTTATTAATATGTTTACTTTGAGGGTTCCAATCAATTTCTGTCACCCTCAAAAGGGGAAATTGTTAAATATTAATTATTCTTATTCTCAATTCTGTACTGAACACAGTGTAGTTCACTCACATTACAACAGCTATTTATGTATATATAGCTCAGAGTATAAGTTATCACCATATAGAGAGAACACGTGGTATTGTGGGACATATATAATTACATCTCTTAGGAGGGAGGGGGCTGTCACGTGGGGGCTGTCACTTCCTGCCTTCACCATCATTCTCCATGGACATCAGACAATTCACAGTAGTAAGGAACAACTGGTAGCCATGATGACTTCAGACTTCACACAGACAGACAGCTTTTACCATTCAGAACTTTGGGAAAGATGTGGAACAAACACTGATAGGAACAAATGGACAATCTGTTCGTAACTATTTCATCTATTTTATGTTTTGTTGCAATGTGGTTTTTCTGTGGACAATTCAATAAACCACTACATTTTTTATGAAAATATCATTACACTTTTCTTTAAGAGTAATGCACCTGGTAAATAGTCCTGATTAAATAAATGTGCAAAATAAGCATATTTAACACTATTCACCTACCCATAGCCTGTTACTATTCCACTCCACCACTCTTACTTGCTGTTAGGACTGGCGGAACGCACCAAGACAGATGGTAAAGATGTGTTCGCAGTCCGGGGTCCACCGTGCAGGTGAAAACCTGCTGCTAGCAATTAGCAGACTATATGGCGGTACACTAAAGTATACACGCGTGGGTTAACCTCACCCAGCGTGAAAGAAGCAATCCTGTTAAGGCACAGGACCGCGGTACCGAACCTAAAGCGCGAGCAAGTAGTCAGCGAACTCAACCCCAACTAGGATTGAAGTCCGATTAGACCCTTGCTGGCACAACACCGCAACTGGGTGTGTAAGGAAACTGAAGAGCAATATTAAGGCACAAGAGTGCATGCAGGGCCGCACGGACGAACGCCACTAACCACCCAGGCTTGGGTAAGGAAAGCACCGAGGAAGTGCACGGCGCCGTACTGGCGGTCACAGCAACTGGACGCTATAATGTGTGACTAGTGCTGTAGGATAAGTCGGGCGCTAGGTAGCAGCCATACACCTTCCGCGAACAGTCATTCAATAGGGTAGGGGTATCCAAGGACGACTTGCACTCACAACATACACACATTAGCGATTGAAAGACAATACTAGCGCATGGCCGTGCGGTCATGCGCAGTTTATATAGCAGCAGCACAGGAAGTGGCCACAGCACCTTTGATCTTACCCTGGGCATGCTCAGTACGTGCAGACAAGGACTTAGTCCCAGAGAAGTCCGCTCGCTGCTGACCAGCACTGACTTTAATGGCAGAGACTGGAGAAGCAGCAGTAACTCTCAGAACAGAGTGAGAATGAGCAAGACGCTGGGACCGACGTCTCTGCTGAGCAGACTCCACTGCGGCTGGACAAGAATGGGAGACCGCAGCGGAGGTGGCTTGAGATTCCCCCTGTGCAGAAGCGGGAACTCGATCCCTAACATCACCCCCCCTCCTTGGGCCTCGCTACATTCAAAGGCAGCAATGAGCTGCGGAGCCCGAATGTGCTCAGCAGGCTCCCAGGACCTATCCTCAGGGCCGTAACCCTTCCAGTCCACCCAAAAAATTTTATTGCCACGTACCACCTTGCACCCCAAGATAGCGTTCACCTCGAAATCGTCCGTAGACGAACCCGATGTCCCGGCAGATGACTCAGAAAACCGGGACATGTATACTGGCTTAAGGAGGGACACATGAAAGGTGTCGGTGATACCAAGGCGTGGAGGAAGGGCCAGACGGTAGACCACAGGATTAACCTGTTCGAGGACCTTGAAGGGACCCAAGTAGCGAGGAGCAAATTTAGTGGACTCAACTCGCAGCCTGATGTTACGGGCGGAGAGCCACACCAAGTCGCCAGGAGCAAAGGTCGGAGCGGGGCACCGATGAGCATCGGCGGAGGACCTCATTCTCTCCTTAGAGGCCCGAATGGCATCCTGAGTGCGGTCCCAAATATCCCGTGCCTCCACAGCCCAGTCTGCCACCCTGGAGTCTGCGGAAGACACGGGCATAGGCACAGGTACCCGTGGATGCTGACCATAGTTGAGGAGGAATGGGGTTTGTCCAGTGGAGTCGGCTACAGCGTTGTTCAGCGCAAACTCTGCCCATGATAGCAAGGATGCCCAGTCATCCTGCCTGGCTGAAACAAAATGTCGCAGGTATGTGACCAAGGTCTGGTTGGCCCTCTCTACCAACCCATTCGTCTCGGGATGATAAGCGGAAGAGAGATTCAACTCAATACTGAGAAGACGACATAGCTCTCTCCAGAACCGAGACGCAAACTGGGGACCCCGGTCACTGACAATTTTGTCAGGCATACCATGTAGGTGGAAGATGTGCTTAATGAACAACGCAGCCAAGGCCCGTGCAGAAGGTAACCGTGGTAGCGGCACCAAATGCACCATTTTCGAGAAATGATCGGTGATGACCCAAATGATGGTACAGCCGCGAGACTTGGGCAAACCCACGACAAAGTCCATCCCGACCATCTCCCAGGGCCTATCTGCCACCGGCAAGGGATAGAGCAACCCAGCTGGCCTTTGACGCGGAGATTTATTTTTGGCGCAGGAGACACACGCCAGAATATAATCCCTGACATCCCGGACCATATGCGGCCACCAGTACGTCCTCGCCAGTAGCTCAGATGTCCTCTTTGTCTCAAAGTGTCCACCCACTCTGGACGAATGAGCCCAAGAGAGAACCTCCGGTCACAAATTAATGGGCACAAAAGTCTTGCCCAGAGGCACAGACTCAAGTGAAACCGGCGCTACAGTTCTCAGGCTCTCAGAAGGAACAATAAGCCGAGGCTCCTCTTCCTCCTCTTCAGTTGACATAAGGGAGCGAGAGAGAGCATCAGCACGAATATTCTTCTCCCTGGAGAGAAAATGAAGAGAAAAGTGGAACCGGGAAAAGAACAAGGACCATCTGGCTTGGCGAGAATTTAGCCGCTGGGCTGTTTGTAAGTAGACCAAATTTTTGTGGTCAGTGTAAACCTGGAAGGGAAACCGCGCACCTTCCAGAAGATGTCTCCACTCTGAAAAGGCCAACTTCATTGCTAGCAGCTCCCTATCCCCGATGGAGTAGTTTCTCTCCGCTGGCGAGAAGGTCTTAGAGAAAAAGAAGCATGGATGCTTCCGACCTTGAGCATCCTTCTGATAGAGGACTGCTCCAGCACCAACGGATGAGGCATCCACCTCCATTAGGAATGGCTTATCCACATCGGGACGATGTAAGATGGGAGCGCTAGCAAAGTGGGACTTAATAGAAGTGAAGGCCTTGGAGACCTCTTCCAACCACAATTTAGGATTCGCTCCCTTCTTGGTGAGGGCTACCAAGGGAGCTACCAGAGTTGAGAAGTGGGGAATGAACTGGCGGTAATAGTTAATGAACCCCATAAAGCGCTGCACCGCTTTAAGAGAATGAGGCTCTTGCCAGTCCATCACAGCCTGTAGTTTGGCAGGATCCATAGCCAATCCCTGGGCGGAGATGATATAGCCCAGGAACGGCAAAGACTCATGCTCAAACATACACTTCTCCAACTTAGCGTAAAGAGAGTTTGCCCGTAGGAGGTCGAAGACTCTGCCAACATCTCTCCGGTGGGAGTCAATATCTGGAGAAAAGATGAGAATATCATCCAGATAGACTACAACTGAGGTGGAAAGCATATCCCGGAAGATGTCGTTGACAAAGTCTTGAAAAACGGCTGGGGCATTACAGAGACCGGAGGGCATCACCAGATACTCATAGAGCCCATCTCTGGTGTTAAACGCCGTTTTCCATTCGTCCCCCTCACGGATGCGAATCAGGTTGTAAGCACCCCGCAGATCTAATTTAGTAAACACTCTAGCTCCCCGAAGCCTATCGAAGAGCTCGGATATCAAGGGCAAAGGATACTTGTTCTTAACGGTGATAGCGTTAAGACCCCTGTAGTCTATGCATGGACGTAGTTCCCCATTCTTCTTCTGTACAAAGAAGAACCCTGCCCCAGCAGGTGACACTGACTTCCTGATAAACCCTCTTGCCAGATTCTCTTGAATGTACTGAGACATGGCCTCCATCTCCGGGAGAGATAATGGATAAACTCGACCCCGGGGAGGCTCCGCACCAGGCAAGAGATCGATAGGACAGTCATAGGGGCGATGGGGCGGAAGGGTCTCCGCCGCCTTTTTGGAGAACACGTCTGCATAAGACCAATATTGCTTGGGAAGAGAGGATAGATCTGCGGGTACCTCAGTAGTAGCAACCTGAACGCACTCTCGGTGACACCTACCCCCACATGATTCACCCCATCCCAGAATTCTGCCTGAGGACCACTCGATGTGAGGAGAGTGGTACCGTAGCCAAGGTATCCCCAACAGGACCTCATCAATACCCTCAGGAATGATGAGCAGAGAAATAATCTCCTGATGGGATGGCGACATGGACAGAGTAACAGGGATGGTCTGATGTGTTATCTGTGCGGGGAGTGTCGACCCATTCACCACTCGTACCGTTACTGGTTGAGATAGCATAACCAGGGGTATTGCGTGATGTTGGGCGAAGGCAGAACACATAAAATTGCCCTCCGCCCCAGAATCCACGCAGAGGTCTACCGAGTGGGAGGATGAGCCAAAGGTAATTGTCCCCTTAAAGGACAATTTGGAGGCAAACGTCGCAGTGTCTAGTGCACCTCCACCTACTACCACTAGACGCTGACGTTTTCTCGTCCGCTGGTGACATCTGGTGGCAAGATGTCCTGACTGTTGGCATACATGGCAACCCTGGAGTGCACGAGCGGTCTGGGACTTAGATCCCGCTCGTGACACCACCTTAGGTTCCTGGACCTCAGGAGCCTGGACTGGAGATTCCAAAGGTTTGGCGAAGGTGGGAGCCAGCCGAAACCTCTGCCTACACTGGGCTCGCTCTAACCTCCGCTCGTGAAAACGGAGGTCGATGCGAGTAGATACTGTTATTAACTCTTCCAGTGTGGCGGGAATCTCCCTAGTGGCCAGAGCATCCTTAACGTGGTCAGCCAGCCCCCTCCAAAATATAGGGATAAGGGCTTTATCCGACCACTCCAGCTCAGATGCTAGAGTGCGGAAATGGACGGCAAAAAGGCTGACCAAGGACGAGCCCTGAGTCAGTGCCAACAGTTGGAGCGCCGTGTCATGGGTGACACGAGGTCCTAGAAAGACCTGTTTCAGAGTGCTCAGGAATAACGGAGCACTCTGCACCACATGATCGCCACGCTCCCACAGCGGCGTAGCCCACTGCAACGCCCTGTCCGACAATAAGGAAATTATAAAGCCCACCTTAGCCCGCTCTGTAGGGAAACGAGAGGCCAGAAGCTCGAGCTGTATTGAGCACTGACTCACGAAACCCCTACAGGACTTACTGTCACCAGAAAATTTCTCTGGTAGCGGGAGGCGAGATAGCGTCGGTACAGGGGCGGCAGTGGACAAGGTAGCTGCAGCCACACTTGCAGCCTGAACAGCGACAGCAGTAACATCCACAGCTGAGGTTGAACGCTCAAGAGCCGCCAACCTTCCCTCCAGCTGCTGGATGTACCGCTGTAAACGCTGGTCGTCCGCCATATTACTAGCCAGACCCTGGCGCTAGCATTCTGTTAGGACTGGCAGAATGCACCAAGACAGATGGTAAAGATGCGTTCGCAGTCCGGGGTCCACCGTGCAAGTGAAAACCTGCTGCTAGCAATTAGCAGACTATATGGCGGTACACTAAAGTATACACGCGTGGGTTAACCTCACCCAGCGTGAAAGAAGCAATCCTGTTAAGGCACAGGACCGCGGTACCGCACCTAAAGCGCGAGCAAGTAGTCAGCGAACTCAATCCCAACTAGGATTGAAGTCCGATTAGACCCTTGCTGGCACAACACCGCAACTGGGTGTGTAAGGAAACTGAAGAGCAATATTAAGGCACAAGAGTGCATGCAGTGCCGCACGGACGAACGCCACTAACCACCCAGGCTTGGGTAAGGAAAGCACCGAGGAAGTGCACGGCGCCGTACTGGCGGTCACAGCAACTGGACGCTATAATGTGTGACTAGTGCTGTAGGATAAGTCGGGCACTAGGTAGCAGCCATACACCTTCCGCGAACAGTCATTCAATAGGGTAGGGGTATCCAAGGACGACTTGCACTCACAACATACACACATTAGCGATTGAAAGACAATACTAGCGCATGGCCGTGCGGTCATGCGCAGTTTATATAGCAGCAGCACAGGAAGTGGCCACAGCACCTTTGCCCTTCCAAGACCTGCCAAGAGGACCAATGGAATGTGCTGCAGAGCCTGAGCACATGACCCTCGATCTCCAACGGGAGTACGTGCAGACAAGGACTTAGTCCCAGAGAAGTCCGCTCGCTGCTGACCAGCACTGACTTTAATGGCAGAGACTGGAGAAGCAGCAGTAACTCTCAGAACAGAGTGAAAATGAGCAAGACGCTGGGACTGACGTCTCTGCTGAGCAGACTCCACTGCGGCTGGACAAGAATGGGAGACCGCAGCGTAGGTGGCTCGAGATTCCCCCTGTGCAGAAGCGGGAACTCGACCCCTAACACTTGCTTCAGTATTTTCCTCTTATTCATCTCCTCCTACATGTTTCATGCTACTTTTTGATTCATGATGTTTTACTATGTGTATTAAACCCTTGAATAAAATTATATATTTTTTAATATACCTCCTTTCAGTGGTGTGCTTGGATACTTGGTATCCATTTTCTAGGCTCTACAAAGGGAAAGAAGTAGCAAATGGCTTGAGAAAGTCCGGATGAACGGTCCAAACACGGGTTATGTTTACAAAAACAAGCATACAATATCTGTTCACTTAATCCTTTTAGGGTAAGTGAATCCATTCTGAAAATCCACTCAATTCCTCTTCTCAGCATATTCCTACCATGATCTCCCACCCGGGACTAGGCTTGACCACTTCTATCACAAAGAAGCAGATTGTATTCATCTCCCCATAGTGTGTCCCTCTCAATAGTCTCGCTAGTGGGGTATCATGATCATTTATGTCTCCCAAATGTTCATTCTCCCTCCTTCTGAACTCTCTCCATTTTCCCTAGATAATCCAAGGGACAGAGATTTTTGGCTACGTAGACTATGCCCGCAGTCTAATAATTTGAGAAGTCCCTCTGTTCTCCCAGTGGATGACCTTGTGAAAGATTTGTTGGATCTCATCCATTTACAGAAATGAGTCTCCACAGTTATAGAATCCACAAGTTTTCCTATCCAGCCATTTACCCCCATATGTAGGTTTTTGGTGGAGACTGTACAAAATGATCTCTCATAGATTGTATATAAGAAGCGTGGTGTATTTATCCAATGGTATTAAATATAGTATTGTAGCAAAAGGATAAAATTTAACCTTTATTAGGTATATATTAAAAATAGGCCTCAAATAGGACCTGACTACTGACCAAAAAACACTAAAACAAACAAAAATAGGAAATCAAACGTGATGTGTGCCCTATTACCTACACAGAATGGGAAAACAAGAAACAGACAGACAAATACAAATAACATATACTCTGCAGCACTGACCGTGCCAATATAAAGTTACCAATCCGCAATAGTCCTTATAGGCTCACACAGAGTGGGCCAACTATTGTACAACCCAGCTAGACATAAATATTTGACACAGGATACACCTCTATATAAAGGTATTGTAGCTATAACCGTGTCTGTATAAACAAAAAATAGTATGTCACCCGGTCACAGCTGGTTTCTGAACCAAAGAGTGCTCTTATAGTGTGTCACTGGTAGACAACATGTCATCACTCTACCAAAATATATACATCCAGATTGGAATAATGTCAGTGCAGAGTAGCAGACCACATATGCAGCATTATAGGATGCCCAACAATTGAGAATACCCTTCCATATAGCTTAGGGATACATATTAACTCATTTACACATGCTATGAGTGTTCCCTGAAGGGTTCAGTTGTGGCATTCTTAATGGGTTAAATGATGGTGGGATATAATAATGGGAACGCTGTGATACACGAGATCAGTCATATAACCACCATGTAAATTGGTTAGATCTCACCGCGTGTTCAACTCATCACCAGCTGATCCTCTTTCCTCGTCCACCTCATATCTTGACCCTTAATCATTTACAGAGTGGTGCTGCAGAAAGCGTCTCCCGACGCGTTTCTTCCTTGCGGATTCATCAGGGGAGAATGCTGCTGCTGGCAGCAGCATAACCTGGCAGCAGCATTCTCCCCTGATGAATCTGCAAGGAAGAAACGCGTCGGGAGACTCTTTCTGCAGCACCACTCTGTAAATGATTAAGGGTCAAGATATGAGGTGGACGAGGAAAGAGGATCAGCTGGTGATGAGTTGAACACGCGGTGAGATCTAACCAATTTACATGGTGGTTATATGACTGATCTCGTGTATCACAGCGTTCCCATTATTATATCCCACCATCATTTAACCTATTAAGAATGCCACAACTGAACCCTTCAGGGAACACTCATAGCATGTGTAAATGAGTTAATATGTATCCCTAAGCTATATGGAAGGGTATTCTCAATTGTTGGGCATCCTATAATGCTGCATATGTGGTCTGCTACTCTGCACTGACGTTATTCCAATCTGGATGTATATATTTTGCAACGTTAATTCCCATAGGGAAAAGATGATGTACAAGTCCACTATAAAAAGTATAAATCCTTTATTAGAAACTTTAAAATACACAAAGAGACAAAATCAGGTGTATGGAAGTCACACTGAGAACAATATAATAACACCAGGGGCCCCACCCCCCACCAGTCAACCCACCACATATAAAGCACCAAATAGCATGCTGTAACCTGTAAACGGCCAAGGAATGGTACATATGTACCTCCGATCAGAGGGACATGGGCTCATACTGCATATCCCCCCTCCTAATTTTAACGGGATTTTTCCAGCGTGGGCTCGTATATGTCCAAATCAGGATAGATAGTCACAGATAGGTAATGTGGAGATATCCACCTATTAGTAAAGCTATATATAGCGTGACTCTAATACTACTCTTATTTTAGATAGACCCCGACCTCAAGGGTTAATGCCCAAGTCCTACTGATCCTCCATATACCAATATGTGCCACTATGCAATAAACCTAGCCGACAGTACAAATGGTTACCAAGTACTTACATAACGCAAATAGTAGTGGGAGAACCAGGGGGGGTGAGTGCCCGCCCCAACGCGCGTTTCGGTCCGTTCCTTCGTCAGGGGGCACTCACCTCCCCGGGTCCCGTGCCTTAAATATACAATCCTCCCACAACGCTACCAATGCCGCTCTGCGGCGTCACCCGGATGTGGCGTCACCGCCGGAAATGACGCGCGCGTCCCCATAGCAGCCACGGCACCAAGGAGCATCGGCTCATAGCATGTGTAAATGAGTTAATATGTATCCCTAAGCTATATGGAAGGGTATTCTCAATTGTTGGGCATCCTATAATGCTGCATATGTGGTCTGCTACTCTGCACTGACATTATTCCAATCTGGATGTATATATTTTGGTAGAGTGATGACATGTTGTCTACCAGTGACACACTATAAGAGCACTCTTTGGTTCAGAAACCAGCTGTGACAGGGTGACATACTATTTTTTGTTTATACAGACACGGTTATAGCTACAATACCTTTATATAGAGGTGTATCCTGTGTCAAATATTTATATCTAGCTGGGTTGTACAATAGTTGGCCCACTCTGTGTGAGCCTATAAGGACTATTGCGGATTGGTAACTCTATATTGGCACGGTCAGTGCTGCAGAGTATATGTTATTTGTATTTGTCTGTCTGTTTCTTGTTTTCCCATTCTGTGTAGGTAATAGGGCACACATCACGTTTGATTTCCTATTTTTGTTTGTTTTAGTGTTTTTTGGTCAGTAGTCAGGTCCTATTTGAGACCTATTTTTAATATATACCTAATAAAGGTTACATTTTATCCTTTTGCTACAATACTATCTCTCATAGATTGTCCTCTCCTATAGGTGATCGTGCGGGTAGTCCCCACCATCTCCCTAGGGTCTGGATTTATTCTTAGGATGTCTTAATGTCTCCTAAGTACATTCCGGACGTGGCTATGTTTTCTATGAAATGTGCCAATAAGCCTTGTAATGTCATTTTGGGAACTGCCTTCTTTTTCCTTTTGTTTATTCAGTAAAAGGGACTGTCTATTCTTATTTTCTCCAAACGTGCGGACTGAATCTAGAATATATTGGGGATAGCCTTTATCCCTTATTCGGCCATACATCTCACCTGCTTGTCTATGAAATTCCCGGATACTAGAGCAGCTCCTCCTGAATCCGAGGAATTGCCCTTTGGGTATGCCTTTCTGTGGGGGCTGGGTGGTGGCTGTCCCACTTTAGGAAGCTGTTGGTACTATATGGCCCCACAGACTTTCCCATATATCTATTGTCAGTTCCTTTTGATTTGACATTGGCATTGATCACTACAGGTATATGCTGGGCAAGCGTTCCAGCTTGGGACACAACAGTCCAGAATGGGAGCAAGTGATCTTCAGGTCCATGCGTTCCAGTGCTGGAGTATGACACGAAACGGAGGATGCGCGTCACTTCTGGCCCGGGCGCTCCAGCACTTTGCGTCATTTCCGGGCATGTTCTCTGGAACTTGACGCGCCCTCCAGTATGCTTCTATCTATGAGTCTCAGTGTGGAACACAGGTTGTGGTGCGGAGCATGTGCAGTACGATTGAATCTTTGTGTTCATTCAACAGATAGTGAGGGGCTGTTTGAGGAGAGGTCTGGGCAAGTGGGCTATTGAAAAGGACCCTCCGATAGAGGACACATGTACATCATATATCATGAGCTGACATCATTATATTGGGCCTCCTGATGATGTGGCAGGGTGAAAAACATTGAGGTACACTTTGATGGATGAGTGCTAATCTTGTTGTTACCCGGCTCAGATTGCTCCATATTTAATACATTATCAGTGTGTCGTAATTGGGTGGTGCTAGTTGTGGATACTAAGGATCCATTTAATAACTGAGCCTCCAAGCACATGGGGTTTATTATATTTTTAAACCATTTGAGCTGGCAAAGTGTTGGGCTTTATTATATTTATAGGATATTACAGGGACAGCGGCCGAGCAGTGGAGGCGCCAATGTCGAATTAATAAGGTGTCGAGCTCCACTGACGGGCAGAAATCAGTGAGTAGGGCTGGATTCTGTTCATCTTATGTTATCAGTAGATGTACGAGAGATGATGACCGCAGTGTTACCGTGTGGGTCAGTTCTACAGGGGGGATAGAGAGCTGGGGGGGTCTGTGAGCGAAGCTGGGGGTACACGGTGTATACAGTGCACACAGGGGGGTCTGTGACCGAAGCTGGGGGTATACGGGTGTATGCAGCGTACACAGGGGGGTCTGTGACCGAAGCTGGGGTATACAGGTGTATACAGTGTACACAGGGGGGTCTGTGACCAAAGCTGGTGGTATATGGGTGTATACAGAGTACACAGGGGGGTCTGTGATCAAAGCTGGGGTTATACGGTGTATACAGTGCACACAGGGGGGTCTGTGACCGAAGCTGGGGGTATACGGGTGTATGCAGCGCACACAGGGGGGGGGGGGGGTCTGTGACCGAAGCTGGGGTATACAGGTGTATAGTGTACACAGGGGGGTCTGTGACTGAAGCTGGTGGTATATGGGTGTATACAGAGTACACAGGGGGGTCTGTGATCGAAGCTGGGGGTATATGAGTGTATACAGTGTACACAGATGGGTCTGCGACTGAAGCTGGGAGTATACAGGGGAGAGCTGGGGGGGTCTGTGAGCAAAGCTGGGGGTATACAGGTGTATACAGTGTACACAGGGGGGTCTGTGACCGAAGCTGGGGGTATACAGTGTACACAGGGGGGTCTGTGACCGAAGCTGGGGGTATACGGTTGTATACAGATTCAAGATTCAAGATTCAAAGAAGCTTTATTGGCAGGACCAAATACACATCAGTTTTGCCAAAGCAAGTGTATAGAGGCAATAGGGATAGCGACTGTGGGGATGTTGGGTAGGAGCTGTGGGGGAGGTGGATGGGGCAGATCCAGGGTGGGGGCTATAGTCCATGGCATAGGGGAGGTGGATGGGGCAGGTCCATTGTGGGGGCTATAGTCCATGGCATAGGGGAGGTGGATGGGGCAGGTCCAGGTTGGGGGCTATAGTCCATGGCATAGGGGAGGTGGATGGGGCAGGTCCAGGGTGGGGGCTTTAGTCCATGGCATAGGGGAGGTGCATGGGGCAGGTCCAGGTTGGGGGCTATAGTCCATGGCATCATAGTTCTCTTTCTCGCAGTCTATGACATTCGCTCACATACCGCGCTGCTATCTCCACTGCTCTCTCTTCTTCTCCCAGCAAGATATATGTTTTCTCTTCCTCCTTCATGGTGATGAAGTCTGGGAAGAGATGTGAGAGTCTCCTGAAGTGAGTGTCCCTCACTGCTGAGTATTTGGAGCAGTGTAGCAGGAAGTGGGTTTCGTCCTCTATGGCCTCCTGATCACAGTGTTGGCACAGTCTTTCCTCCCTGGGCTTGTAGCTCTGCCTGTGTCGGCCACATTCGATGGCCAGACTGTGGGCACTGAGTCTATATCGGCTCAGGATCTGGCGGTCTCTGGGGTCCTGGGAGTTTCTCCAGATATGGGGCCAGTCTGTAGTCTCTCTGTAGGCTCCGGTACATGGTCAGTTTCTGTGAGCTGATGATATCATTCTTCCAGTCACTGACATACCTCTCCTGGCCTTCATCTGCCATCTTCCTAATTCCGGCTTTTGTCAGGTTGTTGTGTTGGGTTTGGCTGGGCTGTTCCGGGGGTTCTGGTTTTTCTGTTTCACCTTCATGTATCAGGGCTTTATGGTGATGGGAGCTTGGATTGCTCCTATGCAGGTGAGCCCGGAATGACAGCGCCCTCTTTAGAACTGTTAGGTGTAGAGGGAATCTGCCCAGCTCGGCCCGACAAGCACTGTTGGAGGTGCTCCGATGGACCTGGAGAAGGTGCTTGCAGAATTCCAGGTGGAATATTTCTGTTGGACTGGAATCCCACTTTGACCAGTCTGGGTAGGTGTGAGGACCCCAGACTTCGCTGCCATACAGGAGGATTGGGGCGATGATGGAGTCGAAGATTTTTAGCCAGACCCTCACTGGTGGCTTCAGATGGTAGAGTGTCCTTCGGATGGCATAGAAGGTTTTGCAGGTCTTGTTTTTCAGGGTCTCTATGGCTTGTTTGAAGTTCCCTGACCGGTGAATCTCTAGGCCCAGGTAGGTATATTTGTCCGTTCCTGTGAGGTCGCAGTTGTTGAGGATAAATGATGGGTGTTGGTCTGATCTTCTCTTTCTCCTCTGGAACACCATGGTGTTGGTTTTCTTTAGGTTGACCGGTAGGGCCCAGGTGGAGCTGAATTTCTCTAGGATTTTCAGGTTGTCCTGGAGGCCTTTCTCGGTTGGTGACAGCAGCAGCAGGTCATCTGCATACAGCAGGAGTTTCACCTGGGCGTCGTGGAGGGTGAGACCTGGTGCTGAGGAGGATTCCAGGGCGGTAGCCAGCTCGTTGATGTAGATGTTGAAGAGCGTTGGGCTTAGGCTGCAGCCTTGTCTTACTCCGCGGCTCTGCTGGAAAAAAGCCGTTCTTTTGCCGCTCACACTCACTCTGCAGCTGTTCTCGGTGTAGGAGCTTTTGATGACATCGTAGGTCTTTCCTCCTATTCCACTCTCCAGCAGTTTCAGGAATAAGCCCGGGTGCCACACTGAATCAAAGGCCTTTTTAAAGTCCACAAAGCAGGCGTATATCTTCCCATTCCTTGTATTGTAGACGTGTCTCTGAATGAGGCTGTGCAGAGTATAGATGTGGTCAGTGGTGCGGTGGTTCGGCATGAACCCTGCTTGGCTCTTGCTGAGGACGTTGTGCTCGGTGAGGAAGGTGAGGATCCTCTTGTTCAGGATACTGTTGAACAGTTTTCCCAGGTTGCTGCTGACGCATATGCCTCTGTAGTTGGCTGGGTCATACCTGTCCCCACTCTTGTGGATGGGTGTGATGAGGCCTTGGTTCCAGGTACGAGGGAAGTAGCCGGCACTCAGTACGATATTGAAGAGTTTAACCATTGCAGCCTGTATTTCTGGTGGGCTGTACTTCAGCATTTCTGGTAGGATTCCATCCAGGCCGCCGGCTTTTCTACATCTTATGGAGGAGAGTCTCTCGGTTACTTCCTGTAGTGTTATAGGTGTATCCACCGGGTTTTGGAAGTTTTTGATTTTTTCCTCCATTGCTTTTAGTTTCGCCATTATGTTTTCCTGTTCTTGGCTTAGTCCTTCCTTTGGAATGTCTTTATAGAGGTCTCTGAAGTATTGGAGCCAGAGGTTGCCATTTTGGATATGGTTGTTGTTTTTCTTGTCTTTGGTGCCCATGTGGTTCCATAGTTCCCAGAAGGAGTTGTCTTGGAGGGCGTCTTGGAGTTGGTTATGCTTGGTGGAGATGTAACTCTGCTTCTTCCTCCTGAGGATGGTTTTGTACTGCTTTTGTATGGAGTCATAGGCTTCCCTCAGACCCAGGTGGTTGGGGTCTCTGTGTTTCCTGTTGGAGGCTGTTCTCAGGGTCTTCCGTACAGCTTTACATTCTCTGTCAAACCAGCCATTGACCTGTGTTTCTTTTGGTCTCTTGTAGTCGACTTTTTTAAGGTCGGACAGTCTGGCCATTGCGTAGAATATATTGTTGAGGTCCTTTGCTGCTTGGCTCACTCCCTCTGGGTTTCGCATGTACTCAAGGTTGTAGAAGTGGTGGAGCATCCGTTGTATTTCAGGTCTGCTGGAAGCTTCTTTATATCTTAGTGCTGACATTTTGGACCATTTATAGGATGGAGGCCGGGTGAAGAGGCCGCTCTGCTGTGGCTTCTGAGTGGATGGTTTCTCTGTAGATTTCATGTACAGAAGAAGTTGGCTGTGGTCTGACAGGTGCGTTTGTGGGGTGACTATGAAGGCGCTGACATCTGCCAGGTTCAGGTCTGTAATGGCGTAATCAACTACACTCCTCCCTACATGGGAGTTTAGTGTATACCTTCCTAAGGAGTCACCCTTGCTTCGTCCATTGAGGATATGAAGTCCTAAACTTTTACATACGTTCAGGAGCTTTCTGCCACTTTTGTTGACTGTACTGTCATAGCTGTTTCTCTCAGTGTGTACAGGGTCTTGGCCGTCATTCTCTGCTCCAAGTATGTAGATGTTTCCATCCGTGGTCAGGAAGTCTCTCTCTCTCCCTGTTCTTGCATTGAGGTCTCCAAAGATGAGAACTTTGCCCAGGGCCTGATAATGGGCGGCTTCTCTTTGTAAGATCTCGAAGCAGTCTGGATTGAAGTAGGGGGACTCTGGCGGTGGTATATAGGTGGCACAGAGGTGGACATCAGACTGACAGGTGAGGATGGAGCTGCTGATTCTGATCCATATGTGGCTGCCTCCTTTCTTCACCGGTTTGATGTACTGGTGGAGCTCCTCTTTATACCAGATCGCTACTCCTCCTGAGCCCCGGCCCTGTTTGATGTTTTTATTTTTCTGGGCATGGACCAAGAATTCCTTGTATCCAATAGGCACCAAGGATTCGTTTTCGGCTCTGGTCCATGTTTCCAGGAGGATCTGAATGTCTATATTTTTCATACTTTGTATAAAATCAGGGTCCTTTGTTTTAGATCCAAAGGTTGAGGCGTTGAGACCCTGGATATTCCAGCTGCTGATTGTAAGTGAAGACATTCTTCTGTGTGGTTTGTGTGTATATACCTTGTAATGAGTATGGCTGTGTGGCACAAACTGGATTTCTGACCGTTTTATAGCGGTGCTTGGTTCCATCCAGTCACATTATTATTCTGCGCAGTTCATTGAGCAGGTTTATTATCTCATCCCTATCTCTGCTCTGCATGTATCTGTGTGGGCTTGGTGGTCTCCTCGGTGGAGGTCTCCACCTCCGATGGTCTGACACTGGGTGAGGAGCTTTGTTTCCAGCTTCAGGAGGTAGCCTTGGGGTTTTCTGCTTTATCGTTCTCGGGGGTCTTTCAGTGTGATTATGGCCACTGTAGAATCCAGGCCCGGGGTCTCTGTTTAGCACGATGTCCTTCAGCTCTTTGGCCAGGAGGCTGATCCCTTGTTTGTTGAGGTGTTTATCATCGTGCAGGTGACTGTTGTTTATGGAGAGGTGTTGTGCCAGGGTCACGTTTGGCACAGTCTTGATCTTTTCAGTCAGTTCTGCATTGATGGCTTGGGTGGTTTGCCTGGGTATGACCTTTCTTGGAAGCAGCCATGACAGAATGATTTTACTGTCCGGGAATTTTAGGTTTGCCATCTTTGCCAGGTTGATCAGTTGTTTTGCGATCTGCTGGTCTGGCCGATTGTTTGTACCCGTGTGTATAATAATGTGCTTTGGGTTGGTAAACCGTGGTCTACTGATGACCTCTGTCACCTGTTCAATACTTGCACAGCGGATTGTACGGACCTGTTTTCCTGGGAATAGCCGCTGTGTATTTAGGTACTTCCCATTTGAGTCCATTATTAGGACAATATCGGGACTTTGCGATGTCTTGGGTGGGCTACGGTGCTGCTGATGGGGGTCTGTGATGCTGGCTTTGCTGGTGGCTGGATCTCTTCTCTCTTCCATCTCTGTGGTTTCAGGATTTGAGTCCATTATTAGGACAGTATCAGGACTTTGCGATGTCTTGGGTGGGCTAAGGTGCTGCTGATGGGGGTCTGTGGTGCTGGCTTTGCTGGTGGCTGGTTCTGTTCTCTCTTCCATCTCTCTGGTTTCAGGATTTGAGTCCATTATTAGGACAGTATCAGGACTTTGTGATGTCTTGGGTGGGCTACGGTGCTGCTGATGGGGGTCTGTGGTGCTGGCTTTGCTGGTGGCTGGTTCTTTTCTCTCTTCCATCATATTGTTGGTTATTATTTTAATGCTGTTTGGTGTCTCTACATTCTGTTCAGTGCTGGCCATATTGTCTGCTCTCTGGCTTGTTTTCGTTGCCCCCTGCTGGTTCAGATGACCAGGGCTATGGGCTTTTAATTCTCTAATCTCCTTTCCGAGTTGATCATTGTCTTTTTTCAGCTCCCCCATTTCCTGTAGTGCTGCCTTGTATTGATATTTCATTTTACACATTTCGGCCCTTATTTTCTGTATGGCCGTGTCATTTGCTGCTTGGTAATTTGCGTTGCTTTGTGAGTTTCTTTCACATTCAAATTTCAGTTGGACCAAGTCTCTTTCTAGTTGAGATAAGAAGTCTCTGATGTTATCAGGCGAGAGGTGTGAAGTGTCGGGGGTTAGGCAGCTCTGTCTGGGAATCCCTATGTGAGCATTAGAGGTAGCTGCTGGGGCTTGTAGTCCTTTATAGGTTTGTGCCTGCTCTTTGATATCAGAGAAACAATTTTCAAATTGCTGCAGAATCTCCTCCGTCCCCTGCGCCATGACTGTGCCATTTTTGTATAGGAGTATGGTGAGCGCATTGGTGTCCTCATCTGCTTGGCTGGTAATTTTAATCTGCTGGACACCTTTATCGTTGGATTTAGATACATGTTTGTATCGTTTGCACAGCGCAGTGTGCCAGGCTGAGGGTTGGTCTGTATAGAATAATACATTGCTTGGCACTCAGGAGATAGTTATGCAATTTGAGAAGTTCATTTATTCAGTGCATCCAGTTCAAAATTAAACGTTTTCGGTCTAATCACAAGACCTTCATCAGAAACAGTTTTGAATAATGTTAAGTGGCGAAGAACAATGGTGGCGGTCTAGGTGGATCCAACCTGGTGTGCCGTGAGGCGTGGGTCTCGTTCAGGAGATGCTAAGGAAGAGACTGAGGTGACCTCCCAAGACGCGGGGTCTTATGGCTAAGGTGCAGGGTGAGCTGCCTGGAAGCCACAAGGAATATAAATGTGTCAGCCCTCAAGGTGCTAACTGCAGATGGAGTCCGGGAGAAAAAGGCGCCTTTAGGAGTCTGGAGGTATAGGGGATTAGCGCTGCAGAGAGGCGAGATGCTCGCTAGGGTAGTGGCGCTGTAACCTCAGGGAGTGCTGGCGCGGTGCTGCAGAGATCGCGTGGCTCCCGGACTCCATCTGCAGTTAGCACCTTGAGGGCTGACACATTTATATTCCTTGTGGCTTCCAGGCAGCTCACCCTGCACCTTAGCCATAAGACCCCGCGTCTTGGGAGGTCACCTCAGTCTCTTCCTTAGCATCTCCTGAACGAGACCCACGCCTCACGGCACACCAGGTTGGATCCACCTAGACCGCCACCATTGTTCTTCGCCACTTAACATTATTCAAAACTGTTTCTGATGAAGGTCTTGTGATTAGACCGAAAACGTTTAATTTTGAACTGGATGCACTGAATAAATGAACTTCTCAAATTGCATAACTATCTCCTGAGTGCCAAGTAATTTATTGCTTATATTTGACGGGTTGGATACCTAACTTGTGCACCACCAAGAAGCCCTGAGTGCCGTGTCCTCTATTGCTAGAATAATACATTGGTTTTTCTTTTTGGTTCTTTCTTTGTGAAATCTGCATACAGAGTCTCTGGATTCTCTCTAACGTAGTCCATCTTGCGTTTATTGCCCCCCTGTGTTATCTCCTGATCTGGCCCCCAGCATTCCTGTGTCTCTGGCTCTGGGCTTTGTTCATTTATTTGTTCTAAATTTGTGTTGTCCATTTTGTAGTTATATGTTAATTATAATCCTTGTTTCTAAGGAGGTTAATTTGTAGCAAGTCTATAGGTTGTGTTGTAGTTAAAGAATTCTCCTACCTTCTATAGGTCCAGGTATCAGGATGTCAGATGTATGATGTCGGCTGCTTCCAGTCTGTATCCTCCAGGAGATTCTTGTTTTGTCCTTTAAATCCTCCGATTCTTCCTTTTTTCATAAAATGTAAAGTCCAGTTCAGTCCAGATCACTTTTATGTTCCACGGAGTTGAGTTTTTCCAGGTTTTGTCTTACAGTTGACTCATTACAAGGTATAAAGTGATGGAAATTCAGGAGCTCATGTTCATTGCTTCTTACTCCTAGGAATGGTGGGCGGGATATATACAGTATACACAGGGGAGTCTGCGACCGAAGTTGGGGGTATACGTGTATATACAAAGTGCACAGAGAGGTCTGTGACCGAAGAAGGGGGTATATGGGTGTATAAAGCGTGCACAGGGGGGCCTGTGACCGAAGCTGGGGGTATACGGGTGTATACAGTGCACACAGGGGGGTCTGTGACCGAAGCTGGGGGTATACGGGTGTATACAGCATACACAGGGGAGTCTGTGACCGAAGCTGGGGGTTTACGGGTGTATACAGCATACACAGGGGAGTCTGTGACCGAAGCTGGAGGTATACGGGTGTATACAGCATACACAGAGGGGTCTATGACCGAAGCTGGAGGTATACGGCTGTATACAGGGTGCACAGAGGGGTCTGCAACTGAAGCTGGGGGTATACAGGTGTATACAGCCTACACAGGGGGGGTCTGTGACCGAAGCTGGGGATATACAGGTGTATACAGCGTACACAGGGGGGTCTGTGATCAAAGCTCAGGGTATACAGGTGTATACAGCGTAAACAGGGAGGTCTGTGACCAAAGCTGGGGGTATACGGGTGTATATAGTGTACACAGAGGGGTGTGAGGCCGAAGCTGGAGGTATAAGGGTGTATACAGCGTACATAGGGGGGTCTGCGACCGAAGAAGGGGGAATATGGGTGTATAAAGCATGCACAGAGGGGGTCTGTGACCAAAGCTGGGGGTATATGGGTGTATACAGCGTACACGGGGGTCTGTGACCAAAGCTGGGGGTATACGGGTGTATACAGCGTACACAGAGGGGTCTGTGACCGAAGCTGGGGGTATATGGTTGGTCAGTACACAGGACCCCATACAAACAGGGCTCCGCTCAGTACATGCCAGGCTTTGCTCCGTACACACACGGCTGCGCTCCATACACCTCGTACACACACTGCTCTGCTCTCTACACCCTTTACACGCGGCTCCGCTACATCCACACTGTAAACCCCTCCTGACCCCACACATAAACTTCCCCTCATCCAGCACCATGACAACCAGCACAGCCGAGTCCTGCATACCCTGAGGCCCCAGATCATGTGACCCCTGACTCCTCCCCTCCTGTGACCTCATCACAGGTCCTGTGCGCACACAGCAGCCATATAAATCTCAGGCCACGGTGGTCTCTCCCAACTTCTGCTCTTTCTCCTTCTTTTCTTGCAGGGGCCGCAGTGGATTTCATCCTAGATCCATAGAGCCGAATAGAGGAGCGATGTTCCTTCAGGCTGATGGTAATTGATGGTGATATTTGTCCAGCGTCCACTGTACCGAGTAAATCCCTCCAGGATTGTAGCAGGTAAAGACCCCAATATCCACAGGTGTCCCTTCTAATGGGGGAAAGCACCAAAGAAAACCCATCATATCCGGAGAAAGAAGCCCTGTACATGGAGACATCGGCCTCACTACGTCGCTGACCAATATACTACATAGCTGTGCAATATACTACGTGGCTATGTTATATACTATGTAGCTATGTTATATACTACGTCACTGTGCAATATAGTATGTAGCCTGTGCTATATACTACCTACATATTCTAGAATACCTTATGCGTTAGAATCGGGCCACCATCTAGTCTCTTATAAAAGCCTCAAACTTGTGTGTGTGAATCAGAGCTGAGATCTAACGTGATAGAAGATTACAGTGCGGGGAAGACGGGAAACCTTCATATAGAGGCCGGTGGTGATGGAGTCAGTGACCGACTCTGGACAAATATGTCTCTAGAGCCGTAGTAGAAGATGAAGATGTCGTCCTCCTCATGAAGTAGTTATTTCTCATGTCGCGTGTAATGAATATCTCCTGCAGTATTGCTAATGCTGATTCCAGGGTTGGTAAATGAGACGAGAATTAGCGTTATGGAAGATGAGTCTATGAGAAACGTATTCAGCTGCCGACTCCGAGGAGGAAACTGCTTGTTGTCTGTGGCCTAAATATATAGGATTTATTAGTAGATGTAAAGAAGGAAACTAAATACTGTAAAATAATAACTCTCCTCATATGTTTCCCTTATTATCTCCAGTAATTGTATTATTACACAGGATTCTTATGATGTTACATCGGCTGATCTTCTCATTCAGGTTTCTACAATATCGGATCCTCTCAGTGAAGATCTTCTACAAAAGAACATTTTCCTGATTTACCCATCAAAGATGGATATGGACAGAGACAAGATGGCGGAGAGGATATTACACCTCACCCTAGAGATCCTCTTCCGGCTTACTGGAGAGGTGAGAGATTCTGATGACGTCACATTACATCATTGTTATCTATGGGAATAACAGATGGACAGAACTGGAGAGGTGAGGACTCTGGAAATGTCTGTAGTGAGATTTATTAATGTGTCTCTCCATTACCAGGATTACACAGTGGTGATGAAGACCTCTAGTAATCGCTGTCAGGACCCTGTGTCTGAGGGATGGGGAAGACCCCTGAGCCCAATCACGGGGCCTCCACCTCACCTCCTGATCCATGAGGACATCAATGACCAGAAAATCCTAGAACTCACCTACAAGATGATTGAGCTGCTGACTGGAGAGGTGACACTGCTGGGAATGCTGGGACATTATACAGTAACACTATGAAGGGATCGGGGGATGACGGTATGATTGTATGTGTCAGGTTCCTATAAGGTGTCAGGATGTCGCTGTCTATTTCTCCATGGAGGAGTGGGAGTATTTAGAAGGACACAGAGATCTGTACAAGAACGTCATAATGGAGGTTCCCCAGCCCCTCACATCTCCAGGTAATAGACAGGACTAAATACACACGGCCTATAATCATCTGTATGTAAAGAATGAATTCACTCCCTGTATGTGTTTCCTCCAGATCTATACAGTAAGAGGACAACACCAGAGAGATGTCCTTGTCCTCTTCTTCCACAGGACTGTAACCAAGAAGATCCCAATGCTCCTCAGGATCATCAGGTAGATGGAGAGAAGGTGTCATCAGAACTCAGACACGTCCGTTTATTTCCGATCCCGGTAAAACCAATACCGGAGATATCAGTGTCCGTGTGTGTAATACTTGCGGCACATGTGTGGCAACCGTGTGAGTACCACACAGACGGCCGCCTGGGAAGAAATGCTACTGTAAGCGCTGTTCCCCTGTGATGGGTGCTGAAGACGGCTCTCATCGTTCTCCCCTGCTCTGCCAGCGATCGGCAGGAGCAGAAGAGAATGATGAGTTATATTAAAGTCTGAACGATGACAGCAGGTGGGGGCTTTAGGGACTATTACTCCCATCATCCGACACTTGCTGCCGCTAATAACAATGACAGCAGGAGCACATGATCGGGGTCCCCACGTTTTTGTTTTTTTTATATATATTTTAATAAATAATAACTTAAAAAAACGGCATGGGGTCCACCGCATTTTTTGCAACCAGCCTTACTAAAGCTCACAGCTGGGGGCTGGTATTCTCAGGCTGTTAAGGGGCTATTGCTTTAGGCCCCCCTCCAGCCTAAAAACAGCAGTCCGCAACTTCCCAGAAAAGGCGCATTTCTTAGATGCGCCAATTGTGGCACTTTGCCCGGGTCTTCCCACTTGCCCTGTAGTGGTGGCAAGTGGGGTTAATATTTGTGGGATTGATGTCACCTTTATATTTTCAGGTGACATCAAGCCCACGGCTTAGTAGTAGAAAAGTGTCTATAAGCCACCTATCCATTACAAATCCTATAGGTATATGTAAATAAAGACACAGCAAGAGTATAGTCCTTTAATTGAAAAAATTACAGACTCCTTTATTAAGTTCAAAGTAAACCATACGTACTGCATTGCCTAATTCCACCAAAGTCCTCGATCTCCTGTAATAAAAGTAAAATAAAAAAACAACAATATACCATACCTGTCTGTCGTTCTGCCCCATGCTGTAATCCATGTCTGGGTGGCAAATAGTTTTCAGCCTGGAGGGTGCCAAGATGCGACCGTCCAGGCTGAAAACTACTGGTGAATGAGCTGCCTCAGTGACTAGCGGTGACATCATCACTGGCATTTTCCCACAGTCCTGAGGTCACCGCTGGTCTATGATGCTGTGCTCTTATCAGCTCATTCACCAGTGGTTCTCAGCATGGGCGGTCGCATCTTGGCACCGTCCATGTTGAAAACTAATTATCCCCCAGACATGGATTACGGTGTGGGACAGAACGAGAGACAGGTATAGTATGTTGTTGTTTTGTTATTTTATTTTTATTACAGGAGATCGAGGGCTTCGGTGGAATTAGACGAGGTCGTAAGTATGGTTTAATTGAGAATATTAAATGAGTCTGTCATTTTTTTTCCAATTAAAAGACTTTATTCTTTGCTGTGTCTTTATTTACCATATAACTATAGGATTAGTAATGTAGAGGTGTTTTATAGACACCTCTCCATTACTAAGCTGTGGGCTTGATGTCACCTGACAATACAAAGATGAAATCGACCCCACAAATATTAACCCCTCTTGCCACCGCTACAGGGCAAGTGGGAAGAGCCGGGCAAAGCGCCAGAATTGGCGTATCTAATAGATGTGCCTTTTCTGGGCAGCTGCAGGTTGCTGTTCTTAGGTTGAGTGGCAATATCCATGACCCTTTACCAGCCTGAGAAAAAGGCTCGAGCCACCTGTTATACGGGTTAGTGTCCTACCTACAAGGGGGACAGAGAGATCACGTGAGGACCTTGTGAGAGCCTTAAGGCAGCAAGGGACTACACCACCGCGCTAGAAGGAAGGCTTATAACTCCACCTGGTAAAGGGGAATCCCAACTCGCTTCCAAGCCAGCCGGATCCTACCTGTACCTGTGATTTGGTGCCATGGACTGTGGCTGCCTGAATTCATCAGTAAACCAGGTAAAGAGACTGCACACTTGTGTCCTCCATTTCCTTGCTACACCACCCACCATCTTTATCAATACTATCAATACATACCATCACTGCTGCCACAACATCTCCCCAGAGGACCCCTTTAAGCAGCGTCGGTCACCCTGACCAAATACCACAGGTGGCATCACGAGCACAAACTTTATTCAATGACCCTTTAAGGACATTCCCTTTGACTTAGGCGCCCAGGACCACGGACCGGGTTGCTGCCATTGTGACATCCCCTTTAAGTACCAGACCCAGTACCGAGTACCCCACGGCCCTGGCGGGTGTCCCACACTCACGTGGCGGCACACAGAGGTAGGAAAAATAGGAACACTGTCTCTTTAAATCCTCGTTGGTTTATTGTAAGGCAGCATAAACCAAATTGTGGATGAAACAAACTTAGAATTTTTGGCTAAAACTGGAGCAAAATAGCAAAAAAAAAAACTGCAGCACAGTCCGTATGTTGCTGGTGGCACCCCGCCCTGGAGCAGGACAGGTTCAGTCTGTGCTTGACGAGCCACAAAGCCTCTGGAGTCCTCTCTCCAGGCTAGCTGAACCCAGACTGCCCGTAGAGCTTGGTTATGTCAACCCAAGCCTGTAACTTCCCCATCATGTCATTGATCACATGACCATGTCCTCATACAGGTCCTGGCAGGTCTGCCAGGGGAGATAAAGTGGACCTTCTCCCACCCGCTCTTTGAAGGTCCACATAAAACCAGCCCTGTTTATACAACTTAACCCTCACAACACGTAGTGTGCTGGAGAAAAATGCTCTGGTTTCACACCACTGACGCCGTTAAGCGCAGTGACACGTATCTCCCCTCTATCACCTTACCAGTGACTGTGTCACAATGAGTAGACGCCGGTGAAGGTCTTGTGCTCAGTGTTGTTTTATCCACCAGTATTATATGTTTTATACTTGTGTAATGAGAACGGTGGAGATGGCAGGATTAGAGCTGATCATAGATGGGACTTCTCCATCTGTCGGTGACTTTTATAATATTTGTTTCAGGGTGAAGATCTGACCCATATTAATACTACAGAGACATATGTGAGGGGGGATGAGCGGTGTAAAGAGGAGATTCCCACATATGACTACCCAGGTGAGTAGTAACCACTAAATTCAGAGAAGTCACAGATTCTTCTCATCACCGGCTGTGGCTGCTTTATTGGTGGTGTAGTCCGGCCATGTGATCACCATTTTGGCTCTAGATCGCAACATTCTCCTCCATCCAAAACTGTTCAAATGACTTTGGTCATTGAAAGCCATTTTCTATAGAACTTACAACCCGGTAGATCCACCTACCCCCTGGGTTTAGGAGACGCTGTTACCTGCCCAGATCTGTGAACTACAAAGCCAAATGACAGCGTACGTAGAATGTGCTGACAAGATAGAAATATATTATGATGAGAAAACGGAGGGTAATGATGCTGTTGGCTTCCAAAATCCCTGATATGGGAAGAAGGAAAAAATCAGGGCTTTGAAAAGAGCCGCCAAGTGCTGAGCCAGAAAGTTGGCTATCAAAACAAATGAACGTAAAAAAAGTGCTAAAGTTAGGGTTAGGGCTAGGGTTGGGGCTAAAGTTAAGATTGGGGCTAAACTTAGGGTTAGAGTTGGGTTTAGGGTTTGGATTAGGGTTAGGATTAGGGATAAGGTTGGCATTAGGGTTACGTTTGGGATTAGGGTTAGGTTTGAGGTTAGGGTTGAGATTATGATTAGGGGTGTGTTGGGTTTAGGGATTTAATTAGGGTTAGGGTTGGGATTAGGGGTGTTTTGGCGTTAGGGTTGTGATTAGGGTTATGCCATAGGGTTAGGGGTGTTTTGGGGTTAGGCTTTTGATTAGGGTTTTGGATTGGGTTGGGATTAGCGTTAGGGGTGTGTTGTGGCTATGGTTGGAGTTAGAATTGGGGGGTTTCCACTGTTTAGGTACATCAGGGGGTCTCCAAACGGGACAGTTAATTTTGCGTTCAAAAAGTGAATTGGTACTCCCTCCCTTCTGAGCTCTGCCATGCGCCCAAACAGTAGTTTACCCCCCATATGGGGTATCAGCGTACTCTGGAATGATTGGACAACAACTTTTGGGGTCGAGTTTCTCCTGTTACCCTTGCGAAAATAAAAAAAAATTGGGGGCTAAAAAATCATTTTTGTGGGAAAAAAATTATTTTTTTATTTTCATGGCTCTGCGTCAAACTTCTGCGAAGCACTTGGGCATTCAAAATGATCACTACATATCTAGATAAGTTCCTTTGGGGGTCTAGTTTCCAAAATGGGTTTACATGTGGGGAAATTCTACTGTTTAGGTACATCAGGGGCTCTGAAAATGCAACATGACACCCGCAGACCATTCCATCAAAGGCGACATAGTGTCACTCTACACAGTAAAAGGACCACCCCCCCATTTAAAACAGTACAGTCATGGACAAAAATTTTGAGAATGAGACAAATATTAATTTTTCCAAAGTCTACTGCTTCATTTTTTCTAATGGCAATTTGCATATACTCCTGAATGTCAGAGTGATCAGCTTAACAGCAATTACTGTACTTGCACAGCCAATATTTGCCCAGAAAATGAACTTTAACCCCCAAAACACATTTCAACATCATTGCAGTCCTGCCTTAAAAGGAGCAGCTAACATCAGTTTAGTGATTGATCCATTAACACAGGTGTGGGTGTTGATGAGGACAGGGCTGGCGATCAATCAGTCATGATTAAGTAAGAATGACATCACTGGACACTTTAAAAAGAGGCTGGTGCTTGGTATCATTGTTTCTCTTCAGTTAACCATGGTTATCTCTAAAGAAACACGTGCAGCCATCATTGCACTGCACAAAAATGGCCTAACAGGGAAGAGTATCGCAGCTACAAATATTGCACCTCAGTCAACAATCTATCACATCATCAAGAACTTCAAGGAGAGAGCTTCCATTGTTGTCAAAAAGGCACCAGGGCGCCCAAGAAAGACCAGCAAGCGCCAGGACCGAATCTTAAAACTGTTTCAGCTGCGGGATCGGACTACCAGCAGTGCCGAGCTTGCTCAGGAATGGCAGCAGGCTGGTGTGAGTGCTTCTGCACGCACTGTGAGGTGGAGACTCTTTGAGCAAGGCCTGGTTTCAAGGAGGGCAGCAAAGAAGCCACTTCTCTCCAGAAAAAACATCAGGGACCGACTGATATTCTGCAAAAGGTACAGGGAGTGGACTGCTGAGGACTGGGGCAGTCATTTTCTCTGATGAATCCCCTTTTCGATTGTTTGGGACATCTGGAAAACAGCTTATTTGGAGAAGAGGTGAGCGCTACCACCAGTCTTGTCTCATGCCAACTGTAAAGCATCCTGAAACCATTCATGTGTGGGGTTGCTTCTCAGCCAAGGGAATCGGCTCACTCACAGTCTTGCTTAAAAACACAGCCATGAATAAAGAATGGTACCAGAATGTCCTCCAAGAGCAACTTCTCCCAACCGTCCAAGAGCAGTTTGGCACCCAACAATGCCTTTTCCAGCATGATGGAGCACCTTGCCATAAAGCAAAGGTGATAACTAAATGGCTCATGGAACAAAACAGAGATTTTGGGTCCATGGCCTGGAAACTCCCCAGATCTTAATCCCATTGAGAACTTGTGGTCAATCATCAAGAGACGGGTGGACAAACAAAAACCAACATATTCTGGCAAAATGCAAGCATTGATTATGCAAGAATGAACTGCTATCAGTCAGGATTTGGTCCAGAAGTTGATTGAGAGCATGCCAGGGAGAATTGCAGAGGTCTTGAAGAAGAAGGATCAACACTGCAAATATTGACTTGCTGCATTAACTCATTCTAACTGTCAATATAACCTATTGGTACTCATAATATGATTGCAATTATATTTCTGTATGTGATATAAACATCAGACAAACACTAATAAAAACCAGAGGGCAGCAGATCATGTGAAAATATAATTTTGGTGTCATTCTCAAAAATTTTGGCCATGACTGTATCCTCAAAAAATAAAATAAATACATCACTGCAGTAATAATATCCTGTAATTCGCCCCTATGGTAATAATATACCCCATCCTGGGTCCTGTGTGTCTCATTCCTGGCTTCAGCCATATGTTCTCCCATCCTGCCCTCATGAGTATCCATTCTGCCCCATATGATCTCCCCATCCTGCCCCATCTGTCGCCATCATATTCATCCTGCCCCATGATCCAATCCTGCCCCCATGTCTTTCATTCTACCCCGTGTCTCCAATCATGCCCCGTATCTCCATTCTTGCCCCACCTGTCTCCAGTCCTGCCCCCAGTGTGTCCAGCATTCTGCCCCCAGTGTGTCCAGCATTCTGCCCCCAGTGTGTCCAGCATTCTGCCCCCAGTGTGTCCAGCATTCTGCCCCCAGTGTGTCCCCCAGCATTCTGCCCCCAGTGTGTCCACCAGCATTCTGCCCCAGTGTGTCCACCAGCATTCTGCCCCAGTGTGTCCACCAGCATTCTGCCCCAGTGTGTCCACCAGCATTCTGCCCCAGTGTGTCCACCAGCATTCTGCCCCAGTGTGTCCAGCATTCTGCCCCAGTGTGTCCAGCATTCTGCCCCCAGTGTGTCTACCATTCAGCCCCGGGCCCCCTGAATCGCTGCTCTCCATATTAAATAAAAAAGAAGTTCTTACCTGACCGCGCTCCTGCGGCGAAAGCGAAGCTCCCTCCACTCAGCTGAAGCGCGAACTTGCCCCGGCAACTGACACTGACGTCATTTTTTCCTTCCACATTGTTTCAGTTGCTGTGAAGCACGTCAAGGGTTAATAAACTTCTTGAAAGTGGTTTTGAGCACGTTGAGGGGTGCAGTTTTTAGAATGGTGTCAAGTTTGCGTATTTTCAGCCATATAGACCCCTCAAAGTGACTTTAAATGTGAGGTGGTCCCTAAAAAAATGGTTTTGTAAATTTTGTTGTAAAAATGAGAAATCGCTGGTGAACTTTTAACCCTTTTTACTTCCTAACCAAAAAAAATAATTGTTTCCAAAATTGTGCTGCTGTAAAGTAGACATGTGGGAAATGTTATTTATTAACTATTTTTCGTGACATATCTCTCTGATTTAAGGGCATAAAAATTCAAAATTTGAAAATTGCGAAATTTTAAAAATTTTCGCCATATTTCCGTTTTTTTCATATTTAATCGCAAGTAATATCGAAGAAATGTTATGACTAACATCAAGTACAATATGTCATGAAAAAACAGTCTCAGAATCAGCGGGATCCGTTAAGGTGTTCCAGAATTATAACCTCATAAGGTGACAGTGGTCAGAATTGTAAAAATTGGCCCGGTCATTAAGTACCAAATTGGCTCTGTCACTAAGGGGTTAAACTGGTGGGATCTCGTTTATATTCTAAAGCGAATTGCCTAAACAGACAGATTACACCTTTCCTAATATTATGTCTCTGGCTGGTCATCCTATTATGGATCGCTGGGGTCGTTTTTAGATCCCTAATATTGGATGAATCTCCCTTCTCTCCCTTCTGTGCTGCTGAATGTGATCATATGTTCCCTACAACAGAGGTCCCCAACTCCAGTCCTCAAGGCCCACCAACAGGTCATGTTTTCAGGATTTCCTTTGCATTGCACAGGTGATGCAATTATTACCTGGGCAAGACTAAGGAAATCCTGAAAACATGACATGTTGGTGGGCCTTGAGGACTGGAGTTGGGGACCTCTGCCCTACAAGACCAGGTCCCGTCTTTCTGGCCAAACTTCCCTTCTATGATCGACAGCATTAAATGTGCAGTGAGGCTAAGTGTGAATTTCTGCACAATAACAGAGTTTCCCTTTATCCCGACTTTTCAATTTCTTATTAAACCGACTAACTTCATACAAGATTGTGATACACATAATAAACATCACACCGGTGCCATGATATATCTCTAAGTTGTGCGTGGCTGATGGCTGTAATATACAGCGGGTGCGGAAAGTATTCAGAAGAAGACTTTACATTTTTCATTGTTTCATTGCAGCCATTTGGAAATTCAAAAAAAGTTCATTTTTTTTCTGATTAATGTACACTCTGCACCCCATCTTCACTGAAAAAAAACAGAAATGTAGTAATTTTTGCAAATTTATTAAAAAAGAAAAAGTGAAATATCACATGGTCATAAGTATTCAGACCCTTTGCTCAGTATTAACCCTTTAGAGCTAGTACAGCCTTGAGACTTCTTGGGAATGATGCAACAAGTTTTTCACCCCTGGATTTGGGGATCCTCTGCTATTCTTCCTTGCAGATCCTCTCCAGTATGGTCAGGTGGGATGGTGAACGCTGGTGGACAGCCATTTTCAGGTCTTTCCAGAGATGCTCAATTGGGTTTAGGTCAGGGCTCTGGCTGGGCCGGTCAAGAATGGTCACAGAGTTGTTCTGAAGCCGCTCCTCTGTTATTTTAGCTGTGTGCTTAGGGTCATTGTCTTGTTGGAAGGTGAACCTTCGGCCAAGTCTGAGGTCCAGAGCACTCTGGAAGAGGTTTTCATCCAGGATATCTCTGTATGTTTCCTTCAATGACAACTAGTCATCCTGTCCCTGCAGCTGAAAAACACCCCATAGCATGATGCTGCCACCACTATGTATAAATGTTGGGATTGTATTGGGCAGGTGATGAGCAGTGATACCGCTGAGAATTATCACCAAAAAGGTCTATCTTCATCTCATCAGAGCAGAGAATCTTATTTCTCATAGTCTGGGAGTCCTTCATGTGTTTTTAGCAAACACTATGCGGCTTTCATATGTCTTGCACTGAGGAGAGGCTTTCGTCAGGCTACACTGCCATAAAGGCCTGACTGGTGGAGGGCTGCAGTGATAGTTGACTTTGTGGAACTTTCTCCCATCTCCCTACTGCATCTCTGGAGCTCGGCCACAGTGATCTTGGGGTTCTTCTTTACCTCTCTCACCAATTGCTCAGTTTGGCTGGACGGCCAGGTCTAGGAAGACTTCTGTTGGTTCCAAACTTCTTCCATTTAAGGATTATGGAGGCCACTGTGCTCTTAGGAATCTTGAGTACTGCAGAAATTCTGTTGTAACCTTGGCCAGATCTGTGCCTTGCCACAATTCTGTCTCTGAGCTCCTTGGCCAGTTCCTTTGACCTCATGATTCTCATTTGGTCTGACTTGGACTGTGAGCTGTGAGGTCTTATATAGACAGGTGTGTGCCTTTCGAAATCAAGTCCTATCAGTTTAACCCCTTACCGACATCGGGAGTAATAGTATGCTGAAGTCGGACTCCCTCCCTTTGATGTGGGCTCCGGCGGTGAGCCCACATCTTTCCGGGGACACGTCAGCTGTTTTGAGCAGCTGACATGTGCCCGCAATAGCCGCGGGTGGAATAGAGATCCACCCATGGCTATTAACCAGTTAAATGCCGCTGTCAAACTCTGAAGCGGCATTTAAATTTTACTTATGGCAATCACGAAGGAAATATGCAAACTGGTGACCCCGTCACATGATCGTGGGTCACCGATGTGTTGGCATGACAACCTGAGGTATCCTGGAGACCTCTATGGTTGTCAGTGCTGGCATCCTGTGAGCGCAACCCAGTGGTCGGCGCTCATAGCATGTGAGTAAATCTGCTATATACAGGCCATCTGAACATCGCCTCTATGTAGCAGAGCCGATCGGGTTGTAGCAGCTTCTAGTCTCTTATGAAGACTATTGATGCATGCCAAAAGTAAAACAAAAAAGTTTTTAAATATATAAAAATAAAAAATATAACAATTCAAATCACCCCCTTACGCCCCATTCAAAATAAAACAATAAAAATAAAATCAAACCTGCACATATTTGATATCGCCGCATTGAGAATCGCCCGATCTATCAATAAAAAAAGGATTAACCTGATTGCTAAACAGAATAGCGAGAAAAAAGTAAAATTGACAGAATTACTTGTTTTGGTCGCTGCAACATTGCATAAAAATGCAATAATGGGCGATCAAGATATTGTATCTGCACCAACATGATGTCATTAAAAAACGACAGCTCGGCGCACAAAAAATAAGCCCTCCCCCGACCCGATATCGCGAAAAATGAGACGCTACGGGTATCGGAAAATGGCGCAAATTTTCTTTTTTTTTTTTTAACAAAGGTTTTTATTTTTTTTTTCACCACACAAATGAAAAAGAACCTAGACATGTTTGGTGTCTATAAACTCATAATGACCCGGAGAATCAAAAAACAAGTGTGGGAGTGCACTTTTTTTTAAATTTCACCACACTTGGAATTTTTCCCCATTTTCTAGTACACGACATGGTAAAATAAATGGTGTCATTCAAAAGTACAACTCGTCCCGCAAAAACAAGTCCTCACATGGCCATATTGATGGAAAAATAAAAAAGTTATGGCTCTGAGGAGAAGGGGAGTTAGAAATGAAAACGCAAAACTGAAAAAGGCTCCGGGGGTTAATTAAACCCAGCTGGCCTCCAATGAAGGAGTAGAGCCATCTCAAGTAGGATCACGAGTTAATGGACAGCGTGTGACTGATATATGAGTGTATGAGCAAAGGGTCTGAAGACTTATGACCATGTGATATTTCAGTTTTTCTTTTTTATTAAATTTGCTAAAATTTCTACGTTTCTGATTTTTTTCAGTCAAGATGGGGTGCAGCGTGTACATTTAATGAGAGAAAAATGAACTTTTTTAAATTTACCAAATGGCTGCAATGAAACAAAGAGTGAAAAATGTAAAGGGGTCTGAATACTTTCTGTACCCACCGTACATTTATTCCTGCCTGCAGGAGATGTGTTGGCTCCAGCCCTGGTTTCATGGATTCACTCCACCTCATAAATTACATTGTTTTTCATCCCAAGAAATTCAGATTACTGCACAATCTCTCCTGAAATGGGGAGCAATATTATTTTCTGTAATCTTCTGGTCAGGATTCATAGTAGCTCCAATGGTCCACCATAAATGAGTGCAACACCGGTTTAGGCCGGTTTCACACGTGACAGTTTCCTCACGTACCGGAGCCACTGACACACGTAGACACATTAAAATCAATGCATCTGTGCAGATGTCATTGATTTTTTTGTGGACCGTGTCTGCGTGTGCCAAACACGGAGACATGTCAGTGTTCGTGGGAGCGCACGGATTACACGGACCCATTAAAGTCAATGGGTCCGTGTAAAACACGTACCGCACACGGACGTTGTCCGTGTGCCGTGCAGGAGGCAGCGCTACAGTAAGCGCTGTCCCCCCCCACTGGTGCTGAAGCCGCGATTCATATCTTCCCTGCATCAGCGTTTGCTGTAGAGAAGATATGAATAATCCCTTTTTTTTTTGTTTCTCGTGTTTAAAATAAAGCTCCATGTCCCCACCCCCTCCCACCCCCTGTGCGCCCCCCCCCCCCCGCTGTTCTTAAAATACTCACTCGGCTTGCTCCCTCGCTGGCGCTGCTGTTGTGAATTCCGCTCTTGGGCTCCCTCCTGTGGTTTTGAGTGGTATGGCTGCTTCTTGGATTTAGCTTCTGCAGCTGTTTTCACTGATCGTCTTCTTGGCTCGGCTATTTATTAGTCTGGCCTTATCCCTCATTCAATGCCAGTTGTCAATTGTTTCTGCCTGGAGTCATTGCTCTTAGGATTTCCTGACACTCTGACCAGCTCAACAAAGCTAAGTCCTTGCTTGTCTTTTTGTAGTTCACTTGTTGTGGACTTTGTTTATCAGCATTTTGTTGTTTTTGCTCTTTTGTCCAGCTTATCAATATGGATCTATTCAGCTAAGCTGGAAGCTCTGGGCAGCAGAGTTTGCCCTCTACACCTTTAGTCAGGTGTGGAGATTTTTGTATTTCTCTGCGGTGGACTTTTTCTAGTTTTTTTCTACTGACCGCACAGTGCTCTGTTCTGTACTTTTTCTATCTAGCTAGAAGTGGCCTCCTGTGCTAAATCTTGTTTCATACTACGTATGTCATTTCCTTCTCCTCTCACAGTCATTACATGTGGGGGGCTAATCTATCCTTTGGGGATTTTCTCTGAGGCAAGATAGTTTTCCTGCTTCTGTCTTTAGGGGTAGTTAGCTCTTAGGCTGTGTCGAGGGGTCTAGGGAGTGTCAGGTACCCCCCACGGCTACTTCTAGTGTTGTGTTGAGCTTAGGGACTGCGGTCAGTATAGCTACCACCTGCTCAGAGCTAGTCTCATGTCGCTCCTTAATCACCAGATCATAACACGCTGCTTCCTGTCCTGGCCGCACCTTCTACTGTATGAGCGGTCACGTGGGGCCGCCGATTACAGTCATGAATATGCAGCTCCACCTCCCATAGGGGTGGAGCTGCATATTCATTACTGTAAATGAGCGGCCCCACGTGACCGCTCATACAGTAGAAGGTGCGGCCAGGACAGGAAGCAGCGCCAGCGGGGGAGCCGGGTGAGTATTTTAATAACAGCGGGCGGGCGCACAGGGGGTGGGAAGGGGGTGGGGACATGGATCTTTATTTTAAACACGAGAAACAAAAAAAAAGGATTTTTTTTTAGTTATTTGTTTATACTATTTTCTCACTTGCTTATCACGGTATATTTATATATATTGAAAATTTCTTTCACTTGTATATATTAAGTAATCTGGAATTTCTCCACTGCTCCATGACATATCCCATTATTTTTTCTCAAATCTAGTAAAGTCTGCCATATGTTTGCTCCCATTTAATATAAAGTTAGCGCTGTCCCCTGCATCTGGTGCTGAAGCCACGATTCATATCTTCCCTGCAGCAGCGTTTGCTGTAGAGAAGATATGAATAATCGTATTTAAAATAAATATCCATGTGCCAAACCCCCTCCCACCCCCTGTGCGCCCCACCCCGCTATTGTTAAAATACTCACCCGGCTCCCTCGCTGGCTGGCGCTGCTTCCTGTCCTGGCTGCACCTTCTACTGTATGAGTGGTCACGTGGGGCCACTCATTTACAGTAATGAATATGCGGCTCCACCCCTATGGGAGGTGGAGCCGCATATTCATGACTGTAATCGGCGGCCCCACGTGACCGCTCATACAATAGAAGATATTTATTTTAAACACGATTATTCATATCTTCTCTACAGCAAACGCTGCTGCAGGGAAGATATGAATCGCGGCTTCAGCACCAGTGGGGGAACAGCGCTTACAGTAGCGCTGTCTCCTGCACGGCACACGGACTGCACATGGACAAAGTCCGTGTGCGGTACGTGTTTTACACGGACCCATTGACTTTAATGGGTCCGTGTAATCCGTGCGCTCCCACGAACACTGACATGTCTCCGTGTTTGGCACACGGAGACACGGTCCGCAAAAAATCAATGACATCTGCACAGATGCATTGATTTCACTGTGTGTACGTGTGTCAGTGGCTCCGGTACGTGAGGAAACTGTCACCTCACGTACCGGAGCCACTGACGTGTGAAACCGGCCTCAGGCAGACATATTGCATATGCTTTGGCATTGTCCCAGATTGTCCTCATTGGAGTGATGTATGGGTATCCCTAGGGATCCGTTGATATGCATATTAGGGTAAATATTAACTGACAATACGACTAAAATTGTAACTGCAAGATTATAGTTTGCTGCAAGGAAACTGATTGCAAAATATTGGGTTAAAGAGGAGCCTCCGTCCAGACGTGAATTCATTGCTCAAGCGAACCACATAACTGAGCTTGAGAAAAGCATTTACACCAGGAGAGACGAGCTAGATTTCTTCCATAAATTATGGCAGCCGTGGTTGGATAGGATTAATGTTCTACCAGTATATAGTATTATAGAGTACAACTTATGGTAAACTGGAACTCTGTTTGATATTGTCAACTACAGACAAATTATTGTTTGCTCCTGATATGGCCTCCATGGGGGGTTAATTTACTGTTAAGCATAAAATGAGTATAAACATGCGATCTGATGTGAATCTTGTTATCGTTAATACAAATTTATCTGATTTAAAAATGTTTGGTGCTTTCCAAATGGCTAAAACAGGGAGCAGATTACTGCAGCTGACAGCACACACACCCATACTGCCAAACTGGATGGTACTACAGATGCCAGGCACCCTAATCTTAGTGGGTGAGAGGAGCCTGCACCGCCAAGAGTTTCTGGTTCCAACCCCACCTCTGTTACCAGCATTGCCTTCAGAATGAGTAAGGCAGCGTCTGGTGTCCAAAGCAGACATTGCAGGAGCAGATACCAGAGGAGAGAGGGCACACTATTTGCAGAATTCCTAATATGACAAAATTTCACAAAACCAGAGCAGATGAAATCCCTATAACCCCTTTCTGACCTCGGACGGGATAGTACATCCGAGGTCAGAACCCCCGCTTTGATTTGAGCAATCTGAGCATCGCTCCTATGTAGCAGAGCTGATCAGGCTATGCTAGCTTCTAGCCTCCCACGAAGACTATTGAAGCTTGGCAAAAGTAAAAAAAATGTTTTAAAAAATATGAAAAAATATAGAAGTTTTAAATCACCCCCCTTTCGCCCCATTCAAAATAAAACAAAAAAAATCAAATATACACATTTCATATCGCCGCGCTCAGAATTGCCCGATCTATCAATAAAAAAAAATAACCTGATTGCTAAACGGCGTAGCGAGAAAAAAATTGAAACGTCAGGATTACAATTTTTTTGGGTCACCGCGACATTGCATTAAAATGCAATAACGGGCGATCAAAAGAATGTATCTGCACCAAAATGGTAGCATTAAAAATGTCAGCATAGCACACAAAAAATAAGCCATCACCCAACCCTAGATCACGAAAAATGGAGACGCTACAGGTATCAGAAAAGTGCGCAATTTTTTTTTTAGCAAAGTTTGGAATTTTTTTTACCACTTAGATAAATAATAACCTAGACATGTTTGGTGTCTATGAACTCATAATGACCTGGAAAATCATAATGGCAGGTCAGTTTTAGCATTTAGTGAACCTAGCAAAAAAGCCAAAAAAGAAACAAGTGTGGGATTGCACTTTTTTGCAATTTCACCACACTTGGAATTTTTTTTCCCGTTTTCTAGTAGACAACATGCCAAAACCAATAATGTCGTTCAAAAGTGCAACTCGTCCTGCAAAAAAATAAGCCCTCACATGGCCATATTGACGGTAAAATAAAAAAAGGTATGGCTCTGGGAAGGAGGAGAGCGAAAAACGAAAACGCAAAACCAAAAAAAGCTGGGCTCATGAAGGGGTTAAAATGACTCCATTTTGTAAATTATAACCCTCAATAAATTATAGGAATAGTGACTATTTTGACTCCACTTGCAGTTTCCAGATATTAGCTCGCGCAGTGAATGTTGGAAAGTGAAAATTGCAAATATCCCAAGTTATTACCCAACACATAGTGCCCAGATTGTGCTCCAGGAGATACACATGCCATACAATAAGCGATTTCTTCTCACTATAGTAATGCCAAAAGCATGGATGCTTAATGTGGTTTGAGCACAGTCTAGTAAACTGTAAACTGTCATTGTCTTGGTGAATAATTCAATAATTTTGCATAACTTGCCATTTTTACAGACCATTTAAGTAGAAATGGTCAAAAATATAGAATTCAAGGATATTTTATTCTAAAATAATAATTGGTTTTATTCTTGGCAGATGACCGTACCAGAAGATCAGCAGGACAGCTGACATCTTCAATGTTTAAATCAGATAATTTTGAGATCCCACAGGATACAATTGAAGTGAATGCCATTGCTCCAAATATACCATCATCCCTTCACAGCAAAGATCTGTCATCTGATCCTGTGGAACAGATCCTGCCTTCTGATTCATTACCGACTACTAAGGAAAATCAAAGTCACAAAATAAGCATTAAAAAACTAACTGCTCCTAAAGCAATGAAGACATTTTCATTTTCAGAATATGAAAATAGTTTTCCCCTAGAAAAGTCCTTTCTCAAACAACAAAACCTTCACAAAGCAGACAATAAAATTTCTTGTTTTCACACAGAGAAGAAGCCATTTTCATGTTCAGAATGTGGAAAATGTTTTATTCGGAAAGCGAAGCTTGTTACCCACCAAAGAACTCACACAGGAGAGAAGCCTTTTTCTTGTTCAGAATGTGGGAAATGTTTTAACCAGAAAGCGCATCTTGTTAGCCACCAGAAAACCCACACAGGAGAGAAGCCTTTTTTTTGTTCAGAATGTGGGAAATGTTTTACAGATAAAAATGTTCTTATCAGACATCATAGATCTCACACAGGGGAGAAGCCTTTTTCCTGTTCAGAATGTGGAAAATGTTTTAACCACAAAGGGAATCTTGTTAGCCACCAGAAAACCCACACAGGGGAGAAGCCTTTTTCCTGCTCAGAATGTCGGAAATGTTTTAACCACAAATCGAGTCTTGTTAGCCACCAGAAAACCCACACAGGGGAGAAGCCTTTTTCCTGCTCAGAATGTGGGAAATGTTTTAACCACAAATCGAGTCTTGTTAGCCACCAGAAAACCCACACAGGGGAGAAGCCTTTTTCATGTTCAGAATGTGGGAAATGTTTTAACCACAAATCGAGTCTTGTTAGCCACCAGACAACCCACACAGGGGAGAAGCCTTTTTCATGTTCAGAATGTGGGAAATGTTTCAACAACAAAGCAAATCTTGCTAGCCACCAGAAAACCCACACAGGGGAGAAGCCTTTTTCCTGCTCAGAATGTGGGAAATGTTTTAACAGGAAGACAAATCTTGATAGCCACCAGAAAACCCACACAGGGGAGAAGCCTTTTTCATGTTCAGAATGTGGGAAATGTTTTAACAGGAAGACGAATCTTGATAGCCACCAGAAAACTCACACAGGGGAGAAGCCTTTTTCGTGCTCAGAATGTGGGAAATGTTTTAACCACAAATCGAGTCTTGTGAGCCACCAGAAAACCCACACAGGGGAGAAGCCTTTTTCATGTTCAGAATGTGGGAAATGTTTTAACAGGAAGACGAATCTTGTTACCCACCAAAAAACACACACAGGGGTGAAGCCAATTTAATGTTCATATTGTGGAAAATGTTTTGTGAAGAAACCATCTCTTTCTAGCCACCAAAGAATTCACACAGGGGAGAAGCATTTTTTATGTTCTTAATTGTGTTTACATAGTCACATACAAGTGCTTCTCACTAAGTTAGAATATTATCAAAAAGTTAATTTATTCCAGTTCTTAAATGCAAAAAGTGAAACTCTTATATTATATAGAGTCATTATAGAGTGATATATCTCAAGTGTTTATTTCTGTTGATGACTAGATCCTACAGCCAATGAAAACCCAAAAGTCATTATGTCAGTAAATTAGAAGAAAAACACCTGGAACGGCTTCCTAAACATTTTAAAAAGGTCCCTTGGTCTGTTTCAGTAGGTTCCACAATCATGAGGAAGACTGCTCACTGGACAGATGTCTAGAAGGCAGTCATTGACACACTCCAGAAGGAGGGTAAGCCACTGTAAAATATTAGTATTTCAATAATAATTAAAAAATATAGTTTACTTAACATATGCAGGTTCTACCTAGCAAATAGATACTCTGGATAGTGAGGGACTGAGTTATTCTGAGGATTGTGGCCGATACATCTGTTCTCTGTTTGTCAGAACTATAGGGCTTTTGTCAGAACTGTGGCTATTTGGAGATAATAAATGGTTCTTAAAGGTCACAGGCTATATGCTTAAGCATTTCAAAATTACATATTACATAGTTATTAAGGTTGAAGGAAGACTATAAGTCCATCTAGTTCAACCCATAGCCTAACCTAACATGCCCTAACATGTTGATCCAGAGGAAGGCAAAAAAAAACCCATATGGCAAAGAGTAAGCTCCACAATGGGGAAAAAAATTCCTTCCCGACTCCACATACGGCAATCAGACTAGTTCCCTGGATCAACGCCCTATCAAGGAATCTAATGTATATACCCTGTAACATTATACTTTTCCAGAAAGGTATCCAGTCCCCTCTTAAATTTAAGTAATGAATCACTCATTACAACATCATACGGCAGAGAGTTCCATAGTCTCACTGCTCTTACAGTAAAGAATCCGCGTCTGTTATTATGCTTAAACCTTTTTTCCTCCAAACGCAGAGGATGCCCCCTTGTCCCTGTTTCAGGTCTATGATTAAAAAGATCATCAGAAAGGTCTTTGTACTGTCCCCTCATATACAGTGGGGCAAAAAAGTATTTAGTCAGTCAGCAATAGTGCAAGTTCCACCACTTAAAAAGATGAGAGGTGTCTGTAATTTACATCATAGGTAGACCTCAACTATGGGAGACAAACTGAGAAAAAAAAAATCCAGAAAATCACATTGTCTGTTTTTTTAACATTTTATTTGCATATTATGGTGGAAAATAAGTATTTGGTCAGAAACAAACAATCAAGATTTCTGGTTCTCACAGACCTGTAACTTCTTCTTTAAGAGTCTCCTCTATCCTCCACTCATTACCTGTAGTAATGGCACCTGTTTAAACTTGTTATCAGTATAAAAAGACACCTGTGCACACCCTCAAACAGTCTGACTCCAAACTCCACTATGGTGAAGACCAAAGAGCTGTCAAAGGACACCAGAAACAAAATTGTAGCCCTGCACCAGGCTGGGAAGACTGAATCTGCAATAGCCAACCAGCTTGGAGTGAAGAAATCAACAGTGGGAGCAATAATTAGAAAATGGAAGACATACAAGACCACTGATAATCTCCCTCGATCTGGGGCTCCACGCAAAATCCCACCCCGTGGGGTCAAAATGATCATAAGAACGGTGAGCAAAAATCCCAGAACCACGCGGGGGGACCTAGTGAATGAACTGCAGAGAGCTGGGACCAATGTAACAAGGCCTACCATAAGTAACACACTACGCCACCATGGACTCAGATCCTGCAGTGCCAGACGTGTCCCACTGCTTAAGCCAGTACATGTCCGGGCCCGTCTGAAGTTTGCTAGAGAGCATTTGGATGATCCAGAGGAGTTTTGGGAGAATGTCCTATGGTCTGATGAAACCAAACTGGAACTGTTTGGTAGAAACACAACTTGTCGTGTTTGGAGGAAAAAGAATACTGAGTTGCATCCATCAAACACCATACCTACTGTAAAGCATGGTGGTGGAAACATCATGCTTTGGGGCTGTTTCTCTGCAAAGGGGCCAGGATGACTGATCTGGGTACATGAAAGAATGAATGGGGCCATGTATCGTGAGATTTTGAGTGCAAACCTCCTTCCATCAGCAAGGGCATTGAAGATGAAACGTGGATGGGTCTTTCAACATGACAATGATCCAAAGCACACCGCCAGGGCAACAAAGGAGTGGCTTCGTAAGAAGCATTTCAAGGTCCTGGAGTGGCCTAGCCAGTCTCCAGATCTCAACCCTATAGAAAACCTTTGGAGGGAGTTGAAAGTCCGTGTTGCCAAGCGAAAAGCCAAAAACATCACTGCTCTAGAGGAGATCTGCATGGAGGAATGGGCCAACATACCAACAACAGTGTGTGGCAACCTTGTGAAGACTTACGGAAAACGTTTGACCTCTGTCATTGCCAACAAAGGATATATTACAAAGTATTGAGATGAACTTTTGTTTCTGACCAAATACTTATTTTCCACCATAATATGCAAATAAAATGTTAAAAAAACAGACAATGTGATTTTCTGGATTTTTTTTTCTCAGTTTGTCTCCCATAGTTGAGGTCTACCTATGATGTAAATTACAGACGCCTCTCATCTTTTTAAGTGGTGGAACTTGCACTATTGCTGACTGACTAAATACTTTTTTGCCCCACTGTATTTATACATTAACATAAGATCACCCCTTAGTCTTCGTTTTTCCAAACTAAATAGCCCCAAGTGTAATAACCTATCTTGGTATTGCAGACCCCCCAGTCCTCTAATAACCTTGGTCGCTCTTCTCTGCACCCGCTCTAGTTCAGCTATGTCTTTTTTATACACCGGAGACCAGAACTGTGCACAGTATTCTAAGTGTGGTCGAACTAGTGACTTGTATAGAGGTAAAATTATGTTCTCCTCATGAGCATCTATGCCTCTTTTAATGCATCCCATTATTTTATTTGCCTTTGTAGCAGCTGCCTGACACTGGCCACTGAATATGAGTTTGTCATCCACCCATACAACCAGGTCTTTTTCATTGACGGTTTTGCCCAGAGTTTTAGAATTGAGCACATAATTATATATCTTATTACTTCTACCCAAGTGCATGACCTTACATTTATCCCCATTAAAGCTCATTTGCCATTTATCAGCCCAAGCTTCTAGTTTACATAAATCATCCTGTAATATAAAATTGTCCTCTTCTGTATTAATTACCCTGCAGAGTTTAGTGTCATCTGCAAATATTGAAATTCTACTCTGAATGCCCCCTACAAGGTCATTAATAAATATGTTAAAAAGAAGAGGGCCCAATACTGAGCCCTGTGGTACCCCACTGCTAACCGCTACCCAGTCCGAGTGTGCTCCATTAATAACCACCCTTTGTTTCCTACCCCTGAGCCAGCTCTCAACCCACTTGCACATATTTTCCCCTATCCCCATTATTCTCATTTTACGTATCAACCTTTTGTGTGGCACCGTATCAAAAGCTTTTGAAAAGTCCATATACACTACATCCACTGGGTTCCCTTGGTCCAATCCGGAACTTACCTCTTCATAGAAACTGATCAAATTAGTCTGACATGAATGGTCCCTAGTAAACCCGTGCTGATACTGGGTCATGAGGTTATTCCTCTTCAGATACTCCAGTATAGCATCCCTTAGAATGCCCTCCAGGATTTTACCCACAGTAGAGGTTAAGCTTACTGGCCTATAGTTTCCAAGTTCAGTTTTTGTTCCCTTTTTGAATATTGGCACCACATTTGCTATACACCAGTCCTGTGGTACAGACCCTGTTATTATGGAGTCTCTAAAGATTAAAAATAATGGTCTATCAATGACTGTACTTAATTCCTGCAGTACTCGAGGGTGTATCCCATCCGGGCCTGGAGATTTGTCAATTCTAGTGATTTTTAGACGCCGCCGCACTTCCTGCTGGGTTAAGCCGGTGACATTTAATTGGGAATTTTTATCACTAGTCATTTTGTCTGCCATGGGATTTTCTTGTGTAAATACTGATGAAAAAAAAGTCATTTAGCATATTGGCTTTTTCCTCATCCTCATCCACCATTTCACCCAGACTATTTTTAAGGGGGCCAACACTATCATTTTTTAGTTTCTTACTATTTATGTAGTTAAAGAATATTTTAGGATTATTTTTACTCTCTCTGGCAATGAGTCTCTCTGTCTCAATCTTTGCTGCCTTGATTTGCTTTTTACAGAATTTATTTAATTTTCTGTATTTATTTAATGCCTCCTCACTACCTACTTCCTTTAATTCTCTAAATGCTTTCTTTTTGTCACTTATTGCGCCCCTTACAGCTCTATTTAGCCATATTGGTTTCCTCCTATTTCTAGTATGTTTATTCCCATACGGTATATACTGTGCACAAGTCCTATCCAGGATGCTAATAAACGTCTCCCATTTTCTTTGTGTATTTTTATGTCTCAGTATATCGTCCCAGTTAATTGCACCAAGATCCTCTCTCATCCGTTGGAAATTTGCCCTCCTGAAATTTAGTGTCCTTGTAAGCCCTCTACTACAAATCTTATTAAAGGATACATGAAAACTTATTATTTTGTGATCGCTATTTCCCAAGTGACCCCCAACCCTTATGTTTGATATGCGGTCTGGCCTGTTGGTTAATATTAGGTCTAGCAGTGCCCCCCTTCTTGTTGGGTCCTGAACCAGTTGTGAAAGGTAATTGTCTCTCATAGTTGTCAAAAACCGATTACCTTTGCTGGAACTGCAGGTTTCTGTTCCCCAATCTATTTCAGGGTAGTTGAAGTCCCCCATAATAATGACCTCCTTGAGTCGCAGCTTCATCTATTTGCTTTACGAGGATATTCTCCATTGCTTCCATTATTTTTGGAGATTTATAACAAACCCCTATCAGTAATTTATTATTTTTTCCCCCTCCCCTTATCTCCACCCACAGGGATTCTACATTTTCATTAGATTCACCTATATTATCACGCAGGATGGGTTTTAAGGACGATTTTACATATAGACACACACCTCCCCCTCGCCTATCCATTCGGTCATTTCTGAACAGGCTATAGCCCTGCAAGTTAACAGCCCAGTCATGGCTCTCATCCAGCCACGTTTCAGATATCCCCACCATGTCATAATTATGCTCCAACAACATTAGTTCTAATTCATCCATTTTGTTGGCGAGGCTTCTGGCATTAGTATACATGCACTTGATGTTCCTCTCTGTACCTCTATTCTTTCTTAAATTATTAACTGTTCTAACCCCACCCCCCATGCCACCGTCACCCCCAACTTCCTTATTTGTGCCCAGGTCTCTGTCTGCACTATCTTCCCCTCCTATAAATTGAATACCCTCCCCCCCAATTCCTAGTTTAAACACTCCTCCAACCTTCTAGCCATTTTCTCCCCCAGCACAGCTGCACCCTCCCCATTGAGGTGCAGCCCGTCCCTAGCGTAGAGCCTGTAGCCAACTGAGAAGTCGGCCCAGTTCTGCAGGAACCCAAACCCCTCCTTCCTACACCAATTCTTGAGCCACTTATTAACCTCCCTAATCTCCCGTTGCCTCTCTGGCGTGGCACGTGGTACAGGCAGTATTTCGGAAAATACCACGTTGGAGGTCCTTGCTTTCAGCTTGCGGCCTAAATCCCTGAAATCATCTTTAAGGACCTTCCACCTACCTCTAACTTTGTCATTTGTGCCAATGTGCACCATGACTGCTGGGTCCTCACCAGCCCCTCCCAATAATCTGTCCACCCGATCAGCGATGTGTCGGACTCAAGCGCCAGATAGGCAGCACACCGTTCGACGATCCCTGTCTTTGTGACAGATTGCCCTATCTGTTCCCCTAATAATTGAGTCTCCCACTACCAGCACCTGTCTGGCCTGCCCTGCTCTCCTATTTCCCTCCTTACTGGAGCAGTCACTCCTCCGGCTTTCAGAGGACATGCCTGGCTGCAGCAGTGCTACCCCTGTACTGGCACCCCCCTCATCTGCCAACTTAGCAAACTTATTGGGGTGTTCCAGATCAGGACTAGCCTCCCTGGCACTCTTCCCTCTACCCCGCTTCCTAACTGTCACCCAGCTTGCTACTTCACCATCCTGCAGCTCCATCCCACCATCCCCCCCCCTCATCTGTCCCATTGAGCGTCTGCTCCGTGAGCAGAAGACTCCTCTCCATATTGTCTATGGATCTCAGTGTTGCCAGCTGCACATTTAGAGTTAGAATCTGGGTTTCCAAATGCACAACGTGCTCACATCTCGCACAGCAGTATGCACCCTCGATCGGCTGCTCAAGGACTGCATACATGTGGCAAGATGTGCACTGGATGGCATTAACAAGAGTGGAGTACATTTCCTAATGGGGATTGCACCAGACAGAAAAGTTAAATAAAAAAAATAAAAAATAAATACAAAGTATTAATAAGAAACAGACAGCAATTCAGTAATTCCTCCCCTGGAAACTCCCTGAATCCAAAGTCACTGAATCACAAGTCACACACTTACCGCCGTCCACACTTACCGCCGTCCACACTTACGCTCAGGCCACACTCAGCTCGCTCACACTCGCTATGCTGAAGATTTATAGATTTTTTTTTTTCTTTCTCTAGTTCCCTTAACAGCAATCCACCTTGCTGTTCAAATGCACTTCCAAAAAATGAGGTAATGTACAAAAAAATGATATTCATATCCCGTTACTAGTGTTCTTCTAATATGGTAGAGGCTGTGAACATAGCGGCAGATCACCATATGTGGTTATGAGACAGGAAAAATAGATCCAATGTAAGTCTATGGGTCAAAATAGTATATAAGCTGACCTAACGCCTGTTCCTTTTACTAGGCACTGCTCCTAATAGCCAGTTTCCTACTCCACACTGATGAGGGGCAAATACCCCGAAACAGCTGTCTGTGGATGGACACCATGTTTTGGCATAGGTGGTTTTCCTTTTTGGATGCTGCCCTTCCCGTGGTTGTTCCTTCCCGGTGAAAGACCTGGTTATTTATTGCTTGCGTTGAGAAACACGTGATGGTGTCTCCGCGGCTTTTCTACATGCACTAACTCCTGTTCAGACAGATCTCTCATACTTTGAGAATCTCCAACCCAGACCACATTATACTTCAAAACCATATGTAAGAACCAATGAATGCTTGTTTTCTATAATCTAATACTTACTACGTGCTATGAACTTACTTTTCTTCATTTTTGTCATCACTTTTGAATGAACATTAAACAAGATTTGTTTTATCCACACAATTCAATATTGCTTTCCTTTCTGTCTTCACTGTGCTCCTACTTAAAAAAGTAAGAAACTGTTATTTTCTCTAACATTTTGGCGAGCCCTGCCAAATCTGACTTTTGTGCTATTTTTCTGAAATTCTTTCCCTTGCACACGGAGGTGGAGAGCTCTGCTAAACACCTGTTGTTCAAGGGGCAGGAATTCTGCTATTTCACGTCACAAGGATCAGACAGAGCCTGCAGACAGTGAGGATTCGTGTCTCCAACCATAAAGAGCTGGATGTGTCCCATGACGGAGGTCTGAGGATTTCAGTAGAGACACAGAGGACCATCCATTGACGGTTGGATCAATCCAGGAGAGGAAAATATATTCCACAGGTGAGAAAATGGATTTCATTCATGATTATTCTAAGAAAAGTAATATAGAGTTTAAGTTTGTTCATAGCCATACAGATTCACAATTATGGTCTAATTTTTATAGCCAATGTGAAGCAGTGAATCTTAAGATTGAACAGAGGTTTTTCAGTAAAAAAAAGTTACAGAGAAAGCTTCAAAATGGAATGCACATGGTCCGAGTGTACAATTATTTAGTCTTTGAGAAAACTGAAACACAAACACATAAAGCATGTACTATCACACAAGAGATTGGTCATACTGACACACAAGGTGACACACGAGTCTGACGGGGATTACTTTGATTGTCCAAATTGTTTTGTATTTGTCAGAACATAATGAAAAATTGGAAGATCAAATCGATGCTCGAACAGAATTATTGTCCAAATTGCACCAAGATATAAAAAAGGTTTCTGTTCTTACAAGATCAAATTAACATGAAGACAATGCCGCCACATCATTTGTACCAGACACACAAAATCCACATGTTTCAGTAGAAGATTTACAGGCAGGTGAACTACAATGGAAGAAATTACATGACAGAGCAGCACAAACTGAAAATACACGATCAGTTAATGAAAATTGTAAAAGACATTCCAAACTACAATGACAAGATGGATGCCTTTTATAATGCAGGAAAGATATATATCTTGGTACCGTGTTAGCCAGTACATAGAAAAATATTTGGAATTGAGAGTCCTCAGTGGTTGATATGTTTTAATGGCTAACTGAAAAGATGGTAACAAATTTCAAGCTTTCGAGACTACTCAGGTCTCTTCATCAGGCAGAGACTAAAGCAAATTCTGAAGAATGACATATTTATACACAACACAGCACAGAACTGCCACTAGGGGAGAGTGATAAGTGATAAACAGTAGTGTCCATGTGGGGTCATCATAACAGAACCAGACCCCAATCAGAGGACAACAAAACATACACTCTTAATCTAGGAATTTTCCAATATTTATAGATACAACTATTTATCACTTACCACTCTCCCATAATGACAGTTCTGTGCTGTGTTGTGTATAAATTTTAAAGTAACAGAATTCACCGCACTCTCTGTAGATCAATTATGCAAGGGTTCTATAAATTTATTGATATAAATTAGGAGCGTAACAGAATATTGCAGTATATGCGATTAACAACGTTTCGGCTCAACCAGAGCCTTTATCACGTATCGCTGTGGAAAAAGAAATAAGCAAAGAAACAAAAAATAAAATAAATAACATAACATGATAAAATAATAAAATAACAAAACAATAATAGGTCGTCCTAGAGATCAAGAGACACATGTCCACCGACAGACATATAAGGACATCTGTAGAAGTGACGAATCAGGGATCGAGTGTCAGGGTAGGGTGCAAAAGAGTCCTGCGTATCCTGGGGGTAGGGATAGTATAGTGAGTATAATTCGATATAGAAATTTGCCAGAGAGAGAGGAGATAATCCAGATAAATTGCAGATAACATATGTAAATCCCATAACAATAGTATTAACCAAATGGTTCCAGGCCCATGGTCTGAGACAGTAGCATAGGTAGTTACCTTGATCCAGTAATGGAATAGAGTGCAGAGAGGAAAAAATCCCAGCAGTAAAGTGTAAGCTCTGTAGAAGATAGTAGATAAGGATTAGCTTGGATAAGCTAGGAGAAACGTGCCCATAGAATCTGACAAAGTACCTTAAGCAATGCCCTGAGTACGCTTATAGAGGCTCCCTTCAGGAAATGTGGACCTGTTTAAGGTAAATGGTATGTTTGTAATGCCCCTGAAGAGTTTAGTGGAATAGTGCACAAGGGTTAATTGGATGGTAAAGAAAGACGTGCCCATAGGAACTGACTAAATACCTTAAAGCAATGTATTAGGTACGCTTGCAGAGGCTCACTTATGGACGGTATGGACCTGTTTAGGGTAAACGGTATGCATGTATCACTATTGAATTAGTTCAGTATGTGCCGAGGGAGAAGCTAGTGACATACGCTGTTTACCTGTGATAGAGCGGCGCTCCCGCGCTTTGCTCTGGTGCCGCGTGTGTCTGGTCTGCAGCCGGGACGGCATGTGTGTGTTAAATGACCGCCGCATCGGAAATGGAAGGTGCGGACTGGAAATGACATGCCGCTACTCAGTGGGGCCACAATGTGCATGCGCAGCCTCCGTTATGGCAACCTTGTAACTATGCGCTGTCTGTGGCTGAGAATAAGGCACTACGTGAATGAGTTGAAGGCTCTGGCAGGGATACTATATGGTATGGGGACTATGTAATGGCCGCAAGAGATGTAAATGTGAACTACCACTGCAGGATACTAAGGTCAATGGGATGAAACGTGTAATGAAAACACCTAAATGTAAAATAATGAAAATAATAGGGGGAAGACATTACAAGTTAGGGGGCTTGGGGCAACTCACCCAGTATAGTAATAGTAGATCTTTTGTAGTCATATATTAGCGGGTCTGAAAGAAAGGGGATATAGTTGTGCAATGAAATAAAGTAACAAGGCTCATACTGACCAATCAATCTCTCTATTGAGTCCTTAAGGGGTCAGGGTGTCTAATTTATAGATCCAGTAGGTCTCACGTGCTCTAAGAAGTTTAATGTGGTCGCCCCCTCTTCTAGGGCGAGGGACATGTTTGATAACTTGAAATTTAAGCTGGGCCACAGTGTGCCTGGATTTTGTGAAATGATCCAGTAGAGGTAGCCAGTTTTTACCGCATCTGATCGTAGACTTGTGGCTGGCAATTCTGTCCCTTATGTGTTGCGTGGTTTCTCCTATGTATAGGTGGCCACATGGGCATTTTATTAGGTATACGACAAAATTAGAGTCACATGTATGGAATCCACGTACTGGATAGGACTTTCCGGTTCTTGGGTGGGTTATAGTGTCTGATTTAATTACGTTTGAGCAGGCTGCACAATTTAGGCAAGGAAAAGTGCCATTACGTCGGGTGCCCAATAATCTCTGCGTAGTAGTGGGCCGCTTGCTGCCAATATCTGCCCTCACGAGCTTGTCCCTAATGTTGGGGGGTCTTTTATTGCACACCAGGACTGGTTCTTTGAAAGGAGGGATGGAAGGATATGATTTGGCTAAAAGAGGCCAGTGCCTCCTGATGATGGAATGAACTTTTGGTACCAATGGGTGGAATACATGTACAAACGGAATCCTTTCTTGTGTGTTTCGCGGAGGTCGGGGTGATGGGGGTGAAAGGATACGTGTTTTTTCTTCTGTGAGGAGTTTTGGAGGATAGTGTCGTGCTTGGAATTTGGAGGTCATGTCATCCAGTCTGTCATTGAGCGTTATTGGATCAGAGACAATACGAGCTACCCTATTAAGCTCGGAACGTGGCAGGCTGTTTTTCAATTAGCGTGGATGGCAACTGGTATAAAGAAGGAGACTGTTGCAGTCGGTAGGTTTGCAATAAATATCAGTAGAAAGGCCTCCGTTAGAGTCCTTGAGGACCATAGTGTCCAGAAAAGGTACTGAATCGGTGTTGTGATGAATGGTGAATTGAAGTTCCGGGAGGATAGAGTTTAGGTAGGAGTGAAAGGACAACAGTGTGTCTGAGGTACCTGTCCAAATGAGAAAAATGTCATCAATATAGCGGTGAGAACATGCTACATGTTGTAAGAAAAAGCTATTGGTAAACACATGGGTTATTTCGAAATGGTTCATAAACGCGTTGGCATAAGCCGGCGCAACGTTCGAACCCATAGCGGTACCGCACTTCTGGATATAAAAGGTATCTTCAAATAAGAAATAGTTCTCATACAACACTAGAGTAAGCAGGTCCAGGCAGAACTGGATGGCATCTTCCGATATTGGAGATTGGCATAGTAAGTGTCTAGTAGCCTCAATGCCTTTGGTGTGCTGAATTGACGTGTAAAGGCTATTAACGTCAAGTGTAACCAGGGTACTATTGGATGGTACCCTGTCAAGCCGTTTGATGACGTCAAGAAAATGTCCGGTGTCCAGGAGAAAAGATCGAGTGGTTTTGACTAGTGGTGTAAGGATTCTTTCCAGAAAGACAGATAGGGGAGACAAGACAGAGTCTGTTGAGGCAACTATAGGTCTGCCAGGAGGATTTTGTAGTGATTTGTGAATTTTAGGTAACACATAGAAGACCGGTGTCACAGGATGAGGATTGATAAGAAATGATACTGTTTTCTGGTCAATGGTATGTCGGGTCAGATATGTGTCAATAACAATTTGATTTTTTGACTAAAGGCTGTAACTGGGTCCCTTGATATGATGTCATAAGTATTGGTATCTGCCAGTTGACGGTAAATCTCACTCATGTACTGTGTACGGTTCATCACCACAATAGCTCCCCATTTGTCCGCTGGTTTCACTACGATAGATGTATTAGTGTGAAGAGAGGACAGAGCTTGTTTCTCAGTGGAAGTAAGATTAGAATGAGGAGGAAATAGACCAAGTCGTTGTTGGTGTATAAGAGAATCGACCTCTCGGTCAACCAGAGAAATGAACGTTTCTGTAGCGTGATAGATCCTAGGAGGACAAAAGTTGCTCTGATTACGGAGCCCAAGGTTAGTAATGGATAATGCCGGTGGCATATCATCATTCGTTGGAGGTATCGGAGTACGAGTAATGTCTTTATTTAGTCCAAAATGAGTCTTTAATATGATTGTCCGATAGAACCTCTCCAAGTCCTTTTTAAGTTGCAAAGCGTCCCAATTTGGAGTAGGGCAGAAAGAGAGTCCCTTCTGGAGTACTGAAAATTCTGCGGGGGAAAGAAGGTGATCCGATATGTTGATCACCTGGTTAGTGGTCTCACCTGTGATCTTGTCATTCTTTCGCTTTGCTCGCCTAGTGGGTCTCCTTGGTGATGTCCTCCTCTGTGTCCCTTGGATAAAAAACGCCGACGGCTGGAGTTGGTCGAGGAATCGCTTTCGGAACTGTAAGATCCATTTCTGCGTGGATATCGCGATCGGCGCCAGGTGGAGGTAGAGGAATCAGTCCATTTGTAGACCCTGTTGCTGACGTAGTCCTCAGAATCACGTTGGAATTTCCGGTGCGGCGGTCATTTAACACACACATGCCGTCCCGGCTGCAGACCAGACACACGCGGCACCAGAGCAAAGCGCGGGAGCGCCGCTCTATCACATGTAAACAGCGTATGTCACTAATTTTAGACCTAATACTATTTAGACTTTTAGGTCTATTAGCACTTTTAGACCTAATACTATCTAATAGACCTGACAGAATAACAAATCTGCAGGTGGTTGGGCATTTAGGAAATAGCGACCACAATATTGTGCAGTTTCACCTGTCTTTCACTAGGGGGAATTGTCAGGGAGTCACAAAAACATTGAACTTTAGGAAGGCAAAGTTTGACCAGCTTAGAGATGCTCTTAATCTGGTAGACTGGGACAATATCCTCAGAAATAAGAATACAGATAATAAATGGGAAATGTTTAAGAACATCCTAAATAGGCAGTGTAAGCGGTTTATACCTTGTGGGAATAAAAGGACTAGAAATAGGAAAAACCCAATGTGGCTAAACAAAGAAGTAAGACAGGCAATTAACAGTAAAAAGAAAGCATTTGCACTACTAAAGCAGGATGGCACCATTGAAGCTCTAAAAAACTATAGGGAGAAAAATACTTTATCTAAAAAACTAATTAAAGCTGCCAAAAAGGAAACAGAGAAGCACATTGCTAAGGAGAGTAAAACTAATCCCAAACTGTTCTTCAACTATATCAATAGTAAAAGAATAAAAACTGAAAATGTAGGCCCCTTAAAAAATAGTGAGGAAAGAATGGTTGTAGATGACGAGGAAAAAGCTAACATATTAAACACCTTCTTCTCCACGGTATTCACGGTGGAAAATGAAATGCTACGTGAAATCCCAAGAAACAATGAAAACCCTATATTAAGGGTCACCAATCTAACCCAAGAAGAGGTGCGAAACCGGCTAAATAAGATTAAAATAGATAAATCTCCGGGTCCGGATGGCATACACCCACGAGTACTAAGAGAACTAAGTAATGTAATAGATAAACCATTATTTCTTATTTTTAGTGACTCTATAGCGACAGGGTCTGTTCCGCAGGACTGGCGCATAGCAAATGTGGTGCCAATATTCAAAAAGGGCTCTAAAAGTGAACCTGGAAATTATAGGCCAGTAAGTCTAACCTCTATTGTTGGTAAAATATTTGAAGGGTTTCTGAGGGATGTTATTCTGGATTATCTCAATGAGAATAACTGTTTAACTCCATATCAGCATGGGTTTATGAGAAATCGCTCCTGTCAAACCAATCTAATCAGTTTTTATGAAGAGGTAAGCTATAGACTGGACCACGGTGAGTCATTGGACGTGGTATATCTCGATTTTTCCAAAGCGTTTGATACCGTGCCGCACAAGAGGTTGGTACACAAAATGAGAATGCTTGGTCTGGGGGAAAATGTGTGCAAATGGGTTAGTAGCTGGCTTAGTGATAGAAAGCAGAGGGTGGTTATAAATGGTATAGTCTCTAACTGGGTCGCTGTGACCAGTGGGGTACCGCAGGGGTCAGTATTGGGACCTGTTCTCTTCAACATATTCATTAATGATCTGGTAGAAGGTTTACACAGTAAAATATCGATATTTGCAGATGATACAAAACTATGTAAAGCAGTTAATACAAGAGAAGATAGTATTCTGCTACAGATGGATCTGGATAAGTTGGACACTTGGGCTGAAAGGTGGCAGATGAGGTTTAACAATGATAAATGTAAGGTTATACACATGGGAAGAGGGAATCAATATCACCATTACACACTGAACGGGAAACCACTGGGTAAATCTGACAGGGAGAAGGACTTGGGGATCCTAGTTAATGATAAACTTACCTGGAGCAGCCAGTGCCAGGCAGCAGCTGCCAAGGCAAACAGGATCATGGGGTGCATTAAAAGAGGTCTGGATACACATGATGAGAGCATTATACTGCCTCTGTACAAATCCCTAGTTAGACCGCACATGGAGTACTGTGTCCAGTTTTGGGCACCGGTGCTCAGGAAGGATATAATGGAACTAGAGAGAGTACAAAGGAGGGCAACAAAATTAATAAAGGGGATGGGAGAACTACAATACCCAGATAGATTAGCGAAATTAGGATTATTTAGTCTAGAAAAAAGACGACTGAGGGGCGATCTAATAACCATGTATAAGTATATAAGGGGACAATACAAATATCTCGCTGAGGATCTGTTTATACCAAGGAAGGTGACGGGCACAAGGGGGCATTCTTTGCGTCTGGAGGAGAGAAGGTTTTTCCACCAACATAGAAGAGGATTCTTTACTGTTAGGGCAGTGAGAATCTGGAATTGCTTGCCTGAGGAGGTGGTGATGGCGAACTCAGTCGAGGGGTTCAAGAGAGGCCTGGATGTCTTCCTGGAGCAGAACAATATTGTATCATACAATTATTAGGTTCTGTAGAAGGACGTAGATCTGGGTATTTATTATGATGGAATATAGGCTGAACTGGATGGACAAATGTCTTTTTTCGGCCTTACTAACTATGTTACTATGTTACTAGCTTCTCCCTCGGCACATACTGAACTAATTCAATAGTGATACATGCATACCGTTTACCCTAAACAGGTCCATACCGTCCATAAGTGAGCCTCTGCAAGCGTACCTAATACATTGCTTTAAGGTATTTAGTCAGTTCCTATGGGCACGTCTTTCTTTACCATCCTATTAACCCTTGTGCACTATTCCACTAAACTCTTCAGGGGCATTACAAACATACCATTTACCTTAAACAGGTCCACATTTCCTGAAGGGAGCCTCTATAAGCGTACTCAGGGCATTGCTTAAGGTACTTTGTCAGATTCTATGGGCACGCTTCTCCTAGCTTATCCAAGCTAATCCTTATCTACTATCTTCTACAGAGCTTACACTTTACTGCTGGGATTTTTTCCTCTCTGCACTCTATTCCATTACTGGAACAAGGTAACTACCTATGCTACTGTCTCAGACCATGGGCCTGGAACCATTTGGTTAATACCATTGTTATGGGATTTACATATGTTATCTGCAATTTATCTGGATTATCTCCTCTCTCTCCGGCAAATTTCTATATCGAATTATACTCACTATACTATCCCTACCCGCAGGATACGCAGGACTCTTTTGCACCCTACCCTGACACTCGATTCCTGATTCGTCACTTCTACAGATGTCCTTATATGTCTGTCGGTGGACATGTGTCTCTTGATCTCTAGGACGACCTATTATTGTTTTGTTATTTTATTATTTTATCATGTTATGTTATTTATTTTATTTTTTGTTTCTTTGCGTATTTCTTTTTCCACAGCGATACGTGATAAAGGCTCTGGTTGAGCCGAAAAGTTGTTAATCGCAAATACTGCAATATTCTGTTACGCTCCTAATTTATATCAATAAATTTATAGAACCCTTGCATAATTGATCTACAGAGAGTGCGGTGAATTCTGTTACTTTATTATATCTGGGCCATTGGTCCATTACACCAGCACCTCGCCTTATACAGGCTGAGTGCACGTCAAATAACCCTTATATACTACTTTGATTGGCAGTTGCACCGGCTATTCCTCTTACATCACTGCAATATTCCCATGTCTACTGACATTTTTGCGTATGATGTGGCCACTAGCTCTGATATACTGTCCCATGCGACAGGTTCTAGTGAATTCCTCCGGACCCCAGTACATGAACTGAGGACCAGGGATTTCGAGAAAGAAAAACGTAGTCTCATTTCCTACGACCTACATTGCACCACTTTAGCCGAATACCACAGGCAAAACAAGATACCAAGGGGACTCAGTTGCAACTTACATCCCACCCTTTTTTCCGATAATCCAGAATATTGTGAAAAATACAAAAAGATCCTCAACAAGTGCTCTCTGGATATTATTATACTTACAATAGAGTTCCTCCAGAAGGCAATAGCGGAGACTAAACAGAATATTCAGAATATAGAGGCACAGCTTTCTACGACCCTTTCTTCCACTGAGTGGTCTTCCCTCAAGACCAAAACAGAAAAGGCACTTGCCGATCACCAAAAAATTCTACAAGAACGCAAAAGACTCAAATTCCAACGTGATTCTGAGGACTACGCCAGCAACAGGGTCTACAAATGGACCGATTCCTCTACCTCCACCTGGCGCCGATCGCGATATCCACGCAGAAATGGATCTTACAGTTCCAAAAGCGATTCCTCGACCAACTCCAGCTGTCGGCGTTTTTTATCCAAGGGACACAGAGGAGGACATCACCAAGGAGACCCACTAGGCGAGCAAAGCGAAAGAATGACAACAAGATCACAGGTGAGACCACTAACCTAGTGATCAACATCGGATCACCTTCTTTCCCCCGCAGAGTTTTCAGTACTCCAGAAGGGACTCTCTTTCTGCCCTACTCCAAATTGGGACGCTTTGCAACTTAAAAAGGACTTGGAGAGGTTCTATCGGACAATCAGATTAAAGACTCATTTTGGACTAAATAAAGACATTACTCATACTCCGATACCTCCAACGAATGATGATATGCCACCGGCATTATCCATTACTAACCTTGGGCTCCGTAATCAGAGCAACTTTTGTCCTCCTAGGATCTATCACGCTACAGAAACGTTCATTTCTCTGGTTGACCGAGAGGTCGATTCTCTTATACACCAACAACGACTTGGTCTATTTCCTCCTCATTCTAATCTTACTTCCACTGAGAAACAAGCTCTGTCCTCTCTTCACACTAATACATCTATCGTAGTGAAACTAGCGGACAAATGGGGAGCTATTGTGGTGATGAACCGTACACAGTACATGAGTGAGATTTACCGTCAACTGGCAGATACCAATACTTATGACATCATATCAAGTGACCCAGTTACAGCCATTAGTCAAAAACTCAAATTGTTATTGACACATATCAGACCCGACATACCATTGACCAGAAAGCAGTATCATTTCTAATCAATCCTCATCCTGTGACACCGGTCTTCTATGTGTTACCTAAAATTCACAAATCACTACAAAATCCTCCTGGCAGACCTATAGTTGCCTCAACAGACTCTGTCTTGTCTCCCCTATCTGTCTTTCTGGAAAGAATCCTTACACCACTAGTCAAAACCACTCGATCTTTTCTCCTGGACACCGGACATTTTCTTGACGTCATCAAACGGCTTGACAGGGTACCATCCAATAGTACCCTGGTTACACTTGACGTTAATAGCCTTTACACGTCAATTCAGCACACCAAAGGCATTGAGGCTACTAGACACTTACTATGTCAATCTCCAATATCGGAAGATGCCATCCAGTTCTTCCTGGACCTGCTTACTCTAGTGTTGTATGAGAACTATTTCTTATTTGAAGATACCTTTTATATCCAGAAGTGCGGTACCGCTATGGGTTCGAACGTTGCGCCGGCTTATGCCAACGCGTTTATGAACCATTTCGAAATAACCCATGTGTTTACCAATAGCTTTTTCTTACAACATGTAGCATGTTATCACCGCTATATTGATGACATTTTTCTCATTTGGACAGGTACCTCAGACACACTGTTGTCCTTTCACTCCTACCTAAACTCTATCCTCCCGGAACTTCAATTCACTATTCATCACAACACCAATTCAGTACCTTTTCTGGACACTATGGTCCTCAAGGACTCTAACGGAGGCCTTTCTACTGATATTTATTGCAAACCTACCGACTGCAACAGTCTCCTTCTTTATACCAGTTGCCATCCACGCTCATTGAAAAACAGCCTGCCACGTTCCCAGCTTAATAGGGTAGCTCGTATTGTCTCTGATCCAATAACGCTCAATGACAGACTGGATGACATGACCTCCAAATTCCAAGCACGACACTATCCTCCAAAACTCCTCACAGAAGAAAAAACACGTATCCTTTCACCCCCATCACCCCGACCTCCGCGAAACACACAAGAAAGGATTCCGTTTGTACATGTATTCCACCCATTGGTACCAAAAGTTCATTCCATCATCAGGAGGCACTGGCCTCTTTTAGCCAAATCATATCCTTCCATCCCTCCTTTCAAAGAACCAGTCCTGGTGTGCAATAAAAGACCCCCCAACATTAGGGACAAGCTCGTGAGGGCAGATATTGGCAGCAAGCGGCCCACTACTACGCAGAGATTATTGGGCACCCGACGTAATGGCACTTTTCCTTGCCTAAATTGTGCAGCCTGCTCGAACGTCATTAAATCAGACACTATAACCCACCCAAGAACGGGGAAGTACTATCCAGTACGTGGATTCCATACATGTGACTCTAATTTTGTCGTATACCTAATAAAATGCCCATGTGGCCTCCTATACATAGGAGAAACCACGCAACACATAAGGGACAGAATTGCCAGCCACAAGTCTACGATCAGATGCGGTAAAAACTGGCTACTTCTACTGGATCATTTCATAAAATCCAGGCACACTGTGGCCCAGCTTAACCCTGCTGTTCTGTTCGGTCTGGGGAGACCTATTTTGAACTTTGGTATTTTTTGGGGTGTTCAAGATGCGGTTCTGAAACTTGTGGTTGATTGACTTAAATGAGGATGGGTCGGTCAGCCACGGGTTTCAGAGCCGCATCTTGAATATTTTAAAGAATATTGAAGTTCAAAGTCGGTCATTTTTGACCAACAGAACAGCAGGGTTAAATTTCAAGTTATCGAACGTGTCCCTCGCCCTAGAAGAGGGGGCGACCACATTAAACTTCTTAGAGCACGTGAGACCTACTGGATCTATATATTAGACACCCTGACCCCTTAAGGACTCAATGGAGAGATTGATTGGTTAGTATGAGCCTTGTTACTTTGTTTCATTGCACAACTATATCCCCTTTCTTTCAGACCCGCTAATATATGACTACAAAAGATCTACTATTACTATACTGGGTGAGTTACCCCCAGCCCCCTAACTTGTAATGTCTTCCCCCTATTATTTTCATTATTTTACATTTAGGTGTTTTCATTACACGTTTCATCCCATTGACCTTAGTATCCTGCAGCGGTAGTTCACATTTACATCTGTTGCGGCCATTACATAGTCCCCATACCATATAGTATCCCTGCCAGAGCCCTTAACTCATTCACATAGTGCCTTATTCTCAGCCACAGACAGCGCATAGTTATAAGGTTGCCATAACCGAGGCTGCGCATGCGCATTGAGGCCCCACTGAGTAGCGGCATGTCATTTCCGGTCCGCACCTTCCATTTCCGGTGCGGCGGTCATTTAACACACACATGCCGTCCCGGCTGCAGACCAGACACACACGGCACCAGAGCAAAGCGCGGGAGCGCCGCTCTATCACATGTAAACAGCGTATGTCACTAGCTTCCCCCTCGGCACATACTGAACTAATTCAATAGTGATACATGCATACCGTTTACCCTAAACAGGTCCATACCGTCCATAAGTGAGCCTCTGCAAGCGTACCTAATACATTGCTTTAAGGTATTTAGTCAGTTCCTATGGGCACGTCTTTCTTTACCATCCTATTAACCCTTGTGCACTATTCCACTAAACTCTTCAGGGGCATTACAAACATACCATTTACCTTAAACAGGTCCACATTTCCTGAAGGGAGCCTCTATAAGCGTACTCAGGGCATTGCTTAAGGTACTTTGTCAGATTCTATGGGCACGCTTCTCCTAGCTTATCCAAGCTAATCCTTATCTACTATCTTCTACAGAGCTTACACTTTACTGCTGGGATTTTTTCCTCTCTGCACTCTATTCCATTACTGGAACAAGGTAACTACCTATGCTACTGTCTCAGACCATGGGCCTGGAACCATTTGGTTAATACTATTGTTATGGGATTTACATATGTTATCTGCAATTTATCTGGATTATCTCCTCTCTCTCCGGCAAATTTCTATATCGAATTATACTCACTATACAATCCCTACCGCAGGATACGCAGGACTCCTTTGCACCCTACCCTGACACTCGATCCCTGATTCGTCACTTCTACAGATGTCCTTATATGTCTGTCGGTGGACATGTGTCTCTTGATCTCTAGGTTGACCTATTATTGTTTTGTTATTTTATTATTTTATCATGTTATGTTATTTATTTTATTTTTTGTTTCTTTGCGTATTTCTTTTTCCACAGCGATATGTGATAAAGGCTCTGGTTGAGCCGAAACGTTGTTAATCGCATATACTGCAATATTCTGTTACGCTCCTAATTTATATCAATAAATTTATAGAACCCTTGCATAATTGATCTACAGAGAGTGCAGTGAATTCTGTTACTTTATTGTATCTGGGCCATTGGTCCATTACACCAGCACCTCGCCTTATACAGGCTGAGTGCACGCCAAATAACCCTTATTGTGTATAAATATGTCATTCTTCAGAATTTGCTTTAGTCTGTGGCTGATGAAGAGACCTGAGTAGTCTCAAAAGCTGCAATTTGTTACATCTTTTCAGTTAGCTATTAACCCCTTTACCCCCAAGGGTGGTTTGCACGTTAATGACCAGGTCAATTTTTACAATTCTGACCACTGTCCCTTTATGAGGTTATAACTCTGGAACGCTTCAATGGATCCTAGTGATTCTGAAGGAGCTTCGTTTGGAATGCAGACTTAGATGGGTTGGTCTGCAGTCGTCACATTGCATTTGCAGAGTCCCTGATGTACGTAAACAGTAGAAACCCCCACAAGTGACCCCATATTGGAAACCAGACCCCCCATGGAACTTATCTAGATGTGTTGTGAGAACTCTGAACCCCCAAGTGTTTCACTACAGTTTATAACGCTGAGCCATGAAAATAAAAAAAAATTCACACAAAAATATTTTTTTAGCCCCCCCCAATTTTTATTTTCCCAAGGGTAACAAGAGAAATTGGACCCCAAAAGTTGTTGTCCAATTTGTCCTGAGTACGCTGATATCCCATATGTTAGGGTAAACCCGTTTGGGCGCATGGGATAGCTCGGAAGGGAAGGAGCACTGTTTTACTTTTTCAACGCAGAATTGGCAGGAATTGAAATCAGACGCCATGTCGCGTTTTGGCTGGAATTGAGATCGGACGCCATGTCGCATTTGGAGAGCCCTTGATGTGCCTAAACAGTAGAAGCCCCCAATTCTAACTGAAACCCTAACCCAAACACACCCTTAACCCTAATCCCAACCCTAACCTCACCCCTAACCCAAACATGCCCCTAACCCTAACCCCAACAAACCTCTAACCCTAATCCCAACCCTAACCACACCCCAAACTCCAACACACCCCTAACCCTAATCCCAACCATAACCCTAACCACACCCCTAACCCTGACACACCAATATCCCTAATCCCAACCGTAAATGTAATCCTATCCCTAACTTTAGCCCTAACCCTAACTTTAGCCCCAACCCTAACTGTAGCCCTAACCCTAGCTCCAACCCTAACCCTAGCCCCAACCCTTACCCTAACCCTAGCCCCAACCCTAACCCTAGCCCCAACACTAGCCCCAACCCTAACCCTATCCCTAATGGGAAAATGGAAATAAATACATTTTAAATTTTTTTATTATTGTTCCCTAACTAAGGGGGTGATGAAGGGGGGTTTGATTTACTTTTATAACGGGTTTTTTAGCAGATTTTTATGATTGGCAGCCATCACACACTAAAAGATGCTTTTTATTCAAAAAATAGTTTTTGCGTATCTACATTTTGAGAGCTATAATTTTTGCATATTTTGGTCCACAGAGTCATGTCAGGTATTGTTTTTTGCGAGACGAGTTGACTTTTATATTGATACCATTTTCGGGCACGTGACATTTTTTGATTGCTTTTTATTACGATTTTTGTGAGGCAGAATGAACAAAAACCAGCTGTTCATTAATTTCTCTTGGGGGGGGGAGCGTTTATACCGTTCCGTGTTTGGTAAAATGGATAAAGCAGTTTTATTCTTCGGGTCAGTACGATTACAGCAATACCTCATTTACATCATTTTTTTATGTTTTGGCGCTTTTATACGATAAAAACTATTTTATAGAAAAAATAATTATTTTTGCATCGCTTTATTCTGAGGACTATAACTTTATTATTTTTTCGCTGATGATGTTATATGATGGCTCGTTTTTTGCGGGACAAGATGTTTTCAGCGGTACCATGGTTATTTATATCCGTATTTTTGATCGTATGTTATTCCACTTTTGTTCGGCGGTATGAAGATAAAGCTTTTTTTGCCTCGCCTTTTTTTAGGGTGATCACTGAAGGGGTTAACTAGTGGGACATTTTTATAGGTCGGGTCATTACGGATGCGGCGATACTAAATATATGTACTTTTATTGTTTTTTGGGGTTTTTTTTAGATAAAGAAACGCATTTACGGGAACAATATATATATTTTTTCCTTTATTTAGGAATTTATTATTTTTTTACATATGTGAATATTTTTTTTTACTTTATAACATTGCCCCGGGAGGGCATCATGTTATAGGGTCAGATCGCTGATCTGACACTTTGCAGAGCACTGTGTCAGTTCAGCGATCTGACAGGCACTGCAGGGACGCTTGCAAGGTCCTGCAGGTGCTTGCAAGCCACCTCCCTGCAGGACCTGGAATTGTTGTGAATTCTGCTTTTGGGCTCCCTCCGGTGGTTGTAGGTGGTAATGCAGTTGTCCCTGAGTTGCAGTCCTGGTCAGGTGTATCTGCTGATTGCAGCTCTGACTGGGGTATTTAGGTGTGCAGGATTCATTAGTCCTTGCCAGTTGTCCATGGTTCTGGGAGGTTTTGGATCTTTGTCTAGATCCTCCTGCCTTGCTGCCATTTCAGCAAAGATAAGTGTCTGGTTTTTTGTTTCTGTGGCACACATGCTGTGTGCTTAATAATTCTGTGCTATTCATTTGTTTTCTCTTGTCCAGCTTAGATTGTGTCAGTGTTTTCTCAGTCTTGCTGGATTCTCTGGAGTTGCAGATATACGCTCCACATCTTAGTTAGATGGTGGAGTTTTTTGGTATTTTCTGCTGTGGATATTTTTGGAAGGGTTTGAATACTGACCGCTTTGTATCCTGTCCTATCCTTTCCTATTTTAGCTAGAGTGGCCTCTTTTGCTAAATCCTGTTTCCTGCCTGCGTGTGTCTTTTCCTCTACTACTCACAGTCAATATTTGTGGGGGGCTACCTATCCTTTGCGGTTCTGCTCTGAGGCAAGGTAGAATTCCTATTTCCATCTATAGGGGTATTTAGTCCTCCGGCTGTGTCGAGGTGTCTAGGATTTGTTAGGCACATCCCACGGCTACTTCTAGTTGCGAAGTTAAATTCAGGATTTGCGGTCAGTATAGTTTCCATCAACTCCAGAGAAAGTTCCATGCGGCTCCAAGGTCACCGGATCATAACAGTACAACTGGCCTATAATGAGTTAAATGCATCTCAGAAGAAGGGAAGAAGGGTGTTGAGCCATTTTTTTTCTGCAGTCTGCTTTGTCTTCTCATCCCTCTTTTTCTCTGGGTGGCTGAGGAGTCTTGTGCTAGCATGGATATTCAGGAATTAGCTTCTCGTGTGGACCAGCTTGCTGCTAGGGTACAGGGTATTTCTGATTATATTGTTCAGACTCCTGTTTTAGAGCCGAAGATTCCTACTCCTGATTTGTTTTTTGGTGACAGGTCCAAATTTTTGAGTTTTAAAAACAACTGTAAACTGTTTTTTGCTCTGAGACCTCGATCCTCCGGTGATTCCATTCAGCAGGTTAAAATCGTCATCTCCCTGCTGCGTGGCGATCCACAGGATTGGGCATTTTCCCTGGAATCTGGGAATCCGGCTTTGCTTAATGCAGACTCCTTTTTTCAGGCTTTGGGATTATTATATGATGAACCTAATTCTGTGGATCAAGCGGAGAAGACCTTGTTGGCCCTGTCTCAGGGTCAAGAGGCGGCAGAATTGCATTGTCAGAAATTTAGAAAATGGTCTGTGTTGACTAAATGGAATGATGATGCTTTGGCGGCAATTTTCAGAAAGGGTCTTTCTGAATCCGTTAAAGATGTTATGGTGGGGTTTCCCACGCCTTTCGGTCTGAGTGATTCTATGTCTCTGGCCATTCAGATTGACCGGCGCTTGCGAGAGCGCAGAACTTTGCGCGCTGTGGCGTTGTCCTCAGAGCAAATTCCTGAGCCAATGCAGTGTGATAGGATTCTGTCTAGAATGGAACGACAAGGTTTCAGACGTCAGAATAGGTTGTGTTATTGTGGCGATGCTTCTCATGTCATTTCTGTCTGCCCTAAGCGGACAAGGAGGATCGCCAGTTCATTTACTATCAGTACTGTACAACCTAAATTTCTGTTATCTGTGTCCTTGATCTGCTCATTGTCATCATTTTCGGTCATGGCGTTTGTGGATTCAGGCGCCGCATTGAACTTAATGGACTTTGAGTTTGCCAGGCGTTGTGGTTTTCCTTTGCAGAACCCTATTCCTTTAAGGGGCATTTATGTTACACCTTTGGCTAAAAATAAGCCCCAGTTTTGGACACAGGTGACCATGCGCATGGCGCCAGCCCATCAGGAAGATTGTCGATTTCTAGTGTTGCATAATTTGCATGATGCTATCGTGCTGGGTTTTCCGTGGTTGCAGGTACATAATCCTGTGTTGGACTGGAAGTCTATGTCTGTGACTAGTTGGGGTTGTCAGGGGATTCATAATGATGTTCCTTTGATGTCAATCTCCTCTTCTTCCTCTTCTGAAATTCCAGAGTTTTTGTCTGATTTTCGGGATGTATTCGATGAGCCCAAGTCCAGTTCCCTTCCACCGCACAGGGACTGTGATTGTGCTATTGACTTGATTCCAGGCTGTAAATTTCCTAAGGGCCGACTTTTCAACCTGTCTGTGCCTGAACATACCGCAATGCGGAGCTATATTAAGGAGTCTTTGGCGAAAGGGCATATTCGGCCATCTTCACCGTTGGGAGCGGGATTTTTTTTTGTTGCTAAGAAGGATGGCTCCTTGAGACCCTGTATTGATTATCGCCTCTTGAATAAGATCACGGTCACGTTTCAATACCCTTTACCTTTGCTTTCTGATTTGTTTGCTAGGATTAAGGGGGCTAGTTGGTTTACTAAGATTGACCTTCGGGGGGCATATAATCTTGTTCGTATTAAGCAGGGTGATGAATGGAAACTGCGTTTAATACGCCCGAAGGTCATTTTGAATACCTTGTGATGCCATTCTGGCTCACTAATGCTCCATCTGTTTTTCAGTCCTTCATGCATGATATCTTCCGGACTTATCTTGATAAAATCTTGATTGTATATTTGGACGATATTTTGTTTTTTCCGATGATTGGGAGTCTCATGTGCAACAGGTCAGGATGGTATTTCAGATCCTTCGTGACAATGCTTTGTTTGTGAAGGGGTCTAAGTGTCTCTTTGGGGTGCACAAGGTTTCTTTTTTGGGCTTCCTTTTTCCCCCCTCATCTATGGAGATGGATCCGGTTAAGGTTCAGGCCATTCATGATTGGATTCAACCCACATCCGTGAAGAGCCTTCAGAAATTTTGGGGTTTTCCAAATTTTTATCGCCGTTTCATTGCTAACTTCTCTAGCGTGGTTAAACCCTTGACCGATTTGACGAAGAAAGGCGCTGATGTGGCGAATTGGTCCTATGCGGCTGTCTCTGCCTTTCAGGAGCTTAAACGCCGATTTACTTCTGCTCCGGTGTTGCGCCAACCGGATGTTTCTCTTCTGTTTCAGGTTGAGATTGACGCTTCTGAGATTGGGGCAGGGGCCGTTTTGTCTCAGAGGGATTCTGTTGGTTCCTTGATGAAACCGTGTGCCTTCTTTTCCCGTAAGTTTTCGCCTGCTGAACGCAATTATGATGGCGGCAATCGGGAGTTCTTGGCTATGAAGTGGGCATTTGAGGAGTGGCGACATTGGCTTGAGGGAGCTAAGCACCGTATTGTGGTCTTGACCGATCATAAGAATCTGATTTACCTCGAGTCTGCCAAACGGCTGAATCCTAGACAGGCTCGATGGTCCTTGTTTTTTTCCCGTTTTGATTTCGTAGTTTCGTATCTTCCGGGTTCTAAGAATATTAAGGCTGATGCCCTCTCTAGGAGTTTTTTGCCTGATTCTCCTGAGGTCCTTGAACCGGTCGACATTCTGAAAGAAGGGTTGATCCTTTCTGCCATTTCCCCTGATTAACGACGGGTTCTTCAGGAATTTCAGGCTGACAGACCTGACCGCTGTCCAGTGGGGAAACTGTTTGTTCCTAACAGATGGACTAGTAGAGTGATTTCTGAGGTTCACTGTTCTGTGTTGGCTGGTCATCCTGGTATTTTTGGTACCCGAGATTTGGTTGGTAGGTACTTTTGGTGGCCTTCTTTGTCACGTGATGTGCGTTCTTTTGTGCAGTCCTGTGGGACTTGTGCACGGGCCAAGCCTTGTTGTTCCCGTGCTAGTGGGTTGCTTTTGCCATTGCCAGTCCCTGAGAGGCCCTGGACGCATATTTCTATGGATTTTATTTCTGATCTTCCGGTTTCCCAGAAGATGTCTGTTATCTGGGTTGTTTGTGACCGGTTCTCTAAGATGGTTCATTTGGTGCCTTTGCCTAAATTGCCTTCCTCTCCAGATTTGGTTCCATTGTTTTTCAGCATGTGGTTCGTCTGCATGGTATTCCGGAGAATATTGTGTCCGACAGAGGTTCCCAGTTTGTTTCTAGGTTTTGGCGGGCCTTTTATGCTAGGCTGGGCATTGATTTGTCTTTTTCTTCTGCATTTCATCCTCAGACAAATGGCCAAACCGAGCGAACTAATCAGACTTTGGAGACTTATTTGAGATGCTTTGTGTCTGCTGATCAGGATGATTGGGTGGCCTTCTTGCCATTGGCCGAGTTTGCCCTTAATAATCGGGCTAGTTCGGCTACTTTGGTTTTGCCTTTCTTTTGTAATTTTGGTTTTCATCCTCGTTTTTCTTCTGGGCAGGTTGAGCCTTCTGACTGTCCTGGTGTGGATTCTGTGGTTGACAGGTTGCAGCAGATTTGGGCTCATGTGGTGGACAATTTGGTGTTGTCTCAGGAGGAGGCTCAGCGCTTTGCTAACCGTCGTCGGTGTGTTGGTTCCCGGCTTCGGGTTGGGGATCTGGTCTGGTTGTCTTCCCGTCATGTTCCTATGAAGGTTTCTTCCCCTAAATTTAAGCCTCGGTTTATTGGTCCTTATAGGATTTCTGAGATTATTATTCCGGTGTCTTTTCGATTGGCGCTTCCGGCCTCTTTTGCTATCCATAATGTCTTCCATAGATCTTTATTGCGGAAATATGTGGTGCCCGTTGTTCCCTCTGTTGATCCTCTGGCCCCTGTGTTGGTTGATGGAGAGTTGGAGTATGTGGTTGAGAAGATTTTGGATTCTCGTTTTTCGAGGCGGAGGCTTCAGTACCTTGTCAAATGGAAGGGTTATGGCCAGGAGGATAATTCTTGGGTTTTTGCCTCTGATGTCCATGCTGCTGATTTGGTCCGTGCCTTTCATCTGGCTCGTCCTGATCTTCCTGGGGGCCCTGGTGAGGGTTCGGTGACCCCTCCTCAAGGGGAGGTACTGTTGTGAATTCTGCTTTTGGGTTCCCTCCGGTGGTTGTAGGTGGTAATGCAGTTGTCCCTGAGTTGCAGTCCTGATCAGGTGTATCTGCTGATTGCAGCTCTGACTGGGGTATTTAGGTGTGCAGGATTCATTAGTCCTTGCCAGTTGTCCATGGTTCTGGGAGGTTTTGGATCTTTGTCTGGTTCCTCCTGCCTTGCTGCCATTTCAGCAAAGATAAGTGTCTGGTTTTTTGTTTCTGTGGCACACATGCTGTGTGCTTAATAATTCTGTGCTATTCATTTGTTTTCTCTTGTCCAGCTTAGATTGTGTCAGTGTTTTCTCAGTCTTACTGGACTCTCTAGAGTTGCAGATATACGCTCCACATCTTAGTTAGATGGTGGAGTTTTTTGGTATTTTCTGCTGTGGATATTTTTGGAAAGGTTTTAATACTGACTGCTTAGTATCCTGTCCTATCCTTTCCTATTTTAGCTAGAGTGGCCTCTTTTGCTAAATCTTGTTTTCTGCCTGCGTGTGTCTTTTCCTCTACTACTCAGTCAATATTTGTGGGGGGCTGCCTATCCTTTGGGGTTCTGCTCTGAGGCAAGGTAGAATTCCTATTTCCATCTATAGGGGTATTTAGTCCTCCGGCTGTGTCGAGGTGTCTAGGATTTGTTAGGCACACCCCACGGCTACTTCTAGTTGCGGAGTTAAACTCAGGATTTGCGGTCAGTATAGTTTCCACCAACTCCAGAGAAAGTTCCATGCTGCTCCAAGGTCACCGGATCATAACACGGAATGCCCCCCATGGCCATTTTGGATCCGGGCCTCCAGGAGGTAGGAGACCCTCGGAGCAATGCAATCACATCGCATTGCTCCGAGGGTCTCAGGGAAGCACGCAGGGAACCCCTCCCTGTGCGATGCTTTCCTATGCCGCTGAAACACTGCGATCATGTTTGATCACAATGTGCCAGGGATTGTGCCAGGAGCGCTCCGTGACCGCTCCTGGCACATAGTGCTAGATTTCAGCTGCGATAGCCAGCTGACACCCGGCCGCGCTCCCCCGTGAGCGTGGCCTATCGCCTATGACATACTATCCTGTCACTGGGAATTAAGTCCCAGGTCACCTCGACGGGATAGTATGTCATATGGGATTAAGGGGATAATACACAGGACCCATGTCAGAGTTGTAGCATCTTGGCAATTACCTGATTGTTCACCAGCTTTCATGTTAGCATTATAGGTGATGGGAAACAACTGGAACATGATAAAAATGTGATAACACAGTTCATCTTAGCATCATAGGATCATTGTCCTCTCCAATTGTGTTTGTCAGTTTAGATACTGCAATCGTGGTTGTCAGTGATGGATACTGCAATCATGGTTGTCAATGATGGATGCTGCAGTGGTGGTAGTCAGTGATGGATGCTGCAGTAGAGATGGTCAGTGATGGATGCTGCAGTGGTGGATTTCAGTGATGGATGCTGCAGTCGTGGTTGTCAGTGATGGATGCTGCAGTCGTGGTAGTCAGTGATGGATGTTGCAGTCATGGTAGTCAGTGATGGATGCTGCAGTAGAGGTGGTCAGTGATGGATGCTGCAGTGGTGGTTTTCAGTGATGGATGCTGCAGTCGTGGTTGTCAGTGATGGATCCTGCAGTTGTCAGTCTAGATACTGCAGTCATGGTTGTCAGTTTAGATACTGCAGTCCTTGTTGTCAGTGATGGATACTGCATTCTTGGTTGTTAGTGGTGAATGCTGCAGTCATGGTTGTCAGATGGATTCTGTAGTTGTGGTTGTCAGGTTAGATACTGCAATCATAGTTGTCAGTGATGGATGCTGCAGTCGTGGTTGTCAGTGATGGATGCTGCAGTCGTGGTTGTCAGTGATGGATGCTGCAGTCGTGGTTGTCAGTGATATTTGCTGCAGTCTTGGTTGCCAGTGATGGATGCTGCAGTTGTGGTTGTCAGTGATGGATTCTGCATTTGTGGTTGTCAGTTTAGATACTGCAATCATAGTTGTCAGTGATGGATACTGCAGTCGTGGTTGTCAGTGTAGATACTGCAATCATAGTTGTCAGTGATGGATATTGCAGTCGTGGTTGTGAGTGATGAATGTTGCAATCATGGTTGTAAGTGATGGATACTGGAGTTGTGGCTGTCAGTGATGGGTACTGCAATTGTGGTTGTCAGTGATGGATACTGCAGTCGTGGTTGTCAGTGGTGACATGTAGGGTTGAGCGAAACGGGTCGTTCATTTTCAAAAGTTGCCGACTTTTGGCAAAGTCGGGTTTCATGAAACCCGATCCGACCCCTGTGCGGGGTCGGCCATGCGGTACGCGACTTTCGCGCCAAAGTCGCGTTTCAATGACGCGAAAAGCGCCATTTCTCAGCCAATGAAGGTAAACGCAGAGTGTGGGCAGCGTGATGACATAGGTCCTGGTCCCCACCATCTTAGAGAAGGGCATTGCAGTGATTGGCTTGCTGTCTGCGGCGTCACAGGGGCTATAAAGGGGAGTTCCCGCCGACCGCCATGTTACTGCTGCTGATCTGAGCTTAGGGAGAGGTTGCTGCCGCTTCGTCAGAAGCAGGGATAGCGTTAGGCAGGGACCATTAACCACCAAACCGCTTGTGCTGTAGCGATTTCCACTGCCCAACACCACCTTCGGTGTGCAGGGACAGTGGAAGCTACATTTTTTTTCCCCTCAGCGCTGTAGCTCATTGGGCTGCCCTAGAAGGCTCCCTGATAGCTGCATTGCTGTGTGTACGCCGCTGTGCAAACCAACTGCTTTTTTCAAAGCACAAATCCTCTTGTTCCTTCCTTTCTGCACAGCTATCTTTTTTGTTTGTACACACTTTTTATTTAATTTGTGCATCAGTCCACTTCTTATTGCTGCCTGCCATACCTGGCTGAGATTACTGCAGGGAGATAGTAATTGAAGGACACTCCCTGTTTTTTTTTTTTTTTTTGTGGGAGATTAAGATTGACATTTCTGCTAGAGTGCCATCCCTGTCTGTGTCATCTCTCACTCAGTGGGCCATAGAAAGCCTATTTATTTTTTTGCTTGATTTGGGTTATAAAATCTACCTGAAAAAATCACTACATCAATCAGTGGGAGAAAAATATTGGCCTCAGGGCTTGTGTGCCACTCTTGACTCCTGTGTGCATCATCACTCACTCAGTGGGCCATAGAAAGCCTATTTATTTTTTTGCTTGATTTGGGTTCTAAAATGTACCTGAAAAAATCACTACATCAATCAGTGGGAGAAAAATATTGGCCTCAGGGCTTGTGTGCCACTCCTGACTCCTGTGTGCATCATCACTCACTCAGTGGGCCATAGAAAGCCCTTTTTTTTTTTTTTTGCTTTATTTGGGTTCTAAATTCTACCTGAAAAAATCAATAAATCAATCAGTGGGAGATTAATATTGGCCTTTGGGCTTGTGTGCCAGTCCTAAGCGTGCCATCTCTCTCTCTCAGATAGTGGGCCATAGAAAGCCTATTTATTTATTTTTTTTTTATTGGGTTTATAAATTTTCCCTGGAAAAAAAAAAAGTGGGAGATTAATATTGGCCTCTGGGCTTGTGTGCCAGTCCTGAGCGTGCCATCTCTCTCACAAATAGTGGGCCATAGAAAGCCTATTTATTTTTTTTTTTTTTGGTTTTATAAATTCTCCCTTAAAAAAAAAAAGGGAGATTAATATTGGCCTTTGGGCTTGTGTGCCAGTCCTAAGCGTGCCATCTCTCTCTGTCTCTCAGATAGTGGGCCATAGAAAGCCTATTTATTATTTTTTTTATTGGGTTTATAAATTTTCCCTGGAACAAAAAAAAAAAGTGGGAGATAAATATTGGCCTCTGGGCTTGTGTGCCACTCCTGACTCCTGTGTGCGTCCTCTCACTCAGTGGGCCATAGAAAGCCTTTTTTTGTTTTATTTGTTTTCTAAATTCTCCCTGAAAAAATCATTTTATTTTATTTGGTTTCTAAATTCTTCCTGAAAAAATCATTTTATTCTATTATTTTTTTTTCCTAAAGTCTCTCTGAAAAAAAAAAAAAAAAACCAAATCAGTGGGAGATTAATATTGCCCTTTCTGCTTGTGTGCCAGTCTTGACTCCTGGGTGTGCCATCTCTCTCTCTCTCTCCAATTGTGGGCCATAGAAAGCCTATTATTTTTTTAGCTTGATTTGGGTTCCAAAATCTACCTGAAAAAATCACTACATCAATCAGTGGGAGATAAATATTGGCCTCTGGGCTTGTGTGCCACTCCTGACTCCTGTGTGCGTCATCTCTCACTCAGTGGGCCATAGAAAGCCTTTTTTTGTTTTATTTGTTTTCTAAATTCTCCCTGAAAAAATCATTTTATTTTATTTGGTTTCTAAATTCTTCCTGAAAATATCATTTTATTCTATTTTTTTTTTCCTAAAGTCTCCCTGCAAAAAAAAAAAAAAAAAAAAAACAGTGGGAGATTAATATTGCCCTTTCTGCTTGTGTGCCAGTCTTGACTCCTGGGTGTGCCATCTCTCTCTCTCCAATTGTGGGCCATAGAAAGCCTATTAATTTTTTTGCTTGATTTGGGTTCCAAAATCTACCTGAAAAAATCACTACATCAATCAGTGGGAGATAAATATTGGCCTCTGGGCTTGTGTGCCACTCCTGACTCCTGTGTGCGTCCTCTCTCACTCAGTGGGCCCTACAAAGCCTATTTTTTGTTTTATTTGTTTTCTAAATCCTCCCTGAAAAAATCATTTTATTTTATTTGGTTTCTAAATTATTCCTGAAAAAAATCATTTTTTTTGTATTTTTTATTTTCTAAAGTCTCCCTGAAAAAAAAAAAAACAAAACAAATCAGTGGGAGATTAATATTGCCCTTTCTGCTTGTGTGTCAGTCTTGACTCCTGGGTGTGCCATCTCTCTCTCTCCAATTGTGGGCCATAGAAAGCCTATTATTTTTTTAGCTTGATTTGGGTTCCAAAATCTACCTGAAAAAATCACTACATCAATCAGTGGGAGATAAATATTGGCCTCTGGGCTTGTGTGCCACTCCTGACTCCTGTGTGCGTCATCTCTCACTCAGTGGGCAATAGAAAGCCTTTTTTTTATTTTATTTGTTTTCTAAATTCTCCCTGAAAAAATCATTTTATTTTATTTGGTTTCTAAATTCTTCCTGAAAAAATCATTTTATTCTATTATTTGTTTTTCCTAAAGTCTCCCTGAAAAAAAAAAAAACAAATCAGTGGGAGATTAATATTGCCCTTTCTGCTTGTGTGCCAGTCTTGACTCCTGGGTGTGCCATCTCTCTCTCTCTCTCCAATTGTGGGCCATAGAAAGCCTATTATTTTTTTAGCTTGATTTGGGTTCCAAAATCTACCTGAAAAAATCACTACATCAATCAGTGGGAGATAAATATTGGCCTCTGGGCTTGTGTGCCACTCCTGACTCCTGCGTGCGTCATCTCTCACTCAGTGGGCCATAGAAAGCCTTTTTTTGTTTTATTTGTTTTCTAAATTCTCCCTGAAAAAATCATTTTATTTTATTTGGTTTCTAAATTCTTCCTGAAAAAATCATTTTATTCTATTTTTTTTTTTCCTAAAGTCTCCCTTAAAAAAAAAAAAAAATCAAATCAGTGGGAGATTAATATTTACATTTGTGCTTCAGTGACAGTCCTGCGTGTGTGGCATCTCTCTCATTTGTTGCCACCAACAACAGAGTGTGTAACATTGTGCCTGATTTTCGTTGTGGTCTCACTCACCTGTAAAGGGGTAGCTAAATCATACTGAAGTTATAGCTCACCGTGTAATTTGTGTGATAGCAACAAATACCGTTAGTTTGTTTACGTTTTTAAAACAATGAGGAAGTATGGTGGAAGAATGTTGTGAATTCTGTGGCTGAATTCACTCCTGTGGTCACAAGTGGTACTGCAGCTTCTGAGCTTCCTCCCTCAGGTGTTCTGGTGAGCTCGTTAACTGCTTCATTACTTAACTCCGCTTGATGCTGCTATCCTTGCTCCTTGTCAATGTTTCAGTGTTGGATCTGAGCTTCTCCTGATTGTTCCTGTGACCTGCTGCTCTGTATAGCTAAGTGCTTTTTGCTTTTTTGTTGCTTTTTTTCTGTCCAGCTTGTCTTTTGTTTTGCTGGAAGCTCTGAGACGCAAAGGGTGTACTGCCGTGCCGTTAGTTCGGCACGGTGGGTTTTTTTTGCCCCCTTTGCGTGGTTTTGCTTTAGGGTTTTTTGTAGACTGCAAAGTTCGCATTACTGTCCTCGCTCTGTCCTAGAATATCGGGCCCCACTTTGCTGAATCTATTTCATCCCTACGTTTTGTCTTTTCATCTTACTCACAGTCATTATATGTGGGGGGCTGCCTTTTCCTTTGGGGAATTTCTCTGGGGCAAGTCAGGCCTATTTTTCTATCTTCAGGCTAGCTAGTTTCTTAGGCTGTGCCGAGTTGCCTAGGTAGTTGTTAGGCGCAATCCACAGCCGCTTTTAGTTGTGTTTAGGATAGGATCAGGTGTGCAGTCTACAGAGTTTCCACGTCTCAGAGCTCGTTCTTGTATTTTTGGGTATTTGTCAGATCACTGTGTGCGCTCTGATCGCTAAGCACACTGTGTTTCTGGATTGCCTTCATAACACCTGTCATTAGCAAACATAACAGAAGAGGTCGTGGCCGGGGGCGTTCATTGTCAGCTGGTAATGAGGGTAGTGGTAGTGGTGGAGCATCAGCTGGTCGTGGGAAAAAAAATATTGCACCTAAGTCTGGAGCTGTGGAGCCAGGTTCGTCGTCAGGCTACACAAGGCCTCGAACACTCCCTTTTCTGGGAGTAGGAAAACCGCTTTTAAAGCCGGAGCAGCAAGAGCAAGTTTTGGCTTATCTTGCTGACTCAGCCTCTAGCTCTTTTGCCTCCTCTCGTGAAACTGGTAAATGTCAAAGCAGCGCGTCGTTAGTGGATGTTCACGGTCAGGGACAAGTCGCTTCCTTGTCCTCTTCAGCAAAAACAACAACAGAGAAGAATGCAGCAGGCGACACAACGGGTTACTCCATGGAGCTCTTTACACATACCGTCCCTGGCTTAGAAAGTGAAGCAGTTAACAGTCCATGCCCATTACAAGTTGAATCTGACATGGAGTGCACTGATGCACAGCCACAGCCAGACTATTATGCTGGTCCTTTGACTCAGACCACAACATTGCCCTCGCAGGGTGCTGATCAAGAATCAGACCCTGATGAGACTATGTTGCCCCATCACGAACGCTATACCACCGACCGACTCGGTGACACAGACGAAGTTGCACACGAGCTACAAGAAGAGGTAATAGATGACCCAGTTCTTGACCCCGATTGGCAGCCATTGGGGGAACAGGGTGCAGGCGGCAGCAGTTCTGAAGCGGAGGAGGAGGGGCCGCAGCAGGCATCAACATCGCAACAGGTTCCATCTGCCGGGCCCGTATCTTGCCCAAAACGCGTGGCAAAGCCAAAACCTGTTGGAGGACAGCGTGGCCATCCGGTTAAAGCTCAGTCTGCAATGCCTGAAAAGGTATCCGATGCTAGAAAGAGTGCAGTCTGGCATTTTTTTTAAAAACATCCAATTGATCAGCGCAAAGTCATCTGTCAAAAATGTTCAACTACCTTAAGCAGAGGACAGAATCTGAAAAGTCTCAATACAAGTTGCATGCATAGACATTTAACCACCATGCATTTGCAAGCCTGGACTAACTACCAAACTTCCCTTAAGGTTGTAGCACCCTCGGCCAATGAAGCTAGTCAGCAACGCAACATCCCTTCCGGCAGTGTAGGGCCACCATTTTCCGCACCACCTGCAGTATCTGTGCAGGTTTCTTTGCCAGGCCAAAGCAGTCAGGGTCAGGGAATCACCAGTTTCGTAGTAGGAAACACTGCATCTAGGGCACCGGCGGCAACAATACCATCTCCCACCGTCTCTCAGTCTGCCATGTCCACCGGCACCCCCGCTAGTTCCACGATCTCCAGCTCTCCAGTCCAGCTCACCCTACATGAGACTATGGTTAGAAAAAGGAAGTACTTAGCCTCGCATCCGCGTACACAGGGTTTGAACGCACACATAGCTAGACTAATCTCGTTAGAGATGATGCCCTACCGGTTAGTTGAAAGCGAAGCTTTCAAAGCCCTGATGGACTACGCTGTACCACGCTACGAGCTACCCAGTCGACACTTTTTTTCCAGAAAAGCCATCCCAGCCCTCCACCAGCATGTTAAAGAGCACATCGTCCATGCACTCAGGCAATCTGTTAGCACAAAGGTGCACCTGACAACAGATGCATGGACCAGTAGGCATGGCCAGGGACGTTACGTGTCCATCACGGCACACTGGGTAAATGTGGTGGATGCAGGGTCCACAGGGGACAGCAAGTTTGGGACAGTTCTGCCTAGCCCACGGTCTAGGAAACAATTGGCTGTAGCCGTTCGCACCCCCTCCTCCTCCTCTTCGTCCTCCTGCAGAAGCGAGAGCTCGTCCACAGACCGCAGTCGCACAACCACTCCATCCGCAGCTGCCACTGTTGCACACCAGGTCTCCCATTATGGGGCAGCTACTGGCAAACGTCAGCAGGCTGTATTGGCTATGAAGTGTTTGGGCGACAACAGACACACTGCGGAAGTTCTGTCCGAGTTCTTGCAGAAAGAAACGCAGTCGTGGCTGGGCACTGTAGATCTTGAGGCAGGCAAGGTAGTGAGTGATAACGGAAGGAATTTCATGGCTGCCATCTCCCTTTCCCAACTGAAACACATTCCTTGCCTGGCTCACACCTTAAACCTGGTGGTGCAGTGCTTCCTGAAAAGTTATCCGGGGTTATCCGACCTGCTCCTCAAAGTGCGTGGACTTTGCTCACATATCCGCCGTTCGCCCGTACACTCCAGCCGTATGCAGACCTATCAGCGTTCTTTGAACCTTCCCCAGCATCGCCTAATCATAGACGTTGCAACAAGGTGGAACTCAACACTGCACATGCTTCAGAGACTGTGTGAACAGAGGCGGGCTGTTATGTTTTTGTGGGAGGATACACATACACGGGCAGGCAGTAGGATGGCAGACATGGAGTTGTCAGGTGTGCAGTGGTCGAAGATTCAAGACATGTGTCAAGTCCTTCAGTGTTTTGAGGAATGCACACGGCTGGTTAGTGCAGACAACGCCATAATAAGCATGAGCATCCCCCTAATGCGTCTGCTGATGCAAAGTTTGACGCACATAAAGGATCAGGCGTCTGCAGCTGAGGAAGAGGAAAGCCTTGATGACAGTCAGCCATTGTCTGGCCAGGGCAGTGTACAGGACGAGGTAGCGGGCGAAGAGGAGGAGGAGGACGAGGAGGATGATGGGGATGATTATATTTTTAATGAGGAAGCTTTTCCGGGGCCACTGGAAATTGGTGGCGCGGCAAGGCCGGGTTCTGGTTTTTTGAGGGACACAAGTGACGTGGATTTGCCTGAAACTGCCCCTCAACCAAGCACAACCGCAGATTTGAGAACTGGAACTTTGGCCCACATGGCGGATTATGCCTTACGTATCCTCAAAAGGGACACACGCATAACTAAAATGATGAATGATGACGATTACTGGTTGGCCTGCCTCCTTGATCCTCGCTATAAAGGCAAATTGCAAAATATAATGCCACATGAGAACTTGGAACTAATATTAGCAACCAAACAATCAACTCTTGTTGACCGTTTGCTTCTGGCATTCCCTGCACACAGCGCCCGTGATCGTTCTCACACGAGCTGCAGGGGCCAGCAGACCAGAGGAGTTAGAGGGGCAGAAATCAGAAGTGGCGTTGGCCAGAGGGGTTTTCTGACCAGGTTGTGGAGTGATTTTGCTATGACCGCAGACAGGACAGGTACTGCAGCATCAATTCAAAGTGACAGGAGACAACATTTGTCCAGTATGGTTACAAACTATTTTTCATCCCTTATCGATGTTCTCCCTCAACCGTCATTCCCATTTGATTACTGGGCATCAAAATTAGACACCTGGCCAGAATTGGCAGAATATGCATTGCAGGAGCTTGCTTGCCCGGCAGCTAGTGTCCTATCAGAAAGAGTATTCAGTGCTGCAGGTTCAATACTAACAGAAAAAAGGACTCGTCTGGCTACCCAAAATGTAGATGATCTAACCTTCATTAAAATGAACCACAACTGGATTTCGAAATCTTTTGCCCCACCTTGCCCGGCTGACACCTAGCTTTCCTATGAAATGGTCTTGCCTGTGGACTATTCTGAATGCCTTTTCCAATCTCGTAATTTTCTGCACCTGATTGTCCAGCATACGACATGTTTACACCTCACTAAATGGCCAAACTCCCCACACGGGGCCGTGGTATCGACACTTGGCGACAGCACCCGTGAGAGTGCAGTTTGTCTGAAGAGGTGGGTGAGCCCGCTTTTGGTCGACGGCACTGCCACTGGGTCCCTCCTAGTACAATAAAGTGTCTCTGGCGGTGGTGGTGCGCAGCCAACGTCAGACACACCGTTGTAATATGAGGGGCCCTGGGCCTGTACCGCCGGCCACAAGACAGTTCCCCTCCCAGCTCAAACAGTGCTCTACCACTTGCAAAATTATCTCACAGCTCCACCAATGTTTAGTCTATGCGCTGACATCCTTCAATGCCTGCCACTGACAATACCATTGTATTGACATTTTTGTTATGTTAGGCCTTCGATGCCTGTCTGTGGTCACTCCTTCCACTAGGCCTCCACTGACCACACCACTGCTGCCCGTGTACCCCTGGAACCAATTTAAAATTGCCTACAGCCAGCCCAATTTATTATGTTAGGGCTTCGAAGCCTGTCTGCGGTCCCTCCTTCCACTAGGCCTCCACTGACCACACCACTGCTGCCCGTGTACCCCTGGAACCAATTTAAAATTGCCTACAGCCAGCCCAATTTATTATGTTAGGGCTTCGAAGCCTGTCTGCGGTCCCTCCTTCCACTAGGCCTCCACTGACCACAGCACTGCTTCCCGTGTACCCCTGGAACCAATTTAAAATTGCCTACAGCCATGTGTTATTATTTTAGGCCTTCGATGCCTGTCTGCGGTCACTCCTTCCACTAGGCCTCCACTGACCACACCACTGCTGCCCGTGTACCCCTGGAACCAATTTAAAATTGCCTACAGCCATGTGTTATTATTTTAGGCCTTCGATGCCTGTCTGCGGTCACTCCTTCCACTAGGCCTCCACTGACCACACCACTGCTGCCCGTGTACCCCTGGAACCAATTTAAAATTGCCTACAGCCATGTGTTATTATTTTAGGCCTTCGATGCCTGTCTGCGGTCACTCCTTCCACTAGGCCTCCACTGACCACACCACTGCTGCCCGTGTACCCCTGGAACCAATTTAAAATTGCCTACAGCCATGTGTTATTATTTTAGGCCTTCGATGCCTGTCTGCGGTCACTCCTTCCACTAGGCCTCCACTGACCACACCACTGCTGCCCGTGTACCCCTGGAACCAATTTAAAATTGCCTACAGCCATGTGTTATTATTTTAGGCCTTCGATGCCTGTCTGCGGTCACTCCTTCCACTAGGCCTCCACTGACCACACCACTGCTGCCCGTGTACCCCTGGAACCAATTTAAAATTGCCTACAGCCATGTGTTATTATTTTAGGCCTTCGATGCCTGTCTGCGGTCACTCCTTCCACTAGTCCTCCACTGACCACACCACTGCTGCCCGTGTACCCCTGGAACCAATTTAAAATTGCCTACAGCCATGTGTTATTATTTTAGGCCTTCGATGCCTGTCTGCGGTCACTCCTTCCACTAGTCCTCCACTGACCACACCACTGCTGCCCGTGTACCCCTGGAACCAACATCAGAAAATATAAAAATAAGTATTTTGCTTATAAAAAAGAAAATACTGGGAAGATATCAAATGCAGACATTTTAACATTAAAAACAAACACATACAACAAAAATCTGGTACAGTACTAAAAATGGCCACCAGCTACAATAACTTTCTCCTGCAAGTAGTTAACTGAAAGGTTTTTTCAATTTTAAACACAGATATGGCATCCACCGAGTGTTGTCCTGTCGCGTCTTCTTTATATTATTGCCAAGAAGATGCAAAACAATGAAAATAATAAAATCATTATTTGCCAAAAAAATAGAGTAAGTCAAAACCACATTGCAAATAAACATTCATTACAAATAAAGAAGCAGGGCGCGTCCGAGGGTGAGTATATACCTAATAAGAATATAATCACCCTCGGACGCGCCCTGCTTCTTTCCGACAGCCTTCCTTCCTAAGAATCAGCCCTTCCGTGGTGTAGAGAGAGGGTTTGTTACACTCCAAGGTGTTCCCCAGGTTGCCTTTCCTGAGCTTCGATCTTCCGGCTCTCGTTTAGTAGTTGTTGGAAACTACGCTGCATTAGGCCTACAAATTGGGTATGGGGTGTAGAGAGATGGTGTGTTCCACTGTAGAGAGATGGTGTCTTCCACTCCAAGGTGTTCCCCAGGTTTCCTCGCCAATGCTTCGATCATCATGCTCTCGTTTAGTAGTTGTTGGAAACTACGCTGCATTAGGCCTACAAATTGGGTATGGGGTGTAGAGAGAAGGTGTGTTCCACTCCAAGGTGTTCCCCAGGTTTCCTCTCCATTGCTTCGATCTTCATGCTCTCGTTTAGTAGTTGTTGGAAACTACGCTGCATTAGGCCTACAAATTGGGTATGGGGTGTAGAGAGATGGTGTGTTACACTCCAAGGTGTTCCCCAGGTTTCCTCTCCATTGCTTCGATCTTCCGGCTCTCGTTTAGTAGTTGTTGGAAACTACGCTGCATTAGGCCTACAAATTGGGTATGGGGTGTAGAGAGATGGTGTGTTCCACTGTAGAGAGATGGTGTGTTCCACTCCAAGGTGTTGCCCAGGTTTCCTCGCCAATGCTTCGATCATCATGCTCTCGTTTAGTAGTTGTTGGAAACTACGCTGCATTAGGCCTACAAATTGGGTATGGGGTGTAGAGAGATGGTGTGTTCCACTCCAAGGTGTTCCCCAGGTTTCCTCTCCATTGCTTCGATCTTCATGCTCTCGTTTAGTAGTTGTTGGAAACTACGCTGCATTAGGCCTACAAATTGGGTATGGGGTGTAGAGAGATGGTGTGTTACACTCCAAGGTGTTCCCCAGGTTTCCTCTCCATTGCTTCGATCTTCCGGCTCTCGTTTAGTAGTTGTTGGAAACTACGCTGCATTGGGCCTACAAATTGGGTATGGGGTGTAGAGAGATGGTGTGTTCCACTCCAAGGTGTTCTCCAGGTTGCCTTTCCTGAGCTTCGATCTTCCGGCTCTTGTTTAGTAGTTGTTGGAAACTACGCTGCATTAGGCCTACAAATTGGGTATGGGGTGTAGAGAGATGGTGTGTTCCACTGTAGAGAGATGGTGTGTTCCACTCCAAGGTGTTCCCCAGGTTTCCTCGCCAATGCTTCGATCATCATGCTCTCGTTTAGTAGTTGTTGGAAACTACGCTGCATTAGGCCTACAAATTGGGTATGGGGTGTAGAGAGATGGTGTGTTCCACTCCAAGGTGTTCCCCAGGTTTCCTCTCCATTGCTTCGATCTTCCGGCTCTCGTTTAGTAGTTGTTGGAAACTACGCTGCATTAGGCCTACAAATTGGGTATGGGGTGTAGAGAGATGGTGTGTTCCACTGTAGAGAGATGGTGTGTTCCACTCCAAGGTGTTCCCCAGGTTTCCTCGCCAATGCTTCGATCATCATGCTCTCGTTTAGTAGTTGTTGGAAACTACGCTGCATTAGGCCTACAAATTGGGTATGGGGTGTAGAGAGATGGTGTGTTCCACTCCAAGGTGTTCCCCAGGTTTCCTCTCCATTGCTTCGATCTTCATGCTCTCGTTTAGTAGTTGTTGGAAACTACGCTGCATTAGACCTACAAATTGGGTATGGGGTGTAGAGAGATGGTGTGTTACACTCCAAGGTGTTCCCCAGGTTTCCTCTCCATTGCTTCGATCTTCCGGCTCTCGTTTAGTAGTTGTTGGAAACTACGCTGCATTAGGCCTACAAATTGGGTATGGGGTGTAGAGAGATGGTGTGTTCCACTGTAGAGAGATGGTGTGTTCCACTTCAAGGTATTCCCCAGGTTTCCTCGCCAATGCTTCGATCATCATGCTCTCGTTTAGTAGTTGTTGGAAACTACACTGCATTAGGCCTACAAATTGGGTATGGGGTGTAGAGAGATGGTGTGTTCCACTCCAAGGTGTTCCCCAGGTTTCCTCGCCAATGCTTCGATCATCATGCTCTCGTTTAGTAGTTGTTGGAAACTACGCTGCATTAGACCTACAAATTGGGTATGGGGTGTAGAGAGATGGTGTGTTCCACTCCAAGGTGTTCTCCAGGTTGCCTTTCCTGAACTTCTATCTTCAGGCTCTCATTAAATTGTGGTTAAACGGAACAACTGCATTTGGCGTACTAGTTGGTTTGGGGCCTACTATCGGTGTCTGCCGCTCCTTGCTGTTCTCCTGGTTTCCTGTCCTGAAATTCCGTTTTCAGGCGCTCGTTAAGAAGTTGTTAATGTTAGACTGCATTTGGCCTACTAGTTGGGTTGGGGCCTACTATCGGTGTCTGCCACTCCTTGCTGTTCTCCTCCACTGAGCAAAGCTGTGCCGCCTGTTTACTACTGTTGCCAATTTTGAACTGCATTTCGACTACTTACTGATTTGGGCCTACTCTCTGTGTCAGCCTCTCATTCCAGTTGTCCTCCACTGCAATGCCCCCTGGTTACTCCTGTGTTACCAATTTTGAACTGCATTTAGCCCACTTTATTCTTTGGGCCTATATCTGTGTTTCCTCCTCATCCTGCCCATTGCCCAGCCAGTGATAGATGAGTCTGCTGGTACATTGACCCATAACGCAACATTTCCCGTGCACGCTACACTGCAAGATTGTGACCCTGCTGAAAGTCAGGTCCCCCTTCCCGCATACCATACCACCTTACACGGGGACAAACAGGAAGGTGCAGATGAAAGTGCAGGTTCCTTCATCAGGTGGGGGGAGGAATACTAGTTGGCGACGTCACTGGCACAGGGCCTCTCATGGTACGCAAAAGTGTTGCTGCCGGTGGGAGGCGCCCCCGCCGTGCAAACACACCGCTGTACTTTGAGGGGCCCTGTGCCAGTGCCAATGCCAACGAGTGGGCCCCCCCTGCTTGCTCAGGTTCACAGCACTTGCAAAGTTGAAATACTTACCTCTCCCTGCTCCACTGCCGTGACGTGGTCCAGATTTCCTGGGCCCACTAATTACTTGAACCAGCCCTACCCACCACAACTTTAGCCAAATGAACCCCAATTTCAAATGCCTTCCAATTATAATAAGGTAAATTACGCTTGACAAGCTTCATTAAGAAGAATGGATGGTTTTGACATTAAAAACACACAGCAAGTCAGCAGGATCTAGGAGCAACATGGCAGATGTGACAACCTACATGGTGAGCTGCAGCATGTGCTACATGTTCACAGATCGACCAGAAGAAGAATCCAATTTCACCTGTCAGAAGTGTAGACTAGTGGCCCTTTTAGAAGAAAAGGTGCGGGGTCTGGAAGAAAGAATAGCAACTTTGAAACTCATCAAAGAGAATGAAGACTTTCTAGACAGAACAGAAGCATATCTACTGGTCACAGAAGGTGCAAAAAGTGTCAGAGAACCTCCAAAAGCAGATGAGTGGAAGCATGTGACCAAAAGAAGCAAGAAGACCATGGAGAAATCACCAACCACACAACTGAAGAACCGATATCAAATCTTTGTAGAGGATGAAGATGGCACACCTAAGAATGAAGCAATACCAGCAAGCAAAAAAGAAAAGGGCACACAGCAACAAGTGACAGCAAAAAGTACAGCCAAGAAGCAACGAAGAGTGGTGGTGGTGGGAGACTCACTACTGAGAGGCACCGAAGCAGCCATCTGCAGACCGGACATAACTGCAAGAGAAGTATGCTGCCTTCCAGGTGCGATGATCAAGGATGTGACCGATAGGATACCAAAGCTCTTCAGCTCCAAGGACGTCCACCCATTTCTTCTGATACATGTTGGCACCAATGACACGGCAAGGAAGGACCTACCGACAATCTGCAAGGACTTTGAAGAGTTGGGGAAGAAAGTAAAGGAACTGGATGCACAGGTAGTTTTTTCTTCTATCCTTCCAGTAGACGGGCATGGCACCAGGAGATGGAACAGGATCCTTGATGCAAACAACTGGCTAAGACGATGGTGCAGACAACAAGGATTTGGATTCCTGGACCACGGTGTGAATTACTGGTATGATGGACTCCTCGCCAAAGACGGACTACACCTCAACAAACCTGGGAAACACACATTCGCCAGAAGACTCGCTACACTCATCAGGAGGGCGTTAAACTAGAAGAAGAGGGGACGGGAAGAAAAACATTAGACTCGAACAAAGACGACCCAGGAAAACATACTCAGAAGGGAGGTAAGAACATTTCTAAAACAATCCACAGTGAGGAGATTGGAACAAAACAAAATCCTCTAAACTGCATGCTCGCAAACGCCAGAAGCCTGACAAACAAGATGGAAGAACTAGAAGCAGAAATATCTACAGGTAACTTTGACATAGTGGGAATAACCGAGACATGGTTAGATGAAAGCTATGACTGGGCAGTTAACTTACAGGGTTACAGTCTGTTTAGAAAGGATCGTAAAAATCGGAGAGGAGGAGGGGTTTGTCTCTATGTAAAGTCTTGTCTAAAGTCCACTTTAAGGGAGGATATTAGCGAAGGGAATGAGGATGTCGAGTCCATATGGGTCGAAATTCATGGAGGGAAAAATGGTAACAAAATTCTCATTGGGGTCTGTTACAAACCCCCAAATATAACAGAAACCATGGAAAGTCTACTTCTAAAGCAGATAGATGAAGCTGCAACCCATAATGAGGTCCTGGTTATGGGGGACTTTAACTACCCGGATATTAACTGGGAAACAGAAACCTGTGAAACCCATAAAGGCAACAGGTTTCTGCTAATAACCAAGAAAAATTATCTTTCACAATTGGTGCAGAATCCAACCAGAGGAGCAGCACTTTTAGACCTAATACTATCTAATAGACCTGACAGAATAACAAATCTGCAGGTGGTTGGGCATTTAGGAAATAGCGACCACAATATTGTGCAGTTTCACCTGTCTTTCACTAGGGGGACTTGTCAGGGAGTCACAAAAACATTGAACTTTAGGAAGGCAAAGTTTGAACAGCTTAGAGATGCCCTTAATCTGGTAGACTGGGACAATATCCTCAGAAATGAGAATACAGATAATAAATGGGAAATGTTTAAGAACATCCTAAATAGGCAGTGTAAGCGGTTTATACCTTGTGGGAATAAAAGGACTAGAAATAGGAAAAACCCAATGTGGCTAAACAAAGAAGTAAGACAGGCAATTAACAGTAAAAAGAAAGCATTTGCACTACTAAAGCAGGATGGCACCATTGAAGCTCTAAAAAACTATAGGGAGAAAAATACTTTATCTAAAAAACTAATTAAAGCTGCCAAAAAGGAAACAGAGAAGCACATTGCTAAGGAGAGTAAAACTAATCCCAAACTGTTCTTCAACTATATCAATAGTAAAAGAATAAAAACTGAAAATGTAGGCCCCTTAAAAAATAGTGAGGAAAGAATGGTTGTAGATGACGAGGAAAAAGCTAACATATTAAACACCTTCTTCTTCACGGTGGAAAATGAAATGCTAGGTGAAATCCCAAGAAACAATGAAAACCCTATATTAAGGGTCACCAATCTAACCCAAGAAGAGGTGCGAAACCGGCTAAATAAGATTAAAATAGATAAATCTCCGGGTCCGGATGGCATACACCCACGAGTACTAAGAGAACTAAGTAATGTAATAGATAAACCATTATTTCTTATTTTTAGTGACTCTATAGCGACAGGGTCTGTTCCGCAGGACTGGCGCATAGCAAATGTGGTGCCAATATTCAAAAAGGGCTCTAAAAGTGAACCTGGAAATTATAGGCCAGTAAGTCTAACCTCTATTGTTGGTAAAATATTTGAAGGGTTTCTGAGGGATGTTATTCTGGATTATCTCAATGAGAATAACTGTTTAACTCCATATCAGCATGGGTTTATGAGAAATCACTCCTGTCAAACCAATCTAATCAGTTTTTATGAAGAGGTAAGCTATAGACTGGACCACGGTGAGTCATTGGACGTGGTATATCTCGATTTTTCCAAAGCGTTTGATACCGTGCCGCACAAGAGGTTGGTACACAAAATGAGAATGCTTGGTCTGGGGGAAAATTTGTGTAAATGGGTTAGTAACTGGCTTAGTGATAGAAAGCAGAGGGTGGTTATAAATGGTATAGTCTCTAACTGGGTCGCTGTGACCAGTGGGGTACCGCAGGGGTCAGTATTGGGACCTGTTCTCTTCAACATATTCATTAATGATCTGGTAGAAGGTTTACACAGTAAAATATCGATATTTGCAGATGATACAAAACTATGTAAAGCAGTTAATACAAGAGAAGATAGTATTCTGCTACAGATGGATCTGGATAAGTTGGAAACTTGGGCTGAAAGGTGGCAGATGAGGTTTAACAATGATAAATGTAAGGTTATACACATGGGAAGAGGGAATCAATATCACCATTACACACTGAACGGGAAACCACTGGGTAAATCTGACAGGGAGAAGGACTTGGGGATCCTAGTTAATGATAAACTTACCTGGAGCAGCCAGTGCCAGGCAGCAGCTGCCAAGGCAAACAGGATCATGGGGTGCATTAAAAGAGGTCTGGATACACATGATGAGAGCATTATACTGCCTCTGTACAAATCCCTAGTTAGACCGCACATGGAGTACTGTGTCCAGTTTTGGGCACCGGTGCTCAGGAAGGATATAATGGAACTAGAGAGAGTACAAAGGAGGGCAACAAAATTAATAAAGGGGATGGGAGAACTACAATACCCAGATAGATTAGCGAAATTAGGATTATTTAGTCTAGAAAAAAGACGACTGAGGGGCGATCTAATAACCATGTATAAGTATATAAGGGGACAATACAAATATCTCGCTGAGGATCTGTTTATACCAAGGAAGGTGACGGGCACAAGGGGGCATTCTTTGCGTCTGGAGGAAAGAAGGTTTTTCCACCAACATAGAAGAGGATTCTTTACTGTTAGGGCAGTGAGAATCTGGAATTGCTTGCCTGAGGAGGTGGTGATGGCGAACTCAGTCGAGGGGTTCAAGAGAGGCCTGGATGTCTTCCTGGAGCAGAACAATATTGTATCATACAATTATTAGGTTCTGTAGAAGGACGTAGATCTGGGTATTTATTATGATGGAATATAGGCTGAACTGGATGGACAAATGTCTTTTTTCGGCCTTACTAACTATGTTACTATGTTACTATGTAAAATGGGCACTCTAGGTGTTTTCCTGGCCCCCACTCACTGCCGACTATGCTGCCCCATTGACTTGCATTGGGTTTCGTGATTCGGTCGATCCCGACTTTACGTCATAATCGGCCGATTTCACTCGACCCGACTTTTGAGATAGTCGGGTTTCGCGAAACCCGGCTCGACTCTAAAAAGGTCAAGGTCGCTCAACTCTAGTGACATGTATTGTAATTGACACAGTCTATTATTACTCAAAAATCATAGCATTGTTACCTTGTGGAAGTTCTGGATAGTGGCTTTTTCTTCTTGCAATTTTTAACCACTTCACGACATGCCCTGTACTATTACGGCTCATGTTGTGTCTCCCCCTTTCATGTGGGCTCCAACACTGAGTCCACATCAAAGTCGCGACATGTCAGCTGTTTTGTAACACCAAACAAGAACAAGCGTATGCACAAAAATAGAGATCACCACAGTATAACTAATAGTAGGAAAATTCTTTATTCAAAGAACAACGTGCACAAAGACATTTAAAAACATCTAAAAACATAGATAGAATAATGGGTCCACCATAGTAACAGATAAATACTGATAAAAATATGCACCTTACACAGCTAATATAAATATTCAAACATCATTTAACATAAATCTCAACTGATCCCGCCAGCACACCCAAAGCACATAAACACCCTGTATGGATCAATACTCCAAGGTGCTGGGCAAGTAGGTAGACACTTATGGGCCACAGAAAAACGTGGTCCCACATGTAAACTGATACCCGGTGGGGATATAATAAAGAGAGTCTCAATCTTCACAAATGACCCCACTAAATCCTCCTCAAAAGTCCTCAAATATATCTTACCCAGCCCTAGTGCAGACACCTATGGAGATGATCCTAACCAGCAGGCATGTCAGATCAGTACAGCTGTGTGGGTGCCAAGACCCACGCGTATCGACGCTCAAGGCGTCTTTCTCAAGGTCAGTGTGGTGAAACTCACGTTGTCCCCCGATATTTATGATCAAGAAATAAACTGTGGAGCACCTTCAGCTATGTAAGGGCATGGCGGCGTCGGGAATTCCACCCGGCGTTGTGGACTGTACACTGCGCAGGCGCTGAAGGGGCAGAGTCCCAGAAGGCTGTGCGCGGATCTCACGACATGCGCAGAACAGTTAGAGTCTGGGCTTGATCTCCATAAGAACCACCGGTATTTACCACGTACACAACGTACGTAACACAACAAAAATATGAGGGTTAAACAGCGCCAATGCGGCCCCCTGCCACAAGAGCACTTGGCCCACCCACGTAAGAGGGAATTTTATGCACAACCCTCGCTGTCACGAGCTGCGCATGCGCCCATAAGGGGAGCAATCTCCCCCATACATAAGATACCTTCCTGTTCGGCAATATGTCAGTGGGCTGTACGCAAACCTGTGCGTCCGTGCCAGATGAAGATATAGTTTCTCAGATAACCACCGGTGCTGACCGTATGTAAATAACACCAAAATCTGATATGTTGTACAAGAGTCCGAAAACAAAGGCATAGCACTCAGGCGTGTTATCCGCTTACCCCCAAAGACATCCAGAAACTTATTACCCACCCAACATCACAGCAGTTTCCAGGAGAGTGCGGCATATAGAAAAAAGAACATCACATACATGCAAACATACAATAACCCTGGCCAGGGTACAAGCACCAGCACATCCACGTCCATACTCATGGAATAAGGGTGCTACAGCGATTGATTGATTGAATGCAGTCACTATCCCCTCCCAAAGGCTGAGAGCAGGGGGCTGCAGCACAGTTAGCAACGCATAAATGAGCTGCCAGATAGTAGAAACATCATGAAGAGAGTGAGGCTCAACCCTAACTATAGATCTAACACAAACGCACATCCCAAATGCGTAAGGGGGTAAAGCAGTTTAGCCCTGTGCTATAAGCACAGCTAACATGGTTTCAGAGTGCATGAGATCAAATAGAAGAGCATAGGCAAGCTCCAATGTCAAACAGATCCTACCATAATGTGTTACTGGAACCTGACACCCAAAAGGAGAGGGTAATGCAGTATTCCAGTTTTTCAGGGAAGGAAAAGGCATACGTGGACCGAGGTCCAAACCACCACAGGAATCCACGGACCGGGCAAGATAGAGGTAATTTTCCCAACATTAATATGTCAGTTCATAACATGTCCCACACAGTATGTATGTCACTCGGATCCAGCGGTCATGAGTTGCGGTTCCTCCATAGTTTATCTTTGCATATGAGAATTTCATCTCCGAATGGTCCCCGTAGAGGTCGGGATTGACGATCCTTAGAGCCTGATCTAGTCACCATCAAACGATGAGATCACCTACATCACCTACAAAGAAAGCCAGGGATAAGTTTAACATATAATGGTACCCACAATCATCCCAACCTACAGAACCAGAGTACACGGAAACCACAAAGAGACCATAGGTGACAAAATCTAGAGCTTTTTATATAAACCCGAGTACAATAGCTCCTCATTTCAACCGCCCAGAGCTAGGCTCTTCAGTTCAAAAATTAGACGGGATTCCTTTCTAAGTAATTCGTCTGTAAGCCTACCACCCCCGATGCTGGGGGTCACCCCCTCAAGGCCCATAACACGGAGGGTCCTGTGGCTGCCATTATGGTGGTTTAGAAAATGGGTTGCCACTGAGGTGATCTGTTTCCCTTTTTCCCTGTCACTCTTAGCCGTATTGATATTCGAAATGTGCTGTTGCACCCTACGGCGCAACTCTTGGGTTGTCTGACCAACATAGATTTTTTGGCAGCCACATATCAGGGCGTATACCAGATTTTTGGTGTGGCAGTTAAAATATGATTTTGACTTGACCCGAAAAGGTAAAGACGGAATATAGGTCCCTACTTCGGCCAACATGAGAGGACAAATCGAACACCTCCCACATGGGTAAGACCCCATAATAGTTTTACCTGTATGCGTTCTGGTCGTGGGTCGCTTAAAATGGCTCCTGGTCAGGCAGTCCTTCAGGTTATGCGCTCTCCTTGCCACCATTCTTGGTCTATTCGGGATGATGGTCTTCAATTTCATATCACTGAGTAGGATCCCCCAGTTAGACTCCATTATATGATATACATCCTTCCATTGGTTATTAAACCTTGTGATCAGGCTCAACTGATTCTTGTTGTTTCTCTGCTGTGTCCTGAGGACCTCCTCCCTTGATTTTTGCCGAGAGAACTCGTATGCTCCCGAGACAACTCTCCGTGGGTACCCCCGTTCATGGAAACGTTTAGTAAGCAATTTTGATTGTTCTTGAAAGCATGCCAAGGTACTACAGTTTCTCCTGACACGCAGGAATTGGCCCTTCGGGATACTGTTGCATAGGTGGTTTGGATGGAAGCTAGAGTAATGCAAGATGCTGTTGGTGGCCGTCTTCTTACGGTAGAGAGTCGTGGTAATCCGATGGTCATTGATCATGATCTTCATGTCCAGGAAGTCCACCATCCTGCTGGAATAACACGATGTCAACCGGATACCGCATTGATTGGTGTTCAGCTCCATAACGAAGTCTTCCAGGGCTTCCGCTGTACCTGTCCATAAGATAACAATGTCATCAATGAAGCGGTACCATTTTAGGACGTGCTCCCGGTAGTCACGGTTCTTGTATACCTGAGTCTCCTCCCACCACCCCATAAAGAGGCTTGCATAAGGGGGCGCACACCTCGCCCCCATAGCTGTACCGGACACCTGTTTGTAATAGACCCTATCAAAAATAAAATAATTCTTCTCCAAGATGATTTTGAGAAGGTCTAGTACAAACGAGTCATGGCCCCTGCTCCCCGTAGTGTATTTATCCAAAAAGTATCCCACGGCTGTAATACCTAGGTCATGGTTGATGTTGGTGTACAACGCCTCCACATCGAGTGTGGCCAGGATGGTGTCATCAGGTAATACCAGGGGATCCAACTGCTGGATAAGAAATGACGAGTCCTGTATGTAAGAGTCCAATTTTAGCACAATGGGCTGTAAGAAAAAATCCAGATAAATACAAGACTTCTCGTACAGTCCACCAATCCCCGAGACGATGGGTCTACCCGGTGGCTCCGACAAAGATTTATGCACCTTAGGTAACATATAGAACGTCGGAACCACCAGGTGCCTCACCGTCAGGAAGTCCAATTCCTTTTTGCTGATGATTCCCTGATCGTGAGCACAATTAAGTAATCCATCCAAGCTGGCCTTGAAGACCGGGGTTGGATCAGAGGGCAGGGCAACATAGTGCCGTGGATTATCCAGTTGTCTCCTAGCCTCCCTACATTACATGTCCTTTGGCCACAGCACTATGTTGCCCCCCTTGTCCGCCTCCTTAATCTCAAAAGCCTCATTGGATCTTAATCCCTTGAGCGCCCGTTTTTCCTCTCCCGATAGATTGTTCTGACCAAATCTGTCTAACCTGAGATCCTGAATATCCCTACTAGCCTTTTCGAAAAAAATTTGAATAGCGGGAAACAGAGAAAAGGAAGGGGTTGCTTGTGAAAGCAACCTTCCATCAAACTTCCGCCTACCTTGTTGGTTTTCATTTTCTTCCAACAGATCCGTAAGATGTTGTAATAGTTGTCGGTCCATGTCCGTTAGCCCATCCAATGCTGTAGGGTTGTGGTAAAGCATCCTGAAAGTCAATTGTCTGCAGAACAAATACAAGTCCTTAGTCAGCTCAAATTTGTCCAAAACGCTCATAGAGGAAAAGGACAGACCCCTAGAGAGTAGTTTCTTTTCAACAGTGGTTAGGGTGTATGAGGATAAGTTTATGATGTTCAACTCACCCACATCTCCCTCATAAACAGTGTCACTCTCTATCGCTTGCGATTGTCGTACCGAGTGACCCTCTTGAAACTCGGTGACCAATCCCTGTTGGCAAGGAGAGCGCATAAGGAGAGCGCATAACCTGAAGGACTGCCTGACCCACGACCAGAACGCATACAGGTAAAACTATTATGGGGTCTTACCCGTGTGGGAGGTGTTCGATTTGCCCTCTCATGTTGGCCGAAGTAGGGACCTATATTCCGACTTTACCTTTTCGGGTCAAGTCGAAATCATATTTTAACTGCCGCACCAAAAATCTGGTATATGCCCTGCCAAAAAATCTATGTTGGTCAGACAACCCAAGAGTTGTGCCGTAGGGTGCAACAGCACATTTTGAATATCAATACGGCTAAGGGTGACAGGGAAAAAGGGAAACAGATCACCTCGGTGGCAACCCATTTTCAAAAACTCCATAATGGCAGCCACAGGACCCTCCGTGTTATGGGCCTTGAGGGGGTGACCCCCAGCATCAGGGGTGGTAGGCTTACAGACGAATTGCTTAGAAAGGAATCCCGTCTAATTTTTGAACTGAAGAGCCTAGCTCCGGGCGGTTTAAATGAGGAGTTATTGTACTCGGGTTTCTATAAAAAGCTCTAGATTTTGTCACCTATGGTCTCTTTGTGGTTTCCGTGTACTCTGGTTCTGTAGGTTGGGATGATTGTGGGTACCATTATATGTTAAACTTATCCCTGGCATTCTTTGTAGGTGATGTAGGTGATCTCTTCGTTTGATGATGACCAGATCAGGCTATAAGGATCGTCAATCCCGACCTCTACGGGGACCATTCGGAGATGAAATTCTCATATGCAAAGATAAACTATGGAGGAACCGCAGCTCATGACCGCTGGATCCGAGTGACATACATACTGTGTGGGATAACAACAGTCGCACTCAAGAATGAAAGTCTTGAAATTTCTTTGCCAAACAAACGTGGTTTTTTTATTATTGTTGTAAGTGAACACCAAAGAAATATCACCGCAGTATTCACAGAGAGATTCAAAGTTTTTCAGGGTAACGTTTCGACCAGCCGGGTCTTTCTCAAACCCCACTTTGAAAAAAGTAGAAATCATGAAGGGCACAGATCCCTGGAGGATAGCAGGTGTCTGCGGTGGTGGTGTGACACCTGCTGCAGCTACAGCCTAGCCCCTAACGGGACTCCTGCTATCCTCCAGGGATCTGTGCCCTTCATGATTTCTACTTTTTTTAAAGTGGGGTTTGAGAAAGACCCGGCGGGTCGAAACGTTACCCTGAAAAACTTTGAATCTCTCTGTAAATACTGCGGTGATATTTCTTTGGTGTTCACTTACAACAATAATAAAAAAAACACGTTTGTTTGGCAAAGAAATTTCAAGACTTTCATTCTTGAGTGCGACTGTTGTTATCCAAGACGATAGTGTGGAGAACCCCTCCATGTTCAGTCTGCACCACCTATAGCGAGAGTGTACGTCTTACCCTCTAATACATACTGTGTGGGACATGTTATGGACTGACATATTAATATTGGGGAAATTACCTCTATCTTGCCCGGTCCGTGGATTCCTGTGGTGGTTTGGACCTCGGTCCACGTATGCCTTTTCCTTCCCTGAAAAACTGGAATACCGCATTACCCTCTCCTTTTGGGTGTCAGGTTCCAGTAACACATTATGGTAGGATCTGTTTGACATTGGAGCTTGCCTATGCTCTTCTATTTGATCTCATGCACTCTGAAACCTTGTTAGCTGTGCTTATAGCACAGGGCTAAACTGCTTTACCCCCTTACGCATTTGGGATGTGCGTTTGTGTTAGATCTATAGTTAGGGTTGAGCCTCACTCTCTTCATGATGTTTCTACTATCTGGCAGCTCATTTATGCATTGCTAACTGTGCTGCAGCCCCCTGCTCTCAGCCTTTGGGAGGGGATAGTGACTGCATTCAATCAATCGCTGTAGCACCCTTACTCCATGAGTATGGACGTGGATGTGCTGGTGCTTGTACCCTGGCCAGGGTTATTGTATGTTTGCATGTATGTGATGTTCTTTTTTCTATATGCCGCACTCTCCTGGAAACTGCTGTGATGTTGAGTGGGTAATAAGTTTCTGGATGTCTTTGGGGGTAAGAGGATAACACGCCTGAGTGCTATGCCTTTGTTTTCGGACTCTTGTACAACATATCAGATTTTGGTGTTATTTACATACAGTCAGCACCGGCGGTTATCTGAGAAACTATATCTTCATCTGGCACGGACACACAGGTTTGCGTACAGCCCACTGACATATTGCCGAACAGGAAGGTATCTTATGTATGGGGGAGATTGCTTCCCTTATGGGCGCATGCGCAGCTCGTGACAGCGAGGGTTGTGCATAAAATTCCCTCTTACGTGGGTGGGCCAAGTGCTCTTGTGGCAGGGGGCCGCATTGGCGCTGTTTAACCCTCATATTTTTGTTGTGTTACGTACGTTGTGTACGTGGTAAATACAGGTGGTTCCTACGGAGATCAAGCCCGGACTCTAGCTGTTCTGCGCATGTCATGAGATCCGCGCACAGCCTTCTGGGACTCTGCCCCTTCAGCGCCTGCGCAGTGTAGAGTCCACAACGCCGGGTGGAATTCCCGACGCCGCCATGCTCCTACACAGCTGAAGGTGCTCCACAGTTTATTTCTTGATCATAAATATCGGGGGACAACGTGAGTTTCACCACACTGACCTTGAGAAAGACGCCTTGAGCGTCGATACGCGTGAGTCTTGGCACCCACACAGCTGTACTGATCTGACATGCCTGCTGGTTAGGATCATCTCCATAGGTGTCTGCACTAGGGCTGGGTAAGATATATTTGAGGACTTTTGAGGAGGATTTAGTGGGGTCATTTGTGAAGATTGAGACTCTCTTTATTATATCCGCACCGGGTATCAGTTTACATGTGGGACCACGTTTTTCTGTGGCCCATAAGTGTCTACCTACTTGCCCAGCACCTTGGGAGTATTGATCTATACAGGGTGTTTATGTGCTTTGGGTGTGCTGTCGGGATCAGTTGAGATTTATGTTAAATGATGTTTGAATATTTATATTAGCTGTGTAAGGTGCATATTTTTGTCAGCATTTATCTGTTACTATGGTGGACCCATTATTCTATCTATGTTTTTAGATGTTTTTAAATGTCTTTGTGCACGTTGATCTTTGAATAAAGATTTTTTTCTACTATTAGTTATACTGTGGTGATCCCTATTTTTGTGCATACGCTTGTTCTTGTTTGGTGTTACTGTTTAATGGTATGCATATGGTGATCCCCTTTTACATGAGAACATTTGGATGGTGCCCGCTCAAAATAAGTGTGTACATGTCAGCTGTTTTGTACAGCTGACATGTGCGCGCAATAGTGGCAGGTGGAATTGCGATCCACCTGCCGCTATTAACCAGTTAAATGCTGCTGTCAAACGCTGACAGCGGCATTTAACTACTGCTTCCGGCCGCGCGGCCGAAAATGCGCTCAGCGACAACCCCCATCACATAATCGGGGGTCAGCGATCTGATGATCGCTGTAGCAGAGCCAATCAGGCTATGCCAGCTTCTAGCCTCCCATGGAGGCTATTGGAGCATGGCTAAAGTAAAAAAAAAGTTTTAAAAAATATGAAAAAAAATATATAAAAGTTTAAATCACCCCCTTTTTGCCCTATCTAAAATAAAACAAAAAAAAATAAAACCTGCACATATTTGGTATCGCCGTGCTCAGAATCGCCCGATCTATCAATAAAAAAAGGAATAACCTGATCGCTAAACAGCATATCGAAAAAACAATTTGAAACGCCAGAATTATGTTTTATCGGTCGCCGCGACATTGCATTAAAATGCAATAACGGGCGATCAAAAGAACATATCTGCACAAACTTGGTATCATTAAAAACGTCATCTTGGCACGCAAATAATAAGCCCTCACCTGACCCCAGATCACGAAAAATGGAGACGCTACGGGTATTGGAAAATGGCACAATTTTGTTTTTATAGCAAAGTTTAGATTTTTTTTTCACCACTTAGATGAAAAAAAACCTAGACATGTTTGGTGTCTATGCACTCGTAATGACCTGGAGAATCACAATGGCAGGTGAGTTTTAGAATTTAGTGAACCTAGCAAAAAAGTCAAACAAAAAACCAGTGTGGGATTGCACTTTTTTTGCAATTTTACCACACTTGGAATTTTTTTCCCGTTTTCTAGTACAAGACATGGTAAAACCAATGGTGTTGTTCAAAAGTACAACTCGTCCCACAAAAAATAAGCCCTCACATGGCCATATTCACAGAAAAATAAAAACGTTATGGCTCAGGGAAGGAGGGGAGCGAAAACCGAAAACACAAAAATGAAAAAGGGCTGCATCTTGAAGGGGTTAAGAATCATTTGAACTTAAAAATATGAAAAGTCTTTATTAACGTAACTCCAGTTACATAATTATTATTAAGGTTGAAGGAAGACTATAAGTCCATCTAGTTCAACCCATAGCCTAACCTAACATGCCCTAACATGTTGATCCAGAGGAAGGCAAAAAAAACCCATGTGGCAAAGAGTAAGCTCCACATTGGGGAAAAAAATTCCTTCCCGACTCCACATACGGCAATCTAGTTCCCTGGATCAACGCCCTATCAAGGAATCTAGTATATATACCCTGTAACATTATACTTTTCCAGAAAGTTATCCAGTCCCCTCTTAAATGTAAGTAATGAATCACTCATTACAACATCATACGGCAGAGAGTTCCATAGTCTCACTGCTCTTACAGTAAAGAATCCGCGTCTGTTATTATGCTTAAACCTTTTTTCCTCCAAACGCAGAGGATGCCCCCTTGTCCCTGTTTCAGGTCTATGATTAAAAAGATCATCAGAAAGGTCTTTGTACTGTCCCCTCATATATTTATACATTAAAATAAGATCACCCCTTAGTCTTCATTTTTCCAAACTAAATAGCCCCAAGTGTAATAACCTATCTTGGTATTGCAGACCCCCCAGTCCTCTAATAACCTTGTATCGTGATTTAAATCTTCATTCCCTAATTCTATTCCAATTCTGGTAATTTTCCTGACCTATAATATCAGAGCGTACCATGGCAATCAATAATATCCATATAATTATTACCAGAATATTAATATGGAATTTATGTTTGGAATAATAAAGCAATAATAAATGATAATACATTATTAACCATATTCTTCATGTCATAGAACATGTTTATGTCATAGGTGTAATTACCTTTAGATATCAGTGTGTCTTTTATGTAACAAGTGTTTCCATCTTTATTACTAATACTGTATTAATAAACTATATTTATTAGGCCAATAATGTGTAAGAATGTTTAGCCATGAACCAAAATAAGAATATATATGAATGAATGAAAGAATTGTATTTAATTCAGAATTGAAACATTTCTCATATAATGGAACGATATCATCACTATATTTAATGAAACAATATTCTTGTGCTAGACATTACTACATTAAATATTGATTTTTTTCATCTTGAGATAACAAATAAAAATTAAGGAAAATGAAATAACAATAAAAATGAAAAATATAAATTAGAATAAAAATAAAAACAAGGCCTTTATATGTTGATGACAAATGCAGAATAGTTATGTTCTCAGTCACACATACCCTTAATATTTCCATTATTTGGATGTTTTCATATTTGTCATAAAACTGTACTACCAAAACATAGAAATTATGCAACTTTGCATATAATACCCTTCATTAGAATAAAAAAAATAACTTTTTTTTTATAATACTAAATTTTATTATACCCAATAGTACCTTATTAATATTTCTTCTTTAATAAAATATGTGAAGAAGAGGTAATGATGAAATCTGATGATGTAATCAGGATCAGAAACACATTTCACCTTAATGCCAAAAAATATTATTTTATGAAAAAAATTAATTTATAAAAACCAAAATTAAAAATAATTATTTTATAACTGTCATGTCAGCTTTATGCCATATATTTATCTGAAGATGTGTATCCATCTGTGTAACCGTTTAAAAAAATACTGAATACCATAAAATTATAATTTGGAAAAAAATTGTTCTAAATGTAGATTTTCTTGATAAACCATATTGATGTGTGATTGCGCTTATCCACTATTAACTACATCTAGAAATAATAATTACTAAAGAAATATAGAAATATATATTAAGATATAATGAAATATTATCTACTCAAGTCGTGAGGCCTCTTTCATGCATCAAACGTTATATTCTCTCTTAGCAGCTGCTCATACACACATCTGTCACTTCACATTTCCACATACATAGGGATGAATACACGTATATTAACCCAAATTATTGTATCCTAATTATCAATGCGCATTGTAAACTGTTACATTTAATATCTTAATATTTCTGTGAATATTCCCCAAATACACATAACCTATGTTAAATATTAAGTAATTGAATTATTCTCAATTCTGTACTGAGCACATTGCTTCTTGCGGACATTACAAAAGCTATTTCTGTGTATGTAGCTCAGAGTATAAGTTAATGCCATATACAGGGAACACGTGATCTGTGTTGGACATATAAATAACGTCTCTAAGGAGGGTGTGGGGCTTTCTGTCACGTGGGGGTTGCCACCTCCTGCTTCACCATCATTCTCCATGGACATGAGACAAGACAGGAGGAACAACAGCCGGTATCCATGATGACCTTCAAACTTCACACAGACAGACGACTTTTACCATTCAAACTTTGGGAAAGATGAGTAACAAGACAAGCGCTGATATCTACACATGGACAATCTGTTCATAACTATTTCATCTACTTTTATGTTTTTGCTGCAATGGTGGATAATTCAATAAACCACTATACTTTTCATCAGAATATCATGACATTTTTCTTTAAGAGTAAACACCTGGTGAATAGTCCTGATTAACCCCTTCATGACCTTGGGATTTTTCATTTTTCCGTGTTCATTTTTCACTCCCCTCCTTCCCAGAGCCATAACTTTTTTATTTTTCCGTGAATTTGGCCATGTGAGGGCTTATTTTTTGCGGGACGAGTTGTACTTTTGAACGACATCATTGGTTTTAGCATGTCGTGTACTAGAAAACGGGAAAAAAATTCCAAGTGCGGTGAAATTGCAAAAAAAAGTGCAATCCCACACTTGTTTTTTGTTTGGCTTTTTTGCTAGGTTCACTAAGTGCTAAAACCGACTTGACATTATGATTCTCCAGGTCAGTGCGAGTTCATAGACACTTAACATGAGTAGGTTATTTTTTATCTAAGTGGTGAAAAAAAATTCCAAACTTTGCTAAAAAAAATAAATAAAAATTGCGCCATTTTCCGATACTCGTAGCGTCTCCATTTTTCGTGATCTGGGGTCGGTTGAGGGCTTATTTTTTGCGTGCCGAGATGACGTTTTTAATGATAGCATTTTGGTGCAGATACGTTCTTTTGATCGCCCGTTATTGCATTTTAATGCAATGTCGCGGCGACCTAAAAAACGTAATTCTGGTGTTTTGAATTTTTTTCTCGCTACGCCGTTTAGCGATCAGGTTAATGCTTTTTTTTAATTGATAGATCGGGCGATTCTGAGCGCGGCGATACCAAATATGTGATTTGATTTTTTTTTTATTGATTTATTTTGATTGGGGCGAAAGGGGGGTGATTTAAACTTTTATATTTTTTTTATTTTTTTTCACATTTTTTTAAACTTTTTTTTTTTTACTTTTGCCATGCTTCAATAGCCTCCATGGGAGGCTAGAAGCAGGCACAACGCGATCGGCTCTGCTATATAGCAGCGATCTGCTGATCGCTGCTATGTAGCAGAAATGGAGGTGTGCTGTGAGCGCCGACCACAGGGTGGCGCTCACAGCCACCGGTCATCAGTAACCATAGAGGTCTCAAGGACCTCTATGGTTACAATGGAGACGCATCGCCGACCCCCGATCATGTGACGGGGGTCGGCGATGACGTCATTTCCGGCCGCCCGGCCGGATGCGGTAGTTAAATGCCGCTGTCTGTGATTGACAGCGGCATTTAACTAGTTAATAGGTGCGGGCAGATCGCGATTCTGCCCGCACCTATTGCGGGCACATGTCAGCTGTTCAAAACAGCTGACATGTCCTGGCTTTGATGCGGGCTCACCGCGGAGCCCTGCATCAAAGCAGGGGATCTGACCTCGGACGTACTATCCCGTCCGAGGTCAGATAGGGGTTAAATATATGTGCGAAATAACCATTTTTAACATTGGCCAAGCAAGCCAGTTTTGATTTTTTGTGCTATTTTTGCGTGAATTTCCTTCAATCTTGCACACGGGGGAGGAGAGAAGAGTTCCGCTAGATGTTATGCAAGTTTTCAGAAATTTCACTTCAAAACTTCAAGTCACAAAGATCTCTCATGAACCTACGAATTACAGAGACTTTAACAGGTGTCAGACGGATTGGCAAGCAGTAGCACTGAAAGTGCTGAAGACAGACATGCTGAAAATAGCCGTGCTGATGACTAGAGCCCAGCGTTGTGCAGCAAAGGGACTACAAGCTGAGACATTTCAAGGTAAGACAAATGGATTTGATTAATTCATATGCTAAATCAATTCAGATAGAATTTGTAAGTTTGTACAAATCTAGCTCAGAAATATTTTGGTTTTCTTTATTTGCAGAATGCAAGATCGCCAATCTAAAGTTAGATTCTAAGCTAATGTCTAGGAAAAAAGAAAAAGAGCAACTGAAAAATATTTTACATATGGTTTATGTATTTAACGAGTTTGTTACAGAGAAGTCCAAAAAAGATTGTGTTGAAAGAATTTCTAAGGAAATGCATAGTGGATGCTTTCCTGAAACGGAAAGTACTTGCAAGCAGCATAATACAAAGAATAGCAGGTTTACCCAGAATCCTTTGCAGTAGGCGGAGCTATGCAAATCATCTTTTTTCCACCCCTGTCTAATCCACAGCACTTGGAACCGCCAAGCGTGCAATGCTGCGGATTAGTTTCTAAATTTACACAGCCAACCAATTCCTACCTGTGGACACGTGTTTCGGGCTTTAGGCCCTCATCAGCACAGGGCTGGAATTGGTTGGCTATATGGAGTGGGGCTCGGTGAGCAAGCGATACATATATGCTAGCCACCTTAGGGAGAGACCCAAGTTGGGCTAAATGTAGCGGGACGAAAGAGACCGAAAAACCCTCTACTTAAAGGAAATACATAGTGGATGCTTTCCTGAAACGGAAAGTACTTGCAAGCAGCATAATACAAAGAATAGCAGGTTTACCCAAAATCCTTTGCAGTAGGCGGAGCTATGCAAATCATCTCTTTCCACCCCTGTCTAATCCACAGCGCTTGGAACCGCCAAGCGTGCAATGCTGCGGATTAGTTTCTAAATTTACACAGCCAACCAATTCCTACCTGTGGAATTGGTTGGCTGTGTAAATTTAGAAACTAATCCGCAGCATTGCACGCTTGGCGGTTCCAAGCGCTGTGGATTAGACAGGGGTGGAAAGAGATGATTTGCATAGCTCCGCCTACTGCAAAGGATTCTGGGTAAACCTGCTATTCTTTGTATTATGCTGCTTGCAAGTACTTTCCGTTTAAGGAAAGCATCCACTATGTATTTCCTTTAAGTAGAGGGCTTTTCGGTCTCTTTCGTCCTGCTACATTTAGCCCAACTTGGGTCTCTCCCTAAGGTGGCTAGCATATATGTATCTAAGGAAATGGAAATTAATGATGTTCCCAAGATTGACTGTAATTTGAAGGGTGAGCAAGAGGAGACGCACGTGTCTGTGATGACGATGACCACCCAAGGTGACCTTGACTTTGTGACAGATGATGAAAAACAAGATGGAGGAAGCGTAGGAGACATGACAACTGACAAAGATGATCTACGAGGGACAGATGTACCATTGCCATTAAAAATAGACGACTCAGAGGCCCAACTCCAACCTAAATCTAGGAAAATCCTGTTAAAATTATGCAAAACCATTCCTGCATATGATGATAAAATCCATGTGTGCAGAAATTCAGAGATATTTGAGAGTTTTGCTGATAAGTTTGATTTGACTAATGTGCAGAGAAATCAATTGTTTAAAATTTGGCTTCCGGTAACTTTTATCAGAACTTTCTCATTAAAAATGCAGAATGATGAGTTCCATGAAGAAATGACTGATGTTGAAAGATTAAAAACTTTGATATTCTGTGGATTAAAAGAAAATTATCCAGATATTGATATTCTCCTAAAATTGAGGATGGGCCGGAAAGAATGTACGTTTACTTTTATGTCCATTTTTGAAAGAATTTATAAATTGGTCTGTACGAATTTGAATCAACAATCCATGATAAATTGTTTTGTAAACAAGTTTAAATTCTTAAATCCTGTATCTCGTGTTTTTGCGTCACAGAAAGATTCTTTATATGAATGTGCGCAATCCCTTGATTTTTCTAGATAACACGAGAATTTTGAAAGGAAAATAAATCATGCTAAGTTTTTTAAAACATGCAGAATTCAATCTTATCAAAAGCCAAAATCGGGGGTGTGGCCTGGCTTCTGATGGCACAGGTCGCATAGCGCGGGAGCTCCGCATCCAGGACACCCTAAGCAGCTCATGGCGACACACGAACGGCACCTTCCCTACCAAAACTCCCCACACTGCTTCCTTACCGGCCGGTGAGTACATGGGGAAATCCAAGTCCGGCTCCGGAAACCCGTCCAGGCACATAGTGGACTTCTTTGCCGCCTCCTCGCCACAGCCCCAGAAATCCAAGATGGTGCCGCTGTCTCCCAGATCTTCCCAGGCTGCGCGCAGAGGCTCTCAGTCCTCTGCCTCAAGCGCTGCAGCGGCTGAACTCCCTGATGCCCCGGTCACAGAGTCGCTCCTCAGAGACATGCTGGGGGACCTTCGGGCCTCCCTGCAGGAAGATATGCGCTCCATGATGGCGGAGCTCAGGGGAGAGGTGGAGGAGCTAGGGGCCCGTACTGACCACTTAGAAAATAAAATGTCTGAGCTAGTGGCCTCTCATAATGACCTGTGGGAAGCTCATGACAATCTGCAATTGCTTGCTACAAGGACACATGCCAAAACTCTGGATTTAGAAGACAGATCTACAAGGAATAATGTCAAACTTAGGGGCATTGCTGAATCGGTTGGATCTGATGACCTTAAAGCCTTACTTCAAGATTTCATTCTTACTGTCCTCCCGCTCTATACCAAAGAAGGCATCATAATCGACCGCATACACCGGATCCTCAAATCCTCAGGACTAGACCCCTCGGTCCCTAGGGATGTTTTGGCCCGCATTCATTTCTTTGTTATGAAGGATGAGTTCTTACAGGCCCTGAGAGCTAAACCATCATTGCCTGAACGCTTTGCGGCCATTACTGTTTTTCCTGATCTATCACCAGGAACACTAGCCCTATGCAGGGCTTTCCTGCCCTATACCACAATCCTAAGGGAAAAAGGTATATTATACCGCTGGGGATTCCCCACTAAGCTCTGCATTCGCAAAGATGGATCGATCACCACGTGTCTAACCCGGTCGCAAGCAGCTGAGACTTTATCGCAGTGGGGCTTTGACCTTCCTGGACCCCCTCCTGCCGTTGCTTCCTCCAAGCCTGAAGGTTCTAACTCCTGAAGACGCCGTATTTCCCCCGACTGGAAGGTCACCTGAAGTATTAACTCCCCTTTCTTTCCAACCAGGAAATGAAGAAAAACTCTTTTTTTCCTCTTCCCGCGCAATTCTAGTACTATTTTATTTTATTTATTTTTTTCCTTTTTTTTCTTGCTGATTTTTTTGCTGAGGTTGATCACTGGCTGATCCTTCCTCAGCTTATTGCCCCTCAGGTGAACTGTTTTGCTATTTCACCTTGGACGCAGGAACTCCCTGGATGGTCCTTTGTTGTAATGTCTGGTTATTGTTTGTCTGGTTTTCCTTTCCCCCTTCAACCCTCCCTTCCCCCCATCTCAGATCGCTTCTACGTAGTAGCCCATGTTGTTACGTACTCTATTACTGATCATAAGTTTGCATGTCTGCATTCAAAACTTTATAACTGATTATTATGAGTGTTTCATTATATTCTATTAATGTCAATGGTCTTAACTCCCCCAGCAAGAGATCACTTGTCTGGCGTCAACTTGCTAAGTCTAAGCATGACATTATATGTGTACAGGAAACTCATCTCTTAGAGAGAGATAATGTAAGAATGTATTCAAACCTATACCCTCACCAATTCTTCGCAAACGGGAAATCAAAAAAAGCTGGGGTGGCTATTTTTTTTAGTAAGGCTAATTCTTTTCAGTTACGTAGCTCTGTGGTTGACCCTGCAGGCAGATATATTATAATTTCTTATTCAATTAATAATACCCCCTACACCATCGCCTCTGTGTACGGTCCAAACACTGGTCAAGCTAAGTTTTTGAATAGTTTTTTTTAAAGCACTAGGCAATTTTCAGCATAGTTATAAACTAATTGCCGGAGATTTTAATATTTCAGTATCCAAAAATTTGGATTGTTCGACATCCTCTGTGTCTAGGGGCGAGGCGGCCCATTTGATTAACTTCTACAATCTCCATGATATTTGGAGATATCTTCATTGTAATGAGAGAGATTATGCATTTTGGTCGCCTCGTCACGCTTCCTACAGCAGGATTGACTATATCTTAGTGGACGACGTAGCCCTCCCCCACTGTACTGCCGCGCCTATAGGTAATATCACCTGGTCTGACCATGCTCCAACTTCAGTTACTCTTAAAGATCCTCTAGCAATCAGACCCCCCTCACACTGGCGCCTTAATGCCCACCTCCTTTCTGAGCAAGTGAACTCCTTACAAATTGAACACTCTCTGCAAGAGTTTTTTGCTTTTAATGACGCTTCGGATGTGCGCGAAGACTCCCTTTGGTTTGCTCATAAAGCAGTAGCACGTGGTCTTTTTATTAAAATGGCTGCGACAGCTAAACGTAAATATAATTCAAATCTTCAGTCTGCTTTGGCTGAAGTTGCCCAATTGGAGTCCCGCCACAAGGCCCACCCTTCTGCCCATCTTTTTTCTAACCTCTCCACTGCGCGCCTTCACCTTCGCCAGCTTCTCCTCCACAGAACAGAAAATTCACTAAGAAAATCCAAGGCTAAATTCTACTCTATGGGTGATAGAGCTGGTACTTTACTTGCTGAACGTGTAAAAAAAAAAGAAGCCCAATCTAAAATTGCCTACCTTCTTAAACCAGACGGCGCCCGTATTTATAACCCCATCCATATTGCGGAGGAATTTGCTTCATACTATGCCTCCCTGTATAACCTTGATTCTGACCCGAACACCCCCCCAGCCTTCCCAGGCCTCAATAGCTGCCTTTTTAAGTAAAGCGAATCTCCCTACGCTTAATTCGGAACAGTTATCTCTCCTCAATGCCCCTATTGAGGCATTTGAAATCTCACAAATAGTCAGGAAAGCCAAAAAACGGTCGGCTCCAGGTCCGGACGGTTTTTCCTTTGCATATTATTCTCAGTTCCTCTCTATTTTATCCCCTTTTCTTTTACGTTTATTCAACTATTGGCGCTCAGCTGGCTCTATAGTGAAGGAGGGATTGGAGGCATGCATATCAACCCTTCCTAAACCAGGGAAGCCTATGACTTCTCCTGGTAATTTCCGCCTTATCGCCTTGCTAAACTGTGATGTCAAAATTTATGATAAGGTCTGGGCCAATAGGTTGATGTCGGTTCTCCCATCCTTAATTCACTCGGATCAGGTTGGTTTCGTGCCGGGCAGGCAGACTAGAGATGGCACAAGACGTTTGATTGACCTGCTGGATGTGGTGGAGAGGGGGAAACTTCCCTCTGTGTTCCTATCTCTAGACGCGGAAAAAGCGTTCGACAGAGTGCACTGGGGTTATATTGCTGCCACTTTGCGCAAATTTGGTCTTACTAGTCAAATCTTCTCAGCTATTATGGCTTTGTACTCCAATCCATGTGCCTCTGTCCGTTCTGCTGGCTTCAAATCCCGTGTCTTCTCTATTTCGAATGGAACTCGGCAGGGCTGCCCCCTTCTCCCCCGTCATCTTTGCTCTGATCATGGAACCCTTGGCAGCCGCGGTTAGACAATGTTCAGATATTGGAGGTGTGTTGGTGGTGAATCACGAACATAAAATTGACCTCTATGCGGACGATGTAGTTTTGACCTGTTCTGCTCCTCTTAGTTCGCTGTCTGCGGTCTCCTCCATCCTCTCTCAATTTGCCGAGGCCTCCTACTTTAAACTTAATCTGTCCAAATCTACAATTTTTCCCTTGTTTATTTCAACTTCCCTCCAACTTCAAATTCAAGCCAAATACCCATTTATTTGGTCCCCCGTGGGCTTTACATATCTGGGCATACAAATCACCCATCTTAAAAATATAGTTCGTGTTAACTGTGACTCAACTCTTCTCGAAATTAAAAAAGAAATAGACCTTTTTACTAGTTCTCACCTGTCATGGATGGCTAGAATACAAGCATCTAAAATGTTAATCCTCCCTAAACTTATTTATCTTTTTAGATGTCTCCCTCTCTCCATTCCCTCCAAATATCTTTCAGCCTTTCAATCAGTTATTGACCGTTATATTTGGAACATAGTAACATAGTAACATAGTTAGTAAGGCCAAAAAAAGACATTTGTCCATCCAGTTCAGCCTATATTCCATCATAATAAATCCCCAGATTTACGTCCTTCTACAGAACCTAATAATTGTATGATACAATATTGTTCTGCTCCAGGAAGACATCCAGGCCTCTCTTGAACCCCTCGACTGAGTTCGCCATCACCACCTCCTCAGGCAAGCAATTCCAGATTCTCACTGCCCTAACAGTAAAGAATCCTCTTCTATGTTGGTGGAAAAACCTTCTCTCCTCCAGACGCAAAGAATGCCCCCTTGTGCCCGTCACCTTCCTTGGTATAAACAAATCCTCAGCGAGATATTTGTATTGTCCCCTTATATACTTATACATGGTTATTAGATCGCCCCTCAGTCGTCTTTTTTCTAGACTAAATAATCCTAATTTCGCTAATCTATCTAGGTATTGTAGTTCTCCCATCCCCTTTATTAATTTTGTTGCCCTCCTTTGTACTCTCTCTAGTTCCATTATATCCTTCCTGAGCACCGGTGCCCAAAACTGGACACAGTACTCCATGTGCGGTCTAACTAGGGATTTGTACAGAGGCAGTGTAATGCTCTCATCATGTGTATCCAGACCTCTTTTAATGCACCCCATGATCCTGTTTGCCTTGGCAGCTGCTGCCTGGCACTGGCTGCTCCAGGTAAGTTTATCATTAACTAGGATCCCCAAGTCCTTCTCCCTGTCAGATTTACCCAGTGGTTTCCCGTTCAGTGTGTAATGGTGATATTGATTCCTTCTTCCCATGTGTATAACCTTACATTTATCATTGTTAAACCTCATCTGCCACCTTTCAGCCCAAGTTTCCAACCTATCCAGATCCGTCTGTAGCAGAATACTATCTTCTCTTGTGTTAACTGCTTTACATAGTTTTGTATCATCTGCAAATATCGATATTTTACTGTGTAAACCTTCTACCAGATCATTAATTAATATGTTGAAGAGAACAGGTCCCAATACCGACCCCTGCGGTACCCCACTGGTCACAGCGACCCAGTTAGAGACTATACCATTTATAACCACCCTCTGCTTTCTATCACTAAGCCAGTTACTAACCCATTTACACACATTTTCCCCCAGACCAAGCATTCTCATTTTGTGAACCAACCTCTTGTGCGGCACGGTATCAAACACTTTGGAAAAATCGAGATATACCACGTCCAATGACTCACCGTTGTCCAGCCTATAGCTTACCTCTTCATAAAAACTGATTAGATTGGTTTAACAGGAGCGATTTCTCATAAACCCATGCTGATATGGAGTTAAACAGTTATTCTCATTGAGATAATCCAGAATAACATCCCTCAGAAACCCTTCAAATATTTTACCAACAATAGAGGTTAGACTTACTGGCCTATAATTTCCAGGTTCACTTTTAGAGCCCTTTTTGAATATTGGCACCACATTTGCTATGCGCCAGTCCTGCGGAACAGACCCCGTCGCTATAGAGTCCCTAAAAATAAGAAATAATGGTTTATCTATTACATTACTTAGTTCTCTTAGTACTCGTGGGTGTATGCCATCCGGACCCGGAGATTTATCTATTTTGATCTTATTTAGCCGGTTTCGCACCTCTTCTTGGGTTAGATTGGTGACCCTTAATATAGGGTTTTCATTGTTTCTTGGGATTTCACCTAGCATTTCATTTTCCGCCGTGAATACCGTGGAGAAGAAGGTGTTTAATATGTTAGCTTTTTCCTCGTCATCTACAACCATTCTTTCCTCACTATTTTTTAAGGGGCCTACATTTTCAGTTTTTATTCTTTTACTATTGATATAGTTGAAGAACAGTTTGGGATTAGTTTTACTCTCCTTAGCAATGTGCTTCTCTGTTTCCTTTTTGGCAGCTTTAATTAGTTTTTTAGATAAAGTATTTTTCTCCCTATAGTTTTTTAGAGCTTCAATGGTGCCATTCTGCTTTAGTAGTGCAAATGCTTTCTTTTTACTGTTAAAACCCCATAGAATAAAACGTTTATTAATGACACTGCCATACTCCAAAGGAGGTTTAGGAGTCCCCAGAATTCAATTATATCACAAAGCTGCCCTTATAGAACCCCTTAAAATTTGGTGGGAGGAGAATTCTTCTCTCCAGTGGTTTAATATTGAATCGCAATTTGCCCCTCGGACCTCTCTCAGATTGTTTCTAGAATTATGCCTACTCCATCCGACTAATCGGGTCTCATCTCTCAAAACAATCTCCTCCGCCTCTAAAATTTGGGCAAAACTCTGTCCTTCTCATTTCCCATTCTTATTTGATTATATCTCTATTCAGGCACTTGAAAACGCAGTAGAGGGTCTGTCTCTCTCCGCTTGGGGGGATTGCGGGATACACCGGGTAAGTGACCTCTATGACGACTCTGGCCTGAAGTCATTTGCGGACCTTTCTGCTCGACATAATCTGCCTCCCAAGGCCCTCTTTCAATACTTTCAAGTTCGTAGTTTCTTGAAGCATCAAAATGTGTTTGGTGTGCCCGCGTCTCCCCTGGGGGAGGAGACTCCTGTGCAGAGATTTTTTAGACCTAATACCGTAATCCCACATGACATTTCAATAGTTTATAAAGCTCTCCTCTCTCATGACTTCTCGGATAGGCTCCCCTTTATGCCCACGTGGGAGGCGGCTCTTTCGTTTGAAGCTCCCCTGGAAGATTGGAGTTTGGCTATGCAACAGCCATCTAAATTCTCCTCGTGCCTTGGTCATTTTGAACATTCCAAAAAAATTCAACTCCTGTCGTATTTCACGCCTGTTAAATTAGCCAAACTCTATCCTCAATCTTCCCCTCTGTGCTGGAAAAAGTGTAATCGCTCTGGTTCACTTGCTCATGGGTGGTGGAGTTGCCCTCAGGTGCAGCTGTTCTGGCGTCAGGTTGAGGGTGTTATATCGGAAGTAATTCAAATCCCTGTTACCCTAACAGGCCCTTTAGCAGTTCTGGGTATATCACTGGCAGAGTTCCCTTCCTCCTTACAACCCGTTATAGCTAATATTCTCGTGGCAGCTAGACTATGTATTGCAAAGCATTGGAAATCTACGACTGTTCCCTCAAGAGCTGAATTAATTGCTAAGATTAATCTTCATTTTAGCTATGAATCAATTACTGCTGACTGTCTTTCGAAAAAAAATAAGATTCTTACATGGTGGGATCCTTGGATTTCTTTCTTTTGTCTCCTCCCCGGACCACAACCCTCCCCCTTCCTCTTAATTGATGTGTATAAGTTCATTTTTGCATGTGCGCCTTGTACCTGTGTATCTTGGGCTGTTGCTCTATTGTGATCCTTATTACAGTCTGTATCCTCTTCCTTCCCTTCCCTCCTATTCTGTTTTTGTATTGTTTCTTTGCTATGCAATAAAAATTTGAATGGTTAAAAAAAACAAAAAAAAGCCCAAATCAAAATCTCTAAAACTGACCCAAAATCAAATCTATTAAGTACGAAGAAAATTACATATTTGCTACAAACCCTATGAAAAGATTCAGGAGTCTATTAAAGAAGTTCCTCTGAAAGGGTTAAAAGCTGAAGGCTCAGATCTCTCTGTAAAGATGGCGGAAATTGACAAATGGAAGCAGGTGAGTATCTCAGGGGGTGCTCAGCTGAACAATCCATTATCACAGCTCTTCAAAGAGTCTATAGGGTTAAAAATGACCTTATTAAATAAAGCATTCCAACAGGTTATCGACAGAGTTACATTTTGGGATAGGAATTGGCTAAAAATGTAATTATATTATATGCTGAGTTATACAATGTATTATTTATTAATGTAATTATTTTATTCAATATAATTCTGCAGTTACATATATTAATAGAATATACAGTAAATACTGTAGCATATTTGTATAAGTAGAGATTATATTAACTGTATTTTTATATGTATAGTGAAATAATTAAAATTTACTCCAGTAATAATATTTAGAATTACATTAAATACATTTATTAAATATATACATATGTATAAGATATTTAAATTTTGTTTTTAAATCAATATGAAATTAACCTTTATCTTTCATTTTCCCTTAGAATTTTGCTTTGAAAGCAAGGATTGAACAAAAAAATACCTGTTTCATGAATTTATGTCTTATTCACACAGGAAGTTATATTAACTGCATGATTTTTAGATATTTAACACTTAAAATAAATAATATATAACTAACAACATAAAATGTGTGTACTACATGTAAGTTATTTTGTAACAATTTAAAACGTGTTTTTTTTCCCACTGCATGGTGCATGACATGTGGCATATGTGAGCTGAAAATAAAGATATCATATAGCCTTGTTTTAGCTTTAGGAATTTCCTCAGCCTTTACATTCAAATGGATCAAGTTGCAGCTCTGTACCGATATAGGTTGGAACATTCAACTCAAGTTTCTTATGGAGCCTATCTATAAGTTAGAACATAGTGTTAGATAATATTTTGGGTTAATATACATGTATTTCTTATTCTTTGTATGTGAAATATGTAGTTTCAACATCTATGTGTGTGTCACAGTCTGGGTGACAGATGAGCGTATGAGCAGCTGCTGAGTGAACTTAACGTAAGAGTGAAGTTAACAAAGGAGTGAATATAATGTAGAATGTATGAAACAGGCCTCTTTCAGCCTCATGATTATGGTATGTTGGGAAAAAGAAAAAAAACAACTTGTGTTAATGAGAAAATAAGGCTACTTTCACACTGGCGTTTTTTGCCAGACGTCGCAATGCGTCGTTTATGGCAAAAAACGCATCCTGCAAAGTTGTTTGCAGGATGCGTTTTTGCCCCATAGATTAACATTAGCGACACATTGCGACGCTTTACCACACGTCGCAACCGTCGTGTAACGTTTTTTGCTCCTGACGGACCGCTTTTTCCGACCGCGCATGCGCAGCCGGAACTCCGCCCCCACCTCCCCGCACCTCACAATGGGGCAGCGGATGCGCCGGAGAAATGCATCCGTTGCACCCGTTGTGCAGTGCGTCAAACGCTAGCGTCAGAATCTCTGCCCGACGCATTGCGACAGGGAGATTCCAACGCTAGTGTGAAAGTAGCCTAAGATTTAGTAATAGTGAATAAGCGCAATCACACATCAATATGGTTTATCAAGAAAATCTACATTTAGAATAATTTTTCCTAATGATAATTTTATGATATTCAGTGTTTTTTTAATAGTTACATAGATGAGTACACATCTTCAAACAAATATAAGTCATAAAACTGATATGACAGTTATAAAAATAATTATTTTTCACTTGGGTTTTTACAAATTAATTTTTTCATAAAATAATATTTTTTGATATTAAGGGGGAAATGTGTTTTTGATCCTGATCACATCATCACATTTCATCATTACCTCTTCTTCACACATTTTAATAAATAAGAAATATTAATAAGGTATTATTCGGTATGATAACATTAAGCATTATAAAAGTCTTTTTTTTTCTTTAGTGAAGGATATTATATGCAAAATTGCATAATTTCAATATTTTGGTAACCCAAGGTTATGACAACATCTACATGAGGAAATATTAAAGGGACACTGTCACCTGAATTTGGAGGGAACAATCTTCAGCCATGGAGGCGGGGTTTTGGGGTTTTTGATTCACCCTTTCCTTACCCGCTGGCTGCATGCTGGCTGCAATATTGGATTGAAGTTCATTCTCTGTCCTCCGTAGTACATGCCTGCACAAGGCAATCTTGCACAGCGCAGATGTGTACTATGGAGGACAGAGAATGAACTTCAATCCAATATTGCAGCCAGCATGCAGCCAGCGGGTAAGGAAAGGGTGAATCAAAAACCCCAAAACCCCGCCTCCATGGCTGAAGATTGTTCCCTCCAAATTCAGGTGACAGTGTCCCTTTAAGGGAATGTGTTACTGAGACATAACCACTGCATTTATCAACAACATACAAAGACCTTATTTTTTTATTCTTATTTTTTATTCTAATTTTTAATTTTTTCATCAACATCTAAAGGCCTTATTTTTATTTTTAATTTTTTCTTCATTTTTATTTTTCATGTTTCATTTTTATTTTTTTCTATTTCAAGAAAAAATAAATCAATATTTAATAAATTAATGTCTAATACAAGAATATTGCTTTATCAAATATGGTTTAATTATATAAGAAATGTTTCAATCCTGAGTTAAATACAACAATTCTTTCATTCATTCATTCATATATATATATATTCTTATTTTGGTTCATGGCTATACATACTTATATATTATTGGTCTACTGAATATAAATTAATAAAGTTTTAATAATAAATATCAGCACTTGTTACATAAAAGACACACTGACATCTATGGGTTCAAAAAGAAATTACATCTATGACATAAAAATGTCCAATCACATGAAGAATATGGTCAATAATGTATCATTTATTATTATTTTATTTTTTTCAAACAAGAGGCCATATTAATATTTTGATAAAATAATTATATGGATATTATTGACTGCTATGGTACGTTGTGATATTATAAGTTAGGGAAATTACCAGATTTGGTATAGAATAGGGAATGAAGACTTCAATCAAGATACCGGAGTTATGTTAATAAAGACTTTTCATTTTTCTAAATTCAATTGATTCTTAAAAGTTGCAAGAAGAAAAGCCGTTATCCAGAAGTTCCACAAGGTAACAATGCTCTGATTTCTGAGTAATAATAGACTCTGTCAAATATAATTCATGTCACCACTCACGACTGCAGCATCCAGCACTGACAACTGAGTACAGTATCAAAGATGAACTGTGTTATTACGTTCCAGTAGTTTCCTATCACCTATAAGACTTCCATGAAATCTGGTGAAAACTCAGGTAATAACCCTGACATGTGTCCTGTTCATTAGGACTAAGGACTGGTTATGGTGCTATGTTTAGCATGGAAGAGTCAATGTAACCCTTGCTGTGCTGACCAAAGACGTCACATCTGTTTCAAGACCAGTGATGATATGAGGATTCCAGATGATTTCCAAGGCGAGCCAATGTAAGTCCAGGTCTCTTTTTAAGCAGTTACACAGATGGATACACATCTTCAGATAAATATATGGCATAAAGATAATATGACAGTTATAAAATAATTAATTATTTTTAATTTTGGTTTTTATAAATTAATTTTTTTCATAAAATAATATTTTTTGGTATTAAGGGAAAATGTGTTTCTGATCCTGATTACATCATCAGATTTCATCATTACCTCTTCACACATTTTATTAAAGAAGAAATATTAATAAGGTACTATTGGGTATAATAACATTTAGTATTATAAAAAAAAGTTATTTTTTATTCTAATGAAGGGTATTATATACAGAGTTGCATAATTTCTATGTTTTGGTAATACAGTTTTATGACAAATATGAAAACATCCAAATAATGGAAATATTAAGGGTATGTGTGACTGAGAACATAACTATTCTGCATTTGTCATCAACATATAAAGGCCTTGTTTTTATTTTTATTCTAATTTTTATTTTTCATTGTTATTGTTATTTCATTTTCCTTAATTTGTATTTGTTATCTCAAGAAGAAAAAAATCAATATTTAATGTAGTAAATATTGTTTCATTAAATATAGTGATGATATCGTTCCATTATAAGAGAAATGTTTCAATTCTGAATTAAATACAATTCTTTCATTCAATTCATATATATTCTTATTTTGGTTCATGGCTATACATTCTTACATATTATTGGCCCAATAAATATAGTTTATTAATACAGTTTTAGTAATAAAGATGGAAACACTTGTTACATAAAAGACACACTGATATCTAAAGGTAATTACACCTATGACATAAACATGTTCTATGACATGAAGAATATGGTTAATAATGTATTATCATTTATTATTGATTTATTATTCCAAACATAAATTCCATATTAATATTCTGGTAATAATTATATGGATATTATTGATTGCCATGGTACGCTCTGATATTATGGGTCAGGAAAATTACCAGAATTGGAATAGAATTAGGGAATGAAGATTTCAATCACGATACTGGAGTTATATTAATAAAGACTTTTCATATTTTTAAGTTCAAATGATTTTTAACCCCTTCAAGATGCAGCCCTTTTTCATTTTTGTGTTTTTGGTTTTCGCTCCCCTCCTTCCCAGAGCCATAACTTTTTTATTTTTCTGTGAATATGGCCACGTGAGGGCTTAATTTTTGCGGGACGAGTTGTACTATTGAACAATACCATTGGTTTTACCATGTCTTGTACTAGAAAACGGGAAAAAAATCCAAGTGTGCTAAAATTGCAAAAAAGGGGCAATCCCACACTTGTTTTTTGTTTGGCTTTTTTGCTAGGTTCACTAAATTCTAAAACTGACCTGACATTGTGATTCTCCAGATCATTTCGAGTTCATAGACACCTAACATGTCTAGGTTTTTTTTTTCATCTAAGTGATGAAAAAAAATCTAAACTTTGCTATAAAAAAAATTGTGCCATTTTCCAATACCCGTAGCGTCTCCATATTTCAGGAACTCGGGTCAGATGAGGGCTTATTTTTTGCGGCCGAGCTGACGTTTTTAATGATACCACGTTTGTGCAGATACGTTCTTTTGATCGCCCGTTATTGCATTTTAATGCAATGTCGCGGCGACCGAAAAAACGTAATTCTGGTGTTTCAAATTGTTTTCTCGATATGCTGTTTAGCGATTAGGTTAATCCTTTTTTTATTGATAGATTGGGCGATTCTGAGTGCGGCGATACCAAATATGTGTAGGTTTGATTTTTTTTGTTTCATTTTAGATAGGGCGAAAGGGGGTGATTTAAACATTTATATATTTTATTTTTTTTTTTTCATATTTTTTAAAACATTTTTTTTTACTTTAGCCATGCTTCAATAGCCTCCATGGGAGGCTAGAAGCTGGCATAGCCTGATTGGCTCTGCTAGATAGCAGCGATCATCAGAAAAAACGTAATTCTGGCGTTTCATTTTTTTTCGCAATATGCTGTTTAGCGATTTAGGTTAATCCTTTTTGTATTGATAGATCAGGTGATTCTGAGCACAGCGATACCAAATATTTGATTTTTTGATTTTTTTTGTTTTATTTTGAATGGGGCAAAAGGGGGGTGATTTAAACTTTTATATACTGTAATTTTTTTTTCATATTTTTTAAAACATTTTTTTAACTTTAGCCATACTCCAATAGCCTCCATGGGAGGCTAGAAGCTGGCATAGCCTGATTGGCTCTGCTACAGCGATCATCAAATCGCTGACCCCCGATTATGTGATGGGGGTCATCGATGAGCGCGGCCGGAAGCAGTAGTTAAATGCCGCTGTCAGCGCTTGACAGCAGCATTTAACTGGTTAATAGCAGCAGGTGGATCGCAATTCCACCTGCCACTATTGCGCGCACATGTCAGCTGTACAAAACAGCTGACATGTCGCGACTTTAATGTGGACTCAGTGCCGGAGCCCACATGAAAGGGGGAGACACGACATGCGCCGTAATAGTACAGGGCATGTCGTGAAGCGGTTAAAAATTGCAAGAAGAAAAAGCCGCTATCCAGAAGTTCCACAAGGTAACAATGCTATATGATTTCTGAGTAATAATAGACTGTGTCAATTACAATTCATGTCACCACTGACAACCACGATTGCAGTATCCATCACTGACAACCACAACTCCAGTATCCGTCACTGACAACAATGATTGCAGCATCCATCACTGACAACCACGAGTGCAATATCCATCACTGACAATTATGATTGCAGTATCTAAGCTGACAACCACAACTGCAGCATCCATCACTGACAACCACGACTGCAGCATCCATCACTGACAACCACGACTGCAGCATCCATCACTGACAACCACGACTGCAGCATCCAGCACTGACAACCACGACTGCAGCATCCATCACTGACAACCACGACTGCAGCATCCATCACTGACAACCATGACTGCAGCATCCATCACTGACAACCACGACTGCAGTATCTAGACTGACAACCACAACTGCAGGATCTATTACTGAAAACCATGATTGCAGCATCCATCACTGACAACCACGACTGCAGTATCCATCACTGACAACTATGATTGCAGTATCTAACCTGACAACCACAACTGCAGAATCCATCTCTGACAACCATGACTGCAGCATCCATCACTGACAACCACGACTGCAGCACCCATCACTGAGAACCATGACTGCAGCATCCATCACCGACAACCACAACTGCAGGATCCATCACTGACAACCAGGACTGCAATATCTAGACTGACAACTGCAGGATCCATCACTGACAACCACGACTGCAGCATCCATCACTGAAAACCACCACTGCAGCATCCATCACTGACCACCTCTACTGCAGCATCCATCACTGACTACCACGACTGCAACATCCATCACTGACTACCACGACAGCAGCATCCATCACTGACTACTACTCCTCAATGCGTATGATGTATGGATTATGAATGTGTCATCATGGCCTCCTGATGATCCGTGAAGGTGAAACGCGTTGAGGCGTATTATGACATCTTCTGAATGATGAGTATTATTCCTTGCTCACTATTTTACCTTATCATTACCTATGTACGCTAACAGACTAATGAGGTTGAAGTTGGTTAGGCCATACCAATTAACCATATGGTATCTAATATAAATAATCATGAATGGGGCCTTTATCTTTATGCGAAATTGAAGCACTTTTTGTCATTTGAGATATATCATGATGTTCTTTATAAGATTTGCATACTCTTGTCTGCTGGTATATCTTTAGTGTACATAGCTAGGCTGCTGTTGACTTAAGATCATATTTGTTGTTTGTACATATTTTTGTCCTGTATATCATGACATATTGAGTTAACTACAAAGCATATCTTTTCTGCCATTTTTATAGCTACCCATAGGGAATCCAAGAGATAGCCAACGTGGAGTGGGGGCCCCATTTCCGCTGTACAGTAGGGTGCCAACCCCCACAGCAAGGCATGTATTGAGTATAGGGAGCAGTGTAACAAGGATTTTTTGTTCACGTTAGCACTTTATTTTTTGCACTGTTTTGCACTTTGTATGTCTGTGTCTCTCACCCTATCAATTTTTTTGTGCCTGATTTGTTAATAGGCAATATTGGCTATAGATAATTCTACCCAATTATTTCCTGTTGAGTATTTGTGAGCCCAAATGTGACACATATGTAGGGCAGCAACAGGAGAATTAGGGTAAGGCGACGTTGAGTGGGGGCGCCAGTCTCGATTGTGTATAGGGTGCTAACCTCCACTGATAGGTAGTAGGCATTAAGGGTCCCCTGATAGGGTATATCTAGAGAGCACGGTTGTCTGTCGTGTTATGCTTGTGGTTGTGTTTATGGTTTTATTAATATTCAATAAAGGTATTGTTTTATATACAATTGAGGATTATAGGTTATTTGTTTGTACTTGAATTCCCCCTGACCTATAGCAAGTATAGTATTCTGGTTTTTGTTCATTCTGCCTCACAAAAATCATAATAAAAAGCAATCAAAAAATGTCACGTGCCCGAAAATGGTATCAATATAAACATCAACTCGTCCCACAAAAAACAATACCTCACATGACTCTGTGGACCAAAATATGGAAAAATTATAGCTCTCAAAATGTAGATACGCAAAAACTATTTTTTGCAATAAAAAGCATCTTTTAGTGTGTGATGGCTGCCAATCATAAAAATCCGCTAAAAAACCCGCTATAAAAGTAAATCAACCCCCCCTTCATCACCCCCTTAGTTAGGGAAAAATAATAAATTTTTAAAAAATGTATTTATTTCCATTTTCCCATTAGGGATAGGGTTAGGGTTGGGGCTAGTGTTAGGGTTGGGGCTAGGGTTAGGGTAAGGGTTGGGGCTAGGGTTGGAGCTAGGGTTAGGGTTGGGGTTAGGGCTACAGTTAGGGTTGGGGCTAAAGTTAGGGTTAGGGTTGGGGCTAAAGTTAGGGATAGGATAACATTTACGGTTGGGATTAGGGATAGGGGTGTGTCAGGGTTAGGGGTGTGGTTAGGGTTGGGATTAGGGTTAGAGGTCTGTTGGGGTTAGGGTTAGGGGCATGTTTGGGTTAGGGGTGAGGTTAGGGCTGGGATTAGGGTTAGGGGTGTGTTTGGTGTTGTGAATTCCACTCTTGGGCTCCCTCCGGTGGTTGTAAGTAGCATTTTTGTGAGTTCTGCTCTTGGGCTCCCTCCTGTGGTTTTGAGTGGTATGGCTGCTTCTTGGATTTAGCTTCAGCAGCTGTTTTCACTGATCGTCTTTCTGGCTCGGCTATATTAGTCTGGCCTTATCCCTCATTCAATGTCAGTTGTCAATTGTTCCAGCCTGGAGTCATTGCTCTTAGGATTTTCCTGACACTCTGACCAGTTCAGTAAAGCTAAGTCCTTGCTTGTCCTTTTGCAGTTCACTTGTTGTGGACTTTGTTGTTCAGCACTTTCTCTGTTTTGCTCATTTGTCCAGCTTATCAGTATGGATCTATTCAGCTAAGCTGGAAGCTCTGGGCAGCAGGGTTTGCCCTCCACACCTTTAGTCAGGTGTGGAGATTTTTGCATTTCTCTGCGGTGGACTTTTTCTAGTTTTTATTACTGACCGCACAGCGTTCTGTCCTGTACTATTTCTATCTAGCTAGAAGTGGCCTCCTGTGCTAAATCTTGTTTTATACTACGTATGTCATTTCCTTCTCCTCTCACAATCATTATTTGTGGGGGGCTAATCTATCCTTTGGGGATTTTCTCTGAGGCAAGATAGTTTTCCTGCTTCTATCTTTAGGGGTAGTTAGCTCTTAAGCTGTGACGAGGTGCCTAGGGAGAGTTAGGAGCATCCCACAGCTACTTCTAGTGTTGTGTTGAGCTTAGGGACTGCGGTCAGTATAGTTACCACCTGCTCAGAGCTAGTCGCATGTCGCTCCTTAATCCCCAGACCATAACAGTACAACTGGCCAAAAATGAGCTGAATGCATCTCAAAAGAAGGAAAAGAAAAAGAGTTCTGAGCCATTTTTTTTTCTTTAGTTTGTTTTGTCTTTTTCCTTCCTCTTAATCTCTGGGTGATTCAGGATTTGGATGCAGGCATGGATGTTCAGGGGTTGTTTTCTCGTGTGGATGAGCTTGCTGCAAGAGTACAGAGTATTCAAGATTATGTTGTTCAGACTCCGGCCTTAGAGCCTAGAATTCCTGCTCCGGATTTGTTTTACGGGGATAGATCTAAGTTTTTGAACTTTAAAAATAACTGCAAATTGTTTTTTGCTCTGAAACCCCGTTCCTCTGGTGACCCCATTCAGCAAGTAAAGATAGTTATTTCTCTGCTGCGTGGTGACCCTCTGGACTGAGCATTCTCTCTTGAGTCAGGGGATCCGGCATTGCTCAATATAGATGCATTCTTTCAATCGCTCGGATTATAGTATGACGAACCTAACTCTGTAGAGCATGCTGAGAAAACAGTATTGGCCCTGTGTCAGGGTCAGGAAGCTGCAGAATTATACTGCCAGAAATTTAGAAAATGGTCTGTGCTCACTAAATGGAATGAGGACGCTCTGGCAGCAATTTTCAGAAAGGGTCTTTCTGAAGCCCTTAAAGATGTTATGGTTGGGTTTCCCACGCCTGTTGGTTTGAGCGAATCTATGTCTCTGGCCATTCAGATTTATCGGCGCCTGCGCGAACGCAAAGTGGTGCACCATTTGGCAGTGTCCTCTGAGCAGAGTCCTGAGCCCATGCAATGTGATAGGATTTTGACTAGAGCGGAACAGAGGGGATACAGACGTCAGAATGGGCTGTGTTTTTACTGTGGTGATTCTGCTCATGCTATTTCTGATTGCCCTAAGCGTATTAAGAGGGTCGCTAGATCTGTTACCATTAGTACTGTGCAGCCTAAGTTTCTCCTGTCTGTGACCCTGATTTGCTCATTGTCATCTTTTTCTGTCATGGCATTTGTGGATTCAGGCGCTGCTCTGAACTTAATGGGTTTAGAAATCGCTAGGCGCTGTGGTTTTTCTTTGCAGCCTTTGCAGAGTCCCATACCCTTGAGGGGTATTGTTGCTACCCCATTGGCCAAGAATAAACCTCAGTATTGGACTCAGCTGACTATGTGCATGGCTCCTGCACATCAGGAAGATTGCCGTTTTCTGGTGTTGCATAATTTACATGATGTTGTTGTACTGGGTTTTCCATGGTTACAAGTACACAATCCAGTGCTGGATTGGAAATCAATGTCTGTGACTAGTTTGGGTTGTCAAGGGGTACATAGTGACGTTTCTTTAATGACAATTTCCTCTTCCCCCTCTTCTGATGTTCCTGAATTTATGTCAGATTTCCAGGATGTATTCGATGAGCCCATGTCCAGTTCCCTTCCTCCACATAGGGACTGTGATTGTGCTATTGACTTGATTCCTGGATGTAAGTTCCCTAAGGGCCGACTTTTCAATCTGTCTGTGCCAGAGCATGCCACCATGCGGAGCTATGTTAAGGAGTCTTTAGAGAAGGGGCATATTCGGCCGTCTTCATCACCATTGGGAGCGGGATTCTTTTTTGTTGCCAAGAAGGATGGCTCCTTAAGACCCTGTATTGATTATCGCCTTCTTAATAAGATCACGGTCAAATTCCAATACCCTTTACCTTTGCTCTCAGATTTGTTTGCTAGGATTAAGGGGGCTAGTTGGTTTACCAAGATTGACCTTCGAGGGGCATATAATCTTGTTCGTATTAAACAGGGTGACGAATGGAAAACTGCATTTAATACGCCCGAAGGCCATTTTGAATACCTGGTGATGCCTTTCGGGCTTTCTAATGCTCCTTCTGTATTTCAGTCCTTTATGCATGATATTTTCCGCAATTATCTTGACAAATTCTTGATTGTGTATTTGGATGATATTTTGATTTTTTCTGATGATTGGGAGTCTCATGTGAAGCAGGTCAGGATGGTATTCCAGATCCTTCGTGATAATGCTCTATTTGTGAAGGGGTCTAAGTGCCTATTTGGAGTTCAGAAGGTCTCTTTTTTTGGGGTTTATTTTTTCTGTTTCGTCTATAGAAATGGATCCTTTTAAGGTCCAAGCCATTCATGACTGGATTCAACCCACATCTGTGAAGAGCCTTCAGAAATTTTTGGGCTTTGCTAATTTGTATCGCCGTTTCATTGCCAACTTCTCTAGTGTGGTTAAACCCCTGACCGATTTGACGAAGAAAGGCGCTGATGTGACAAATTGGTCCTCTGAGGCTGTTGAGGCCTTTCAGGAGCTTAAACGCCGATTTACTTCTGCCCCTGTCTTGCGTCAGCCGGATGTTTCTCTTCCCTTTCAGGTTGAGGTTGACGCTTCTGAGATTGGGGCAGGGGCCGTTTTGTCACAGAGGAATTCTGATGGTTCCTTGATGAAGCCATGTGCCTTCTTTTCCCGAAAGTTTTCACCTGCAGAATGCAATTATGATGTCGGCAATCGGGAGTTATTGGCTATGAAGTGGGCATTTGAGGAGTGGCGACATTGGCTTGAGGGAGCCAAGCACCGCATTGTGGTCTTGACCGATCATAAGAATCTGATTTACCTTGAGTCGGCCAAGCGGCTGAACCCTAGACAGGCTCGGTGGTCCCGGTTTTTCTCCCATTTTGATTTTGTGGTCTCATATTTTCCAGGATCTAAGAATGTTAAAGCGGATGCCCTCTCTAGGAGTTTTTTGCCGGATTCTGAGGTCCATTGTTCTGCGTTGGCCGGTCATCCTGGGATTTTTGGTACCAGAGATTTGGTTGCTAGGTCCTTTTGGTGGCCTTCCTTGTCACGGGATGTGCGTTCTTTTGTGCAGTCCTGTGGGACTTGTGCCCGGGCTAAGCCTTGTTGTTCCCGCGTTAGTGGGTTGCTTTTGCCTTTGCCCGTCCCGGAGAGGCCTTGGACGCATATTTCCATGGATTTTATTTCGGATCTTCCTGTGTCCCAGAGGATGTCTGTTATCTGGGTGGTTTGTGATCCGTTCTCTAAAATGGTCCATTTGGTACCTTTGCCTAAATTGCTTTCCTCCTCTGATTTGGTTCCATTGTTTTTTCAACATGTGGTTCGTTTGCATGGCATTCCGGAGAATATTGTGTCTGACAGAGGTTCTCAGTTTGTTTCCAGGTTTTGGCGGGCCTTTTGTGCTAGGATGGGTATTGATTTGTCTTTTTCTTCGGCGTTCCATCCTCAGACAAATGGTCAAACTGAACGAACTAATCAAACCTTGGAGACCTATTTGAGATGCTTTGTGTCTGCTGATCAGGATGATTGGGTGACTTTCTTGCCGTTGGCCGAGTTTGCCCTTAATAATCGGGCCAGTTCAGCTACTTTGGTTTCGCCTTTCTTTTGTAATTTTGGTTTCCATCCTCGTTTTTTTTCAGGGCAGGTTGAGCCTTCTGATTGTCCTGGTGTAGATTCTGTGATGGACAGGTTACAGCAGATTTGGACTCATGTGGTAGACAATTTGACGTTGTCCCAGGAAAAGGCTCAGCGTTTTGCTAACCGCCGTCGGTGTGTTGGTCCTCGGCTTCGTGTGGGGGATTTGGTCTGGTTGTCCTCTCGTCATGTTCCTATGAAGGTTTCTTCCCCTAAGTTCAAGCCTCGGTTTATTGGTCCTTATAAGATTTCTGAGATTATCAATCCTGTGTCTTTTCGTTTGGCCCTTCCAGCCTCTTTTGCCATCCACAATGTTTTCCATAGATCTTTGTTGTGGAGATATGTGGTGCCCGTTGTTCCATCTGTTGATCCTCCTGCCCCGGTGTTGGTTGAGGGGTAGTTGGAATATGTGGTTGAGAAAATTTTGGATTCTCGTTTTTCGAGGCGGAAGCTTCAGTATCTTGTCAAGTGGAAGGGTTATGGCCAGGAGGATAATTCTTGGGTTGTTGCCTCTGATGTTCATGCCGCCGATTTGGTTCGTGCTTTTCATTTGGCTCGTCCTGATCGGCCTGGGGGCTCTGGTGAGGGTTCGGTGACCCCTCCTCAAGGGGGGGTACTGTTGTGAATTCCGCTCTTGGGCTCCCTCCGGTGGTTGTAAGTAGCATTTTTGTGAGTTCTGATCTTGGGCTCCCTCCTGTGGTTTTGAGTGGTATGGCTGCTTCTTGGATTTAGCTTCAGCAGCTGTTTTCACTGATCGTCTTTCTGGCTCGGCTATATTAGTCTGGCCTTATCCCTCATTCAATGCCAGTTGTCAATTGTTCCAGCCTGGAGTCATTGCTCTTAGGATTTTCCTGACACTCTGACCAGTTCAGCAAAGCTAAGTCCTTGCTTGTCCTTTTGCAGTTCACTTGTTGTGGACTTTGTTGTTCAGCACTTTCTCTGTTTTGCTCATTTGTCCAGCTTATCAGTATGGATCTATTCAGCTAAGCTGGAAGCTCTGGGCAGCAGAGTTTGCCCTCCACACCTTTAGTCAGGTGTGGAGATTTTTGCATTTCTCTGCGGTGGAATTTTTCTAGTTTTTATTACTGACCGCACAGCATTCTGTCCTGTACTATTTCTATCTAGCTAGAAGTGGCCTCCTGTGCTAAATCTTGTTTCATACTACGTATGTCATTTCCTTCTCCTCTCACAGTCATTATTTGTGGGGGGCTAATCTATCCTTTGGGGATTTTCTCTGAGGCAAGATAGTTTTCCTGCTTCTATCTTTAGGGGTAGTTAGCTCTTAGGCTGTGACGAGGTGCCTAGGGAGAGTTAGGAGCATCCCACGGCTACTTCTAGTGTTGTGTTGAGCTTAGGGACTGCGGTCAGTATAGTTACCACCTGCTCAGAGCTAGTCGCATGTCGCTCCTTAATCACCAGACCATAACAGTTTGGGTTAGGGTTTCAGTTAGAATTGGGGGCTTCCACTGCTTAGGCACATCAAGGGCTCTCCAAACGCGACATGGCGTCTGATTTCAATTCCTGCCAATTCTGCGTTGAAAAAGTAAAACATTGCTCCTTCCCTTCCGAGCTATCCCATGCGCCCAATCGGGTTTACCCTAACATATGGGGTATCAGCGTACTCAGGACAAATTGGACAACAACTTTTGGGGTCCAATTTCTCTTGTTACCCTTGGGAAAATAAAAATTGGGCGGGGGTAAAAAAACATTTTTGTGTGAATTTTTTTTATTTTCATGGCTCTGCGTTATAAACTGTAGTGAAACACTTGGGGGTTCAAAGTTCTCACAGCACATCTAGATAAGTTCCTTGGGGGGTCTAGTTTCCAATATGGCATCACTTGTGGGGGTTTCTACTGTTTAGGTACATCAGGGACTCTGCAAATGCAATGTGATGCCTGCAGACCAACCCATCTAAGTCTGCATTCCAAACGAAGCTCCTTCCCTTCCGAGCTCTGCCATGCGCTCAAACGGTGATTCCCCCCACATATGGGGTATCAGCATACTCAGGACAAATTGGACAACAACTTTTGGGGTCCAATTTCAAGTGTTACCCTTGAAAAAATACAAAACTGGGGGCTAAAAAATAATTTTTGTGAAAAAAAAAGATTTTTTATTTTCATGGCTCTGCGTTATAAACTGTAGTGAAACACTTGGGAGTTCAAAGCTCTCACAACACATCTAGATGAGTTCCTTAGGGGGTCTACTTTCCAAAATGGTGTCACTTGTGGGGGTTTCAATGTTTAGGCACATCAGTGGCTCTCTAAACGCAACATGGCATCCCATCTCAATTCCAGTCAATTTTGCATTGAAAAGTCAAATGGTGCTCCTTCCCTTCCGAGCTCTGTTATGCGCCAAAACAGTGGTTTACCCCATATATGGGGTATCGGGGTACTCAGGACAATATGTACAACAAGTTTTGTGGTCCAATTTCTTCTCTTACCCTTGGGAAAATAAAAAATTGGGGGCAAAAACATAATTTTTGTGAAAAAATATGATTTTTTATTTTTACGGCTCTGCATTATAAACTTCTATGAATCACTTAATGGGTCAAAGTGCTCACCACACATCTAGATAAGTTCCTTAGGGGGTCTACTTTCCAAAATGGTGTCACTTGTGGGAGTTTCAATGTTTAGGCACATCAGGGGCTTTCCAAACGCAACATGGCGTCCCATCTCAATTCCAATTTTGCATTGAAAAGTCAAATGGCGCTCCTTCCCTTCCGAGCTCTGCCATACGCCCAAACAGTGGTTTACCTCCACATATGGGGTATCGGCGTACTCAGAACAAATTATACAACAACTTTTGGGGTCCATTCTCTCCTGTTATCCTTGGTAAAATAAAACAAATTGGAGCTGAATTAAATTTTTTGTGAAAAAAAGTTAAATGTTCACTTTTATTTAAACATTCCAAAAATTCCTGTGAAACTCCTGAAGGGTTAATAAACTTCTTGAATGTGGTTTTGAGCACCTTGAGAGGTGCAGTTTTTAGAATGGTGTCACACCTGGTTATTTTCTATCATATAGACCGCTCAAAATGACTTCAAATGAGATGTGGTCCCTAAAAAAAAAAGGGTGTTGTAAAAATGAGAAATTGCTGGTCAACTTTTAACCCTTATAACTCCCTAACAAAAAAAAAATTTTGGTTCCAAAATTGTGCTGATGTAAAGTAGACATGTGGGAAATGTTACTTATTAAGTATTTTGTGTGACATATCTCTGTGATTTAATTGCATAAAAATTCAAATTTGGACAATTGCGAAATTTTCAAAATTTTCGCCAAATTTCCATTTTTTTCACAAATAAACGCAGGTAATATCAAAGAAATTTTACCACTATCATGAAGTACAATATGTCATGAGAAAACAATGTCAGAATCACCAGGATCCATTGAAGCGTTCCAGAGTTATAACCTCATAAAGGGACAGTGGTCAGAATTGTAAAAATTGGCCTGGTCATTAACGTGCAAACCACCCTTGGGGGTAAAGGGGTTAATGGCTAACTGAAAAGATGTAACAAATTGCAAGTTTTTGAGACTACTCAGGTCTCTTCATCAGGCACAGACTAAAACAAATTCTGGAGAATTACGTATTTATACACAACACAGCACAGAACTGTCATTATGGGAGAGTGGTGAGTGATAAACAGTTGTGTCCATAAATATCGGAAAATTCCTAGATTAAGAGTGTATGTTTTGTTGTCCTCTGATTGGGGTCTGGTTCTGTTATGATGACCCCACATGGACACAACTGTTTATCACTTATCACTCTCCCCTAGTGGCAGTTCTGTGCTGTGTTGTGTATAAATATGTCATTCTTCAGAATTTGCTTTAGTCTCTGCCTGATGAAGAGACCTGAGTAGTCTCGAAAGCTTGTAAATTGTTACCATCTTTTCAGTTAGCCATTAAAACATATCCACCACTGAGGACTCTCAATTCTAAATATTTTTCTATCTCCTGGCTAACACGGTACCAAGATATATATCTTTCCCGCATTATAAAAGGCATCCATCTTGTCATTGTAGTTTGGAATATCTTTTACAATTTTCATTAACTGATCGTGTATTTTCAATTTGTGCTGCTCTGTCATGTAATGTCTTCCATTGTAGTTCATCTGCCTGTAAATCTTCTACTGAAACATCTGGATTTTGTGTGTTTGGTACAAATGATGTGGTGGCATTGTCTTCATGTTTGTTTGATCTTGTAAGAACAGAAACCTTTTTTATATCTTGGTGCAATTTGGACAATAATTCTGTTCGAGAATCGATTTGATTTTCCAATTTTTCATTATGTTCTGACAAATACAAAACAATGTGGACAATCAAAGTAATCCCCGTCAGACTCTTGTGTGTCACCTTGTGTGTCAGTATGACCGATCTCTTGTGTGATAGTACATGCTTTATGCGTTTGTGTTTCAGTTTTCGCAAAGACTAAATAATTGTACACTCGGACCATGTACATGACATTTTGAAGCTTTCTCTGTAACTTTTTTTTACTGAAAAACCTCTGTTCAATCTTAAGATTCACTGCTTCACATTGGCTATAAAAACTAGACCATAATTGTGAATCTGTATGGCTATGAACAAACTTAAACTCTATATTACTTTTCTTAGAATAATCATGAATGAAATCCATTTTCTCACCTGTGGAATATCTTTTCCTCTCCTGGATTGATTCAACCATCAATGGATGGTCCTCTGTGTCTTTACTGAAATCCTCAGACCTCCGTCATTGGACACATCCAGCTCTTTATGGTTGGAGACACGAATCCTCACTGTCTGTAGGCTCTGTCTGATCCTTGTGACATGAAATAGCAGAATTCCTGCACCTTGAACAACAGGTGTTTAGCAGAGCTCTCCACCTCCGTGTACAAGGGAAAGGATTTCACAAAAATAGCACAAAAATCAGATTTGGCCGGGCTCGCCAAAATGTTAGAGAAAATAACAGTTTCTTACTTTTTTAAGTAGGAGCACAGTGAAGATAGAAAGGAAAGCAATATTGAATTGTGTGGATAAAACAAATCTTGTTTAATGTTCATTCAAAAAGTGATGACAAAAATGAAGAATAGTAAGTTCATAGCACGTAGTAAGTATTAGATTATAGAAGAGAAAACAAGCATTCATTGGTTCTTACATATGGTCTTGAAGTATGATGTGGTCTGGGTTGGAGATTCTTAAAGTATGAGAGATCTGTCTGAACAGGAGTTAGTGCATGTAGAAAAGCCGCAGAGACACCATCACGTGTTTCTCAACGCAAGCAATAAATAGCCAGGTCTTTCACCGGGAAGGAACAACCACGGGAAGGGCAGCATCCAAAAAGGAAAACCACCTATGCCAAAACATGGTATCCATCCACAGACAGCTGTTTCGGGGTATTTGCCCCTCATCAGTGTGGAGTAGGAAACTGGCCATTAGGAGCAGTGCCTAGTAAAAGGAACAGGAGTTAGGTCAGCTTATATACTATTTTGACCCATAGAATTACATTGGATCTATTTTTCCTGTCTCATAACCAAATATGGTGATCTGCTGCTATGTTCATAGCCTCTACCATATTAGAAGAACACTAGTAACTTGCGGAATATGAATATCAGTTTTTTGTACATTACCTCATTTTGAAATGCTTAAGCATATAGGCTGTGACCTTTAAGAACCATTTATTATCTCCAAATAGCCACAGTTCTGACAAAAGCCCTATAGTTCTGACAAACAGAGAACAGATGTAGCGGCCACAATCCTCAGAATAACTCAGTCCCTCACTATCCAGAGTATCTATTTGCTAGTTAGAACCTGCATATGTTAAGTAAACTATATTTTTTAATTATTATTGAAATACTAATATTTTACAGTGGCTTACCCTCCTTCTGGAGTGTCAATGACTGCCTTTTAGACATCTGTCCAGTCAGCAGTCTTCCTCATGATTGTGGAGCCTACTGAAACAGACCAAAGGACCTTTTTAAAATGTTTAGGAAGCCGTTCCAGGTGTTTTTATTCTAATTTACTGACATAATGACTTTTGGGTTTTCATTGGCTGTAGGATCTAGTCATCAACAGAAATAAACACTTGAGATATATGACTCTGTAATGACTCTATATAATATATAAGAGTTTCACTTTTTGCATTTAAGAACTGGAATAAATTAACTTTTTGATAATATTCTTAGTGAGAAGCACTTGTATGTGACTATGTAAACACAATTAAGAACATAAAAAAAGCTTCTCCCCTGTGTGAATTCTTTGGTGGCTAGAAAGAGATGGTTTCTTCACAAAACATTTTCCACAATATGAACATGAAAATGGCTTCTCCCCTGTGTGTGTTCTTTGGTGGATATCAAGATTCATCTTCCTGTTAAAACATTTCCCACATTCTGAACATGAAAAAGGCTTCTCCCCTGTGTGGGTTTTCTGGTGGCCAACAAGATGTGCTTTCTGGTTAAAACATTTCCCACATTCTGAGCAGGAAAAAGGCTTCTCTCCTGTGTGGGTTTTCTGGTGGCTAACAAGATGCGCTTTCTGGTTAAAACATTTCCCACATTCTGAGCAGGAAAAAGGCTTCTCTCCTGTGTGGGTTTTCTGGTGGCTAACAAGATGCGCTTTCCTGTTAAAACATTTCCCACATTCTGAGCAGGAAAAATGCTTCTCTCCTGTGTGGGTTTTCTGGTGGCTAACAAGATGCGCTTTCCTGTTAAAACATTTCCCACATTCTGAGCAGGAAAAAGGCTTCTCTCCAGTGTGAGACATATGATGTCTGATAAGAACTTTTTTATCTGTAAAACATTTCCCACATTCTGAACAAGAAAAAGGCTTCTCTCCTGTGTGAGTTCTTTGGTGGGTAACAAGCTGCGCTTTCCGAATAAAACATTTTCCACATTCTGAACATGAAAATGGCTTCTTCTCTGTGTGAATTCTCTGGTGACTGACAAAATCTGATTTCTGGTTAAAACATCTCCCACACTTGGAACAAGAAATTTTATTTTCTGCTTTGTGAAGGTTTTGTTGTTTGAGAAAGGACTTTTCTAGGGGAAAACTATTTCCATATTCTGAAAATGAAAATGTCTTCATTGCTTTAGGAGCAGTTTGTTTTTTAATGCTTATTTTGTGACTTTGATTTTCCTTAGTAGTCGGTAATGAATCAGAAGACAGGATCTGTTCCACAGGATCAGATGACAGATCTTTGCTGTGAAGGGATGATGGTATATTTGGAGTAATGGCATTCACTTCAATTGTATCCTGTGGGATCTCAAGATTATCTGATTTAAACATTGAAGATGTCAGCTGTCCTGCTGATCTTCTGGTACAGTTATCTGCCAAGAATAAAACCAATTATTATTTTAGAATAAAATATCTTTGAATTCTATATTTTTGACCATTTCTACTTAAATGGTCTGTAAAAATGGCAAGTTATGCAAAATTATCGAATTATTCACCAAGACAATGACAGTTTACAGTTTACTAGACTGTGCTCAAACCACATTAAGCATCGATGCTTTTGGCATTACTATAGTGAGAAGAAATCGCTTATTGTATGGCATGTATATCTCCTGGAGCACAATCTGGGCACTATGTGTTATGTAATAACTTGGGATATTTGCAATTTTCACTTTCCAACATTCACTGCGCGTGCTAATATCTGGAAACTGCAAGTGGAGTCAAAATAGTCACTATTCCTATAATTTTTTGAGGGCTATAATTTACAAAATGGAGTCATTTTAACCCCTTCATGACCCCAGCTTTTTTTCGTTTTGCGTTTTCGTTTTTCGCTCTCCTCCTTCCCAGAGCCATACCTTTTTTTATTTTTCCGTCAATATGGCCATGTGAGGGCTTATTTTTTTGCAGGACGAGTTGCACTTTTGAACGACATTATTGGTTTTAGCATGTTGTGTACTAGAAAACGGGAAAAAAATCCCAAGTGTGGTGAAATTGCAAAAAAGTGAAATCCCACGCTTGTTTTTTGTTTGGCTTTTTTTGCTAGGTTCACTAAATGCTAAAACTGACCTGCTATTATGATTTTCCAGGTCAGTACGAGTTCATAGACACCAAACATGTCTAGGTTATTTATCTAAGTGGTAAAAAAAATACCAAAAATTTTTGCTAAAAAAAAATTGCGCACTTTTCCGATACCCATAGCGTCTCCATTTTTCGTGATCTAGGGTTGGGTGAAGGCTTATTTTTTGCGTGCTGAGCTGACATTTTTAATGCTACCATTTTGGTGCAGATACGTTCTTTTGATCGCCCGTTATTGCATTTTAATGCAATGTGGCTGTGACCAAAAAAATCGTAATTCTGACGTTTCAACTTTTTTTCTCGCTACGCCGTTTAGCGATCAGGTTAATTTTTTTATTGATAGATCGAGCGATTCTGAATGTGGAGATACGAAATATGTGTATATTTGATTTTTTTTGTTTTATTTTGAATGGGGGGAAAGGGGAGTGATTTCAAACTTTTATATTTTATTCAGATTTTTTAAAACATTTTTTTTACTTTTGCCATGCTTCAATAGCCTCCATGGGAGGCTAGAAGCTAGCATAGCCTGATCGGCTCTGCTACATAGGAGCGATGCTCAGATAGCTCCTATGTAGTAGATTTACTGCATTGCTATGAGTGCTGACCACAGGGTGGCGCTCACAGTAATCAGGCATCAACAGCCATAGAGGTCATCAAGAGACATCTGGTTGTCATGCCGATGCATCGCTGACTCCCGATCACGTAACGGGGGTCAGCAATGCACGCATTTTAGACCCGACGGCCAGAAGCGCTAGTTAAATGCCGCTGTCAGCGTTTGACAGTAGCATTTAACTAGTTAATAGTGGTGGGTGGATCGTGAATCCACCCCCCGCTATTGCGAGCACATGTCAGCTGTTTTGAACAGGATTTGATGTGGGCTCACCGCCGGAGGCCACATCACAGCGGGGGTTCTGACCTCGGATGTACTATCCCGTCTGAGGTCAAAAAGGGGTTAAAGGGATTTCATCTGCTCTGGTTTTCTGCAATTTTGTCATATTAGGAATTCTGCAAATGGTGTGCCCCCTCTCCTCTGGTATCTGCTCCTGCAATGTCTGCTTTGGACACCAGACGCTGCCTTACTCATTCTGAAGGCAATGCTGGTAACAGAGGTGGTGTTTGAAGCAGAAGCTCTTGGCGGTGTAGGCTCCTCCCACCCACTAAGATTAGGGTGCCTGGTATCTGTAGTACCATCCAGTCTGGCAGTATGGGTGTGTGTGCTCAAGAAAAAATCCGGCACACTCTTTTCAAGTCAAAAAATGAAGATCAATTTATTGGAGATATATACAAATCTTCTCTTTCAAATTAGCAGTATCACACAACATAAGGACCATTGAGGTATGGGACATTGGTATCAAAATTCAACGTTTCGGCTATATTATAAGCCTTTATCAAGAGATACCCGAAGCAGTGAGTCCGCACTTCGGACCTTAGCAAGCAACGGACTCACTGCTTCGGGTATCTCTTGATAAAGGCTTATAATATAGCCGAAACGTTGAATTTTGATACCAATGTCACATACCTCAATGGTCCTTATGTTGTGCGATACTGCTAATTTGAAAGAGAAGATTTGTATATATCTCCAATTAATTGATCTTCATTTTTTGACTTGAAAACAGTGTGCCGGATTTTTTCTTGAGACTATTTGATATTTTCCAGAGCACCTGTGAATACTAACAGTGAGCCACTCCTTTTATCTACTCTGAGTGTGTGTGCTGTAAGCTGCAGTAATCTGCTCCCTGTTTTAGCCATTTGGAAAGCACCAAACATTTTTTAATCAGATAAAGTTGTATTAACGTTAACAAGATTTACAACAGATCACATGTTCATACTCATTTTATGTTTTACAGTAAATTAACCCCCCATAGAGGCCATATCAGGAGCAAACAATAATTCGTCCGTAGTTGTCAATATCAAACAGAGTTCCAGTTTGCCATAAGTTGTACTCTATACTATATACTGGTATAACATTAATCCTATCCAACCACGGCTGCCATCATTTATGGAAGAAATCTAGCTCATCCCTCCTGGTGTAAATGCTTTTCTCAAGCTCAGTTATGTGGTTCATTTGAGCAATGAATTCACGTCTGGACGGAGCCTCCTCTCTAATCCAATATTTTGCAATCAGTTTCCTTGCAATAAACAATCTTGCAATTACAATTTTAGTTGTATTGTCAGTTAATATTTACCCTAATATACATATCAACGTATCCCTAGGAATAACGTACCCATACACCACTCCAATGCAGTTCAACACTACAGTCCAATAGGAGGACAATCTGGGACAATGCCAAAGCATATGCCATACCATACACTGACATACAAAACCATCCACAACCTGTCTCCTCCATACATCTGTGACCAGGCCTCCCGGTACTTTCCTGCACGCAACCTCTGATCCTCACAAGATCTCCTTCTCTATTCCCCTCTTATCTCCTCTTCCCACAATCGCATACAAGATTTCTCTCGCGCATCACCCCTACTCTGGAACTCTCTACCACAACATATCAGACTCTCGCCTACCATGGAAACCTTAAAAAAGAACCTGAAGACCCACCTCTTCCAACAAGACTATAATCTGCAGTAACCACCGATCGACCAAACCGTTGCATGACCAGCTCTATCCTCACCTACTGTATTCTCACCCATCCCATGTAGATTGTGAGCCTTCACGGGCAGGGTCCTCACTCCTCCTGTACCAGTTATGACTTGTATTGTTTAAGATTATTGTACTTGTTTTTATTATGTATACCTCTACTCACATGTAAAGCGCCATGGAATAAATGGCGCTATAACAATAAATAATAATAATAATATGCAATATGTCCGCCTGAGATTGCAAACTCCTTGGGCAAACAGAGTTGGACTTCGAAAGCACCACACCTTACTACAGTTTGAAGCACATTGCCAGAAGCTGCCAGATACAGCCTTGATCTTCTCTAGTTCAGTCCTCTGTGCTCAGCTCCCGGCTTCTGTATTTGTTTCCTGTTGTGACTCCAGCCTGTTTACTGACTACTCTTATGTCTCCTGAGTTAGTATTTTCTCTGGCCTCTTGGTTCTGACACGCCTATCTGTGTATTTTTCCTCCCATCTTACTCCACAGAACAGCAGGTAACACTGGGCTTCAAGCCTATGGGTCTCTGTGTAAGACCAAATCCATGTAGAGGGGTTAAAGAAGTTAAAGGGTAATGGGCAAAACTGTGAATATAGACAATAACACATCTACTGAAATGATCAAGCTGAACAATCATCCTCAGGAAAAAAATGAGTAGTGGTGAAACTTCTCTGGAGTAATTGGAGTATGGGACTCGGTGGCTCTAAGCAATATAAGCTATCGGTATGGGACTTGGTGGCTCTAAGCAATATAAGCTATCGGTATGGGACTTGGTGGCTCTAAGCAATATAAACTATCGGTATGGGACTTGGTGGCTCTAAGCAATATAAACTAACGTATGGACCAATATTTTCTGTCAGATAAATGTCAAGAAGAAATATTAGAAATTTAAATAGAACTTTCTTATAATAGTGCAGAGCTGAGGGATCTTAAATTTAGATCTCAGGCATTTGGTAAATGAAACCTTTTTCTAAACACTACCAGGGAGTTAGACTCAGATAAGTGAGGCAGGCCGATCCCACCACAATCAAACTATCATACAGAATGAACATGTAACAAAAAATGTAAAAAAAAGTTACATCCTCAACAACAACATATGTATGAGGGGAGAACTCCAACACTAAACCGGTGTTGCACTCATTTATGGTGGACCATTGGAGCTACTATGAGTCCTGACCAGAAGATTAGAGGAAATAATATTGCTCCCCATTTCAGGAGAGATTGTGCAGTAATCTGAATTTCTTGGGATCAGAAACAATGTAATTTATGAGGTGGAGTGAATCCATGAAACCAGGGCTGGAGCCAACACATCTCCAGCAGGCGGGAACAAATTTATGGTGGGTACAGAAAGTATTCAGACCCCTTTACATTTTTCATTCTTTGTTTCATTGCAGCCATTTGGTAAATTTAAAAAAGTTCATTTTTCTCTCATTAAATGTACACGCTGCACCCCATCTTGACTGAAAAAAATGAGAAACGTAGAAATTTTTGCAAATTTAATAAAAAAAGAAAAACTGAAATATCACATGGTCATAAGTATTCAGACCCTTTGCTCATACACTCATATATCAGTCACACCCTGTGCATTTCCTTGTGATCTTCCTTGAGATGGCTCTACTCCTTCATTGGAGGCCAGCTGGGTTTAATTAACCCCCGGAGCCTTTTTCAGTTTAGCCTTTTCGTTTTTCACTCCCCTTCTTCTCAGAGAGATAACTTTTTTATTTTTCCATCAATACGGCCATGTGAGGACTTGTTTTTGCGGGACGAGTTGTACTTTTGAATGACACCATTGATTTGACCATGTTGTGTACTAGAAAATGGGGAAAAATTACAAGTGTGGTCAAATTTAAAAAAAAAAAAAATGCAATCTCACACCTGTTTTTTGATTCTCCGGGTCATTATGAGTTCATAGACACCAAACATGTCTAGGTTCTTTTTCATCTATGTGGTGAAAAAAAAAAGCAAACCAAAACAAACTTTCTTAAAAAAAAAAGAAGAAAATTTGAGCCATTTTCCGATACCCGTAGCGTCTCATTTTTCGCGATATCGGGTCGGGGGAGGGCTTATTTTTTGTGCGCCGAGCTGTTGTTTTTTAATGACACCATGTTGGTGCAGATACGATCTTTCGATCGCCCATTATTGCATTTTAATGCAATGTCGCGGTGACCAAAACAAGTAATTCTGGCAATTTTACTTTTTTCTCCCTATTCCGTTTAGCAATCAGGTTAATCCTTTTTTTATTGATAGATCGGGCAATTCTGAATGCGACGATATCAAATATGTGTATGTTTGATTTTATTTTTATTGTTTTATTTTGAATGGGGCGAAAGGGGGTGATTTGCATTTTTATATTTTTTATTTTTATATATTTAAAAACATTTTTGTTTTACTTTTGGCATGCATCAATAGTCTTCATAAGAGACTAGAAGCTGCCACAACCCGATCGGCTCTGCTACATAGAGGCGATGTTCAGATGGCCTGTATATAGCAGATTTACTCACTTGCTATGAGCGCCGACCACTGGGTTGCGCTCACAGGAAGCCAGCACTGACAACCATAGAGGTCTCCAGGAGAACTCAGGTTGTCATGCCAACACATCGGTGACCCACGATCATGTGACGGGGGTCACCGGTTTGCGTATTTCCTTCGTGATTGCCATAAGTGAAATTTAAATGCCACTTCAGAGTTTGACAGCGGCATTTAACTGGTTAATAGCCGTGGGTGGATCTTTATTCCACCCTTGGCTATTGCGGGCACATGTCAGCTGTTCAAAACAAAGGGAGGGAGTCCGACTTCAGCGCACTATTACTCCCGATGTTGTTAAGGGGTTAAACTGATAGGACTTGATTTGGAAAGGCACACACCTGTCTATATAAGACCTCACAGCTCACAGTCCAAGTCAGACCAAATGAGAATCATGAGGTCAATGGAACTGGCCAAGGAGCTCAGAGACAGAATTGTGGCAAGGCACAGATCTGGCCAAGGTTACAGCAGAATTTCTGCAGTACTCAACATTCCTAAGAGCACAGTGGCCTCCATAATCCTTAAGGCTATGTGCACACGTTCAGGATTTCTCGCAGAAAATTCCTGAGAAAAACTGGACATTTTCTGCAAGAAATCTGCAAGAAAACCGCATGCGTTTTTGCCGTGATTTTGCCGCGGTTTTGACGCGTTTTTGCCGCGGTTTTGCCGCGGTTTTTTCCGGACACTTCCCAATGCATTTTGTAGTGGGAAATCCGCAAAAAAAATGCAAAATTAATGAACATGCTGCGTTTTTTACCGCAATGCGTTTTTTTCGCGGAAAAAAACGCATCATGTGCACAAAACATGCGGAATTCATTCTAAATGATGGGATGCTTATTGTATGCGTTTTTTTTGCGGTTTTATAGCGTTTTTATTGGGAAAAACCGTGAAAAAACCGCGAAAAAAACGCAACGTGTGCACACAGCCTAAATGGAAGAAGTTTAGGACCAACAGAAGTCTTCCTAGACCTGGTCGTCCAGCCAAACTGAGCAATTGGTGAGAGAGGTAAAGAAGAACCCCAAGATCACTGTGACCGAGCTCCAGAGATGCAGTAGGGAGATGGGAGAAAGTTCCACAAACTCAACTATCACTGCAGCCTCCACCAGTCGGGCCTTTATGGCAGAGTAGCCTGACGGAAGCCTCTCCTCAGTGCAAGGCATATGAAAGCCGCATAGAGTTTGCTAACAGCACATGAAGGTCTCCCAGACTATGAGAAATAAGATTCTCTGCTCTGATGAGATGAAGATAGACCTTTTTGGTGATAATTCTCAGCGGTATCACTGCTCATCACCTGCCCAATACAATCCCAACATTCATACATGGTGGTGGCAGCATCATGCTATGGGGGTGTTTTTCAGCTGTAGGGACAGGACGACTGGTTGTCATTGAAGGAAACATGAATGCGGGCAAGTACAGAGATATCCTGGATGAAAACCTCTTCCAGAGTGCTCTGGACCTCAGACTTGGCTGAAGGTTCACCTTCCACCAAGACAATGACCCTAAGCACACAGCTAAAATAACAGAGGAGTGGCTTCAGAACAACTCTGTGACCATTCTTGACCGGCCCAGCTAGAGCCCTGACCTAAACCCAATTGAGCATCTATGGAGAGACCTGAAAATGGCTGTCCATCAACGTTCTCCATCCAACCTGACAGAACTGGAGAGGATCTGCAAGGAAGAATGGCCGAGAATCCCCAAATTTCTCCAGGGGTGAAAAACTTGTTGCATCATTCCCAAGAAGTCTCAAGGCTGTACTAGCTCAAAAGGGTTAATACTGAGCAAAGGGTCTGAATACTTATGACCATGTGATATTTCAGTTTTTCTTTTTAAATAAATTTGCAAAAATTACTACATTTTTGTTTTTTTCCAGTCAAGATGGGGTGCAGATTGTACATTAATGAGAAAAAATTAACTTTTTTGAATTTCCAAATGGCTGCAATGAAACAATGAAAAATGTAAAGTCTTCTTCTGAATACTTTCCGCACCCGCTGTATATTACAGCCATCAGCCATGCACAACTCAGAGATATATCATGGCACCGGTGTGATGTTTATTATGTGTATCACAATCTTGTATGAAGTTAGTCGGTTTAATAAGAAATTGAAAAGTCGGGATAAAGGGAAACTCTGTTATTGTGCAGAAATTCACACTTGGTCTCACTGCACATTTAATGTTGTTGATCATAAAAGTGAAGTTTGGCCAGAAAGACGGGACCTGGTCTTGTAGGGACCATATGAACACATTCAGCAGCACAGAAGGGAGAGAAGGGAGATTCATCCGATATCAGGGATCTAAAAACCACCCAAGCGATAAGATGACCAGCCAGAGACATAATATTAGGAAAGGTGTAATCTGTCTGTTTAGACATTTCGCTTTAGAATATAAACGAGATCCCACCAGTTTAACCCCTTAGTGACAGACCCAATTTGGTACTTAATGACCGGGCCAATTTTTACAATTCTGACCACTGTCCTTTTATGAGGTTATAATTCTGGAACGCCTTAACGGATCCCGCTGATTCTGTTTTTTTGTGACATATTGTACTTCATGTTAGTCATAACATTTCTTCGATATTACTTGCAATTATTTATGAAAAAAACGGAAATATGGTGAAAATTTTTAAAATTTTGCAATTTTCAAACTTTTAATTTTTATGCCCTTAAATCAGAGAGATATGTCACGAAAAATAGTTAATAAATAACATTTCCCACATGTCTACTTTACAGCAGCACAATTTTGGAAACAATTTTTTTTTTTTTTGGTTAGGAAGTTAAAAGGGTTAAAAGTTCACCAGCGATTTCTCATTTTTAGAACAAAATTTACAAAACCATTTTTTTAGGGACCACATCACATTTAAAGTCACTTTGAGGGGTCTCTATGGCTGAAAATACGCAAACTTGTCACCATTCTAAAAACTGCACCCCTCAACGTGCTCAAAACCACATTCAAGAAGTGTATTAATCCTTGACGTGCTTCACAGCAACTGAAACAATGTGGAAGGAAAAAATGACGGCTGACGTCAGTGTCAGTTGCCGGGGCAAGTGCGCTCTTCAGCTGAGTGGAGGGAGCTTCGCTTTCGCCGCAGGAGCGCGGTCAGGTAAGAACTTCTTTTTTTTTAATATTGAGAGCAGCGATTTAGGGGGCCCGGGGCTGAATGCTAGACACACTGGGGGCAGAATGCTGGACACACTGGGGGAAGAATGCTGGACACACTGGGGGAAGAATGCTGGACACACTGGGGGAAGAATGCTGGACACACTGGGGGCAGAATGCTGGACACACTGGGGGCAGAATGCTGGACACACTGGGGGCAGAATGCTGGACACACTGGGGGCAGAATGCTGGACACACTGGGGGCAGAATGCTGGACACACTGGGGGCAGAATGCTGGACACACTGGGGGCAGAATGCTGGACACACTGGGGGCAGAATGCTGGACACACTGGGGGCAGAATGCTGGACACACTGGGGGCAGAATGCTGGACACACTGGGGGCAGGACTGGAGACAGGTGGGGCAAGAATGGAGATACGGGGCATGATTGGAGACACGGGGCAGAATGAAAGACATGGGGGCAGGATTGGATCATGGGGCAGGATGAATATGATGGAGACAGATGGGGCAGGATGGGGAGATCATATGGGGCAGAATGGATACTCATGAGGGCAGGATGGGAGAACATATGGCTGAAGCCAGGTATGGGACACACAGGACCCAGGATGGGGGATATTATTACCATAGGGGCGAATTACAGGATATTATTACTGCAGTGATGTATTTATTTTATTTTTTGAGGATACTGTTTTAAATGGGGGGGGTGGTCCTTTTACTGTGTAGAGTGATACTATGTCGCCTTTGATGGAATGGTCTGCGGGTGTCATTGCTGCATTTTCAGAGCCCCTGATGTACCTAAACAGTAGAATCCCCCCACAAGAGAACCCATTTTGGAAACTAGACCCCCCAAAGGAACTTATCTAGATATGTAGTGATCATTTTGAATGCCCAAGTGCTTCACAGAAGTTTGACGCAGAGCCATGAAAATAAAAAATCATTTTTTTCCCACAAAAATCATTTTTTAGCCCCCAATTTTTTTTTATTTTCGTAAGGGTAACAGGAGAAACTGGACCCCAAAAGTTGTTGTCCAATCATTCCAGAGTACGCTGATACCCCATATGGGGGGTAAACTACTGTTTGGGCGCATGGCAGAGCTCAGAAGGGAGGGAGCACCAATTCACTTTTTGAACGCAAAATTGACTGTCGCGTTTGGAGACCCCCTGATGTACCTAAACAGTGGAAACCCCCCAATTCTAACTCCAACCATAACCCCAACACACCCCTAACGCTAATCCCAACCCAATCCAAAACCCTAATCAAAAGCCTAGCCCCAAAACACCCCTAACCCTATGGCATAACTCTAATCACAACCCTAACGCCAAAACACCCCTAACCCTAATCCCAACCCTAACCCTAATCAAATCCCTAAGCCCAACACACCCCTAATCATAATCTCAACCCTAACCTCAAACCTAACCCTAATCCCAAACGTAACCCTAATGCCAACCTTATCCCTAATACCAACCCTAACCCTAATCCAAACCCTAATTCCAACTTTAACCCTAACTTTAGCCCCAATCTTAACTTTAGCCCCAACCCTAGCCCTAACCCTAACTTTAGCACTTTTTTTACGTTCATTTGTTTTGATAGCCAACTTTCTGGCTCAGCACTTGGCAGCTCTTTTCAAAGCCCTGATTTTTTCCTTCTTCCCATATCAGGGATTTTGGAAGCCAACAGCATCATTACCCTCCGTTTTCTCATCATAATATATTTCTATCTTGTCAGCACATTCTACGTACGCTGTCATTTGGCTTTGTAGTTCACAGATCTGGGCAGGTAATGGTCAGAGTCTTCTAATCTCAGGGGGTAGGTGGATCTTCCAGGGTGAAAGTTCTAGTTCGATAAAGCAGCCACAGCCGGTGATGAGAAGAATCTGTGACTTCTCTGCATTTAGTGGTTACTACTCACCTGGGTAGTCATATGTGGGAATCTCCTCTTTACACCGCTCATCCCCCCTCACATATGTCTCTGTAGTATTAATATCGGTCAGATCTTCACCCTGAAATAAATATTATAAAAGTCACCGACAGATGGAGAAGTCACATCTATGATCAGCTCTAATCCTGCCATCTCTACCGTTCTCATTACACAAGTATAAGACATATAATACTGGTGGATAAAACAAGACTGAGCCCAAGACCTTCACAGCCATCTACACAATGTGACAGGGTCACTGGTAAGGTGATAGAGGAGATATGTGTCACTGCGCTTAACGGCGTCAGTGGTGTGAAACCAGAGCATTTTTTCTCCAGCACACTACGTGTTGTGAGGGTTAAGTTGCATAAACAGGGCTGGTTTTATGTGGACCTTAACAGAGCGGGTACGAGAAGGTCCACTTTATCTCCCCTGGTAGACCCGCCAGGACCTGCGTGAGGACATGATCATGTGATCAATCACATGATGGGGAAGTTACAGGCTTGGGTTGACATAACCGAGCTCTACGGGCAGTCTGGGATCAGCTAGCCTGGAGAGAGGACTCCAGAGGCTTTGTGGCTCGTCAAGCACAGACTGAACCTGTCCTGCTCCAGAGCGGGGTGCCACCCGCAACATACGGACTGTGCTGCTCCAGAGCGGGGTGCATGGGTTGACATAACCGAGCTCTACGGGCAGATTGGGATCAGCTAGCCTGGAGAGAGGACTCCAGAGGCTTTGTGGCTCATCAAGCACAGACTGAACCTGTCCTGCTCCAGGGCGGTGTGCCACCCGCAACATACGGACTGTGCTGCTCCAGAGCGGGGTGCCACCCGCAACATACAGACTGTGCTGCTCCAGAGCGGGGTGCCACCCACAACATACGGATTGTGCTGCAGTTTTTTTTTTTTTTTTGTTATTTTGCTCCAGTTTTAGCCAAAAATTCTAAGTTTGTTCTCCCCACAACTTGGTTTATGCTGCCTTACAATAAACCAATGAGGATTTAAAGAGACAGTGTTCCTATTTTTCCTACCTCTGTGTGCCACCACGTGAGTGTGGGACACCCGCCAGGGCCGTGGGGTACTCGGTACTGGGTCTGGTACTTAAAGGGGATGTCACAATGGCAGCAACCCGGTCCGTGGTCCTGGATGCCTAAGTCAAAGGGAATGTCCTTAAAGGGTCATTGAATAAAGTTTGTGCTCGTGATGCCACCTGTGGTATTCGGTCAGGGTGACCGACGCTGCTTAAAGGGGTCCTCTGGGGAGATGTTGTGGCAGCAGTGATGGTATGGCTTCCCACAGATGAAGCTGGGTCCCCAGGGCTTCCAGTGTATTGATAAAGATGGTGGGTGGTGTAGCAAGGAAACGGAGGACACAAGTTTGCAGTCTCTTTACCTGGTTTACTGATGAATTCAGGCAGCCACAGTCCATGGCACCAAATCACAGGTACAGGTAGGATACGGCTGGCTTGGAAGCGAGTTGGGATTCCCCTTTACCAGGTGGAGTTATAAGCCTTCCTTCTAGCGCGGTGGTGTAGTCCCTTGCTGCCTTAAGGCTCTCACAAGGTCCTCATGTGATCTGTCTGTCCCCCTTGTAGGTAGGACACTAACCCGTATAACAGGTGGCTCTAGCCTTTTTCTCAGGCTGGTAAAGGGTCATGGATATTGCCACTCAACCTAAGAACAGCAACCTGCAGCTGCCCAGAAAAGGCACATCTATTAGATACGCCAATTCTGGCGCTTTGCCCGGCTCTTCCCACTTGCCCTGTAGCGGTGGCAAGAGGGGTTAATATTTGTGGGGTCGATTTCATCTTTGTATTGTCAGGTGACATCAAGCCCACAGCTTAGTAATGGAGAGGTGTCTATAAAACACCTCTACATTACTAATCCTATAGTTATATGGTAAATAAAGACACAGCAAAGAATAAAGTCTTTTAATTGGAAAAAAAATGACAGACTCATTTAATATTCTCAATTAAACCATACTTACGACCTCGTCTAATTCCACCGAAGCCCTCGATCTCCTGTAATAAAAATAAAATAACAAAACAACAACATACCATACCTGTCTCTCGTTCTGTCCCACACCGTAATCCATGTCTGGGGGATAATTAGTTTTCAACATGGACGGTGCCAAGATGCGACCATCCAGGCTGAGAACCACTGGTGAATGAGCTGATAAGAGCACAGCATCATTGACCAGCAGTGACCTCAGGACTGTGGGAAAATGCCAGTGATGATGTCATCACTAGTCACTGAGGCAGCTCATTCACCAGTAGTTTTCAGCCTGGACGGTCTCATCATGGCACCCTTCAGGCTGAAAACTATTTGCCACCCAGACATGGATTACAGCATGGGGCAGAACGACAGACAGGTATGGTATATTGCTGTTTTTTTATTTTACTTTTATTACAGGAGATCGAGGACTTTGGTGGAATTAGGCAATGCAGTACGTATGGTTTACTTTGAACTTATTAAAGGAGTCTGTAATTTTTTCAATTAAAGGACTTTACTCTTGCTGTGTCTTTATTTACATATAACTATAGGATTAGTAATGGATAGGTGGCTTATAGACACTTCTCTATTACTAAGCCGTGGGCTTGATGTCACCTGAAAATATAAAGGTGACATAAATCCCACAAATATTAACCCCACTTGCCACCACTACAGGGCAAGTGGGAAGACGCGGGCAAAGTGCCACAATTGGCGCATCTAAGAAATGCGCCTTTTCTGGGAAGTTGCGGACTGCTGTTTTTAGGCTGGAGGGGGGCCTAAAGCAATAGCCCCTTAACAGCCGGAGAATACCAGCCCCCAGCTGTGAGCTTTAGTAAGGCTGGTTGCAAAAAATGCGGTGGACCCGATGCCGTTTTTTTAATTTATTATTTATTAAAATATATATAAAAAAAATAACAACGTGGGGACCCCGATCATGTGCTCCTGCTGTCACTGTTATTAGCGGCAGCAAATGTCGGATGATGGGAGTAATAGTCCCTAAGGCCCCCACCTGCTGTCATCATCCGGACTTTAATATCGTTCAGACTTTAAAATAATTCTCATCATTCTCCTCTGCTCCTGCCGATCGCTGGCAGAGCAGGGGAGAACGATGAGAGCCGTCTTCAGCACCCGTCACAGGGGAACAGCGCTTACAGTAGCACTTCTTCCCAGGCGGCCGTCTGTGTGGTACTGAGGCAGCACACGGTTGCCACACATGTGCCGCAAGTATTACACACACGGACACTGATATCTCCGGTATTGGTTTTTCCGGGATCGGAAATAAACGGACGTGTCTGAGTTCTGATGACACCTTCTCTCCATCTACCTGATGATCCTGAGGAGCATTGGGATCTTCTTGGTTACAGTCCTGTGGCAGAAGAAGAGGACGGGGACATCTCTCTGGCGTTGTCCTCTTACTGGATAGATCTGGAGGAAACACATACAGGAAGTGAATTCATTCTTTACATACAGATAATTATAGGCCGTGTGTATTTAGTCCTGTCTACTACCTGGAGATGCGAGGGGCTGGGGAACCTCCATTATGACGTTCTTGTACAGATCTCTGTGTCCTTCTAAATACTCCCACTCCTCCATGGAGAAATAGACAGCAACATCCTGACACCTTATAGGAACCTGACACATACAATGATACCGTCATCCCCCCGATCCCTTCATAGTGTTACTGTATAATGTCCCAGCATTCCCAGCAGTGTCACCTCTCCAGTCAGCAGCTCAATCATCTTGTAGATGAGTTCTAGGATCTTCTGGTCATTGATGTCCACATGGATCAGGGGGTGAGGTGGAGGCCCCGTGATTGGGCTCAGGGGTCTTCCCCATCCCTCAGACACAGGGTCCTGACAGCGATCACTAGAGGTCTTCTTCACCACTGTGTAAACCTGGTAATGGAGAGACACATTAATAAATCTCACTACAGACATTTCCAGAGTCCTCACCTCTCCAGTTCTGTCCATCTGTTATTCCCATAGATAAGAATGATGTAATGTGACGTCATCAGAATCTCTCACCTCTCCAGTAAGTCGGAAGAGGATCTCTAGGGTGAGGTGTAATATCCTCTCCCCCATCTTGTCTCTGTCCATATCCATCTTTGATGGGTAAATCAGGAGAATTTTCTTTTGTAGAAGATCTTCACAGAGAGGATCCGATATTGTAGAAACCTGAATGAGAAGATGAGCCGATGTAACATCATAAGAATCCTGTGTAATAATACAATTACTGGAGATAATAAGGGAAACATATGAGATTTATTATTTTACAGTATTTAGTTTCCTTCTTTACATCTACTAATAAATCCTATATATTTAGGCCACAGACAACAAGCAGTTTCCTCCTCGGAGTCGGCAGCTGAATACGTTTCTCATAGACTCATCTTCCATAACGCTAATTCTCGTCTCATTTACCGACCCTGGAATCGGCATTAGTAATACTGCAGGAGATATTCATTACACGCGACATGAGAAATAACTACTTCATGATGAGGACGACATCTTCATCTTCTACTACGGCTATAGAAACAGATTTGGCCAGAGTCGGTCACTGACTCCATCCCCACCGGCCTCTATATGAAGGTTTCCCGTCTTCCCCGCACTGTAATCTTCTATCACGTTAGATCTCAGCTCTGATTCACACACACAAGTTTGAGGCTTTTATAGACTAGATAGTGGCCCGATTCTAACGTATCGGGTATTCTAGAACAGGGGTCCCCAACTCCAGTCCTCAAGGCCCACCAACAGGTCATGTTTTCAGGATTTCCTTTGCATTGCACAGGTGATGCAATTATTACCTGGGCAAGACTAAGGAAATCCTGAAAACATGACATGTTGGTGGGCCTTGAGGACTGGAGTTGGGGACCCCTGTTCTAGAATATGTAGGTAGTATATAGCACAGGCTACGTACTATATTGCACAGTGACGTAGTATATAACATAGCCACGTAGTATATTGTACAGGTGTGTAGTATATTGTTCAGCAACGTTGTGAGGCCAATGTCTCCATGTACAGGGCTTCTTTCTCGGGATATGATGGGTTTTCTTTGGTACTTTCCCCCCATTAGAAGGGACAACTGTGGATATTGGGGTCTTTCACTGCTACAGTCCTGGTGGGATATAGTCGGTAATGTGGACGTTGGACAAATATCACTATCAATTACCATCAGCCTGAAGGAACATCGCTCCTCTATTCGGTTCTATGGATCTAGGATGAAATCCACTGCGGCCCCTGCAAGAATAGAAGGAGAAAGAGCAGATGTTGGGTGATGAGACCACAATGGCCGGAGATTTATATGGCTGCTCTGTGCGCACAGGACCTGTGATGAGGTCACAGGAGGGGAGGAGTCAGGGGTCACATGATCAGGGGCCTCTGTGTATATTCAGGACTCTGCTGTGCTGGTTGTCATGGTGCTGGATGAGGGGAAGTTTATGTGTGGGGTCAGGAGGGGTTTACAGTGTGGATGTAGCGGAGCCGCGTGTAAAGGGTGTACAGAGCAGAGCAGTGTGTGTACGAGGTGTATGGAGCGCAGCCGTGTGTTTACAGACCAAAGCCTGGCATGTACTGAGCGGAGCCCTGTTTGTATGGGGTCCTGTGTACTGACCAACCATATACCCCCAGCTTCGGTCACAGACCCCCCTGTGTACACTATATACACCCGTATACCCCCAGCTTCGGTCACAGACCCCCCTGTGTACACTATATACACCTGTATACCCCCAGCTTCGCTCACAGACCCCCCCAGCTCTCCCCTGTATATTCCCAGCTTCAGTCGCAGACCCATCTATGTACGCTGTATACACTCGTATACCCCCAGCTTCGGTCACATTTTGTGTACTCTGTATACACCCATATACCACCAGCTTTGGTCACAGACCCCCCTGTGTACACTGTATACACCTGTATACCCCAGCTTCGGTCACAGACCCCCCTGTGTGCGCTGTATACACCCGTATACCCCCAGCTTCGGTCACAGACCCCCCTGTGTGCACTGTATACACTGTATACCCCCAACTTCGCTCACAGACCCACCCAGCTCTCTATCCCCCCTGTAGAACTGACCAACACGGTAACACTGCGGTCATCAGCCTCTCGTCTCTCGTACATCTACTGATAACATAAGATGAACAGAGTCCAGCCCGTCAGACTCTTGTGTGTCACCTTGTGTGTCAGTATGACCAATGTCTTGTGTGATAGTACATGCTTCATGTGTTTGTGTTTCAGTTTTCTCAAAGACTAAATTATTGTACACTCGGTCCATGTGCATTCCATTTTGAAGCTTTCTCTGTAACTTTTTTTACTGAAAAACCTCTTATCAATTTTAAGGGTATGTTCACACGTTCCTGATTTCCCTCCTTTTTTTTCAGGACTGAAACCGCAGCTCTTTGCAGAAAACGCAGGTGCGTTTTTGGTGCGTTTTTTGATGCGGTTTTTAGTGCGTTTTTTGATGCAGTTTTCTCTGCAGATTGTCTGTGTTTGACACAAATAAAGCTTACTGCAGTGGGGGGAAAAAAAAAAAAAATGATGTAATTTCCTTGTCCAACCCTTTTCTTCTTCCATCCTCCATTTTGGAACTACACATCAAAATGAGTGGACGTGCTGAGCGTAGGCCAGATGACAGCCCGCGGATCCAGCTCCGCACACCACACCGGATTGCGATCCTGGGGTTGATGCTTCTAATTCTGAATCGACATGCACGTCAGGTAAGCAGATGTCTGTTTGTTTTATATATTGGGTTATGGGTACATGTCCACGTTCTGGAAACGCTGTATGTTTGGCGCTGCGTGTGGCCGCAGCGCCAAACATGCAGCGTCCACATGTAACAGCATAGTGGAGGTGATTTCATGAAATCACGTGTCCACTGTGTGTCATCCGTCAGCCCTGCGACTCCGGACATGCTGCGCGTCTTTTATGATCACAGCATGTCCGTGTTCCTTGTTGAGAAGCTGCGGCTCCGCAAGGAATAAAACAGGGCCCTATGCGTGGGGTGCGATGATGCCGGATTTGTACAATGAACACATCTGGCATCATTGCGTCCCACTAGGGGGTGGGGCTTTGCACATAGCGGCTTAGGTGCTCCAACGATAACGATGGCCATCCTGAATGTGGACACGTACCCTTACATAATCCGCATTGCTTTCCAGGCATGCTTGATGTTTTTTGTTTTGTTTTACAAAAAAAATATTTTTTTTTTAACTTTAGAGGCAGCGGCGGCAGAGAAGACGTGCGCAGAAAAGGATGTGGGTGCACCCGCTTGTAGCAGACCGAACAGAGAAGGGGCACTTTTATGTGCTGTACAATGATTTGAGGAGGTAAGTAGAAATCTATTGAATGACAAATTTAAATTTTTTTGCTAGCAATACTTGTGAAGTAACCCTTTTTTGTGTTTCTTTTTCAATTTTCAGATATCCTGAAAAATTTATCTCTTTTTGTCGGCTACCAATTATGGCATTTGACAGACTGCTCACCATCCTGGCACCCAATTTGACACTGCAAGACACGGTGATGAGGAAGTCCATCTCTGCAGAGGAAAGGCTGCTCATCACCTTGCGGTAAGTAACAATTTTTTGGGGGGAATGTCGTTAGGTCTCTATTTTACTTGTGTCTCTGTGTCCAGTACGTGTGATTAAACCCACCCAGTCCTCCTGTTGGACAGGGGGCACACATACACACACACACACGTGAGATACGTCCCAGTGTTGCATGGTAATCCCCGGCCCTGCCGCCTGAACTCTGGAGCGGAGTGTGCACCCACATACCAATACATGGAGCCGCATGCTCCACAATGGAGTGCATGCAGCAGGTCCGGGGATTACCATGCAACACTCGGTCATATCTCGCATGTGTGTGTGCACAAGTCCCATCAGGCCTTTTATTAATGTTTTTTACACCCTTTGTGTTGTACTGGGTGTTAAAGCCATCATTATTGAATGGTGCTGGACGCATATTATAGCGGCCTTAACTTGTGACATGTTGTAATCACCTTTTTGTGTGACATTTCTAATTTTCTTTTTTGTTTCTTTCCAGATTTTTGGCCACAGGAGAGAGCTATACATCCCTGCACCTCCAATTTAGAGTTGGTAAATCTACCATCTCTAACATTGTGAGGTGTACATGTACCGTCATCTGGCAGAAGTTGCAGCCTATAGTGATGCCTTCCCCAACCGAGGAGACTTGGCTGCAGGTTGCAGCAGGCTTTCAGTCTGTGGCCAATTTCCCAAACTGCATAGGTGCAGTCGATGGTAAACATGTTAGGGTTCAGCAGCCACCACGATCAGGATCATGCTTCTTTAATTATAAGTATTTTTCAGTGGTCCTGATGGCGGTGGCTGATGCCCATTACAAATTTGTTGCCATTGATGTTGGTGCCTATGGTAGTACTGGGGATTCTCGGGTGTTGCGAACGTCACAGATTGGGATGCAAATTCTTCGAGATGGCGCCACGCTCCCAGCCCCAAGACCTTTGCCGGGTTCCACACATCCAGTACCCTTTGTGATGGTATCGGATGAGGCGTTTCCCTTAACGACAACCCTGCTGCGCCCATACCCACGAAGGGGACTGGATGCCCGACGGAGGATTTTTAATTATCGGCTGAGTCGTGCACGCAGATATGTGGAATGCACCTTTGGGATCATCATGACTAGTCAGTGGAGGATCTTTCACACTGCCATTCAGTTGGACACAGACACCGTTGATGCTGTGATAAAGGCTTGCTGTGAACTCCACAACTATGCTCGTGTGTACAACACTGACGTAGATGTGGAGTACCAGCAGGCAGTATTTAATCCAGTTGTCAACGGGGGTCTGGGCAGGCCGTCCAACTCTGGTGTGCGTGTGAGAGAATCCTTCACTGACTACTTTATGAGTCCAGAAGGTGCCGTGCACTGGCAATACTCCTGTGCTGGTGTTGAGCAGCCTGACCAGCAGAGAAGGATGCATCTACACTGACCGTCCCCAAAAAGTTGCCGACATCGCTGCTAACAGTTTTGAAAACATCCCGAAGAATGATAAACGACAGCAATCAACACAAAATTTTTTTTCAAAAAGTTTTTTTTCATGTTACCCAAAAAAGAAAAAAAAATAGGTTGTAATATAAATAAAAAAGTTATTTTGGTTTAATTTGTTTTGTTTTTTTGTATGTCAAAAAAATGGTTGGTGTTTTCATAAATTAACAGCAGTATGAGATATACAATAGTTAACACATCAACCCCTAAACCACTAATCGATAGCCCATAAACCCAGGACAGCGGCCTTGTCCCCATTGTCTAAAAAGAAGAGAATATTTTGTGAAAAATAAAATTTATTGTAAAGAACACAAATTAGTGGTAATTTTTACAAATGATTTTTCAATTTGAAAAAAAAATTTTAAACAGCCCCTTTCAAATCCAACAGGCAACTGGAGCTAAAAAAAAAAAGCTCAGGTCCGGACACCATAGTCAGAGAAAAAAAAAAAAGAAAACCACAAGAAAAAAGATGTACATTATATCTCGGATAATCATTAAAATTGTCAGTTTTTTGTTGAATATTAAAAATGACCAAAATATGACAGAAAAACCGTTATACTGAAATATTCGAATATTAGGGAACGGGTGCACCACAACATCCAATATCACATAACAGGAGGGGAGAAGGGCAGGAGTTGTCAAAGGAGTTATGTGTCCCTGTACATCTCTATAGAGACCTCCAGGGCCAGTATTTTTTAATCCTTTGACAACGCATGTCCTTCTCCCTTCCTGTTATGTGATAGTTGATGTTGTGGTGCACCTGTTCCCTATTATTTGAATACCAATACGGTTTTTCTGTTATATTATGTTTTGTTCATTTTTATTATTTTCAATAAACTGATAAGTTTAACGATTATCACATATGATGTACTTCGTTTTTCTTGTGGTTTTCTGTGCAACTGAAAACTTTTGCCCAATTTATGTTCAATTAAGAAAGGTGTACTCTGGTGAATAGAGGAAATTTGTTCCCTCAGTTTCATACGTTGCTCCCCCCAGCTGCTGCGAACTGCCTCTATCGCCATAACTGCCTTGGATGCCTCTATGTCCAGAACTTCCTTGGCTGTTGGCCAAATACTGGGGTCTTGTAGCTGGTGTTTCAGGTGTTCTGTGTCGGGGCCTGAAAAGTCCCAACACCCCCATCAGAACCTCATTGTATGGAGAAATAGGAGCAGGGTCCTCCAGAGCAGTGAGGGACATCTGGACCATAGACATAAAAAGAGATTGTCTATCCGGTGGCAGGGAGCGTGTTTTTCTGGCGACAGTTATTGCAAAGGAGTCGCAATGGTCATCGGTAGTTGATTTTTTTAATAAATCCAAGGTGTCACAGGCAATTTGAACCGTTTGGTCCTCTTGGTTCTTCTTTGTTTTTGTTTTTTTTTTCTCTGCTGCCACCGGATAGACAGCTCTCTTCTCCACTCTCACAGCTTCTACGGAATCAGAAGCTTCAGCAGCTGCTGAAGCAGATGTTGATGCAGCAGCTGCTGAAGTGGATGCTGATTCAGCAGAAGCTGTGGGAATGGAGGGAGAGATGGTCCCTCCTACTCCAGAGGAACTGCCTGCTCCATCCTCTGTGTCGCTGTCCTCTAAATCAGCTGCAGACATGTTTCCTTCCGTCCTGTGGGTGGAAAAAAAAGATCATTAATACAATTTTTAGCACAACATATATATAAATAATCTTGTGGAGTGGATTTTAACTTACTTTCTCAATGTCCTGCTGGTCACAATAAACTGTAGCTCTTCACTGAAGGGGAATTTTGTTTTGCTTGGAGAAGAGCCACTCTTTGAGCAATCATTTAGAAATTGAGTAAATCGGTCTCTGATGGAGCGCCAACGTTGCCTCACATCTTTATCTACCAAAAAAAGGTTCCAAAAATAAACAACAATTTTTTAGAGATCTAAACTAATTATATTTTTAATATACTCAAGGTTTACTAAATAAATGTAATTATAATTACCTATTTTCTGCTGTGTTGCCCCAGGATATCTGTCCCAATCCGGGAACATGTCGCGAACTATTTTCGTCCACGCAAGTTCCCTGAAGTACCTATCCTTATAGGATTCATCGGAAGGGTCCCACAGGGCCGTATAATCACGAACCTACAATGAATACAATAGTGTCATCTCATAATCTATAGCACGACCAAGTAATGTTACACAAATGCTTTTAAAAAGTTGAAATATATCAAAGTAACCCCTAATAAATGAACACAAGCACAAAAACACAAACACCAATAAAAACGTTCGTGTGCAGTTGTTTTACTACTAGCTCTGGCGCCGTCAATCCTGAGCGGTGCGTGCGCCAATCAACAACATTAAGTAAAAAACCCACTAAACTGAAATAGTTAGGGTAGGGTTAGGGCTCATAACCCTAAGGACCCTACCCCCAAAAGGATCCTAACCCTAACCCTACCCCTAACCCTAAAGGGATCCTAACCATACCCCTAACCCTAAAGGGATCCTAACCCTACCCCTAACCCTACCCCTAAAGGGATCCTAACCCTAACCCTAAAGGGATCCTAACCCTAACCCTAAAGGGATCCTAACCCTAACCCTACCCCTAACCCTAAAGGGATCCTAACCCTACCCCTAACCCTAAAGGGATCCTAACCCTACCCCTAACCCTAAAGGGATCCTAACCGTAACCCTACCCCTAAAGGGATCCTAGGGTTAATGATAGGGTTGCTATTGTAAGGTGGCATTAAGCACGGTTAATAATGGAGAGGCGTCAATAAGACGCCTATCCATTATTAATCCTATTAAAGGGTTACTATAATATATGTGGACCCCCTAAAAAAAAATACATAGGGTCCCCCTATATTTTTAGTCCAGAAAGGCTAGGCAGACAGCCGTGGACCAATATTTGAGGCCCAGGAAGGGGTTAAAATACCCATGGCTGTTCCCAGGCTATGAATATTAACCCACAGCTGTCTGTGCAGCCTTTCTGGCACTAAAATATAGGGGGCCCAGAAAAAAAAAAGTGTTGGGGTCCCCCTATATTTTTAGTCCAGAAAGGCTAGGCAGACAGCCGTGGGCCAATATTTGAGGCCCGGGAAGGGGTTAAAATACCCATGGCTGTTCCCAGGCTATGAATATTAACCCACAGCTGTCTGCGCAGCCTTTCTGGCACTAAAATATAGGGGGCCCAGAAAAAAAAAGGTGTTGGGGTCCCCCTATATTTTTAGTCCAGAAAGGCTAGGCAGACAGCCGTGGGCCAATATTTGAGGCCCGGGAAGGGGTTAAAATACCCATGGCTGTTCCCAGGCCATGAATATAAGCCCCCAGCTGTCTGCGTAACCGTTCTGGCACTAAAATATAGGGGGCCCCGAAAAAAAAAAAGTGTTGGGGTCCCCCTATATTTTTAGGCCAGAAAGGCTACGCAGACAGCCGTGGGCTTATATTCATAGCCTAGGAAAGGGGCCATGGATATTTGCCCCCCCTGGCTACAAATATAAGCCCGCAGCCGCCCCGGAAAAGGCGCATCAAAAAGATGCGCCAATTCCGGCACTTAGCCCCTCTCTTCCCACTCCCGTGTAGCGGTGGGATATGGGGTAATGAGGGGTTAATGCCACCTTGCTATTGTAAGGTGGCATTAAGCCCGGTTAATAATGGAGAGGCGTCAATAAGACGCCTATCCATTATTAAGCCAATGAAAGGGTTAAAAAAAAACACAAAGACTAGAAAAAAATATTTTAATGAAATAAAGACACACACTTTTTGACCATAATTTATTATTCGCTCAATCCGTCCTGAAGACCCTCGACCTGAAAAAGATGCAAAATAAAAAAACAAATTCATACTCCCTGGCCCTGTCCGCAGAAATCCATCGAGGGTCCCACGAAGATCTTCCATGGAGAACAGACACATCCAGAGATGTGTCTGCTCTCCACGGCTGCAGCAACACACTGACAGGAGCCATAGTTCCTGTCGGTGTGTTACTGCGCATGCGCGAGCGAGTTTACCGGCGGTCATTGACCCCGGTACTCTCGCTTAACGGCAGTGCTGCGTGGGAAAGTTCAACGCAGCTGTACTGCCGTTAAACGAGACGCCGGAGCCATTGAACTCCGGGACAGTACGCGATACACTGCTAGGAGCTTTGCTCCTGGCAGTGTATCGCCGGAGAGCAGCCGATCGGCGTGGGACACTCGTTTTATGGATTCTGCGGACAGGGAGTATGAATTTTATTTTTTATTTTGGGATTTTTTCCTGGAGGATCGAGGGCTTCGCCTACAAGTGTGCTGTTGGTGAGTATATACTCTATGTTATGTGTTGTATGTACTGTACTGTGTGTCATGTTTGTGTATTGTGTGTTTGTGTTTTTTGTGTAACTTTACAATTGTGCTAAGTCGCCGGACACAGGGACAACTCTCCCATCCTAATACCGGATGGGAGTAGTAGTCCCATACGGCGACTTAGCACAATGGAGGCACTGTCGTCGCATGGGGACACAAACACGGACATACCAAATCAATCAGACGCCCGACATCGATCCCCATGCGACGGTATGCCTCCATGATGACAGTCTCTTCGGGATACAGTCAGGACCACACTCCGCCCACGCACTTCCGCCCACGCACTTCCTCCCGCTTCCCCGCACTTCCTGCTGCAGCGGTTCTGCACCACAAACCGCAATAAAACCCGCAGACATATTTTTGATCTGCGGGTTTTACTGCGGGTTTGACCTCACAATGGAGGTCTATGGGTGCAGAACCGCTGCTGTTTCGGGAAAAGAAGTGACATGCTCCTTCTTTTTTCCCGCAGCTATTCAGCGCGGCTTTTTAAGGGAAATTCAGGATCATGTGCACAGCGGTTCCTGTTTTCCATAGGGTTACATTGTAATGTACCCTGCATGGAAAACAGCTGCGGAACCGCAGCGGCAAAACCGCTGCGGTTCCGCAGTAAAAAACGCACTGTGTGAACATACCCTTAGATTCTCTGCTTCACATTGGCTATAAAAACTAGACCATAATTGTGAATCTGTATGGCTATGAACAAACTTAAACTCTATATTACTTTTCTTAGAATAATCATGAATGAAATCCATTTTCTCACCTGTGGAATATATTTTCCTCTCCTGGATTGATCCAACCGTCAATGGATGGTCCTCTGTGTCTCTACTGAAATCCTCAGACCTCCATCATGGGACACATCCAGCTCTTTATGGTTGGAGACACGAATCCTCACTGTCTATAGGTTCTGTCTGATCCTTGTGACGTGAAATAGCAGAATTCCTGCGCCTTGAACAACAGGTGTTTAGCAGAGCTCTCCACCTCCGTGTGCAAGGGAAAGGATTTCACAAAAATAGTGCAAAAATCAGATTTGGCAGGGCTCGCCAAAATGTTAGAGAAAATAACAGTTTCTTACTTTTTTAAGTAGGAGCACAGTGAAGATAGAAAGGAAAGCAATATTTAATTGTGTGGATAAAACAAATCTTGTTTAATGTTCATTCAAAAAGTGATGACAAAAATGAAGAAAATAAGTTCATAGCACGTAGTAAGTATAAGATTATAGAAAACAAGCATTCATTGGTTCTTACATATGGTTTTGAAGTATGATGCGGTCTGGGTTGGAGATTCTCAAAGTATGAGAGATCTGTCTGAACAGGAGTTAGGTCGGCTTATATACTATTTTGACCCAAAGGCTTACATTGGATCTATTTTTCCTGTCTCATAACCACATATGGTCATCTGCTGCTATGTTCATAGCCTCTACCATATTAGAAGAACACTAGTAACTTGCGGAATATGAATATTAGTTTTTTTGTACATTACCTCATTTTGAAATGCTTAAGCATATAGCCTGTGACCTTTAAGAACCATTTTTTATCTCCAAATAGCCACAGTTCTGACAAAAGCCCTATAGTTCTGACAAACAGGGAACAGATGTATCGGCCACAATCCTCAGAATAACTCAGTCCCTCACTATCCAGAGTATCTATTTTCTAGTTAGAACCTGCATATGTTAAGTAAACTATATTTTTTAATTATTATTGAAATACTATTATTTTACAGTGGCTTACCCTCCTTCTGGAGTGTGTCAATGACTGCCTTTTAGACATCTGTCTAGTCAGCAGTCTTCCTCATGATTGTGGAGCCTACTGAAACAGACCAAGGGACCTTTTTAAAATGTTTAGGAAGCCATTCCAGGTGTTTTATTCTAATTTACTGACATAATGACTTTTGGGTTTTCATTGGCTGTAGGATCTAGTCATCAACAGAAATAAACACTTGAGATATATGACTCTGTAATGACTCTATATAATATAAGAGTTTCACTTTCTGCATTTAAGAACTGGAATAAATTAACTTTTTGATAATATTCTAACTTTGTGAGAAGCACTCTAATGTGACTATGTAAACACAATTAAGAACATAAAAAAGCTTCTCCCCTGTGTGAATTCTTTGGTGGCTAGAAAGAGATGGTTTCTTCACAAAACATTTTCCACAAAAATGAACATGAAAATGGCTTCACCCCTGTGTGTGTTCTTTGGTGGGTAACAAGATGCGTTTTCTGGTTAAAACATTTCCCACATTCTGAACAGGAAAAAGGCTTCTCCCCTGTGTGAGTTTTCTGGTGGCTATCAAGATTCGTCTTCCTGTTAAAACATTTCCCGCATTCTGAACATGAAAAAGGCTTCTCCCCTGTGTGGGTTTTCTGGTGGCTAACAAGACTCGATTTGTGGTTAAAACATTTCCCACATTCTGAACATGAAAAAGGCTTCTCCCCTGTGTGGGTTTTCTGGTGGCTAACAAGATTTGATTTGTGGTTAAAACATTTCCTACATTCTGAGCAGGAAAAAGGCTTCTCCCCAGTGTGGGTTTTCTGGTGGCTAACAAGATTCGCTTTGTGGTTAAAACATTTCCCACATTCTGAACAGGAAAAAGGCTTCTCCCCTGTGTGAGATCTATGATGTCTGATAAGAACATTTTTATCTGTAAAACATTTGCCACATTCTGAACAAGAAAAAGGCTTCTCTCCTGTGTGGGTTTTCTGGTGGCTAACAAGATGCGCTTTCCTGTTAAAACATTTCCCACATTCTGAGCAGGAAAAATGCTTCTCTCCTGTGTGGGTTTTCTGGTGGCTAACAAGATGCGCTTTCCTGTTAAAACATTTCCCACATTCTGAGCAGGAAAAAGGCTTCTCTCCTGTGTGAGACATATGATGTCTGATAAGAACTTTTTTATCTGTAAAACATTTCCCACATTCTGAACAAGAAAAAGGCTTCTCTCCTGTGTGAGTTCTTTGGTGGGTAACAAGCTGCGCTTTCCGAATAAAACATTTTCCACATTCTGAACATGAAAATGGCTTCTTCTCTGTGTGAATTCTCTGGTGACTGACAAAATCTGATTTCTTGTAAAAACATCTCCCACATTTGGAGCAAGAAATTTTATTGTCTGCTTTGTGAAGGTTTTGTTGTTTGAGAAAGGACTTTTCTAGGGGAAAACTATTTCCGTATTCTGAAAATGAAAATGTCTTCATTGCTTTAGGAGCAGTTTGTTTTTTAATGCTTATTTTGTGACTTTGATTTTCCTTAGTAGTCGGGAATGAATCAGAAGACAGGATCTGTTCCACAGGATCAGATGACAGATCTTTGCTGTGAAGGGATGATGGTATATTTGGAGTAATGGCATTCACTTCAATTGTATCCTGTGGGATCTCAAGATTATCTGATTTAAACATTGAAGATGTCAGCTGTCCTGCTGATCTGGTACGGTCATCTGCCAAGAATAAAACCAATTATTATTTTAGACTAAAATATCCTTGAATTCTATATTTTTGACCATTTCTACTTAAACGGTCTGTAAAGAAATTATTGAATTATTCACAAAGACAATGACAGTTTACAGTTTACTAGACTGTGCTCAAACCACATTAAGCCTCCATGCTTTTGGCATTACTATAGTGAGAAGAAATCGCTTATTGTATGGCATGTGTATCTCCTGGAGCACAATCTGGGCACTATGTGTTGGGTAATAACTTGGAATATTTGCAATTTTCACTTTCCAACATTCACTGCGCGTGCTAATATCTGGAAACTGCAAGTGGAGTCAAAATAGTCACTATTCCTATAATTTATTGAGGGTTATAATTTATAAAATGGAGTCATTTTAACCCCTTCATGACCCCAGCTTTTTTTGGTTTTGCGTTTTCGTTTTCCGCTCTCCTCCTTCCCAGAGCCATACCTTTTTTATATTTCCGTCAATATGGCCATGGGAGGGCTTATTCTTTTGCAGGACGAGTTGCACTTTTGAACGACATTATTGGTTTTGGCATGTTGTGTACTAGAAAACGGGAAAAAAATTCCAAGTGTGGTGAAATTGCAAAAAAAGTGCAATCCCACACTTGTTTTTTGTTTGGCTTTTTTGCTAGGTTCACTAAATGCTAAAACTGAGATGCCATTATGATTTTCCAGGTCATTATGAGTTCATAGACACCAAACATGTCTAGGTTATTATTTATCTAAGTGGTAAAAAAAATTCCAAACTTTGCTTAAAAAAAAAATTGCACCCTTTTCCGATACCTGTAGCGTCTCCATTTTTCGTGATCTAGGGTTGGGTGAAGGCTTATTTTTTGTGTGCTGAGCTGACATTTTGTAATGCTACCATTTTGGTGCAGATACATTCTTTTGATCGCCTGTTAATGCATTTTAATGCAATGTCGCGGTGACCCAAAAAAATCGTTATTCTGACGTTTCAATTTTTTCTCGCTACGCCATTTAGCAATCAGGTTATTTTTTTTATTGATAGATCGGGCGATTCTGAGCGCGTTGATACGAAATATGTGTATATTTGATTTTTTTGTTTTATTTTGACTTTTTTTTTTACTTTTGCCAAGCTTCAATAGTCTCCATGGGAGGCTAGAAGCTAGCATAGCCTGATTGGCTCTGCTACATAGGAGCGATGCTCAGATTGCTCCTATGTAGTAGATTTACTGCATTGCTATGAGTGCTGACCACAGGGTGGCACTCACAGCAATCAGGCATCAACAGCCATAGAGGTCTTCAATAGACCTCTGGTTCTCATGCCGACGCATCGCTGACCCCCGATCACGTAACGGGGGTCAGCAATGCACGCATTTTAGACCTGATGGCCGGAAGCGCTAGTTAAATGCTGCTGTCAGCGTTTGACAGTAGCATTTAACTAGTTAATAGTGGCGGGTGGATCGTGAATCCACCCCCCCCCCCCCGCTATTGCGAGCACATGTCAACTGTTTTGAACAGGCTTTGATGCGGGCTCACTGCCGGAGGCCACATCAAAGCAGGGGTTCTGACGTCGGATGTACTATCCCGTCCGAGGTCAGAAAGGGGTTAAAGGGATTTCATCTGCTCTGGTTTTCTGCAATTTTGTCATATTAGGAATTCTGCAAATGGTGTGCCCTCTCTCCTCTGGTATCTGCTCCTGCAATTTCTGCTTCGGACACCAGACGCTGCCTTACTCATTCTGAAGGCAATGCTGGTATCAGAGGTGGTGTTTGAACCAGAAGCTCTTGGCGGTGCAGGCTCCTCCCACCCACTAAGATTAGGGTGCCTGGCATTTGTAGTACCATCCAGTCTGGCAGTATGGGCATGTGGGCTGTCAGCTGCAGTAATCTGCTCCCTGTTTTAGCCATTTGGAAAGCACCAAACATTTTTTAATCAGATAAATTTGTATTAACGATAACAAGATTTACAACAGATCACATGTTCATACTCATTTTATGTTTTACAGTAAATTAACCCCCCATAGAGGCCATATCAGGAGCAAACAATAATTCGTCCGTAGTTGATAATATCAAACAGAGTTCCAGTTTGCCATAAGTTGTACTCTATAATACTATATACTGGTATAACATTAATTAATCCTATTCAACCACGGCTGCCATAATTTATGGAAGAAATCTAGCTCATCCCTCCTGGTGTAAATGCTTTTCTCAAGCTCAGTTATGTGGTTCGTTTGAGCAATGAATTCACGTCTGGACGGAGGCTCCTCTCTAACCCAATATTTTGCAATCAGTTTCCTTGCAAAAAACAATCTTGCAATTACAATTTTAGTTGTATTGTCAGTTAATATTTACCCTAATATACATATCAACGGATCCCTAGGAATAACGTACCCATACACCACTCCAATGAGGACAATCTGGGACAATGCCAAAGCATATGCCATACCATACCATGACATACAAAGCCATCCACAACCTGTCTCCTCCATACATCTGTGACCTTGTCTCCCGGTACTTTCCTGCACCCAACCTCCGATCCTCACAAGATCTCCTTCTCTACTCCCCTCTTATCTCCTCTTCCCACAATCGCATACAAGATTTCTCTTGCGTATCCCCCCTAATCTGGAACTCTCTACCACAACATATCAGACTCCCACCTACCATGGAAACCTTCAAAAAGAGCCTGAAGACCTACCTTTTCCGACAAGCCTACAACCTGCAGTAACCACCGATCGACCAAACAGCTGCATGACCAGCTCTATCCTCACCTACTGTATTTTCACCCATCCCTTGTAGATTGTGAGCCCTCACAGGCAGGGTCCTCTCTCCTCCTGTACCAGTTATGACTTGTATTGTTTAAGATTATTGTACATGTTTTTATTATCTATACCCCTCCTTACATGTAAAGCGCCATGGAATAAATTGTGCTATAACAATAAATAATAATAATAATAATATGCAATATGTCCGCCTGAGATTGCAAACTCCTTGGGCAATCAGAGTTGGACTTCGAAAGCACCACACCTTACTAAAGCTTGAAGCACATTGCCAGAATCTGCCAGATACAGCCTTGATCTCCTCTAGTTCAGTCCTCTGTGCTCAGCTCCCGGTTTGTGTATTTGTTTCCTGTTGTGACCCCAGCCTGTTTACTGACTACTTTTATGTCTCCTGAGTTAGTATTTTCTCTGGCCTCTTGGTTCTGACACGGCTATCTGTCTATTCTTCTTCCCATCTTACTCCACAGAACAGTAGGTAACACTGTGGTTCAAGCCTAGGGGTCTCTGTGTAAGACCAAATCCATGTAGAGGGGTTAAAGAAGTTAAAGGGTAATGGACAAAACTGTGAATATAGACAATAACACATCTACTGAAATGATCAAGCTGAACAATCATCCTCAGGAAAAAAATGAGTAGTGGTGAAACTTCTCTGGAGTAATTGGAGTATGGGACTTGGTGGCTCTAAGCAATATAAACCATCGGTATGGGACTTGGTGGCTCTAAGCAATATAAACTATCGTATGGACCAATATTTTCTGTCAGATAAAAGTCAAGAAGAAATATTAGAAATTTAAATAGAACTTTCTTATAATAGTGCAGAGCTGAGGGATCTTAATTTTAGATCTCGTGCATTTGGTAATTGAAACCTTTTTTAACCCCTTTACCCGTTTTGCACGTTAATGACCGGGCCAATTTTTACAATTCTGACCACTGTCCCTGTATGAGGTTATAACTCTGGAACGCTTCAACAGATCCCGGTGATTCTGACATTGTTTTCTCATGACATATTGTACTTCATGATAATGGTAAAAAATCTTTGATAGTACCTGCGTTTATTTGTGAAAAAAACGGAAATTTGGCGAAAATTATGAAAATTTCGCAATTTTCCAACTTTGAATTTTTATGAAATCAAATCACAGAGATATGTCACACAAAATACTTAATAAGTAACATTTCTCACATGTCTACTTTACATCAGCACAATTTTAGAACCAAAATTTTTTTTTGTTAGGGAGTTATAAGGGTTAAAAGTTGACCAGCAATTTCTCATTTTTACAACACCATTTTTTTTTAGGGACCACATCTCATTTGAAGTCATTTTGAGGGGTCTATATGATAGAAAATACCCAAGTGTGACACCATTCTAAAAACTGCACCCCTAATCGTGCTCAAAACCATATTCAAGAAGTTTATTAACCCTTCTGGTGCTTCACAGGAATTTTTGGAATGTTTAAATAAAAATGAACATTTAACTTTTTTTCACAAAAAATTTACTTCAGCTCCAATTTGTTTTATTTTACCAAGGGTAACAGGAAAAAATGGACCCAAAAAGTTGTTGTACAATTTGTCCTGAGTACACCAATACCCCATATGTGGGGGTAAACCACTGTTTGGGCGCATGACAGTGCTCGGAAGCGAAGGAGCGCTATTTGACTTTTCAATGCAAAATTGACTGGAATCGAGATGGGACGCCATGTTGCGTTTAGAGAGCCAATGATGTGCCTAAACATTGAAACCCCCCACAAGTGACACCATTTTGGAAAGTAGACCCCCTAAGGAACTTATCTAGATGTGTTTTGAGCACTTTGACCCACCAAGGGCTTCACAGAAGTTTATAATGCAGAGCCGTAAAAATAAAACAAAAATTTTTTCCCACAAAAATTATTTTTTTAGCTCCCAGATTTGTATTTTCCTGAGGGTAAGAGGAGAAATTCGACCCCAAAAGTTGTTGTCCAATTTGTCCTGAGTACGCTGATACCCCATATGTGGGGGGAACCACTGCTTGGGCGCATGGCAGGGCTCGGAAGGGAAGGAGTGCCATTTGGAATGCAGACTTAGATGGAATAGTCTGCAGGCGTCACATTGCGTTTGCAGAGCCCCTAATGTACCTAAACAGTAGAAACCCCCCACAAGTGACCCCATATTGGAAACTAGACCCCCCAGGGAACTCATCTAGATGTGTTGTGAGAACTTTGAACCCTCAAGTGTTTCACTACAGTTTATAACGCAGAGCCGTAAAAATAAAAAAATCTTTTTGTTTTCCCACAAAAATTATTTTTTAGCCCCCAGTTGTTGTCCAATTTGTCCTGAGTACGCTGATACCCCATATGTTGGGGTAAACCCCTGTTTGGGCACACGGGAGAGCTCGGAAGGGAAGGAGCACTGTTTTACTTTTTCAACGCAGAATTGGCTGGAATTGAGATCGGACGCCATGTCGTGTTTGGAGAGCCCCTGATGTGCCTAAACAGTGGAAACCCCCCAATTATAACTGAAACCCTAATCCAAACACACCCCTAACCCTAATTCCAACGGTAACCCTAACCACACCTCTAAATCTGACACACCCCTAACCCTAATCCCAACCCTATTCCCAACTGTAAATGTAATCTAAACCCTAACCCTAACTTTAGCCCCAACCCTAACTGTAGCCCCAACCCTAACCCTAACCCTAGCCCTAGCCCTAACCCTAACCCTAGCCCTAACCCTAGCCCTAGCCCTAACCCTAGCCCTAACCCTAACCCTAGCGGGAAAATGGAAATAAATACATTTTTTTAATTTTTCCCTAACTAATGGGGTGATGAAGGGGGTTTGATTTACTTTTATAGCGAGTTTTTTAGCGGATTTTTATGATTGGCAGCCGTCACACACTGAAAGACGCTTTTTATTGCAAAAAATATTTTTTGCGTTACCACATTTTGAGAGCTATAATGTTTCCATATTTTGGTCCACAGAGTCATGTGAGGTCTTGTTTTTTGCGGGACGAGATGACGTTTTTATTGGTAACATTTTCGGGCACGTGACATTTTTTGATCGCTTTTTATTCCGATTTTTGTGAGGAAGAATGACCAAAAACCAGCTATTCATGAATTTCTTTTGGGGGAAGCATTTAAACTGTGCCGTGTTTGGTAAAATTGATAAAGCAATTTTATTCTTCGGGTCAGTACGATTAAAGCAACACCTCATCTATATCATTTTTTATGTTTTGGCGCTTTTATACGATAAAAACTATTTTACAGAAAAAATAATTATTTTTGCATCGCTTTATTCTCAGGACTATAACTTTTTAATTTTTTTGCTGATGATGCTGTTTGACAGCTCGTTTTTTGCGGTACAAGATGTCGTTTTCATCGGAACCATGGTTATTTATATCTGTCATTTTGATCGCGTATTATTCCACTTTTTGTTCGGCGGTATGATAATAAAGTGTTGTTTTTTGCCTCTTTTTTTTTTTTCTTACGGTGTTTACTGAAGGGGTTAACTAGTGGGCCAGTTTTATAGGTCGGGTCGTTACGGACGCGGCGATACTAAACATGTGCACTTTTATTGTTTGTTTTTTTTATTTAGATGAAGAAATGTATTTAAGGGAATAATATTTTTTTTTCATTATTTAGGATTATTTTTTTTAATTTTTTTTACACATTTGGAAATTTTTTTTTTTACTTTTTTATTTTGTCCCAGGGGGGGACATCACAGATCAATGATCTGACAGTTTGGATAGCACTCTGTCAGATCACTGATCTGACGTATAGTGCTGCAGGCTTCACAGTGCCTGCTCGGAGCAGGCTCTGTGAAGCCACCTCCCTCCCTGCAGGACCCGGATCCGCGGCCATCTTGGATTGGGAACTGGAGCAGGGAGGGAGGTAGGAGACCCTCGCAGCAACGCGATCATATCGCGTTGCTGCGGGGGGCTAAGGGAAGCCCGCAGGGAGCCCCCTCCCTGCGCGATGCTTCCCTGTACCGCCGGCACACCGCGATCATGTTTGATCGCAGTGTGCCGTGGGTTAATGTGCCGGGGGCGATAAGCAGCTGACACCCGGACGCGATCGGCGGCGCTCCCCCCGTGAGCGCTGCCGATCGCATATGACGTACTATCCCGTCGAGGGTCAGATAGGCCCAGGGCACCTCGACGGGATAGTACGTCTAAGGTCAGAAAGGGGTTAAACACTACCAGGGAGTTAGACTCAGATAAGTGAGGCAGGCCGATCCCACCACAATCAAACTATCATACAGAATGAACATGTAACAAAAAATTTAAAAAAAGTTACATCCTCAAGAACAACATAAGTATGAGGGGAGAACTCCACCAGTAAACCGGTGTTGCACTCATTTATGGTGGACCATTGGAGCTACTATGAATCCTGACCAGAAGATTAGAGGAAATAATATTGCTCCCCATTTCAGGAGAGATTGTGCAGTAATCTGAATTTCTTAGGATCAAAAACTATGGAATTTATGAGGTGGAGTGAATCCATGAAACCAGGGCTGGAGCCAACACATCTCCTGCAGGCGTGAATAAATGTACGGTGGGTACAGAAAGTATTCAGACCCCTTTACATTTTTCACTCTTTGTTTCATTGCAGCCATTTGGTAATTTTAAAAAAGTTCATTTTTCTCTCATTAAATGTACACGCTGCACCCCATCTTGACTGAAAAAAATGAGAAACGTAGAAATTTTTGCAAATTTAATAAAAAAGAAAAACTGAAATATCACATGGTCATAAGTCTTCAGAGCCTTTGCTCATACACTCATATATCAGTCACACGCTGTCCATTAACTCGTGATCCTCCTTGAGATGGCTCTACTCCTTCATTGGAGGCCAGCTGGGTTTAATTAACCCCCGGAGCCTTTTTCAGTTTTGTGTTTTAATTTTTAACTCCCCTTCTCCTCAGAGCCATAACTTTTTTATTTTTCCATCAATATAGCCATGTGAGGACTTGTTTTTGCGGGACGAGTTGTACTTTTGAATGACACCATTGATTTGACCATGTTGTGTACTAGAAAATGGGGAAAAATTCCAAGTGTGGTGAAATTTAAAAAATAAAGTGCAATCTCACACTTGTTTTTTGATTCTCCGGGTCATTATGAGTTCATAGACACCAAACATGTCTAGGTTCTTTTTCATCTATGTGGTGCAAAAAAAAGGAAACAGACACAAACTTTCTTAAAAAAAATAAGTAGAAAATTTGAGCCATTTTCCGATACCCGTAGCCCCTTATTTTTCGCGATATCGGGTCGGGGAAGGGCTTATTTTTTGTGCGTCGAGCTGTCGTTTTTTAATGACACCATGTTGGTGCAGATACGATCTTTGGATCACCCATTATTGCATTTTAATGCAATGTTGCGGCGACCAAAATAAGTAATTCTGGCAATTTTACTTTTTTCTCGCTATTCCGTTTAGCAATCAGGTTAATCCTTTTTTTATTGATAGATCGGGCGATATCAAATATGTGTATGTTTGATTTTTTTTTATTGTTTTATTTTGCATGGGGCGAAAGGGGGGTGATTTGCATTTTTATATTTTTTATTTTTATATATTTAAAAACTTTTTTGTTTTACTTTTGGCATGCACCAAGGTTACAACAGAATTTCTGCAGTACTCAAGATTCCTAAGAGCACAGTGGCCTCCATAATCCTTAAATGGAAGAAGTTTGGGACCAACAGAAGTCTTCCTAGACCTAGCCGTCCAGCCAAACTGAGCAATTGGTGAGAGAGGTAAAGAAGAACCCCAAGATCACTGTGGCCGAGCTCTAGAGATGCAGTAGGGAGATGGGAGAAAGTTCCACAAAGTCACCTATCACTGCAACCTCCACCAGTCAGGCCTTCATGGCAGAGTAGTGCAAGACCTATGACCTATGAAAGCCTCTCCTCAGTGCAAGACATATGAAAGCCGCATAGAGTTTCCTACAAACACATGAAGGACTCCCAGACTATGAGAAATAAGATTCTCTGCTCTGATGAGATGAAGATAGACCTTTTTGGTGATAATTCTCAGCGGTATCACTGCTCATCACCTGCCCAATACAATCCCAACATTTATACATGGTGGTGGCAGCATCATGCTATGGGGGTGTTTTTCAGCTGTAGGGACAGGACGACTGGTTGTCATTGAAGGAAACATGAATGTGGCCAAGTACAGAGATATCCTGGATGAAAACCTCTTCCAGAGTGCTCTGGACCTCAGACTTGGCCGAAGGTTCACCTTCCACCAAGACAATGACCCTAAGCACACAGCTAAAATAACAGAGGAGTGGCTTCAGAACAACTCTGTGACCATTCTTGACCGGCCCAGCCAGAGCCCTGACCTAAACCCAATTGAGCATCTATGGAGAGACCTGAAAATGGCGTCCATCAACGTTCTCCATCCAACCTGACAGAACTGGAGAGGATCTGCAAGGAAGAATGGCAGAGGATCCCCAAATCCAGGGGTGAAAAACTTGTTGCATCATTCCCAAGAAGTCTCAAGGCTGTACTAGCTCTAAAGGGTTAATACTGAACAAAGGGTCTGAATACTTATGACCATGTGATATTTCAGTTTTTCTTTTTTAATAAATCTGCAAAAATTACTACATTTTTGGTTTTTTTTCAGTGAAGATGGGGTGCAGAGTGTACATTAATGAGAAAAAATGAACTTTATTGAATTTACCAAATGGCTGCAATGAAACAATGAAAAATGTAAAGTCTTCTTCTGAATACTTTCCGCACCCGCTGTATATTACAGCCATCAGCCACGCACAACTTAGAGATATATCATGGCACCGGTGTACTGTTTATTATGTGTATCACAATCTTGTATAAAGTTAGTCGGTTTAATAAGAAATTGAAAAGTCAGGATAAAGGGAAACTCTGTTATTGTCCAGAAATTCACACTTGGCCTCACTGCACATTCAATGCTGTCGATCATAAAAGTGAAGTTTGGCCAGAAAGACGGGACCTGGTCTTGTAGGGACCATATGTTCACATTCAGCAGCACAGAAGGGAGAGAAGGGAGATTCATCCGATAAGATCTCAGGGATCTAAAAACCACCCAAGCGATCCAAAATAGGATGACCAGCCAGAGACATAATATTAGGAAAGGTGTAATCTGTCTGTTTAGACATTTCGCTTTAGAATATAAATGAGATCCCACCAGTTTAACCCCTTAGTGACAGAGCCAATTTGGTACTTAATGACTGGGCCAATTTTTACAATTCTGACCACTGTCCCTTTATGAGGTTATAATTCTGGAACGCCTTAACGGATCCCGCTAATTCTGAGATTGTTTTTTCTTGACATATCGTACTTCATGATAGTGGTAACATTTTTTCGATATTTCTAGCAATTATTCATGAAAAAAATGGAAATATGGCGAAAATTTTTAAAATTTTGCAATTTTCAAACTTTGAATTTTTATGCCCTTAAATCAGAGAGATATGTCATGAAAAATAGTTAATAAATAACATTTCCCATATGTCTACTTTACAGCAGCACAATTTTGGAAACAATTTTTTTTTTGGTTAGGAAGTTAAAAGGGTTAAAAGTAGACCAGCAATTTCTCATTTTTAGAACAAAATTTACAAAACCATTTTTTTAGGGACCACATCACATTTAAAGTCACTTTGAGGGGTCTATATGGCTGAAAATACGCAAACTTGACACCATTCTAAAAACTACACCTCTCAAGGTGCTCAAAACCACATTCAAGAAGTGTATTAACCCTTGACGTGCTTCACAGCAACTGAAACAATGTGGAAGGAAAAAATTACGGCTGACGTCAGTGTCAGTTGCCGGGGCAAGTTCGCGCTTCAGCTGAGTGGAGGGAGCTTCGCTTTCGCCGCAGGAGCGCGGTCAGGTAAGAACTTCTTTTTTTTTTTATTATTGAGAGCAGCGATCCGGGGGGCCCGGGGCTGAATGCTAGACACACTGGGGGCAGAATGCTGGACACACTGGGGCAGAATGCTGGACACACTGGGGCAGAATGCTGGACACACTGGGGGCAGAATGCTGGTGGACACACTGGGGGCAGAATGCTGGTGGACACACTGGGGGCAGAATGCTGGTGGACACACTGGGGGCAGAATGCTGGACACACTGGGGGCAGAATGCTGGACACACTGGGGGTTGAATGCTGGACACACTGGGGGCAGAATGCTGGACACACTGGGGCAGAATGCTGGACACACTGGGGCAGAATGCTGGACACACTAGGGGCAGAATGCTGGAGCACTGGGGGCAGAATGATGGACACACTGGGGCAGAATGCTGGAGCACTGGGGGTTGAATGCTGGACACACTGGGGGTTGAATGCAGGACACACTGGGGCAGAATGCTGGACACACTGGGGGCAGAATGCTGGACACACTGGGGGCAGAATGCTGGACACACTGGGGGCAGAAAGCTGGACACACTGGGGGCAGAATGCTGGACACACTGGGGCAGAATGCTGGACACACTGGGGGCAGAATGCTGGACACACCGGGGGCAGAATGCTGGATATACTGGGGGCAGAATGCTGGACACACTGGGGGCAGAATGCTGGACACACTGGGAGCAGAATGCTGGACACACTGGGGCCAGAATGCTGGACACACTGGGGGCAGAATGCTGGACACACTGGGGGCAGAATGCTGGACACACTGGGGGCAGAATGCTGGACACACTGGGGCAGAATGCTGGACACACTGGGGCAGAATGCTGGACACACTGGGGCAGAATGCTGGACACACTGGGGTCAGAATGCTGGACACACTGGGGGCAGAATGCTGGACACACTGGGGCAAAATGCTGGACACACTGGGGGCAGAATGCTGGACACACTGGGGGCAGAATGCTGGACACACTGGGGGCAGAATGCTGGACACACAGGGGGCTGAATGCTGGACACACTGGGGGCAGAATGCTGGACACACTGGGGCAGAATGCTGGACACACTGGGGGCAGAAAGCTGGACACACTGGGGGCAGAATGCTGGACACACTGGGGCAGAATGCTGGACACACTGGGGGCAGAATGCTGGACACACCGGGGGCAGAATGCTGGATATACTGGGGGCAGAATGCTGGACACACTGGGGGCAGAATGCTGGACACACTGGGAGCAGAATGCTGGACACACTGGGGCCAGAATGCTGGACACACTGGGGGCAGAATGCTGGACACACTGGGGGCAGAATGCTGGACACACTGGGGGCAGAATGCTGGACACACTGGGGCAGAATGCTGGACACACTGGGGCAGAATGCTGGACACACTGGGGCAGAATGCTGGACACACTGGGGTCAGAATGCTGGACACACTGGGGGCAGAATGCTGGACACACTGGGGCAAAATGCTGGACACACTGGGGGCAGAATGCTGGACACACTGGGGGCAGAATGCTGGACACACTGGGGGCAGGACTGGAGACAGGTGGGGCAAGAATGGAGATACGGGGCATGATTGGAGACACGGGGCAGAATGAAAGACATGGGGCAGGATTGGATCATGGGGCAGGATGAATATGATGGAGACAGATGGGGCAGGATGGGGAGATCATATGGGGCAGAATGGATACTCATGAGGGCAGGATGGGAGAACATATGGCTGAAGCCAGGAATGACAAGATAAAGATGTCGGGAGCACAACCAATATATAAATATATAAACTAGGGTGCTACACAATGCATGGAGAATGCAAATACTGAACCAGAGAAGAAAGAGACAATGCATAAATGTGTGCACACCTATATATCAAAAATGAATAGCAACTTTATTATCAAACAAAGAAATACAAAATATAAAAACATTTAAAAACATATCCCAAAAGGATCAAAAAACGAACACACCATACTACTTAAATAATGATATACCAACAAGCCACAGCCCAAAATGTTAGAAAATGCTCATACACTGATATGCATAAATATGAATACAATCATATAAATATATACAGGCCGAGCGCTTGTGGCATAGTTAGATATCACCACACAGATCCCGATAACACGCCCATATGTTTTTGCAAGGGTAACAGGAGAAACTGGACCCCAAAAGTTGTTGTCCAATCAGTCCTGAGTACGCTGATACCCCATATGGGGGGTAAACTACTGTTTGGGCACACGGCAGAGCTCAGAAGGGAGGGAGCACCAATTCACTTTTTGAACGCAAAATTGACTGTCGCGTTTGGAGACTCCCTGATGTACCTAAACAGTGGAAACCCCCCAATTCTAACTCCAACCATAACCCCAACACACCCCTAACGCTAATCCCAACCCAATCCAAAACCCTAATCAAAAGCCTAACCCCAAAACACCCCTAACCCTATGGCATAACCCTAATCACAACCCTAACGCCAAAACACCCCTAATCCCAACCCTAACCCTAATTAAATCCCTAAACCCAACACACCCCTAATCATAATCTCAACCCTAACCTCAAACCTAACCCTAATCCCAAATGTAACCCTAATGCCAACCTTATCCCTAATACCAACCCTAACCCTAATCCAAACCCTAATCCCAACTCTAACCCTAACTTTAGCCCCAACCCTAACCCTAAGTTTAGCCCCAACCTTAACTTTAGCCCCAACCCTAGCCCTAACCCTAACTTTAGCACCAACACTAACCCTAATTGGAAAATAGAAATACATACATTTTTTTATTTTATCATTTTTTCCTAACTAAGGGGGTGATAAAGTGGGGGGGGGGTTGCTTACTAATTTTTTTATTTTGATCACTGTGAGAGGATCTCACAACGTATCATTTGCATATGTCTGAGGAAGGAGCTGGTTCACATCGGAAATGAGTAGAATGTTAAAATGAAAAGTTTGCTGTTTTTTTTACGTTCATTTGTTTTGATAGCCAACTTTCTGGCTCAGCACTTGGCAGCTCTTTTCAAAGCCCTGATTTTTTCCTTCTTCCCATATCAGGGATTTTGGAAGCCAACATCATCATTACCCTCCGTTTTCTCATCATAATATATTTCTGCCTTGTCAGCACATTCTACGTACGCTGTCATTTGGCTTTGTAGTTCACAGATCTGGGCAGGTAACAGCGTCTCCTAAACCCAGGGGGTAGGTGGATCTACCAGGTTGTAAGTTCTATAGAAAATGGCTTTCAATGCCCAAAGTCACTTGGACAGTTTTGGGTGGAGGAGAATGTTGTGGTCTAGAGGCAAAATGGTGATCATGGTACTACGGCTGGACTACAGCACCGATAAAGCAGCCACAGCCGGTGATGAGAAGAATCTGTGACTTCTCTGCATTTAGTGGTCACTACTCACCTGGGTAGCCATATGTGGGAATCTCCTCTTTACACCACTCATCCCCCCTCACATATGTCTCTGTAGTATTAATATTGGTCAGATCTTCACCCTGAAACAAATATTATAAAAGTCACCGACAGATGGAGAAGTCCCATCTATGATCAGCTCCATCGTGTGTGAGGGTTAAGTAGCATAAACAGGGCTGTTTTATGTGGACATTCACAGAGCGGGTGGGAGAAGGTCCACTTTATCTCCCCTGGCAGACCTTCCAGGACCTGCATGAGGACATGATCATGTGATCAAATCACATGATGGGGAAGTTACAGGCTTGGGTTGAAATAACCGAGCTCTACAGTCTGGGTTCAGCTAGCCTGGAGAGAGGACTCCAGAGGCTTTGTGGCTCGTTGAGTACAGACTGAACCTGTCCTGCTCCAGGGCGGGGTACCACCCGCACCATACGGACTGTGCTGCAGTTTTTTTTTTCTTTTGTTATTTTGCTCCAATTTTAGCCAAAAATTCTAAGTTTGTTTTCCCCACAACTTGGTTTATGCTGCCTTACAATAAACCAACGAGGATTTAAAGAGACAGTGTTCCTATTTTTCCTACCTCTGTGTGCCGCCACGTGAGTGTGGGACACCCGCCAGGGCCGTGGGGTACTCGGTACTGGGTCTGGTACTTAAAGGGGATTGTTATGAAAGGTAATTCAGTACCACAATGGACATAGAGGTCAGCGCACATACAGTGACCTGGCAATAACCCAAAAAACAAGAACGAGCTCTGAGACGTGGGAACTCTGTTGACCGCAATCCCTAATCCTCACAAACCACACTAAAGGCAGCCGTGGATTGCGCCTAACGCTCCCTATGCAACTCGGCACGGCCTGAGAAACTAGCTAGCCTGAAGATAGAAAATAAGCCTACCTTGCCTCAGAGAAATACCCCAAAGGAAAAGGCAGCCCCCACATATAATGACTGTGAGTTAAGATGAAAAGACAAACGTAGAGATGAAATAGATTTAGCAAAGTGAGGCCCAACTTTCTGAACAGAGCGAGGATAGGAAAGGTAACTTTGCGGTCAACACAAAACCCTACAAAAACCACGCAAAGGGGGCAAAAAGACCCTCCGTACCGAACTAACGGCACGGAGGTACACCCTCTGCGTCCCAGAGCTTCCAGCAAGCAGTAAAAAACAAATTGACAAGCTGGACAGAAAAAAACAGCAAACAAAAAGCAAAGAGGAACTGTCATGATCCCAATGGCAGGGGATCACAAAAGGACAAGCACAAAAGCAAAACAAGCTCTAGGGTGATGGAACCTGAGCTGACCGCGATACTGAACCTAACACACAACTAGCTGTAGCCGGGGAATGTGCCTACGATGATTCTAGACGTCTCGCACCAGCCGAAGAACTAACTTCCCCTATTAGAAGAAACACAGACCTCTCTTGCCTCCAGAGAAACACCCCACAGAAATTGCAGCCCCCCACATGTAATAACGGTGAAATGAGAGGAAAGCACATACGTAGTTATGAAAACAGATTCAGCAAAATGAGGCCCGCTAAAGCTAGATAGCAGAGGATACAAAAGTGAACTGCGCGGTCAGCGAAAAACCCTTCAAAAAACCATCCTGAAATTACTTGAACTCATGTGCCAACTCATGGAACATGAGGAGTAATTTCAGCCCACAAGAGCAACCAGCAACAAGAAATCAAATATATGCAAGCTGGACAAGACAAAAATAAAGCAAAACGTGGAACAGGAAAATCAAAACTTAGCTTGTCCTGAAGAATACAGAAGCGGGTAGCAGAGGTAAAAAGACACACTGATTACATTGATAGCCGGCGAGGAAATGACAAGAAAGCCAGGCTAAATAGGAAACTCCCATATCCTGATGGAACAGGTGGACACCAGAGACCGCAGAGAACACAAGTCACCCAGTACCACCAGTAACCACCAGAGGGAGCCCAAAAACAGAACTCACAACAGTACCCCCCCCTTGAGGAGGCGTCACCGAACCCTCACGAGAACCACCAGGGCGACCAGGATGAGCCCTATGAAATGCACGGACCAAATCGGCAGCATGAACATCAGAGGCAACCACCCAAGAATTATCCTCCTGACCATAACCCTTTCACTTGACCAAATACTGGAGCTTCCGTCTGGAAACACGAGAATCCAAGATCTTCTCCACAACATACTCCAATTCTCCCTCCACCAGCACCGGAGCAGGAGGCTCAAGCGAAGGAACAACAGGTACCTCATACTTCCGCAACAACGACCGATGGAACACATTATGAATAGCAAACGATGCCGGGAGATCCAAACGAAACGACACAGGGTTAAGAATTTCCAAGATCCTATAGGGACCGATGAACCGAGGCTTGAACTTAGGAGAAGAGACCTTCATAGGAACAAAACGAGAAGACAACCACACCAAGTCCCCAACACGAAGACGAGGACCCACGCGGCGACGGCGATTAGCAAAATGCTGAGCTCTCTCCTGGGACAACTTCAAATTGTCCACCACATGACTCCAAATCTGATGCAACCTATCCACCACCATGTCCACTCCAGGACAATCAGAAGGCTCCACCTGACCAGAGGAAAAACGAGGATGAAACCCCGAATTACAAAAGAAAGGAGAAACCAAGGTAGCAGAACTAGCCCGATTATTAAGGGCAAATTCGGCAAGCGGCAAAAAGGTAACCCAGTCATCTTGATCAGCAGAAACAAAACACCTTAAATAAGTTTCTAAGGTCTGATTAGTTCGTTCAGTCTGGCCATTCGTCTGGGGATGGAATGCAGACGAAAAGGACAAATCAATGCCCATCTTAGCACAAAACGTCCGCCAAAATCTAGACACAAACTGGGATCCCCTGTCAGAAACGATGTTCTCCGGAATACCATGCAAACGAACCACGTTCTGAAAAAACAGAGGGACCAACTCAGAAGAGGAAGGTAACTTAGGCATGGGTACAAGATGAACCATTTTAGAAAAGCGGTCACACACAACCCAGATGACGGACATTTTTTGAGAGACAGGAAGATCCGAAATAAAGTCCATGGAAATGTGCGTCCAAGGCCTCTTTGGGATAGGCAAAGGTGACAACAATCCACTGGCCCGAGAACAGCAAGGCTTAGCCCGAGCGCAAACTTCACAAGACTGCACAAAAGAACGCACATCCCTCGACAAGGAAGGCCACCAAAAAGACCTGGCCACCAAGTCTCTAGTACCAAATATTCCAGGATGACCTGCCAACGCAGAAGAATGGACCTCGGAGATGACTCTACTGGTCCAATTATCCGGAACAAACAGTCTTTCAGGCGGACAACGATCAGGTTTATCCGCCTGAAACTCCTGCAAAGCACGTCGCAAGTCTGGAGAGACAGCCGACAAAATCACCCCATCCCTCAGGATACCAGTAGGCTCAGAATTTCCAGGGGAGTCAGGCACAAAACTCCTAGAAAGAGCATCCGCCTTCACATTCTTTGAACCTGGCAGGTATGAAACCACAAAATTGAAACGGGAGAAAAACAGTGACCAACGAGCCTGTCTAGGATTCAGACGCTTGGCAGACTCAAGGTACATCAGATTTTTGTGATCAGTAAAGACCACCACACGATGTCTAGCACCCTCAAGCCAATGACGCCACTCCTCAAATGCCCACTTCATGGCCAAAAGCTCCCGATTACCAACATCATAATTCCGTTCAGCGGGCGAAAATTTTCTAGAAAAGAACGCACATGGCTTCATCACTGAGCCATCGGAGCTTCTCTGCGACAAAACCGCCCCCGCTCCAATCTCGGAAGCATCAACCTCAACCTGAAAAGGAAGCGACGCATCTGGCTGACGCAACACAGGAGCGGAAGAAAACCGGCGCTTAAGTTCCTGAAAGGCCTCCACAGCCGCAGGAGACCAATCCGCAACATCAGCACCCTTCTTAGTCAAATCCGTCAAAGGTTTAACAACACTAGAAAAATTAGCTATGAAACGACGATAAAAATTAGCAAAGCCCAAGAACTTCTGTAGACTCTTGAGAGATGTAGGCTGCGTCCAGTCACAAATAGCCTGAACCTTGACGGGATCCATCTCAATAGTAGAAGGGGAAAAAATATACCCCAAAAAAGAAATCTTCTGGACTCCAAAGAGACACTTTGAACCCTTTACAAACAAAGAATTGGCCCGCAGGACCTGAAACACCTTCCTGACCTGCTGAACATGGGACTCCCAGTCATCAGAAAAAAACAAAACATCATCCAAATACACGATCATAAATTTATCCAGATATTCACGGAAAATATCGTGCATAAAGGACTGGAAGACAGAAGGAGCATTAGAAAGTCCAAAAGGCATCACCAAATACTCGAAATGGCCCTCAGGCGTATTAAATGCGGTTTTCCACTCATCACCCTGCTTTATCCGCACAAGATTATACGCACCCCGAAGATCAATCTTAGTGAACCATCTAGCCCCCTTAATGCGAGCGAACAAATCAGTCAACAATGGCAAAGGATACTGATATTTGACTGTAATCTTATTCAAAAGACGATAATCTATACAAGGCCTCAAGGAACCATCTTTCTTGGCCACGAAAAAAAAACCTGCTCCCAAAGGGGACAAAGATGGACGGATATGTCCCTTTTCCAAGGACTCCTTAACATAATTCCGCATAGCAGCATGCTCTGGCACTGACAGATTGAACAAACGACCTTTAGGAAACTTACTGCCAGGAATCAAATCTATTGCACAATCGCAATCCCTGTGAGGAGGAAGCGAACTGAGCTTAGGCTCCTCAAAAACATCCCGATAATCAGACAAAAATACAGGAACCTCAGAAGGAGTAGATGAAGCGATAGCAATCGGAGGTGCATCATCATGAACCCCCTGACATCCCCAGCTTAACACAGACATTGTTTTCCAGTCCAGGACTGGGTTATGAGTTTGTAACCATGGCAGACCAAGCACTAAGACATCATGTAAATTATACAGTACCAGGAAGCGAATCACCTCTTGATGAACGGGAGTCATACGCATGGTCACTTGTGTCCAGTACTGAGGTTTATTCATAGCCAAAGGTGTAGAGTCAATTCCTTTCAAAGGAATAGGAACTTCCAGAGGCTCCAGACTAAACCCACAGCGATTGGCAAATGACCAATCCATAAGGCTCAGGGCAGCGCCTGAATCCACATAGGCATCGACGGAAATGGATGATAAAGAACAAATCAGAGTCACAGACAGAATGAACTTAGACTGTAAAGTACCAATGGCAGCAGACTTATCAACCTTTTTTGTGCGTTTAGAGCATGCTGATATAACATGAGCTGAATCACCACAATAAAAACACAACCCATTTTTCCGCCTATAGTTTTGCCGTTCACTTCTGGACTGAATTCTATCACATTGCATTGTCTCAGGTGCCTGTTCAGAAGACACCGCCAAATGGTGCACAGGTTTGCGCTCCCGTAAACGCCGATCAATCTGAATAGCCATAGTCATGGACTCATTCAGACCTGTAGGCGCCGGGAACCCCACCATAACATCTTTAATGGCCTCAGAAAGGCCATCTCTGAATTTTGCAGCCAGAGCGCGCTCATTCCACTGAGTAAGCACTGACCATTTCCGAAATTTCTGACAATATATTTCTGCTTCATCTTGCCCCTGAGAGAGAGCCAATAAAGCTTTTTCAGCCTGAATCTCTTGGTTAGGTTCCTCATAGAGCAAACCCAATGCCAGAAAAAACGCATCCACATTAAGCAACGCAGGATCCCCTGGTGCCAATGCAAATGCCCAATTCTGAGGGTCACCCCGCAGGAAAGATATAATAATCTTGACCTGCTGAGCAGGGTCTCCAGAGGAACGAGATTTCAATGAAAGAAACAACTTGCAATTGTTCCTAAAATTCAGAAAACTAGATCTATCTCCAGAAAAAAACTCTGGGATAGGAATTCTAGGTTCAGACATAGGAGCATGTACAACAAAATCTTGTATATTTTGAACCTTAGCAGCAAGATTATTCAGGCTGGAAGCCAAACTCTGGACGTCCATGATAAACAGCTGAGGTCGGAGCCATTCAAGGATTAAGAGGAGGATAGAAGCAGCCAGGCTGCAATTAAGGCTAGGCAGCAACCTCTGGGAGAGGAAAAAAAAAAAAAACTTCCTCAGACTACTTTTCCTCCTACTTCAGCCAATACGATTACCACTTTTGGGCCGGCTATACTGTCATGATCCCAATGGCAGGGGATCACAAAAGGACAAGCACAAAAGCAAAACAAGCTCTAGGGTGATGGAACCTGAGCTGACCGCGATACTGAACCTAACACACAACTAGCTGTAGCTGGGGAACGTGCCTACGATGATTCTAGATGTCTCGCACCAGCCGAAGAACTAACTTCCCCTATTAGAAGAAACACAGACCTCTCTTGCCTCCAGAGAAACACCTCACAGAAATAGCAGCCCCCCACATGTAATAACGGTGAAATGAAAGGAAAGCACATACGTAGTTATGAAAACAGATTCAGCAAAATGAGGCCCGCTAAAGCTAGATAGCAGAGGATACAAAAGTGAACTGCGCGGTCAGCGAAAAACCCTTCAAAAAACCATCCTGAAATTACTTGAACTCATGTGCCAACTCATGGAACATGAGGAGTAATTTCAGCCCACAAGAGCAACCAGCAACAAGAAATCACATATCTGCAAGCTGGACAAGACAAAAATAAAGCAAAACGCGGAACAGGAAAATCAAAACTTAGCTTGTCCTGAAGAATACAGAAGCGGGTAGCAGAGGTAAAAAGACACACTGATTACATTGATAGCCGGCGAGGAAATGACAAGAAAGCCAGGCTAAATAGGAAACTCCCATATCCTGACGGAACAGGTGGACACCAGAGACCGCAGAGAACACAAGTCACCCAGTACCACCAGTAACCACCAGAGGGAGCCCAAAAACAGAACTCACAACAGGAACTTAGCTATGCAGAGCAGCAGGCCACAGGAACGATCCAGGAGGAAACAGGTCCAATACCAGAACATTGACTGGAGGCCAGGATCAAAGCACTAGGTGGAGTTAAATAGAGCAGCACCTAACGACTTCACCACATCACCTGAGGAAGGAAACTCAGAAGCCGCAGTACCACTTTCCTCCACCAACGGAAGCTCACAGAGAGAACCAGCCGAAGTACCACTTGTGACCACAGGAGGGAGCTCTGCCACAGAATTCACAACAGTACCCCCCCCTTGAGGAGGGGTCACCGAACCCTCACCAGAGCTCCCAGGATGACCAGGATGAGCCATATGAAAGGCACGAACAAGATCGGGAGCATGGACATCAGAGGCAAAGACCCAGGAATTATCTTCCTGAGCATAACCCTTCCACTTAACCAGATACTGGAGTTTCCGCCTTGAAACACGAGAATCCAAAATCTTCTCCACAATATACTCCAACTCCCCCTCCACCAAAACCGGGGCAGGAGGATCAACAGATGGAACCATAGGTGCCACGTATCTCCGCAACAATGACCTATGGAATACGTTATGTATGGAAAAAGAATCTGGAAGGGTCAGACGAAAAGACACAGGATTAAGAACCTCAGAAATCCTATACGGACCAATAAAACGAGGTTTAAACTTAGGAGAGGAAACCTTCATAGGAATATGACGAGAAGATAACCAAACCAAGTCCCCAACCCGAAGTCGGGGACCCACACAGCGTCTGCGATTAGCGAAACGTTGAGCCTTCTCCTGGGACAAAGTCAAATTGTCCACTACATGAGTCCAAATCTGCTGCAACCTGTCCACCACAGTATCCACACCAGGACAGTCCGAAGACTCAACCTGCCCTGAAGAGAAACGAGGATGGAACCCAGAGTTGCAGAAAAACGGTGAAACCAAGGTAGCCGAGCTGGCCCGATTATTAAGGGCGAACTCAGCCAAAGGCAAAAAGGACACCCAGTCATCCTGATCAGCAGAAACAAAGCATCTCAGATATGTTTCCAATGTCTGATTGGTTCGTTCGGTCTGGCCATTAGTCTGAGGATGGAAAGCCGAGGAAAAAGACAAGTCAATGCCCATCCTACCACAAAAGGCTCGCCAAAACCTCGAAACAAACTGGGAACCTCTGTCAGAAACGATATTCTCTGGAATGCCATGTAAACGAACCACATGCTGGAAAAACAATGGCACCAAATCAGAGGAGGAAGGCAATTTAGACAGGGGTACCAAATGGACCATCTTAGAGAAGCGATCACAGACCACCCAAATGACTGACATCTTTTGAGAGACGGGAAGATCTGAAATAAAATCCATAGAGATATGTGTCCTAGGCCTCTTCGGGACCGGCAAGGGCAAAAGCAACCCACTGGCACGAGAACAGCAGGGCTTAGCCCGAGCACAAATCCCACAGGACTGCACAAAAGTACGCACATCCCGAGACAGAGATGGCCACCAAAAGGATCTAGCCACTAACTCTCTGGTACCAAAGATTCCAGGATGACCAGCCAACACCGAACAATGAACCTCAGAGATAACTTTATTCGTCCACCTATCAGGGACAAACAGTTTCTCCGCTGGGCAACGATCAGGTTTATTAGCCTGAAATTTTTGCAGCACCCGCCGCAAATCAGGGGAGATGGCAGACACAATTACTCCCTCTTTGAGGATACCCGCCGGCTCAGATACACCCGGAGAGTCGGGCACAAAACTCCTAGACAGAGCATCCGCCTTCACATTTTTCGAGCCCGGAAGGTATGAAATCACAAAGTCAAAACGGGCAAAAAACAACGACCAACGAGCTTGTCTAGGAGTCAACCGCTTGGCGGACTCGAGATAAGTCAAATTCTTATGATCAGTCAAGACCACCACGCGATGCTTAGCTCCTTCAAGCCAATGACGCCACTCCTCGAATGCCCACTTCATGGCCAGCAACTCTCGATTGCCCACATCATAATTTCGCTCAGCAGGCGAAAACTTCCTGGAAAAGAAGGCGCATGGTTTCATCACCGAGCCATCAGAACTTCTCTGCGACAAAACAGCCCCTGCTCCAATCTCAGAAGCATCAACCTCGACCTGGAACGGAAGCGAAACATCTGGTTGACACAACACAGGGGCAGAAGAAAAACGACGCTTCAACTCTTGAAAAGCTTCCACCGCAGCAGAAGACCAATTGACCAAATCAGCACCTTTCTTGGTCAAATCGGTCAATGGTTTAGCAATACTAGAAAAATTGCAGATGAAGCGACGATAAAAATTAGCAAAGCCCAGGAACTTTTGCAGACTTTTCAGAGATGTCGGCTGAGTCCAATTATGGATGGCTTGGACCTTAACAGGGTCCATCTCGATAGTAGAAGGGGAAAAGATGAACCCCAAAAATGAAACCTTCTGAACACCAAAGAGACACTTTGATCCCTTCACAAACAAAGAATTAGCACGCAGGACCTGAAACACCGTTCTGACCTGCTTCACATGAGACTCCCAATCATCCGAGAAGATCAAAATGTCATCTAAGTACACAATCAGGAATTTATCCAGGTACTCTCGGAAGATGTCATGCATAAAGGACTGAAACACTGATGGAGCATTGGCAAGTCCGAATGGCATTACTAGATACTCAAAATGGCCCTCGGGCGTATTAAATGCAGTTTTCCATTCATCGCCTCGCTTAATATGCACAAGATTATACGCACCACGAAGATCTATCTTGGTGAACCAACTAGCCCCCTTAATCCGAGCAAACAAATCAGATAACAATGGCAAGGGGTACTGAAATTTAACCGTGATCTTATTAAGAAGGCGGTAATCTATACAAGGTCTCAGTGAACCATCCTTCTTGGCTACAAAAAAGAACCCTGCTCCTAATGGCGACGATGACGGGCGAATATGCCCCTTCTCCAAAGACTCCTTCACACAACTCCGCATAGCGGCGTGCTCAGGCACAGATAAATTAAACAGTCGACCTTTTGGGAATTTACTACCAGGAATCAAATCGATAGCACAATCACAATCCCTATGCGGAGGTAGGGTATCGGACTTGGGCTCATCAAATAAATCCCGGTAATCAGACAAGAACTCAGGAACCTCAGAAGGGGTGGATGACAAAATAGTCAGAAATGGGACATCACCATGTACCCCCTGACAACCCCAGCTGGACACAGACATGGATTTCCAATCTAATACTGGATTATGGACTTGTAGCCATGGCAACCCCAACACGACCACATCATGCAGATTATGCAACACCAGAAAGCGAATAACCTCCTGATGTGCAGGAGCCATGCACATGGTCAGCTGGGTCCAGTACTGAGGCTTATTCTTGGCCAAAGGCGTAGCATCAATTCCTCTCAATGGAATAGGACACTGCAAGGGCTCCAAGAAAAACCCACAACGCCTAGCATACTCCAAGTCCATCAAATTCAGAGCAGCGCCTGAGTCCACAAATGCCATGACAGAATACGATGACAAAGAGCAGATCAAGGTAACAGACAGAAGAAATTTTGACTGTACCATACCAATGGTGGCAGACCTAGCGAACCGCTTAGTGCACTTAGGACAATCAGAGATAGCATGAGTGGAATCACCACAGTAGAAACACAGCCCATTCAGACGTCTGTGTTCTTGCCGTTTAACTCTGGTCAAAGTCCTATCGCACTGCATAGGCTCAGGTTTAAGCTCAGGTAATACCGCCAAATGGTGCACAGATTTACGCTCGCGCAAGCGTCGACCGATCTGAATGGCCAAAGACATAGACTCATTCAGACCAGCAGGCATAGGAAATCCCACCATGACATCCTTAAGGGCTTCAGAGAGACCTTTTCTGAAAATAGCTGCGAGCGCACCTTCATTCCACTGAGTGAGTACGGACCACTTTCTAAATTTCTGACAATATACCTCTATTTCATCCTGACCCTGACACAGAGCCAGCAAATTCTTCTCTGCCTGATCCACAGAATTAGGCTCATCGTACAGCAATCCGAGCGCCAGGAAAAATGCATCGATATTACTTAATGCAGGATCTCCTGATGCAAGAGAAAATGCCCAGTCCTGAGGGTCGCCACGCAAAAAAGAAATAACGATCCTAACTTGTTGAACTGGGTCACCAGAGGAGCGAGGTTTCAAAGCCAGAAATAGTTTACAATTATTTTTGAAACTCAGAAACTTAGTTCTATCCCAAAAAACAAATCAGGAATAGGAATTCTCGGTTCTAACATAGAATTCTGAACCACAAAGTCTTGAATACTTTGTACTCTTGCCGTGAGCTGATCTACACATGAAGACAGACCTTTAATGTCCATTGCTACACCTGTGTCCTGAACCACCCAAATGTCTAGGGGAAAAAAAAGGCAAAACACAGTACAGAGGAAAAAAAATGGTCTCAGAACTTCTTTTTTCCCTCTATTGAGGATCATTAGTACTTTGGGCCTCCAGTACTGTTATGAAAGGTAATTCAGTACCACAATGGACATAGAGGTCAGCGCACATACAGTGACCTGGCAATAACCCAAAAAACAAGAACGAGCTCTGAGACGTGGGAACTCTGTTGACCGCAATCCCTAATCCTCACAAACCACACTAAAGGCAGCCGTGGATTGCGCCTAACGCTCCCTATGCAACTCGGCACGGCCTGAGAAACTAGCTAGCCTGAAGATAGAAAATAAGCCTACCTTGCCTCAGAGAAATACCCCAAAGGAAAAGGCAGCCCCCACATATAATGACTGTGAGTTAAGATGAAAAGACAAACGTAGAGATGAAATAGATTTAGCAAAGTGAGGCCCAACTTTCTGAACAGAGCGAGGATAGGAAAGGTAACTTTGCGGTCAACACAAAACCCTACAAAAACCACGCAAAGGGGGCAAAAAGACCCTCCGTACCGAAGTAATGGCACGGAGGTTCCCCCCCTCTCAGAGCTTCCAGCAAGCAGTAAAAAACAAATTGACAAGCTGGACAGAAAAAAACAGCAAACAAAAAGCAAAGAGGAACTTAGCTATGCAGAGCAGCAGGCCACAGGAACGATCCAGGAGGAAACAGGTCCAATACTAGAACATTGACTGGAGGCCAGGATCAAAGCACTAGGTGGAGTTAAATAGAGCAGCACCTAACGACTTCACCACATCACCTGAGGAAGGAAACTCAGAAGCCGCAGTACCACTTTCCTCCACCAACGGAAGCTCACAGAGAGAACCAGCCGAAGTACCACTTGTGACCACAGGAGGGAGCTCTGCCACAGAATTCACAACAGGGGATGTCACAATGGCAGCAACCCGGTCCGTGGTCCTGGGCGCCTAAGTCAAAGGGAATGTCCTTAAAGAGTCATTGAATAAAGTTTGTGCTCGTGATGCCACCTGTGGAATTTGGTCAGGGTGACCGACGCTGCTTAAAGGGGTCCTCTGGGGAGATGTTGTGGCAGCAGTGATGGTATGGCTTCCCACAGATGAAGCTGGGTCCCCAGGGCTTCCAGTGTATTGATAAAGATTGTGGGTGGTGTAGCAAGGAAACGGAGGACACAAGTTTGCAGTCTCTTTACCTGGTTTACTGATGAATTCAGGCAGCCACAGTCCAGGGTACCAAATCACAGGTACAGGTAGGATCCGGCTGGCTTGGAAGCGAGTTGGGATTCTCCTTTACAAGGTGGAGTTAGAAGCCTTCCTTCTAGCGCGGTGGTATAGTCCCTTGCTGCCTTAAGGTTCTCACAAGGTCCTCACGTGATCTCTCTGTCCCCCTTGTAGGTAGGACACTAACCCGTATAACAGGTGGCTCGAGCCTTTTTCTCAGGCTGGTAAGGAGCCATGGATATTGCCCCCCAACCTAAGAACAGCAACCTGCAGCTGCCCAGAAAAGGCACATCTATTAGATACGCCAATTCTGGCACTTTGCCCGGCTCTTCCCACTTGCCCTGTAGCGGTGGCAAGAGGGGTTAATATTTGTGGGGTCGATTTTATCTTTGTATTGTCAGGTAACATCAAGCCCACGACTCAGTAATGGAGAGTTAGACACATATCCATTATTAATCCTATAGTTATATGGTAAATAAAGACACAGCAAAGAATATAGTCTTTTAATTGGAAAACAAATGACAGACTCCTTTAATATTCTCAATTAAACCATACTTACGACCTCGTCTAATTCCACCGAAGCCCTTGATCTCCTGGAATAAAAATAAAATAACAAAACAACAACAATATACCATACCTGTCTCTCGTTCTGTCCCACACCGTAATCCATGTCTGGAGGATAATTAGTTTTCAACATGGACGGTGCCAAGATGCGACCGTCCAGGCTGAGAACCACTGGTGAATGAGCTGATAAGAGCACAGCATCATTGACCAGCAGTGACCTCCGGACTGTGGGAAAATGCCAGTGATGATGTCACCGCTAGTCACTGAGGCTGGGCTCGCAGCAGCTCATTCACCAGTAGTTTTCAGCCTGGACGGTCGCATCTTGGCACCCTTCAGGCTGAAAACTATTTGCCACCCAGACATGGATTACAGCGTGGGGCAGAACGACGGACAGGTATGGTATATTGCTGTTTTTTTATTTTACTTTTATTACAGGAGATCGAGGACTTTGGTGGAATTAGGCAATGCAGTACGTATGGTTTACTTTGAACTTAATAAAGGAGTCTGTAATTTTTTCAATTAAAGGACTTTACTCTGGCTGTGTCTTTATTTACATATAACTATAGGATTAGTAATGGATAGGTGGCTTATAGACACTTCTCTATTACTAAGCCGTGGGCTTGATGTCACCTGAAAATATAAAGGTGACATCAATCCCACAAATATTAACCCCACTTGCCACCACTACAGGGCAAGTGGGAAGACCCGGGCAAAGTGCCACAATTGGCGCATCTAAGAAATGCGCCTTTTCTGGGAAGCTGCGGGCTGCTGTTTTTAGGCTGGAGGGGGGCCTAAAGCAATAGCCCCTTACCAGCCTGAGAATACCAGCGCCCAGCTGTGAGCTTTAGTAAGGCTGGTTGCAAAAAATGCGGTGGACCTAATGCCGTTTTTTTAATTTATTATTTATTAAAATATATATAAAAAAAATAACAACGTGGGGACCCCGATCATCTGCTCCTGCTGTCACTGTTATTAGCGGCAGCAAGTGTCGGATGATGGGAGTAATAGTCCCTAAAGCCCCCACCTGCTGTCATCGTTCAGACTTTAATATAACTCATCATTCTCTTCTGCTCCTGCCGATCGCTGGCAAAGCAGGGGAGAACGATGAGAGCCGTCTTCAGCACCCGTCACAGGGGAACAGCGCTTACAGTAGCACTTCTTCCCAGGCGGCCGTCTGTGTGGTACTGAGGCAGCACACGGTTGCCACACATGTGCCGCAAGTATTACACACACGGACACTGATATCTCCGGTATTGGTTTTTCCGGGATCGGAAATAAACGGACGTGTCTGAGTTCTGATGACACCTTCTCTCCATCTACCTGATGATCCTGAGGAGCATTGGGATCTTCTTGGTTACAGTCCTGTGGAAGAAAAAGAGGACGGGGACATCTCTTTGGTGTTGTCCTCTTACTGGATAGATCTGGAGGAAACACATACAGGGAGTGAATTCATTCTTTACATACAGATAATTATAGGCCATGTGTATTTAGTCCTGTCTATTACCTGGAGATGTGAGGGGCTGGGGAACCTCCATTATGACGTTCTTGTACAGATCTCTGTGTCCTTCTAAATACTCCCACTCCTCCATGGAGAAATAGACAGCGACATCCTGACACCTTATAGGAACCTGACACATACAATGATACCGTCATCCCCCGATCCCTTCATAGTGTTACTGTATAATGTCCCAGCATTCCCAGCACTGTCACCTCTCCAGTCAGCAGCTCAATCATCTTGTAGATGAGTTCTAGGATCTTCTGGTCATTGATGTCCTCATGGATCGTTCTGGTCTACGGGGTGAGGTGGAGGCCCCGTGATTGGGCTCAGGGGTCTTCTCCATCCCTCAGACACAGGGTCCTGACAGC